>NC_053390.1:160152803-161408878 GCF_905171765.1 Bufo bufo | reverse complement strand
TTATTTGCCTCGCTTGCCAATCAATGGTGGGGTTATGTTTAGTGAGCCAGGGTAGCCCCAACACTAGAGGAGTAGGCAAACCGCTAAGGACAAAACATGACACATCCTCAACATGAGCATCACTCACAATTAAACGGATATTGTGAACTATGCCCTTTAATGATTTCTGAGAAAGTGGAGCGGAATCAATAGCAAAAACAGGAATATCCTTTCCCAAAGTGCATACCTGGAAACCATGAGTTATTGCAAATTGATTATCAATGAGATTGACAGCTGCTCCACTATCCACAAAAATCTCACAAAAAATGCTCTTGCTCTCTAGCGCCACCCTAGCAGGCAGGACAAAACGGGAACTACAAGCAAACTGAAAACCTTCAATTTCCGCCTCAACCCTGCCAATAGTAACAGACGGAACATTTTTAAAAGATTTTTTCCTTTTTGTTTCTTTATTACTCCCAGAAGACTGCCTGAATCTCCTAGAGGGACAAACATTTGCCAAATGATTTATACCTCCACAACAAAAACAAACCCTCCCATGCGGGCTGAATCCTCTATTGTCAGAGGCAATCAACCCCAGCTGCATGGGCTCCTGCTCAGAAGGGGCTGACAGCGACTGAGACCCCTGCGCACAGAAAGAGACCGCTGCACTGTCCCGGGACTGAGTATGACAGGAAGGAGAGATCTCTCCTCTCTCTCTAAGACGCCTGTCAATACAAACGGCCTGAGACATAGCAGAATCCAAGGAGGTAGGTCTCTCATGAAAGACAAATGCATCCTTCAATCCCTCTGAAAGACCATGGCAAAATTGACTTCGGAGTGCAGCATCATTCCAACCAGTATCAGCTGCCCATCTCCGAAATTCTGAGCAGTATATCTCTGCGGATTGTTTACCCTGGCATAACAGACGTTGTCTAGACTCAGCCAGAGCAATACGATCCGGATCATCATATATCTGACCCAGGGCTAAAAAGAATTCATCCACTGAACGGAGGGGCCGTGCCCCCTCCGGCAGCGAAAAGGCCCAGGACTGAGCGTTACCCCTGAGCAGCGATATAATGATCCCCACCCTCCGTTCCTCATCACCAGAGGAATGGGGAAGAAGGCGAAAATGGAGTTTGCAAGCCTCTCTAAAACGCACAAAATACTCACTACCCCCGGAGAACGTATCCGGGAGCGAGATCTTAGGCTCAGAACAAACTCCATGAACGCAAGCTGAACCGGTCACTTGAAACTGAGAAAAAGTCTTACGGAGATCAGCTACCTCCAATGAAAGACCCTGGAAGCGTTCAGCCAAAAGTGAAACCGGATCCATGCTTGAGACGGTTTTGGCGGCTTATAATGTCACGGATGGTGTACAGGAAACAAGACAATGCAATATAATCAATGACTCACTGGATCCACAACTAAGGAACAAAAGGGAGACCCCTGCATGAGACCTGCTACTCTCCCTGACTGCTCAGCCTATGCGAACACCCAAAAGGTGGATGGGCGCATATCCACGTACCTCGGCTATCTAATACCTGAAGACCCTACAATAGTGAGGGGACACGACCACCGGCTCCCTACACTAGACACGGAGGGAGTCAGGGTCTCCTAAAATCCAGCAGACAGAAAATCACAAATAAAGGAACAGCACTTATCTTGCAGAGGACTGGGAAATAGGAACAGCATGCACACACACTCCAGGAAGTTGTATAAGCCGCACACTACTGCATTATGGGGAGGAACTTAAAGGGAAGCAATCAGTCCAACTGCATGACAGCTGAGATAGACTAACGAGATGAGGAACTGAAACCAAAACAAAGAAACTCAAGGAGGAGGATCTGGAAGGCTCCTGTCAGAGCTTCTCAGCTGTCTGGTTGTGACACAAAATCTGTAAAAAATGGCCGGTGAAATCCGAAAGGTGCTCTTTGAAATGTGGGCCCCTTTGCCCACCTAGGCTGCACAAAAAGTGTCACACATGTGGTATTGCCGTACTCAGGAGAAGTTGGGCAATGTGTTTTGGGGTGTCATTTTACATATACCCATGCTGGGTGAGAGAAATATCTTGGTCAAATGCCAACTTTGTATAAAAAAAATGGGAAAAGTTGTCTTTTGCCAAGATATTTATCTCACCAGGCATGGGTATATGTAAAATGACACCCCAAAACACATTGCCCAACTTCTCCTGAGTATGGCAATACCACATGTGTGACACTTTTTTGCAGCCTAGGTGGGCAAAGGGGCCCACATTCCAAAGAGCACCTTTAGGATTTCACCGGCCATTTTTTACAGATTTTGATTTCAAACTACTTACCACACATTAGGGCCCCTAGAATGCCAGGGCAGTATAACTACCCCACAAGTGACCCCATTTTGGAAAGAAGACATCCCAAGGTATTTCGTGATGGGCATAGTGAGTTTATGGAAGTTTTTATTTTTTGTCACAAGTTAGTGGAATATGAGACTTTGTAAGAAAAAAAATATATAAATAAATCATCATTTTCTGCTAACTTGTGACAAAAAAAATTCGAGGAACTCGCCATGCCCCTCACGGAATACCTTGGGGTGTCTTCTTTCCAAAATGGGGTCACTTGTGGGGTATTTATACTGCCCTGGCATTCTAGGGGCCCTAATGTGTGGTAAGTAGTTTGAAATCAAAATCTGTAAAAAATGGCAGGTGAAATCCTAAAGGTGCTCTTTGGAATGTGGGCCCCTTTGCCCACCTAGGCTGCAAAAAAAGTGTCACACATGTGGTATTGCCGTACTCACGAGAAGTTGGGCAATGTGTTTTGGGGTGTCATTTTACATATACCCATGCTGGGTGAGAGAAATATCTTGGCAAAAGACAACTTTTCCCATTTATTTTATACAAAGTTGGCATTTGACCAAGATATTTCTCTCACCCAGCATGGGTATATGTAAAATGACACCCCAAAACACATTGCCCAACTTCTCCTGAGTACGGAAATACCACGTGTGACACTTTTTTGCAGCCTAGGTGGGCAAAGGATCCCACATTCCAAAGAGCACCTTTAGGATTTCACCGGCCATTTTTTACAGGTTCTGATTTCAAACTACTTACCACACATTAGGGCCCCTAGAATGCCAGGGCAGTATAACTACCCCACAAGTGACCCCATTTTGGAAAGAAGACACCCCAAGGTATTCCGTGAGGGGCATGGCGAGTTCCTAGAATTTTTTATTTTTTGTCACAAGTTAGCAGAAAATGATGATTTTTTTTAAATATTTTTTTCTTACAAAATCTCATATTCCACTAACTTGTGACAAAAAATAAAAACTTCCATGAACTCACTATGCCCATCACGAAATACCTTGGGGTGTCTTCTTTCTAAAATGGGGTCACTTGTGGGGTAGTTATACTGCCGTGGCATTTTAGGGGCCCAAATGCGTGCAAAGTAGTTTGAAATCAAAATCTGTAAAAAATGGCCGGTGAAATCCGAAAGGTGCTCTTTGGAATGTGGGCCCCTTTGCCCACCTAGGCTGCAAAAAAATGTCACACATGTGGTATTGCCGTACTCAGGAGAAGTTGGGCAATGTGTTTTGGGGTGTATTTTTACATATACCCATGCTGGGTGAGATAAATATCTTGGTCAAATGCCAACTTTGTATAAAAAAATGGGAAAAGTTGTCTTTTGCCAAGATATTTATCTCACCAGGCATGGGTATATGTAAAATGACACCCCAAAACACATTGCCCAACTTCTCCTGAGTATGGCAATACCACATGTGTGACACTTTTTTGCAGCCTAGGTGGGCAAAGGGGCCCACATTCCAAAGAGCACCTTTAGGATTTCACCGGCCATTTTTTACAGATTTTGATTTCAAACTACTTACCACACATTAGGGCCCCTAGAATGCCAGGGCAGTATAACTACCCCACAAGTGACCCCATTTTGGAAAGAAGACATCCCAAGGTATTTCGTGATGGGCATAGTGAGTTTATGGAAGTTTTTATTTTTTGTCACAAGTTAGTGGAATATGAGACTTTGTAAGAAAAAAAATATATAAATAAGTCATCATTTTCTGCTAACTTGTGACAAAAAAAATTCGAGGAACTCGCCATGCCCCTCACGGAATAGCTTGGGGTGTCTTCTTTCCAAAATGGGGTCACTTGTGGGGTATTTATACTGCCCTGGCATTCTAGGGGCCCTAATGTGTGGTAAGTAGTTTGAAATCAAAATCTGTAAAAAATGGCAGGTGAAATCCTAAAGGTGCTCTTTGGAATGTGGGCCCCTTTGCCCACCTAGGCTGCAAAAAAGTGTCACACATGTGGTATTGCCGTACTCACGAGAAGTTGGGCAATGTGTTTTGGGGTGTCATTTTACATATACCCATGCTGGGTGAGAGAAATATCTCGGCAAAAGACAACTTTTCGGATTTTTTTATACAAAGTTGGCATTTGACCAAGATATTTCTCTCACCCAGCATGGGTATATGTAAAATGACACCCCAAAACACATTCACCAACTTCTCCTGAGTACGGCGATACCACATGTGTGACACTTTTTTGCAGCCTAGATGCGCAAAGGTGCCCAAATTCCTTTTAGGAGGGCATTTTTAGACATTTGGATCCCAGACTTCTTCTCACGCTTTAGGGCCCCTAAAAAGCCAGGGCAGTATAAATACCCCACATGTGACCCCATTTTGGAAAGAAGACACCCCAAGGTATTCAATGAGGGACATGGCGAGTTCATAGAAAAAAAGATTTTGGGGCACAAGTTAGCGGAAATTGATTTTTTTTGTTTTTTTCTCACAAAGTCTCCCTTTCCGCTAACTTGAGACAAAAATTGAAATCTTTCATAGACTCAATATGCCCCTCAGCGAATACCTTGGGGTGTCTTCTTTCCAAAATGGTGTTATTTGTGGGGTGTTTGTACTGCCCTGGCATTTGAGGGTCTCCGCAATCATTACATGTATGGCCAGCATTAGGAGTTTCTGCTATTCTCCTTATATTGAGCATACGGGTAATGAGATTTTTTTTTTTCGTTCAGCCTCTGGGCTGAAAGAAAAAATGAACGGCACAGATTTCTTCATTCGCATCGATCAATGTGGATGAAAAAATCTCTGGCAAAAAAAAAAAAGCAGGGGAAAGGCGTCTGCCAGGACATAGGAGCTCCGCCCAACATCCATACCCACTTAGTCCGTATGCCCTGGCAAACCAGATTTCTCCATTCACATCAATTGATGTGGATGAATAAATCATTGCCGGGATTATTTTTTTTTAATATATACTAAGTGTTTGCCAAAGCATATGAACACCGCCGCCTCCTCAGCTCATATGCCTCGGCAAACGTATCTTTTACTGCAGAGGAGAAATCTCGTCTTGCAGCGCCGCATACACCGACTTGTGTGTAATCTGACAGCAGCGCAATGCTTCTGTCAGAATGCACATCAGTGCTGCTGCTAGTCGATCGGTTGGTCCACCTGGAAGGTAAAAAAAACAAAACAAAAAAGAAAAAACCAGGCCGCAACGCAATAAATTTTATTAATTTTATAATAACTTTTGAACAGAACATATAAACTTTTTTTAACTTTTTGAACTGAAAGTTAACTTTTTTGCTTACTGGTGTTTTTTTTTTTTTTTTTACCTTTTATAGGACAAACCTCTCCTTCCCCATGGGACAATGTGCAAAGCGCAAATTGCCCAAAGATGTGGCGAAGTACATTATGCACTTTATCCCAGGTGAAAGGAGAGGTTTGCAGCAGCTGTGAGTAAAAGGGCCCTAATAGCCCTGTGTGCCTGTCCTGTGAGATGCAATCCCTATGCTAAGTGTACCTGTGTGTGGTACTTCCGGAAACACTCTCCAAAGCATAGGGCAGGGTGGTCAGGGCAGTCAGGACAGAAATAGCGGGTGTCACGCCTTATTCCACTCCTGCTACAGACGCGACATCTTTTTCGGGGTGACGGTTGGGTTGAGGTACCGGCAACGACACTGGGGAAATGTCGCTCGTGTAGACGGCTAACTACACTGGTGGATGGGGCCACGGAACCTTCTGGATACAGGAGGTTCTCGATGATCTCTTCCTGAAATTTGAGGAAGGATCGTGTTCTCCCAGCCTTACTGTAGAGAACAAAACTATTATATGCAGCCAATTGAATTAAATATACAGACACCTTCTTATAACAGCGTCTGGTGCGTCGGGAAACTAAATACGGAGACAACATCTGGTCATTGAAGTCCACCCCTCCCATGAGCAAATTATAGTCGTGGACACAGAGGGGCTTTTCAATGACACGGGTTGCTCGCTCAATTTGTATTGTTGTGTCTGCGTGAATGGAGGAGAGCATGTAAACGTCACGCTTGTCTCTCCATTTCACCGCGAGCAGTTCTTCGTTACACAAGGCAGCCCTCTCCCGCCTTGCAAGACGGGTGGTAACGAGCCGTTGGGGGAAGCCCACGCAACTAGTTCGCGCGGTGCCACAGCAGCCAATCTGTTCTAGGAACAAATGCCTGAAGAGGGGCACACTTGTGTAGAAATCGTCCACATAAAGATGGTACCCCTTGCCAAATAAGGGCGACACCAAGTCCCAGATTGTCTTCCCACTGCTCCCCAGGTAGTCAGGGCAACCGACCGGCTCCAGGGTCTGATCTTTTCCCTCATAGATCTGAAATTTGCGGGTATAGCCTGTGGCCCTTTCACAGAGCTTATACAATTTAACCCCATACCGGGCGCGCTTGCTTGGGATGTATTGTTTGAAGCCAAGGCGCCCGGTAAAATGTATTAGGGACTCGTCTACGCAGATGTTTTGCTCTGGGGTATACAAATCTGCAAATTTCTGGTTGAAGTGGTCTATGAGGGGCCGAATTTTGTGGAGCCGGTCAAAAGCTGGGTGGCCTCTGGGACGGGAGGTGGTGTTGTCGCTAAAGTGCAGGAAACGCAGGATGGCCTCAAATCGTGCCCTGGACATAGCAGCAGAGAACATGGGCATGTGATGAATCGGGTTCGTGGACCAATATGACCGCAATTCATGCTTTTTGGTTAGACCCATGTTCAGGAGAAGGCCCAGAAAAATTTTAATTTCGGAAACTTGGACTGGTTTCCACCGGAAAGGCTGGGCATAAAAGCTTCCCGGGTTGGCGGATATAAATTGAGTGGCATACCGATTTGTTTCTGCCACGACTAAGTCCAAGAGCTCCGCAGTCAAGAACAGCTCAAAAAATCCCAGGGCCGAACCGATCTGAGCTGTCTCAACCCGAACTCCAGACTGGGCGGTGAAAAGGGGAACTAATGGTGCGGCTAAAGTTGGGGACTGCCAATCAGGATTTGCCAGCACCTCAGGAACTCTAGGGGGTCTACGGGCCTGTCTGTGCGGTGGCTGCGACGGGGTAACTATTGCATGTGTCACCGTACCAGCTTCAACTGCCCTTCTGGTGCTCGCCACTTCACCATGTTGTACGGCAGTGCTGGTACTAGGTCCAGGGAGTCCTGCGCTGCTGGTGTATGCCTCACCACGTGATCCAACAGCGCCAGCCCCACTCTGCTGCTCTTGAAGCGGATCCTGCGCAACCTGTGGTCTAGCGACACGGGGCCGGGTACGCCTGGTGCTATCAGGGACCTCAACCTCCTCGTCCGAACTTTGGGTCAGACTGCCACTGCTTTCTACAGGTTCATATTCTGACCCGCTAGATTCGTCAGATGAGGGTTCCCATTCCTCATCCGACTGGGTCAGAATCCTGTAGGCCTCTTCAGAAGAATACCCCCTGTTTGACATTTCAACTACAAAATTTAGGGGTATTCCCTGAGACTACCCAAGAAAAAAAGCAAGCCTGTCTTACAAAGGGGAGGCTAGCGAAGTACCGGAGGCCGCTGCGATTGATAAAAATATCAAAACTGATTTTTTTATCGCCGCAGCGCTTGGAAAGTGATTGTGCAGTGATAAAAAAAATATATATTTTTTGTCACTGCGGCGGGGCGGGCGTGGGTGAACGCACGTGTGGGCGACCGATCAGGCCTGATCAGGCAAACACTGCGTTTTGGGTGGAGGGTGAGCTAAGGTGACACTAATACAATTATAGATCTGACTGTGATCAGTTTTTATCGCTTACAGATACTATAAAAGTACAAATGCTGATTAGCGATACGCTAATCAGCGAATCAGTGACTGTGGTGCGGTGGGCTGGGCGCTAACCGACGCTAAACTACCTAACCAAGGGACCTAAACTATCCTAAAACCTATCAGTCAATACCAGTGGAAAAAAAAGTGACAGTTTACACTGATCACTTTTTTCCTTTCGCTAGGTGATTGACAGGGGCGATCAAAGGGTGATCAAGGGGTTAATTGGGGTGATGGGGGGTGATCTGGGGCTAAGTGTAGTGTTTGGTGGCTACTCACTGTGATGTCTGCTCCTCTGGTGGAACCAACCGACGAAAAGGACCAGCAGAGGAGCAGACAAGCCATTTAACACATCATATTTACAAATATAATGTGTTAGATGGCTTGTGATTTGATTTTTTGAAAATCGCCAGCCTGCCAGCAACGATCATTGGCTGGCAGGCTGGTGACGAAATACTTCTTTAACTTTTGCTGGCCCGCGATGCGCATGCGCAGGCCGGCTTTGAGCGAGATCTCGCGTCTCGCGAGATGACGCATATATGCATGACTGTGCGCAGGGCTGCCGCCTCCGGAATGCGATCCTGCGTTAGGCGGTCCGGAGGCGGTTAAGGACCCATGACGTACCGGTACATCATGCAGTGATCGGAACCCGGTGCCTGCTCAAATTGTTGAGCAGGCACCTTGGCTAAATGCGCGGGGGGGTCCCGTGACCCCCCCCCGTGTCGGCGATCGCCGCAAACTGCAGGTGGTGGTGCCATCGGGTCCCCATAGGACTGTAGGGGGGACCGATGGCATGGAAGGCAGCGCGATGCCTTCCTGAGGCATCGCGCTGCCTTCCGGTGACGAGCCTGTGAGATCCAGCACCCTGGATCTCACAGGCCGGAAGCTGTATAAGTAATACACACAGTATTACTCATACAGCCAATGCATTCCAATACAGAAGTATTGGAATGCATTGTAAAGGATTAGACCCCCAAAAGTTCAAGTCCCAAAGTGGGACAAAAAATTAAGTGAAAAAAAAGTTGAAAAAATAAAGTTTTCCCCCACAAAAATTAAAAGTTTCAAGTAAAAATAAACAAAAACGTCATTTTCCCCAAATAAAGTAAAAAAAAATAGGTAAAAAATAGGGGGGAAAAAAAAGTATACATATCGCTGCGTCCGTATCTACCTGCTCTATAAACATTTCACATGACCTAACCCCTCAGATGAACACCGTAAAAATAAAAAAATAAACACTGTGCTAAATAAACAATTTTTTTGTCACCTTACATTACAAAAAGTACAACAGCAAGCGATCAAAAAGGCGTTTGCCCACCAAAATAGAACCAATCTAACCATCACCTCATCCTGAAAAAATGAGCCCCTACCTCAGACAATCGCCCAAAAAAGTATACATATTTGGTATCGCCGCATTCGTATCTACCGGTTCTATAAAAATATCACATGACCTAACCCCTCAGATGAACACCGTAAAAAATAAAAAATAAAAACTGCTACATAAACCATTTTTTTGTCACCTTACATCACAAAAAGTGTAATAGCAAGCGATCAAAAAGTCATATGCACCCCAAAATAGTGCCAATCAAACCGTCATCTCATCCCGCAAAAAATGAGACCCTACCTAAGATAATCGCCCAAAAACTGAAAAAAATATGACTCTCAGACTATGGAAACTCTAAAACATGATTTTTTTTGCTTCAAAAATGAAATCATTGTGTAAAACTTACATAAATAAAAAAAAGTATACATATTAGGTATCGCCGCGTCCGTATCGACCGGCTATATAAAAATATCACACGACCTAACACCTCAAATGAACACCGTAATTTTTTTTTATGAAAACTGTGCTGAATAAACCATTTTTTGTCACCTTACATCACAAAAACTGTAATAGCAAGCGATCAAAAAGTCACACGTACCCCAAAATAGTGCTAATAAAACCATCATCTCATCCCGCAAAAATCATACCCTACCCAAGGTAATCGCCCAAAAACTGAAAAAATTATGGCTCTCAGACTATGGAAACAATAAAACATAATTTTTTGTGTTTCAAAAAAGAAATCATAAAACTTACATAAATAAAAAAAAGTATACTTATTAGGTATCGCCGCATCCGTAACAACCTGGTCTATAAAAATATCACATGATCTAACCTGTCAGATGAATGTTGTAGATAACAAAAAATAAAAACGGTGCCAAAACATCTATTTCTTGTTATCTTGCCTCAAAAAGTGTAATATAGAGCAACCAAAAATCATATGTACCCTAAACTAGTACAAACAATGCTGCCACCCTATCCCATAGTTTCTAAAATGGGGCCACTTTTTTGGAGTTTCTACTCTAGGGGGGCATCAGGGTGGCTTTAAATGGGACATGGTGTAAAAAAAAACAGTCCAGCAAAATCTGCCTTCCAAAAACCGTATGGCATTCCTTCCCTTCTGCGCCCTGCCATGTGCCGGTACAGCTGTTTACGACCACATATTGGGTGTTTCTGTAAACGACAGAATCAGGGCCATAAATATTGAGTTTTGTTTGGCTGTTAACCCTTGCTTTGTTACTGGGAAAAATGGATTAAAATGGCAAATGTGCCCAAAAATTTAAATTCTGAAATTTCATCTCCATTTGCCAATAACTCTTGTGGAACACCTAAAGGGTTAACAACGTTTATAAAATGTGTTTTAAATACCTTTACGGGTGTAGTTTCTTAGATGGGGTCACTTTTATGGAGTTTCTACTCAAGGGTTGCATCAGGGGGTCTTCAAATGGGACATGGTGTCAAAAAAACCAGTCCAGCAAAATCTGCCTTCCAAAAACCGTATGGCATTCCTTTCCTTCTGCGCCCTGCCGTGTGCCCGTACAGTAGTTTACAACCACATATGGGGTGTTTCTGTAAAATACAGAATCAGGGCCATAAATATTAAGTTTGGTTTGGCGATTAACCCTTGCTTTGTAACTGGAAAAAAAATTATTAAAATGTAAAATCTGCCAAAAAAGTGAAATTTTGAAATTGTATCTCTATTTTCCATTAATTCTTGTGGAACACCTAAAGGGTTAACGATGTTTGTAAAATCATTTTTAAATACCTTGAGGGGTGTAGTTTATAGAATGGGGTTATTTTTCGGTGGTTTCTATTATGTAAGCCTCGCAAAGTGACTTCAGACCTGAACTGGTCCCTAAAAATTAGGTTTTTGAACATTTCTGAAAGATTTCAAGATTTGCTTCTAAACTTCTAAGCCTTGTAACATCCCCAAAAAATAAAATATCATTCCCAAAATGATCCAAACATGAAGTAGACATATGGGGAATGTAAAGTAATAACTATTTTTGGAGGTATTACTGTGTATTATAGAAGTAGAGAAATTAAAACTTAAAAATGTGAAATTTTTTTAAATTTTTTGGTAAATTTGGTATTTTTTTATAAATAAAAAAGATTTTTTTTTACTTCATTTTACCAGTGTCATGAAGTACAATATGTGAGGAAAAAACAATCTCAGAATGGCCAAAATAAGTCAAAGCGTTTTAAAGTTATCAGCACTTAAAGTGACACTGGTCAGATTTGCAAAAAATGGCCAAGTCCGTAAGGTGAAATAGGGCCGAGTCCTTAAGGGGTTAAAGGACCTTAACATGAATAGCTTGGAAGAAAGACGAGACAGAGGGGATATGATAGAAACTTTTAAATACATAATGGGAATCAACAAGGTAAAAGAGGAGAGAATATTTAAAAGAAGAAAAACTGCTACAAGAGGACATAGTTTAAAATTAGAGGGGCAAAAGGTTTAAAAGTAATATCAGGAAGTATTACTTTACTGAGAGAGTAGTGCTTGCATGGAATAGCCTTCCTGCAGAAGTGGTAGCTGCAAATACAGTGAAGGAGTTTAAGCATGCATGGGATAGGCATGAGGCAATCCTTTATATAAGATAGGGCCAAGGCCTATTCATAGTATTCAGTATATTGGGCAGACTAGATGGGCCAAATGGTTCTTATCTGCCGACACATACTATGTTTCTATGTAACTGAATAGAACAACAGTATGTAAAGCGTGTATCTCACACGCCCTGATCCAGACTAGGCCGCAATTAAAGATTTGTGCCCAAAATGGGTGTTTGTTTTATAACTGAATAGAACCACAGTATGTAAATGGTGTATCTCACACGCCCTGATCCAGACCAGGTCACAATTAAAGATTTTTGCCCAAAATGGGTGTTTGTTTAATAACTGAATAGAACCACAGTATGTAAAGGGTGTATCTCACAAGCCCTGATCCAGACTAGGCCGCAATTAAAGATTTGTGCCCAAAGTGGGTGTTTGTTTGATAAATGAATAGAACCACAGTATGTAAAGGGTGTATCTCACACGCCCTGATCCAGACTAGGCCACAATTAAAGATTTGTGCCCAAAATGGGTGTTTGTTTAATAACTGAATAGAACCACAGTATGTAAAGGGTGTATCTCACACGCCCTGATCCAGACTAGGCCGCAATTAAAGATTTGTGCCCAAAGTGGGTGTTTGTTTAATAACTGAATAGAACCACAGTATCTAAAGAGTGTATCTCACACGCCCTGATCCAGACTAGGCCGCAATTAAAGATTTGTGCCCAAAATGGGTGTTTGTTTAACCACCTCCCGACCGCCTAACGCAGAGATGCGTCCTGCGTACGGCCGGGTTATTCCTCCTGGACACATCGGCGCGTCATCTCGCGAGACGCGAGATTTTCTGTGAACGCGCGCTCACAGGATCGCAAGGTAAACGAGTTGATCTAGAGCCTGCCAGCGGCGATCATTCGCTGGCAGGCTATAGATGCGATTTTTTAACATCAGAAAGGTATATTAGACGCTGTTTTGTTAACAGCGTCTAATATACCTGCTACCTGGTCCTCTGGTGGTCCCTTTTGCTTGGATCGACCACCAGAGGACACAGGCAGCTCTGTAAGTAGCACCAAGCACCACACTACACTACACCCCCCCTGTCACTTATTAACCCCTTATTAACCCCTGATCACCCCATATAGACTCCCTGATCACCTCCCTGTCATTGATCACCCCCCTGTAAGGCTCCATTCAGACATCCGTAGTTGTTTTGCGGATCCGCAAAACACGGACACCGGCAATGTGCTTTCTGCATTTTGCGGATCCGCACATTGCCAAATCTATATAGAAAATGCCTTTTCTTGTCCACAATTGCGGACAAGAATAGGACATGTTCTATATTTTTGCGGACCCGGAAGTGCAGATCCGCAATTCCGGATCCGAGCGGGACAAAGTCTGTCCCCATAGAAATGAATGGGTCCGCAATTACGTTCCGCAAAATGCGGAACAGAATTGCGGACGTGTGAATGGGGCCTAAGGGTCCCTTATCACCGCCAGTTAGTTAGCCACTTGTTAGGTAGTTAGCGCCCACCGCACCGCAGTCACTGATTAGTCGCTGATTAGCGTCATCGCTGTCGCTAATCAGCACTAGTACTATATAGTATCTGTAAGTGATCAAGACTGATCGCAATTAGATCTATATCAATACATTAGGGTCACCTTAGGCTCTACAAAAAAAGCAGTGTTCACCCGATCAGGCCTGATCTTGTGCGCACACTTGCGTTCAGTCTGCCCCACCGCAGTGACAGAAATGTTTTTTTTCTGATCACTGCAAAAACACCGTAAAATCGCTGAGGCGCTATAAAGATCACTTTTTAGCTTTTTGGATGTTTATTAGCGATCGCAGCTTTTTTTTTTTTTGCACATTTTTTGGCAGAGATTTTTTCATCCACATTGATCGATGCGAATGAAGAAATCTGTGCCGTTCATTTTTTCTTTCAGCCCAGAGGCTGAACGAAAAAAAAAAATCTCATTACCCGTATGCTCAATATAAGGCCTCATGCACACGACCGTGCCGTTTTTTGCGGTCCGCAAACCGCGGATGCGCAAAAAATGGAAGGTGTCCGTGTTAACTTCCGCAATTTGCGGAACGGAACGGGCGCCGGCAATATAAATGCCTACTCTTGTCCGCAAAGCGCGGACAAGAATAGAACATGTTATTTTTTTTAGCGGGGCCGCGGAACGGAGCCACGGATGGGGACAGCACACGGAGTGCTGTCCGCATCTTTTGCGGCCCCATTGAAATGAATGGGTCCGCTTCCGAGCCGCCAAAATGGCGGCTCGGATGCGGACCCAAACAACGGTCGTGTGCATGAGGCCTAAGGAGAATAGCAGAAACTCCCAATCCTGGCCATACATGTAATGATTGCGGAGACCCTCAAATGCCAGGGCAGTACAAACACCCCACAAATGATCCCATTTTGGAAAGAAGACACCCCAAGGTATTCGCTGAGGGGCATATTGAGTCCATAAAAGATTGAACTTTTTGTCACAAGTTAGCGGAAAGGGAGACTTTGTAAAAAAAAATTCCGCTAACTTGTGCCAAAAAAAAAATCTTCTATGAACTCGCCATGCCCCTCACGGAATACCTTGGGGTGTCTTCTTTCCAAAATGGGGTCATATGTGGGGTATTTATACTGCCCTGGCATTTTAGGGGCCCTAAAGCGTGAGAAGAAGTCTGGAATCCAAATGCCTAAAAATGCCCTCCTAAAAGGTACTCGTTGGACTTTCGGCCCCTTTGCGCATCTTGGCTGCAAAAAAGTGTCACACATGTGGTATCGCCGTACTCAGGAGAGGTAGGGCAATGTGTTTTGGGGTGTCTTTTTACATATACCCATGCTGGGTGAGAGAAATATCTCTGAAAATTGACAACTTTGTATAAAAAAATGGGAAAAGTTGTAATTTACAGAGATATTTCTCTCACCCAGCATGGGTATATGTAAAAATACACCCCAAAACACATTGCCATACTTCTCGTGAGTACGGCGATACCACATGTGTGACACTTTTTTGCAGCCTAGGTGCGCAAAGGGGCCCAAATTCCAATGAGTACTTTTAGGATTTCATAGGGCATTTTTTACGCATTTGGATTCGGGTTGCTCACAATTTAGCCCCGCCCAAAATGCCAGAACAGTAAACACACCCCACAAGTGACCCCATTTCGGAAAGTAGACACCCCAAGGTATTCACTGAGGGGCATAGTGAGTCCGTGGGAGATTTTTTTATTTTTTTGCCAGCAGTTAGCAGAAATGTAAACTTTATTTATTTATTTTTTTCTCAGAAAGTGTCATTTTCCGCTAACTTGTGAAAAAAAAATCATACATGAACTTACCATGCCCCTCCGCGAATACTTTGGAGTGTCTTCTTTCTAAAATGGGGTCATTTGGTTGGTATTTATACTATACTGGCATTCTAGCACCTCAAGAAACATGACAGGTGCTCAGAAAGTCAGATCTGCTTCAAAATGCGGAAATTCACATTTTTGTACCATAGTTTGTAAATGCTATAACTTTTGCGCAAACCAATAAATATACACTTATTGGATTTTATTATCAAAGACATGTAGCACAATAAATTCTGTCACAAACTTGTATAGAAATGTAATTATATTTGAACAATTTAACCAGAGAAAGTTAAAAATACAATTTTTTTTAGAAAATTGCGGCCTATTTTGATTAATATCGGAAAAACGAAAAATCTTAGCAGCAATCAAATACCACCAAAAGAAAGCTGTATTTGTGAGAAGAAAAGGAGGTAAAATTCATTTGGGTGGTAAGTTGTATGACCGAGCAATAAACCGTGAAAGTAGTGTAGTGCAGAATTGTAAAAAGTGGTCTGGTCATTAAGGGGGTTTAAGCTAGGGGAGCTGAGGTGGTTAGTAACTAAATAGAACCACAGTATGTAAAGGGTGTATCTCACACGCCCTGATCCAGACTAGGCCGCAATTACAGTTTTTTGCCCAAAATGGGTGTTTGTTTAATGACTGAATATGACAGCATTATATAACCCTTGAATTTCACACATGCTGATGCTGTAAGGGCAGAAAAATTGTGTATTTTGCCCAAAAAAGGGTGTTTTATTAATAGAAGAATATAACTACAGTATCTAAATGGTGTATCTCACACCGACTGATCCACACTGGCCAATCAGCATTTAGCAGCGCAAAGATCCTGCTGCTAATTGGCTAGTGTATCGCAGCAGGAGCAGGCTCAACAATCACAAACAGAGTGCGCTCGTAGTTGTCCTCCGCTCTGCGCTTACGCGCTGCCTGCCATCTGCCAATCAGCCAGTGAGTGCAGCCTCCCCGACACAGACTGAAGGACCGCTTCATAGTGTGCCTGCCACATTAAGAAGACAGCAGTCAGACTTAATAAAAAGTTAAAGTTCATGTATGGTTGGATGGGTATTCTTGATGGGGGGGAGGGCAGCAGCAAGCAGTGTTTGTTTTTGTTTTTTTGTTTTTTTTAGGTGGGGGTCCCTGTAAGATCATAGAGGACTCAAGAGGACAGTGTAGTTTCCTCCTAATCCTCCCCCTTCCCCCGGGGGGAGCACACTGTCCTCCTGAGTCCTCTATGAGCCTAAAGGGCCGCCCCTCCTCAGCACATCAGTCACCTTGCGGGGGTGGGGGGGGACATATGATTAGTGGCTATGTTCACACTGTGCTATCTAACCCCTATAATGCCCCCCAAAATGCCAGGGCACCGTACTTACCTCATTTTCCGGCACCCACATTGCTCCTGATGCCCACACAGCCGCCACTGCCTCCCTCCCGTCACGCAGATGAAAACATCCAGCGACATGGGGGGGGGCAGCCAATAGCAGGCCACGATGGTAACAAGCCTCCCTAGCATCGCTACCATCGTTACAAAAAAGAAAATGCAAAAACGAAAAAAAAAAAAACTCCAGTATCCTAAGGGTGACGCTAGGGAGGCTCATTTCCGACACGGCCTGCTATTGGCTGCCCCCCTCCCCCCCACTGGGCATAAGTATTATCTGTATGCGGTGCCTGGGCATTTTGGGTTAGCATAATAGGGGTTAGATAGCCCCTTTAACCCTAAGGATACTGGAGTTTTTTTTATTTTTTTTCGTTTTTGAATAACTTTTTATTTTTTATTTTTCCATTCACATAGATATATGAGGGCTTAATTTTTGCGGGAGAAGTTGTACTTTATTATGGCATACAATGTAGTGGGAATCGGGCAAAAAAAATTCCAAATGGGGTGGGAAAAAAAACAATTTCTCTTTGCGGCAAAAGTGACCTGTGCCCTTCATTCTCTGAGTCAGTACAATTACAATGATAGCACATATGTATAGTTTTTTTTTATGTGTAAATAGTGTAAAAATAAATTCAAACTTTGAAAAAAATTTTTTTTTTTACTTTTTCACATCACCATATTCTGACCCCCATAACTTTTTTTTATAGTTATATCTACTGATCTGTGTGGGTGCTCATTTTTTGTGGTATGAACTGTAGTTTTTATTGATACCCTTTTGGAATGTGTGTGCCTTTTTTATCACATTTTTTGGGGTTAGAGAAGTGATGAAAAAATGGCGCTGGTAGCAAAGGGGTTAAGATGTGGGGGATGGGCTATGTCAGGCTTTAGCACAGTGGACACAGACACTCGTTCAGCTGTGCTCGCATACATATCGCGCCCTGTATCCACTGTCCTATGCCCACTCTGCTAAAGTCCACATAGCCCATCTATGTCCGGCTTTACCAAAGCAGACAGGCAGGAGCAGTGATGGGTGCTGTACATCACTTACTACAGCCCCAGTGAAATTCTTACTTCCATACAGCACTGTCATATCAGCGGTGTATGAGAGTTAATAAAAAATAAAATAAAAAAGATTTATCCTTAACGGTTTCAGTAGGTTAAGTATACATTGCTTTATTGTCAAATGGGGGTGTGGCAGGGGGAGGAGCCAGGACAGTGGGCGGGGTTAGGGGGCCCAAGTCAGATTCTTGCTATGGGGCCCAGTGATTTCTATGTACGCCCCTGGCTGCAAGGCTAGAAAAATTGTGTATTTTGCCCAAAAAAGGGTATTTTATTAATAGAAGACTATAACCACAGTATCTAAATGGTGTATCTCACACCGACTGATCCACACTAGGCCGCAATTAAATTTGTTTTCCCAAAATGGCTGTTTTTCAAATAACTGAATAGAACCACAGTATGTAAAGGGTGTATCTGACACGCCCTGATCCAGACTAGGCCGCAATTAAAGATTTGTGCCCAAAATGGCTGTATTTCAAATAACTGAATAGAACCACAGTATGTAAAGGGTGTATCTCATAATGACATATGCAGCAAAGGCTGCAAAATAAACTTTTTTGCCCAAAACGGGTGTTTTTTTTATTAACTGAATATGACAGCAGTATATAACCCTTGAATTTCACATGTGCTGATGCTGCAAGGGCAGAAAAATTGTGTATTTTGCCCAAAAAAGGGTGTTTTATTAATAGAAGAATATAACCACAGTATCTAAATGGTGTATCTCACACCGACTGATCCAGACTAGGTCGCAATTAAATTTGTTTGCCAAAATGGCTGTATTCTAATTAACTGAATAGAACCACAGTATGTAAAGGGTGTATCTCACAATGACATATGCAGCAAAGGCTGCAAAATAAACTTTTTTGCCCAAAATGGGTGTTTGTTTAATAACTGAATATGACAGCAGTATATAACCCTTGAATTTCACACGTGCTGATGCTGCAAGGCCAGAAAAATTGTGAATTTTGCCCAAAAAAAGGGTGTTTCATTAATAGAAGAATATAACCTCAGTATCTAAATGGTGTATCTCGCACCGACTGATCCAGACTAGGCCGCAAATTAAATTTGTTTGCCCAAAATGGCTGTATTTCAAATAACTGAATAGAACCACAGTATGTAAAGGGTGTATCTCATAATGACATATGCAGCAAAGGCTGCAAAATAAACTTTTTTGCCCAAAACGGGTGTTTTTTTTATTAACTGAATATGACAGCAGTATATAACCCTTGAATTTCACATGTGCTGATGCTGCAAGGGCAGAAAAATTGTGTATTTTGCCCAAAAAAGGGTGTTTTATTAATAGAAGAATATAACCACAGTATCTAAATGGTGTATCTCACACCGACTGATCCAGACTAGGTCGCAATTAAATTTGTTTGCCAAAATGGCTGTATTCTAATTAACTGAATAGAACCACAGTATGTAAAGGGTGTATCTCACAATGACATATGCAGCAAAGGCTGCAAAATAAACTTTTTTGCCCAAAATGGGTGTTTGTTTAATAACTGAATATGACAGCAGTATATAACCCTTGAATTCCACACGTGCTGATGCTGCAAGGCCAGAAAAATTGTGAATTTTGCCCAAAAAAAGGGTGTTTCATTAATAGAAGAATATAACCTCAGTATCTAAATGGTGTATCTCACACCGACTGATCCAGACTAGGCCGCAAATTAAATTTGTTTGCCCAAAATGGCTGTATTTCAAATAACTGAATAGAACCACAGTATGTAAAGGGTGTATCTCACACTCCCTGATCCAGACTAGGCGCAATTAAAGATTTGTGCCTAATATGGCTGTATTTCAAATAACTGAATAGAACCACAGTATGTAAAGGGTGTATCTCACAATGACATATGCAGCAAAGGCTGCAAAATAAACTTTTTTGCCCAAAACGGGTGTTTGTTTCATGACTGAATAGGACAGCAGTATATAACCCTTGAATTTCACATGTGCTGATTATGCAAGGACAGAAATATTATGTATTTTGCCCAAAAAAGGGTGTTTTATTGATACAAGAATATAACCACAGTATCTAAATGGTGTATCTCACACCGACTGATCCAGACTAGGCCGCAATTAAATTTGTTTGCCCAAAATGACTGTATTTCAAATAACTGAATAGAACCACGGTATGTAAAGGGTGCATCTCACACGTACTGATCCAAACTAGGCCACAATTTAAGTTTTTTGCCCAAACTGGGTATTTGTTTAAAAACTGAATATGATAGCAGTATATAACCCTTGAATTTTACACATGCTGATGCTGCAAGGCCTGTAAAATTGGTTATTTCGGCAAAAAAGTGTGTTTTTAAAAACTCAGAAAATTATGCACACTGACTAATCCAGATGTTGGATATTGGCAAAAAATGTGTTTTTTTACTACCTGAATATAAAAGCTGTATATAAACCTTGAATGTCACACGTGCTGATGCTGCAAGGGCTGTAAAATAGTAGATTTTTCCAAAAACGGGTGTTTTTAAAAAGCCAGAAATGTATGGCTGTATTTCTCGCTTAAATTGCACACTGACTAATCCAGATGTTGTATATTGCCAAAAAAGTGTGTTTTTTTTGTAACAGAATATGAAAACTGTAGTATATATTAAACTTGAATTTCACACATGCAGATCTGTAAAATAGTGGATTTTGCCAAAAAAGGGTGTTTTTAAAAACCCTGAAAATTATGGCTGTATTTCTAGCTTAAATTGCACACTGACTAATCCAGATGTTGGATATTGCCCAAAAAGTTTTTTTTTTTTACTAACTGAATATGAAAGCTGTATATAACCCTTGAATTTCACACGTGCTGATGCTGCAAGGGCTGTAAAATTGTGTATTTTGGCAAAAAAGTGTGTTTTTAAAAACCCAGAAAATTATGGCTGTATTTCTAGTTTAAATTGCACACTGACTAATCCTGCAAATGCACCAGATGTTGGATATTGCCAAAAAAGGGTGATTTTTTAAAACCAGATTATTAGTGCAGTATTTCAAGCTTGGATTTGAATGTCACAAAAGCTCAGATGCAGTGTTGGTGCGCTGAGCTTGCATAAAATGTCCGCCGCCGCCTCCCACCTAACAGACGGATAAAAGTTATTTTTTTCTGTCACTGGGCACAGGGCAGGGTAAAAAGATTGTGCCCTGCACCCACACAACTAAATGTATGTAGATCGCTGAGTTAGGTTCGAGTTCTGATCACAGATTCTCTCCTATTCTCTCCCTGAAATCACCAGCAGCATCCTCTCCCTACATTAGTAACAGCAGAGTGACGTGCAGCGCTACGTGATTCCAGCTTATATAGAGGCTGGGTCACATGCTGCACTGGCCAATCACAGCCATGCTATTAGTAGGCATGGCTGTGATGGCTTCTAAGGTCAGACAGTTAAACGCTTGTTGATTGGCTGCTCTGCAAGAAATCGCTGAACACCGAACCCGAACTTTTACTGAAATGTTCGGGTTCGGGTCCAGGCCCCAAAAATCCTAAAGTTCGGTACGAACCCGAACTTTACAGTTCGGGTTCGCTCAACCCTAGTCTCTGTGTTTTGGGACCTGTTAATTTGTGCCATGCTAAAGAGAGCCGCATGCCGGGAAACAAGCCCCTAAAGCCTGCTGTGGACTGTGGGTGGAAAGCTGCTAATCAGGTGAAGATTTTATTCTATGGACATTGCATGGTGTGAACAAACACCAAGACTGTGAACGGTCATTTTGTTTTTCCTTATGTGTGAATAAACACCGAACTGTTTAAGTTAAAAACTTTGTGATTGCCTCTACACTGCATACACTAGCCTGTCTACCAGAGCAAAACCCCACAATTGGTGGAGGATGCGTTCAAAAACAGTGAGGCAGGCCTGAAGGCCGAAAAGTTTTTTTGCTTTTCCCGGGTACAAGTGCATGTCCTATATTAAACCGGCAAGGTTACGACCCGTGTCCCCGGATAAAATGGAGGCGATCCCTAAGATGTCCCCTTCGGATGATGTTGAGACCTATCTGGCGAAAAGGTTCGAAAAGGTGGCCGTGAGGGAGAAGTTATCCTGAGACCAGTGGGCTGAGGTAGTAGCTCTGTTCCAGGCGTCTGGACCCCAGCAAGTGTTTTTTGATCTCCCCGATGATCAAGCGGCTGATTACCCGACCGTGAATGGTGAGATCCTGGCGAGACAGGGGGTGAATGTATAAGTCCGGGCTCAGCAGGTGCACCAGTGGGAATTTAACTTGGCTGAACCCACCAGACCACAATATTATGACCTGCTACACCGGTTGCAGAAATGGCTGTAGCCTGACATATTGACTCCCACTACTATGCTTGACCAGCGTATTGTCAAGTCGTTTTACCTCCCACTCTCCCCTCCTTCCCCAAATAAAGACACAACTCCACTGGTGGATTTTATTGGCCACAGCAGCCATTTATTTATTAATAATAATAATTTAAGCATAAATAACATATAACATAACCAATCCAAGGCCTTCCCACCTGAAGGCCCCCCGCCCAAGAAAAACTTCCAGACCACAGAGAAACATGCCCAGCACGGAGAGGGTCCTTGGAGCCCCATAAAACCTGACGGATAACAGCCCGTGCCCTCAATTAAATTACCTCCAGCCGATAAATGCCAGCTCGGAGGCAGAACCGGTAACCATGGGCAACAACCGTGGGGCAGATACCCGCCATATCACACCCAAACATCCAATAACTGGGGAGTCCAGAGCCCCTTTGGCTCCCTCCCCACCACGCCAGAGCCACCATAACCACCAACTCCAAAGACCCACCCCCGCCATGGCCGCTATGACAATGCCGTCCCTGCTGGACCAAAATCCACCCATAAACCACATCAACCATGACCGCCGCTAGCTTCCCTACCCAACCAGCAGCCAAAGGGTGGGTGGGAGGGGGCTGCTGAAAGACTGTTGACCCGCACGAGATGACCCTGATCCCGCCTCCCGCTGTCCCTTTTAAACCCTACACTCCTCCCCTAACGTCCCCCCACCCCCCATCCTTGCAATACCCCTTAACCCTAAGCCTCCCAACTCACTCCCTCCAAACGCCTGTCATGCCAGGCCTACCCCCAGTCTTGCAGCCTTAAGTCCGGCCTGTACTGGACCATCTGTTGGCGGATGTGTTTTGGAGGGCTTTGCCATACCCTCTCCAGCACTGGATCGGCCAGGTGTCTCCTGGTAATGCCTTAGAGATAGTCGACCTGGTGGAGCGCTACGAGGCCACCATAAATCTGCAGGGGGGTTCTTTTGGGGGGCCAGTCAAACCCTGGAAATCTCCACCCCAGACTCGGCGGCCGGTGCCAGCCAAACCCGCCCGGGACGTATCCCCTGCAGACCCAGCCCCGGTGTTTTGTTGGTGGTGTCACGAGCCTGGACACATAAGGGCTGACTGTCCCCATCGGGGTGAACCCATGGATACCAACTATGGCTACCGCTACTCATTGTATGTCAGGAAGCTGTGTACCACAGGTACCTCTGAGACTGTAGAAAATAGCCACCTGTGCCAGGTGGAAGTGGGGGACACTCTGGTGGTGGCATTGCTGGATTCAGCGGTAGGGGTGACCGCAACTTCTGTGGAAGAGAGGGAGACAACTCCGCTAAGTGTGATGGTGGGAGACATAGAGGACTTGCCTCCAAGTCCGGAGCTAGCCGACCTCAATGTCTCCGGGGATAATTTTGGTACTGCACAACATCGGGACCCAAAACAATCCCGAGCCTGGGAAAATTTATTAATAATAGATGGGGAACCACAACAACCGGGGGCAGAGTCAGTGTTTCCCCGTTTTGTGGTTCATCAAGAGATGTATCGAGTAAACCAGCTGTGAGGTGAATCCATTGAACAGTTGGTGGTGCCCCAGGCTTATTGCAAACTCATGTTAGAATTAGGCCACCAGCATGTTCTCGGGGGTCATCTGTGAATGCAAAAAACGCAGGACCGGATTCTACAGCGGTTTTACTGGCCCAGTGTGTTCAGAGAGGTAGAAAAATATTGTAAGTCTTGCCCAACCTGCCAGATAATGAGCCCCCAGCCACATTTCTGTAGTCCCCTGGTACCCCTCCCGATTATTAAGGTCCCGTTCGAGCGAATCGTTATGGATCTCATGGGCCCGGTACCGAAATCTGCTAGAGGACACCAACACATCTTGGTTGTCCTCGACTACGCCACTCGGTACCCCGAGGTGGTGCCACTGCAGCATACATCAGCCAAACTCATAGCTAAGGAGGTAATGGAGATGTTTTCTTGCGTGGGTCTGCCTAAGGAGGTTCTGACTGACTAAGTGACCCCGTTTAAGTCCAAGGTCATGAGGGAACGCTGTAAGTTGCTCCACATAAAACAGCTACGGACATCTGTGTATCATCCGCAAACGGATGGCCTGGTAGAGAGGATTAATCAAACATTAAAAATATGCTAAAATGAGTGGTCTCTAAGGATGGAAGGGACTGGGACCTTCTTCTGCCCTATCTCATGTTCGCAGTGCGAGAGGTGCCCCAGGCCTCTACTGGGTTCCCGCCCTTCGAACTGCTATATGGCAGACACCTTCGCAGTCTGTAGGACGTGGCAAAATAGCTGTGGGAACAACAACCCACACCGCACAGAAGTGTTTTTGAGTACGTGACCCAGATGCAAGGATGGATTGAAACAGTTTTACCTCTGGTTAGGGAGCATATGGAGGCAGCGCAGTGAGCCCAGAGTAGGATCTATAATCGGCAGGCTCGGACCTTTAACCTGGGTGATCGGGTATTGGTTCTGGTACCAACCGTAGACAGTAAGTTCCTAGCTAGATGGCAGGGGCCCTACGAGGTGCTTGAAAAAATTGGAGAGGTAGATTACTAGGTACACCAGCCAGGGAGGCGAAAGCCGGAGCAGGTTTACCATGTGAATCTGCTCAAACCCTGGAAAGATAGGGGAACCTGTACGGAAGACAGCCCACGACCAGGGTTTCTAGGGGAAGCGGTTTCGGCCCCTCTGTCTGAAGCAAGGGAAGCGGCTGCCACAGTGAAATTTGCTGACAGCCTCTCCTCTAAACAGGCTCAGGATGCCAGGGAGTTCATTAGTCGGAACACGGATGTGTTCAAGGACCTGCATGGATGCACTTCCATAGCCCGACATGACATTATCACTGAGCCTCAGGCATAAGTCCGGTTAAAACCATACAGGGTACCTGAGGCTCAGCGACAAGCCATTGCGGAGGAAGTAAAGCTAATGCTCAAGCTAGGTGTCATCAAGGAGTCAAAAAGTGAATGGGCCAGTCCGATAGTCTTAATACCCAAGCCGGACCGGACATTGCGGTTCTGTAATGACTACCGAAAACTGAGGTGTCCAAGTTTGACGCATATCCCATGCCCCGAGTGGATGAGCTTATTGAGAAGTTGGGCCAAGCCCGGTATTTTTCTGTGTTGGACCTCACCAAAGGGTACTGGCAGGTACCCTTGACGGAGGATGCCAAGGAAAAAATGGCTTTAATCATGCCAGAGGGGCTGTATCAGTAAAAGGTATTACCCTTTGGTCTACATGGCGCTCCCGCCACGTTTCAAAGGCTAATGGACAGTGTACTCAGTCCACATTGTCGGTACGCTTCGGCATACCTGGACGATATCGTTATCCACAGCACTGACTGGGAAAGTCACCTACCTAAAGGACAGGCTGTAGTGGACTCCCTTAGGAAGGCTGGCTTAAGCGCTAACCCAAAAAAGTGCACGATAGGGTTAGAAGAGACCAAGTATCTGGGGTATGTAATTGGGAGTGGAATTATCAAACCTTAGGAAAACAAAATTGAGGCAATTAGGAATTGGCCCCGAACCTGTCGCTACTCGGCAAGTAAAGTCGTTCCTGGGTATGGTGGGGTACTATATGAGGTTTGTCCCCAATTTTGCTACAGTCACCGCACCATTGACAGGCCTTTTGAAGGGACGCAAGTCAGTGACGGTTCAGTGGAATGAGCAGGCGGAAAAGGCTTTCTCCGCTTTGAAGTCTGCCCTGTGTGGGTCCCCAGTATTCGTGACGCCTGACTTCAAGAGGGAGTTTGTGGTACAGACCAATGCCTCTGAAGTAGGCCTCGGAGCTGTACTTTCTCAGGACATCAATGGAGAGGAACATCCTGTTGTTTTCCTGAGCCGAAAGCTTACCCCAGCCGAGACTAGGTACAGTATAGTGGAGAGAGAGTGCCTGGTCATCAAATGGGCACTAGGGTCTCTCCGCTATTACCTGTGGGGAGAAAGTTCCGTCTGGTGACTGACCACTCCCCTCTCAAGTGAATGAGCCAGGCCAAATAGAGGAATGCTCAGGTCACCAGGTGGTTCTTGTCGTTACAAAACTTTAAATTTTCCGTGGAACATAGAGCAGGCAGGTTACAGGGAAATGCAGATGCCCTGTCCCGGGTACACTGTATGGCAGGTGTTCATCCCCTCAGGGTTGAACAAAGGGGGGAGGTATGTAAGAAGGCGCAAGGGGCCGTAATTGATGGAAGGTATGTGTCACCGAGATTCCTGGCCTCTGTGAGGTAAGAGCCGGTAGTTTTAAGAGTCAGAGGCAGCTAGTGCTGACTGATACTGTTTGTTGTTAGTATGGCTGTAAAGCCGATGCAGGCCAGCTCTTACTGGGAGTAGCCAAAGTGCTGGGTGGATGGCATCTCCCAACGCTCCAGGCCGGGTCTTTTTTGGCCTATATACAACCCAGCCAGCAGTCTCAGCTGGTTGTGGTTTATCCACCATCTGACAGAGAAACTAAGGAGTCTCTGTGTTTTGGGACCTTTGAATTTATGCCGTGCTAAAGGGCTGAGAGCCGCATGCCGGGAAACAGGCCCCTAAAGCCTGCTGTGGACTGCGGGTGGAAAACTGCTAACCAGGTGAAGATTTTGTTCTATGGACATTGCATGGTGTGAAAAAACACCAAGACTGTGAACGGTCATTTTGTTTTTCCTTATGTGTGAATAAACACCGAACTGTTTAAGTTAAAGACTTTGTGATTGCCTCTATACTGCGTCCGCTAGTCTGTCTACCAGAGCAAAACCCCACATCTTATTCTGCTTCAGTTTTATTTATTGATTTCTACATTTACTTATTCTTACATAAGTAAATGTAATTCAATACCAATAAGATGGAAGCCTTTATTATTCCTGTGCCAGCGTGCCAACCAATACCATTCAGTCTGCATCCTTAGGGGGTCCAGGTCTTAATGAAGACCATCCTCATCTTTTGCTGGCTTTACTTCTTCCAAATCATCCTTCAAAGTCTCCATGTCCTAGAAAAGTCATCAAGATACAGAGACAGGAGGAGCTAGATGTTCCTGATTGAATATTCTCATCGATATTAGATGATGTGGAAAAGGAGGAAAAGCAGATGGCAGAAGATGGGCTCCCACCTGTAGGGAAGGAGAGCAATGGGGTTGGAAAAGTGGGTATGCCAAAGCTGATTAATAGTCAGTGTTTACTGTGAAATAACCTTCAGAAGATTGCAGGCAAAAACAGCAATAATATGCATATTGTCCACCCATTTAACCTGTCAGACCCCATACTAGCAACAGCCCCTCGCGCGGCCATTAACAATGAAGAATGACTATACAGTGCAGTCTTCATTATTAAATAAAAGGCAGCATGGCTGCAACCTGCCCGCAGCCCGGCCACTATGTGTGGCGGTACCCTAAGCCAGAGTTGCCTGGGTACACCTGATTTATAGCGATTCGTGAAAAATTATTTCGGAATGAATCCAATTTCTTGGCTAACTTTAATGAAGTTGCCAAATCACATTTTTCAAAACTTTGCTCATCTCCAAATACAATCTTGCTGGGTATTTTGGAAATATATAGAATAGGGTATATGCAGCAGCAATTCCAGGGAAAAAAGGAACATTGCTAGCAGAAGGCAATCTAAAAAACCACTATGTCAGTATATTGTAATCTGAGGCAGTCCAATTTCTTTCTGTGTCCCAGCCACCAAAATTACATTTTAAGATTAGATTTTAATCACTATAATAACCAAGACCTCATGGAATTCAATGTGTGAACAACAGGATATAAGACAAATGTTTTATTATATTTAGGGTTTTTTTCCTTTATTTTTTATTCCTTTGCTATTTTTTAAGCAAGAGCCAGCTAGCAGTTATGGCCAAATTGAATGTTCATTGTTGAGTTAGAATAATAGTAAAACAGAGAATAGAAATTAGAAAATAAATAAAGGAGAATATATTTTTATTGGGTTTGTATTTTAGTCTAACTGTTGCAATGTAATACCATAATACATCATCACAATAGCAATGGAAAATGTTTACTTGTGAGCCCACAATAACAAGGTTTATTTCAAGCCTGTGGGTGGTGTACGGTATATCGGTACCCACTCAAGGCAAGCAGACACTATTATAAATAGAAAACAAAGGTTTTACTGAGATCAATGGAGTCAACAAGCTGTATGGCTAAAGTGGTTACAGTCTTGCGTGGGGTAACTGGCATATAGTCACATTTTCTCAATGCGGTACAATCTTTTTTTTAAATCAAGTAGTTTTTATTAAAGTTTTAGTAGTAACTGTCACAAACCAGCGCGTGTAAACCCGCAGTGCCACATGCTGAGATGATGTATCCGAGGAACGGTACAGTAGATTTTTCAAAAATGCATTTCTCGAGTTTGGCATAAAGTCGATTCTCTCTCAACCTCTGTAAAACTAAATGTACATGCCTCCGGTGAGTGGTCAAATCAGGAGAATAGATCAGTACTGTATATCGTCCAGGTACACTATCACACAGACATAGAGCAGGTTGCTGAATATATCGTTTACCAACTTCTGGAATACAGCGGGAGCATTGCACAGACCAAAGAGCATGACGAGATACAGATGTAGCAGCGCTAGCGATCACAGTAGAAACGCGTGAGCGCAGAGCGATATCCTGTTTCATTTGCTAACGAATCGCGTAGTAGTGTAGTGAGAAAATTCAGGTTGCAATTTGGATTTGTAAACAGCAGATGGCGCATGGAACTGCAGTTTCATACTGTAGTATTTGTACTGTACATAATGAAGTAATGAATGAATAGTACCCTGCGGCTTCCCCATCTGTAATGTATACTGTACATTACAATACAGTTTTACAATACATTACAATGGATGTAGCTTTGGATGGGATTGGAGTCTAGTTACTGTATTCATATAATATATATAACCGCGGCACACGTATTCATAGATAAATTGTAATTCTTTATTATCCATTCAGGAAAGTACTAAATAAACACTGGCCAACGTTTCGGTCTTATCCCAAGACCTTGTTCACGGCAAAAATAAAAATTGTAGTACATATAAGCAGAAATGTATATATAACTATATAAACAAATGAAATTCCCAGATAATAGAAATATACATAGAGATACATCGATTGAATAGGGTATACAAGACATGAAAACAAGATCAAAAAATTGTTGAAACTCAAGGAGATTGGTTGTCAAAATATGGCGAGACATCATATATCTAAAGGAGGTCGCTATATTATACAGGTTGCAGAGTAACACAAGTTTCAGAGGATTCCTATTACATATAGTCAGAACCTGTTGAGTATAGAAGATGTAGTTATGTCTCTGGGTTAGTATGGATTAGTCTTAATTTCAGTAAAATATAAATAATATTTATGTGTATATGTATATATATCTGTATTCACATGCTAATAGTTGTTCACAGTATCTTGCCACAAGGGTACGAACACCATCACTTGCCGAACACTATCACCTGCCAAACTTACTGTACTTTCAAAAGGCTTGTCATCTTGCCAGTATGGCACCCTTCGCTACTTCTCCCTGGAACAAGAATTTCAATGATTTTATAGGTCTATTCGACTAAAAGCACATTTTTCTCAAAAACCCACTTCAGTTTTGCCGTCAACTTTGACGACAACCATAGAACTATCAATTAAATCACTTAATCTAACAAATAAAAGCAGCTTTATCCCCCCAAAACATTATCACGCAGCAGAAGCCTTTATCAATTTAGTACAACAAGACATTAATAGTAACATTAAACAACTTAAAAGTAGGACCATGCACACCCCCCGTAACCTTAAGAGTGAAGAACATATTGCACTCAATATACTAAGAGAGGACAATACTATTACCATAAAACCAGCTGACAAGGGCAGGGCAATTGTCGTCATTGACACCTCGGCATACATATCTGAAATCAATAGGCAGTTAGCCGATACATCTACATATGAAAAAGTAGTTTGTAATCCTATTTTTCGCATTAAAAAAGAAATAAGCACCCTACTTGATTATCATCTACTTTTAGGTACTATTGATAAGGCTACATATATTTTTCTCCGGTCACTCCAGTTTTTTATACACTGAATACATAAAAATCTCACTAATCCCCCAGGTAGACCAATTGTGGCCTCAACAGACTCCATCCTGTCTCCAATTTCAATTTTTCTGGAAAAAATCCTTACTCCACTCATGAAACAAACACGGTCTTTTCTACTAGACACCTCTCATTTTCTGTCAATTATTTCCAACCTGGTTGATATTACTCCCGATTCCCTTTTAGTCAGATGTTAACAGCCTGTACACCTCAATCTCTCATGATAGGGGTGTCCAGGCTGTTTCATCACTCCTGGCCTTTTCAAACTATTCTCCAAACGCACAATCTTTCTGTGTGACATTGCTACAGTATGTATTGCAAAATAACTATTTCATGTTTGGGGATGATTACTACATCCAGAAACGGGGTACTGCTATGGGGGCAAACGTAGCGCCGCCATATGCAAATACTTTTATGGCTAAATTTGAAGAGGATTTTATTTATCCACATCCACTTTTCCAAACATATGCTAACACCTGGTATCGATACATAGATGATGTCTTTTGTAGCTGGAAGGGGGACTTAAACTCATTTTCTGACTTCCTCGATTATATCAACAGACAGGACCCAGACCTAACCTTCACTTCTCATGTTGATTTACAATCCATTCATTTTCTGGACACCGTAGTCATTAAAACACAAATGGGTAAACTCACCACGGATCTACATAGAAAACCTGCGGACCGCAATACATTACTCCATTATTCTAGTTGCCATCCTAAAAATACCAAACATTCCCTCCCCCGTTCTCAATTCAAACGAGTAGCTAGAATTGTTCAAAATCATGTGCTCAAGAATCAGCGTCTGACTGAAATGGCACAAAAATTCCAAGAGAGGTTATCCCACTACACTTCTCCAACAGGAACTCTCCTCAGTTCAATCTATTTCATCCACTATACCCAAAACGGCATCTCCCCAACGTGTTCCCTTGGTAATTACCTACCATCCATTTGCACCTAAAATTTAGTCTATAGTCAAAAAACACTGGCCCATTCTACAACAATCCTATCTAAGCGTCACTGAATTCCAACACCCTGTCTGCATGTGCTACAGGAGACTGTCTAATTTAAAAGATAAATTAGTACGTGCCGATATAGGTCCACTGAAACCTAGATTCAGACAAACCACTCTAGCACCCACAGAAAACGGTACATACCCCTGCCTTAATTGTGCCCAATGTACTAATGTGATCAGAGGCAATAGAATTATACATCCACATTCAGGCAAAGTGTACCACTCTAGAGCTTTCTTCACATGCAATTCCTCCTATGTAGTCTATTTGATTAAATGCCCGTGCAGATCAGCCTATGTGGGTGAGACTATTCAGAACGTTCGAGATCCCATCTCGAAACATAAGTCTGACATTCATTGCCAAAAAACTGAACTTCTTATCCCATGTCATTTTATTTCCGCGAAGCATCATATCAATCAACTTCAATTTCAAGTTTTGGAACACGTACCGATGGCAAGAAGAGGAAGTAACCGGATTGCAAGTTTAAAACAACGTGAATCCTTTTGGATTTTTGAATTAAACACCTTGTCACCATATGGGATAAATAGGGATTTTGATTTTTGTGTTCCATAAATCCTGCTTATATAGAATTTGTGTCCATAAAATCATATGGACTACATTCTTCTATACCTCAATTTATACATATGGGTCATTAGCATGCTACCTTGACTAACGTTGACTTAAGATATACGTGTTATATGCCAAAATATTGTTTCGTAATTACAATTATTGATATTATGTTGTATTCATTATTAATAATATTCTCTTTTTTACTTCAGTCCCTATAAACAAAATGACTCCCAAAGTACAACAACAGGTAGTTCGTGACTCCATATAGTATAGTCTGAATTTTGGTTATCCTATATATATGAGTATTAGTCCTGTATATATATCTATATTTACTTTTTTATGCCCCCACATCTTCAAAGGTGCCATGTTGCCGAATATATCCTAGTTGGATATACTGATCCATGTTCCCGCAGAGCTATTCTATTAGTTCCAATCAATATTTGCATCATTTCCTATCTTTATCACTGTTCTCCATCATCTCAGCATAAGCGCCTGTTGCCAGTGCCCTTAGTTGCCCCTTTTGAGTTTCCGCGCATCAGCGCGATGACGTAAGACTGGGATGCGGCGCATTCTAACCAAGCCATCCAGCACACCAGACGTCTTTTGCACTAAGGTATGTCCCATATGGATTTCCTCATGGCGTTCTCTCTATAGTCCTTCTATCCCCATTGATGCACCGCTAACGGACCCTTGTGGCAAGATACTGTGAACAACTATTAGCATGTGAATACAGATATATATACATATGCTCATAAATATTATTAATATTTTACTGAAATTAGGACTAATCCATACTAACCCAGAGACATAACTACATCTTCTATACTCAACAGGTTCTGACTATATGTAATAGGAATCCTCTGACACTTGCGTTACTCTGCAACCTGTATAATATAGCGACCTCCTTTAGGTATATGATGTCTCGCCATATTTTGACAACCAATCTCCTTGAGTTTCAACAAGTCTCCTCTGCATATAATTTTTGTTTTGTTTTTTTATCTTGTTTTCATGTCTTGTATACCCTATTCAATCCATGTATCTCGATGTATATTTCTATTATCCAGGTATTTCATTTGTTTATATAGTTATATATACATTTATGCTTATATGTACTACAATTTTTATTTTTGCCTTAGGCCATGAACAAGGTCTTGGGATGAGACCGGAACGTTGGCCAGTGTTTATTTATTAATTTCCTGGATGGATAATAAGGAATTACAATTTATCTATGAATACGAGTGCCGCGGTTATATATATTATATGACCATTTAACTTACCGCTGAGCACCAGAACAAATCAAAAGGAGTGCCGTCAAAACAACTTTTTAGTTACTGTATACAGCGTTAGGCTTTGAAATATGTAAAAGAATACTGTACATTCTCTACAGCACTTTGAAAATGGCCAGGTACATAATGTATAACAAATATACTTATAACATTACTCATGGTGAAATTATCACATGCTCATGAGTACAATTAGCGCACCCAACCTTGTATTACTCAGGTGCTTTTACTGTATGTACAGTATATTTCTATACATTGCCTGTAGCCTCTGTTGACCAGTATAATGCTATTCCAGCGCATTGTCAGATTTATATATCCTATGCGCTAGTAAAATTCCAGTTTCTGGTAAAGTGATTGTCCCAGAATAACTAGTATGAGAAAGCACAAGTACCAGCGAGGTACAGTATTAAATAAAGGACAAGACGCATTAAGGCACACAGAAAGATGAGAATAAGGGAGCGGGCAAAGGAGAGAGAAGGAGAGAAAAGCCAGTGCTTGCCAGTAAAGCAATTACTGATAGTCATGAGCACGACTACGAGTGCAAGAAGAGCAGGAAGGAGTGAGCGCTGACTCTGCAAGGACTGTGGCCCCTGCATGTGGGGCTGTGGACATGCAAGCTGGCGACCAGAAGAAGGGGCTGCCCCTGGAGCGGCGCCGCTGATTATAGGGTTTTTCAGTGGCTGTAGGATCTGTGCCGCTGATTTCCAACGTTAACTTTTATTTTCTGTTGTATTTAAACTTTTAAATTGCAAAATGCAAAAAAAAATAAAAAATGAAAAAAAAGTTGAAATGAATCAAAGTTTGTTACAAAGTCTCTTAAAGGCACAGGTCTCGGTTAATAAGAAAAGAGGAGGAAGGAGAATACAATAATGTGATATTCGTTGAGCAAATTTCAGGAAACCTGCAGGAATATGGGAGATGGTGATATGTATCTGTATGCGAAAACACAAGCACCAGCGAGGTATTAAATAAAGGAACAGACACGTTAAGGCTAGGGATGAGCGAACCCGAACTGTATAATTCGGGTTCGTACCGAATTTTGGGGTGTCCGTGACACGGACCCAGACATTTTCGTAAAAGTACGGGTTCGGGTTCAGTGTTCGGCGCTTTCTTGGCGCTTTTTGAAAGGCTGCAAAGGCAGCCAATCAACAAGCGTCATACTACTTGCCCCAAGAGGCCATCACAGCCTTGCCTACTATTGGCATGGCTGTGATTGGCCAGTGCAGCATGTGACCCAGCCTCTATATAAGCTTGGGTCACGTTGCGCTGCACGTCACTCTGCTGATTCAAGCATAGGGAGAGGTTGCAGCTGCGACGTTAGGGCGAGATTAGGCAGATTAACTCCTCCAAAAGACTTCATTCTGTGATCGATCTGGAGCTGTGGATCATTGAAGTGCTAATATTGACTTGCTCACTTTTTTGAGGCTGCCCAGAGCGTTTTTAGATCACTTTTTTTCTGGGGTGATCGGCGGCCATTTTGTGACTTGTGGTGCGCCAGCACAAGCTATCACCAAGTGTATTTAACCATCAATAGTGTGGTTATTTTGTGCTATATCCTACATCAGCTGCAGGCTGAGCCTGTGTCACCGAAGTGCATTTAACCATCAACAGTCTGGTTATTATTTGGCCATATACTACATCAGCTGCAGGCTGAGCCTGTGTCACCGAAGTGCATTTAACCATCAACAGTCTGATTATTTTTTGGCCATATACTACATCTGGTGCAGGCTGAGCCTGTGTCACCCAAGTGCATTTAACCATCAATAGTGTGGTTATTTTTTGGCCATATACTACATCAGGGGCAAGTTGAGCCTGTCACCCAGCGCCTAAAAAATAGACCTGACATTTCTATTCAACCAAATCTGTACTGTTTTAGCTGGTCAAGTTATTTGTAGTGACCGTAAAAGCACACTTTTTGTTCTGGGTTGAAAAACTATTCCCAAATTTGCCATTCTCAAAATAACTAGTTTCTGGTATTTGAGGCCTACTTGAAATCTATCCCAAAAAGGATATCTTACATTGAAGGTGCTGATAGTGTCATTCAGAAAAACCTAAGACACACGCTACCGTGCAGATAGAAGTCTGATTCTGTGATTAAACCTATACCTGTCACACAGCGCAAAAAAAAAACAGGCCTCACATCTCTATTCAACCAAATCTGTACTGTTTTAGCTGGTCAAGTTATTTGTAGTGACCGTAAAAGCACATTTTATTTTCTGGGTTGAAAAACTATTCCCAAATTTGCCATTCTCAAAATAACTAGTTTCTGGTATTTGAGGCCTACTTGAAATCTATCCCAAAAAGGATATCTTACATTGAAGGTGCTGATAGTGTCATTCAGAAAAACCTAAGACACACGCTACCGTGCAGATAGAAGTCTGATTCTGTGATTAAACCTATACCTGTCACACAGCGCAAAAAAAAACAGGCCTCACATCTCTATTCAACCAAATCTGTACTGTTTTAGCTGGTCAAGGTATTTGTAGTGACCGTAAAAGCACATTTTTTTTTCTTGGTTGAAAAACTATTCCCAAATTTGCCATTCTCAAAATAACTAGTTTCTGGTATTTGAGGCCTACTTGAAATCTATCCCAAAAAGGATATCTTACATTGAAGGTGCTGATAGTGCCATTCAGAAAAACCTAAGACACACGCTACCGTGCAGATAGAAGTCTCATTCTGTGATTAAACCTATACCTGTCACACAGCGCAAAAAAAAAACAGGCCTCACATTTCTATTCAACCGAATCTGTACTGTTTTAGCTGGTCAAGTTATTTGTAGTGACCGTAAAAGCAAATTTTTTTTTCTGGGTTGAAAAACTATTCCCAAATTTGCCATTCTCAAAATAACTAGTTTCTGGTATTTGAGGCCTACTTGAAATCTATCCCAAAAAGGATATCTTACATTGAAGGTGCTGATAGTGCCACTCAGAAAAACCTAAGACACACGCTACCGTGCAGATAGAAGTCTGATTCTGTGATTAAACCTATACCTGTCACACAGCGCAAAAAAAAACAGGCCTCACATCTCTATTCAACCAAATCTGTACTGTTTTAGCTGGTCAAGTTATTTGTAGTGACCGTAAAAGCACTTTTTTTTTTCTGGGTTAAAAAACTATTCCCAAATTTGCCATTCTCAAAATAACTAGTTTCTGGTATTTGAGGCCTACTTGAAATCTATCCCAAAAAGGTTATCTTACATTGAAGGTGCTGATAGTGTCATTCAGAAAAACCTAAGACACACGCTACCGTGCAGATAGAAGTCTGATTCTGTGATTAAACCTATACCTGTCACACAGCGTAAAAAAAAACAGGCCTCACATCTCTATTCAACCAAATCTGTACTGTTTTAGCTGGTCAAGTTATTTGTAGTGACCGTAAAAGCACATTTTTTTTTCTGGGTTGAAAAACTATTCCCAAATTTGCCATTCTCAAAATTGTGGTGAACGGGAACAATGAGGAAAGCATCTAATAAGGGACGCGGACGTGGACATGGTCGTGGTGGTGTTAGTGGACCCTCTGGTGCTGGGAGAGGACGTGGCCGTTCCTACTGAACCAACTACCTCAGGCCCCAGTAGCCAGCAGAATTTACAGCGATATTTGGTGGGGCCCAATGCCGTTCTAAGGATTGTAAGGCCTGAGCAGGTACAGGCATTAGTCAATTGGGTGGCCGACAGTGGATCCAGCACTTTCACATTATCTCCAACCCAGTCTTCTGCAGAAAGCGCACAGATGGCGCATGCAAACCAAGCCCATCGGTCTGTCACATCACCCCCATGCATATCAGGGAAACTGTCTGAGCCTCAAGTTATGCAGCAGTCTCTTATGCTGTTTGAAGACTCTGCTGCCAGGATTTCCCAAGGGCATCCACCTAGCCCTTCCCCAGGGGTGGAAGAGATAGAATGCACTAACGCACAACCACTTATTTTTCCTGATGATGAGGACATGGGAATACCACCTCAGCACGTCTCTGATGATGACGAAACACAGGTGCCAACTGCTGCGTCTTTCTGCAGTGTGCAGACTGAACAGGAGGTCAGGGATCAAGACTGGGTGGAAGACGATGCAGGGGACGATGAGGTCCTAGACCCCACATGGAATGAAGGTCATGCCACTGACTTTCACAGTTCGGAGGAAGAGGCAGTGGTGAGACCGAGCCAACAGCGTAGCAAAAGAGGGAGCAGTGGGCAAAATCAGAACACCCGCCGCCAAGAGACTCCGCCTGCTACTGACCGCCCCATCTGGGACCGAGCACCCCAAAGGCAGCTTCAAGGAGTTCCCTGGCATGGCACTTCTTCAAACAATGTGCTGACGACAAGACCCGAGTGGTTTGCATGCTGTGCCATCAGAGCCTGAAGCGAGGCATTAACGTTCTGAACCTTAGCACAACCTGCATGACCAGGCACCTGCATGCAAAGCATGAACTGCAGTGGAGTAAACACCTTAAAAACAAGGAAGTCACTCAGGCTCCCCCTGCTACCTCTTCTGCTGCTGCCGCCTCGGCCTCTTCTGCTGATGCCGCCGCCTCGGCCTCTTCTGCTGCTGCTGCCGCCGCCTTGGCCTCTTCCTCTGCCTCTGGAGGAACGTTGGCACCTGCCGCCCAGCAAACATGGGATGTACCACCAACACCACCACCTGCGTCACCAAGCATCTCAACCATGTCACACGGCAGCGTTCAGCTCTCCATCTCACAAACATTTGAGAGAAAGCGTAAATTCCCACCTAGCCACCCTCGATCCCTGGCCCTCAATGCCAGCATTTCTAAACTACTGGCCTATGAAATGCTGTCATTTAGGCTGGTGGACACACACAGCTTCAAACAGCTCATGTCACTTGCTGTCCCACAGTATGTTGTTCCCAGCCGCCACTACTTCTCCAAGAGAGCCGTGCCTTCCCTGCACAAACAAGTGTCTGATAAAATCAAGTGTGCACTGCGCAACGCCATCTGTGGCAAGGTCCACCTAACCACAGATACGTGGACCAGTAAGCACGGCCAGGGACGCTATATCTCCCTAACTGCACACTGGGTAAATGTAGTGGCGGCTGGGCCCCAGGCGGAGAGCTGTTTGGCGCACGTCCTTCTGCCGCCAAGGATCGCAGGGCAACATTCTTTGCCTCCTGTCTCCTCCTCCTCCTACTCAGCTTCCTCCTCCTCTTCTTCCACCTGCTCATCCAGTCAGCCATACACCTTCACCACCAACTTCAGCACAGCCCGGGGTAAACGTCAGCAGGCCATTCTGAAACTCATATGTTTGGGGGACAGGCCCCACACCGCACAGGAGTTGTGGCGGGGTATAGAACAACAGACCGACGAGTGGTCTCTGCTGGTGAGCCTCAAGCCCGGCCTGGTGGTGTGCGATAATGGGCTAAATCTCGTTGCAGCTCTGGGACTAGCCGGTTTGACGCACATCCCTTGCCTGGCGCATGTGCTGAATTTGGTGGTGCAGAAGTTCATTCGCAACTACCCCGACATGTCAGAGCTGCTGCATAAAGTGCGGGCCGTCTGTTCGCGCTTCCGGCGTTTACACCCTGCCGCTGCTCGCCTGTCTGCGCATCAGCGTAACTTCGGCCTTCCCGCTCACCGCCTCATATGCGACGTGCCCACCAGGTGGAACTCCACCTTGCATATGCTGGACAGACTGTGCGAGCAGCAGCAGGCCATAGTGGAGTTTCAGCTGCAGCTCGCACGGGTCAGTCGCACTGCGGATCAGACACACTTCACCACCAATGACTGGGGCTCCATGCGAGACCTGTGTGCCCTGTTGCGTTGTTTCGAGTACTCCACCAACATGGCTAGTGGCGATGACGCCGTTATCAGCGTTACAATACCACTTCTATGTCTCCTTGAGAAAACACTTAGGGCGATGATGGAAGAGGAGGTGGCCCAGGAGGAAGAGGAGGAAGAGGGGTCATTTTTAGCACTTTCAGGCCAGTCTCTTCGAAGTGACTCAGAGGGAGGTTTTTGCAACACCAGAGGCCAGGTACAAATGTGGCCAGACAGGGCCCACTACTGGAGGACGAGGAGGACGAGGATGAGGAGGAGGTGGAGGAGGATGAGGATGAAGCATGATGTTCACAGCGGGGTGGCACCCAAAGCAGCTCGGGCCCATCACTGGTGCATGGCTGGGGGGAAACTCAGGACGATGACGATACGCCTCCCACAGAGGACAGCTTGTCCTTACCTCTGGGCAGCCTGGCACACATGAGCGACTACATGCTGCAGTGCCTGCGCAATGACAGCAGAGTTGCCCACATTTTAACGTGTGCGGACAACTGGGTTGCCACCCTGCTGGATCCCCGGTACAAAGACAATGTGCCCACCTTACTTCCCACACTGGAGCGTGATAGGAAGATGCGCGAGTACAAGCGCACGTTGGTAGACGCGCTACTGAGAGCATTCCCAAATGTCACAGGGGAACCAGTGGAAGCCCAAGGCGAAGGCAGAGGAGGAGCAAGAGGTCGCCAACGCAGCTGTGTCACGGCCAGCTCCTCTGAGGGCAGGGTTAGCATGGCAGAGATGTGGAAAAGTTTTGTCACCACGCCACAGCTAACTGCACCACCACCTGATACGGAACGTGTTAGCAGGAGGCAACATTTCACTAACATGGTGGAACAGTACCTGTGCACACCCCTCCACATACTGACTGATGGTTCGGCCCCATTCAACTTCTGGGTCTCCAAATTGTCCACGTGGCCAGAGCTAGCCTTTTATGCCTTGGAGGTGCTGGCCTGCCCGGCGGCCAGCGTTTTGTCTGAACGTGTATTTAGCACGGCAGGGGGCGTCATTACAGACAAACGCAGCCGCCTGTCTACAGCCAATGTGGACAAGCTGACGTTCATAAAAATGAACCAGGCATGGATTCCACAGGACCTGTCCATCCCTTGTGCAGATTAGATATTAACTACCTCCCCTTAACAATATATTATTCTACTCCAGGGCACTTCCTCATTCAATACTATTTTTAATTTCATTTTACCATTATATTGCGGGGCAACCCAAAGTTGAATGAACCTCTCCTCTGTCTGGGTGCCGGGGCCTAAATGTGTGACAGTGGCCTGTTCCAGTGGTGGGTGACGTGAAGCCTGATTCTCTGCTATGACATGAAGACAGATTCTGCGCTGACATAAGGCCAGATTCTCTGTTACGGGACCTCTCTCCTCTGCCTGGGTGCCTGGGCCTAAATATGTGACAGTGGCCTGTTCCAGTGGTGGGTGATGTGAAGCCTGATTCTCTGCTATGACATGAAGACAGATTCTGCGCTGACATAAGGCCAGATTCTCTGTTACAGGACCTCTCTCCTCTGCCTGGGTGCCTGGGCCTAAATGTGTGACAGTGACCTGTTCCAGTGGTGGGTGACGTGAAGCCTGATTCTCTGCTATGACATGAAGACAGATTCTGCGCTGACATAAGGCCAGATTCTCTGTTACGGGACCTCTCTCCTCTGCCTGGGTGCCTGGGCCTAAATATGTGACAGTGGCCTGTTCCAGTGGTGGGTGACGTGAAGCCTGATTCTCTGCTATGACATGAAGACAGATTCTGCGCTGACATAAGGCCAGATTCTCTGTTACAGGACCTCTCTCCTCTGCCTGGGTGCCTGGGCCTAAATGTGTGACAGTAGCCTGTTCCAGTGGTGGGTGACGTGAAGCCTGATTCTCTGCTATGACATGAAGACAGATTCTGCGCTGACATAAGGCCAGATTCTCTGTTACGGGACCTCTCTCCTCTGCCTGGGTGCCTGGGTCTAAATATGTGACAGTGGCCTGTTCTAGTGGTGGGTGACGTGAAGCCTGATTCTCTGCTATGACATGAAGACAGATTCTGCGCTGACATAAGGCCAGATTCTCTGTTACGGGACCTCTCTCCTCTGCCTGGGTGCCTGGGCCTAAATGTGTGACAGTGGCCTGTTCCAGTGGTGGGTGACGTGAAGCCTGATTCTCTGCTATGACATGAAGTCAGATTCTGCGCTCACATAAGGCCAGATTCTCTGTTACGGGACCTCTCTCCTCTGCCTGGGTGCCTGGGCCTAAATATGTGACAGTGGCCTGTTCTAGTGGTGGGTGACGTGAAGCCTGATTCTCTGCTATGACATGAAGACAGATTCTGCGCTGACATTAGGCCAGATTCTCTGTTACGGGACTTCTCTCCTCTGCCTGGGTGCCTGGGCCTAAATATGTGACAGTGGCCTGTTCTAGTGGTGGGTGACGTGAAGCCTGATTCTCTGCTATGACATGAAGACAGATTCTGCGCTGACATAAGGCCAGATTCTCTGTTACGGGACCTCTCTCCTCTGCCTGGGTGCCTGGGCCTAAATGTGTGACAGTGGCCTGTTCCAGTGGTGGGTGACGTGAAGCCTGATTCTCTGCTATGACATGAAGACAGATTCTGCGCTGACATAAGGCCAGATTCTCTATTACAGGACCTCTCTCCTCTGCCTGGGTGCCTGGGCCTAAATGTGTGACAGTGGCCTGTTCCAGTGGTGGGTGACGTGAAGCCTGATTCTCTGCTATGACATGAAGACAGATTCTGCGCTGACATAAGGCCAGATTCTCTGTTACGGGACCTCTCTCCTCTGCCTGGGTGCCTTGGCCTAAATGTGTGACAGTGGCCTGTTCCAGTGGTGGGTGACGTGAAGCCTGATTCTCTGCTATGACATGAAGACAGATTCTGCGCTGACATAAGGCCAGATTCTCTATTACAGGACCTCTCTCCTCTGCCTGGGTGCCTGGGCCTAAATATGTGACAGTGGCCTCTTCCAGTGGTGGGTGACATGAAGCCAGATTCTCTGCTATGGCATGAAGAGACTGATTCTCTGCTGACATGAAGCCAGATTCTTTGCTATGGCATGAAGAGACTGATTCTCTGCTGACGTGAAGCCAGATTCTCTGCTATGGGACCTCTGTCCAATTGATATTGGGTCATTTTTATTTTTATTTTATTTTTTGAATTCATTTCCCTATCCACATTTGTTTGCAGGGGATTTACCAACATGTTGCTGCCTTTTGCAGCCCTCTAGCTCTTTCCTGGGCCGTTTTACAGCCTTTTTAGTGCCGAAAAGTTCGGGTCCCCATTGACTTCAATGGGGTTCGGGTTCGGGACGAAGTTCGGTTCGGGTTCGGATCCCGAACCCGAACATTTCCGGGAAGTTCGGCCGAACTTCTCGAACCCGAACATCCAGGTGTTCGCTCAACTCTAGTTAAGGCATACAAAGTGATGAGAAGAAGGGAGCGGGCAAAGGAGAGAGGAGAGAAAAGCCAGTGCTTGCCAGTAAAGCAAATACTGATAGTCATGAGTGAAGGAAGGGAGGGGAGAGTGGGAATATGGCCGGACAAAACAAAATACCCCTCCCCCTCCAGCAACCACATCAAAACACACAACAAGGACACCGATCAATGTCTAGTTATTCTGGGACAATCACATTACCAGGGACGGGCATTTTACTGGCGCATAGGATATATAAATCTGACAGTGCGCTGGAAAAGCATTATGCTGGTCAACAGAGGCTACAGTTGTAGTATATATTATGTATAGCATATATACTATATGGTGTAATAATAATAAAAACCAAGCGCTTCCAATGGCCATCGAGCTTTGAGCTCTTATTTCCTGATAGAGCCTTATGCTACACAGTAACCTTTGAGACAAACACTGGATACAGATCAAGCAACTACAGTATACAGTATAACTCCAACACACAGCAGAGTGTGCTGGACTGACGAGCGATGACCGTCTCTGGACTCAAAGACTGATTGCAGTGATGTCTCTCATCCAGGAAGGACCAGGGTGGATCAGCATGGAGACTCTGCATCACATGGGTGGCATCGCCCTGAACAATCACCCGAGGGCCCCCAGCAGTGACCGTGCCGGACCCCGCACCGCGCTCCTTTATTCTCTGTGTACAAGGATCGGGAGACACCACGTATAAAGTTTTCTTTATAATGTAACACAAGGTACACAATATAACTTACATCATATACAACCGCCAGGTAACACAAAGCATCTGCTGTATACAAAAAGAAACCCACCTGGGGCCCTAACAGAACGGGGCCTCAGATGTAGCAATGTCACTGATGATGAACCATTTACATTCACTTGTCTTCAACCAATCCCATGCTCCGTCGCACCTCTAGGAACCACTGTTCATCCTGCGTCCACTGGTTCATGAACTAAATTAAAGGTCTCTTCTTCCTCCGCTCTCATGTCCTTGGTACCACAGCATGCCCCTTATTAGTAAGTTCCACCTGTAGCACTGTTCATCCTGCACCTCCTGATTCATGAACAGAATGCCAGGTCTCTTATTCCGCCTCTCACATGTCCTTGTCACCACAGCTCGCCCCTTATTAGAAAGGATCTGTAGCTCTGTTCATCCTGAACCTCCTGGTTAGTGCTCAGAATACCAGTTCTGTCCTATGCGCACCCATAATTCCTCACAATGTAGAGGGATGTGCAGCTGATCCTGAGCCTCCTGATTCATGAACAGTACACACCAGGCCTCTCCTATTCCCTTCCTCAATCCAATGCTTTGAAACACTCTTTCTTTATGGAAGGAGCTGTAGTTGTGCTCATCCTGAGCTTCCTGGTTCATGAACCGCTATGATAGCCACTGCTGGTTGTCAGGGTTGGGATCACATTTAGCTCTCCATATAAATTACTGCTCCCTTCTCCATCACTGCTTCAGAGCTAGAGCAGTGATGGAAGAAAGGGGATGAAAGGGTTAATGGGCAGTATGACAGGAGGTCAGGGGTCACTCCAGAACATCCAGGGTCAATAAAAAAATATAAAAAAAGGAGCTGCATCCCTGCTTCCCATCCAAAAAGGAGTGCCATTTTCATTTTTGTCTTATACTTTTATACCAGGAGGTGTGATTTAATTTAAATACCAGGGCAGTATAAATACCCCACAAGTGACCCCATTTTGGAAAGAAGACACCCCAAGGTATTCCGTGAGGGGCATTGCGAGTTCCTAGAATATTTTTTTTTTGGCACAAGTTAGCGGAAAAAGATTTAAAAAAAAAAAATTCTCTTACAAAGTCTCATATTCCACTAACTTGTGACAAAAAATTAAATTTTACATGAACTCACCATGCCCCTCACGAAATACCTTGGGGTGTATTTATACTGCCCTGGTATTTTAGGGGCCCTAAAGCGTGAGAAGTAGTTTGGAATCCAAATGCATAAAAAATGCCCTGTGAAATCCTAAAAGTACTCATTGGAATTTGGGCCCATTTGCACACCTAGGCTGCAAAAAATTGTCACACATGTGGTATCGCCGTCCTCAGAAGAAGTAGGGCAATGTGTTTTGGGGTGTATTTTTACATATACCCATGCTGGGTGAGAGAAATATCTCTGTAAATTACAACTTTTCCCATTTTTTTATACAAAGTTGTCAATTTACAGAGATATTTCTCTCACCCAGCATGGGTATATGTAAAAAGACACCCCAAAACACATTGCCCTACTTCTCCTGAGTACGGCGATACCACATGTGTGACACTTTTTTGCAGCCAAGATGCGCAAAGGGGCCGAAAGTCAAACGAGTACCTTTTAGGAGGGCATTTTTAGGCATTTGGATTACAGACTTCTTCTCACGCTTTAGGGCCCCTAAAATGCCAGGGCAGTATAAATACCCCACATGTGACCCCATTTTGGAAAGAAGACACCTCAAGGTATTCCGTGAGGGGCATGGCGAGTTCATAGAAGACTTTTTTTTTGGCACAAGTTAGCGGAAATTGATTTTTATTTTATTTTTCTCACAAAGTCTCCATTTCCGCTAACTTGTGACAAAAAGTTCAATCTTTCATGGACTCAATATGCCCCTCAGCGAATACCTTGGGGTGTCTTCTTTACAAAATGGGGTCATTTGTGGGGTGTTTGTACTGCCCTGGCATTTGATGGTCTCCGCAATCATTACATGTATGGCCAGCATTAGGAGTTTCTGCTATTCTCCTTAGGCCTCATGCACACGACCGTTGTTTGGGTCCGCATCCGAGCTGCCGTTTTGGCGGCTCGGATGCGGACCTATTCATTTCAATGGGGCCGCAAAAGATGCTGTCCGCATCCGTGGCTCCGTTCCGCGGCCCCACTAAAAAAATATAACATGTCCTATTCTTGTCCGCGCTTTGCAAATTGCAGAATTCAACACAGACGCCTTCTGTTTTTTGCGCGTCCGCGGTTTGCGGACCGCAAAAAACTGCACGGTCGTGTGCATGAGGCCTTATATTGAGCATACGGGTAATGAGGTATTTTTTTTTCGTTCATCCTCTGGGCTGAAAGAAAAAATGAGCGGCACAGATTTCTTCATTCGCATCGATCAATGTGGATGAAAAAATCTCTGCCAAAAAATGTGCAAAAAAAAAAAAAAAAGCTGCAATCGCTAATAAAGATCCAAAAAGCTCAAAAGTGATCTTTATAGCGCCGCAGCTATTTTTCGGTGTTTTTGCAGTGATCAGAAAAAAAACATTTCTGTCACTGCGGTGGGGCGGACTGAACGCAAGTGTGCGCACAAGATCAGGCCTAATCGGGCGAACACTGCTTTTTTTGTAGAGCCTAAGGTGACCCTAATGTACTGATATAGATCTGATTACGATCAGTCTTGATCACTTACAGATACTATATAGTACTAGTGCTGATTAGCGACAGCGATGACGCTAATCAGCGACTAATCAGTGACTGCGGTGTGGTGGGCGCTAAGTACCTAACAAGTGACTAACTAAGGCCTATTGCACACGACCGTATGGCTTTTTCAGTGTTTTGCGATCCGTTTTTCACAGATCCGTTGTTCCGTTTTTTGTTTCCGTTGTGTTTCCGTTTCTGTTCCGTTTTTCCGTTCCGTTTTTCCGTTTGGCATATACAGTATACAGTAATTACATAGATAAAATTGTGCTGGGCATAACATTTTCAATAGATGGTTCAGCAAAAAACGGAACGGAAACGGAAGACATACGGATGCATTTCCGTATGTGTTCCGTTTTTTTGCGGACCCATTGACTTGAATGGAGCCACGGACTGTGATTTGCGGGCAATAATAGGACATGTTCTATGTTAAAACGGAACGGAAAAACGGAAATACGGAAACGGAATGCATACGGAGTACATTCCGTTTTTTTTGCGGACCCATTGAAATGAATGGTTCCGTATACGGACCGTATACGGAACGCAAAAAACGTCCAGTAAACAGGAAAAAAAAACGTCCGTGTGCAATAGGCCTAACTGGCGGTGATAAGGGACCCTTAGGCCCCATTCACACGTCCGCAATTCTGTTCCGCATTTTGCGGACCCATTCATTTCTATGGGGACAGACTTTGTCCCGCTCGGATCCGGAATTGCGGATCTGCACTTCCGGGTCCGCACTTCCGTTCCGCAAAAATATAGAACGTGTCCTATTCTTGTCCGCAATTGCGGACAAGAAAAGACATTTTCTATATAGATCTGGCAATGTGCGGATTCGCAAAATGCGGAAAGCACATTGCCGGTGTCCGTGTTTTGCGGATCCGCGGATCCGTGGATCCGCAAAACACATACGGACGTCTGAATGGAGCCTTACAGGGGGGTGATCAATGACAGGGGGGTGATCAGGGAGTCTATATGGGGTGATCAGGGGTTAATAAGGGGTTAATAAGTGACAGGGGGGGTGTAGTGTAGTGTGGTGCTTGGTGCTACTTACAGAGCTGCCTGTGTCCTTTGGTGGTCGATCCAAGCAAAAGGGACCACCAGAGGACCAGGTAACAGGTATATTAGACGCTGTTAACAAAACTGCGTCTAATATACCTTTTTGGGGTTAAAAAAATCGCATCTTCAGCCTGCCAGCGAATGATCGCCGCTGGCAGGCTGTAGATCAACTTGCTTACCTCGCGATCATGTGAGATGCGTCGACGAGGAATAACCCGGCCGCCCGCAGGACGCATCCCTGCGTTAGGCGGTCGGGAGCTGGTTAAGGACCAGTTCAGGTCTGAAGTCACTTTTTGAGGCTTACATAATAGAAACGACTCAAAACTGATTTTACAAATGTCGTTAACTCTTTAGGTGTTCCACAAGAGTTATTGGCAAATGGAGATGAAATTTCAGAATTAAAATTTTTGGGCAAATTTTCCATTTTAATCATTTTTTTCCAGTAACAAAGCAAGGGTTAACAGCCAAACAAAACTCAATATTTATTGCCCTGATTCTGTAGTTTGCAGAAACATTCCATATGTGGCCGTAAACTACTGTACGGGCACATGGTAGGGCGTAGAGGGAAAGGTGCGCCGTGTGGTTTTTGGAAGGCAGATTTTGCTGGACTGGTTTATTTACACCATGTCCCATTTGAAGCCCCCCTGAAACACCCCTAGAGTATAAACTCCATAAAAGTGACCGCATTTTGGAAACTATGGGATATGGTGGCAGTTTTGATGGGACCATTTTTAGGGTACATATAATTTTTGGTTGCTCTATATTGCATTTTTGTGAGGCAAGGTTACCAAAAATAGAAATTATGAAATTTCATCTCCATTTGCCATTAACTGTTGAGGAACACCTGAAGAGCTAATAAAGTTTGTAAAATCAGTTTTGAATACCTTGAGGGGTGTAGTTTCTTAGTGCATCAGGGGTCCTTCAAATGGCACATGGTGCCAAAAAAATAGGCCATCAAAATCTGCCTTCCAGAAACCATACAGCTTTCCTTTTCTTCTGCACCCTGCCGTTTGTTCATACAGCAGTTTACAACCACATATGGGGCGTTTCTGTAAACTGCAGAATCAGGGTAATAAATATTAAGTTTTGGCACTGTTTTAATTTTATTATTTTGACCGTGTTCATCTGGGGGGTTAAATCATGGGGTATTTTATAGAGCAGATTTTTACGGATGCGGCGATACCTAATATGTATACTTTTTTTATTGATTTAGGTTTTACACTATATTATCCTTTTATAAAAATAAAAAAAACATTTTAGTATCTCCATAGTCTGAGTCAGTTTTTTTTTTTTTTTTTAGCTGATTATCTTAGGTAGGGGCTCATTTTTGGTGGGATGAGAGGACGGTTTTATTGGCAATATTTTGGGGGGCATATGACTTTTTGATCGCTTGCTATTACACTTTTTGTGATGTAAGGCGACAAAAAAATTCCTTTTTTGCACCGTTTTTATTTTATTTTTTGGACCGTGTTCATCTGAGGGGTTAGGTCATGGGGTATTTTTATAGAGCAGATTCTTACGGAAGCAGGGTTACCTAATATGTATACTTATTTAATTTATTTTAGTTTTACAAAATAATATTTTTGAAAATTCTTTATTTTTGTTTTAGTGTCTCAAGTCTCAACCATAGTTTTTTTCCGAAATTAGGGAAGGGGAATATAAATTTAGTGCTCCATGGAAGTGTGGTACTCCCTGAAGCAACCGTCAATGCAGAGGCCCGGATGATCGGGGCACGTGTCACACTGAGTGGTGGTGTCCTTCCGTATCCCCCTCCTGTTACACACTCTGCACTTTTTTTTAGGACCGTCCCTTCTATCCAGTATGGGGGACCACACCTGGAAAGTGTTGGCCAGGGACGATCCGGGCGCCTTCAGTTCCTGAGGTACTCTGGCCTGCTCTTTCCCTGTCAGAAAATATCAGGGCCTTGAGGACTGCCTCATAGAACTGGAGGAATTTACCTGTGTTGCCAGCGCTCCGGGACAGCACAAAAGAGTTGTACAAGGCAACCTGTATTAAGTAGACCGCAACTTTTTTGTACCATGCCCGGGTTTTGTGCATGGCATTATATGGCTTGAGGACTTGATCAGAGAGATCAACTCCTCCCATATACCGATTATAGTGGACCAAACAATCGGGCTTGAGGACCGTTGCCGCGGTACCTCGCACAGGGACAGGGGTGATGCCGTTACCGTGAATTGTGGACAGTACAAGGACATCCCTTTTGTCCTTATATCTGATCATCAACAGGTTTCCACTGGTAAGGACATGGGTCTCACCCCTGGGGATAGGTACCTGGAGGGGGTGGGTAGGGAGGCCGCGTTAATTTTTCCGCACAGTCCCACAAGCGGACGTGGATCTGGCAACGAGGGACTGGAACAAGGGGATACTAGTATAAAAGTTATTCACGTATAGGTGGTAACCTTTATCTAGCAGTGGGTGCAAAAGGTCCCACACAAGTTTCCCGCTAACACCCAGAGTGGGGGGACATTCTGGGGGTTGAATACGGGAATCTCGCCCCTCGTACACACGATACTTGTAAGTGTACCCTGAGGTACTCTCACAAAGTTTGTACAGCTTCACGCCATACCTCGTCCACTTAGAGGGAACGTACTGGTGGAAAATGAGTATCCCCTTGAAAGCAATGAGAGACTCATCAACCACGACCTCCCTTCCAGGTACATAGGCCTCCAAAAATTTGGCCCCAAAGTCATCGATGACCGGCCTTATTTTGTACAGGATCACCTTGGGGGGGACATGCTGCATTATCTCCATAATGCAGGCATTTCCGGATGGCCTCAAACCGGGTACGTGTCATGGCCTTACTGTAAAGTGGGGTCTGGTAGAGGACGTCCTCACTTCAGTAATGCCTGACACTGGTTTTTTGACTAGGCCCATGTGCAGCACGAGGCCCCAAAATGTCCTCATCTCGGCTGCACTGACCGGAGTCCAGCCACCGGCCCTAGCCAAAAAGTAGCCCGGGTGTTGAGCAATGAACTGTTGGGTGTACAGGTTCGTTTGCTCCACCATAAGATTCACAAAGTGGTCACTGAAAAAAAGACTAAAATAGTCATATTCAGTAAAGCCCACTGTGGGAATCTGGATTCCTGCTTTGCCAACAAAATCAGGAATCACAGGCTCAAAATGCTCTGGGGTACACCAGACAAGTTCACCGGTAGGGGGCTCAGGTGGACTTATCTGGTGGACTGGAAAACTAGTACGAGCCCCAGAGCTGCTCGTACTAGTGTGGGCCACAGGGTCCCTAGCATGGCGGTCCCCTCGCTCCGCCTGGCGGCGTCTCCGCCGCCTTGGGGGCTCATCATCATCGCTAGATGATGATGAGGACGCGAATGCCAAAAGGAAAGTGGAGTCATCCTCGTCCTCACTGGGGCTCTCGGAGTCAGAGGCAAGCAGGGCGTATGCCTCCTCGGCCGAGAACGTCTGGCGGGCCATAGGGGAGTGTGTGTGTGTGTGTGCGTGCGTGGAAAACTTTATTCAGTGTGCGTGTGTGTGGGGGACGGGTGTTCACGGACTTTGCCCTAAAACTAACAGAAAAAAACACTAACAAAAAACACTAACAATTAGAAACTCACAAAAAGTGTAAAAAAATAAATAAAAGATTTAAATGCGCTGATCAGTGGTACGAAGCAGATCAGCGGTGGGGTGGGCAATGCGCTAACAGTGGCCGGACGCTAAGAGTGCCAGCCAAAGTCAGCGCATGCGGAAAAAAAACACTTGCGCCCCCAAAAAAGTGTGTGTGGGGTCGGGGGAGCAAGCTGCAGCACCCCTGGGGGGTCTAGGGTCACACAGCTGAGTGCTGTAGACCCCAGACACCCGATCCGGTGCTACAACCCAATAAAAAACCTTTTTTTTCCCCCTAACTCTCCCTTTCTATCCCTGCCTAATCTACCTCTCCCTACCTCACCAAAAAACACAGATTTGTGCATGGTGGAACAAAAAAAACTCACAGCACAGTCGGGCTCCTCTCTCTGCCTCTCCACTGACCGGTATGAGCGGGGAGAGGAGCTCCGGCAATTCAAAACTGCCGCTCCGCCCGCCCACATGCCCAGCCGACCAATCAGAAGCGATCCTGAGAGGTGGCGTGACACCACCGATCACCGTCCTATTCCGGGTTATCGGGTCACCTGAATTGACCTGCGGTTTGCTGCGATCGCCAACACGGGGGGGTCACAGAAACCCCCTGGGCATTGTATTAGGATGCCTGCTCAATGATTTGAGCAGGCACCTTGTTCCGATCACCGCCCGCCGCGCGGCGGTGATCGGAAATTCACAGGGCGTACAAGTATGCCCTGTGTCCTTAAGTAGCAGGACATCAGGGCGTACCTCTACGCCCTGTGTCCGTAACAGGTTAACCTTAATTGCATCTATCGGTTCTTTCTTTCTTCTATTTGGTGTGGGGATGGACGATATATGAGCATTGAATTGGACACGAAGACAAAGTACAAGTTGAAGAAAAGATGTTCTTTTAAAGAAATAGACAAAGAAAAAAACATAGGAAATAATACAGCACAATATGGGAATGATACTGGAATTTCTGTTTCTCAGGACTATAATACAATTATATGACTTCAGGATTAATACGCCCCGTCCATAAATTATGGTTTTGATGCGCTCTCTCCACCTGAAACCCCCCCCCCCCCCTTTTTTTTTTTAGGGGGGTTCCAGGTGGGACCGACTGACATCTTGTCATTTTTTATATATTTTTTTTACATTGGTAATTTCACTCTTATCATGTGGGAGTTGGCCCATGGGGGATACTTAGCAATCAACTGGGTACTACTTTGCGAGGTATATAATAATTATTTTTGGGCAGATTATGAATTTGTATTTTAATAGTATAAGTGTGTTGGCGATTTTATTTTTTATTTTGCACTTAGCACTTTATTGCTGGGGCGGGGGGAAGTCATAGGTCTTTGACATTTTGCATGGGTTTTACATCCCTCATACCCCAACATATATTACTTTTTACATGGTTTGTTATTAAGGGTAGTAGCTGATTGAGGGTTTCTTAATCTGGTAAAGGCCTCATGCACACAGACTTTTTTTTGCGGTTCGCAAAAACGGTTTCCGTTGTTCCGTGATCCGTGTCCGTTTTTTCTTCCGTGGGTCTTCCTTGATTTTTGAACGATCCATGGACATGAAAAATGAAAAAAAAATCGAAGTCAAGTTTGCCATAGAAATGATAGGAAAAAACGGACACGGATCACGGACACGAATCACCGACGCGGATGACAATCTTGTGTGCATCCGTGATTTTTCACGGACCCATTGACTTGAATGGGTCCGCGAACCGTTGACCGTGAAAAAAACTGGACAGGTCCTATTTTTTTCACGGCCAGGAAACACGGATCACGGATGCGGCTGCCAAACAGTGCATTTTCCAATTTTTCCACAGACCCATTGAAAGTCAATGGGTCCACAAAAAAAACGGAAAACGGAACCACGAACGCGGATGCACACAACGGTCGTGTGCATGAGGCCAAAGGCACATTCCCCTTACCATTAGCCCATATTTGGGGTTTGGTTGTGGAGACTGTGTTTTACCCAGCATGTACCTCATTGATCGATAGTGACGTTTTATCATACAATTTTTCACAGGATAGTGCACATAGATTTTTGAGTATTTCTCACCTTTGCACACTTTTTTACACTTTTCATCATTTCTTATATAGTTTTTACACTATATATATTTTTTATACACTTAGTATACACATATGTGTTTATGTAATCACTATACACATATATACACACAACACAGGGTTCAGATATAATATTTATTATTATATTTATTATTTTGTATTAATCGAGATATTATGGTTTACACTGTAGTTTTGTTATTTTATATAATTGGGATGATAATACTGTAGTGCACATTGAGTATTATACAAGTATTATACAAAGACATGAGTGGTTTGCACGCTGTGCAATCAGAGCCTGAAGTGAGGCATATACCTTCTCAACCTGAGCACAACCTGCATGACCAGGCATCTAAGTGCAAAGCAAGAGCTGCAGTGGAGTAGACACCTCAAAAACCAAGAAAGGTCTCTGGCTCCTCCTGCTTCCTCTTCTGCTGCAGTCTTGGCCTCTTCATCCACCTCTGGAGTGACAGTGCCACATACCACCCCGCAAACAGATGATCTGCCAGCAACACCACCACCTGGGCCACCAAGCATACCTGCCCAGTGCATATTTAATTATGTGGTATATATCATGGATTATTCCCTTATTATATCTTGGAATCATGTAAAAAGACTATATGGATTATTAATATATAATTATATTATCTTAAGACAATCATGTAATTATTGTGTTGCGGGGGATCCTGGGGTAGTATTTATAATTATGTTATTTATTGCTAACCCTGGTTGTTTATTATTCATTGAATTGTGTCCTGTTTATGCGGTGCTCATTCTGTGGGCGAAGTCACGTGGGGCACTAGGCGCGATCCACGGGGACGTGCTCCGTGACGTCATTGTATGCGCCGCTGTTGCGCATTAGGATGCCGTGGATGCGCTGAATGGTGGAGATGGGCATCATGGCGAATTCAACCACTGCTTGCGCTCAGGTGACTCCGCTCAAAATCCTCCCTCCCCCTATTTATACCCTGGTTTTTAATCATATGATTACCTCCTGATAAATCCGATAGAGGTGAAATGCGCGTCGTGGAGTCAGCGCTCGGGGCAGGATTTTTTCACTTGTGGTGCATCATGTCACAGGGTATGTTCATTATATGTATATGAATACTTTTGAGTTACAACTGTTCATGTTTGACTCAGGCCTCCTGGCATGATTGTGGTGGCTAGTGTTGAACCATTTTGTGTTTACATATGTGCCGTTATTTGTTCATTGGACATTTTACTTTATGATATTATACACATGCTCAGGGTATACGTTCCGTGCATGTGGGGGCATATGTTTACAGTACATGGAGTGGTTTATTACTTTACATAATGCACACGCATAAGAGGACAGACATCTATATGGAGTGTATCCTTTAAATATTTGTAATCTACTATTCAAGATATAGATCACCCCTTTGTACCTGCCATTTGCTATGTTCCCTGCATCCTTTTCCATCTAGACTCTTTCTGCCAACTGATCAGATAATTATATTTTGTATAATAAAGATTGTCATATAATTTGTTATATCTATGTGTCCTATTGGCTTTTTCTCTTTTTGGTGTTTGAGCATAGAATATATAAATCTGACAGGGCGCTGGAATAACATTATACTGGTCAATAGCATTATACTTATGGATTTTTCAACAGTGCTTCTCTTTTGCGCATGTCTTTACACTTAATCTATTTCAGAATGATCTGCCTTAAAATAGAGGAATTTAACCATATACTCAGTTATTTATTTCAAACTTTTAAAATAAAGAAAAATGGGTAATCTATATGAATTGCATCCCTATCATCCGAAAAATTACACTTTTTACTATGATTCAACAATGTCTGACAGTTTTTTATAGGTGTTATATCAGGCATTATTTTCCTTTATCATATTCTATCTATTCTACATTCATAGTTGTGCATTCTAATCATGATTGTTCCTATTATTACTTTTATTATTCAGTCAGAACATGATCATTAAATGTAGCTCATAAACTCAGCCTATCAAGTATAGTCATTTTTTATTTTCCATTTTCATATTGTACATTTAGGCTTAGTTCACACGGGCGAGTATTCCGCGCGGGTGCAATGCGGGAGGTAAACGCATTGCACCCGCACTGAATCTGGACCCATTCATTTCTATGGGGCTGTGCTCATGAGCTGTGATTTTCACGCATCACTTATGCGTTGCGTGAAAATCACAGCATGCTCTATATTGTGCGTTTTCCACGCAACGCAGGCACAATAGAAGTGAATGGGGCTGCGTGAAAATAGCAAGCATCCGCAAGCAAGTGCAGATGCGGTGCGATTTTCACGCACGGTTGCTAGGAGACGATCGGGATGGAGACCCGATCATTATTATTTTCCCTTATAACATGGTTGTAAGGGAAAATAATAGCATTCTGAATACAGAATGCATAGTACAATAGCGCTGGAGGGGTTAAAAAAATTTACATTTTTTTAACTCACCTTAATCCACTTGCTCGCGCAGCCCGGCATCTCTTCTGTCTTCATCTTAGCTGTGTGCAGGAAAAGGACCTGTGGTGACGTCACTCCGGTCATCACATGATCCATCACCATAGTAAAAGATCATGTGATGGATCATGTGATGACCGGAGTGACGTCACCAAAGGTCCTTTTTCCTGCACACAGCTAAGATGAAGACAGAAGAGATGCCGGGCTGCGCGAGCTAGTGGATTAAGGTGAGTTAAATTATTTTTAAATTTTTTTTTAACCCCTCCAGCGCTATTGTACTATGCATTCTGTATCCAGAATGCTATTATTTTCCCTTATAACCATGTTATAAGGGAAAATAATACAATCTACAGAAAACCGATCCCAAGGCCGAACTTCTGTGAAGAAGTTCGGGTTTGGGTACCAAACATGCAGATTTTTCTCGCGCGCGTGCAAAACGCTTTACAATGTTTTGCACTCACGCGGAAAAATCGTGCATATTCCCGCAACGCACCCGCACCTTTTCCCGCAACGCCCGTGTGAACTCAGCCTTACTATTTTATATTATAATTAGGGTTGAGCGAACCCGAACTGTAAAGTTCGCCTTCGTACAGAACTTTAGGATTTTTGAACCCCGGACTCGAACATTTCAGTAAAAGTTTGGGTTTGTATTGTACCTCCTACATAATGCTCCCTGCTGGGTTCCGATTTGTTTTTTCTATAAAGTAAATGCCCTGTTTAGGGAATTAATTTGGAAGAAAGGGGTTCCCCGTATTAAACTCGACACTCTACGGCGACCAAAGACAAATGGAGGTCTGGCCCTACCGGACCCGTGGCTATATTATTTGGCGAGTCAGTTACAACATGTTAGGGGATGGGGAGATATAGAGAAAGTGAATACTGTAGGAAAAGTAGTAAGATTTCTTGTAGGGCGGACATGTCTGATGTCTGCACTAGAGGATGGTACCTTTCGTATTAAAGGGGAACGATTTGGAGTACTGAGCACCATTCACAAAGTGTGGTGGAAAGCCAGGGAGGTTACAAAGGTCACTGGGTATACGGTGTTTACCCCAATTTGGCCTAACTATATGTATAAAGAATTGGACAAACTTGCGGAATTACGGGTGTGGAATCCGTATAATCTGAATAGAATGACCCAGTTGTACTCGGAAGGTATATTGAAAGAATTCGCACAGTTACAACAGGAATTTAATATCCCTAAGAAGTTCTTTTATCTATACCTGCAGCTCCGACACGCCATTAAAACGCAAGACAAGTCTGAAAAGGTTGCCCCTGCTCAAAAGCACAGCATTATAGACCTCACAGCGACAAGTGGTACCACTAATGGTGTTATCTCACTTCACTACAGTGCATTTATTGATATGCAAATTAAAAATACACCTTTACAATTATTTGCCAAATGGAAGTCGGACATATCGGACCTCACTGAGGAACAGTGGGAAAAAGTGTTAGAGGATTGCCCGTCGCTAGCTGTTAGTGAAACACAGAGAGTCTCCCAATTGTACTTACTACATAGGGTTTACAGAACGCCAGTGGTGGGGAGGCATGGTGGGAGGGCAGTATGGGGTATTGCTGTTCTTAATATGTTTGTGAAAATCAAATAAAAATATCTGATTTAAAAAAAAATAAAGTTTGGGTTTGGGTTTGGTGTTCGGCGATTTCTTGGCGCTTTTTGAAAGACTGAAGAGCAGCAGAGTGATTGTTAAAAACAAGCTTGAAATGCTGGCTTTGAAAAAACACCAATTTTTGGCAATAACCTTCATTTTAGGCCTCTGCCGCATTAGTCAGTGTGCAATTTAAGCTAGAAATACAGCTATAATTTTCTGGGTTTAAAAAACACCTTTTTTGGGCAAAATACACAATTTTACAGTCCTTGCTGCATCTGTCATATGTGAAATTCAAGTGCTATATACTGATGTCATATTCTGTTAATCAAAAAACACCAATTTAAGGCAACAAAACTTAATTTTGCAGCCCTTGCTGCATCTGTGATTGTTAAAAACAAGCTTGAAATACTTCAATAATTTTCTGACTTTGAAAAAACACAAATTTTTGGCAATAATCTTCATTTTGGGCCTCTGCCGCATTAGTCAGTGTGCAATTTAAGATAGAAATACAGCTATAATTTTCTGGGTTTTAAAAAAACACCCTTTTTGGGCAAAATACACAATTTTACAGCCCTTGCTGCATCTGCACATGTGAAATTCAAGCGTTATATACTGCTGTCATATTCTGTTATTAAAAAAAGACAAATTTTGGCAAAAAACTTAATTTTGCAGCCTTTGCTGCATATGTCATTGTGAGATACACCCTTGAGATACTGTGGTTCTATTCTGTTATTTGAAAAACAGCCATTTTGGACAAAAAACTTAAATTGCGGCCTAGTCTACATCTGTACGTGTGAGATAAACCCTTTACATACTGTGGTTCTATTCTGCTATTAATAAAACAACCATTTTGTACAAAAATATTTAATTGCAGCCTAGTTTGCATCTGTACGTGTGAGATACACCCTTTACATACTGTGGTTCTATTCTGTTATTTTAAAAACAGCCATTTTGGACAAAAAACTTAATTATGCAGCCTTTGCTGCATATATCATTGTGAGATACACCATTTAGATACTGTGGTTCTATTCTGCTATTAAAAAAACAAATATTTTGGCCAAAAATCTTTAATTCCGGCCTAGTCTGCTTCTGTACGTGTGAGATACACCCTTTACATACTGTTGTTCTATTCTGCTATTAATAAAACACCCATTTAGGGCAAGATCCTAAATTTGAGAAATATAAGGAGAGCGTCAAATAAGGGACGTGGCCTCGATCGTGGTGCTGCTGGTGGAGCTCCTGTTGCAGGGAGAGGACATGGTCGATCTGTGCCAGCTACAGGCACAAGTGAAACCCCTTCCTCAGGTGCAAGTAGGCGACAGAACCTGCAGCGGTATTTGGTCGGGCCTAATGCGTCTCTACGAATGGTGAGGCCAGAACAAGTACAGGCGATAGTAGATTGGGTTGCTGACAGTGCCTACAGTTCCTTTACATTGTCTCCCACCCAGTCTCCTGCTGAAAGATCAGAGTTGGCACCTGCAGCCGATGTCCATCAGTCTTTCACCTCACCCCCTTGCAAATCAGCCAAGCAGTCTGAGCCCCAAGTCATGCAGCAGTCTCTTCTGCTTTTTGATGACTCTGTTAACAGGGTTTTACCAGGGCCATCCACCTAGCCCTACCCCAGAAGTGGAAGAAATTGAGTGCACAGATGCCCAACCACTTATGTTTCAAGATGATTACATGGGAGGACCATCGCAGCACATCTCGGATGATGACGAAACACAGGTGCCAACTGCTATGGCTTTCGAAAGTGTGCAGACCGACAAGAAGGGCAGGGGTGAAGACTGGGTGGAAGATGATGTGGAGGACAATGAGGTCCTCGACCCCACATGGAATCAAGATCATGCGAGTGACCTGTGTAGTTCGGAGGAAGAGGCAGTGGTCGCACAGAGCCAGCACAGCAGAAGAGGGAGCAGGGTGAAAAGCGGAGTCGCCGTCCCCTAAACAGTACGCCTGCTACTGCACACCACAGCAAGGGACCGAGCACACCAAAGCCAGCTCCAAGGAGTTCCCTGGCTGAGGACAAGACATGAGTGGTTTGCACGCTGTGCAATCAGAGCCTGAAGTGAGGCATATACGTTCTCAACCTGAGCACAACCTGCATGACCAGGCATCTAAGTGCAAAGCACGAGCTGAAGTGAAGTAGACACCTCAAAAACCAAGAAAGGTCTCTGGCTTCTCCTGCTTCCTCTTCTGCTGCAGTCTCGGCCTCTTCATCCACCTCTGGAGTGACAGTGCCACCTGCCACCCCGCAAACAGATGATCTGCCAGCAACACAACCACCTGGGCCACCAAGCATCTCCACAATGTCCCACGGAAGCTTTCAGCTCTCCATCTCCCAAATACTGGAGCGGAAGAGGAAGTACCCCCCTACCCACCCGCGATACCTGGCCCTGAATTACTGGCCTTTGAAATGCTGTCATTCCGTCTGGTGGAGACGGAGAGTTTTAAAAGCCTTATGGTGGTGGCTGTCCCAGAGTACGTTGTGCCCAGCCGCCACTACTTTTCCAGGCGTGCCACTCCTTCCCTGCACAGCCAAGAGGGGGACAAAATCAGGTGTGCACTGCGCAACGCCATCTGTGGCAAGGTCCACCTAACTACGGATACGTGGACCAGTAAGCACGGGTAAATGCGGTGGCGGCTCGGCCTGAGGCAGATAGCAGTTTGGCGCATGTCCTTCCACCACCGAGGATTGCAGGGCGCTTCTTTGCCTCCTGTTGCTTCCTCCTCCTATTCCGCTTCCTCATCCTCTACCGGCTCCTCATCCGGTCAGCGTAACACCTTCACCACCAACTTCAGCACAGCCAGGGGTAAACGACAGCAGGCAGTTTTAAAACTTATCTGTTTGGGGGACAAGGAGCTGTGGACGGGCCTTGAGCAATAGACTGATGATTGGTTGGTGCCAGTGAGCCTCAAGCCCGGCCTGGTGGTGTGCGATAAATGGGCGAAATCTCGTAGCAGCTCTGGGACTAGCTGGCTTGACGCACATCCCTTGCCTGGAGCATTTGTGCTGAATTTGGTGGTGCAGAGATTCCTTAAAGGGCTTCTGTCACCCCACTAAACTGATTTTTTTTTTGTGTACTTATAATCCCTATCCTGCGATATTGCTATACCTTATGTTATTAATAATTTTGTTCAGTAGATTTTGCAAAAAACTTACTTTTATGATATGCTAATTACCTTTCTACCAGCAAATAGGGCGTCTACTTGCTGGTAGCAGCCACAGAAAACTGCCCCCTCCTCTTGTTGATTGACAGGGCTTTCGGTGACATCATCGGCGCAGGCGCACTGAGGGAGTGTTGAGGAGGCGAGCCTCCTTATCTCAGAGCGCCTGCGCCGAATCAACACAGGTGCACGATTTTTGAAATGCTGACAGGGCTGGCCGGAGGAGGAGATCGCGGCTGGCCCTGTCAATCAACAAGAGGAGGGGGGCGGTTTTCTGAGGCTGCTACCAGAAAGTAGACGCCCTACTTGCTGGTAGAAAGGTAATTAGCATATCATAAAAGTAAGTTTTTTGCAAAATCTACTGAACGAAAATTATTAATAACATAAGGTATAGAAATATCGCAGGATAGGGATTATAAGTACACAAAAAAATAAATCAGTTTAGTGGGGTGACAGAAGCCCTTTAAAAATTAATGTCAGAGCTGCTGCAGAAAGTGCGGGGCGTCTGTGCGCGCTTTCGGCGTTCTCACCCTGCTGCTGCTCGCCTGTCAGCGCTGCAGTGTAACTTCGGCCTTCCCGCTCACCGCCTCATATGCGACGTGCCCACAAGGTGGAACTCCACCTTGCACATGCTGGCCAGACTGTGCGAGCAGCAGCAGGCGATAGTGGAGTTTCAGCTGCAGCACGCACGGGTGAGTTGCTCTGTGGAACAGCACCACTTTACCACCAATGACTGGGCCTCCATGCGAGACCTGTGTTCCTTGTAGCGCTGTTTCGAGTACTCCACCAACATGGCCAGTGCTGATAGCGCCTTTCTCAGCATTACTATCCCACTTCTTTGCCTCCTTGAAAAAACGCTGCTGGCGATGATGGAGAAGGATGTGGCACAGGAGGAGGGATAATTTCATAGGGTTTCCGGCCAGTCATTCACAAGTGGCTCCGAGGGTGTGTACTGCACCCACAAACGCCAGGTACACAATTGTCCAGCCAGGGCACAGTTCTGGAGGATGACGAGGTGGAGGATGAGGAGGAGCTGGAGGATGAGGAACTGTGTTCACAGCAGGGTGGCACCCAGACCAGCTCATGGCCATCACTGGTGTGTGGCTGGGGGGGATACAGAGGACACAGTTGATACACCTCCCACAGAGGACAGCTTTTCGTTGCCTCTGGGCAGCCTGGCACACATGAGTGATTACATGCTGCAGTGTCTCCGCAACGACCGCCGAGTTGCACACATTCTAACTTGTGCTGATTACAGGGTGACCACGCTGCTGGATCACCGTTACAAGGACAACGTACCGTCCTTAATTCCGTCACTGGAGCGTGATCGTAAGATGCGCGAGTACAAGCGCACGCTGGTAGACACGCTGCTGGTGGCATTCCCACCTGACAGCGGGGGCACAGTGGAAGCACAAGTCGAAGGCAGAGGAGGAGGTAGGGCACCACCAGCACCTCAGAAGGCAGGGTTAGCATGGCCGAAATGTGGAAAAGCTTTGTCAGCACGACACAACAACCAGCACCACCAGCTGATATGGAACGTCTTAGCAGAAAGCAGCATTTCAGCAACATGGTGGAGCAGTATGTGTGCACCCGCCTACACGTACTGAATGATGGGTCTGCCGCCTTCAACTTCTGTGTCTCCAAATTGGGCACATGGTCTGAGCATGCCCTTTATGCCTTGGAGCTGCTGGCCTGCTCTGCAGCCAGTGTATTGTCTGAACGTGTGTTTAGCACGGCAGGGGGCATTATCACAGACAAACGCAGTTGCCTGTCCACAAAATGAACCAGGCATGGATCCCACAGGACTTGTCTGTACCTTGTGCAGAATAGACATGTATACCGGCCTTAACCAGCCACTGTTATACTACAGCGCAATTGCTCATTGATGTATTTTAGATATTTCACACTCTTTTGGAGTGTACACCAATAAAAAAATAAATAAAGCCAAAAACCAGTGTTGGCTACCTCGTCTTCCTCCACCGCCGCTTCCACCTACACCGTTACGTCCACCGCCTCCTTAAACTCCTACTCCATATGGTTCTTCACCTTATAAATCAAGTTTATTTTTTTTAATTTGTACGTATTTTATTTTATGTCATTTCACTAATTTGTCTGTTACATTTTCGGGTGAAAATCACCAATTTTTGGGTGTGATTTACCCCAGCTCTACCTAGTAGACAGGTAACATTTCACTAATTTGTCTGTTACATATTCGGGTGAAATTCACCGATTTTTGGCTGTGATATACCACTGCTATACCTAGAAGACAGGTAAAAAAAAAAAACATTAATTTGTCTGTTACATATTCGGGTGAAATTCACTCATCTTTGGGTGTGATATACCCCTGCTCTACCTAGTAGGCAGGTAACATTTCACTAATTTGTCTGTTACAAATTCGGGTGAAATTCACCAAATTTTGGGTGTGATATACCCCTGCTGTACCTAGTAGACAGGGGAACAAATTTCACTAATTTGTCTGTTACATTCTCGGGTGAAATTCACCAATTTTTGGCTGTGATATACCCCTGCTATACCTAGTAGACAGATAAAAAAAAAATCACAAATTTGTCTGTTACATTCTTGGGTGACATTTGACCATTTTTGCCGTGATTAAACCCCTGCTCTGCATAGGTGATAGGGACATAAATTTCGAAAAATCATCTGATACAAGGTGACATTTTACCAATTTTGCCATATACAAACCACTGCTCTGCATAGGTGACAGGGAATTGAATATCAAAAGTTCTTTAATTAATGCGCACCTCCTCCTTTCATTCAATGCTAAAACTTTAACAACTTGCCCTACATTTGCGCTTCAATAATTTGTCCCACTTTTCCGCTCGATGATATTTAATTTTAAATAATGAACCTCCCTTGTATGTGGTCTCTCTTTCTCACGCTCCCTCTCCGGCGTGGAACACTGATTCGCCGATAACCGTGATCAACATGGTAGGCTCGGAAAAGAACGTCGAAAGTTGATAGAGAAGATATCCAAATGGATCGTGGATGTCACGGTGACGTGCGATCAGGCAGAAGTTATCTAGACTCAACAAAGCGGCAGCAGGGCATCTCCTGTCTAATGTTTCCAAATCCTAAATACCCCAGTGACATTCCCTATAATTTTTTATTAATCATTCTAATAACAGGGCATCTTAAGAGTCCTGTATTGTTATTTATCGTCACTACCTCCACAAGTCGGGAGTGGGTAATTGCCGCGCGCCCCCTCCTTTCCTTCGATTCTTCAGTTTTAATAACTTTTCCCACATTTCTGCTCGATCATAATTAACTTTCATTCATTGATCTCGCTTGGATGTGGTCTCTCTTTCTTTCGCACGCTCCCTCTCCGGCATGGAACCCTGATTCGCCGCTAACCGTGCTCAACATGGTGGGTGCAGAAAAGAACATCAAAAGTTGATAGCGCAGATATCCAATTGGATCTTGAACATCATGGGGACGTGCGACATGGTGGGGCAGTATGTGTGCACACGCCTACACAAACTGACTGATAGGTCTGCCCCCTGCAACTTCCGGGTCTCCAAATTGGGCACATGGCCTGAGCTTGACCTTTACGCCTTGGAGGTGCTGGCCTGCACTGCAGCCAGTGTATTGTCTGAACGTGTGTTTAGCACAGGTTATATTTCCCAATGTTTTGGGGTGTACCCTAATTAAAAAAAATGTAAATGCATTTAAAACCAAAAAGCAGTGTAGGCTACCTCCTCCTTCTCCACCGCCGCTTCCACCTATTCCGCCACATCCACTGCCTCCTCAACCTCCTACTCCATATGGACCTTGTCCTCCTAGATCAAGATTATTTTTTTTAATTTATATGTATTTTATGTTATTTAAGGTCATTTCCCGATCCACATTTGTTTGCAGAGCACTTGCCATGCTCTTAACCACATGTTGATGCCATTTGCAGCCCTCTAGCCCTTTCCATGACATTTTTGCAGCCATTTTAGTGCTCAAAAGTTCGGGTCCCCATTGACTTCAATGGGGTTTGGGTTCAGGGTCAAGTTCAGATCAAGTTCGGGTCACGAACTCGAACTGTTTTGTGAAGTTCTGCCGAACCTGTTGAACCCAAACATCCAGGTGTCCTCTCAACACTACTGATATGAACACAACAGCAGCTTTTAATGTGAACTGTAAAATTATGGTAATTATAATCACAATGACCTGCACAATTTGCTCTGCTGTGTACATGAAGCCAAAAGGAAGGGATCTTTCAGAAAAATAATGTAGCTAAAAATGTTAAAACCAGGCATAATGCTTTGTAGCGTTAGCTCAGCTGAATGTAATGATACCTTTCACTTAGTATTCCTTTCACTTAACATTCTATTGCTCAATATTCAAAATAAAGCAACAAGCCACCAAGTGAAAGTTATCATTCATTAGGTCGAGCTCAGGGCCGGTGCTCTAATCGGGCAGACCAAGTGGCTGCCTTAGTGCGCAGAGACGGGGGGCGGAAAAATGAAACTTTTTTTTTTTTTTTAAATACCCTGTATTTTTCGCCCCTGGGCCTTATGGGGTGAATACTAATGAAGCGCTTCCAAAGGATCGGGAGCGGTGGAGGAGGATGAGGTAGCCAACACTGGTTTTTGGCTTTAATTTTTTTTTTATTAGTGTACACTCCGAAGGACCGGGAAGCGGTGAAGGATTTGTACTCACCGCTTCCTGGTCCTCCGCTCGGCTGTCTGCTGTAAAGGCCTGCGCACCATATGACCTCACTGTGCGCAGCCTTCACAGCTGACAGCTGAGAACCAGGAAGAAGAACGAGAGCGCTAGTGGTGAGGATCGGTTAAGAGTTAAGTTTTTTTTTTTTATATGCGCTGATGGCTGACATGGGGGGGGCATGATGGCTGACATGGGGGGGCATGATGGCTGACATGGGGGGGCATGATGATGACATGATGGGGGGCATGATGGCTGACATGATGGGGGGCATGATGGCTGACATGATGGTGGGCATGATGGCTGACATGATGGGGGCATGATGGCTGACATGGGGGCATGATGGCTGACATGGGGGACATGATGGCTGACATGGGGGACATGATGGCTGACATGGGGGACATGATGGCTGACATGATGGCTGATGGCTGACATGGGGGTCTGATCTGAGGCTTTGGGGGTCTGATCTGAGGTCTGATTAACACTGGGGGTCTGATTGCTGGTCTGACCTGAGGTGCAATGGAAAATATTTTTTTCTTATTATCCTCCTCTAAAACCTTATGGGCCCGTGCGTCAAACCATTGATTGTCTGAAGCAGAGAGAAGATAACAGGACTACACAGAGGAGAAGCCAGCTGCTGCAGACGGGACCAGGGCCAGGTAAGCTGCGAGGGGGGGGGGGGAATGTAGCTTTGCTTGTGTTGGCATAAATCCTTGAACTGGCCCTGGTCGAGCTAGTCAAATAAATTTCATGATGACAGATCCCTTTAATACATTCAAAATTGATAGCCTACACATATTAATCACAAACTAATTAATTCATGGAGTATCATGAGAAACTTTCTATGTTAAATCTCATTACTCATATTAATATATTTTGACATTTGTATTGAAATATGACTCAAAATTACTCAACTGTGTCCAGAGAAGAAATAAAACCCAAACATAGAAAATACCTGTCCCAACAGTGGATGAAACAATGTATCACTTTCAATTCACACTATCACATCCTTTCTTCAGTCTAATGAGACTTGATTTAACAATTCCCGGAAGACATGAACCACATTTGTCTTAGACAGAACAGGGATACAGGGATAACTGAACATCTGTCTGCACTGAACAAGTCAACAGAATTGTTAGGACTGTTTGAAAGTGAGAAATGGAAGGAATTGCAATGTCCTTGTAGAAATGGCAAAAAGTTACAAGATATTTTGTTTATTTTGCTATTTGCTATTTCCTTCTGTAAATTCCAAGGTTATTAAAGGGAAACTATTAGTGTTGGGCGAGTATGCTTGCCCGAACACCATTCTGACTCGAGCATGCTCGGCATATCGCGGTGTTTGGCCGAACACCGCGTGTGCTCGAGCGCGATGCTCAACTCTCCTCCCCACATGTTTGTTGGCTGCTACGCAGCCAATAAACATGTGGGGGAGTACTGGCACTCACTTTAATGCCGTAGCCATGTTGTTTACTGGCATTACAGTGATTGGCTGGCCGGAACGTGTCATCAGGTGCTATATAGCACCCAATGAAATGTGGTTCGCTCAGTCCTAGTTAGGGCGAGCTGCAGCAGAAGGGACAGATAGTGTAGGGACAGGAATTATTATTATTTTTTTAGGCAGATTTTAGTGTTGAAAGGTGTTAGAGACCCAAAAGTCCTTTTAACCCCTTCAGGACACAGCTTTATTTCACCTTAACCGCCTCACGTCCGCCCATAGGATATAAACGTCCTATGGGTGGACGTCTATTTCTGACAGCACGTTTTAAAACGTCCTGTCAGAAATAGCAGCTGCACGCTAATCGTGCAGCTGCTGATCGGGTTGCCCGCTGTCAGTGACAGCAGGGCAACCCAGAGATAAGGCAGGGACAGTGCCCAGGTGTCCCTGCCTTCACGATCGCTGCAGACACAGCGCTCACCGAGCGCTGTGTCTGCAGAGCAGGAAGCGCTGTGCGCTTCCTGTTCCGGCCCGGCGGTCATGTGACCGCCGGGACCGGAGAGTGCAGGGGCTGTGTGAGGTCTCTCAGAGACCTCGATCAGCCCTGCTGTGAGGCTGTACAGCGCAGGATTGCTGCTGTACAGCCTCTATAGGGGTGCATTTTCACTGTAACTGGGGCTACTATGTCAGCCCCAGTTACAGGAGAAATCAAATAGTGAAAAAAAAAAAAAAAAGTGAAGTAAATGTCCCCCAGAGGTCTTGTATGACCTTATGGGGGACAAAAAGTGTAAAATAAAATAAAAATAAAATAAAGTGTTGAAAAAATAAAATAAAAAAAAGGTTCACATGTAAAAAAAAAAAAAATCCCAAGTAAGGAATAAAAAAATAAATAAATAAATAAATAAAATAGACATATTTAGTATTGCCGCGTCCGTAAAAACCAGCTCTATAAAAATATCACATGACCTAACCCCTCGGGTGAACACCGTAAAAAATAAATAAAAAAAACTGTGTCAAAACAAGCAATTTTTGTCACCTTGCATCACAAAAGGTGCAACACCAAGTGATCAAAAACGCGTATGTCCCACAAAATGGTACCAATAAAACCGTCACCTCATCCCGCAAAAAATGAGCCCCTACATAAGAAAATCTCTCAAAAAATAAAAAAACTATAGCTCTTAGAACATGGAGACACTAAAACATCATTTTTTTGGTTTCAAAATGCTATTATTGTGTTAAAGTGAAACAAATAAAAAAAAGTATACATATTAGGTATTGCCGCGTCCGTAAAAACCAGCTCTATAAAAATATCACATGACCTAACCCCTCGGGTGAACACCGTAAAAAATAAATAAAAAAAACTGTGTCAAAACAAGCAATTTTTGTCACCTTGCATCACAAAAGGTGCAACACCAAGTGATCAAAAACGCGTATGTCCCACAAAATAGTACCAATAAAACTGTCACCTCATCCCGCAAAAAATGAGCCCCTACATAAGAAAATCTCTCAAAAAATAAAAAAAACTATAGCTCTCAGAACATGGACACATTAAAACATAATTTTTTGGTTTCAAAAATGCTATTATTGTGTAAAACTTTAATAAATGAGAAAAAGTATACATATTAGGTATCGCCACGTCCGTAACAATCTGCTCTATAAAAATGTCACTTGACTGAACCCCTCAGGTGAACGCTGTAAAAATAAATAAATAGAAACTGTGCTAAAACAACCAATTTTTTGGTCACCTTGCCCAATAAAGTGTTATAATGAATGATCAAAAAATCATATGTACCCAAAAATAGTACTAATAAAACTGGCACCTTATCCCCTAGTTTCCAAAATGGGGTCACTTCTTGGGAGTTTCTACTGTAAGGGTGCATCAGGGGGCTTCAAATGGGACATGGCATCTAAAAACCATGTGGAGTTCCTTTCCTTCTGCGCCCTGCCGTGTGCCCATACAGCAGTTTACGACCACATGTGGGGTGTTTCTGTAAACCGCAGAATCTGGGTAATAAATATTGAGTTTTGTTTGGCTGTTAACCATCGATGTGTTAAAGAAAAAAATTGATTAAAATGGAAAATCTGCCAAAAAAGTGAAATTTAAAAATTTGATCTCCATTTTCCTTTAATTCTTGTGGAACGCCTAAAGGGTTAACAAAGTTTGTAAAATCGGTTTTGAATACCTTGAGGGGTGTAGTTTCTACAATGGGGTCATTTATGGGGGTATCCACTATGTAGGCCCCACAAAGTGACTTCAGACCTGAACTGGTCCCTATAAAGTGGGTTTTGGCAATTTTCTTACAAATTTGAAGAATTGCTTCTAAACTTCTAAGCCTTCTAACGTCCTAAAAAAATAAAATGACATTTCTAAAATGATGCCAACATAAAGTAGACATATGGGGAATGTTAAATAATAACTATTTTATGAGGTATCACTTTCTGTTTTGAAAGCAGAGAAATTGAAATTTAGAAAATTGCGAATTTTTCAAATTTTTGGGTAAATTTGGGATTTTTTCATAAATAAATGTGAAATATTTTGACTCAAATTTATGACTATCATGAAGTACAATGTGTCACGAGAAAACAATCTCTGAATGACTTGGATAAATAAAGGTGTTCCAAAGTTATTACCACATAAAGTGAGATATGTCAGTTTTGCAAAATTTGGCCTGGTCAGGAAGGGGGCAAAGGGCCCAGATGGGAAGTGGTTAAGGACCAGGCTATTTTTTGCAAATCTGACCAGTGTCACTTTATGTGGTGATAACTTTAAAACGCTTTTACTTAGCCAGGCCATTATGAGATAGTTTTTTCTTCACATATTGTACTTCATGACACTGGTAAAATTAAGTAAAAAAATGCATTTTTATTTATAAAAAAGACCAAATTTACAAAAATTTTGGAAAAATTTGCAAATTTCTAACTTTCAATTTCTCTACTTCTACAATACATAGTAATAACTCCAAAAATAGTTATTCATTTACATACCCCATATGTCTACTTCATGTTTGGATCATTTTGGGAATGATATTTTATTTTTTGGGGATGTTACAAGGCTTAGAAGTTTAGAAGCAAATCTTGAAATTTTTATGAAATTTTCAAAAACCAAATTTTTAGGGACCAGTTCAGGTCTGAAGTCACTTTGCGAGGCTTACATAATAGAAACCACCCAAAAATTACCCCATTCTATAAACTACACCCCTCAAGGTATTCAAAACTGATTTTACAAACTTTGTTAACCCTTTAGGTGTTCCATAAGAATTAATGGAAAATAGAGATACAATGTCTAAATTTCACTTTTTTGGCAGATTTTCCATTTTAATAATTTTTTTTCCAGTTACAAAGCAAGGGTTAACAGCCAAATCAAACTAAATATTTATGGCCCTGATTCTGTAGTTTACAGAAACACCCCATATGTGGTCGTAAACCACTGTAGGGCACATGGCAGGGCGCAGAAGGAAAGGAATGCCATACGGTTTTTGGAAGGCAGGTTTTGCGGGACTGTTTTTTTTTACACTATGTCCCATTTGAAGCCCCCCTGATGCACCCCTAGAGTAGAAATTCCATAAAAGTGACCCCATCTAAGAAACTACACCACTCAAGGTATTCAAAACTGATTTTACAAACGTCGTTAACCCCTTAGGTGTTCCACAAGAATTAATGGAAAATAGAGATACAATTTAAACATTTCACTTTTTTGGCAGATTTTCCATTTTAATAATTTTTTTCCAGTTACAAAGCAAGGGTTAACAGCCAAACCAAACTCAATATTTATGGCCCTGATTCTGTAGTCTACAGAAACACCCCATATGTGGTCGTAAACCACTGTACAGGCACACGGCAGGGCGCAGAAGGAAAGGAATGCCATACGGTTTTTGGAAGGCAGATTTTGCTGGACTGTTTTTTTTTACACTATGTCCCATTTGAAGCCTCGCTGATGCACCCCTAGAGTAGAAACTCAAAAAAAGTGACCCCATTTTAGAAACTAAGGGATATGGTGGCAGTATTGTTGGTACTAGTTTAGGGTACATATGATTTTTGGTTGCTCTATATTACACTTTTTGTGAGGCAAGGTAACAAGAAATAGCTGTTTGGCACCATTTTTATTTTTTGTTATTTACAACATTCATCTGACAGTTTAGATCATGTGATATTTTTATAGACCAGGTTGTCTCGGATGCGGCGATACCTAATATGTATACTTTTGTTTTATTTATGTAAGTTTTACACAATGATTTCTTTTTTGAAACCAAAAAAATCATGTTTTAGTGTTTCCATAGTCTGAGAGCCATAATTTTTTCAGTTTTTGGGCGATTACCTTGGTTAGAGTAATAATATTTTTGCGGGATGAGATGACGGTTGTATTGGCACTATTTTGGGGTGCGTGTGACTTTTTGATCGCTTGCGATTACACTTTTTGTGATGTAAGGTGACAAAAAATGGCTTTTTTTACACCGTTTTTATTTTTATTTTTTTACGGTATTCACCTGAGGGGTTAGGTCATGTGATATTTTTATAGAGCAAGATATTACAGACGCTGCGATACCTAATATGTATACTTTTATTTTATTTATGTAACTTTTACACAATGATTTCATTTTTTAAGCAAAAAAAATCATGTTTTAGTGTTTCCATAGTCTGAGAGCCCTTTTTTTTTTGGGGCGATTACCTTGGGTAGTGGTTTTATTGGAACTATTTTGGGGTTCGTGTGACTTTTTGATCACTTGCTTTTACACTTTTTGTGATGTAAGGTGACAAAAAATGGTTTATTTAGCACATTTTTTATTTCATTTTTTTTACGGTGTTCATCTGAGGGGTTAGGTCATGTCATATTTTTATAGAGCTGGTCGATACGGATAGAGCTGGTCGATACGGACGCATCAATACCTAATATGTATACTTTTTTTTATTTATGTAAGTTTTACACAATAATATCATTTTTGAAACAAAAAAAAAAATCATGTTTTAGTGTCTCCATATTTTTGAGAGCCATAGTTTTTTCAGTTTTTGGGCGATTATCTTAGGTAGGGTCTAATTTTTTGCAGGATGAGATGATGGTTTGATTGGCACTATTTTGGGGTGCATATGACTTTTTGATCGTTTGCTATTACACTTTTTGTGAAAAAGGTGACAAAACAGTTTTTACTTTTTACGGTGTTCATCTGAGGGGTTAGGTCATGTGATATTTTTATAGAGCCGGTCGATACGGACGCAGCGATACCTAACATGTATACTTTTTTTTTATTTATGTAAGTTTTACACAATAACAGATTTAAAAAAAAAAAAAAAAGATATTTAGTGTCTCCATATTCTGAGCCATAGTTTTTTTATTTTTTGGGCGATTGTCTCAGGTAGGGGGTAATTTTTTCCGGGATGAGGTGACGGTTAGATTGGTACTATTTTGATGGGCAAACGCCTTTTTGATCGCTTGCTGTTGTACTTTTTGTGATGTAAGGTGACAAAAAAATTGTTTATTTAGCACAGTTTTTATTTTTTATGGTGTTCATCTGAGGGGTTAGGTCATGTGAAATGTTTATAGAGCCGGTCGATACAGACGCGGCGATACCTAATATGTATACTTTTCCCCACCCAATTTTTTACCTTTTTTTTTTACTTTATTTGGGGAAAATGACGTTTTTGTTTATTTTTACTTGAAAGTTTTAATTTTTGGGGGGAAAACTTTATTTTTTCAACTTTTTTTTTCAGTTTATTTTTTCAACTTTTTTTTTCACTTTATTTTTTCTCACACTTTGGGACTTGAACTTTTGGGGGTCTAATCTTTTACAATGCATTCCAATACTTCTGTATTGGAATGCATTAGCTGTATGAGTAATACTGTGTGTATTACTCATACAGCTTCCGGCGTATGAGGTCCAGGGGGCTGGGTCTCACAGGCTCGTCACCGGAAGGCAGCGCGATGCCTTACTTAGGCATCGCGCTGCCTTTCATGCCATCGGGTCCCACTACAGCCGCATGGGGACCCGATGGCACCGCCGATTGCCGCCGCAAACCGCAGATAAATCCGCAAACCGCAGGTCTTAATTGACCCCCCCGCGCATTTAGCCAAGGTGCCTGCTCAATGATTTGAGCAGGGACCGGGTTCCGATCACCGCCCGCCGGACGGCGGTGATCGGAAATACACAGGACGTACCCGTTCGCCCTGTGTCCTTAAGTACCAGGACATCTGGGCGTACCGGTACGCCCTGTGTCCTGAAGAGGTTAAGGACTATTGTTTTATCTGGCTGCAATATATATTATTAGCGCAACCTGCACTAAAATGCTTGCAATTGTTTGACATTACCTGCACTACATCTCCTGTATAATGTTTGCGCATCCTAAATTTCTATGATATTCAGTGTAATTTTTTCTTAGCCGCTGGTGACAGCGACATTACCTACGCTACATTTCCTGTATAACGTTTGCGCATCCTAAATATCTGTGACATTCAGTGTAATTTATTTGAGCATACACTTACAAAACCTGCGCTACTGTACCTGTGACATACAGGGAGTGCAGAATTATTAGGCAAGTTGTATTTTTGAGGATTAATTTTATTATTGAACAACAACCATGTTCTCAATGAACCCAAAAAACTCATTAATATCAAAGCTGAATATTTTTGGAAGTAGTTTCTAGTTTGTTTTTAGTTTTAGCTATTTTAGGGGGATATCTGTGTGTGCAGGTGACTATTACTGTGCATAATTATTAGGCGACTTAACAAAAAACAAATATATACCCATTTCAATTATTTATTTTTACCAGTGAAACCAATATAACATCTCAACATTCACAAATATACATTTCTGACATTCAAAAACAAAACAAAAACAAATCAGTGACCAATATAGCCACCTTTCTTTGCAAGGACACTCAAAAGCCTGCCATCCATGGATTCTGTCAGTGTTTTGATCTGTTCACCATCAACATTGCGTGCAGCAGCAACCACAGCCTCCCAGACACTGTTCAGAGAGGTGTACTGTTTTCCCTCCTTGTAAATCTCACATTTGATGATGGACCACAGGTTCTCAATGGGGTTCAGATCAGGTGAACAAGGAGGCCATGTCATTAGATTTTCTTCTTTTATACCCTTTCTTGCCAGCCACGCTGTGGAGTACTTGGACGCGTGTGATGGAGCATTGTCCTGCATGAAAATCATGTTTTTCTTGAAGGATGCAGACTTCTTCCTGTACCACTGCTTGAAGAAGGTGTCTTCCAGAAACTGGCAGTAGGACTGGGAGTTGAGCTTGACTCCATCCTCAACCCGAAAAGGCCCCACAAGCTCATCTTTGATGATACCAGCCCAAACCAGTACTCCACCTCCACCTTGCTGGCGTCTGAGTCGGACTGGAGCTCTCTGCCCTTTACCAATCCAGCCACGGGCCCATCCATCTGGCCCATCAAGACTCACTCTCATTTCATCAGTCCATAAAACCTTAGAAAAATCAGTCTTGAGATATTTCTTGGCCCAGTCTTGACGTTTCAGCTTGTGTGTCTTGCTCAGTGGTGGTCGTCTTTCAGCCTTTCTTACCTTGGCCATGTTTCTGAGTATTGCACACCTTGTGCTTTTGGGCACTCCAGTGATGTTGCAGCTCTGAAATATGGCCAAACTGGTGGCAAGTGGCATCTTGGCAGCTGCACGCTTGACTTTTCTCAGTTCATGGGCAGTTATTTTGCGCCTTGGTTTTTCCACACGCTTCTTGCGACCCTGTTGACTATTTTGAATGAAACGCTTGATTGTTCGATGATCACGCTTCAGAAGCTTTGCAATTTTAAGAGTGCTGCATCCCTCTGCAAGATATCTCACTATTTTTGACTTTTCTGAGCCTGTCAAGTCCTTCTTTTGACCCATTTTGCCAAAGGAAAGGAAGTTGCCTAATAATTATGCACACCTAATATAGGGTGTTGATGTCATTAGACCACACCCCTTCTCATTACAGAGATGCACATCACCTAATATGCTTAATTGGTAGTAGGCTTTCGAGCCTATACAGCTTGGAGTAAGACAACATGCATAAAGAGGATGATGTGGTCAAAATACTCATTTGCCTAATAATTCTGCACGCAGTGTACTTGCAAGCATATATAACATTTAATATGCTCAAGGCGAGCAGTAAGGGAAGTGGCCGTGCTGCTGATGATGCACACAGAGGCCGTGTCTCTGGGCACGGTGAAACTGTGCCTACTGCCAGAGCACAAGAAACACACTCATCCACGATACCTAGCTTCATGTCCCAGATTGCAGGGCAGCAAGAAACACTACTCTTGAATTCACACCAGTGCGACCAGGTGGTCAGTTGGATTGCAGTAGATAATGCTTACAGTCGGTTAAGCACCACCCAGTCTTCCACAAAGTCCAGTCTCAGTAGCCAAGAGTCTGGTCAACAGAATCCTCACCCTGATCCTCCTTCCTCCCACCATGGAGAGTCTTGGCAAACAAGTGATACCACACTCGGATATTCGGAGGAGCTCTTTTTATCGCCATTCCTTGATTTGGGCCTCTCGGCAAGCCCGCTTGAAGAGGGACATGAGGAGATCTTGTGCACTGATTCCCAAACTCTTGAGCATCCACAGTCAGAAGAAGATGACAGTGGGGAATGGCAATTAGTGTTTCACAAGGTGGATGATGATGATGAGACACAGTTGCAAATAAGTCAACTGCAATTAGTGTCTCAAGAGATTGATGATGAAGATGAGACACAGTTGTCAATAAGTAAGGTTCTTGTTAGGTCAAAAGTCAGGAGGATGACCAGAGTGAGGAAGTGGAAGAGGAGGTGATGGACAATGAAATTACTGACCCAACCTGTGAAGGTGGCAAGTCGAGCGAGGACAGCAGTACAGAAGGGGAGCAACGCAACAGGCTGGAAGAGGCAGTGGGGTGGCAAAAGGGAGAAGGCGGGCCACACCAAACAGGCCCGCAACTGTTACCCGGAGCACCCCCTTGCAGCAATCTCCCTTTCCAAGGGGTAGGTGTTCTGCAGTCCGGCGCTTTTTTGAGGAAAGTGCAGACGATAAAAGAATTGTCATTTGCAACCTGTGCCGTACCAAAATGAGCAGGGGCATGAAAACTAGCAACCTCACCCCCCACCAGCATGATCCGCCACATGGCATCAAAGTACCCTAATAGGTGGGCCAAACGCCTGGGTCTACAATCAGTGTATGTGGGTCAAATCACTGCCTCCTCTTCCCCTATGTTATGTGCTGGCCAATCCCCTGTCCAAGACGCAGGCCTGGATGCCTCTCGCCCTGCACCTGGACCTTCGCAAGCACCATCAGCTAGCACATCAACTTCCGTGTCCCAGCGCAGCATACAAATGTCCATACCCTAGGCCTTTGAACGAAAGCGCAAATTACCCAGACACCCACCCACAGGCCAAAGCATCAAATGCACACCTTTCCAAATGTAGCACTGCAGTGGGGAAGCGGCAACACACCGTGCTGAAACTAATTTTCTTAGGTGACAAACAGCACACCTCCACAGAGCTGTGGCAGGTTATAAAGGAACCGGACTGAGCTGTGGCTCTTGCTACTCAACCTACAACCAGGCTTGGTGGCGGCTTTGGAGCTCAGCAAGCTCACACACATACCATGCCAAGCCCACGTGTTCAACTTAGTGGGTAAGAGGTTTCTCAAAATGAACCCCAATTTGCCTGAGCTACTGGTGAAGGAGTGCCGCATGTGTGCACATTTCCAAAAGTTATCCACAGCTGCCGCCGGTCTGGCAACGCTGCAGCAGCTCTTGCAATTGCCAGCTCACCGACTGTTGTGCGACATAAGCATGCTGGCCAGGCTTTGTGAGCAGCAGAGGGCAGTAGTGGAATACCAACTGCAACATGGTCGTCGCCTTTCCAGTCAGCTTCCGTTCTTTACAAGCGATGAGTGGGCATGGATGTCTACTTTTTTACATTTAGTCATTGACTACTGATTGCCTCATCTTGCCATGTGTTTTTCTAACAAATAAAACTTAACTTTTATTGGTTCTTTTATTTTATTATTCTTATCTAACCACACTTATTTAAAACTTTTATCAGGTGTTCCCCTATTCTAATGCTGTATTGCATGTGTTATTTCCTGATCTGGTAGCTGCGCGCTAGCTCCAGATTTTCCCTGGCGTCTGTTGGTTCCTTCTATATCTTGCACTTATTGGGTACACCTAATAATTAAAATCACCTCATGCACTGCCTCCCGACATGTTTCGCCAGCTACCTGGCGTCTTCAGGGGATCGGGCAGTATGCAGTGTATCGGCGTGGCAAGATCTATTTAACACCTCCTATTGTTTGACATCATCGCATTCTGACCCTATCATACCCCAGCATGGATGTCTGACCTCTGTGAAGTTTTACACAACTTTGAGGAATCAACACTTATGGTGTGCAGCGATGCTGCTATTATCAGGATAACCATCTCACTTCTGTGTCTACTGAAACGCTCGCTGCAAACAATGAAGGCGGACACTTTGCATGTGGAAGAGGTGGAAATGGGGAAAGACAGTACACAGGGTGATAGACAGACCACCCTCAGTTCGTCTTCTCAGCGCAAATTGGATGATGATGAGGAGCAGGAGCCGGTTTTCCGCTACAGAGGGTAGTACCCATAGCAGGTTTATTCCATCTGTTCAGCGTGGATTGGCCGAAGAGGAGGACAAGGATGAGGAGATTGAGAGTCATCCTCCTGATGAGGACAGCGAAGTCTTGTCTGTTGGGACTCATGGCTAACTTTATGTTATGCTGCCTTTCCTATGACCTTCGCGTTATATGCATTTTGGCCAACACCAATTACTGGTTGTTCATCCTTCTCGACCCCCGCTACAAAGAGAACTTCTCATCTCTCATTCTTGTGGTGGAGAGGACTAGCAAAATGGTGCAATACCAGAAGGTCCTTGTGGAAAAATTGCTCCAAAAATGTTCAGCTGACAACGCTGGCGGCAGAGTACGTAGTTCCTTGGGCAACCGAGGATGGGAGATGAGGGGAACACACAGCAGTTCCAACAGAGGCAGGACAACACTCTCCAAGGCCTGGGACAGTTTCATGACACCCCGTCAGCACCCTCACCCTGATGCGCGGCCTACTGTCACAAGGAGGGAAAAGTTTTGGAAGATGGTGAAGGAGTATGTAGCAGACCGTGTCAGCGTCCTCAGTGATCCCTGTGTGCCTTACAACTATTGGGTGTCCAAGCTGGACACGTGGCACGAACTGGCGCTCTACGCCTTGGAGGTGCTGGCCTGCCCTGCCACCAGCATTCTGTCAGAGCGGGTATTTAGTGCTGCTTGGGGCATAATAACTGATAAGCGCATCCGCCTGTCAACTGAAAATGCTGACAGGTTGACTCTTACAAAAATGAACAAGGGCCAGATTTCCCCTGACTTCTCTACTCCACCAGAGGAAAGCGGCTGAACACAAAGGCACTTTAAATGTGGCTTTTATGGCGTATTGAATATACTGTATTCCCATGCATCCCTTCCACCCCAAAAAAGGGTATATGGTTCAATCTGTCTTTTCTCATCCTCCTCCATCATATCAACATGCTTATTAGGCTGCCCTGATGTTTTAGAGGGTCAGCTCAGCAGCAGACCCTCACCCTAATGTTTTAGAGGGTCACCAGCAGGCCCTCACCCATAATGTTTTAGATGGTCATATCAGCAGCAGGCCCTCGCCCCTAATTTTTAGAGGGTCAGCTCAGCAGCAGAGCCTCACTCCTAATGTTTTAGATGGTCAGATCAGCAGCAAGCCCTCGCTCCTAATGTTTTAGGGGGTCAACTCAGCAGCAGACCCTCACCCCTAATGTTTTAGATGGCCAGATCAACAGCAGGCCCTCGCCCCTAATGTTTTAGAGGGTCACCAGCAGGCTCTTGCTCCTAATGTTTTTGAGTGTCACCAGCAGGCCATCAATCATAATTTTTCAAGGGTGTATGATGCCCTCCTTTATGTGTAATAAAGGGTGTATTGGAGTGCTGATTCCTTGTAATTTCTGGCAGCCCTTTTACTTAGTGCATAGGCTTTATGAGTGTAGGAGTCCCACTACCTGAACAATTGTACCACATTGTGAATGAGGCTCTACAGGGAGTGCAGAATTATTAGGCAAGTTGTATTTTTGAGGATTAATTTTATTATTGAACAACAACCATGTTCTCAATGAACCCAAAAAACTCATTAATATCAAAGCTGAATATTTTTGGAAGTAGTTTTTAGTTTGCTTTTAGTTTTAGCTATTTTAGGGGGATATCTGTGTGTGCAGGTGACTATTACTGTGCATAATTATTAGGCAACTTAACAAAAAACAAATATATACCCATTTCAATTATTTATTTTTACTAGTGAAACCAATATAACATCTCAACATTCACAAATATACATTTCTGACATTCAAAAACAAAACAAAAACAAATCAGTGACCAATATAGCCACCTTTCTTTGCAAGGACACTCAAAAGCCTGCCATCCATGGATTCTGTCAGTGTTTTGATCTGTTCACCATCAACATTGCGTGCAGCAGCAACCACAGCCTCCCAGACACTGTTCAGAGAGGTGTACTGTTTTCCCTCCTTGTAAATCTCACATTTGATGATGGACCACAGGTTCTCAATGGGGTTCAGATCAGGTGAACAAGGAGGCCATGTCATTAGATTTTCTTATTTTATACCCATTCTTGCCAGCCACGCTGTGGAGTACTTGGACGCGTGTGATGGAGCATTGTCCTGCATGAAAATCATGTTTTTCTTGAAGGATGCAGACTTCTTCCTGTACCACTGCTTGAAGAAGGTGTCTTCCAGAAACTGGCAGTAGGACTGGGAGTTGAGCTTGACTCCATCCTCAACCCGAAAAGGCCCCACAAGCTCATCTTTGATGATACCAGCCCAAACCAGTACTCCACCTCCACCTTGCTGGCGTCTGAGTCGGACTGGAGCTCTCTGCCCTTTACCAATCCAGCCACGGGCCCATCCATCTGGCCCATCAAGACTCACTCTCATTTCATCAGTACATAAAACCTTAGAAAAATCAGTCTTGAGATATTTCTTGGCCCAGTCTTGACGTTTCAGCTTGTGTGTCTTGTTTAGTGGTGGTCGTCTTTCAGCCTTTCTTACCATGGCCATGTCTCTGAGTATTGCACACCTTGTGCTTTTGGGCACTCCAGTGATGTTGCAGCTCTGAAATATGGCCAAACTGGTGGCAAGTGGCATCTTGGCAGCTGCACGCTTGACTTTTCTCAGTTCATGGGCAGTTATTTTGCGCCTTGGTTTTTCCACATGCTTCTTGCGACCCTGTTGACTATTTTGAATGAAACGCTTGATTGTTCGATGATCACGCTTCAGAAGCTTTGCAATTTTAAGAGTGCTGCATCCCTCTGCAAGATATCTCACTATTTTTGACTTTTCTGAGCCTGTCAAGTCCTTCTTTTGACCCATTTTGCCAAAGGAAAGGAAGTTGCCTAATAATTATGCACATCTAATATAGGGTGTTGATGTCATTAGACCACACCCCTTCTCATTACAGAGATGCACATCACCTAATATGCTTAATTGGTAGTAGGCTTTCGAGCCTATACAGCTTGGAGTAAGACAACATGCATAAAGAGGATGATGTGGTCAAAATACTCATTTGCCTAATAATTCTGCACTCCCTGTACTGTATGTGATATACAGGTTGTATCAGAGTGTCTCTTCCTTGTAATTTTTGGCAGCACTTGCACTTTATATACAAGTAAATATACAGAACAATTTTTCCTCTAAAATCGATTTTATCTTCGTTTTTTTGCGTATTATTGTCAGTCTGTAAAAGTGGCATACTACTCAGACAACATCATTCCCGGCAGCGACCTGGGAGTCCAAGATGTATCCAGACATCCTCCCCATGCTGTTCCCGAACCATTTCAGTGGTGTTTCCATCAATTTCTGACCTCTTCACAACAGGGGATGCTTGGTTTAATGCTCTGGTTCTCCTATTGACTTCCATTGTGCTCTGAACATCCCAAAGTGTTCTACTCGAACACCAGAGAACCCGAGCACTTTGGTGCTCGATCAACACTAGAAACCATCCATAATACACTGCTCAAAAAAATAAAGGGAACACAAAAATAACACATCCTAGATCTGAGTTAATTAAATATTCTTCTGAAATACTTTGTTCTTTACATAGTTGAATGTGCTGACAACAACATCACACAAAAATTAAAAAATGGAAATCAAATTTTTCAACCCATGGAGGTCTGGATTTGGAGTCACACTCAAAATTAAAGTGGAAAAACACACTACAGGCTGATCCAACTTTGATGTAATGTCCTTAAAACAAGTCAAAATGAGGCTCAGTAGTGTGTGTGGCCTCCATGTGCCTGTATGACCTCCCTACAATGCCTGTGCATGCTCCTGATGAGGTGGCGGATGGTCTCCTAAGGGATCTCCTCCCAGACCTGGACTAAAGCATCTGCCAACTCCTGGACAGTCTGTGGTGCAACGTGACGTGCGGGCCAGTCCATAGCATCAATGCCTTCGTCTTGCAGGAACTGCTGACACACTCCAGCACATGAGGTCTAGCATTGTCTTGCATTAGGAGGAAGCCAGGGCCAACCGCACCAGCATATGGTCTCACAAGGGGTCTGAGGATCTCATCTCGGTACCTAATGGCAGTCAGGATACCTCTGGCGAGCACATGGAGGTCTGTGCGGCCCTCCAAAGAAATGCCACCCCACACCATTACTGACCCAATGCCAAACCGGTCATGCTGGAGGATGTTGCAGTCAGCAGAACGTTCTCCACGCATCTCCAGACTCTGTCACGTCTGCCACATGTGCTCAGTGTGAACCTGCTTTCATCTGTGAAGAGCACAGGGCGCCAGTGGCAAATTTGCCAATCTTGGTGTTCTCTGGCAAATGCCAAACGTCCTGCACGGTGTTGGGCTGTAAGCACAACCCCCACCTGTGGACGTCGGGCCCTCATATCACCCTCATTGAGTCTGTTTCTGACCGTTTGAGCAGACACATGCACATTTGTGGCCTGCTGGAGGTCATTTTGCAGGGCTCTGGCAGTGCTCCTCCTGTTCCTCCTTGCACAAAGGCTGAGGTAGCGGTCCTGCTGCTGGGTTGTTGCCCTCCTACGGCCTCCTCCACGTCTCCTGATGTACTGGCCTGTCTCCTGGTAGCGCCTCCATGCTCTGGACTCTACGCTGACAGACACAGCAAACCTTCTTGCCACAGCTCGCATTGATGTGCCATCCTGGATAAGCTGCACTACCTGAGCCACTTGTGTGGGTTGTAGACTCCGTCTCATGCTACCACTAGAGTGAAAGCACCGCCAGCATTCAAAAGTGACCAAAACATCAGCCAGGAAGCATAGGAACTGAGAAGTAGTCTGTGGTCACCACCTGCAGAACCACTCCTTTATTGGGGGTGTCTTGCTAATTGCCTATAATTTCCACCTGTTGTCTATCCCATTTGCACAACAGCATGTGAAATTGATTGTCACTCAGTGTTGCTTCCTAAGTGGACAGTTTGATTTCACAGAAGTGTGATTGACTTGGAGTTACATTGTGTTGTTTAAGTGTTCCCTTTATTTTTTTGAGCAGTGTATATAAGTCATGGCATCATGAACTCATAAGTTGGGAATCACTCAAAATTCCATTTCAGTTTGATTTGGCCATACCAGTTGGCTGATTCAATTTGGGTCTGAATCAGTTAAAACAGAAAATTTGTGTATGACACTCTGATCTCCTAGGAGTCATATTTTTTTCCTCTTGTTTCTCACCTTTTAAATTTTGTTTTACTAAATGTTCTCTCTCCAAAATTTGCCCGAATCACCAAAAATTTATTCCGGATGCACATCAAATCCTATTAATTTAGAATTGATATTACCCATCAAAATTCCAATAATGCAAAGTATGACTGATTTTTGGCTTTTAATACACTGTATGTTAGCAAATCAGTCAGAAGCAGTTCACTTCTTTACTACAAGCTTGAAACCACCTTATGCAGCTGGACAATGACTGCACACATGTTCAGATTCCCTTCCTTATCCAAGCTCCTACTCCTCCAGTCCTGCATCAATATTTAATCTCATTGTGGATAGGGAGTTTCCGAATTTTGTCTGGCAGAAAATATTTTTCACTGGTTTCCATGCACTAAAGATCAGTACATACCGGCGTCTACAGTGAGGAACAGAAGTATTTGAACACCCTGCGATTTTGCAAGTTCTCCCACTTAGAAATCATGGAGGGGTCTGAAATTCACATTGTAGGTGCATTCCCATTCTGAGAGACAGAATAAAAAATAAAAGAAATCAGGAAATCACATTGTATGATTTTTTAAGAATTTATTTGTCTTGCACTACTGAACATAAGTATTTGAACACCTGAGAAACAGCAAGAATTCTGGCTCTCAAAGACCTGTTAATGTGCCTTTAAAAAGTCCACCTCCACTCCACTCATTAATCTAACTTAGTAGCACCTGTCTGAGCTCTTTAAAAACACCTGTCCACCCCACAATCAGTCAGATGCCAACTACTACCATGGGCAAGACCAAAAAGATGTCAAAAGACCCCAGAGACAAAATTGTGGACCACCACAAGGCTAGAAAGGGCTACGGGGCAATTGCCAAACAGCTTGGTGAAAATAGTTCAACTGTTGGAGCAATTGTTAGAAAAAGGAAGAGGTGCAAGATCTCACCTCGTGGGGTATTACTGATGATGAGAAAGGTGAGGAATCAGCCCAGAACTACAAGGGAGGAGCTGGTCAATGACATGAAGAGAGCTGGGACCACAGTTTCAAAGGTCACTGTCGGTAGAACACTACGCCGTCATGGTTTCAAATCATGCATTGCACGGAAGGTTCCCCTGCTCAAGTCATAACATGTCCAGGCCCGTCTGAAGTTTGCCAATGACCATCTGGATGATCCAGAGGAGGCATGGGAGAAAGTCTTGTGATCAGATGAGACCAAAGTAGAACTTTTTGGTCTAAACTTCACTCCTTGTGTTTGGAGGAAAAAGAAGGATGAGTTGCATCCCAAAAACACCATCCCTAGTGAGAAGCATGGTGGTCGTAACATCATGCTTTGGGGGGTGCTTTTCTGCGAAGGGGACAGGAAGACTGCACTGTATTAAGGAGAGGAGGAATGGGACTATTTATTGTGAGATTTTGAGCAATAACCTCCTTCCCTCAGTCAGAGCATTGAAGATGGGTCGTGGCTGAGTCTTCCAACATGACAACGACCTGAAGCACACAGCCAGGATAACCAAGGAGTGGCTCCGTAAGAAGCATATCAAGGTTCTGGAGTGGCCTAGCCAGTCTCCAGACCTAAATCCAATAGAACATCTTTGGAGGGAACTGAAACTCTGTGTTGCTCAGCGACAGCCCCGAAACCTGACAGATCTAGAGGAGATCTGTGTGGAGGAGTGGGCCAAAATTCCTGTTGCAGTGTGTGCAAACCTGGTCAAGAACTACAGGATACATTTGACCTCAATAAACAAAGGCTTCTGTACCAAATATTAACACAGATTTTTCTAGGTGTTCAAATGCTTATGTTCAGCAGTGCAAGACAAATAAATTCTTTAAAAATCATACAATGTGATTTCCCGAAAACATTTTTTAAGTTCACTCAGAGTGGGAATGCACCTACAATGTGAATTTCAGACCCCTCCCATGATTTCTAAGTGAGAGAACTTTCAAAATAGCAGGGTGTTCAAATACTCCTCACTGTATTAGTAGTATGGCTGAAATGTAGTCACCAGTAGGCAGTGTCTTGCACTTGTTCAAGCATCTACACTACTGAGATGCTAATATATTTCTTTATAGTAATTTGCTAATCATATCTATCTATTCATAATAATTAACAATTTAGTAGTAATTAATACATATATCAAAATAATACATTTATAATGTACAACATAATATGTATTATTTGTATTATATTTGATGTACCGTATGCATTAATTGCCACTTAATTGTTAATTATTATGGGGGTGGATATATATCTACCTCTGGTCACCATCGCTTGAAAAAGGTTCCATTGAGAGGACTGAAACGTTGCTATCTGGTGAATAAACACAATTTTTTTATTTTTGAAGTGCCATGAAGTTTTTATTTTTATTTTTGCTGTTGGTGGATCGCCTTCCAAATCCGCTGGCACCCTATTACTACTCTAATACTGCTGTGCTGCTCATCATACCTTCTGTTTGTCTGTATTGGATCAGTGGAGCAAGCAAGCATTTTTGAAGATAGACACAACTGCAGGTAATTCTAGTCCCAATGAGGATTTGCTTATACCAGGAATTTCTTTACTCACAAGGTGAAGCGGATAGAATTTTGGATGCATACAAGGGAGAAGCTGGTTTTTTATCCACTCCCACTGTTCTGGACATTAAGAGGACTTTAGAGAGAGTCACTAAGCGGATTATTGCACTTGAATTACATTTTACAACACTGGGCGAATATTATAGAGCCCGCCGTATACCAAGAGGCATGCGGACACATTCACAACCAACTATGTATATGAATGACATGGATTTTCGGTCTAAATATGAATCTATTGCTAACAAATTTGCACTTGATTTAATGTTACTTAACATGGAATTTTTTACAAAATTACTTAATGGAAACAATTGAAAAAAGAAATGTATCTGAAGCAACATTGATTTCCTTATTGTCAGTGGAGGAGTTTAAGGAATATTCTACCAAATCCAAACCATTCCTGGACAAATTTAAGAAGGATATACAGGACACTAAACAGAGTAAATGGCAAAGGGATGCTATGGATTAAGGAAGTGGAACTGTTTATAATTGGACTAATATTCAACAGCTTCGTCGACAGTATTTCAAAACAGACAAGAACACCCAAAATAAATCAACACAAGAGGAGAAGAAAAATCTGGAAAGTGAACTTTTTTTAGTGGATCCCTCCAACCACACAGAACAAAGCCAACAATACGTGGTGAAGACAGAGGCAACAAGAAAAAAAAACAAAGGCAAGAAGACACAGAAAAAGAAGAACATATAGATTTACATACGGTTGTAAATATCTCTTCACATGTCTTGTCTGAAATACAATTGAAAGTATTAGCCAAGGGTTTGAGTTTCTGGCCCAATGTACACATAGATTGACAATATAACAAAATAACAAAGATAGGTGCACTCTGCAGTCTCACTAAACTCTCAAACTGATTTTAAAATTGAGAGATTAGTCAACATGTCCTACGGTGTAGAGCATGTCTAAGCCCGGGCACCACGCCAAGGTTTCTCAAGTAGCCCGGGACCTAACACTCTCCTACCTGAGCCGTTTGGGCAATACCAGGAGCCAGTGGGCAAATTACAGGAGCATCAGGCCGACTCACAAACAGCTCACCTAGTTACCTCCAGCATGAAGCCATGCTTGCAATGGGAGGAGGGAGGAGTCTGCAAGTCCCACTCAAGACTGGCTGATATGTCCCAGGCTTTACAGGTGCACCTAGATGTGGCCTCTAAATGGAAAACAGCCACATTTAAATTGGAGTTTATACACCTCCAGGATTCTATATATACAAACTAAGAAGACAGGTTGGCATTCGCAGGAGGTGCTCAAACCCACATGCAGTTGTGCATATATATAGGGGAGCAAATCCTGCACTTGTGGCCCGTTGCTAATGGCAATCCCCAGCAAAATGCATACGGTGGAGGATGCCCGCGGCGAACCACAAGTACCACAATAGACATCCTACACAAGGTAACAAGTGCGGATGTGATAATTAATATAACAATATAACAAAATAACAAAGATAGGTGCACTCTGCAGTCTCACTAAACCCTCAAACTGATTTTAAAATTGAGAGATTAGTCAACATGTCCTATGGTGTAGAGCATGTCTAAGCCCGGGCACCACGCCAAGGTTTCTCAAGTAGCCCGGGACTATCACGGTCGGCGTGGCTATCACATACGTGACACAGAGGGAGGGAACGAGGAAGGCCCTGCCCAAGTGAGAGGGAAGATGGTGACCCCTGACTCACCTGGCGGCTGGCACCTGGCTGCCCTGACGTCCCTAGACGGGTTCCTCACCCGTACGCCGATCACGTGCCTAAAGCCCTGGCTTTCCCTGAGCTGAGCCCTAGGTAGTGAACAGGGCGATGGGAACACTAGTCCGCACCACTAACTCTAAGGGAAAACACCAAGGGGAGGACAGACAACACAGACTCAACATATATTCCCAGGTGGGCGACAACAGGAGACAACAATAAGCCCAACAGGGATCCGGAGGGTAGCACTCAGGAACGACAACCAGGATTAACCACTCCAGTGGGTCAGTATAGATGTCCAGGCAGGAAGCTCTATAACTGGCAACTAGAGAAGTGTGAGGGGAGAATATAAGGAGGTAGGGAGTGGCAGACAAGAAACAGCTGAGGAGGAGAAGCTACGGATCCCTGAGAGAGACAAAAAGGATAGCAAGGCAAACACAGAAAACAATCACTAAGAAACAACGTGATCTTTAGATATAGAGCGCGCAGCCACCCGCTGCGACTTCCTGACCCCGGGTATAACGGAGTCAGACGTGGCACTTGATACCCTCGTGACAGGGACCTAACACTCTCCTACCTGAGCCGTTTGGGCAATACCAGGAGCCAGTGGGCAAATTACAGGAGCATCAGGCCGACTCACAAACAGCTCACCTAGTTACCTCCAGCATGAAGCCATGCTTGCAATGGGAGGAGGGAGGAGTCTGCAAGTCCCACTCAAGACTGGCTGATATGGTGCACCTAGATGTGGCCTGTAAATGGAAAACAGGCACATTTAAATTGGAGTTTATACACCTCCAGGATTCTATATATACAAACTAAGAAGACAGGTTGGCATTCGCAGGAGGTGCTCAAACCCACATGCAGTTGTGCATATATATAGGGGAGCAAATCCTGCACTTGTGGCCCGTTGCTAATGGCAATCCCCAGCAAAATGCATACGGTGGAGGATGCCCGCAGCGAACCACAAGTACCACAATAGACATCCTACACAAGGTAACAAGTGCGGATGTGATAATTAATATAACAATATAACAAAATAACAAAGATAGGTGCACTCTGCAGTCTCACTAAACCCTCAAACTGATTTTAAAATTGAGAGATTAGTCAACATGTCCTACGGTGTAGAGCATGTCTAAGCCCGGGCACCATGCCAAGGTTTCTCAAGTAGCCCGGGACCTAACACTCTCCTACCTGAGCCGTTTGGGCAATACCAGGAGCCAGTGGGCAAATTACAGGAGCATCAGGCCGACTCACAAACAGCTCACCTAGTTACCTCCAGCATGAAGCCATGCTTGCAATGGGAGGAGGGAGGAGTCTGCAAGTCCCACTCAAGACTGGCTGATATGGTGCACCTAGATGTGGCCTGTAAATGGAAAACAGGCACATTTAAATTGGAGTTTATACACCTCCAGGATTCTATATATACAAACTAAGAAGACAGGTTGGCATTCGCAGGAGGTGCTCAAACCCACATGCAACCCACATGTCTTCTTAGTTTGTACACATAGATTGGTTGCATTTGGAGATTGACTTGCACCAATTTTTTAGGAGACTTAAACTCAAATCCTGGTTTCCAACGCATCCAAGTAATTGTGAGAATCCTAGAATTACCGTGTTTAACTGACTTTAACAAAAGTGACTTTATATCATTTATTTCATCACCTGCTATTGATCTCTTTATGGGAACTGTATTAAGAGATGTACATAGTTTAAAGACCAAAAAGGGCAAATAATTTTGCCATCCCAATATGTCTCAGTTGGAGTGGCGAGCATTACAAGAGTTAGTCCATGACCAGAGCATCACCATTAAACCTGATGATAAGGGTGGTGCGGTGGTGATCAAGGACACTCAAAAATATATAGATGAAGCACATTGACAATTGGATGATCATTCTGTGTGTCAACAATTGAATGGGGATCCAAAATGGGACATTGAGAAAAAAAGTCCAATGTGTCCTGGGGAGGCTCTTCAGGCAGGATGCATTGATACTAAATCTCATCCAACTACCCCAATATTGTATTTATTGTCCAAAATACATAAGGATCCACCAGGCAGGCCAATTGAATCTGGCAGGCGGTCCCTATTAACAAGTAATATTTCCATATTTTTGGACAGTGTTACGCACTTATGCCATTTCAGCTAAATCTTACATTAAGGATACTACAGATTTTTTTTTTTCAACTTTCCGAGACAGATATTCCTTCTAACATCATACTAGCTTCCTTTGATGGGGTAATCTTGTATACATCTATTAGACACTCTTTTGTAATAGACATGGCTAGAAGTAGAGATGGCCTTGCAGTTTGCCCGGCGGTCGTTTTGGGGCGAACCTTGCTCGTTTGCAGTTCGCCGAACGGGCGAACATATGGCGATGTCCGTCGGCGCCATATTCTTTTACAATATGAAGAACTTTGACCCATGACACATTAATAAGGTGGTACAGGACAGTCAACTGAGATGTTTCAGCACATGGACATACCCCTTACCATATAAATAAACCCGATCTGGCCGCCATTTTATATTCAGTCTTTTTCCAGTGTAGGGAGAGGATGCTGTGTGGAGCAGGGACCGACTGTTAGGGACACCAAACGCTAGCTAATAGGGGCACAAAAGTCCTTTTAAGGACTGGTATAGGTGTGCTATCCATAGGTGTGACTTACTGAGGGGTGTAATATACTTATAATATATACTACAAAGAAAAAATGTGGGTGATTGAGTCAGCACAACCTGTATGTAGGTGCACATCACTATGGCGAAATACATATACAAACGCAAAATACAAATGTGATAGCACTCTGAACCAGCATTCTGCCCTGCCTCTATGCTGGATGAGGCATTGGTGTACATTTTGGCCAAAGCGTAATAAGCCACTCACCACATCAAGGTCGCCTCTATGGAGTAGTCCCTAACACTAGTTCCTACCTGTTTATGGGCCATGACAGCCACACAAAGTCCAGGGAATGCAGGTCAGCATGCACGCCAAGCACACTCTGCTTTTAACCCCGTCCGGTGCCATTACAGCTTTCATCGGATCCAGGGATGCAAGTACCAACATGCCCGCTGAGCCCACCATATACTTCTCCTGGAGCCAAATGGCTACTGGTAGGGTCTATATAAGCAGACTCAGTTTTATACTGACTTTAAAACCAGCCTCCAGGACAGATTGACTGGTCAGGTGTGCATGACTACATGGAGATCGCCACGCCTCCAATATATACTACATAGAAAAAATGTGGGTGATTGAGTCAGCACAACCTGTATGTAGGTGCACATCACTATGGCAAAATACATATACAGTGGGATGCGAAAGTTTGGGCAACCTTGTTAATCTTCATGATTTTCCTGTATAAATCGTTGATGGTTACGATAAAAAATGTCAGTTAAATATATCATATAGGAGACACACACAGTGATATTTGAGAAGTGAAATGAAGTTTATTGGATTTACAGAAAATGTGCTATAATTGTTTAAACAAAATTAGGCAGGTGCATAAATTTGGGCACCACAAAAAAGAAATGAAATCAATATTTAGTAGATCCTCCTTTTGCAGAAATTACAGCCTCTAAACGCTTCCTGTAGGTTCCAATGAGAGTCTGGATTCTGGTTGAAGGTATTTTGGACCATTCCTCTTTACAAAACATCTTTAGTTCATTCAGGTTTGATGGCTTCCGAGCATGGACAGCTTTCTTTAAGTCACACCACAGATTTTCAATTATATTCAGGTCTGGGGACTGAGATGGCCATTCCAGAACGTTGTACTTTTTCCTCTGCATAAATGCCTTAGTGGATTTTGAGCAGTGTTTAGGGTCGTTGTCTTGTTGAAAGATCCAGCCCCGGCGCAGCTTCAGCTTTGTCACTGATTCCTAGACATTGGTCTCCAGTATCTGCTGATACTGAGTGGAATCCATGCGTTCCTCAACTTTGACAAGATTCCCAGTCCCTGCACTGGCCACACAGCCCCACAGTATGATGGAACCACCACCATATTTTACTGTAGGTAGCAGGTATTTTTCTTGGAATGCTGTGTTCTTTTTCCTCCATGCATAACGCCCCTTGTTATGGCCAAATAACTAAATTTTAGTTTCATCAGTCCACAGCACCTTATTCCAAAATGAAGCTGGCTTGTCCAAATGTGCTTTAGCCCACCTCAAGCGGCACTTTTTGTGCTGTGGGCGGAGAAAAGGCTTCCTCTGCATCACTCTCGCATACAGCATCTCCTTGTGTAAAGTGCGTCGAATGGTTGAACGATGCACAGTGACTCCATCTGCAGCAAGATGATGTTGTAGGTCTTTGGTGCTGGTCTGTGGGTTGACTCTGACTGTTCTCACCATTCGTCGCTTCTGTCTATTTTTCTTGGTCTGCCACTTCGAGCCTTAACTTGAACTGAGCCCGTGGTCTTCCATTTCCTCAATATGTTCCTAACTGTGGAAACAGACAGTTGAAATCTCTGAGACAGCTTTCTGTATCCTTCCCCTAAACCATGATGGTGAACAATCTTTGTCTTCAGGTAATTTGAGAGTTGTTTTGAGACCCCCATGTTGCTACTCTTCAGAGAAAATTAAAAGAGGAGGGAAACTTACAATTGACCCCCTTAAATACTCTTTCTCATAATTGGATTCACCTGTGTATGTAGGTCAGGGGTCACTGAGCTTGCCAAGCCAATTTGAGTTCCAATAATTAGTTCTAAAGGTTTTGGAATCAATAAAATGACAACAGTGCCCAAATTTATGCACCTGCCTAATTTTGTTTAAACAATTATAGCACACTTTCTGTAAATCCAATAAACTTAATTTCACTTCTCAAATATCACTGTGTGTGTCTCCTATATGATATATTTAACTGACATTTTTTATCGTAACAACCAACGATTTATACAGGAAAATCATGACGATTAACAAGGTTGCCCAAACTTTCGCATCCCACTTTACAAACGCAAAATACAAATGTGATAGCACTCTGCAACCAGCATTCTGCCCTGCCTCTATGCTGGATGAGGCATTGGTGTACATTTTGGCCAAAGCGTAATAAGCCACTCACCACGTCAAGGTCGCCTCTATGGAGTGTTCCCTAACACTAGTTCCTACCTGTTTATGGGCCATGAAAGCCACACAAAGTCCAGGGAATGCAGGTCAGCATGCACGCCAAGCACACTCTGCTTTTAACCCCGTCCGGTGCATGCACGCCATGCACACCTGACCAGTCAATCTGTCCTGGAGGCTGGTTTTAAAGTCAGTATAAAACTGAGTCTGCTTATATAGAACCTACCAGTAGCCATTTGGCTCCAGGAGAAGTATATGGTGGGCTCAGCGTGCATGTTGGTACTTGCATCCCTGGATCCGATGAAAGCTGTAATGGCACCGGACGGGGTTAAAAGCAGAGTGTGCTTGGCGTGCATGCTGACCTGCATTCCCTGGACTTTGTGTGGCTGTCATGGCCCATAAAGAGGTAGGAACTAGTGTTAGGGACCACTCCATAGAGGCGACCTTGACGTGGTGAGTGGCTTATTACGCTTTGGCCAAAATGTACACCAATGCCTCATCCAGCATAGAGGCAGGGCAGAATGCTGGTTGCAGAGTGCTATCACATTTGTATTTTGCATACTTATAATATACTTTCTAACATAGAAAGTATATTATAGTGCATTTGTATTGTGCAGCAGTTGTGCGCCATACTGCAGCTACACAAAAACGCTATTGGAACAATAGTGCCAAACGCTATTGGAACAAATAATTTCTTCTAGTGTGATATACCAGTTGCCCCACAAAAAAGTGATTGAGGCAGGGGTGTTATATACCAATAAAATACTTTCTATATAGTGCATTTAGGTAGTGCAGCATTTGTTTGCAGTTTTGCTGCGTTACCTCAGCTACATAGAGTGACAAACGCTATTGGAACAAATAATTTCTACTGGTGTTATATACCAGTTGCCCCCCAAAATAAGTGATTGAAGCAGGGGTGTTAAATACCAATAAAATACTTTCTATATAGTGCATTTAGGTAGTGCAGCATTTGTTTGCGGTTTTGCTGTGTTACCTTAGCTACATAGAGTGACAAACGCTATTGGAACAAATCATTTCTACTGGTGTGATATACCAGTTGCCCCCCCCCCAAAAAAAAAAAAATGATTTAGGCAGGGGTGTGATATACTTTCCTCCACAAATACTGCTCTTCTTTAGGGACTTTTGTCACAGGGTCATTTTGAAAATGACAGGCAGAGGAAGAGGCAGGCCAATCCGCAGGGGTGGTAAGGGTCGGGCAGGGGCATTAGGCTGGAGCCTTAGTGGGAAGTTGCAGAAGGTGCATGCGATTACGTCAAAGGACGTACCAGACTTGGTTGAGTGGCTCAATCAGCCTTCCGCTTCTGCACCCTCCTCATCCTCTCTATCTGCACCCTCTTCACTCTCTGCTGTGTGCACCCCCAAAGACACCACCAACACCACCACCACCATATCTCCTCGGCTCCAGTCAGAGAAATTATTTTCCCATCCATTCCAAGACCTTACCGATGCGCAGCCATTCTTGGCATCGGATCAGGAAGAGAAGGTATTAACGGTCGCTGCCCAGCAGTCTGACGACAGTACCCAGATCAGCCCGAGGAGGGTGGTCCCCGCTGTTGCTGCCTACTCCGAGATCTCTAATGTCAGTGGTGGTGAAGGGGACGATGATGACGTGTCTTTGGACGTCATGTGGGTGTCCACTACTGTTGAGCGAGCATGCTCGGCCGAATACCTGTTAGGCTCAAGCATCGCTATGCTCGGCACATGGCGGTACAATGCCTTCTGTGTGTCAGGGGCAGAGAGGAAGATTATTATTGAAAACAATTATATTTTCTCCATAATTTATCCACATTTTTCCTATAAATGGTCCCTGCAGTGAATTGTCACATATGTGCTGCAATAAGGTGTGTTTGTCAGAGGCAGATATTGTGAAAAATATTACTGACAACAAATGTATTTTTTCCATAATTTATCCACACTTTTCCTATAAACGGTGTCTGCAGTGAATTGTCACATCTGCGCTGCAATAGCGTGTATCAGGGCCAGATATTTGGAAAAATATTAGTGAAAACAATTATATTTTTTCCATAATTTATCCACACTTTGCCTATAAACGGTGTCTGCAGTGAATTGTCATATCTGCACTGCAATAGCTTGTGTCAGGGCCAGATATTGGGAAAAATATTACTGACAACAATTATATTTTTTCCATAATTTAGCCACACTTTTCCTATAAACGGTGTCTGCAGTGAATTGTTACATCTGCGCTGCAATAGCTTGCATCAGGGCCAGATATTGGGAAAATATTACTGACAACAAATATATTTTTTTCATAATTTATCCACAGTTTGCCTATAAACTGTGTCTGCAGTGAATTGTCACATCTGTGCTGCAATAGCGTGTCTGGGCCAGATATTAGGAAAAATATTAGCGAAAACAATTATATTTTTTCCATAATTTTTCATATAAATGGTCCTTTATAACATATAACATTTAATTTGAAGAAGGCGAGCATTAAGTGACGGGGAAGTGGCTGGATGATCAGGAGGATGATCAGACTGAGGAAGTGGAAGAGGAGGTGCTGGACGACAAGGTCACTGACCCAACCTGGGAAGGTGGCAACAAGCCGAGCGAAGAGAGCAGTACAGAGGGGGAGGGATCTGCAGCGCTGCAACAGGCTGGAAGAGGCAGAGGGGTGGCAAAAGGTAGAAAGCAGGCACCACCGAACAGGCCCACAACTGTTCCACAGAGCACCCCCTTGCGTAAATCTCCCTTGCCAATGGGTAGGTGTTCGCCAGTATGGCGCTTTTTTTAGGAAAGTGCAGACGACAAAAGAATAGTAGTTTGCAACCTGTGCAACACCAAAATGAGCCGGGGCGGGAACACTAGAAACCTCACTACCACCAGCATGATCCGCCACATGTCATCAAAGCACCCTAATAGGTGGGCCGAACACCTGGGTCCACAATCTGTGTCTGCGGGTCACACCACTGCCTTCTCTTCCCCTGTGTTATGTGCTGGCCAATCCCCTGTCCACGACGCAGGCCTGGATGCCTCCCGCCCTGCACCTGGACATTTGCAAGCACCATCAGTGACCACATCCACTTCCCTGTCCCAGCGCAGCTTCTAAATGTCATTACCATAGTCATTTGAACGCAAGCGCAAATACCCAGCCACCCACCCACAGGCCATAGCACTAAATGCGCAGCTTTCCAAATTACTGGCCCTGGAAATGTTGCCATTTAGGCTTGTGGACACTGAGGCCTTCCGCAGCTTGATGTCGGTGGCCGTCCCACGTTACGCAGTCCCCAGCCTCCACTATTTTAGAAGGTGTGCCGTTCCAGCCTTACACCAACATGTGTCCATAAACATCACACGTTCCCTGACCAATGCAGTTACTGGGAAGGTCCACTTAACCACGGACACATGGACAAGTGCTTTCAGCCAGGGATGCTACATTTCCCTGACGGCACACTGGATGAATGTTGTGGAGTCCGGGAGCGTTTTTACAGTAAGAGTCCGCCTGTCGCACGCCAAGGCGATCTCTATAAGACGGTTTCTAACACTAAACTCACCTGTTATGTGCCATGACCGCGACCATGAAATTCAGGAAGTGTAGGTCCCACATGCATGCTGGGCCCCTTTTGGTTTGTGGTGCCAAAATGGCCTCCATTGAATCCAGGGACTACAAATACCAACATGCATGCTGAGCAAACTATATACTCATGCTAATAAAAATCAGCCTGTGAGGCAAAACAGGCTCCAGGACTGCACGACCAAAATAGGAGTCAGATGTGTTCGGCCCAAGCACCCGAGCACTACGGTGCTCGATCAACACTAGTGCTTACACGAGAGGAAGAGGAGGGATGTTCAGAGGGAGAGATGGAGCAGCATATAGGGAGGAGAAGGAGTAGAAGCAGGCAGAACTTACAGTACACAGGAGGCAAAAAGCAGACTGGCAATGTATATGGAATGAGCCATTCACCATGCACGGTCACATCTGGTGCTCGCGGTATGCCGGCACATGTTTTCGCAGTGTGGGCTTTTTTTAACGTGTCCGCTGCTGACAATAGTGTTGCCATCTGCAGCCTGTGCTGTCAACGCATAAGTCGCGGTAAGCCCAACACTTACCTATGAAAGACCACCTTAAGAAGGCACCTGGCCTCCCATCACCCAGCCCAGTGGGAGCAACACCGCCAGAACCCACAAAGCCACACTCCCAGCGCTCCACGTTCTGCCTCTTCTCCTTCTCCTATCACCTCCAATTTGTCCTCTACTCCACCTTCCATCTCGTCATCGTCGCATTCGTGGCAAAAGGCATACTTCCGTGGCCCAAATGTTCGAGCGTAAAAAGATGATGATGTCGAATAACCCTCCTGCCCAACGACGGACCCCTGGCTTGTCGGAACTGCTAGCCTGCCAACTACTGCCATATGAACTGGTGGACTCGGAGGCCTTTCGAAAATTTGTGGCCATTGGCACACCGGAATGGAAGGTCCCCGGAAGGAAATATTTCTCCCAGGAGGGCATCCCGGAGCTATATGGCCACGTTCAGCAGCAAGTGGCACACAGTGTCGTGCCAAGATACATCTGACCACAGACACTCTGGCACACAGTGTCGGTGCCAAGATACATCTGACCACAGACACGTGGTCTAGCAAACACAGGCAGGGAAGGTACATAACTTTTACTGCCCACTGGGTGAACCTTCTGACGGCCGTCAAGCATGCAACCCATGGCACCCATGTGGATTTGGTGTTACCGCCATGGATTGCATGCAGGCCTGCCTCTTCTCCTCCTCCTACTCCATCCTCCATCTCCTCCTCGGCTGACTCCTTCTTTTTTACTGCTACCGCCTCTTCCGCTGCGCCCCCCAGCTCCCCAGAACCTATTTGATGTGCTAGGTGAGACGTTGCCATGCTGTGCTGCGGCTGTTGTGCCTGGAAGTCAAGAGCCACACTGGTCCTGGTTTTCAGCTCTGCGGTCACAGGCAGATCAGTGGCTAACTCCACTCAATTTGATAGTTGGTAAAGTGGTGTACGACAACGGTGCCAATCTGCTGAGCGTGCTGAAACAGGGCAAAATGACACACGTGCCGTGCATGGCACACGTCCTGAACTTAGTCGTGCAGACGTCTGATTTGTGAGAATGCAGCACTTCCAGGCCTTGCTTCGAGAAATGCTGCATTCTGCTTTTGTTGTCACTGGCAGAAGAATTTCCACTCACAGAGAAACAGTTGCAGGTACCAATCCAACAGCGCATGCAAGAAGAGGGCAGTTTGAAGATGTGTTGGTCACTTCGGATATGAGATCATTCTTGCAGCTAACCCATCGACAGCCGCCCTCCGGATACAGCCTCATGGAATGCCTAGACCGACAGGTGTCCGACTACATTGGGTTAAAGGCCGATTTGGACGTTCTGAGAAGCGAGGAACCCCTGGACTACTGGGTGTGCAGGCTTGACCTGTGGACAGAGCTGGAACAATTTGCCATGGAACTCTTGGCTTTCCCCTAGTCCAGTGTCCTGTCTGAAAGGACGTTCAGCGCAGCAGGGGGGATCGTGACCGATAAGCGCACTCGCCTAGCTCACGGTGTGGACTACCTTATATTTCTAAAAATTTATGAGGCATGGATCTCGGAGGAAATCAACATATGTGATGAGTCAAACACGTTTAATTAAATTTTCTCAAAACAGCCCACAAATATCCGCCACCACCCAGAACAAATAATGGTCCCGGTCTTAGGTAAATACAGCGGCATAAAAGGCCTTTTCTTTCCAATAAATGCCTAATGTTTTGGGCCTCGGAGGAATTTAACACCTGTGACAACCACGTGTTTCAACTATTATCCTTAGGTTTTTTTTCAAGAGGGGGGATTTCGTTATCCATGTTTTTAATCCAATTTTTTATTTTTAGTTCTTTATATTTGACCTGTATTTGTAAAATTGATATCCATTGACTGTCTAATAGACCTCCAGCCACATAATCACTTGATCTTTTCTGTACGGTGAATGCATAATTTTTGGGGCCTGTAGTCCACTGGCCTGCTGTAAAATTGATATCCAATGACAGTGTAATCTACCTCCAGCCACATACTTAGTTGTTCTTTTATGTACGCTGAATGCATAATTTTTTGGGCCTGTAGTCCACTGGCCTGCTGTAAAATTTATATATAATGACCGTGTAATATACCTCCGACCACATAATCACTTGATCTTTTCTGTCCGGTGAATGTCTCATGTTTGGGGCCTGTAGTCCAGTGACCTACAGTAAAATTTTTATCCATTGACCGCATAATGTACCTCGAGCTACATAATCATAATTTCTTTTATGTCAGGTGAATGGCTAATTTTTAAGTCCCGTACTCTCGTGGCCTAAAATACAAATTTTCTAGGCTCCAACAGGGCACATTTTTAGAGAATTTCCCTTTAAGACGCATAAAAATGTCCCCTGATTAAGACACATATCTTTTGTTGGAATTTTTGTCATTGATCCCCCTCTAGAATGTCACTGTCCATGTTTTGGGACTATTTGTGCACTTCTACTAAGTATTTGGTGGCTGCAAATATGAGCTGAAGGTTTTTCACGATCGCCTGCCATTAAAGTGAATGAGGCCCGCGGCGACCTTGCGGTTCGCAAACATTTGATCGTGATCGTATTTGCGAACCGTCCCGGCCGATGTTCGTCCATCACTAGTTAGAAGAGCACTGATACATCCTGAACCTGTTACATATGGCATTGACATATAATTAAATTTTTTTGGCGGATCATTTTTATATGCAGATGAAGGGGACCGTTATGGGGTCTAACGAGGTGCCCACGTATGGGAACATGGCGGTCTCCTTCATAGAGGAAACATTCATCTATGTGTCACACCACTTTGACCATGTGTTGAGGTGGTGGAGATACATTGATGATGTTTTTTTTGATTTGGACGGGGACTGAACATCAACTTTTAGCCTTTTTTTCTTTTTTGAATACCATTGATGCTGACATTAAGTTTACTTTGAACTACTCAGTGGACGAGATTAGTTTTTTGGATACTAAAATTAAATTACAAGATGGTCTGATGTCTATGTTAAACCAACTGATAAAAATACATTGTTGAGATACGATAGTGCCCATCCAAGGGCTATGATTAAGTCTCTTCCACTGAGTCAGTTCTTATGGGCTAAGCGGATTGTCAGCAATGAGCAGCAATTGAATAGGACACTTGACAATATGGCCACAGCATTTCATAACAGAGGTTTTCCTAAGGCATTATTAAAATCACATCTATCTACCGTTCATACCAAACATCGCTCTGAATTGTTTGACCAGAGAATGGATAAAAAAATCATCTAATAGGATCCCTCTAGTCACTGCTTATACTGAAGAGAGCCATACTGTCTAGGCAATTATTAATAAACATTGGACATGACAATATTCAGGAGTTTAAACTTCCCCCCTTTATGTCATGCAGGAGGCCAAAAAATCTAAAGGACAGGCTTGTATATGCTGATATAGGCCCACAAAAAAAAAAAATCAGGACACAGCTTTTTACGCAGCCAAAAAATGGGTTGTTTCCCTTGTTTAAACTGCGTCCAACTGTCGGTATATGCAGTGGTGTAGCATGGGGGGGGGGGGGGGGGGGAAAGCATTCATCCGGGCGCCAGACTGCAGGGGGGTGTTGGCTGCTGGCGAAAAAAATAATTTATGAACTGAGTTTTTCACCCTGCTCTGCCTCTGCTGCAATGCGCAGCGCCGCAGAGTGAGGAGCGGTTTCAGCAGAAAGAGTATGCACCCTGATGAATCACCAGGGCGTGCACAGCAGTACAGCACTTTACTTATAGGCTCCACCAACCTTCCAGGCAGGAAAGACACTGCAAAGCCGGAGCAAGAAAAAGAAGATGGCTGCCGCAGTGCCCCTTCAGGACAGACTCCACAGGCAGCCTGAATGAACGACACTGACAGTGTGACTGAGTCACTCCCTGAGTGTTAGGCGGGGTGACCAGACGGGCAGGCGGTATATCAAGGGGAAATACTGGTAGGCCTGGCCTGGTATATGGACAGCAGAGATGGGCAGATGGCATCCTCTGGGCAGTACTGTCTCTCTGGTCATCTTTCACCAGCACCCTGACTGGCACCTGCTTGGCCTGGCTCTCATGAGACTTCACTTCCTGGTGCTTGGCTATCAGCAGTTAGTGACAGTCAGTGTCACAGTGTGGGCAGGCGGTATATGAAGGGGTAATACTAGTAGGCCTGGTATATGGACAGCAGAGATGGGCAGATGGCATCCTCGGGGGGTTGTATCTTACATGGGACGATATGCTGGAGGGGATGAAGGCAGGAGAGTGATGTATCTTACATGGGACTGTATGCTGGAGGAGCTGAAGGGGGAGTGATGTATTGTACATGGGACTGTATGCTGGAGGAGCTGAAGGCAGGGGGAGTGATTTATCTTAGACGGGACTGTATGCTGGAGGGGCTAAAGGCAGGGGGAATGTTGTATCTTACATGGGACTGTATGCTGAATGGGATGAAGGCAGGGGGAGTGATATAATTTACATGAGACTGTATGCTGGAGGGACTGAAGGCAGGGGGAGTGATGTATTTTACATGGGACTGTTTGCAAGAAGGGCTGAAGGCAGGGGGAGTGATGTATCTTACATGGGACTGTATTCTGGAGGGGCTGAAGGTAGGCAATGAAGAGAGGGACAGTGATATTATTTACATGGGACTGTACGTTGGAGGGGCTGAAGGCAGGGAGTGATGTATTTTACGTGGGACTGTATGATGGAAGTGCTGAAGGCAGGGAAGTGATTTTTATTACATGGGACTGTATGTTGGAGGGGCTGAAGGCGGCGGGGGGTTGTATTTTACATCGGACTATATGCTGGAGGGGTTGAAAGCAGGAGAGTGATGTATCTTACATGGGACTGTATGCTGGAGGGGCTAAAGGCAAGGGGAGTGATGCATCTTACATGGGACTGTATGCTGGTGGGGCTGAAGGCAGGCGGCGAAGAGAGGGAGGGTAATATTATTTACATGAGACTATATGCTGGAGGGGCTGAAGGCAGGGGAGGTTTTGTATTTTAGATGGGACTGTATGTTGGAGGGGCTGGGAGTGATTTATTTTACATGGGACTGTATGATGGGCTGAAGGCAGTGGGAAGGTTGCATTTTACATGGGATTTTATGCTGGAGGGGCTGAGGGGGGCCATAACTATTACTATAATACAGAGGGGGCCAAAATTATTAGAATACTACTACAGAGGGGGCCATTATAATATTAATAATAATAATAATAATAATAATAATAATAATAATAATAATACAGAGGTGGCAATAATAATAATACAGAGGGGCCGTTATATATATTCTAATTATACAGAGGGCATTATACTTATGGGCTCTACGGGGGAGGGGAGGTCTGTTATATGAGGATCACAGTAAAGTGAGAAATCTAAGAAAGAGATGAGACGCAGCTGAAAGGAGGTATCATGACGGTCCTACATCCGAATGAAGATGCTGAGGAACCTGCTGCATCGAGTTAATAAATGCAACAATGGAATTGTGGAGCAGCTTCTGGTGCCAAAACCCTATAGGCGTATGGTACTAGATCTCGCACATAACCACGTACTTGGGGGTCATTTGGGTGTTAGCAAAACACAGGAGAGGGTACTACAAAGATTTTTCTGGCCTGGAGTATACAAGGAAGTGGAAATATACTGCGAGTCCTGCCCAACCTGCCAGATGAGTGCCCCGACCTCACATTTCCGAAGTCCCTTGGTGCCTCTTCCCATCATTGAGGTACCTTTTGAAAGATTTGTGCAAGTTGTTCAAAATCACCCAGATACGTACCTCGGTGAATCACCCACAGACAGATGGATTGGTCGAGAGGTTTAACAAGACCCTAAAACAGATGTTAAAAAAAGTGGTAGAAAAGGATGGTCGGGACTGGGACTGCCTCCTACCATACCTTATGTTCTCTATTAGGGAGGTGCCTCAGGCTTCTACAGGGTTCTCACCATTTGAGTTACTATATAGCCATCACCTGAGGGGTTTACTCGATGTAGCTAAAGAAACCTGGGAGGCTGAGGCTACTCCCTATAAGAGCGTCATCAAACATGTGGCTGACATGCAAGACAGGATAGCGACAGTGATGCCCATTGTTAAAGAACATCTGCAAAGAGCTCAGGAGGCTCAAAGCAGAATTTATAACAGGTCTGCCAAGGTAAGGGACTTTAATCCCGGGGACAGGGTCCTGATTCTAGTTCCCACTGTAGAAAGTAAGTTTCTGGCAAAGTGGCAGGGTCCCTACGAGGTTGTGGAAAAAGTGGGCGAGGTGAACTATAAGGTGCACAAATCAGGAAGGAGAAGACCCTACCAGATTTACCACGTAAATCTGATCAAGCCATGGAAAGATTGGGAGTCATTGGTGGCTGCACAGACCATGAGTAAAGAGGTGTCACCACCAATTCCTCCAGTAAAAATTAGTGAGGCATTGTCAGTACCCCAGAAACAAGACGTAAAGGAGTTTCTACAGAAAAATAGAGGGAGGTTTTCTGACCTACCAGGGCGTACCCACCTGATAAAACATTCCATGAGAACTGAGCCCCACAGTAAGGTGAATGTAAAGCCCTACAGGATACCAGAAGCATGCAGAAAAGCGGTTTCCTCTGAGGTCAGGCGCATGCTTGAGTTAGGGGTCATTGAGGAATCTACCAGTGAGTGGTCAAGCCCTATTGTCTTAATCCCGAAGCCAAATGGGACTTGGAAATTTTATAATGATTTCCGGAAGCTAAATGAGGTGTCAAAATTTGATGCGTACCCCATGCCCAGAATAGATGAACTAATGGAGAGGCTTGGAAAAGCAAGGTACATCACGACCCTTGACCTTATAAAAGGGTATTGGCAGATACCATTATCAGATGATGCAAAAGAAAAGACGTCATTCTCCACTCCAGAGGGGCTGTTCCAGTACACAGTGATGCCGTTCGGGTTACATGGAGCCCCTGCTACATTTCGATCTTGAAGCCACATCGTGACTATGCTGCCGCTTACCTTGATGATGTGGTCATTTTTTCATCTGATTGGAGAAGTCACCTTTGGAAGGTACAGGCTGTTATAGACTCCATTAGTGATGCTGGCCTAACCATAAACCCTGAGAAGTGTGCAGTGGGTTTAGAAGAAGCAAAATATCTGGGCTACATTATTGGTAAAGGGCTGATTAAACCCCAGATCAATAAAGTAGAGGCCTTCCTTGGCATGACAGGGCACTACCGTCGGTTCGTACCGAATTTTGCCTCGATGGCAGCACCATTGACTGACTTAACAAAAGGCCCTAAGTCAGTAATGGTGAAGTGGAGGCAGAAAAGGCCTTTTAAAGCCTAAAGTCCGCTCTCTGTCAACAGCCAGTGCTCATTTCCCCGGATTTCAGAAAAGAGTTTCTGGTCCAGACTGATACATCTGAGACAGGCTTGGGAGTGGTCCTGTCACAGGTGATAAATGGGGAGGAGCACCCACTGATGTACCTAAGTAGGAAGTTGACCCCGGCAGAGAAAAATGATGCCATAGTGGAACGAGAGTGTCTAGCCATTAAATGGGCTCTGGAGTCACTTAAATATTACTTGCTGGGTAGGAAATTTCAGTTGGTAACAGATCACGCTCCTTTAACTTGGATGAAACAAAACAGGGAGAAAAACGCAAGAATGACCAGGTGGTTTCTCTCCATGCAAAAGTTGAATTTTAAGGTTGAACATAGGTCGGGGAAATTGCAGGGGAACGCAGATGCTTTGTCCAGGATACACTGTTTGTTGGCTAAAAATATCCAGACCTCCGGTCTGGAGAAGAGGGGGGGGGGATATGTGGTAAGGTGATCAGAAAAGCGTATGGTAAAGTCCTGGAAGGGGTGTATATCCCACCCAGCTTCCTCAACTGGGTCAGGTAAATAAAATCCAGAAGGTTAAAATGGTCTCAGCAATGTGTAGGTTGCTGAGACAGTTTTGTTAAGTTTATGGGCTGGATTTTATTGGACTGGGAGAAGGTAGGATTGGTAGAGGGACCTCCCCAGTCCACCCCATTCCGGGACAGGTTTTCCCCTAGCCTGAGGGATCCCCAGCTGAAGCCAGCTGGGATCATCAAGGGGAAATAAAGCACACTCCAGCAGGGTCGTAACTAGAAGTGACTGGGCCCCACAGCAAATATTTGTAAGGGCCCCCCCCAGCGCGCTTCGCACCTTCCTCCTCCTGTATAAACCCCACTCCCTTGGCACAGTGTAGCGGTATACTGTATATTGTGGGGCACAGTGTAGCGGTATACTGTATATTGTGGGGCACAGTGTAGAGGTATACTGTATATTGTGGGGCACAGTGTAGAGGTATACTGTATATTTTGGGGCACAGTGTAGCGGTATACTGTATATTGTGTGGCACAGTGTAGGCTATATGTGTATAACAAACATATTTCACATGAAAACTTACAGTTACTTGGCTTGGCCCTTGGGGATCTCGGACGCCACTTCCACACTTTGGCCGGGGGCTCGGCGGAGCTGATGTGCTTTATCCTAATGAGAAAGATTTCATAATAAGGATTTGGAGAAGGGGCAGTGGGGTCGCAGACCAGGGAGAGGCTGGTGCTGCTACTAGGGGGTCATACCATGTGGGAGTAATAAAGCCCACCATAATGCCCCCCCCCCAGTAGTAATAATTCTCCTTATAATGTGACAGTGCAAAAATACCTTCTTGTAATGCCCCCAGTTGAGCTAATGTCCCCATAGTGCCCCCATAATGTCCCAGTATAAAATACCCCTATATAGTTCCCCCAGTAAATGCCCCTTAGTGCTCCTCTCCCCCCTTCCTGCTAGTGCCCCCCATAATGTACCAGTATAAAATGCCCCATATATAGTGCCCCAGTAGATGCCCCTCAGTGTCCGGCCTCTGATAGGCTGCCGGCCTAGTGTCCCCCATAATGCCCCCCCATCATGTGCCAGTATCAAGTGCCTCTCTCCTCCCCCCCCCACATGTCCCAGTATCATATTGCCATCTCCCCCCCCCACAAAAAAAGTGCCAGTATCAAGTGCCTCCCCCCCCCCCCATGTGCCAGTATCAGGTGCCAACCCCCCCTTCCCCCCCAGGTGCCAGTATCAGGTGCCAACCCCTCTCCCCTTCATATGCCAGTATCAGGTGCCTCTCTCCCCCCCCATGTGCCAGTATCAGGTGCCAACCCCCCCCTCCCCCCCAGGTGCCAGTATCAGGTGCATCCCCCCATGTGCCAGTATCAGGTGCCAACCCCCCCTCCCCCCCAGGTGCCAGTATCAGGTGCCAACCCCTCTCCCCCCCATGTGCCAGTATCAGGTGCCTCTCTCCCCCCCAGGTGCCAGTATCAGGTGCCTCCCCCCATGTGCCAGTATCAGGTGCCCCCCCCCCCCCATGTGCCAGTATCAGGTGCCAACCCCACCCAGGTGCCAGTATCAGGTGCCAACCCCCCCTTCCCCCCCCAGGTGCCAGTATCAGGTGCCAACCCATCTCCCCCCCCATGTGCCAGTATCAGGTGCCTCTCTTCCCCCCCCAGGTGCCAGTATCAGGTGCCTCTCTCCCCCCCCCCCATGTGCCAGTATCAGGTGCCAACCCCCCCTCCCCCCCAGGTGCCAGTATCAGATGCCCCCCCCCCCCCCCCCCCATGTGCCAGTATCAGGTGCCTCTCCCCCCCCCCCATGTGCCAGTATCAGATGCCAACCCCCCCCCCAGGTGCCAGTATCAGGTGCCAACCCCTCTCCCCCCCCCAGGTGCCAGTATCAGGTGCCTCTCTCTCCCCCCCCCCATGTGCCAGTATCAGGTGCCAACCACCCCCCCTCCCCCCAGGTGCCAGTATCAGGTGCCAACCCCTCTCCCCCCCCATGTGCCAGTATCAGGTGCCTCTCTCCCCCCCCCAATGTGCCAGTATCAGGTGCCAACCCCCCCAGGTGCCAGTATCAGGTGCCTCCCCCCATGTGCCAGTATCAGGTGCCTCCCCCCATGTGCCAGTATCAGGTGCCAACCCCCCCTCCCCCCCCGGTGCCAGTATCAGGTGCCTCTCTTCCCCCCCCCCCATGTGCCAGTATCAGGTGCCTCCCCCCATGTGCCAGTATCAAGTGCCCCCCCCCCCCCGCTCCCCCCATGGCAGTAACAGTCGGGTATTAAAAAAAAATATATAAACTTACCTCCATGTCAGCGATGCGATGCGATGCAGCCTCTTCCTGTGTCCCGCTCTGTATGTCCATATATGGAGTCAGTGCTTATATTTCAGAAAAGGTTTCTGCTGGGATTCGAACCCACAACCTTCTGTATCAGAGGCAAAGCATCTAACCACTAGACCATAGGAGACACCTTGCTGCGGACTGAAAAAATTTGAGACTTCTACTGTTATAGCTGGCTAAGTGTACAGAGCTGAGTGTGCTGGGATAGCTGTCATATAGAGATATAGCAGTGCTGGATGTGTTGGGGCAGCTGTCATGTGTATAGCTGTACACTTAGCTAGCTATAACAGTAGAAGTCATTTTTTTTCAGTTAGTTCCAATGCAGCCTTTATGGTTGTGAGGGTTAATGCTTTGCCTCTGATACACTCAGACTTTGGAGGTTGTGGGTTCGAATCCCAGACACATCAGAAGACTTTAGGAGACAGAAAGATTAGATCATATTAGCGAGGGAGCCTGGTCAGCTGCTGTGAAGGGGCCCTGAACAGTTAAGACATCGATAGAACTTGAAAATAAACTGTCACACACGCTGCCGACGCCGGGCCCCCTTGGCAGCCCGGGCCCCGAAGCAGCTGCTTCCCCGGTAGTTACGCCACTGCACTCCAGGCTGTCAGTCTGGGGAGAGTAATGCATGGAGAAAGTCTGGGAAAATCGCTGTGCTGCTGGCTAGAGAAGCCAAATTCTTTGTGTGACCTGTGTTCAATAGGTGAGCTAAGATCTTCACTGTATTAGCCAGAGCCCAGACGGGTAGGTGTTTATTTTGGTTTGGTTATGTTAACTGGGTTTGCCTGTATTGCCGGAGTGTGATAAATAAAGCAACATTTGGACTTTAACCCTGTGGTCTGCAAGAGAATCTGTCATCGCCGCCCTACCTGAGAGTGTAACCCCTTACACCATACATTGATATCTGGGAAGATTTGCACTGAGAATTGGACCCATCATGCCTGGAGGCTTCTGATTTTGAATAAAACAGGTAAACATCAATGCACGCCAGTATTTTCTTCTCAATGGTTTTGATGATGTGTTTCTACATTAAAAGCAGCGTTATTTATTACAGGTATTCAAAAGGTTGGATGGGAGAAAATACACAATAGAAAAATGACATGCCATGTGAAGTGGTCTAAACTTTAAATGCTTTATATTATCAGTATGTTTTTGTGTATAGTTTTTTTCATCTTTCTTTGGAAGGGTACTTTCCGGTATTGAGTTCCATCACAGGAGCTCAATACCAGAAAAAAAACTGATCTGTTTTATCCTAATGCATTCTGAATGGAGAGCATTCCGTTGAGGATGCATCAGTTTCTTACGTTTTTTGGACGGAGAAAATACCGCAGCATGCTGAAGTTTTCTCTCCAAAAATACTGAATACTTGCCGGAATTCCGGATCCGGCATTAATTTACATTGAAGTGTATTAGTGCCGGATCCGGCATTAAGTGTTCCAGCAAAACGGATGCGGCTTTCCAATCTGCACATGTGCAGACCTTTAAAAATGCAAAAAAAAATTACACCGGAGAGACGGATCCGGTATTTCAATGCATTTATCAGACAGATCCTCGTCCGGATCCATCTGACAAATGCCATCAGTTTGTTTTTGGATTGCTGGATCCGGCAGGCAGTTCCGGCAACGGAACTGCCTGCCGGAATCTACTGCCGCAAGTGTGAAAGTACCCTGAGACAATGCATTTCTTATTATACAGTAATAAACCATACTTTCTATTAAAGGGCTATTCCAACAGGAGCATTTATCTAATGGACAACTATCACAGCTGCCCTCACCGTTAAGCTATTCATGCATATTAGATTAATGTTGGCCATGCCAGCCAATTTTGGTGGGACTGGATGATCTCTTTTTATGTTTATGGGGTTGTCCCGACTCTCCCCTGATAGCAAATCTTGAGGGAAGATGAGATGCCACCTAAGGTGTCTGGTAGAGATATCTCCCTTCCCCCCATTCAAAATATATGCAGACTCAGCTAACAATTATTTAGAAGCACACACCTCTTAATAATTGTGGCACATCTGTGCAGTTCTGTGCTTCTCAATGGAGATCTACACCAGCAAGTGGAGCTGGTGTAGGTTTTTGCTATAGTCTATGCCAGTTTCCTAGTGTATATTATAATAAATGTGACGGGCCGCTTACGCCAACCCCACTCCACTCGCTACTTTGAAAAGTGTGAAACGGTCATAACCAACCCCCCCCCCCCCCCCAAAAAAAAATTGCTAAATTTTGCACAAGTATAATGTATGCCAAACACTGCAACTTTTTGGCGCCAGTTATCTGCGCAGAGGACATGATAAATTGCCTTCTTAGGGCAGAGGCCGCTCTTCCATTAGGCCACTTAGGCCGCCGCCTAAGGCCTCGCGCTGGGGGGGGCCTCGCTCTGGCTCTCACCCGCACCCGACACCGCCGCAAACGCAAATTTATTGGCTTCCAGGTGGTCTGCAGACCAGTGTGCAGAGTGTTAAGCGGACTAATAAGATAAGAAGAGACGCCGCGGCCCGGCCGCTCTGAGCCCCTCTGCTCTCTGCCTCTTTAAGAGAGCAGTGGCTGCTGGGGTTCGGAGCGTGCCGCCGCACAGGCACGTCTCTCACTGAACGCAATGCCAGCCCCGCCCTCAGAGCGCTATGCAGCCAGGGAGAAGGAGCCAGGGCCCTGACTCACCTCACCTTACTCAGTGTCTGTGTCCGGCTGCCGCCAGCACCGCCCCGAAGACAGTGGACTGTGGAATGGTGCCTGAAGAAGAATCCCAAGGTCAGGTCATCTGACTCAGGTGTGTGTCCTGCTGGCCACTGTGCCCCCCCCCCGGCTGGCCTGATGATAATAACTTACTGACTGGTGCCAGTAATGTGCCCATGGAGGGGGAGAAATGTGCCTTTGGGGGGGTAAGATGTGCCATTGCCAGCCTGCCAGGCCCATGGAGGGGGTGAAATGTGCCTTTGGGGGGTAAGATGTGCCGCTGCCAGGCCCATCAAGGGGAAGAAATGTGCCATTGGGGGTGGGGTAAGATGTGCTGCTGCACTGCCATGAGGCCCATGGAGGGGGAGAAATGTGCCATTGGGGGGTAAGATGTGCTGCTGCCAGCCTGCCAGGCCCGTGGAGGGGAAGAAATGTGCCATTTGGGGGGGGGCGGGTAAGATGTGCCGCTGCCAGCCTGCCAGGCCCATGGAGGGGGTGAAATGTGCCATTTGGGAGGGGGGGGGGGCGGGTAAGATGTGCCGCTGCCAGGCCCATGGAGGGGGAGAAATGTGCTATTGGGGGAAGGGAAGAAATGTGGCACGAAGGGGGTGATGTAAAAAGGAGGGGGTGATGTGACATGGAGGGGGAGAAATGTGACATGGATGGAAGGGGAGTAATATGACATTAAGGCCGGGGGGCATCATTGGGGGCACTTTTTACTGGCACATTATTAGGTGGCACTATAGGGGCATCTACTGAGGCCACAAAGAAGGGGTATGTTATATGGCTCTGTACAGTGGCATTTTATACTGGGACACATTATGGTGGGTACTATGGGAAGGGGGAGAGGAATACTACGGGGTCATCTCCGGGGGGCACTAAGAAGGGCTATTTTATACTGGTACATTATGGGGGCACTAGGAGGAAGGGGAGAGAGGAGCACTATGGGGCATTTACTGGGGGTACTTTATAGGGGTATTTTATACTGACACATTATGGGGGACACTATGGGAACATTAGCTCAACTGGGGGCATTACAAGGTGGTATTTTTTGCACTGTCACATTTTAAGTAGAATTATTACTACAGGGGGGAGATTATGGTGGGCTTTATTACTCCCCCATGGTATGACCCCCCTAGTAGCAGCACCAGCCTCTCCCTGCTCTGCGACTCCACTGCCCCTTCTCCAAATCCTTATTATGAAATCTTTCTCATTAGGATAAAACATAACATCAACTCCACCGAGCCCCCCAGCCAAGTGTTGAAGTGGCGTCCGAGATCCCCAAGGGCCAAGCCAAGTAATTGTAAGTTTTCATGTGAAATATGTTTGTTATACACATATAGCCTACAGTGTGCCCCACAATATACCTCTACACTGTGTAGTCTGTTCTATAAGCAGCACATTATTTTCTGTCCGCCACCACAAAACAATCTGGAAGTGTCCCTTCATGTGGCATCATGTATGTGGGCAGACAGTGTTGCATCATGTATGTGGGCAGTCATTTTTTTAAATTATGACAAGTGCCCCTTTTTTTTTTTTACTTAAGCCCCTGCCCTTCAAAATGTCTGTGCACGTCCCTGCATTGTACTATGTGCTGCAGGCATGCAGCTGCTTAACCCTGACTGTGACATCACTGTGTATACCCTGTACTGTGATGTCACTCACTGTGCATGTAAACCCTGTACTTTTAGTCACAGTACAGGGTTAATATGCACAGTGATGTCCCAGCCAGGGTTAATCTTTATTATCGCTTGCATATCTTGTGTTCGTGGGGGCCTCATGTTCGAGTGTCGCCTAAGGCCTCACAAAGTCTAGAGCCGCCTCTGTCTTAGGGTTTATCTTGGGTATAAGACATAAGATTTCTATTAATACTTCTTTAAAGGGGTTTCCACCTAAAAACTAAGCAATGCAGTTGCCTATATTGATGATGTACTATACGGATGCTTTACATTCTCATACATCGCATCCGTGGCCAGTGATTGGCTTCAGCAGCCATATGTTAGCATGTCATCACAGCAGAAATAAAATAAAGACCAGTAGGGAACCGCAAGACTGTCGGTGCAGGGGTGAGAGAGTTACGGGGTTGTCCAATCTCAGTGTTTCCAGATGTATAGCTTGTTATGCTACGCTGTTTGTGTAACTTCCATGCCCTATAATGAGAGTTACGGCAACAACGGAGCACTGGCCCGCTCAGCTGTTTCTATAAGCCCTGCCACCTGGGGTCAGCACTTAGTCCCATCTCACCATGGAAACAACGAGATTTGCCACCCCTTTAAATGAAAATGTGGATTTTTATTTTAGCCCAAAAACACCACTATGAACTGATAGTCATAAGGGTTCCTTGTAAGGCCTCATGCACACGGCCATTGCCTGGCTGTTCAATGCATTTAGGACCGCAATTTGTGGTCTTCAATGCACAGGAACAATGAATAGGTCTGTGATCCGTCCGCACCACAAAAAAAAAATATAACATGTTCCGTGCCTCCGTTCCGCACCCCACCTTCCAGTTTGCCGACCCATTCAAGCAAATGGGTCCGCACCAGTGATAAGGTAAACAAACTGTATATTGCAGACCTGCTGTTTGCGGCCCGCAATACGAGCATGGCTGTGTGCATGAGGCCTAAAGGTGTATTGGAAAGATCTATATGTTTTGTGCACTTTTAATGTTACATTAAATTACTGATTCATATGCAGGCTTTTAGAGATACTCATATTTTAATAATTTATTGTATGGTTATTACAAAGAACATTTTGATCATAGTTAATGCTATAAAATCTTTATAAAATGAATGTTTGGGTTCAGGCTCATTTGCTGTAAGGCATCATGCCGGCATAAAATAGAAATAAAACTAAATCACTGCCATCAATAAGTACCTAAAAAAATGTTAGCTGTCACATTGCATATAGTTTAATAAAATAAAGGGAAAATTGTAATATGTATAAGTAATGGTGCTAGTTCATTAAGGGACATAGGCAGCATTAAGTATATTAGGCAGCATTTGGAATTGGCCACAGCAGGCATATTTTATTCATACAGAGTCATCACAAAGACTACGTCAAAATAATGAGGCTGATCCCCATGGACTCTTTATATTGTTTCTATCATGTTAGGTATGAAAAGAAAGTATCTGCTGGAAATTAAATTCATAATCTTTTTGAAATGACTCCTGCTTTTCTCTATTGGGAGGCTCCACATGCCTAATTTATTTTCTTATTTCCAGAGTTAATAAAGACACTTACGTGTGAAAATGAGGGCTCAAAGTTGCACGGATTGCAACCAAATAATCCTCCTATTTCTGTGACTTTTCTCTCCTTTCGCATCAATCTGCAGGGGAAACTGTGACAGATTGTAGAAAAAACTGCGCCTTATTTCCTCAGCTCTGATATGAGATCCATCAGGTCGGATTACACACTGATATCTGTATAGGACTCCATAGGGATGAACAGTACTAGCAAAGCATTACAGAAAGGCTTACCTTAAATTGGCCTTAGTTAGAATATATATATATACATACTGGTTCACCGTGCAGATATAAATAACAATACAAAAAGATGACATTATTCTAATGTGGTGCTTCACAATACATATTCATGCTTCTATGCATTGTGTAAATGTGCTATATTGTTTTAAACATATAACCTACCCTTTTACATATCCCCAGTAGGTATTTTGTAACATTTGCCACCTTAGGTGAATCCAAAACAAAAGGAAAACTAAAAGGATATAACACCCGGTATGGGGGAACATAAAAAAAATACTCCTGTCCACGACCACACCATTGCTCCATTCACAGCTGCTTCCTTCCCTGCAGAATCGGGAAGTGGCTTGGTCCTGTGAGCACTGTGGACAATCACAGTGGCTTGAACACTACATCACAGCAGAGATGTGGCATTCAGCGGCAGTGAGGAGGGCCCAGGCAACCCCTTGAGCATTAGCCAACTGGGAACTTTACCTGTAGGGTCTATGGCCAGTCTGCCATTGTAGACAGTCTAAAACTATACCAGGTTTATAACAGTGGCTGCTACTGAATGATTAACGTGGCAGACCTGACTAGTCCGATTTTACACTACATACTAGTTGGTTTACTGTGCCAAAATCGTACACCAAAATTTGGGCGCATGTGTTTTGGCACACAATGAAGCATCTCAAAGAGGATCTGTCACCAGTGATGTCCTTATCCAACTGTGTGCCAAAAATGCACCAAAATTTTGGTGTTCAATTTTGGCATAAATCAAATATGTATAGTATAAATTGGTAGACAAGTCTGAAAGACTTATCATCCAGCCATACCCATTTCAGGCAGGTCATGTCCCTTTCCAGTAAAGCCACATCTCCTCGTTTGGCAAGTTGAAAACAAAGTAATAATAAATGTGGAGCCAAACATATACAACAATTATTTGGCGCAAATTACTTCTGAACTCTAATGCATTTTGATTAGTAAATCTCCCCCATATTGTTATCTTTATAGGCATTTATAGCAAGCCAACCTCACAGATGTCACATTTTCTCTTTTGAGTATAATTTGGGCTTTTTGATGCTTTGGACTTTGATATAGTCCTTCATAGTTCTTATAACTATGATAGTCCATGCCTACAACACATTATAAGATTTTAAAGACCCTCATTACTTAGGGTATTTTGTGATCTTCAACTCTTGACACAATTCAATTGGGTTTTCTAATTCAAAAGTTTTATTAATTAAGATGAGTAATGTAGAAATAGAAAGCAGTAACAGTATAAACAACAATATTAAGCTAATCCACCAGGAACTTCTGGAGAACCATATATGAGATAAATCTGGCATGAAGAATGATGTTGCCAGTGCGCCCAAGAGAAAACATAGAAAACTAAACAAAAGCTAGACAAGGGAGAATGGTAAGGAACCGGAAAAAGGAAGGAAATCCAGGGAAGAGAAGAAAAAAATTAAAGGAGTGACTTATAATTGAGAAGAAACGAGAAACAAAGGAAACCTGATGGATTTTTCCTTTTCTTTTCTTTTTTTTTTATACGAGCCCTACGTTTAATAAGTGTTCTGTTTGCATTTGATGAAGGGATAACTGCAATCATGCTCATGATTAGAGATGAGAGACTTTTTTTTTAATTCGATTCGTCCGGTTCGCAGAATTTTTGAAAAAACTTGGTCAGATCCAAATTTATTTGTGGCAAATCACGTTTAAAAACGGCTATTTCCTGGCTGCAGAGAGCCTTTATAGTGGTGTAGAACACTGTGCCTTGCAGTAACACACATAGGGAGTCTGCTCTGGTACTGAAATAATACTGCGTGTCCGTATGACATGCAGATGACAGGCGTTGCTCTTAAAATCACTACACATTTCACTTATTTGGGCAGTCACGGGGCCAAAACTGACCAAATAACTCAAGTATGAATTCAGCCTTACAGGTTGATGTTAGCACCAAGAAGAAGCACACTCCTTTTACACCGTTGTCAGCTGATTCCACATAGATTCCACAGAACCTGTTCTATTAAACGCTTATACAAGTAGAGCCCCCCGACAGAGTGGAGAGGGTGTCAGCAGTAAGTTTGTGTTGATGTCACTGATTATTTTTTAAACTTTCAATTAAGAAGAAATGAGAAATGAAGGAAGAAAACTGTGGGGGGACTTTAAAAGTCTGGTGTAATCTGGTGGAGCAATCAAGGAAAGACAGTAAGTTACGTGTGGAGGGAGGGATAGGTAGGGGAGGTGTAGAAGATGTCCCAAGGAGACCAATTGGGTCATTTTTCAAACTGGTGTAAAGTAGAACTTGCTTAGCTGCACATAATAACCAATCAGATTCTACCTTTTATTTTCCAAAAATGAAAGGTGGAATCTGATTGGTTGCTATGGGCAACTAAGCCAGTTCTACTTTACTCCAGTTTGATAAATGACCCCAGCAGTCTCTATCTCTAGACATATTTAGATATCCCAGTATCCTTAGTGGAATACAATCTCTGAACAGTGGATCCTTTCTGTTCATTTGATATAATAAGCAGCCTGAACCTTATTACTCCCATCACATGCAGATATGTCCATAGTCTCAATATAAGTGCATTACCTTTCTCTGGAAAATGTTCCGCAATCCTCTTTTGTAGCCACTATACATTCTGTAATTCCCTTCAAGGACTGGCACAAAATGTGTCATTTTTGCTTTTGTAATCCACAAGGAAAAGAAATCGCCCCTATACAGGACTGCTCCTTAGTTGTTGACTCATCTGCTGCTCACACAAGTCTAACCCACTTCTTCCTAGAGAGGGAGGAGTGATCCAAGCCCTTCGCAGCCACTAGGAAATTTCCCACTACATACACAAACAACAGGGCAAGTAATATATGAAATACAGTGACAATAAGACTTCAACTACTTGTATATGTACCATAGAACCTGACAGAGTTTATTTACTGGGTATATGTTTAGGCCAATTTTTTAAGTACTATGGCTAACATATGGCCACTTTTATTGATGAACTGTCTGAGGCATACCTGGACCATTTGCATCAAAGATGATTCCAGAAGGAATTGAACTTCAAGATGAGCAGCTTGTAGTTCTCAAAAAACAAGGGTCAAAAGAAAATATTTTAGGGCACCAATTTTAAGGCTGTAATTTTTGGAGGGCAAACCTGAGGGATTTTTCCTTTTCTTTTTTTATACGAGCCCTACGTTTTAATAGGTGTTCTGTGGGCAACACATTTGAGAGCTTTGCATTTGATGAAGGGAGAACTTCAATCATGCTCATGATTAGAGATGAGTGAATTTTTTAAAAATTCGATTCGGCTGGTTCGCCAATTTTTTTAGAAAAAATTCGGTCTGATCCAAATTTATTTGTGGCAAATCACGTTGAAAAACAGCTATTTCCTGGCTGCAGAGAGCCTTTATAGGTGTGTAGAACACTGTGCCTTGCAGTAACACGCATATGGAGTCTTCTCTGGTAGTGAAATAATACTGTGAGTCAGTATGACATAAAGATGACAGGCGTCACTCTTAGAATCACTGCACACTTCACTTATTTGGACAGTCACGGGGCCAAAACTGACCAAATAACTCAAGTATGAACTCAGCCTTACAGGTCGATGTTAACGCCAAGAAGAAGCGCACTCCTTTTACACTGTCGTCAGCTGATTCCACATAGATTCTACAGAACCTGTTCAATTAAACGCTTATACAAGTAGACAGAGTGGAGAGGGTGTCAGCAGTAAGTTTGTGCTGACGTCACTGATTATTTTTTCCACTTATACACACCACAGAAGGCTTTAGAACATATAACTGCACCTTTGAACAGCAAATATATTTTACTTTTGCCACTAATGCACGACAAAAAGGGCTTTAGAACATATAACTGCACCGGTGAACGGCAAATATATTTTTCTTTTGCCACTAATACATGACAAAAAAGGCTTTAGAACATATAACTGCACCACTGAACATGAGATAAATTTTACTTTTGTCACTAATACACGCCACAAAAAGCTTTAGAACATATAACTGCACAGCTGAACAGCAAATATAGTTTTCTTTTGCCACTAATACATGACAAAAAGTGCTGTAATTTGAGCACATTTCATCACAGAACGGCTAATAAACCCTTTTTTACTCACTAATACAAGCCAAAAAATGCTTTAGAACATATAACTGCACTGCACAAGGGCAAATAAAATGTAGAAATATTTCCTTGTAATAAACCCTGTTAATGGCTGTAACACCCCAATAACAAGAACAGTTTGCTAGAATTACAGAGCTGTATAATGGCAATTTGGGTCCCCAGTCAGTGCAGCAAGGTGTACTAGGATTGTTCCTATTACCCAGGCTGTAACCTCCGTTACTGAACCCTGTTCAACATAAATGCTGTAGAATGATTCCTCCCTATCCTTTCCCTACACCTTGAATAATCTTTCCCTGCACTTGTAAATAGTTTTTTTTAGCACAATGAAGTTTTTCCTGGCACTGTCCCTAGTGCCTGCTGACATCTCTTCCTGCACTAAGTACACTGGAAAATGGCAGAATCCAAGATGGCTGAGGCTATTTATAGGGCTGTGACATCACAGGGCTGACTGGCTGCTGATTGGCTGCATGCATGACATTATGGGTGATCCAGTCTTCCCAGAGCACCTTGCTCTATGTCCTCACACGTGCAGCAGCCATTTTAGGAAAAAATGCGGTTTGTTACCATGAAGAGTGAAGAAATTCGGATTCGATGCAAATCGAATTTTTCCTGAAATTCGCTGATCTCTACTCATGATCTGTTAAGAAATTGATGCTTAACATCAGCCAAGCAAACTGGATCAAGTAGCAATAATTCATTTAATCTACTTTACTGGTTGCCCATTGGGGCACGATCTGACCAAAGAACGTTACCAATATGTGAAGAAACCAACCACGGAAGTGCACTATGTTGCAGTAGATTATACATTTAAGCAACTGTCTTATGTAGGGGAGGGTAAAACTGTAGTAATATAACAAGTTACAGGCCTGGCAGGCGAGATGCAGAAGATCTAGGGGAACTCTGGTGAGAGACTCCCTAGTATGATCTTGTGAACCGCTGAGGGGGGGCAGCAGAGACAGAAGGGATAGCTGCTGTGTTCCTACTGCAAGTATCAATGTCACTGTATTTCTTTCACATTATATTCTATGCACTGTTTCCCATAGTGTCACAGTGGGGAGTGGGTAAAATTCCCACCGTACAATGTCAGGGGCAAGGGGGAAATGCCACCAGGCCTGAAACCAAGGATAAAGGAGCGGGACACCTCCTAGCACATCCCGAATCCTCGCCCTGAATACTAACTGCATGAGCGGACCTAGAAGGTAGGGCGGCTCATTCTCAGGAAACCTAGTGCCCTACTAATCCTGATGATCCCTGGTAGTAAGGTCAGGGCCAGAGACGACCTGTTCTTCTAAGACACGGAAGAGCAGGAGTCTCTGCAGGCCTAACAGCAAGGAGAGAAGCAGACAGTAAGCAGAAGAAAAACTTGACAGGTAAGTGTCCTGTGGCAGAAAGACAACAGACCACAACATAACTTACCTGCCCACAACAACTAAAAGGAACAAGTCGTCCGCACTACAACCACTGAATCCTGTGAAAAGCACTGAAGCCCAAACACACAAATCTGGACTCAGTACCAACACCAAACACAGGAGCAGTAGTAAATGCCTGGACCACTATGCAGCAAGATGCATGGCGGACCCAGACAGTGCTGCTAAACTGAGTTGTAGTTCCCCCTTTTGGGAACCCCAGGGACCCCCTTCCGGAGGTACAGACAAACAGGGGATACGTCAAACAACCATGCAGGACTACAAACACCAAATAGACCAAACAAGGAACACCAAATGACATACAATAAACACCATGTACATCACACACCATACTCAAAACAACAAGTGAGGATAGGTAAAGGAATAGAAACAAGGGGATGACATCGATGTTAAACTAGGATGGCCCACAGATAGCATCCAAGAAAGGAGCAAGCTCCTTCTCATACAAAGGCAGACATAACAATGATCTCCATCTATATGAAGAGACCTGAGACCACACCCAGCTCCATCTTGCTCACACCTTAACCCCGTGCACACCAGAAAGGAAGGGCAACAGCCTTAAAGGGAAAGCACATGCGCATGCAATACAACAACACATGGCCACCGGCAACCAGCATGCGCTGCGAAAGTGTCACAGCAAACTACCTCCAAGCCGTGACACATAGGCTGTATATGGACCAGTGGAACGTTCCCTAGTTACTGTGGGCAGGGCTGGCACCACCCCTGTAGTCCAAGCTGTGTATAAGTAAACAGCAACGGAGAAGTGCTGAACAGGGAAACTTCCTTCCACAGTATGTGCCAATCTTTGAGGTAAAGTCTTACTGAGTGCAGCCGGAAGTTCAGCAGGAATACAAGGAGAGTTGCAGAACATTTGTCAGAGAAAGGTAACGCATCTATATTGAGACTAGAGACATCTCTACATGTGGTCGAAGGAAATAAGCTTCAGGTTCCCCATCATATCAAAAAATACAGAAATTGCCCTCTGTTCCATTGAGGACAGTAGGGATACATATATCTGGAGATAGAGATGGTGCACCCTTTCGGCTGGGAAAGGAGAGATTTCTACAGCCTGATTAAAAGAGTGAGACCAGCCTCCCATATACAACTTTGGGAATTACATATGCTAACTGTAAAGACTGCATTTAATGTATACAGTTTTTGTGTAAACTATCTACAAAATAGCCTCAGTAAAGTACAGTGGACTTGTTACATAAAACCCTGCCTCATCATTGGCCTCATTATTGTGCATCAACACCCGCATTGCTATCATATCACTTCAGGAAAACCTGTCTAGCACCTCAAAGCCTAATACTAACAAAGGCACCTCACCTAACATCAGGCAGGAGCCCCAAAACCAGGGTGTGCCCTGAAGGGAATAAAAGGTGTGCCCTTCCTATCACTGCATAGGTCAAGAAGTGCATAGCAAGGACTACCACTGTGAGTACAACTTTCTCCCATCCTCTCTGACTCCCCTGCAGCTCGCTGCATATCCACGGTGACTGTAAAAAGCTCTTACAGACCTAGCTTATCAATATCGCTTCAGAACAGCCTGGTGACTGAGTGGTCTCTGTGGCCATAGAGAATGTGGGAGCAGCAGGTTGTATGGGTATGTCACTATAGCTAGCTGCCTTGTAAGGATCTACAAAAAAAGAAACTAGACAAAAACATTACCGATAAAATTGAATAAAGCTTTATTGTGTATACAATTAAAACATTTTTTTTTTTTATTAAAAATCACATGATACAAGGAGAGGTGGCAGAAAAAGCATCCTCCAGAGATCACATAATTTGCAAATGGGGTGAATGTGGAAAGGTGTATATATTATAATGTATGGTCTGGGCTATATCCACTGGGATAGTACCCTGTAAACAACATAGCTACAAATATTGCCAGGAATAAATAGTAATAACTGTGTCCAGACCAGAGTATAAAAAACCAATACCAATATTCAAACTCACACCCATTTGCAATTGTGGTCAATGGTGGTCGCAACCCCAACTTGCATTTCAGTGTACCTTTTTAAATAAAAAATAATAATTTTATGTTATTTGTATACACAATAAAGCTTTATTATATTTTATGGGTACTGTTTTCGGCTTGTTTGCTTTTTGTAGGTTGTTTGCAGTTTTTGAGCTGGTACCTTGGTTACCATTATACTGTAGATGTGGGTAGTGCTCAAGCACAGTTTACTGTACACCGGTGACTTAGGTGTTATGAGTGCTTGGCCTGTTTGATCTTTTTTGCTTTGTAAGAATGCATATAGGTTGGTGGGGTCAGCAGTATAGCTCTTGAAGCAGACATTGACAACAGAGTATGTCCATTATCTCAATTATCTGCTGGTTTTGGGACACATGGGTTGACTGTACAAGTGTAACATCCTGAAGTATGTCACTAAACTTCTGTTCCCCTGCTTCTTAATGTCAAGTGTATGTATATTGTCAGCAGAAACAAAAGAAAAGGAGCTCATGATACCAAAAAAGTACATTTTATTGAAACATGGTTAAATAATGACATAAATAGAAGCAATAAATGAATGTTATGCCATAAACATGATGAAATAGGAGCGGAGGACAGAAAAAGAAAAAGAAAAGGTACGCCAAAACGCGCGTTGGGGTAGCGCCACCCTGGGTTCTTCTTGCACACGGTTCTTGTTTTGGTGAGCCCCTGTCTCCTGCTGCCCTCCTCTGTTCATTCATTTGTTGTATTTCATTGGTCTGCAGTATATTTCCACCTTTTACTTTCCGTCTGCATACCAATTACCACTCATAGAGGTGATATACGTTGACGGGTGTCTCACCTGGTACCTCATTGTTTCAGTATTTTGTACATGGGTTAGACTATTTATTCAGCATTGATTCCCATGTTTCATATATACATTGTACCATGCTTTTTTGATCCGTGTGCTTTTTCTCCCAGGGTGGCGTTTTTCTTTTTCTGTCCTCCGCTCCTATTTCATCATGTTTATGGCATCACATTCATTTATTGCTTCTATTTATGTCATTTTTTAACCATGTTTCAATAAAATGTACTTTTTTGGTATCATGAGCTCCTTTTCTTTTGTTTCTGCTGTCTAACTGGGGAGCTTTTACCGAGTCATACTTTTGGTGTGTCCCTCTTTTTGGGTTTGTATTGGGTGGACACTGTCCTCCCGCCCTTCCCTGGGACACCCTGGGTCAATTTTTTGTTTTCGTTGTATATTGTCATCTGGTATAAGGTTGCATCACTTTCTCCATAATGTGCATTTTCTATGTCTGTATTGTATATATTTGCTGTAATTCTTAATGTACACCAGCAGGTGGCAGCAGTATGTAGCAGAACCAAGCCAGTTAGTATATCTAGACTGGAATAGACCATTCCAGGCTAGCTCCCCCCTATCTGAGGAGGAGTGGAATGTTCCCACATCCTACTTCAGAGGGAGGAAAGAAAGTTCTAGCAGTGTACCAGCCACCCCCTGTTGAGGTAGGCTGTGTGAATAGGAGCTTCCAGAAACAGGGACCCTAACCAGGGATCCAAGCCTCTGCTGAGGCCCAAGATCAACCTTCCCAGCCTGAGTTCCTTACCTCAGCTGGATGACCAAAGAAGCAGCCAACTTCAGAACTATCAGATCACCAGGAAGAAACCACCATACCCTGCGAGCAGTCCTGTAAGTAAAGATTCCAAACACAAGGAGAAGATAAGTACCTCGACAGTTAGTCAGGCCCATATCAAGCAGACCTCAGACAGAGCAGAAGACAGATACCTGCCAGATTCTTAAAGGCGTATGTACTAGATGCAGAATATATAGATATAATTCCTGCCACATATTGCCAACACCTGCTGGGATCCTAGACTAAAGCTGTAACATTGTATGGATCAAGAGCTGCATATATAATACTAGGGTTGTCCCGATACCGATACTAGTATCGGTATCGGGACCGATTCCGAGTTTTCTCGGCGGTACTCAGCCGCCGATACCCCGCCCCGATACATAAATAGAATACTTTTTTGAACTAACGCTGCCCTCTCCCATGTTCCCCTGTCCCCCCTGTATCCCCATAGCACTTACTTAAGCTTCCATAGCAGGCAGAGCAGACGGCAGCAGTAACGTCACTCACTGACGTAGAGCGCCTGCTCCGCCCACTTTATGAATGAAGCAGGCGGAGCAGACGCGCGACGTCAGTGAGTGACGTTACTGGTGCCGTCCACTCTGCCTGCTATGGAAGCTTAAGTAAGTGCTGTGGGGATACAGGGGGATACAGGGGAACATGGGAGAGCGCAGCGTTAGTTCAACTTAATAACAGGATAAGGATTCACGTTTATAAATACTTCGGTGAGCGGCGGGGCCCGGTGTATTGGGGGACACTGTTATGAGGGGGATCTGTGGATGACATATAGCAGTGTCATCCACAGATCCTCCCCATAACAGTTCCATCCACAGATCCCCTATAACAGCACCATCCACAGATCCCCCACCAAATAACAATGCCATCCTCAGATCCCCCCACCCCATAACAATGCCATCCACAGATATCCCACCCCATAGCAGTACCATCCACAGATCCCCATAACAGTGCCATCCACAAATCCCCATAACAGTGCCATCCACAGATCCCCCATAACAGTGCCATCCACAGATCCCCCATAACAGTGCCATCCACAGATCCCCATAACAGTGCCATCCACAGATCCCCCATAACAGTGCCATCCACAGATCCCCCATAACAGTGCCATCCACAGATCCCCCATAACAGTGCCATCCACAGATCCCCCATAACAGTGCCATCCACAGATCCCCATAACAGTGCCATCCACAGATCCCCATAACAGTGCCATCCACAGATCCCCCATAACAGCACCATCCACAGATCCCCATAACAGTGCCATCCACAGATCCCCCATAACAGTGCCATCCACAGATCCCCCATAACAGTGCCATCCACAGATCCCCCATAACAGTGCCATCCACAGATCCCCATAACAGTGCCATCCACAGATCCCCCATAACAGTGCCATCCACAGATCCCCCATAACAGCGCCATCCACAGATCCCCCATAACAGTGCCATCCACAGGTCCCCCATAACAGTGCCATCCACAGATCCCCCACATGACAGTGCGTCATCCACAGATCCACAGATCCCCCAAAACGGTCACATGACATTTAAAAAAAGTATCGGTATTCGGTATCGGTGACTACTTGAAAAAAAGTATCGGTACTTGTACTCGGTCCTAAAAAAGTGGTATCGGGACAACCCTATATAATACCATCAAGTAAAGACAAGTTGGATCCTATTTTCTGTGTGGAATTCCATCATTCCTCCATTACTCCTATTTACAGAACTCAATTTTGTTGCATGTGAGCCAGGATACAGGAGTCCAGCCGTACTACAGGTAGGAGACACCGTTGACACAATACAGAGACAATCTCCCCCTATGGCATTCCTCATCTAGTACGTGTGCTCATACCATCTTAAAGGGCCCTGCTATAGTACCTGCGCAAGCTGCAACTGGCGTCACAAACTTATTTACATCTAAATCTGACCCACTGCATAGCATGCCCACTGACCCAGTGTCCTGCTCATTGCACAAGCACTCCAGTCAAGTAGAGTAAGGAAGAAGGGCTTCCTGCTCATCCATCTTGTGAAATGGTAACTGATGGAATATAAGTAACTCCATTTTGTCCTTTCAGCAACGTGCATTACATTTGGCCAGTGCACTTACAAAATCTCCCTTCCCCCTTCCCCCCTTTTGGAATGTGAGAAACTTCCTGTGCGGTTTCAAGATACCCATACATTCCTTAGTTTGTAAGTTCGAACAGTCCTACATTATAGGGTTATCTTGGCTCAAATGCCTGCTGGCCTATGTGTGTATATCTGATAGGTCAAATGCTGTTACTATGAGTCATCTATTATGTTAATGCAGAGCTCATGTGTGATCATACTATAGGTCAAACAAATGATAACATATGATTGGATGTCAAGGAAGCTCAACCCCCTCTATTATAACTGTTTGCCAACTGTGAAATAAACCAGAATGGATTGGAACTAGACACGTGTTCAGTGTTTCACCCTGATTCATTCTCCTGGTACCGGATAAGATTTAATTCAAGCTGATCACCGAAATCATGTGTCAGGGACACGTTAGGCAAAAGAGTCTATATTGCCTTACAGCTTTGGGGGCTCGGTCCGTGATCGAGAGGGTCATCTTTGGGTCTGTTGCAAGAGACATAAATTTTTGTCTTCTTCGGATCTGGAGGCACTTATCTCGACCCAAGTAAGTTGTCCGGGACACATGCAAAGCTCAGGGAGCTAAGTTGATTGTAAGAGGCTCAGGGAGTCCATATCATTAGATATAAAAGTGCACTATGAATAGAAATCTGCTCAGGGAACAGAAGGTTACAAGCTTGGATTAACTCTTATGTATATATAGTATAGGTATTTTAGAAGTATTAAGATTATCTGTCTGTGTGAGACGTTGACCGGGTGGTAAGTGTACGGTCGCATCCCACTGTGAAATCATTCTGTTTCCATCACTGCCAACATGTAAACTTTATGTTGCATGGTCTAGTCCCACAAATTACTTCCTAGTTAACCCATGGGTAGACAATTTGGCAGGATGTGAGAATTGACAGTTAAAATGTGAAACAGAATGTTATGCCTGGCTGGCAACAGGGATGAAAATCTGTAAGAATCTGTGAAGTTAGAGTTTACAGGCAAGGAAAAAGTGCCCCAGTGTCTGCAATCAGAAAGGGCTTGTGTTAAACGTTCAGAAATGAACTGGTTAAGTGTTGTTGCCCTAATGATATGTGTATGTTTAAATAGGGACGATCTATGGCCCTAGAATTAGAGATTACAGCACTAAAAGATGGTCAGTTAATGCATAAGTGTATTGATAATTGAAAAGAGAAGTTGTTGAAGGATAATAATAGGCTGGTTCATACTGAGTTATGGTTTAAAGTGTCCATGGAAGTAACTGAGAGAAATTGAAAGTTGGAGAAATGAGTAGCATTTCTTATTACAAGATGGAGGATTTTGAATCCTATAGAGAACAAAGAAGTTGCCATGTGGCATCCCTTCCCCCACCACATCTGCTGTAAATTCCAAAATGTGACTTGTAATGCCACAATAACTTTTCCTGTTCTCTCTGAAATGTGCTCGCAGAGAGAACTCCCTCCCATCTCATACCCCCCTCCTGTGCTCAGGAATTCTATATGGGGGTTGGGGGGGGGAGGGGGGCTGGTAATTGGTAATGCATCTGCAGACTGTGAAGATACTAACCTGATCTTCCAGACAGGGCTCCAGTATTGGATTAGATCCAATGATGTTTGCAAAAATAACCTTTCCAAATTGTATGTTCCGATGGTTTAAAATGTGCCTGCAGTGATTATTCCCATGATGCTAATTGGAAGTGTCCAATCCTATCAATCTAAGGTTGCACCCATTCTAAGTCCTTATTCAGATATGAGTAAAAGTTTGAGGAATATGTGGGACAGTTGAACGTCCTGTGATAGATTGCTTTACTTCCCCTGCTTAAACATTCCTGAAATAAGAGACGCAAGGCAAAGGAAATGGGGGAAGGGGAATTATATAGAATAAGTGGTGATGTGTGTAACACTAAACTAAAACCACATGGCATATAAGATGATTTGAATTTTAACAAAATGACTGTATGATTATGACATGTATATTGTTTTACAGCGACAGACCATCAGCAATTCTGGGTGTGGTGTGGCTATCTGTTTCCAGGAAAGCTGTGTTTGTCTGTGCTGTAAATTTTGGAATGTAACAAAGAAATTGTGTGATTGGGTGAAGATACATGATTCAGTGGAATGTGAATTGGTGTGGCTCTGATTGTAAGTGGAATTGAAAATGTACGAAGACTGAGATGTTTTTAGCAGAGCTGTGTGTGCAATTCAGTTTTTATGTGTATGGGCGTGGTTATGAGTTGTTTGTAAAAATGGGTACATGAAAATGTGAATAATATGCGCATTGAGAATTTTATTTTATTTTTCTTGGAAGTTTTTGGTTTTTATTTGTGCCAACAGCATTGATCAAGCTGTACAATTTTATTTATTGAAGTCAATGAAATGTTTTTATGGGCCCTTTGTGTGTTCATGTCTGTATTGTTAGATCTGTTTGTTTCAATGTTTGCAGTTACATGTTACATGTTAAGTGTTGTGCTCAACATCAGAGCTCTGTTCTTATGGACAGCTGGGATACTAATGATTGACAGAAGGAGGACCACAGCGTCCGACTAAAAGGGGTGGACTTAGATGACTCAGAGTGGGAGGAAGGAAGTGTGAGCCTTCTATGTAAATTAATGGGGTTTTGAAAAAAAAAAAACTTTCAAAACTGACTCACTACCACTCGAGACCATGGACAGGGAATACATCACAGATCATGTATTTAGCATTATACTAGATTGCCCAGTCAGCCTGTTAGGGAGAGATTTGCTCATTAAGCTTGACTTGCAGGTATCAGCAAAGAATCAGGGCATAAGAGTACACTAAGATCTCATTCCAATCTCTACACCAGTGCCACTGATTCTTGCAAACATACAGGACCACCCAGAACTTAATAACATTAACCCTGCATTATGGTCTTCAAATGAATATGACACAGGATTCATAGATTGCACACTTTACACAGCTACTGCGAAACCAGGTGTCATCTCATTGTTCCAGAAACAATACCCGATGTCAAAAGAGAAACTTGATGGACTTAGGCCAATGATAGAAGAATTCCTACAAAAGGGAATCCTAGAAGAGGTGATTTCACCCTACAGCACACCCGTGAATCCAGTGATAAAGGCAGATGGTGCTACCCGCTTTGTACAGGATTTAGGGGCCACCAACAACATCATTGTGCCTATAGCCCCTGTTGTACCTGATGTCACTTAATTATTATCTGCCATTCCAGCAGACGCTGTTTGGTTCAGTGTGATAGATCTGAAAAATGCATTCTTGTCTATCCCAGTTGATAAGATAACCAGACTACTTTTTGCTTTTTCCTTTGACAGACGTCAACTGACCTGGTGCAGAAATGCCCCAGGGATATGCTGATTCACCTGTAGTGTACAGCATAGTCCTCCAAGCGATGTTAGAACCATGGTACCCCCCCCCCCCCAAGGTTCTGTGCTGCTGCAATATGTCGATGATTTATTACTGTGTAGCATGTCAGCGGAGGCCAGCATTCAGGATGGTTTACAATGGTTGTCAGGATGTAGTCACAAAGTGACACTTAAGAAAATGCAATGGTGTAAAATGCAGGTTGAATACTTGGGCTTTGTCCTCACAAACGGTGAACGGAGAATCAGCGCAGAAAGAGTCCAGTCTATTGCGGGTTTGGTCACCACGCACACCAAGAAAGAAATGTTATCTTTCCTTGGTGTGATAAACTACTGTAGACAATGGATTCCTGATTGCTCCTATTATGACAATGTTTTGAGGCAAGCCACTCTGGAAGAAAATCCAGATTTGATTAAATGGTCTTCTGAAAATGTACAATTCATTTGATTATCTGAAATGTTCACTCATGTCGAGTCCAGGGCTGGGCCTCCCTGACTATAATATGCCCTTCCACATGTTTGCACGCCAAAATTGTAAAACCATGGCAGGTGTACTGACACAAGAAAACAGGGGCAAGTTGCGTCCTTGTGTGTTTTTCTCAAAGGTAATGCCCACCTCTGTTCAAGGGATGCCGGCATGTCTGTGTTCTCTTGCAGCTTGTGCTATGATGGTAGAGTTGGCAACTTCTTTCACAATGTGACATTACACCATTTTGCACACCACTCATGATGTTGTAGGCCTACTCAAGGACATCCACACTCAACACAGCAGGCAGCTGAGCTCATTGCACTCACTAGGACATGTATTCTACATACGGATAGACCTGTCACCATCTATACTGATAGTAGGTACACACATGGGGTAGTGTGGGACCATGGTATGATCTGGCAGAGGAGAGGATTCACGGCAGCAGATGGTAAGGATCATGTCTCACAGGGAAACGCACTGGCAGTTAAGGTGGCGAAATGAGTGGCCAAATGCAACCTCACAGGTTTGTGTAACCATTGGGAGATGCCATGTTTGGCACCTCCAACCTCTGAGATGTTGCAAATGCTTACTGATCTTCAGTGGTATGCCACTGAACAGGAACAGTAATACTGGTGTTATCCAGTATTGCAGAAAAATCCTAAGACAGGAATATTCTGCGAAGAGTGGAAGTTGTGCACGGAGTAGGACATAAACAGCATTGAGATACTCATGGGTAGGCCTTTCCCCACACCATGGGCAAGACACCCCCTGGTAGTGCAGGAAGGGGACTTGGACCTGATCAGAGAAAAGCACTAATCTGATCAAGGTCCTCAGTAAAACTGAAAACAAAGTTGCTTGTAAGTCTCCTTCTCTTTCACAGGAACCAACCCATCCATTCCAGGTAGGGGACCAGGTGATGATCAAGATCTTAAAGAAGGGAAAGGAACCAGGAAGCTTCACCTACGGACCACCTACCGAGGTAATCGCGATCATCAGAACAGCAGTCCTCACTGAACAATCTCCAATTTGGATCCACGCCACCCGAGTGAAGCTTGTGAGAGAAAGAGAGGTACTAACGGGGGCAGACAGCCCTGACCTCCAACGAGGCCCAGAGGTACTAACGGAGGCAGACAGCCTTGACCTCGAAGAAGATACAGAAGGGGTACTAACAGAGGCAGACAGCCTTGACCGCCAACGAGATGACACAGTCGGGAAATTCCTCGAGATGGCTGAGATGCAGTGCCTTAATAATTGCAATTTTGTGTCTCCTATTCACTGTTCCATGGCTGTGGAACAGACAGACATACCTGAAAACAGAATGCAGAGGGGAAGACAATCTGTGGAAGACAAAGGAGAACTTATGGCTGTACCTGGCCAAAACTCTGAACTTAACTGACTTTTGTCTCCGAACCACTTTATCTGCATTTAACATTTTGGAGACATGTCTGATAGCAGTCCCCACCCCAGTAGATGTATGGACAGGGCTCCTACGTTCTCAATGGAATAACACAGATTTGGAGGATCATGATGTTAAATATGGATATGTAAATCCTTATCATGCTTGTTATGACTGTCCTACATATGAGACTCTGCAAAGTAATATGATAGAAATAATTACAGGTCTTGTCACAGCAGCAGGAATATGTTATAATTTCACCTGTGATGAGACACTATTGCCTCCCTGCATACAAACAAAAATGCAGAATAAGACTAAACCAAATATTTGTGATAGAGATCTAGGTAGTTGTAAAAAGATAGTATCAGGAAAAAATATGCAATGTAATATTACTAAAACAGTACCATCCCTAGACAAACATGTACCTCTACCAGCAGGATGGGTATTGGCCTGTGGGAATACTAGTTACACATACATACCGGCCAATATTACAGAGGGACCCTGTACAATAGCTAGGTTGACATTAGCAATGATACCACTATTCCCAGCAATGCAGACACGACACACGAGAGACACTTCCCTACAGTTACCAGAAAATTTTGATTATAATGTGAATCTCCTCTTTAGAGCAGAATACATGAGTTAAGGGGTATCTTTGATAGGAGTACCAGGTTTGGCCATATATAACCACAGAACTTGCCTGTTTTATGGTAAAACAGATAAATGTCACTAGTGCAATTCTGCAAGATATGCTGCTGGATATACAATCATATAAAAAGGCTATCTTGCAGAATAGGGCAACTATTGACTATTTATTGCTCCAACATGGTGTAGGATGCTCAGCGTTCGCAGGAATGTGTTGTTTCAATTTATCAGACCACTCCCGTGGAATAAAATATAAAATAGGCCAACTAGAAGAAATGATAAAACATATAAAACAAGATGTTGACCAAGGTTGGTGGGACTGGCTTTTTGGCTGGATACCTAACTTTGGTCAAATAAGATATGTTTTAGGAGTGGCACTCGCCGCGATCGCTGCAATAGTGTGTCTCTGCTGTTGTCTACAGTGTGTGCCCTCCCTTCTGGCCGTATGTAAAAAAATGTGGCCGAAAGAGGGGTACACTCAACATTCCTCTATACTCCGGTAGAGGTAGAAGAGGCAAACACAACCCCAACAAAGCCTGAGGATTATACTCCTAAAGGGTATATGGAATACCTAAAGGCTTATAAGCAAACTAAGGGAGAGCAGAGAAAGAACCATATAGTATAAGGTATATATATAAGGTTCTAAGAGGGGATTGATGGAATATAAGTAACTCCATTTTGTCCTTTCAGCAACGTGCATTACATTTGGCCAGTGCACTTACAAAATCCCCCTTCCCCCCTTCCCCCCTTTTGGAATGTGAGAAACTTCCTGTGCGGTTTCAAGATACCCATACATTCCTTAGTTTGTAAGTTTGAACAGTCCTACCTTATAGGGTTATCTTGGCTCAAATGCCTGCTGGCCTATGTGTGTATACCTGATTGGTCAAATGCTGTTACTATGAGTCATCTATTATGTTAATGCAGAGCTCATGTGTGATCATACTATAGGTCAAACAAATGATAACATATGATTGGATGTCAAGGAAGCTCAACCCCCTCTATTATAACTGTTTGCCAACTGTGAAATAAACCAGAATGGATTGGAACTACACACGTGTTCAGTGTTTCACCCTGATTCATTCTCCCGTTACCGGATAAGATTTAATTCAAGCTGATCACCGAAATCATGTGTCAGGGACACGTTAGGCAAAAGAGTCTATATTGCCTTACAGTAACTACTGGTTGCAGTAGAGAAACTCCTTTCATCCCTGCTGATTCTGCAGGTTGCTTTAGTAGAGAGGCAGCACTGCTTCTAGAGAGAGTGAGGTATACTGCTAATGCTAACAGCCCCACTGGAATTTACACTGGCATGGTGGTCGCAGGAGAGGAGACAGGGATGACCGGAGGTCCAGCAATCAGGTCTGAATCATCTGCAGAAAACGCAGTTGTGGAGGTAACATTCTGCAATGGTAGCAACAGCCGAAAAGTAGCAGCGCAGGGTAGATATGTGGAGCCTGAGGAAGACGTCAGGTGACCATCTTGTGAGCATGGGGCAGTGTCCAAAGACAGCAGATGACAAGTGAAATACTGCTAAATTTTGCTTTGAGTGGAGAATACTTTTATCAATACTGTCCAGAGCTGTCACCTGTCAGTATGTGAATTTGCTTAGATAATTCCATTTCACACAGCCATAGTAAACCTTCAGATATGAGTGAGGGAAATGAACATGTGGGGTCACTGTGGGTAGATTAAAAATGGAGGCAAAAAGAATAATAAAATACTGATAGTAGTTTGCTATAAGCCACCGTAAGTCCACAGAAAATCTGTTATTAAGGGAAATAGATGAGGCAGCAAAACATAATGAGGACTAGATCTTGTAAAAGAAACAGGTTCTTGGCAATAACTAGTGTTGAGCAAGCATGCTTGGCTGAACTGCTGTTCGGCTCGAGCATCGCTATGCTCAGCACATCGGAGTGCTCGAGTACAATTTAATACAAAAAAGTTAATGGGAGACCCGAGCATCAAACCAGGCACCCCCTGGTCTGAAGAAGAGCGGGTGTCTGGTTCACAAAAAAAGGTTAGAAATTGATGGAAACCCCATCAAAATGGTTTGGAACCAGCATTAAGAGGATGGCTGGATGTGTCTTGGACTCCTATTATCTACGACATACAACCACACAAAGGCTATATGCCAAAAGCTAGGTATATGCAAGCCATCAATCTATCCATGAGACAGATGAAAGTCTGAGTCAGCATACCTTACAATGGCAGCCTTGTGCACTATGAGACATTCCAAACCAGCTCTCATCTGACTGAGTCAGTAAGCCTCAAAGTTACTTCATCTCTGTTGTTTGCCATTTCCAAACCATTTTGATGGGGTTTCCATTAATTTATAACCTTTTTTTGTGAACCAGACACCCTCTTCTCTTCCGAGCAGGGGGTGCCTGGGGTTCCCCCATTGACTTCCATTGTGCTCGGTAGAGCACACGAGCATACCGATCTGTTCGGCCCGAGCACACAAGCACTTTGGTGCTCGATCAACACTAGCAATAACCCAAAACAATAACCTTGCCCAACCAGTTCAGGATCCGACTAGAGGGATGGCGACACTGGACTTAGTATTAACCAATAGACCTGACAGAACACCAGACGTGCAGGCCGGGGGACACTTGGGAAATAGTGACCATAAAATAATAACCTTCCAATTTTCATTCAAAAGGGTGTTTCTTCAGGGAGACACAAAAATAGCAAACTTCAAAAATGAAAAATTTGATCAACTAAGATAGGTCATTAGCCTCACTAACTCAGACAACGTCCTGAAAAATAAGAATGCAGCCACAAAATGGGATTTTTATTAAAAGCATCTTAAACTCTAATTCGAAGAGGTACATAACTTATAGGAATGAAAGGGTAAGAAACAAGAAACAAACAATGTGGATAATTAGGAATGTAAAGAAAGCAGTAAATGACAAAAAGAAAGCATTTAAATCACTAAAACAAGAAGGTACCGATGAACTCTTGAAAAAATATAAGGAAAAAAAAAAAGAATGTGTCACAGGGTAGCGTCACGGGTATAAAGATAGAGCGGAGGTGCACCCCCTGAGCTGCCACCCGGTCCCCTGTCCCTGCCTACTTGCACCACCCACCCTAAGTGACGGGGCGCAACTGGGCGACAGTCCATGACCTGAGTAAGTGCAAGCAGAGAGATAGAGAGGGAGCAGGCAGAAGAGGTGTCAGAAAGCAGATCAAGGGTCAAATCCAAAGGTAAGCTAAATAATAATAATAATACACAGCCTAAGGGACCAAAATCACAGGCAACCTGTAGCCATCAGGTTGTCTGTATTTATAGTGGGGAGTGAGGGTCATGTGACGTGGCCAGCGTCACATGACCTACAGACAGGCAAGTTGAGCACCGGGTGATCAGCTCGGCGCTCAAGGCAGACCTGAGAACGAGGCCAAACACAGATCCTTGCGCCCCGTTACAATATGTAAAAGACAAATAAAAGCAGCCAAACTGGAGACAGAGAGATTCATTGTCAAAGAGAGTAAAACTAACCCTAAAATTTTCTTCAATTATATACATGGTAAATAGTAGAAATCTTAAGGTGTCGGCCCTTTACAGAGTAATGAGTGGGGAGTTGCAGACAGATTAGGAGAAAGCAAACCTATTAAGTATTTTTTTTCACCGTTGTATTCACTGAGGAAAATAAAGTGCCCTGTCTGACCCAGGAACAAGTGCAGCAGCGTCCTAAAAATATTAAAATAGACAAATTGCTGGGACCAGATGTCATACACCCCCGTGTCCTAAGATAATTAAGTAATGTCATAGCCAGACACTTATTTCTATTTAAGGACTCTATATTGACAGGGAGTGTTCCACAGGATTGGTGCTTAGCAAATGTGGTGCCAATATTCAAAAAGGGGTCAAAAGTAGAGCCCAGAAACTATAGGCAGGTAAGTTTAACATCTATTGTGGGTAAACTGTTTGAATATTTTCTAAGAGATGTTATCTTGGAGTACCTCAATGAAAATAAGCCTATAACACTATCAGCATGGTGTCATCAGGGATTGGTCATGTCAAAATCAATTAAAATAAAAATGTTTGCAGATGACACTGAACTGTGTAAAGTAATTAGCACAGAAGAGGACAGTATAGGAATCTGGATAGATTGAAGAGGTTTGGGCAGAGAAGTGTCAGATGAGGTTTAACACTGACAAATGTAAGGTTATGCACATGGGAAGGAATAATGCAAGTCACCCGTACATACTAAATAGTAAAACACTGGGTAACACTGACATGGAAAAGGACCTAGGAATTTTAGGGGACAGCAAACTTAACTGTAGAAACCAGTGTCAGGCAGCTGCTGCCAAGGCCAATAAGATCATGGTGTGCATCAAAAGGGGCATAGATGCTTGTGATGAGAACATAGGGGGTCATTTATTAAGACCGGCGTTTTAGGCGCCGTTCTTAATAACCCCTATATAACCCCGGCCTCTACATAACTTCGGCTCATCCAGCGCCATTCTAAATGTAAGGTTTAAATGTAAGCCAGGTGTATTTCTGGATAATAAATGGCCCCCATAGTCCTGCCACTTTACAAATCACTAGTCAGACCACACATGGAGTACTGTGTACAATTCTGGGCTCCTGTGAACAAAACAGCAGAGCTGGAGAGGGTTGAGAAAACAGCAACTAAAAACATTTTCCTCCTTAATGAAGAAACTTGGCTTCTACTTCATGGGGCTTTCCTCTGGATCAACTTGCAGGATAACAGGTTGAACTGGATGGAGAGATGTCTTTTTTCAGCCTTACAAACTATGTTACTATTTTATAATAACCTACATTTTATAGTTATTACATTTGCAAGACATCTAGAACCCCCTGAAATTTCTGATCTGAAAGTTCTTCTGTATGAAATACAGCTTTAGGGCCTATATAGAAGCCCTCAAACAACGGTCCATAATGTAAGGGCACCGGCTGTGTGCACACCGTATCACAGATGTGGACCCATTCACTTGACGAGGCATGGAGTGGAAGTTCATGGAAGCACTACAGAGTGCTTCCATGGCATTTTGGTCCGTACCTCCGCACCGCAAAAAAATACAACATGCACCATATTTTGTGGTGCGAATGGATTGCAGACCCATCCGCCAGTGCAGGCCATGCGCAATCACTGAATAGGTTTTGAGATTGTGGCTGCCCACTGTGCCCAGACTATTAGGCATTCCAGACCACCAGATTTTACTCCAATTGACATTTATACAGTAGTTGTGTATTAAATTTGTTCTCTATGATTTATTTTTCCGATTGCTGGATAATTTCTGCGTTTTACCATATGCTATCTGCATCTGTTTCTGTACATAGTCATCTCTTAATGTTTTTTAATTCGTTGTTTCAAAGTCAAAGCTGGAGAGAACTCTTTTTTAATGTCACTCATGCTGATTAAATTACCATTGTCATTTAGAAATAAAATGTTAGCAAACAGCAGCATTTATTGCTACTGTACAGCGCACTTCACAGGCAGCCTGTCTGAAATAAAAAAATTAAACATCTGGTGAGTTTAAACCTCCTGGCTTCGTGCAGTGAGTGCCATTGTTTAGGAAAATCCTGCCAAACTTTGTGGGTTCAAGCTGAGGAAGGGGAATTTCACAGATTTCATTTGATTGATTTAGAGGGAAAATGTCAAACCTTGTGCCTTATTAAGCCTCCTAATTTTTTTCCCACAAGAATAATGTTTTATGTGCTTGTTTGTTTTTATCATACTATCTACAACTTTGATTCAACCCCGTTCATACTATAAAATGAAAATGTATGCAAATCCATATCAATCTACTAGGGAACATAAATGCATATACTAATCGAAAGAGGCAGGCTGCTGCGTTAATGTTTTGTGTGAAGTTTCAAACATGACAGTCTCCAACATGCTGTAACCAATATAAAGCAGTCATAACAATAAAAATTGTCTGTAATGAATTTATCTAGACACAATCGAGATACCACATTCTACTGATACAACGGATACAGGACCAGACATTTAATGGAAGAGATAGGGAGGAAAACCTCATGTCCCAAAAATTATAATAAGTGATGTCATAATAGGCCATGTTCATAGGAACACCAATAGTGTAACATTGCCATACAATAAAACACCAACAGCAGGAGAACTTTACATACTTACAAAATGGATTGGTATTAATGCAACACCTCTTACCAGTACAGTGCAGTAGTTAACCACCTCAGCTCCCCTAGCTTAAACCCCCTAATGACAAGACCACTTTTTCCATTTCTGCACTACACTACTTTCACGGTTTATTGCTCGGTCATACAACTTACCACCCAAATGACTTTTGCCTCCTTTTCTTCTCACTAATAGAGCTTTCATTTGGTGGTATTTCATTGCTGCTGACATTTTAACTTTTTTTTGTTATTAATCGAAACTGACAGAATTTTTAGCAAAAAAATGACATCTTTCAGTTGTAAAATTTTTCAAATAAAACTACATTTCTATATAAATTTTTCTCAAAATTTATTGTGTTACATGTCTTTGATAAAAAAAAATGCAATAAGTGTATATTTATTGGTTTGCGCAAAAGTTATAGCGTTTACAAACTATGGTACAAAAATGTGAATTTCCGCATTTTGAAGCAGCTCTGACTTTCTGAGCACCTGTCATGTTTCCTGAGGTTCTACAATGCCCAGACAGTAGAAACACCCCACAAATGACCCCATTTCGGAAAGTAGACACCCTAAGGTATTCGCTGATGGGCATAGTGAGTTCATAGAACTTTTTTTTTTTTGTCACAAGTTAGCGGAAAATGATGATTTATTATTTTTTTTCTTACAAAGTCTCATATTCCACTAACTTGTGACAAAAAATAAAAACTTCCATGAACTCACTATGCCCAAAATGGGGTCACTTGTGGGGTATTTAGAGAAGAGAAGAAGAAGTCTGGAATCCAAATGCCTAAAAAATGCCCTGTGAAATCCTAAAGGTGCTCTTTAGAATTGGGCCCCTTTGGGCACTTAGACTGCACATGAGTCTCACATGTGGTATCGCCGTACTCAGAAGAAGTAAGGCAATGTGTTTTGGGGTGTATTTTTACATATACCCATGCGTCTAATATGCCTTTTTGGGGTTAAAAAAAAATCGCATCTACAGCCTGCCAGTGAATGATTGCCGCTGGCAGGCTGTAGATCCACTCGTTTACCTCCAGTTCCTGTGAACACGCACTCCTGTGTGCGCGCGTTCACAGGAAATCTCGCATCTCGCGAGAGGACGCATCGGCGCGTCCAGGAGGAATAACCCGTCCGCCGCTAGGACGCAATCCTGCGTTCGGCGGTCCTGAGGTGGTTAAAGGGGCTGCCCACTTTCTGGCTACTGTTGACCAATATGTTGTAAGATCATTATATGGCATTTACTAATATAGCCTTTATTAATATTTTGTGGTATTTTCTATATTTTATAAGGTATGTTACCTTGTTGGCAAAGTGCTGTCCATACAGAGGTCCTGTCTATAAAATGGCTACTGATGGGAGTTCATTGTAGATGCAGTATCTGTGAATGGAGGAGATAGAGTGATTTGTCTTGTCACATGACCCTCCATCAGCGGCCATCTTACGGACAGGACCACAATGCAAACAGCACAGATTTGCCAAACAAAGGGATATGGCTTATGACTAGTGTTGATCGCGCACCAAAGTGCTTGTGTGCTCGGGCCAATCACATCAGTATGCTCGTGTGCTCTACCAAGCACCCGAGCACAATGGAAGTCAATGGGAGAACCCCAGGCACCCCCTGCTCGGAAGAGAAGAGGGTGTCTGGTTCACAAAAAAAAAATTGATAGAAACCCTATCAAAATGGTTTGGAAACAGCATTAAGAGGATAGCTGGACGCGTCTTGGACTCCTATTATCTACGACATACAAAAGACAACCATAACAGGCTGAGTCAGCATACCTTACAATGGCAGCCTTGTGCACTATGAGACATTCCAAACCAGCTCTCATCCGTCTGAGAGCCAGTAAGCCTCAAAGTTACTTCAGATCTGTTGGATGGCTTGGGTGGACCTGCGCACCTAGATCAATATCATTAGGATGACAAAAAGCTTTCTGATTTTCCTAACATAATATTTAATAACCTTTCTATACAGTTTTGTCATGTAAAAACTCATTTGCATAAACATCGGCATATGGGAAAGACATGCAAATGAGTAGAATCTGTCTTATTTTTCAGCTGAAAAACCATTTGCATGGAAAATTTGCGATCTACACTACTCATGAACAGCGCCATCTATTGGTTTCATAGGCTTATGACAAGACTATTAGTCTTAATAATACCAAAAACCACACAAAGGGGACACACATTACAAATAATAGCTTTATTAGACAATAATTAATTACAAACAATTAATACATAAATTGATAAAATATAGCAGCAATGCAAGTAAGTGCTGCGACAAGCAGCTCACCTGCTGTATCTAAGAGAAACAGATCCCCACAACCTACAGAATGCTCACTTCAATGGTCAGTGAAGAGGCACTAGTAGCCGTAATATCCCAAGGTAGTTCAAAAATTGACCTAAGTATCCTATATATTGAATGCCACTATAGAGCTCATAAATAGGCCCCAACTATGGATATCTAAGTAAATAAACAAACAAAGGATATAGTATTATATTGAAAAAATACCTTGGTGAACAGCCAGTAGAGAGATCGGACCTCTGGACAGCAGGGAGCACACACCGACGCACGTTTCGCTACCGCTTTCTCAAGGGACCTATCTAACCACATCACCCCACCATCAAATATACCTCAAACATTAATTAAAACGAGGGAAGACAGCTGTGCAGGGACCAATAGATGTGGGTAACGTGTTCACCTTATCCTGGGCGTAGTCTCGCGAGAATACGCCATATGTGACGTCACGAATGTTACTCAAATGACGCGCAGATCTCGCGAGAGTACACACGCAAGAGGTCACCTGATCTTAGTCATGTGACCGCGCCCCGATCTTAGCGCAGACATAGCAACCTCAGTGCATAAGAACCCTTGTCACGGCCCATATAATACACGGGTACAAACACTTATCTATATGAAGATAAGATAATCACTAGTCTAATATAGGAAAAGGGGGCACAATAGCAATATTATTGAATCTGAATATACAAAGCAACAATCAATTCATCCATATAGAAACAATTTTATGTCTACATGATAAATAGTGCAATTTTATATCTACAACATGATAAATACAAATAATAAATATTAGATGATAATAAATCTAGTCATATAATAAATATTTAAATAAAAACAACTAAGCGCACAAACTAAGACACATACTATACAATAGTGCATAAATATCAATATCAATGATTGTAATAGACAATTATTATGATAAAACAAACGTGTAGTATCACCCTAGAATACATAAATATTAATTCATAAACAAATTTTGATCCATTAACATGATTTTATTAATAAGAGTGAAATTGATGAAGTGCAAATTGCATTGAATAAATAAATAAAAAATAATCGAAAATAAATAATAAAAAGGATGTGCAAAAAGTGCTAAAGTGAGTAGTACTTAGTGACAAAGTGACAAATGCATTGAATAGATAAAAATGATAAGAAAATATATATAACAACCAGTGTTATACACCAGTTATTATTAGATGACCTTCAACACCTTCATTATTGTTCTTACTATCATTTATAATGCAATGTCAACGGCGAATCTAGTTGCATACTATATAAAAAACATTTTATATTCAGAAAAGGGGGAATTCCATATTCAGTTATGCTATTCAAAACCAGATGTCCCCCATGCCAGTCAATATTCAATAAAGAACATGTTCATCCTTGTCTCGGTGTCCCCCGTATCAAATCCCAAAATACATGTCGGTGTCCCCCGTATCAAATCCCAAAATACATGTCAACTCCCACTGGGCCAACGTTTTTTTCCATTTACTACCTCTGGCTGAAATGATGACTCGGTCAATCATCCCTCTAACCCTCAGCAGCGACGCATTCGAGTCATACTTTTCTTTAAATTGCCTTGGTAGGGTCTTTAATTGTGTAACCTCCTCCTCTCCTGCTGCATTGATCGATAAAATATGTTCCCTAATTCTTCTTCTTAGTTGACGTTAGGTCATCCCTACATATATGAGGTCACACGGGCAAATTGCCCAGTATATGACTCCAACAGTCGCACAATTGATAGTATGTGTGATCTTAAAGGGATTCTGTCATCAAGATTTTCGATATGGAACTGTTCATATCCAGCCGTCTAGGGCGCAATTTAGCAGGGGGCGCAGGCCTCGTGCGGTTTTAAAAAAAAAGCATTGCCGCAAGTTTTTTTTGTTTTTTTTAGTAACGGCGGCGGCGGGCCCTCCCCCGCATCGGGAAGATGCCGCACTGCCCGGGCTGGTGCGTCTATGATTGTGCACCGGGCGCAGCCTGAAGAGAGGGACTCAATCACAGGAGGGAAGTGCCTCTAATGTAGCATGGCCGAGCTCTGTTCGGTCCGCGGTACAGGAGCTTTTGTTTCCTGTACCCGGCCGGACAGACAGGAAGTAAATGAGAGTGACAAGGGAGGGGGGAGTAAATGAGAGTGACAAGGGAGGGGGGGAGTAAATGAGAGTGACAAGAGAGGGAGGGGAGTAAATGAGAGTGACAAGGGAGGGGGGGAGTAAATGAGAGTGACAAGGGAGGGAGGGGAGTAAATGAGAGTGACAAGGGGGGGGGGAGAGAGTGACAAGGGAGGGGGGGAGAAGAGAGTGACAAGGGAGGGGGGGGAGAAGAGAGTGACAAGGGAGTCCCCAGAGCCAGACCAAGAGCCAGACTGCAGCCAGAGACCAGATCATCTTATTGTCCTGGTGGTAAGTAGACAATGCAATATGTTTATTATTTAATTGTTTAGTTATTAATACTACATTGGAAAATAATTTACCTCACATTAAGGGCTCATTCAGACGGCCGTATGCTGTCCGCAAAAATACTGAATGCTATCCGTTTTTTTGCGGATCTGCAAAAAAACGGATCTCCAAAAAAACGGATAGCATTCAGTATTTTTGCGAACCCATAGACTTCAATGGGGCCATGTCCTGATTTTCACGGACAAGTATAGGACATGTTTCATTTTTTTGCGGATCCGCAAAAAAACGGATAGCATTCAGTATTTTTGCGGACAGCATACGGCCGTCTGAATTAGCCCTAAGGCTCCATTTACACGTCCGCAACGTGTTTTGCGGATACACAGAGCCGCGGATCCGCAAAACACGGAAAGCGGCAATGTGCGTTCCGCATTTTGCGGACCGCACATTGCCGGCACTAATAAAATATGCCTGTTCTTGTCCGCAAGAATAGGACATGTTCTATTTTTTTGCAGAATGGAAGTGCGGACCCGGAAGGAATGAATGGGTCCGCAATTCCGTTCCGCAAAATGCAGAACGAAATTGCGGACGTGTGAATGGAGCCTAAAAAGGACACTTTAGTCCCAGAACCTTTACAGTTTAATGTAGTGGTACTGGTGTCTATAGCCTGTTCCTGCAGAGAAAAGACACTGTGCAGTACTGGTGGTAAAGGAGCACTATAGTGCCAGGAAAACAAACTCATTTTCCTGGCACTATATAGTTGTTAGGAGTGGGGCACCCACGTACCTTTCTCCAGCGCCGTCACTGGGAACTCTTCTCCCCGATTCTCCTCTCAGCTGCGAATGCGCATGCGCACGCATTCAAAACTATGTTCCGCGTCTTCCCACTGTAATTTTCACAGTGAGAATCGCGGAAGCACCTCTAGCGGCTGTCAGGGAGACATAGAAACATAGAAACATAGAATGTGTCGGCAGATAAGAACCATTTGGCCCATCTAGTCTGCCCAATATACTGAATACTATGGATAGCCCCCGGCCCTATCTTATATGAAGGATGGCCTTATGCCTATCCCATGCATGATTAAACCCCTTCACTGTATTTGCAGCTACAAGAAGCTGGATTAACCCTAAGGGAAACATAGCAGTTCTTTTAATTTAAATGCTGAGAAAGGGGTGGAACATGATATGGGCAGATCATCTGATAAGGGGGGGGCCGCAATTTTTATCTTGCCTAGGACGGCAAAAATCCTTGCACCGGCCCTGTTCATATCATCCTCTCAGTCTCCATTATCTAATTAAAAATATACTAGTTTTACCCCCCCTGTCCTTTCATTTTCGATAAAAATCGGTTTTATTAATATGCAAATTACCTTACTAACATGCCCAAGAGGCTGTCCCTACGGCCGTTTGTGCCCCGCCGCGCCCCTTATCTCGTAGCCCAGCGCCGCCCCACTGCTAATTATGCACTCCTCTCATCGCCGATGGTGCGCCGTAATCTCGCGCATGCGCCCTAAATCCACTGGTCAGCGCCTGCGGGCGAAGTGCGCAGACAGCTGGTGCATGTGCGCTTCGCTCGCTGAGGCTGCTGCCAGGACACCGCGCGGGTGCTTACCAGTGGATTTAGAGCGCATGCGCGAGATTACAGCGCACCATCGGCGATGAGAGGAGTGCATAATTAGCAGTGGGGCGGCGCTGGGCTACGAGATAAGGGGCGCGGCGGGGCACAAACGGCCGGAGGGACAGCCCCTTGGGCACGCTAGTAAGGTAATTAGCATATTAATTAAACCGCTTTTTATCCAAAATGAAAGGACGGGTGGGGGTAAAACTAGTATATTTTTAATTAGATAATGGAGACTGAGAGGATGATATGAACAGCTTCATATCGAAAATCTTGATGACAGAATCCCTTTAAAGACCTTATCATAGTTGGAATTGTGGAAATGAGTGGCTCTCTCCATATTAATACAGGCGACACATTTTTCAAATGCCTTACTCCCCCATGGGGTCCCTCTAGTTCCAAAGGGACTCGGCATCTTGGGGGCATAATGCCTCCGGATCAAATGGTTCCGTAAGTTCTTTGCTCTCCTAAATGTTATTGAAGGATGTGATGGGATAACATCGTGCAATTGGGGATCCTGCAACAAAATATGCCAGAATTTGGACAATTCAGAATTTACCTTTTCCCACTTATTATTGAAGCCAGTGATAAATCTTATTGGTTGTGCATCTTGTCCTTTGTGTTTCCCCATTTTCTTATGAAGAAGGTTTCTTCTCCTTGCTGTCCTTGCTCTTTTATAAGCTCTTTTAATGCAACGTTTTCCATAACCCCTCTGTTCAAATGTATTTCTCAGATCTTCCGCCTGCAACTCAAAAAGATCATCAGATGAGCAGATCCTTCGAGCACGTAAGAACTGCCCCACGGGTATATTTTATATAAAATTACCAGGATGAGAGGAATTTGCATGTAGTACAGCATTAATTGATGTCTACTTTCTATATAGGTTGGTTATTTTCTGCCCCCTTGAATCAACCTGTAGCTTCACATCCAAAAAATCAACATTTGTGCGGGCCACCTTAAAGGTAAGTTTGATATTATAATTGTTATTATTCAACAGGTCAATAAATCGTCCAAACTCTTCAACAGACCCCTGCCAGATAATCAGAATATCATCGATATAGCGTCCTCAATATTGGACAACATTGGCCTCTGGCAGGGGGTCTGCCTGGAGGATCCTCCTCTCCCACAGCCCCAGGAACAAATAAGCATATGAGGGCGCACAAGACGCCCCCATAAGGTAATAGTCTTGTTCTTGGTTGAATTCAAAGCCTGGTAACTGAACAGCCACTGCACTATTCCCAGTCACTTACAGCTGGCAATGCATTGGGAGGAATTTATTAAAGACTAACATTTCCTACAATGCTCATAATAGAGCCTTCTGGCCAGATTGAGAGTGCACTTTTTCCCCACCTATCTAATAAGCGACCTTGATTAAGGTGGTACATATAGGTGTGTGTGCTCCCCCTCCCACCAGTTGCTGCTGCACATGGAGGTAACTAGGAGCAACACACTATATGTGCGGGGTCTGCGCTCCTGAACATAAATGCATAACGGCATAGGCAGGTTTAGCATAGGACCCGCCTGAACTGAGACCACCTTGTCGCTTGGTAAGTGGGCTTAGATGTGTTTTGATCAAAATGTATTGACCAAGTGTCTCAGATTTTATCAACAGGGTGAGGGCTTAGTCCATATGTTATGTTATCTATTATTATAGTGCCTGTGACTGTATAAATGTAGCTATGTACATCTGCGACATTCCTTATCATATCGTGCAGGTTGTTTTATTTACATTTTTTCCGTGATATGCTCAGATTGCACTAGAGGGACTGCGTAGTCAGAGCTTGAATTCAGTTTTCAACATAAGTGAATTGGGCGCCACGGGATTGTTTCTCAGGGTCAATAATGTGTGAAACAAGTCTGTATTTAGGCTTTTTTTTATTTCTATGATGCTGAGTCTTAAACTTTAACATCCAGTGAAACCTTTAGGCTGCGGTCACACATAGTATGAAGTGGCATTTTTTTTGCTCATGGGTTTTTACTGTGTTTTTTGCCGTAAAAACACCTGCTCCGTATGTTAGCTGAAGGTCTATAAGAAATTCAGGCCACACAAGCATTTCTTCTTGTTTTTGTTCTGTAGACAATGTTTTTTGTGTTTCTGGCTTCTTTTCAAAAACACAGAATGCTGGAGCTTTTGGTGTTATTTTCAGCAATTTTGGCAAAGCCTTCTGTATAAGGTATGAATGCCATGAAGAAAAACACTAGCAGTGAAAAAATGCCAAGAAAATAATGTCACAAAAACGCAGCAAAAATGCAGATGCCAAAAAAAAAAACATCCTAAATGTTTGCACTTTTTCTGGCCTTTTTTTTTTATAGGTAAAAAGAACCAAAAAAAATAACAGACTCAAATTGATTTAATTTGGAAGGACTTTCTAAAAAATATTGGATTGTCAAGCTAAAGGAAGCATGGGCTATATGCTATGGCACCAGTTGTAGTACAAATCTGTATTTACATTGCTAGTAAATAATTCTTAATCCCAAAATTGATTATAAATCCACTATAAAAACTCAGTGCTATTCTCTTATCATTTTGCATATCCAACGTATCTGGAAACAAATGCAGCCCACTGGATTAGCTAAGTTTTATTTTAGTTGTGCTGGGACAATAGATTTCTTTCTAGCTGACTCAATTAGAAATCACACAATGCAAAGCAAACAGAAATGCCTGCAAACTAATGTGTTTATAATGCTCACTTCACCTTCAAATGACATGCATTCTTCAATGCAAACCCTTGAGTACATGTTCTGTAATGGTTTCATTATATACAGTATGTATTAAATGCTATTAACAGTGAGACCATCTGTGCTTCATGAAGTGAAAGAAACAACGCAAAAAAACGGGAGCGCGTTAATTGCTAAATATTGCAAAATTTCATTTTATGCGATTGTTTTCTAATGTTTGTTCGTATTTTCATAGAAAACTGTTTTACTGCTGTATTTTCTATGATAGGCTGTAGCATACTTGCCTGAACAGAAAGGCTTCACAGAATACGTTTAATTCCTATTGATCTAATATAAACATGTATAACAAATTCATTAAGATGTGTTTTAAATTATACAGTCAGAGATGAGTTTGACATTTTGCAAAGCAGTTGCAAAATTTTACAGCCAGAAAATGTACTAAGCAAAAAGGTCTTCTCATTTGACAAGCTTTTAATCATTTGCAATAGTAGCTGCAAATCAGTTCTATGTGTAGCAATTAGTTTTTATGCATAACAGCCATAACTAATTACAGCTACAGTAGTTAACATATCGCCTCAGCTACTGTGCACGCGGTTAATGCCCGTGAGGCAGCTTAGAATATAAGGCTGGGTTACACTTTGCTTTTCTGCAGTTTTTTTTTAAAGGCACATCAAAAACACATGGTGCCATTGCATTTTTATAACGTTCCATCTGTAAAAACTGCATGGGCAATTACCATATGTGTTTAACATGTTGTACCTGAAAAAAATGCAATAATGGTAAAAAACAGGCATAGAAACTCGTGAATGAGATGGGCCTTCTGGCCCATCCCGTTCCTTGCCAACGCCACACCCACAATTTTAGTCCTGACATGACAAAGGCGAAGTCGCATATAGAGGCACAACTAACCATTGCGCCGCCATCTGCACCCGAAATATGCCTAATTTAGGTGTATTTCAGCTTAGTAAATGACCCCCGAAGTTTTCACCATTTAGGTCCACAGTGGACATGAATTGAGCAGAAGAAAATTCCACCATATAAAAATGTACAGATGTAGCAGGGTTAACACTCAAACTCATCGTGTTATCTTGAAACAAAAGCAATTGAAAAGCAATTGAAAGTGTTTGCTTAACGCATTTAGTTTAGATAACACATCTCATAAAGCATGAGTGTTAACTCTACTACATCTGTATTTGTCATGGTTTAACCATAGCTCCACTGAAGTCAGTTAACCAAGGGCTTTCCTAACTGCATCAACATCCTTCAAAATAATCATTTATGGAAATAGCTATAATTTTGCAATGTATTTATCTTACCTTTATTGCTCTTACCCTGTGCTCTGGGCTGTGGTCACATGACCATGGGCATGCAGCTCTTTCTTATTTCCTGTGATGTTATGTCCATACAGGGACAGTGATAGGGGAGTGTCTATGTAACTTAGCTGGGTGGGAGGAGCTCTAAATTGGAGGGAGCTATAAATTAGATGAATGTTCTTAGGGGAGGTGCTGGAGCAGAAAAAAGAGAAGTGCATCATGGTTTTGGTTGGATACTTGTAAGTGTAGAAGAGTAATAGAAAAAAAACAGACCTAACAATTAGGACATGCATGCTGCTCATTCAGAGTAACTGAATCATTCATGGAAATGGTCTTGTTCAGAAATAATAGCAGTGAGGTGTTAAATTGGTGAAGTTATTTATTCTGTGGAATACAGTGTTAAGGTTAGGCCTTATTTAAGGGTGGCAAATGTTGGTTATGGTGCCTTTCCTTCTGAAATACTGGGGAAAAAGGTCATTCCAGACATTGTTCTGATGAAGCACATACTTTGATTAAAAAGTTGATTGGAAAGGAACAACCATATATAGAGAAGTGCAGCAAATTATTGGCTGCTCAGCTAAAATGATCTCAAATCCTCGAAGTTGCATCCAATACCTGTAAGATGCGATAGGAAGCGTGGAACTACTGTTCAAATGGGTTGAAGAATAGCAAAAATGGTAAAGGCTCAGGCAATAATCAACTCCAGAAAGATCAAAGTTCAAAAGTTACCACTGAGTATTGCTACAATCAGAAGACGATTAAGTGAAGCCAAGTTACCATTAAGAACTGCCTACAAAGTTCAATCATTGAAAAAAAGACATGTCCTAAATAGGTTGAAGTTTGCCAAGGAACACATTGACTGGCCCAAAGAGAAAGCTGCATTGTTTTTTTGGGGTTTAGTGTCCACAAACAGATGACCTCCAAGCACTAAATTCAAGCCACAGTAAACTGTGAAGACAGTAAACCATGGTGGTGCAAAAATCATGATATGGAGATGTTTCTCATACCATGGTGTTGGGCCTATTTATCGTATACAAGGGATCATGGTTCTGTCACGGCCTTTGGTGTGTGCCGTGACACTTTCGCCGCGCATGCTGGTTGCTTGTGGCAACTTGTTGATATGTATGTGTGTGCGCTTTCCTTTTAAGGATGTTTACCTTCCCTGCTTTGGTGTGCACGGGGTTAAAGTGTGTTTTTGCTAGGTGTGGTGGGTGTGACCTCAGGCCTCTTTATAAGTTAGTGTGTTGGAGCCTGTGGTCAGTTGGATTTTGTCAGTCTGTGTAGGAGCTCTGCTCCCTGGCTGAATGTCTATGTCTGTGTGAGTCACCCTTATTTATTATAATGTCACGGTGGGGTGTGGGGGAAACCCCCCGCCGTGCAATGGCGGTGGCTGATAGCCAGGTAGCAGGGAATAGGGAGCAAGTCACCTTCTAATGCAACCCTAGGTTCTCCCTAGACTCCTAGCACATGAGCCGCCTCAGATGGTAAGGGGGCTCATGCTCACCGACCTAGGACCCTGGGAATCCCTGCTGTGCCCTAATTCTGAAGACAGGGCAGAGACCACGCATTCATCCTTCACCACGGATGAATGGTGTCTCCTGAAGCCCAGCAACTGACCACCAACTAGACAGGGCCACAGCCGAATGACAGGTAAGTACATAAGACAACAGACAACAAAAGTTATCAGGACTTACCTGCCGCCGACGAGATGGAACAGAAACTCACAGTCTAGCTGTTTGCTTAAAGCCCTCCAGGAAAGCTAGCTCCAAAAGGAGCACACACACCAGCAAACAAGGCCCACACCATACAACATACACCACAGGTGGGGAAGGGTAAACAGAAGAAAGCAGGAGGGAAAGCAAGGGAAAACAATATAATAGATAAGGGTGACTCACACAGACATAGACATTCAGCCAGGGAGCAGAGCTTGGGGAGGTCATGTTGCCTTATGCCGAATAAAAAATGCCTATGAAATTATTGTTTCAATATGACAATGACCCACAACACACCAGTAAGTGAACAACATCTTGATTACAGATAAACAGGATTGAGATAATGGATTGGCCAGCCCAATTCCTGGCCACAATCTCATAGATGGCTTGTGGAGTGACATTACAAATGCAGTTTCTGAGGCAAAACCCAAAAATGCAGAAGAACTGTGGAATGTAGTCCAATTGTCATGGACTGGAATACTTGTTCAGAGGTGTCAGACGCTGGTCAACTCCATGCAACACAGATGTCAAGCAGTTCTCAGAAACAATGGTAATGCCACTAAATATTAGTTTAGTAATTCAAAGTAAAGTAAAATCTCAAATATTTTTTCTGCTTATACATTAAATTTTTCAGTTTTTACTACACAAACTGGAGACATTTTATTGAATTGATTTGGAATCACATGTAAAGTATTTTCAGAGCATTGATATTATAATGATTTTGTACTTTATTTTCTTTTTTAAACTCTTTGCTATTTTTAATACTCGTGTACAAGAGGTAAGTAGTTACATAAGTATACTGTATCTGTTAAAAACCATAGTAATCCTGGAAAACCCCTCTAGTCCACATGTGCCCACCTGCTACAGATTCCATATGGAAACTTTAGCAAGAATTGACAAATTAATAGAATTTTTGTAGTTTATTAAAAATCAATTAGAAGTTTATTTTAAACATTTTTATGCAGATTTCAGCATACAATTTTTTAACAAAATGGAAGTAAAAAGAAAATAAGCTGTGTGAACATAATGAAAAAGTGAAATCCACAGTAAAAAGTTAAACATAAACTGACATGCTACAGATTTAAAGGACATCTGTCAAGCCTGTTTTTCCTTCCAAACCAAGCAGAAGACCTTTATGGTATCATTATGTGGTTCCTGATGCTGTTCTTATCTTTTTCTGAATGCACTAAAAATGTGTCTTTATTAGTGTTGAGCGAGCATGCGCGGCCAAATACCAGTTTGGCTCGAGCATTGCTATGCTTCGCACATGGCGGTACTCGGCCGAGTACCGCATGTGCTCTAGCACAATGCTCGATTCTCCTCCCTGCATGTTTCGCGGCTGCTAAGCGACTGCTAAAGTAAGTACTGCCCTCACTGTAAGGCCAATAGCCATGTTGGGTACTGGCATTACAGTGATTGGCTGGCCGGAACACGTCATTGGGTGCTATATAGCATCCGATGACCCGTGTTCGGCTCCTTCAAAGTCAGGGAGAGCTCAGCATAGGAAGGGACAGACAGTATAAGGAGTGTAATCGAATATTATTTCTGTACAAAAATGTCTCAGAGACCCTAAAGTCCTTGTGAGGACTATTGTGTGTGACAGCAGCAATATATGTTTGTAGCGCAACCTGCGCTAAATTGCTCAGTGTTAGGGAGAGCTGTGCATAGGAAGGGACAGACAGTGTAGGGAGTGTAATAGGAAGACTTTTATACAAAAAACTTTTCAGAGTCCCAAAAGTCCTTTTAAGGACTATTGTGTATGACAGCAGTAATATATATTTTTAGCGCATCCTACGCAAAATACTGTGTAATAAGCCACATCTCCTGTTTAAAGTGTGCGCATCCCTAAAATATCAGTGACATCCAGTGCACTTTTTCCGTAGATGGTGTCTTCTTCTGACAGTGACCTGACCAGGCCCAAATCTGCTGTATAACGTGTGCGCTTCTAAAAAATTTCTGTGACATAAAATTACATTTTTCAATAGACGGTGTCCGCTTCTGACAGTGACCTGACCAGGCCTACATCTGCTGTGTAACGTGTGCGCTTCAAAAAAAATTCTGAAACATAAAATTAAATTTTCCAATAGACGGTGTCCTCTATTGAATCACCACCCACAGAATCGAGAAAGATTAAGCCGCAAGCTCCACTCCTGGTGGTGCCCTTCCATCAATTAGTTTAAGTTTCAGCTTTGCAACCATACTCCCCCTGGAAACCAAAGACTTTGGTTTCTCGGAAGCTGCTCGGCGGGTCATGGGAATAACGCCCCCGGATCACCTGTCGGATCATCTTTGAACCTCCGACTTTCATTGTTGATTAATGAAAACATTCTTGGCAAATGCTTTCACTGTGCTTCGTCTTGCATCGGTCCACGAATTTCACCTCTAGCGGTGCAATACGGATGCCACCGGCCGTCCCTCTTAATTATGGCACCAGTTCTGAAAATCAACACAATTTTTGGCTGAACTTTCACTTTATATACAAGTAAATGTACAGGAAAGAATGTTTCCTAACATTTTTTGCTCTAAAATCGCTTTCATCTTTGGTTTTGTGCGTATTATTGTCAGTCTGTAAAAGTGGCGTACTAATTGGACAACATCGTTCCCAGCAGCAACCTGGGAGTCCAAGATGCATCCAGACATCCTCCCCATGCTGTTCCCGAACCATTTCGGTGGTGTTTACATCAATTTCTGACATGTTTCTATGAACCAGGCACCGTCCCCCTCTTCAGTGCAGGGGGTATCTGGTTTAATGCTCTGGTTCTCCCATTGACTTCCATTATACTCGGGTGCTCGGTCGGCACTAGTCTTTATTCTCCTCTCCCACCATATACTAATGAGACATTTAAAGGATAACTGTCACACTTAGACCCTAATTTCAATTTTCATATGTGTAGTTACTAATAACATGATATTCCAGAATCAGTTACTATTAGACTGACTTACCCCATATTTAATAAGATTCAGCCCTTAGCAACCAGTCTGCATAAAACTGCAATTTCGCTATTCAGTTAAGATGGCCGCCACTGCCCTCACCCTGAGGCTAATCCCGCCTGCCCTCACTAGCCAGTAACAATAGCCCCCCAAAAGTGTCAGTCACCAGAGCCCTCCCCCTAAAGGGTTAATCTCCTGCAGCACAAAGGGGTCCTCTTACCACATGTTGCTTTCATTTATACACGGAGCAGATGGCAGATCTCCCTTCCCTGGTCTGCGCTGCTTCCACTCTGCATCCTCCAGCTCTGCTGAGTGAGGGAGCGTCTGCCAAGCGCAGGGACAGGGAGAAGAGAAGTGCACACAGCCCAGGCACTGTTATCAGCTGCTGGGGAGGACCTGACTTTAATCATTTACTTACAGTCCCTGGCTGTCAGTAATCTGACCTTGCACGCAGCCTGCTTCTGCATCCTCCGTCCTTCAACAGAGGACGGACCCTGCCTAGCAACCCTATTTTAAGCACAGGTAAAGTAGGCAGTACAGGGAACAAAAATGTGGAATTAAGGGGTAATTGAATACACAGTGAAAAGTTGATATAGGGCCACCAAGGAGATATTAATCACCACAATCCAATACTCCCAAAAAAAAAATACGACAGTTATACTTTAAAGTCAAGGAGAATGGCTGAGAATACAGTTGTTCAGTGAGGAATTGAAGGAACTGGCCCTTTTTGAGTGTCTGATTTGAATTTGCAACAAATTTACATTTTGCATGCATTTTTGGTTACATTTGTTGCACCAAATACCTAAGGATTATTAGGTCAGTTATGAATCTGTCTTTACTTTGTGTGCCTGCCCCAAACTTCTGAACTGGTGGACCTTAATAATATATTTGGTGTGAGTGTAATATGGTTTGTACCTATATGTGTAAAAGTACACCAGGTGTAGGTTGCGACTTTTTTACAGCTTTCAGCTCTTAAACATAGTCCAATTAGAAAATTGATAAATATCACCAAATGTCAAAAACATTGACCAAATGTCATAGCTAGAGAGGAGCGAAGTTTTCAAAAATTTGATTAGAACATTTCACCAAAATTTTTCCACGTTTTTTCTGAATTCATTAGTCACAAAGCGCAGTAAATCAGCTATATCCCAGCCTGCAGTGTATCTCAGTGTACATCACTTTGCATTGCAGCAACATGCATAGTTAATTCTTTTCTCATAGTGAAACAGTTACAGTGCATCAGTATGACAGGCAGGTGATAGGCGACACTATTAGGCCCCTTTCACATGGGCGAGATTTCCGCGCGGATGCAATGTGTGAGGTGAACGCATTGCACCCGCACTGAATTCGGACCCATTAATTTCTATGGGGCTGTGCACATGAGCGGTGATTTTCACGCATCACTTGTGTGTTGCGTGAAAATCGCAGCATGCTCCTCTTTGTGCGTTTTTCACGTAACGCAGGCCCCATAGAAATGAATGGGGTTGCGTGAAAATCGCAAGCATCCGCAAGCAAGTGCGATTTTCACGCACGGTTGCTAGGTGACGATCGGGATTATTATTTTCCCTTATAACATGGTTATAAGGGAAAATAATAGCATTCTGAATACAGAATGCATAGTAAAATAGGGCTGGAGGGGTTAAAAAAGAAAAAATATATATTTTAACTCACCTTAATCCACTTGTTCGCGCAGCCCGCATCTCTTCTGTATTCTTTCTTCAGGACCTGGGTAAAGACCTGTGGTGACATCACTAAACTCATCACATGATCCATCAACATGGTGATGGATCAGGTGAATGACCATGTGATAAGCGTAGTGACGTCATCAAAGGTCCTTTTCCTCACAGATGAAGACAGAAGAGATGCCGGCTGCGCGAACAAGTGGATTAAGGTGAGTTAAAATATATATATTTTTTTTTTTAACCCCTCCAGCCCTATTTTACTATGCATTCTGTATTCAGAATGCTATTATTTTCCCTTATAACCATGTTATAAGGGAAAATAATACAATCTACACAACCTTGAACCCAAACCTGAACTTCTGTGAAGAAGTTCGGGTCTGGGTACCACAGTCGGTTTTTTTATCACGCGCGTGCAAAACACATTGCACCCGCGCAATAAAAACTGAACAACGGAACACAATCGCAGTCAAAACTGACTGCAATTGAGTACCTAATCGCGCAGGTTTGCCGCAATGTACCGGGACGCATCCGGACCTAATCCGGACACGCTCGTCTGCAAGGGGCCTTAAGCTTAGTTCACACTTCCCTTATTTGAACAGAACAGGGGCAGATCTTTTCATGATACCATATCTGAGAGTAGGATTAGCTCCTAATTTTGGCTCACCATACAGTAACTTCTGGAATTAACTAACCAAATAACTGAAGTATGAACATTAGGTCAATGTTAGCATCAGGTATAATGTACTTAACGGTACAGTAGCACAGGATTCTACTATAGAGTGAAAGAGCACACTCATTTTACACCATTTGCTTCCACATAGATTGATATATATATATTTTGTTAGCCACTGATACAAGTAGTAACCTCATGACAGAGTGGCGAGGGTGTCAGCAGAAAGTTTGCGTTGACATCAGTGTTTATTTATTCCTTTTCTGATCTGTCTGAAGAACAAAAAAAATTTAAAAAAATAAAAATCCTGTCTTTTGAGCATCCACCTGCAGTATTTGGTCAGTAACTGATCAGTATTGGAAAGGTAAAAACAGGACTGGGTACAAACTGAGATGACAAGTGATGGAAATATTTGCATGTCTTCTGTGTTTTGGACCAACTCCTGCTTTTGGCTTCCAAACCATGATCAAATCCCGATGCAAAATACTGACCATGTGATAGAGGCTTTATGGATACTTCAAAGACAGGATCCATTGTGTTTTTCATTTTTCAATTCTTCTGACAGTTCAGAAGAAGGGTAAAATAAACGGCGATATCAACAAAAATGCATCCAAAAAATGTGATATTTTTCAAAGCATCCTAAACTGTAATTGTGAGATGTACATACCTTATGGGAATAAAAGAGTGAGGAACAAGAAAAAAAACTACGTGGATAAATAGAAATATAAAGGAAGCAATAAGGGACAAAAAGAAAGCATTTAAATCACTAAAAAAAGGAGGGTAGCAAGTGTAACAGCGGCTGCTGTGTGCCGCTGTTCCCCTGCTTACCACCGCAGTCCCAGGCGCCGTGTTCAGTGGTGATCTGCTGCCAGTGCTTCCCATTCACCACTGCAGTCCTGGGCTCTGTCTCTGTAGGTACTGTTGTTATGGGATCCGCTCCACAGTTTCCTCTCAGCCCTAGCCACTGCATGCTTGCCGCTTGTTTCCTGCAGCACTTCGTTAAGGGCTGGCGAGCGGCACTGTCTATGCGTTATGGGTTAGGTCATGTGACCTCGCTGACCAATCCTTGCACTCCTCCACATATATAATCGGCTCAGCCCCCTTCACAGATGCCTCAGTGTCAAGGTCCTTGTGTCCTGCTAAGGTTCCTGATTTCCGCTTGTGTTCCTGACTCGTATCTGTATTCCTGGACTCTGCTACCTGTTAGTAGTGATGAGCGGCAGGGGCTATATTCAAATTTGCGATATTTCACAAATATTTTGTAGAATATTCATCATATATTTGCGAATTTTGAGAATTTGAGATTATTTTATTGAACGCGATAAATCGGCAATGTAAAAATCACGTAATGCGAATTCGTAACGCGAATTACAGGTGTGGGTCACTTTGGCTACATTTTTCAAGCTGGTATAAGTTTCCTGAGACTGGAGACAATGGTTGGCATGGCAGAACATTAGAATAGCTTTATATGCAGATAGAGTCAAGTGCTCCAATATATTCTCGATTGTGCTAATCGGCAGTGATTAGAATATTGCGTGCAACTTCACATTTTAGCAGATCTGACTACAGATTACTGATTGGTTCACTAAGTATTGTTGTGAACTTGACATTGCTTCCTTCTCATTGGCCCACAAGCAAGAAGCAGAGAGTAATCATGTGTTCAGATGGAAAAAAATGCAGAAAATTTGATGTAACGAATATATAGCACTATATTCTAAATATTCGCGAATTCTCGAAGTGGCTATATTTGCGATAAAAGTGCTCAACACTACCTGTTAGATCCCTGCCTGCTTGCCTTGACTCTCCTGTTGCTGAACCGGATTGCCTGACCTATTGCCTGTCTGACTTCACCTCTGCCTCATCCATCGGTCCTGCACTGTTGCTCCTGGTAACAACTCAGCCTGCTAACGATTCCTGTACCTTTGGTACCTTTCTCAGGTACCTCCTGGTCTGCCTGGACAAGCTGCCTTGTGTGCCTATCCTCCTCAAGAGGTAGTGACCTGGTATTCCCCTCGGGAAAGTCTATCCCCACCATCAGGGGTACTGTGAAGATCGAGGGGTTCACTTAGACAATGCCCTTAGAGGTGGTAGGACACGTGGCACAGTGGGTTCACACCCGTTGGTTCGTGACACCAATAACAGGCATTGGACTGCAAATTAGCTGGAAGTGAGACCCCTAGTGGCACAGTTGGTTCACACCCGCTGGTTCGTGACAGCAAGGAAGCATTGAGAAACTATGTGGGGAAAAAATAGAATATGTAAAAGACAAATAAAAGAAGCCAAACTGGAGACAGAGAGATTCATTGCCAAAGAGAGTAAAACTAACTCTAAAATGTTCATAATTTATATAAATGGTAAAAAGTATAAATCTAAAGTAGTCAGCCCTTTACAGAATGATGAGGGGGGAGTTACACAGAGCAATGGGGAGAAAGCAAAGCTATTAAATATTTTTTTCTCCATTGTATTCACTGAGGAAAATTATCTGTCAGATGAAATACAGAATGTAAAAGTACATTTCCAATTAAAAGTGGCCTGTCTGACCCAGGAAGAAGTGCAGAGGCGTCTTAAAAAGATTAAAATAGACAAATTCTCGTTACCAGATGGCATACACCCCCATATCCTAAGAGAATTACAGTAAGTAATGTCATAGGCAGACCCTTATTTCTGAAATTTAAGGACTCTATATTGACAGGGAATATGGTGCCAGTCAAAAACAGAGCCCAGAAACTATAGGGAAGTAAGTTTAACATCTGTCTTGGGTAAACTGTTTCAAGGTTTTCTAAGAGACGCTATCTTGGAGTACCTCAATGAAAAAAAACAAATAATGCCATATCAGCATGGCTTTATGAGGGATCGGCCATGTCAAACTAATTTAATCAGTTTTTATCATAAGGTAAGTTCTAGACTTGACCGTGACGAGTCAATGAATGTCATAAATCTTGACTTCTCCAAAGCACTTGATACTGGACCACATAAAATGTTAGTATACAAAATGAGAATGCTTGGACTGGGAGAAAATGTGTGTAAGTAACTGGCTCAGTAATAGAAAACAGAGGGTGGTTATTAACGGTACACACTCAGGTTGGGTCACTGTCACTAGTGGGGTACCTCAGGGGTCAGCATTGGGCCCTATTCTTTTCAATATATTTATTAATGATCTTGTTGAAGGCTTGCACAGTAAAATATAAATTTTTGCAGATGATTCTAAACTGTGTAAAGTAATTAGCACAGAAGAGGAAAATATACTGCTATAGAGGGATCTGGTTATGTTGGAGGCTTGGGCAGAGAAGTGGCAGATGAGGTTTAACACTGTAAGGTTATGCACATGGGAAGGAATAATGCAAGTTACCCGTACATACTAAATGGCAAAACACTAGTTAACACTGACATGGAAAAGGACTCAGGAATTTTAGTCGACAGCAAACTAAAATGTAGAAGCCAGTGTCAGGCAATTGATGACAAGGCAAATAAGATAATGGGTTGCATCAAAAGGGGCATAGATGCATGTGATGACAACATAGTCCTGCCATTTTACAAATCACTAGTCAGATCACACATGGAGTACTTTGTACAGTTCTGGGTTCCTGTGGACAATACAGACATGGCAGAGCTGGAGAGGGTTCCGAGAAGGGCAACTAAAGTAATAACTGGAATGTGTAGACTACAGTACCCAAAAATATTATGAAAATTAGGATTATTCAGTTTAGAAAAAAGACGACTGAGAGAGATCTAATAACCATGTATAAATATATCAGGGGTCAGTACAGAGATGTCTCCCATCATCTAATTATTCCCAGGACTGTGACTGTGATGAGGGGAAGGTTTCTATACAAACATAGAAGAGGATTATTTACGGTAAGAGCAGTGAGGCTATGGAACTCTCTACCTGAGGAGTTGGTGATTGTGAATTCACAAAAAGAGTTCAAGAGGGGCCTGGATGTATTTCTGGAGTGTAATAATATTACATGTTATAGTTATTAGATTTCTGGAGAGGTCATTGGTCTAGGGAGATCCAGAGATTGATGCAAAGTGGGTTGTCTTGTATGGATCCCTTCAGCTTCAGATTACAGAGCCTGCACTGTCCCTGCACTGTCCCTTCTGTCTCCCTATGCTCACCCTACAGTGTGTAAAAACTCTCCCTAAACTGTCCCTGCACTGTCCCTATCCGATATTCCACAATTAAAGGTCTATTGAACACTGTCCCTAGCACTTGTCACGTCTCTCCCTAAACTCAGTTCACAGTGAAATGACCAACACGGCAAGGGATAAGGCTTTTATAGGGCTGTGACATCACAGGGGCTGTCCACCTGCTGATTGGCTAATTTGCGTTCCCGGGTCTCTTAACATGTGTAGCCGCCATTTTAGGAAAATGACAAAGCGCATGGACTTTTATTGAATCAAGGCTCAACGCTGAATTTTCCAGAAGACCCTCGAGTGGTGACTGCGGTTTGTTCCTACGACTCTACAAGCGATCCTGGCCGGGGGAGTTTAATTTTATCCATTGATTTTAACTTATAATTGCTACCATGATTGAGGGTTCCAACCCCCTCTACCACTATACCTCTACTAAACACACGGCCGCCGTTCTTTCCACGGGCCGTGTGTAAATATATATTTTCTAACCAACCACTCTTTTACAGGATTAGATCCCTTTTTACCACCCTACCCTCTTCCATTGTATAATAGGTTATTGGCGTCGACTGTGTGGCTGGTTCATTATCTTGTTTTTTAGTCCATGCGCTTTGTCATTACAATATACAGCTATCCTTGCTGTGTATTCAGCCACTCGTGGCGGCCTACCACTTTTTCACCTCCCAACCCACTCTAGATTTCTCTCCCCTCCCCGGTGGCGTCTGGTTGTTGTCTATAAGACCACCTTTGGAGGTTTCTTCCAAGGGAAATCTTAGACTAACACTCTTTTTTGGGGGGATTTATTTCCCCTCCTCCTTCTTTATATTTTAGGAAAATAACAGATTCGTTAACACGAAGAGTGAGGAAATTCAGATTTGTTGCGAATTGAATTTTTCCTGAACTTTGGATCGAATTCCACTTCGGATGCTTAGATTTACTCAACACTAGTCACAGCAAACGGCAGAGCTGCCATGACTTGCAACTTTTCAAACCACAAAACTGACATATCTGATTTGATAACTGATCCTCCTATATCCTTAATATTAGGCAAACTGGCAAACTGTTTAGTTTTACCAGAATTTTTTGCTAAGCCAAGTCGAACCACAGAGTCCAGCAGGAAGCCTGCTTGCAGTAGTCCCTGGTACCCAGGAGCCTTATGATACATGCTATCTCTGTACTACGCCTTTGTAAGTATATACAAAAGATCCTGCATTGATCCACAATTGGTGTATTGTACTATGTTTTTTCTGCTATTGAGTTTTAGTAACTGTATCTGGCTCAAGTTGTGAGGCATTTCAGAGTCCAAGGTGAAGTTTGAATGCAGTATCTTGGTTACATATGAAGATCTTCACTCTTCAGGATATGATATGCGAACAGTTTGGAACAGATTTTTTTGTGTGAAATCTGGTGCTACAAATGAGATCTATTCTGCTTACTTTGTGATGTGTTGAGGAGTGACTTTCTGGAGTCTATTCAGACTATGATTTAGGAATGTTGAGCGGTAAAGGACATTTTTTTAAATATATTTCAACTTTATGGTTGGGACTTTCATAGTTTTAAAAATGCAGAATGTGTGAAAAAAGCAAACGTTTTCCTTGCTTCTCTGGCCCTCACAGTGCCCCAATATTAATCCTACAGAGCATCTATCAGACAAGGAACAGACTGGCCAGAGCATGAGAGTGCCTCCATCTAATTTGGATCGCTTCTCTATCTGGAACAAGTTAGGCCTCATGCACACGACCGTTGTTCTGGTCCGCATCCGAGCCGCAGTTTTTGCAGTTCGGGTGCGGACCCATTCACTTCAATGGGGCCGCAAAAGATGCAGACAGCACTCCATGTGCTGTCCGCATCCGTCGCTCCATTACGTAGCCCCGCAAAAAAAAAAGTCCTATTCTTGTCCGTTTTGCAGACAAGAATAGGCATTTCTGCAATGGGACACCTATTCCGTTCCGCAAATTGCGGACGGCACACGGGTGGCTTCCATGTTTTGCGGACCAGCAATTTGCGGACGGCAAAAAAACTGAATGGTCATGTGCATGAGGCCTTAACCTGTTTGCATGGGCCAGTATTTCTGCAGAGTGATTTCAACAACTAGTAGAATCTATGTCATGACAAACTGCTGCGGTTCTGAAGGCCAAAGGAGATCCAATACAATACTTTATGGCTATCTCCCATGAAGTGGCCATTAAATATACTGTATGCATATATAGTATGAACTTAACAATATTTGTCCCATTGATTTATATCTATTAAGATTAATAATGTAAGCACAAGCAATGCAGACAATGTTTCCCTGGTATCTGAAGACTAGAAAACAAAGCACATGAGATAATGAAATACCTGACAACACTTGTCAGTGTTAAGCATAGTTTGAGTACATTGCTTGCAAGCGCAGTCATTTTCAAGTCAGGAATGATTTTTGTTATAATGATAATCAAAATAACCAATCACAAAGACCTCAGAACTGCTGGAAGGATGTCAGAATGTGTTCCTTCTACTTTCTATATTCCTGACAAGTATGAAAACCTCACAGTAGCTGTGATCTTCTAAATCCATCTGCAGCAGAGCCAGATGTCCCTGCACATTTTAATCCTGCAGATCATTACAAATGTTTGATTTCCATTCATATCACCATATAATAACAAATAAGGAGTAGATAAAATCTAAATTGCATCCATTACAATACACCTCCTTTAGGTTACTTTCACACTAGCATTTCTATTTTCCGGTATTGAGATCCGTCATAGGTTCTCAATACCGGAAAAAACGCTTCCGTTTTGTCCCATTTCATTGTCAATGGGGACAAAACGTAACTGAACAGAACGGAATGCTCCGAAATGCATTCTGTTCCGTTTTGGTTGCATTCCCATACCGGAGAGCAAACCGCAGCAAGCTGCGTCTTTCTTTCCGTCATGGGATGCGGAGCAAGACAGATCAGTCATGCCTCACAATGCAAGTCAATGGGGACTTATCCATTTAAGCCTACATGCACATGGTTAGCAAATTGCGGATCTGCAAAAAAAATGGATGACGTCCGTATGGCATCCATTTTTTTTTGTGGATCCATTGTAACAATGCCTATTCCTGTCCACAAAATAGACAAAAATGGGACATGTTCTATTTTTTTTGCCGGGGCTACAGAATGGAGCAACGGATGCGGACAGCACACGGAGTGCTGTGTGTATCTTTTGCGACACCATTGAAGTGAATGGGTCAGCCCCCGAGCCGCAAAAAATGCGGCTCGGATGCGGAACCAAACCACATTCGTGTGCATGTAGGCTAACTCTGACACTATCTTACCCAATATAAAATGGATCCGTCCCCCATTGACTTTCAATGGAGTTCATGACGGATCCGTTTTGGGTATGTTAAAGATAATACAACCGCCTGCTTGGTTGGGCACGTGTGCGGACATGTCTAGGTGACGTGCGCACCTCCCTTCCGGCTGTTAAGCGCCTGCCTGCGCTAGCTTACCAGCTCGCACTGTGGTGGAATTGATGTAGCCATGGGCGGTGTACCGCTCCCGACTCTGCTGCCTCTGGGCCCACTGCAAGGTCTCTTAAAACCAGCCTGCATCTTGTCGTCTCCCTGCCTATGGGACCTCTGCCATGCTGGATGGAGTTGAATTGTCTAGTCGATCTCTGGAGACCGAACTGCGTGTGAGCTGTGGCGGCTAGAACGTGGGGACGGAAGCTGCATCGCTGAAAGCCTGAGCGCCTGGAGCCACCCTTCCCCCTCCCCCCTCTCCGTTCATCGTGATTGTACCCCCTGGTTTGTCAGGTTCGGCTTTGAGGTGTGACGCATAGAAGCCGGTTTTGAGGGGGTTTCGGCCGGATTCCAGCCGACGCTGAAGGAAGGTACTGTGGGGGTTGGTGGAGGGACGAGTAGAAGACGGCTCCAGACGGGGTACTATCTGGTGTTAAAGTTTACCTCCGGGGTGGTAAGAAAGAGGGGAGATCGCTATAACAAAATGAGGACACAAGGTGCTTAATGTCTCTTGTTTATAAATGCTACAAGTTATTGCGGTTGATTCCCCCTGGACGGAGATAGATGCTGTGTGACAAGGCGGTCTCTTCATGCCCCTTCTTTAATTCCCTCCCTGGGTATCTGGTTGGAGTCCCCGGGTATTGAGACCCATCGAGGCCCCTATTGTAAGTTAATTACGAAAACGCCACCCTTGTGCCCCTTGAGGGTTTGCACGGGGGAACTCTTTGCTGAGGGCTGAGGGTGGACAGCCCCTGGAGCACGGCAGCATTGTTGGAGGCTATTATATATATAAACAGCCATTGCTTGATTTAACCTAGCTAACAGTCGCTGGCTAATTACGCTTCATCATGGTAGAGATGAGTGGGCTCTGCTAACAGACTGTGTTAACACACTAACGGGACTGTGATATTTACTCCTAACCGTCTGTTTGGACTGCTAACAGAGAGATGTTAACTACACTCACCGTGTGGAATCGGGAAAATCTTAATGGTGTTTAACATACTCACTGGAACTCACACAAGCGGGACAGCATTTTTAATTGTGTTGTTGTATTATGTGTATGGCTGCTGTGGGAAGATATATATACGATTCTAAATCGCCTGTTGTGGGCTATAATCCTTTTAATAACCCTTTTTTTTTTTTGTAATTCAGTGCGGTTTGTGGACAGCCAGCTGTGTATGGGGTTAACAAGAGGAAGGCTGTTTGGAGTTGAAGGGCTGTGGGCCTGAATAATCAGAATTAAGGCGTTTGTTAACGGCATCTAGGGTGTGTCGGGTTATTAACAATTGCTATAATATTGCTGTGGTATATTATGGAGGGGAAAACGACTAGACAGGGTGTGGGAAAGAAGGGGAGGGGACAACCCGAATTAAACACTTCAATCTCCCCAATGTTTAAGAAGGCCAAAAGGTCTAAACAACAGTTATTGATAAATATGGGAGGACAGATTAGCCCCCTAAGAAAAAAAATGGGGATCCCTGGGTATAACTGAAAATACTGTTTTGGAAATGACCGAGGGGACTCCCAGACTGGGGAGAGAGGTACTAAACAACAAAAATAGGTAGAAGAAAACAACCCCAATAATGGGGTACATGTGCCGAGTCTGCAGGATATATTTCAAGAAATAAAAAATTGTAGTATGGCAAAAAAAGACCTCTCTCTCCAGACTGGGAATATTAGGGAGGTAGTGGGGCTCCTTTGGATTTACAAAAATATAAAGATAGATTGTCAGAAAAGAATATCAGATTCGGAAGATCTTCTCCAGATAACGGTCAAAGAAAAAAACATACTAAAGGACGATAACAGAGAATTAAAAAACAAATTACTAGAACTAGAAAATAAATCCAGGAGGTCCAAATTAAGATGTATGGGGATCCCAGAGGGGGAGGAAGGACGAGATCTTTGTGGGTTTATACAAAACTTGTTGGTGGAACAACTAGGCCAGGATATTTCAGAGCATAAGAACTTTGTTGAGCTGGCCTATAGGGTACCGGTAAAGCCACCCCTTCCCTACCCACCCCCCCGGAAACAAGACCGAGGCAGATAATGATTAAGTTATTATCAGTTAGGGATAAGGAGGAGATAGTGAGTAGGTCGAGGAAAAGAGGCAGGTTGGAATATTTGGGTGCAGAAGCAATGCTGTTTCCTGATTATGCGAGGGAGACGGTAAAAGAGAGAAGTCAGTTTATTGATGTAAAAAAAATACTGCGTCTGAATAATATTAAGTATTCAATGATGTTCCCTGCTAAATTACGGATAGAGTGGGAGAATAGAACATGTTTTTTTGTTTCTGCAGAGTCGGTGAGCGAATGGATTAAAGAAAAGATAAAGATTTGATGATTAAATAGCCGGGGTTGGGTCGGAAGGCGGTAATGCCAAATTAAGAGAGCCAGGGTCAGATGTTATCCTGGGTCATACGAAGGGTGGGTAATTGGCAATGCCTGTGCTGCTTAAGTTTTTTTTCTTTTTTTTCTTCTTTTTTAAAGAATATATGTATACATGTATAGCAGCAAAATAGAGAAGGATGCAGCGCAAATACAACAGTTTTTGGAGAAAATTACCACCAAGAAACTAACTGGCAGGTCGTATCTCATTGGTGAAAATGGCTATCTTACCTTCCCTCAACTATATTATGTGGAACACTCCAGTAATAATTCCCAAAAGAATTATTAAAAGGATAGTTTCCCTTTTGACGGATTTGATATGACGCGGCAAAAAAAACGAGAATCAGAGTGCAAATATTATATATCAGAGAGAAAGAAGGTGGACTATCAGTCCCAGATTTGGAACTTTATTTTTTCTCTGGTCATATTAGAGGAGGTTATAGATTACATACCGTAGATTATAGAAAAGAAGAAATTTAAAAAAGTATATATATATATATTATTTTTTTTCTCCTGGGGGAGCAATAGGCATTGGGGGTAAATAGGGTGGGCAATTGATATAAACAGATTTTACAAGGTTATAATGTAAATTATTAACTATTAATACTGTTATTGGATAAAATGTAATTGTACTGGTTTTATAATGTAAAACTATTGATAATTAATACTGTGGATGATTGTAATAAAATTGTGGAATACCAATAAGGAATAATAAAAAAAAATTGATAATACAACCAGATCCGTTCATAACGGATGCAGATGGTTGTATTATCAGTACAACGCTAGTGTGAAAGTAGCCTTACCTGTAACATTTTTTACTATAAAGCCCTTCCAACCCAACTCTACTACACCACCCTAACCAGGGGGAAAATACATATTTTTCTCCCCAAATACCTCAACCATGGCCAACATATCTGTTCATATATCCTTACTGTGTACGGATATTATATTCTACTACCTCCAGCCATTCTTTCTTAAATGGTATTTCTAGTAGACTGTAGCTGGCGTAGACATCTGGTGCATGGTAGGGCAGAGATGCACCTAATTTATTAAGAGGGATCTGCCTCTTAATAAATTAGGCGTATCAAACGCCAGTGCAGGGAGATCAAGACCAGTGTATAAGTATGCCAGTTTTGATGAATGTCTATCAGAATTCCGGTTTACACATTAGAGCAAGCTCTGAGCTGATGGTCAGACTTGAGGTCCCATGAATAGGTTCTCATAATGAAAAGGTTCAATATATAGTGACGCAATTGAGTTAGGATGTAACAAATTACACTGTAAGATTACTGGTGGTGAGTTAGCATTACATGTAAAATTAAAAAACTAACCCGAAGTGCTTCTTTAATCAATAGATAGAAAAATCATGGTTTTATCAGGGAAAGTATAGGGAGGGAAGGACTGGTCAAACCGAGTTCTGTGTTTCATACTGTTTTCATACAGCTGCTGGCAAATGAAAAGTTCATGTTGAACTGCAAATTCTCCAATTAGCAATATCAATATTTTTTGGGTAAATGAACAGCCAGACAGCCTTTTTATTTTTGAAAAAACCTTTAGTTTATAAGTTTTTTATAGACATATTGTTAGCACCTGCATCAATAGAATACATTTTTCTGCAAACACATTGTATAGCATCAAGATAATGTGCAGTTTAAGTGAACACATTTTAATGCAATAACTAAAATAATATAGCAGTTTCATTCCACGCATTGTACCGCATCAAGATACCGTGCAGTTTTCATGAACGCATTTTACTGCAATAACTAAAATAATATAGTAGTTTCATTCCATGCATTGTATTGTGTCAAGATATCATGAAGTTTTAGTGAATGTGGGATATTTTAGGATTTACAAAAGTATGAACGTTAAATATGATGGTGTAAGGATCCTGTAACACACTGTTACCATAGACTTTGCAAAAAAAATAAAACATCTGTTAGGATCCAACATCACAGAAAAAATGAGAATGTCCTGGTGGAAACTTGGTAAAAGGACAAAAGAAGGACACTTTTAACCATGAGAGAAGTCCTATTGAAAACCTTCAGTCTGCCAAATGTGGTCTGAATGTACATTAGAAGAACTAGACTAGACTGAACTAGTTAGATTATGAATATTTTTTCAAAATTTTTGGCCAATATATTTATATAAAGATAGAAACAGAACTGGGGATCATTACTTGAAAAATAGCATTTATCTGTAACAGTGGCAGTAGTTAATGAGTAATTAGATGCATACTGTGCAAAGGGGAAAGGAGCCATCAAGCAGATGAAAGGATTTCAATATTTTACACAGAAGTAGAATGTTAAATAATTAAACACAATATTAATTCATACTATAATATTAATCAAAGAAGAAACTGGATGACTTGTTGTTAGGCGCATAGAAGTCTAGACATGAAAAAGCACAGTGAGCTTTCCATATTATTATAAAAATGGAAATATATTGAAGGTAAAAACAAATATCAAAAATATCTGAGCATAAAAACATCATTTAACTCCAACTGCTTCCGTTCTGCCTGATTTGTCTTGCCCCATTGTTCTCCCTCTGTGACATCCATACAGCCTAACAGAGCAGAAGGAATAAGTTATTAAAAGTACAAAATCGGGGGCGTGTCCGGACGCTGACTGAGATGGCTGCCTGAAAGATCAGCTCCTGCCCGCACCGCAGCTTACTGTCCAGTGACTCCTCTGCTCCCAAGAAGACCCCTCTCCCTCCCCGATCCCCCTCACCTGCCAGGACCCTTGAACAGTGCTGGGATCGTGCTCCGGGTCCAGCGCTTCCACCGCGCAGCACCAAGGCACAGAGGGCCTCCCACCATTCCTCCCTCCCCTGCCTGATTCCAGCGCTCTGAGCAGGGAGAGGGATACAGCGCTACATACCCCTGCTGGAACTCTCCAAGGGACCGGATTGCCGCTGGCGGTGTCCACACACGGATCCTCTGGGCTGGGGCTCTCACCAGCTGCCCTGGATTCTCCGGCTGCTGCTGCTGGAAGGAAGGATCCCGCCATGATGGCTCCTGGACTCACCTCTCAGGGGGCAACATCACGTAAAGGTACTGTGGCTCCTCTTAGGGGACGAGATATTACCCCAGGGGACCCTGCATCTAGCCTTCCTGGGACCCCCCCCCCCCCCCCCCGCATGAGCCCTGGCAAAATAAGCAGCTCCCAGCCCCACCATTGCTGGACCAAGGGGACAGCAGCTCTCCTCTCCCTTCTGACATCTGGGCCAGATCTCCAAGCCCTCCATCACTTGCTGTTATGGAGCCCCCACCCCTGCCTTAACCTCCACAGCCCTGGGCGAGCTATTTTAGCCGTTTTCCTACAAAAGAGGACTTTCGGGTTCTTATTTCTGAAGTTACAGAGGCCTGTAGAGCTGAAATTGCGGCAGTTCACACTGAAATTAAACATGTGGTGGACCGGGTTGACTCCCTGGAAAATGCCCATGATGACACCAAACGGCACTCTTCATGAATCCATTTCTGCCCAAACGGCAGTGCTCAGGGGCATGGGGCGGCATTTAGAGGACTTGGATAACCGAGGCCGCCGAAATAATATTCGGGTACGGGGACTTCCGGAGGCTACCAGAGACGAGGATCTCTTTGCTACACTGGAAGCCATTTTTAACATAATCAAGTTGGACAGAGCTCATAGAGCACTCAAGCCTAAGGGCTCTGCTGCACGTCCTAGGGACGTAATTTGTTGTGTCCACGACTTCACCCTTAAAGAATCCATCATGGCTAAGGTGAGATCCCTACGCAACTTTGACTTTGATGGCACTCCAGTTCAATTAGTTACTGACCTATCCTGGTTCACACTCTAGAAAAGGAGACATCTTCAGCCTCTCCTCACATTACTCAGGGACCGCCAGATCGCCTACCACTGGGGATTCCCCTTTGCCCTGACGGTCCGTCCTCAAGGAAGAACAGAGATTCTCCGTTCCTTCTCGGATCTTCGCCCTTTTTGCGAATCACTTGGAATTCCTACCCCCGACATGTCGGATTGGGAGTTTGTCGGATTGGGAGTTTGGTTACAGGAGACCACGCATTTGGTCTCCTGTAACCAGGAAAAGAAGGCCTGGTCCAAGTGCATCCTCTTCCCCGCGGTCTCTTCCGTCATCAGGGCATCGTCCATCTGCTTGACCGCCAATGGATGGGGGGACTTGGTCGTCCAGAACTTGCCCTTAATCCTTTACGCCCTCAGGATTGATGGTCCCTAATGGGCCCCCATATTGATCGTTTATTACCTCTGTTAAGCCAGTTGTTGCTTTCTTGTTGCTACATCACGGTGCTGGCTATCTGAAGGGCCCACCTAGTTGTTACTGGTTTTCTTTTCTCTCAGATAATTGTAGTTGGCTCCTTGGCCAGCCTCAATTTGTTGATCTCCGACACTTACACCCCCAAAGGGGCTTCTTATTTGCCCCTAGCAGGGATTATATCCCTGGGAATAGTTGTTTACTGCTATCTGTTTGTCTGTCTTTGTGTTGTCCCGTCCTGTCTCTCCCCCCCCCCTCCTGTGTTCTCTCTCCTGTTGTAGGTGCCTGAACTTCCTTGCCTGTGTAGATCGTGTACCTCAGTTTTGCCTTTGATCCGTTGACCGACTAGTGCGAAGCCACTGACGTATATGGACTCCCTCGGTGAACTGTACTCTGTATACATTGTGTATCATCACATACTCACATGATGCGGTGCATAACCTTCAATGTCAAGGGGCTCAACTTTAACGCCAAGAGGAAACTCTTTTGGAACTGAAATCCCTTAAAGCGGACATTGTGTTCTTACAAGAAACACATTTTGATGGCAACTCCTTCTTCCGTTTTGCCTCTCACCTGTATCCTACCGCTTATTCGGCTACTCAGAGCCATCGGAGGGCAGGGGTTGCCATCTTGTTGTCTGCACGATGTCCCCTCAGGATTGAATCTTCAATTATAGATCCACAGGGGCGTTATATTATTCTCCATTGCCGTTTAGCGGATAAACCCATCACCTTATGTAACATTTATGCACCAAACACGTCCCAGATCCGCTTTCTCGGCGGAATCTTCCGCAAGGTTTTTGTTGAGGGAGTGGACTCTTCGGAGCCCCTAGTCCTCCTAGGTGGGGACTTTAATGCAGTGTTCTCTGAATCGATGGATCGCCTGGCCCTCCCGGGCAGACCAATACATTCGACACAGCATCGCTTAGCCAGGGACTTTCGTAAACTAGTGCGGAAATACTCCCTGTATGACCTCTGGCGTCTCACTTATCCCACCGATAGGTCCTTCTCCTTTTACTCTGCCCCACATGGTTCACACACCCGTATTGATTACCTCTTTGGTACCATTTCGACCCTCAGATTATTGGAAGGAGCGGACATGGGTCAAATCACCTGGTCAGACCATGCTCCTGTACTAGTGGACATTAGTAGTGAGTCGGGCCATGTTCGCCATTGCCACTTGAGACTTAATGACTTCCTCTTGAAACAGCCTATCATTAGGGAGGAACTCCACGAACATCTGAAAACGTAGTTTGACCTAAATGAGGGATCAGTAGGGGATGTCCGTCCTTTGTGGGAAGCGCATAAAGCGGTCATGAGGGGTCATTGTATTGCAATTAGCTCAAAATTAAAGAAGGACTTGACTGCCTTAGTCAAGACCCTTACGTCCCGCTTGCAAACACTATAAGACAAGATGGCTGTTCACCCCTCCCAGTGCACACTCAGACGAATTGTTGATACCAGGGCCCAATTGAAGAGTCTAGCTTTAGATCGTGTCAGCAAGTTATTACTTTACACACAACAGCGTTATTATGCTTGCGGGAACAAGCCCCACACTTTGCTAGCCAGACAACTCAGGAATTACAACTCTCAAACGGGTCTGAGTGCTATTAGGGGGGCTGATGGAACAATCCACTATGACTCCATAGTGATAGCGGAGAGGTTCTCGACGTACTACTCTTCCCTGTACAATTTACCCTCCGACCTCCCCACAGATGAGGGACTGAGAGAAAGTACACTCCGGTCTTATTTGGCATCCTATCACCTTCCTACCCTATCGACTTCCGACCTTGCCATCCTAAATAGTCCGATCACGCCGGAAGAGATTGGGGAAGTGGTGGACAATCTACCTGAGGGTAAATCCCCAGGGCCTGATGGCTTTTCGTACAAATATTATAAGACTTTTAAGACTGAACTAATCCCTCACTTAGTAACCCTTTTAAATCATTTTCTAGCTGGCAACGCAGTACCTGCCCCAATGTCTCACTCTTATCTCACGATGATTCCGAAACCTGGGAAAGATCCTCACGAATGCAATTACTCTAGGCCCATTGCCTTGCTTAACTCAGACCTTAATATTTACACCAAAGCCCTAGCTTCTCGACTAAACGTCTTTCTCCCCTCCCTGATTCATAAAGACCAGATGGGATTTGTCCCGGGCCGTCAGGGGGCCGACAACACACGAAGAAACATTGACTTGATAGATGTCATATCTCGATCAGGTGAGGAGGCATTACTTCTTAGTTTAGATGCTGAAAAGGCGTTTGACCGTTTAGGTTAGCCTTTCCTTTTTGCTACCTTGCAGGCTTATGGCCTTTCTGGTCCCTTCGTTAGGGCCATTCATAGCCTATACTCCTCCCCCACAGCGACAATCAGACTACCTCATGCTCAATCTCGACCCATACGCATTGCTAATGGAATGAGACAAGGCTGCCCCCTGTCTCCCCTACTATTTGCCATGTGTGTCGAACTCCTGGCGGCCAAGATCAGGGCATGCCCAGACATCAGAGGTGTTATGGTCAAGGACAGGGAGTTAAAGCTATTGCTATATGCAGACGACATCCTCCTTACCCTTACCAAGCTTCATATTTCCCTACCAAACCTCCACTCCATCCTACAGGAGTTTGGTCGACTCTCGAGGTATAAGGTCAACACCCATAAAACTGAGGCCCTCCCTCTTAATCTTTCTCAGACGGCCCTGGGCTCCCTCAGGGTTAACTTTCCTTTCCATTGGAAGGCGGACTCCCTGCGATATTTGGGTGTTGACCTCACTCCCCGATATGGGGAGCTTTACTAAGCTAACTTCCCACGTATATATATTCGGAGATTAGGGGTCTTCTGGATAAGTGGCATGCTCTCCCACTCTCTCTCATGGGACGTATTGCTGCGACTAAAATGACGATCTTGCCCAAGCTTCTGTATCTTTTTGAGACCTTACCGATTATAGTTCCCTTTAAAGATCTGAGATCCACTCAATCTCACCTCCTTAGATTCATATGGGCGGGAAGGCGGCATAGAATCCCGCGATCGGTCCTTCTATCTAGTAGGCACCAGGGCGGTCTAGGGGTACCGGATCTGTCCAAATATTACTGGGCGGCCCAGCTACGTTCTGTCACAGCCTGGGCTTCCTTGCACCCATACTCTGTCTGGATGCAGGTAGAAAGACTCTGGCTAGCTCCTGTACATCCTAACTCCATGTTATGGTCCGGAGCTGACAGGACTCTACCAGTCAAGGATCTCCTAGGGCCCATAGCTTGTACCAGACGCATCTGGCAGCAGTGCGGTAGCAAATTCCCTCTGGTTTCCAATCACTCCGCCATGACTTCCTTTTTGTATCACCCTATGCTCCCTGCTAGTCTTACCATGTCCACAACGAGACTATGGTTTCAGCGGGGGGTGTTTCGGTTTGCTGATATTGTAGACCCCTTCACTAGGGATCTTTTGCCGTTCTCTACCCTGCAGACCAAATATGATCTCCCCCCTCCTCCAATTACTTTTATATCCAGATTAGTCACTTTGCCCAGTCCATTTTTTCAGGGATCACAGTTTCCCTTCTGACTCCCTTTGAACGCCTTTGCAGGGAAGCGGTACATGCGAAAGGTCTAATTTCTGAGATTTACTCCATATTGCTGACTCCATTCCCTGATCGGGTTCAAAGGCATTCCTACATGGTGCGGTGGGAGGAGTATCTGGGGAGGGCCTTATCGGACACACTCTGGTACCTTATATGGAGGAGGGCAGCGAAATCCTCTATGTCGGTACTTCATCAGGAGAATCAATATAAAATCTTAATGTACTGGTACCACACTCCTGACCTTCTCCATAGAATGAATCCAGTAGTCCCGGGTGATTGCTGGAGATGCGGCTTACATAGGGGTACATTGCCTCATATTTTCTGGGACTGCCCCAAGATATGCCCCTACTGGACCGGAGTAGGCACCCTCCTGAGTGATATTTTTGGAATTGAAATCCGACCTGATCCTATGTCCTTCCTGATCAATGTGGTCCCCATTCAAGTTAAAAAACATGCACTCAAGTTATTGCTATTGATACTAACAGCAGCTCATTGTCTAATCTCCCGAGCTTGGAAAACCACCACGGGTCTCTGATTTGTATGCTAGGGTGATGGAGGTCCGAACAATGGAGTATTCCACTGCTATGTTTCAGGACAAAATGGCACTCTTCAACACCATATGGGACCTATGGGATAATTACTGGGCACTAGGCAACCTTGACGACCTCATGTGAAAGGAGTGTTCCCTCCTCCCCCCCCCCCCCCTTATGTCTCTGTCTATGTTATTTGTCTTGTCTTTTGGGTATTTGTTAGGTAAAGCATTATTAGCTGAGAAGCTCTGGACTTTTGGGTCTTTAAGGCTCTTCCGCTACTACCTGATGTATTTTTGTCTAGGATGCACCACTTAGTAGTCCTTCTTCGGACTGATTACAGATAGACACAGTCTACATTAGTTCACTTTATTGTTATATTTCTGCTCGGTCTCTAATTTTTCATCACTGACTATTATAGAGTGATACAAACACTCAATCAATATGAATGTGATGTATTTTATGTTTCATCCTTACCTTGTACTTTTGTGCATTATTCTATTGTAAATGTGTATTTTCATTTCCGTATTATTTAATAATAAATATACAATTATAAAAATTTAAAAAAAGTACAAAATCAATAATCATAATTGTTAATACACATTGGTAACTATTTGAGATAAGTGAATTTCTTCAAAATTCGATTCTGCTGCTTTGACGAATAAAAAAAAAAATTTGCTTTGTGACTAATTACTTCATCACAAAGTGCATTTTTTTGTAAGTAATGGGTGCAATGGCAGGAAGCTGTGATAGCGCCGCCCCCATCATTGTACCCCTCAGATGCCACGTTCATACATGATCACGGCATCTGAGTTTAAAAACTGTGTAAAATGAACAATAAAAATCTCGCGCCGCACAGGATTTTGACCGAGAACTTCAAGCAAGATGGAGGCTGACAGCCCGTCGGGAGCAAATGGAGGAGGTAAGTTTGAATTTTGTGTTTTTTTATACTACAGGGTGGGCCATTTATATGGATACACCTTAATAAAATGGGAATGGTTGGTGATATTAACTTCCTGTTTGTGGCACATTAGTATATGTGAGGGGGGAAACTTTTCAAGATGGGTGGTGACCATGGCGGCCATTTTGAAGTCGGCCATTTTGAATCCAACTTTTGTTTTTTCAATAGGAAGAGGGTCATGTGACACATCAAACTTATTGGGAATTTCACACGAAAAACAATGGTGTGCTTGGTTTTAACGTAACTTTATTCTTTCATGAGTTATTTACAAGTTTCTCTTTGTTTACAGCCATTGACAAGTCGCCGAGGTTAACACGTGAGGAGCGGATAGAAATTGTGTTGATGTCTGGTGAACGCAGTAACCGGGTCATTGCAGCAGATTTCAATGCAAGACACCCTACGAGACCACCCATCTCCCATGCTACAGTTATCAAACTGCTTGCTAAGTTTCGTGAAACTGGTTCAGTGTTGGATTTGCCAAAATGTGGATGCATGAAATCTGTCTCTAATGAAGAAAATCAGTGGCTGTCCTAGCTTCATTCAGCAAGAGCCCACAGCGTAGCACTCGCCGCATGTCACTGGAAAGTGGCATTAGTCGAACATCCCTTTTAGCTACTCACAAATGGCACCCTTACAAACTCCAGCTACTGCAGCATCTCAACGAGGATGACCCAGATCGGCGCACTGAATTTGCAGAATGTGCAAAACAAAAGATGGAATGGTGAAGTTAACAAACAAAACCACCGCTATTGGTCTGACACTAACCCACATTGGATAGATCCCTCCAAGACTGTTGGAACAAAAAAATTGATGGTATGGTGTGGTATATGGGGTACAAAGATAGTGGGGCCATTCTTCATCAATGGAAACCTCAAGGCCACTGGAAATTGCGAAATTGCTACATGATGATGTGTTTCCCTCTTTATGCACTGAAGTTGGCACGTTCCCTGAGTTTTTCCAGCAAGATGGTGCACCACCACATTATGGGTGTCAGGTCCGAGCATTCCTAGATTAACAGTTTCCTGGAAAGTGGATTGGTCATCGTGGGCCAGTTGAATGACCCCCAAGGTCTCCCGATCTGACCCCCTTAGACTTTTATCTTTGGGGTCATCTGAAGGCAATTGTGTATGCTGTGAAGATACGAGATGTGCAGCACCTGAAACTACGGATACTGGAAGCCTGTGCTAGTATTTCTCCTGCAGTGTTGCTATCAGTGTGTGAAGAGTGGGAGAAGAGGGTTGCATTGACAATCCAACACAATGGGCAGCACATTGAACACATTTTATAAGTGGTCAGAAACTTGTAAATGAAAGAATAAAGTTACGTCAAAACCAAGCACACCATTGTTTTTCTGGTGAAATTCCCAATAAGTTTGATGTGTCACATGACCCTCTTCCTATTGAAAAAACAAAAGTTGGATTCAAAATGGCCGACTTCAAAATGGCCGCCATGGTCACCACCCATCTTGAAAAGTTTCCCCCCTCACATATACTAATGTGCCAGAAACAGGAAGTTAATATCACCAACCATTCCCATTTTATTAAGGTGTATCCATATAAATGGCCCACCCTGTATTTCAGGATAAATCGATTCGCTGACACAAAGCACGAGGAAATTCAGCTTCTAGGCGAATCAAATTTATCCTGAAATTCAGATCGAATGCCACTTCGTGGGATTTCATTCGCTCATCTCTAGTAACTATAACTGAACCCTCAAATGTCAGAGTATAAATTCTCTGGATAACCAGTCATTTTCAATTACCGTATATGATACCTCAAAAAGTCAGTATCTTTTTAAGGAGTTATAGGCACCTTTATCACAAAAAATGTATGTACAGTACTGAAACCTCTACTAAATCTGTTGTAATGCAAACAAGTAGAAACAAAGACCAAGTGGCATTCACCAATCTTTCTGCAGCTTTATTTACCGGTTAGTCCGTAAGCTTACTGTGCTGTACCCGCATCCAGAATATTTTTATGGACTAAGGCTACTTTCACACTAGTGGCAGCCTTCTCTGGCAGGCTGTTCTGGTGGGGGAACAGCCTACCGGATCCATGCTGCTGTTAGTGCACCGTGCCGCCGGAAGTCCGCTCCGGCACCATTGACTATAATGGGAGTGGCCCGGAGGTCCTACCGCAGCACGACAAACATGTCGAGAGGCAGCCGGTGCACTAGCGGCAGCACAGATTCTGCAGGCTATCCCCCCGCCGGAACAGCCTGGCGGAGAAGGCTGCCACTAGTGTGAAAGTAGCCTAACTGGTAAATAAAGCTGCAGAAAGATTGGTGTGTGCCGCTTGGTCGCTGTTTCTACTCGTTTGAATTACTATTGGAACTGTGTTTTCTGAGCACCACCATTAGTCACTTTTTTTGGAGAGGTGCCTGTCCGTAATTCAAGATACTGCACACATGGCAGTGCCAACCACCATCTTCTACATAAGGATTGTTTTAAATATATTGTAATACATTATATGAAAGTGACCAAAAGGCCCTTATAAAATTGTTGCAAACAAATTAAAATAAAGTATTTTTAAAAAAGGTATGGCTGACAGAATGCATGGAGGCCAAAATGAAAACTTGTGTAGGTCATTAAAGGAGTCTCCAGAAATGATATAAAAATGTCCTTTAACAACCCATTCTAGGATGTGAATAGGATTAACTCCACTTTCAGAGCTGCTTACTATAGATAGCATTCATACAATCCTTCTCCCCGCTCCTGTCAGGCTATGTAGTCATGGCGCAATATAACAAAATAATAACAAAGACAGGTGCACTCTGCGGTGTTACTAAACCCTCAAACTGATTTTAAAATTGAGAGATGAGATTAGTCAACATGTCCTACGGTGTAGGACATGTCTAAGCCCGGGCACCATGCCAATGTTTCTCAAGTAGCCCGGGACCTAACACTCTCCTAACTGAGCTGTATTGGCAATACCAGGAGCCAGTGGGCAAATTACAGGAGCATGAGGCAGATTCACAAACAACTCACCAGTTACCTCCAGCATGTAACCATGCTTGCAGTGGGAGGAGGGAGGTGTCTGCGAGTCCCACTCAAGACTGGCTGATATGGCCCAGGCCTCACAGGTGCACCTAAATGTAGTCTGTAGATGGAAAACAGGCACATTTAAATTGGAGTTTATACACCTCCAGGAATCTATCTATATATATATATATATGTAGTCATGGCGCCATAAGGATATGATCATATAAGGTCAGTAATGGTCAGGAGAAGTGAATCAAGAGGGTAACAAAGTAAAACTAAGTGAAGCTTATAGGCTACAGTTGCCCACTTCTGCAATTTCCATAATGAGAGGGACCAGGAGGTAGAGAGTGGCAGGAGACTCAGGAATCAGCAAAATGGTAGTAGTAAGAGACCATTGAGGTAAGTATGGCTTTTGTTTATTTTTAAGCCATTCCGATACTTTTCAAAAATGTTTTACTTGCTAGAAAACTCCTTCAAGCTTCTGTGTGCTTTCAGAGCTAAGTCCAAGCTGTGAATGTTATGACTTCTATTCAAGGTTTCCACAACAAGAAAGTTATAGAGATGGAAGTGAAAGGTTTCGATAAATACGGCCAATCGCTATAGCACATTTCCCAGTTGAAATACGGAGTTAGGATAATACTTTGACCAAGATGGATTCAAGTGGAGTCAGATGAGCTAAGTAGACATTATTAGGGACCAGAATAATGCTTTAGAGATGTCATCAGTAAGTGAAGGTGACCTAATTTGACAATGGATGGATTGATGGAATAAAGTACCAGTCTGACTGGAGATTTAGCACAAAGACAACACGCCTCGGAATTAGGATGGATGATAGGATTGCACACAAAAATAGAAACAACTTAATAATTCATACTGCTAGACAAGCAACAAGATCATGACACACCGTATACCCATGCCTTATATATCAAACCATTGCCCTCTGTGTACAGTGTAGGCATTAGTAGAAAAAGCACTGCGCTATGTATTATTTTATTCACCTTCTATAGATAACTAATGCTGCCGTAGCCCAAACCTTTCACAGAGTTATTCCACAACCGTCCAATTATATGCAATAAAGGAAAGAGATTCGAGTAAACAGCCTTAAGGTTTGGCTTCTAAACAGACATTTTACAGATGGGTTTATATATACTGCAAAGTGTAAATTGTCTTCATCCTACCCTTCTTACTGTGAACAGGAATGCAAATAATATGGAGTAAAGGTAAAGTTTCAGTAAAAGGTCATTTGTGAATATGGTGCTGCAAAATACAAGTTTTTGTCTAGGACATTATGCTCCGTTCTTTGTCTAGAACATTCTTAAAGCACATTCACATTCTGGCATCATAAACTGCCCTAAAGAAATGAATGTGGCCCTTTACTAGTCTTACTGCATAGTGTGGAAGGAAGTAGACTTGACTGTTAAATATTGTCAGCTACAATGGTATAATGCCACTTGTTTTAACTTTTCAGTTTTATTTTTTTTTATTATACAGGACTCCTGGATTTACTTTCATTAACTGTCTAGTACAAATCTATAATGTATTCACTTTTTGTGTATGTCAATTGTTTTTCTGTTTGTTTGGGGTTTTTTTTTTAGTTGGAAAAATACTTAGCAGTGACCACTGCTGAGTATGTGCAACATGATGAAAGAAGAACTTCCTGCAAGCTGTGCAGATGTGGCATTTAAAACCTGTAGCAATGCAGCAATATCTGGTTGTGCATGTGTATGCAATACTTTGAAACTGTTCTCTTTCCTGCTAATTTCTTGGGGCAATCTGCTTCATTCACTCCACTTTGGATGCATTCATTTCAAACAATTAAATTATGGGCTGCAATGTCTCAATGGTTTCTAATATTTTCCAATGATGATCCTACTATCAGAAATCTGATTCCCATTAATTTCCATTAGTACAGGTGAAAACTTTGTGATATGTTGGTAAGGCTGAGGTTCAGCCTGCATTTGTGGGAGGGGCTTGAGCCTATTTAAACCCCCACTTACCTCATCACAGTGGGCGTTCCGGTTCTTGGTGATTCACTGGCTAGTGTTCGTGTGTTTCCTGGTACCTACGGTCGCCTCTTGCAGAGTTCGTGTCTCCTGATGGTAAGTAGGGGGGGGGGCTCTTTCGCAGGGCAAGGACTGCGGCGGTCTGGCACCATCCCTCCGCCTCATGCTACCGGTGCTTTCCAGCGTGGAACGCACGGGTTTCCGGGTCCCCTCCTCCGCTCGTCTCCCTGTGTTTCCTGGCGGTATGGCGTCAGGGAGCGCACCCGGCAGCCGGCCTGGCTCATCCATGCCGGGAAAAGGGGGGGGTTTTCCTGGTCTGGCCGGCTCACATCGTTCCCGGCACGGCGCACTTCCTGGTCCCGGTCCCCGCCCGCTCCACCAGCATTCCGGCGGTAGCAGGGACGAATCTGCGCTATCCGACATCTACCCGACCGGGTTCCTGGGCGAGGCTGCACCTCGGGTCCGGCATAGAAGCCGGTGCACATAGGCGTGCGTTCCAGGCTGCAATGTCAGGTCTCCCTGGCTGCAATGTCAGCTTGCGTTCCACGCTGGGCGCGGGCTCACGGGCAGCCAGGCCAGACGGGGAGAGGGGAAAGAAAAAGGGAAAGAAGTATAATAAATAAATTAATAAATAAAGGAAATAAGTAAATTAATATAAAGTGTGTACAGAAACCAGCCACATAGTCTGTAAAAAAAAAAAAAAAAAAAAAAAGGGAATGAAAATAAAGTACGTTCTGCAAAACCCGCCAGATAGTCCGCATAGACATAAACGTCAAAGAAAAAAAAAAGAAGAAAAAAATGGATATATATATAGAAGTATTTGCAGCACAAACCCGCCATATAGTCAGTATCGTCAAACCCGCTTAAAGAAAAAAAAAAAAAAATTTTTTTTTTTTTAAGTATTTACAGCACAAAAACCCGCCATATGGTCGGTATCGACAAGACCCGCTATAAAAAAAATAAAATAAATATATATATATATATATATATATATTTCCCCTGTTTAGACAAATATAGGTGTCCCACGTAGGACCGATCTGGCTCCACCCCACCTCGGGCACCTGGTTACGGCCAGGGTGTCTGGTCTTCCTGGTTCGCCCAGGCCACCGGGTTGGGTCATGTTGCCAAGTCTTTGTCAGCCGGTCACAGTCGGGTGTCCGGTCACGGTTTGGTGGCGCCTCCTCCTTCTTTGGTACGCCCGGGGCTCGGTTCACTCCTGGTACGCCCAGGTCTTCACGTTTTTTCTTGTCTATCACACGGGTTCACGCACCTGTCCTTTGGCTTTCAAGTCTTCCAAAGGGGCCGTCCTCGGCTTCTCCTCTGGTCATTCTTGCTTTCCGTAACTCCTAGGTTCATGGCTTACCACTGCCCTTCGCGGGCCGCTGCTACGCGCAGCCGCTATTTCATGGCTACGCGCCTTCTCTCCTGTCAAACCGCCTGGTACGCTCAGGCGGCTCTCTTTTCGGTCAGGTGTTCGATCCGGTGCGCTCGGATGGTCACTTGGCCTTAGGGTGAGCCCCAGCCTGGCCAAGTTTGCCTGGTTCCGCAGGTTGGTGGGCACCCGTGTCCTCTGCACTTTCAAATGTTTTTTCGCCTGTTGCTTTATTTACAGAAGTTTGTTCCCAGTTCTCCGTTCCTTTCGGTCCTGTTCAGGTAAGTTCGCACTGGCACCACCTCGGTCCCAGTCAAGTCATAACCACGCGTTAATTGTCTTCGTCTGTTCGGTTAGGCCAGGTTCGACTGAGCCGTCTCGTGAATTCCGTTACCGGTACGTGTCTCTCTGTCGTGCACCAATCCAAATTCCAGTACGTCGTCACCCTCTCTTTTTTTTTTTTTTTTCGCTTTATTTTGTCATGCCTTGTATTTTTTAGCTGCTCTGCCATGTCTCGAGCCTCGGACATGGAGGACGGCCTTTCCATCTCTGGCTCAATCGTGTCAAGCCAAGCGGGTCCCTCATCCCTTCGGAGCTGGACCATCCCAAAACTATTGGCCGAGTTAAACCGAAGAGGCATTCCACATCCGGCCACCGCAAGAAAGGCAGAGCTATATAAACTGCTCATGACCAGCCCCAGCACCGCGGCAGTGCAGCCGGAGGCGTCGGCCATCCATTTGTCCCTGGTGCAGCTACAGGCGACCCTGAATTCCCTGGTGGACTCGGTGGCGGATGTTCGGGCAAGGGTTTCGGAGCTCGAATCCCGGCCACCCGTTGTACCCCCGGCTCCCGTGCCGCTGGTGACTCCCTCTACATCAGGCTGGCTGGCTACAGGTACGCCAAGACCCATTCCACATGTGTCCCCCTCTCACTTCATTCCTGATAACCTTAAAAGAGACATCCTGGCAGGGAAAGATGTCAATCTGGCATCAATCCTCATTGCCGCTCAAGATGTTCCCGAGAACCGGGTCATCAACTGTGGCGATGTGTCGCTGGTCCTTCGGGCCAAGGATTCGCGGCTCAACCGCAAGTTGTCCATCCCGGAATTTGTCCTGGCCTTCAGCCTCTTCAGGGACATCGTCTGCACCGCACAGCCAGAGAGAAGAGAGGAGCTGGACAGCTATTTGTACCTGGTCACTGACCTAGGGCACAAGTATGGTGGGTCGGCCTTCTATGACTACCACCGTTCCTTTGCAGCTAAGGCGGCGGCAGCTCTGGCCCAGTTCCAGTATGTCACCAGCTGGTCCTTGATTGACACCGAGCTCTTTTGCCGTCACTTCGCTGGCCTCAGGGCTCCCAACTGTGCGACGTGTCAGTCGATTTTCCACTCCTCGGAATGGTGCCCCAATACCGCGCACCCGTCTCAGGACAGGGCCATTCCGGGGACCTCCGGGTCATTTCCATTCAACCCCTCCACAGACAAGCTCGGCAGACCTATTGTCTACCTGGGGAAGAGCCAGGTCTGCAATAACTTTAATTCAGGGGGGTGCTCATATGCCAGCTGCAGGTCACTCAACGTCTGCTCCCTGTGCTTCAGGGCCGACCCACGGTCCGCCTGCCCAAAGAAATCTTCCAAAGGTTCCTGACTAGCGGACATCAACGTGGACCTCTTGGCGGCACTCCTTCGCGATCACCACGATCAGGACTTCGTGGCGTTCCTGTTGGCAGGCTTCCGCCAGGGGTTCCACACAGGGCTCATCACTCTGCCGCAGGTGCCCTGGGAGGGCAGGAATCTGCTGTCCGCCACCCTGGACCCTCCAGCAACTAGCGAGTTGCTCCAGTTGGAAGTATCCAAGGGGTTCCCCATAGGCCAGTTCCCACGCATCCCGTTTTCCTCATGGCGCATTAACCCCATCGGCTTAGTGGCAAAAAAGAACACTAATAAAAAAAGATTAATTTATGATCTGTCCGCCCCTCATGTGTCCGGTATTCCGAGCCTTAATTCTCTGATTCCCTCGGAAGAATTTTCCATGCGTTATTCCTCAGTGGACGACGCCATCCAGGCCATCCTGTCGCATGGTAGGGGCGCTTGGCTGGCAAAGGTTGACATTGCGGATGCATTTAAACTCCTTCCCATCCTGCCGCAGTTATGGCAATTCTACGGCATTGAGTGGGCCGGCCAGTATTTTTTCGCCAACAGGCTCACGTTTGGATCCAAGAGTAGCCCATGGTTATTCGACCAGCTGGCCAAGGCGCTGCATTGGATCCTCATCCATCACGGGGGCCTCCGGTCGGTCATCCACTACCTCGACGATTTTCTTGTTGTCGAGGATCCTCAGGGCGGGTCCGGCATACTCACCATCCTCCTCGGATTGTTCGCCAGTCTGGCTGTTCCGATCGCGGAGTCAAAGACTGAGGGTCCTGCCACGAGGGTCTCATTCTTGGGCATCGTCCTGGATTCGGTTCTGTTGCAAGCCAGCCTACCGGAGGAGAAACTCACTCAGTGTCGGGAGGTCATTTCCCATGCGGCAGCCACAGGATGCCTCACTAGAGTCGAGTTGCAGTCTCTTCTGGGGCGGCTCAACTTTGCCTCCAGGATTATGCCCCAGGGAAGAACCTTTGTGTCAAGGCTGCTCCAGCTTCTTCCCTCAGCACCTGAACAGGACAGCATCATCCGATTGGACGGCCAGGCCATGGCAGACCTGGCCATGTGGGAGTTGTTCCTGTCCCGATGGAACGGCGTCTCCTTTTTCGTATCACCTTGGTCTTCCTCCTGCCCGAACATTTTTTCAGACGCAGCTGCATCTTGCGGCTACGCTGCCATTTGGGGTTCCCAGTGGCTAGCGGATCGTTGGCCCAGTACCATCTTAGAGGAGGCTGAATCCATCCGCACCTCCTCTCTGTTGGAATTGTACCCCATCGTGGCAGCTGCTCAGGCATGGGGCCACCTCTGGGCTAACTTGCCGGTGATGTTTGTGACAGATAACCAGGCCTTGGTCGACATCTTGGTCAAGGGCAGGGCCAAGTCCCCCAAGATCATGGCGCTGTTGCGCCAGCTGGTTTGGCTGGCCCTGTCACATAACTTCCATGTGCATTGTAGCCACATCCCGGGGGAGAGGAATGTAGCAGCCAACGCGCTGTCTAGGTTTAATTTTGAACTCTTCTTCCAGGTCATGCCGGAGGCCGAGCCACGCAGATATCCCACCCCGCCCTTCAGTTCCCTGACAATGGACTAGGCATGCTCGTCTCTTCAGCAAAGGACCTGGCGCAGCAGTCCCTTGCCCCAAACACGGCCAGGAACTACCTTTCAGGCCTGAAAACCTTCCAGGAGTTTTCACGTCTGCACCTGCAGGCTGGCCTGGCGGACATTCCTTACATCATGGCCTTCATCGCCCATTGCCACCACCAGTTACACCTCTCCTACAACACTATTAAGTTGTACCTAGCGGGCGTCCAACACCACACCATGCTCCGCAACCCAGGGGGCAGGTCCATTTTTTCTGCGCACGCAGTCAAGGCCACCTTACGAGGGGTCCAGAAGGGTGGGTCCAATCCCTCGTCCCGCACGCAGGGCGTCACGGGGGAGATGTTCCGGAAATTATCTTCAGCCCTGGATGGTGCTCCTTTTGGGCCCTTTTCCAGCTTAATCATCAAAGCTGCCATGTACTTAGCTTTTTACGGCTTCCTTAGGCCAGGCGAGTTCACGTGCAGTACGGCGGGACGGTGCAGCCTGCACAGAGAGCAGCTGGTGAGGGTGGTTGACCATTACACGCTGAAGATAATTATCACCAAAACCAGTCAAACTGGCCCCCCGGTGGAGGTCCAGTTTTTTCCCACTAGTAATGAATGGTGCCCGTTACAGGTGTTTGACCAGCTCATCCTCGCCCTCCGGGATGCGCCACCTCACAGCCCTCTGCTACCCCATCTGAAGGGAGCTCTCACCACGGCGCAATTCATCAGCCACATCTGCACGGTGGCTGCTGGCTTAGGATTGGACTCAGGGGCGATATCCGGTCATTCATTCCGCATTGGTGCAGCCTCCGCGGCTTCCCGGCAGGGGGTCCCCGCCCACGTCATCCGAAAGATGGGGAGATGGCGTTCGTCTTGCTTCACCAGATACATACCTAACCCGCAGGTGGAGATTTCGCAGGCATTTCGGTCTTTGGTGTTATAAGGTAATAAAGTCTTACACCTTAACTAAATTGTTGTCATTTTGCCCCCTTTTAGGCTACTCTCATACCCGGCTCCAGGCACACCCCAGCCGGTTTAGGTTCCAGGCAGGCACGCTGCCCAAGTTTCGTATTAGCCTTGACCACAAGTTGGTAAGGCTGAGGTTCAGCCTGCATTTGTGGGAGGGGCTTGAGCCTATTTAAACCCCCACTTACCTCATCACAGTGGGCGTTCCGGTTCTTGGTCCCACCCACCCATTCCCTTCATTTCAAGGGTCCTCCTTAGGGTAGCCCCCTTTTAGGCTACTCTCATACCCGGCTCCAGGCACACCCCAGCCGGTTTAGGTTCCAGGCAGGCACGCTGCCCAAGTTTCGTATTAGCCTTGACCACAAATCTTATTATAGAAAAATGTGTCCTTCCCCTCTTATTAGGCTTATATCCTGCTCCCCCTTCCCCTACACTAACTCTCAATTCGCTGCTCAGAGCAGTATACATGGGCTGCCTGTTTACTAAAGAATCAGATTATGTACAAGTCTATATGCAAAAAGATACTGTATCTTCCAAGAAAGAGAATCTTCTCGCCAGTGCCGCCTATTGGAAGTGGCTTCCTATGAGTCAAGATCCAACTTTCCAACAAGCCTTGGGGTTTGACAAGGAAATATAGCCAGGCCTGATATCCATCCAGGGTGTTTGCCCCTCGTCTCCTACTCTGTACTGACAAGAGGCAAGAATCTTAAGTACACTACAGGCGTCTCTGTTGAGCTGCCACTGCCTGACCTCAAACAACACATGCTCCTGGCTGAGGTGGTCTGGTGCATGACAAAATCATTCACCACTTTATGCTGCTCGAACAGATGCTCTTGAATATTCAAGGGGGAATTCCAGTGAGTTGGAACGTCATGGATCAAGCGGTGTAATAGCAGAACGTTCTGTTGTTGCAAGTCCAGGAGAGAGTTCCTTGCCATATAAGAATGGATGAATTGTAAAGACAGTCTGCAGCACCCTCTGTGAGACAACGTACTTTTTCAAATAGCATTGCACAACAAAATTAATCATGTGTGCCATGCAAGGAGCATGTGTTATTTACCCCAAATGCAGGGTGGCCAAGATGTTCCTGCCATTGTCACTGACCACCTTACCCATTTGGAGTTGGCATGGAGACAGCCAGCTGGATGTTTGCTGCTTGATGTACTTTAGCAACTGATCGGCTGTGTGGCTATTCTAGCCGAGGCCAATAAGCTCTAACTTAACATGGGAATGCTTTACATTACACATATGATAGGAGGAAGGGGGTGTGGTAACGATGATCTGTGCTGTTTCTGTTAGGGACAAGAGGATATGGAGCAGGCGGATAATTACCTCATGTAGGAATCATACCCTTGTTGCTGCTCCAGGTCTCCAAGGTGGTGTGCACTGAGCTGCACAGTGAGATTTGCAAGGAGTTGTCCTTGTTCTTTGCCATGTGCTTCATGTGACAATACAAGGCAGGGATGTCTATTTTTAACTGATGATGACAATGGCAAGGACACTGTACTGTACCGGAACAAGGAGGACACTCTTGTTGCACTAGCTGGTGGCCACTTCTTTTTTCCCCACAGTAACTGGTAATGCAAAATCATGTGCTGCAATAGAGTTGTGGTGCTTGCTTATTTTCAAGCTGCAGATCTTGAACACAGCATTGCTTTTGTCTTATAGCACTGTGGAGAAAAAGTGCTGTACGGGAGTTATTAGCAGACTCTGCACAGAGCTAGTGGCAGCCGAGTTTGGCTTAGATCTGGCACATTTTGATTCTGCGCCTACAGAATCAGTGGCATCATTAGTTCCCAAGATGACCTTAATAGAAGCAGACCTGGCAGTTTTTTTGGGATGTTCTAGCCATACATTGCCGCTATTGCCACCACCCTCTTGCTCTGAGGTTACCGCCTTCTCAGCACCTTGATCTGGTTTCCAGGTCCTATCCAACACACAATCATTGTCATGTTCCCCCTTCCACGCCATTTTTATCAGACTGTGATATATCATTGTGGGCTCCTTGACCCCCTTCCGGTTCCCTGCTCCCTATTTGCTCCAAGTCCTTCTGTTACTACCACTGCCCCTACTGCCACCATCAGATACAAACGCCACTACTACCACCACAAACAAACACAGCTATACATGGGGTCCCCTGCCTCCGCCTGAACCTCCTCCTCATGACAGCCTAATAACTAACTGTTCTCACACAATTTATCAATTAGGGAGACTATCTTGAGAATCTTTCATAACAAATAGGGGTTTGTTTGCCTCTTCTTAGGAAAAAATAACGAGTCTTGCTAGGAGTGGGCAGTGAAGACAGAGAGGATTCTATTGAAATGGTTCTCTGGGGTTGCAAGAAAAAAAGAGCTGGAGGAATGTTGTGACCCCTGGCTCCAAGGCATAGTGTCAGGCGACATCTACAATGTCCTGTTGGGACTGAGAGGAAGAGTGTTCACAATATCATTCTCTTTGTTCTCAGTAATAAGGTGTCACCTATCGGAAGCCAGGGAAACCAGTGGCCAACTACTACTACTACTAGCTGAATGACTGTAACGGTCGCGTACACACACACACAGGGGGGAGGGAAGTGACCACTGCGCTCCACCCTTACCCCTGGCCCTGCCTACTTGCCTCGCGAGTCCTAATGACAGGGGACAACTGGACGGCAATCCCTAACTTGGAGTAAGTGCAGAGATGACAGACAGACAAACAACAGGACGTACAAATGGAGCAAGCAGAGAATTGTCAGGAGAAGCCGGGGTCATAAATACCAGGAGAGCAGAGAAGTACAAGAGGAGTCCTAAGAGAGTAGTCAGGTGGGAGCCGAGGTCACAATACCAGTACGGATGCGCAGTACAAGAGGATCAGGCAAAAGGATGGTCAAGGAACAGGATCAGGTAAGTATTCAGCAGTCCAACAAATAGCCAGGAACCTAGAAATTAACAGGCAACCTGTAGCCAGCAGGGTCATGTGACGTGGCCAGTGTCACATGACCGACAGACCAACCAGTCGAGCACCGAGTGATCAGCTCGGCGCTCAAGGCAGACTTAGGAGCAAGGAGCCACCCAGCTAGTAAAGCCGCCCTGGGAATGAGGTCAAACACAGATCCTCATTCCCAAAGCTAAGCAACAGGTCTGCGGGCGATGGGGGACCGAGTGCGCCTTCGGAACCCCGTGACAGTACCCCCCCTTTTACGAGGGGCCACCGGACCCAAGACTTCAGGCGATGGCTTTTCAGGGTGTTCTAAATGAAATTTACGAACAAGTCTAGGAGCATGAACCTCCCTGGCAAGTACCCAAGATCTCTCTTCGGGTCCATACCCCTTCCAGTGAATCAGGTACTGCAAGGAATTACGCACCTTCCGGACATCCACTATTTTAGACACCACATACTCGACAGCATCATTAACCAGAACCGGCGGAGGCGAGGCTTTTGATGGTACTACCGGTTCAAAATATTTTTTAAGCAGAGATTTATAGAACACATTATGAATGTGGAATGACTCGGGCAGCTCCAACCTAAAAGATACCGGGTTAATCACTTCCGTGATCTTATATGGTCCAATAAAACGAGGAGCAAATTTTTTAGAAGTTACCTTGAGAGATAGATTCTTGGAGGACAACCATACTTTATCCCCAACCTGAAAGTTTACCCCCCTTGAACGTCTCCTATCAGCCTTGAGTTTCTGAGAACATTGAGCCTTTTCTAGGTTCGATTGAACCCGGGCCCAAACTGTGCACAGTTCGGAGGAGAGTTTATCCGCTTCAGGGTTAGAGGAGGAGACGGATGACCCAGAATGAAAACGGGGATGAAAACCATGGTTACAAAAGAAAGGGGAGACCCCAGCGGAAGAATTGACACGGTTATTCAAAGCAAATTCAGCCAATGGAAGAAATTTCACCCATAATTGCTGGTCATCAGCAACATACGACCTCAAGAATTGTTCGACAGACTGATTAAGGCGTTCAGTCTGCCCATTACTCTCAGGGTGGTAGGCAGAGGAAAAAGACAATGAAATTTTACATTTTTGACAGAAGGCCCTCCAGAATTTGGACACAAACTGCACACTCCTGTCAGAAACAATATTTTCCGGGATACCATGCAATCGAACAATTTCTTTCACAAAAATAGACGCCAGGGTTTTGGCATTCGGGAGTTTAGACAGGGGAATGAAATGGACCATCTTGCTAAACCTATCCACCACTACCCACACTACAGTCTTACCCACCGCCAGCGGTAGGTCAGTTATAAAGTCCATCGAGATATGGGACCAGGGTCTACTGGGAATGGGTAGGGGTCGTAGGTTACCAGCAGGGCGAGTCCTAGGTGTCTTGGACCTGGCACAAACCTCACAGGCTGACACATAGGACTTGACATCCCTAGTTAGAGTGGGCCACCAATAAGATCTAGAAACCAGATCCTTAGTGCCCTCAACACCCGGATGTCCACAAAAGGCAGAATCGTGACACTCACCCAACAGCTGGAGACGAAATTGTACGGGAACAAACAACTTATCTGTTGGGGTGGATACCGGTGCCAGATGTTGTTCCGACCTAATGCGAGCCGAGATATCCTGGGTAAGAGCTGCTAAGAAGATTTTTGCTGGTAGGATGGATTCAGGTGGTACCTCAGTAGGTTAAAAAGCCTGGAAACTCCGAGATAATGCGTCCGCCTTCACATTTTTACTTCCCGGCCTGAACGTGATGGAATAATCAAAACGAGTAAAAAACAGAGCCCATCTGGCTTGACGGGGATTCAACCTCTTAGCAGACTCGAGAAACATAAGGTTTTTATGGTCAGTGACAACAGTTACACAATGCCTTGCCCCCTCCAGAAAATGCCTCCACTCCTCAAATGCCCATTTAATGGCCAGCAGCTCCCTATTCCCTATGTCGTAGTTTCTCTCCGTGGGAGAGAATTTCCTGGAGAAGAAGGCACATGGTCTCAGATTAGTGAGGCTAGCAGGACCTTGTGAAAGGACTGCTCCTGCGCTGTCCTCGGACGCATCCACCTCCACAATAAAAGGTTTCTCCTGATCAGGCTGGATCAGAATGGGAGCGCTACTGAATGCCTTTTTTAATTTTTCAAATGAAGAAATGGCCTCAGTAGACCAATTCTCCAAATCCGCCCCTTTCTTAGTAAGGTCGGTCAACGGTTTAGCAATTACGGAAAAATTCATAATAAATTTACGATAGTAATTGGCGAAACCTAAGAACCGTTGTAAGGCCTTTAAGGATGAAGGTCTTACCCATTCCTTAATTGCTAGTACCTTACCAGGATCCATCTTGAAGGCGTGAGGAGTCAGAACATGCCCTAGAAACAGAATCTCCTGCACACCAAAGACACATTTCTCTTGTTTAGCGGATAGCTGATTTTCCCTCAACACCTCTAATACTTGTCTAACATGAGACACATGGGATTCGAAGTCAGGAGAGAATATCAAAATGTCGTCAAGATAGACAATAACAAATTTACCTAAGAACTCCCTAAGAATGTCATTCATGAAGTTTTGGAACACAGCTGGGGCATTGCTGAGTCCAAAAGGCATCACCTGATATTCAAAGTGTCCTACCGGAGTATTGAACGCCGTCTTCCATTCGTCTCCCTCCTTGATTCGGATTAGATTGTATGCCCCTTTCAGGTCAATTTTGGAAAACCAGGTTGCCCCCAGGACCTGGTTAAATAAATCCGGAATCAATGGGAGGGAGTATCTATTCTGGACAGTGATTTTATTTAATCTCCGGTAATCGATACATGGCCTAAGACCACCATCTTTTTTCTTAACGAAGAAAAACCCCGCCCCCAAAGGAGAGACAGAAGGTCTAATATGCCCTTTACCAAGGCTCTCCTTAATATAATCTTCCATGGCCTTGCGTTCGGGCATAGAAAGATTATAAATTCGTCCTTTAGGAAACTTGGCCCCCTCTACTAGCTCTATGGTACAATCATAAGGTCTATGGGGGGGTAGAACCTCCAGGGTTGGTGATGAGAATACATCAGAATATTCTCTAACAACAGAGGGTAAAGTATCAGACTTTACTGAGACCCCAGCCTGTACCACGGACAGGCACGAGTCACACTTAGGCCCCTATCTCACCAACTCCCCATTAAACCAATCTATAGTGGGGTTATGTAGTCGGAGCCAAGGCAACCCTAGTACCACCTCAGCAGGTAGGTTCTCCAGGACTAGAAGTGAACATCTCTCTGAGTGGCACACACCCACGGTTAGAGAAATCTCCGAGGTACATAAGCTCACCGTACCACCAATAAGAGGAGTAGCATCAATAGCCATGACATGGATAGGAGTTGGTAAGGCAAACATAGGAATACCCAATCTAACAGCATACTCAGAGTCAATAAAGCTAGCCGCTGAGCCAGAATCAATAAAGGCCTTACCCGGCCATTTATCTACTCCCAGAGAAATCATAATGGGTACCGAAAGCTTACATTTAGAAAATTCAGGGTGTACCTGGTCTTTAGGTTGCCTTGCCTTAGGAGACTTGACAGAGAGGACCTTCTTAGGACACTGGTTGATCCAATGGTCAGAATCTCCACAGTAAGAGCATTCTCCACGTCTGTGGCGAAAATTCCCTAGGGTCATGCCAACCTGCATGGGTTCCTCGGTGGAGACCTCAGCATTGTCTCTGGGATAGGCCTCTGGCTGGACCACCATCTGGGAAGAGAACTGTTGTTCCTGTCGTCTCTCTCTAACCCGTCGATCAAGTCGGACAACAAGGGTCATCATCTCCTCTAAGGTCTCTGGAAGTTGATAACTGACCAGAAGATCCTTTAATTTATCAGACAGACCTGACCTGAACTGACTCTTCAGGGCTGGTTCGTTCCATCCTGAGGGGACACACCACCTTCTGAATTGGGTGCAATAATCCTCCGCTGGTAAATTGCCCTGAACCAGTGCCTTTAGAGCTGTCTCGGCTACTAGAGCCCTGTCTGGTTCATCATAGAGGGTACCTAGGGCCTGAAAGAACCCCTCCACAGAATATAAACAACTGGCGCCAGCAGGTAAAGAGAACGCCCAGTCCTGGGGATCACCCTGTAATCGGGAAATGATAATGCCCACGCGTTGACTCTCAGGGCCAGAGGACATGGGGCGCAAACGGAAGTAAAGTTTGCAACTCTCCTTAAAAGAGAGAAACTTCTTCCGGTCTCCAGAAAAGGTTTCTGGGAGCTTAATCTGGGGCTCAAAATGCGGACTGGAGGCCTGAGGAGTGGAAGAGCCTTGCCCTAACTCAAAAGAGCTGAGTTTTTCCCCTAACTCCTGCACCATCTGCGTCAGATTAGAGACATAGTCAGTCAGGGTCACCAGAGGATTCATAATACAGTGGTTATTGGGCCTGTTAATCTGTAACGGTCGCGTACACACACACACAGGGGGGAGGGAAGTGACCACTGCGCTCCACCCTTACCCCTGGCCCTGCCTACTTGCCTCGCGAGTCCTAATGACAGGGGACAACTGGATGGCAATCCCTAACTTGGAGTAAGTGCAGGGATGACAGACAGACAAACAACAGGACGTGAACGGACCGAGTCAATACCAGGAAAGCTGCAAAGTACAAATGGAGCAAGCAGAGAATTGTCAGGAGAAGCCGGGGTCATAAATACCAGGAGAGCAGAGAAGTACAAGAGGAGTCCTAAGAGAGTAGTCAGGTGGGAGCCGAGGTCACAATAACAGGACGGATGCGCAGTACAGGAGGATCAGGCAAAAGGATGGTCAAGGAACAGGATCAGGTAAGTATTCAGCAGTCCAACAAATAGCCAGGAACCTAGAAATTAACAGGCAACCTGTAGCCAGCAGGCTGCCTGTATTTATAGTGGGGAGTGAGGGTCATGTGACGTGGCCAGTGTCACATGACCGACAGACCAACCAGTCGAGCACCGAGTGATCAGCTCGGCGCTCAAGGCAGACTTAGGAGCAAGGAGCCACCCAGCTAGTAAAGCCGCCCTGGGAATGAGGTCAAACACAGATCCTCATTCCCAAAGCTAAGCTACAGGTCTGCGGGCGATGGGGGACCGAGTGCACCTTCGGAACCCCGTGACAATGACTAGTGTAATTACTGCTGCTACTATGCACATTTAGAATTTTGGATGATGAGGCCTGGGTCTCAATTTCTACTCTTCTATTTTCCAGGCATTTTATTATGAGGCCTATTAAAGGGGTTGTCCGGGATAAAACTTATTTTTTAAAAAACATCTTACTCACCTTTAGTAGCCAAGTCTATGTTCCCAAGGTGGTTTGAGGTATCTTTTACACTGGAGAATGGCTCCTACAGCCCTGAACACATTGTTTACATATCTGTTTATCTGTTCCTTCACTTCCTGCCGCACTGCATTGTGGGTCCCAGTGCAGGGCGACATCTGCTGATTTCTCCTGTCTAACATCATGTCCCTGCACCCGCCCCCCTCATACATATTCATGCATCCTGCACAGCCTCCACTCCTCCTTCGATCCGCCCCCTCATACATATTCATCCTCCTGGCTTATATTCCTCCCCCATATGTACGCCCATAAACTTCTCCTTGCTCTATCTTTGGCATCTGTCATGTGCTCAGTGTTTGCAGAGCTTAGAGACAATCAGACACAGTCACACTGTAAGGGGCACGCTCCCACATGCATCCATAAACATACCGAACACAGTCACACTGTAAGGGGCAAGCTTCCACATGCATCCATAAACATACCGGACACCGTCACACTGTAAGGGGCACGCTTCCACATGCATCCATAAACATACCGGACACAGTCACACTGTAAGGGGCACGCTCCTACATGCATCCATAAACATACTGGACACAGTCACACTGTAAGGGGCACGCTCCCACATGCATCCATAAACATACCGGACACAGTCACACTGTAAGGGGCACGCTCCCACATGCATCCATAAACATACCGGACACCTTCACACTGTAAGGGGCACGCTTCCACATGCATCCATAAACATACTGGACACAGTCACACTGTAAGGGGAACGCTCCCACATGCATCCATAAACATACCGGACACCGTCACACTGTAAGGGGCACGCTCCCACAGGCATCCATAAACATACCGGACACAGTCACACTGTAAGGGGCACGCTCCCACATGCATCCACAAACATACCGGACACAGTCACACTGTAAGGGGCACGCTCCCACATGCATCCATAAACATACCGGACACAGTCACACTGTAAGGGGCACGCTCCCATATATATATTTCAAGGTAAACCTTATATACTAACCTGGCAATCAGTTAAAACCGATGTATTAGGCTACTTTCACACTTGCGGCAGGACGGATCCGACAGGCTGTTCACCCTATCGGATCCGTCCTTCCACTATTTCGCCGTGCCGCCGGACCGCCGCTCCTTCCCCATTGACTATAATGGGGACGAGGGCGGAGCTCCGGCGCAGTATGGCAGTTCGCTGTGAGAGGCCGCCGGACTAAAAAGTCGGACATGCAGGACTTTTAGTCCGGCGGCCTTTCGCCGTGCACTGCCGTGCTGCGCCGGAGCTCCGCCCCTGTCCCCATTATAGTCAATGGGGACGGAGAGGCGGTCCGGCGGCACGGCGAAATAGCGGAAGGACGGATCCGACATGGTAAACAGTCTGTCGGATCCGTCCTGCTGCAAATGTGAAAGTACCCTAACCACAGGAAAGTGAAATGCACACACTGCAACTCCAAAAGGAGAATGTGCTAAAAAGATTCAGTCCAAAATACAAGTACGGGGCTAAAAAAAATGATTTTAAACTAGACAAAAGCAGCCTCATTACATAAATAGGATTATCCGTTTATTTCAAATCAACAAAAAATAAAAAAGCAGACTGATTACACTATTATTACCTTTTCTTTCAACTGAGCCATTGTTTTATCTTTTTTTTTTTTTTTACACAATCAACATGCCATTGTCTAAATGCAATATATGCAATTAGCATGGCCATGTCATCCTGTGGTTAAAGGAATTCCTCCTTTCTAAAGCCTTCTGCCCCATTAGCTAGTAATTCTGATGGGAGGAGTTTTCTATGCTAACAAGCATAGTAATCCTCCTCCTTTCATTGTAATGCTGAAGGACCGGTGACGTCACCGACTGGGGGCGGGGCTTAGCGCGATGCCGGCCGGACAAGTTACCGCCCCTCCAACCTCTCTGCATTATTATCTAGACTGCCAGTGACGTCACCGGGCTCCCTGGCAGAGGAAGAGGAAGCTATGCTCGCCTGCTAGGGACCCGTACGTCACTGAAGATAAGAAAAGACTGACTTCCGGGCATGAATTGAAAGGAGGAAAACAGGGCTTCAGCAATATGTTCTAAAGGTACCACATGCATGTTTGTAATGTTTATGTTATTAGATTACTAATAGACAAATGTCCCCAATCCCGGACAACCCCTTTAATGAAAAGTCATGAGTTTCCTATAAATGAAAAGTCATGAGTTTGGAACATAACAGTACTAGGTAAATTGCAATTGTTTTTTTCTGTTATTTAATCCTATAAAAAATTCACTTACACAATTTGATAGGGAACAGAAAAAAAGCAGAGGGGTTTCTTAAAACATAACTTTTAATAAATGCTTAATACTGTACATCCCACAACCCTGAAGTCGCTATTGGTATAAACGATAGAAACTATACCACAATGCCACGATATATCACTTTCATAAATCATAAAAAAGATGAAAATCCAACCGAGGTTGGTATCACCAATTTAGATAAACTTGTCAGATGGACGTAAAATGGTGAATAGTGCAAGTAAACAGGGGCGTAGCTAAAGGCTCATGGGCCCTGGTCCAAGAGTTCAGCTTGGTTTCCCTTCCCTCAGTGCTTTGTGGCCAGGGGTAGGGAAGCACATAGCCTTCCTGCTGCCTCAGGCAAAAATTGAAACAGCACCCCCCCACCATGCTAAATTCTTGACCTAACCCCTTCCCTCCAGCCAGAGTTGTAACTTGACCAGCATGCACTTTCCATAATACCGGTGTCTTCTTATATGGCACAAGGGTCTTTGGCGCCCCTCAGGCTTCTAGGCACGGTAGCGACTGCTACCTCTGCACCCCCTATTGCTATGCCCATGCATGTAGAACTCAATCTGGTTGGATGTCACTAAGTCAAAACTTTCAATGTAAATCAGGACGGATCAGTTTTTAATTGCACCATATTGTGTCAGTGACAACGGATCCGTCCCCATTGACTTACATTGTAAGTCAGGATGGATCCGTTTGGCTCTGCATCGCCAGGCGGACACCAAAACGCTGCAAGCAGCATTTTGGTGTCCGCATCCAGAGCGGAATGGAGATGGAACGGAGCCAAACTGATGCATTCTGAGCCGATCCTTATCCATTCAGAATGCATTGGGGCTGAACTGATCCGTTTTCAACCATTTGTGAGAGCCCTGAAACGGATCTCACAAACGGAATTCAAAACGCCAGTGTGAAAGTAGCCTAACACAGAGCCTGCCCTGATAAGGGATACCCTATCTGTAACCTAGCCCTTACACGGTCATAAACCTAACAATGATTCCTCACATCAATCCCAACATTCCATGTTTTGTCCTAGTAGTTAGGACCCATCAGGGGATGAAAAGTGACTACTGAAACACAAAATAGCTTCTAATAAAGAAAACAAACAAAAGTGCAGCAAATACATATAACTTATCACCTTGACAAATTCAAAAACAAGGTACCAATTAGGCCAGGTAGCCAGTGGGCTCATATATGAAGACTAATCTGATGCAGTTTTTGTCTCACATTTATGACTTTAATTAAAAGTTATGTTTCAAGAAACCCCCCCTTCCCCCCCCCCCCCTTTTTCTGGTCCCAGATGAATTTTTGTAAAATTTGTAACAAATCCGATTTATTTAGAATCGATTCATCTGTGAGTAAATTACATCATGTACGCATATTGCAGGAGAAAACAGATAAATGGAGGTGCATACTGCTTGTAATAAATCATGATAGCGAAGCAGAAACAATGAAAAGGGCAACTAATTAGACCATAGCAATAAAACAACCAGATTTTTTAAACCATAAATAAAATTGCCTGTCCTATTAAAAGAGGGGTTAGATTAATTTAGCAATTTGAATGTTAAGTGTATTTTGCTTGTGTTTTTTGTGTATTTTCTAGTTACATTTGCAAAAAGAATTGCTGACAGTATACTTACTATCTGCTTTAATAAGTAAGACATAATGTATTTCAAAACCAATACAATCAAGGATAGTGGGGTAAAAGAAGAGGTTAAAGATAGTGCATAAACATGATATTGCAATAATAGATATTTATCTAACTCTTAATATATAATTCATTATATCAAATGTAATAAAAATCTACGTTATACACAATAAATGAAGTAGTAGGTTTAGTAGCAGAGTATTTATTTTATGACAAGTGTTCCAATGAATGAAGTGACTACAGTACAATTCCACTTGTATCCGTTTTTAAGTTCAGTTCACTTAGTTTTCTCGTTTCAGGAAATTATTCATTTTGCTAGAGTGTAAAAAAAAATCCATCCAAACACTACAGATTTCAAATTCAAGTTATCAAAATTCCTTTTTTTGGTCCAGCATAGTTGTTGATTTATTTATCTTATACACTTCATTGAAAAGATTCTTTTATAGTAGAGATTATTATCTGCCGGTGGATCCGCCAAAGTTTTGAAGAGGTGCAGTCCTCTCCATAACTTCGGCGCATCCAGCGTAAGTCTAAATGTAAGACGGTTTCCTTGCTGGCTTACATTTGGACCATTTTCTACTCCAAAAAAAGGCATAGAAAATGGTAAATAGGATGGGCCTGCTGCTCATCCCCTTCCCCTCCCACGCCAAGCCAACTTTTTTAGATCTGGCGTGAGCAGGGAAAAGTAACGGTTATCAGAAATACACGTAATATAGGAGTATTTCAGTATAATAAATGACCCCCTAAAGGTTTTGCAGTGCTTATAGGATACATAAACATAGTAGGCTTTTTTTGGCAGAAGATGACAAAATCTTTTGGAGTTACATATGAATTTTGCTGCACGTTTGCAGAGATTGTACTTGTGCATTGTAAAAGATGAGATTCATGGTGTAAATCCACAACATAAATTGACATGTTGCTTATTTAAACTCTGCACTGCAAGTCAACTTACACTGCAGATCTCTTCTGAAGTGTGTGATTGAGATTTTTTTGCAATTTACTAGTATTGTAAAATGCTGCAGATTTGCCTTAGGCTCCATTCACACGTCTGCAAAATGGGTCCGCATCCTTTCCGCAATTTTGCAGAATGGGTGCGGACCCATTCATTCTCTATGGGGACGGAATGGATGCGGACAGCACACAGCTGTCTGCAGCCGCAATTGCGGAGCGTGGCCCCGATTTTGGGTCCGCAGCTCCGCAAAAAGATAGAGCATGTCCTATTCTTGTCCGCAGCTTGCGGACAAGAATAGGCATTTCTATGGGGGTGCCGGGCTGGTGTGTTGCGGACCCGCAATTTGCGGGTCCGCAACACACCACGGACGTGTGAATGCAGCCTTACATTGTGAGGCTGGGTAAGGGACATTTACAAATACTATCATCAGGTACTGACACAGTAGGAGAAGGACAGTGGTGGAGAAAACTATTTGGACTCATGAAGTGCGGAGTTATGACATTTGCAGAAAAATTAACACATGTTTTTTCCGCAAATAGAACATGTCCTATTATTATCCGTATTATGGACAAGGACAGGACAGTTCTATTATGGACCGGACTTTCTATTCTGAAAAGCGTGGAATGCACACGGCCGATATCCATGTTTTGTGGATCCACAATTTCTGGACTGCAAAAAAGGCAATGGTCATGTGAATGAGACCTAAGGGAAAGATCTGCACCTGTTTTTTGCTCAAAATCACTCATGGAAATCACTGACCAAACACTGACGTGTGAATGAGGCATTAAACTGCCATTAGAAGACTAATAGGTGCTGCACCCATTGTGGAGTGTCTGCAGATTTAACCTAATGCCAAGACATAGTGAATATGCTATTTTACAGATCAGACAGCAGAGTCGGTAATTTTGGACAGATTGAACAACTGTCAAGTTGCCCAATCAATCATTTTGCAATTTCTTTAGTTGGCTCAGAAATCATAGGGTCCAATAGCAAAATTTAGAATAGTCCACTTTCCAAATATCTGTTAATGGGGTATATCTGGACATAACTTTGCTTTATGTCACATTTCTAAAGCTTCATTCACACATTTTTATGGCCATATTCTGGCCACAACTAGAGTAGGCTGCCTTTTCATCAAAATTAATCAATCAACAGTGCCTCAATTTATACAGCTACACTAGAACTCAATAGGACCTATATACACTTTTATCTAGTGAGCTCCCCCTAGGGGCGACTGCAGGAAATGTATTTGACTATGAAAGAATTTCATTACCACCCCCCATTCTACTACAGCCCCATAGCAGTCACATGGTCTGCCTCCATGAAACTACACTGCTAGTCTCAGTAATAAAACACACACCTGGGTATTTTCTCTGACTCAAGGGTGTACAAAGAAACAATATAGCTTAATCAAAAACTCCTGTAGAGAGCCCAGTATCGAATGTAATAAACTGAAATGTAGCCTGTAAAATGGTGCATCTCTTGCTGTAATAGCCATGCCAATTGTAGTGATAGCTTATTATATGAATTTCCACCAGAGGGCGGCACTCCTATTAAATCAATTGAATAGCCACTGAAGTGATTTTCTTTTTTGGCGAACTTGAATTTCCACCAATCAGAAAGAATCACCACCCAGAATAAGCCAATAGAACCAACCATAAGTCATTCGAGCTGTGAGATCATAAAGCAGACGTCAATTTCCACCAATTAAAGAAAAGTATTTGGTATCAATTGCATCAACCACTTCTGGCTCTGCTCAGTCTTGACTATTGTGTTATGTAGCAACCTAAATTTCCTTTGTGAAGATGTAAGGAATACGAGATCACAATGGGAAGAGCAGAGCAACAGCCAGGAGCAACAGAACTTCCAGAGCTGTTCTGAAGTTTACAGTAGGCCATATACAAAGCTTCCACATGAGTGGGAATTATGCTATGAACTAGCAGGGATGATGTTGACTGAGTTCCAAACCCAGTATGAGAACAGCCACTGTATTATATTTTGTCATTTACAGCGCCCATGCTGTAAATAAACTGGACAAACTATAAACCACGTAAGCATTGTGCCCGAACCTGACCACGCTCCCTTATTATGTCCAGAAGACTTAAGACAAAGACCTCTAAAGGCCTCTTGCTGACCCAAAGGCTTTTTGGAGGGCCAACCATATGCATAAAGAACTAATAATCGTATTATATCGAGATTATATATCAGTGTTTGACATGGTTGCTTCTTTTATAATGTAACATTAGAACAGAGGCTGTAGGTAAGTGAATGGCCACTTTAGTACAGGTAAGTTTATGGTCACTACAGTACATCTCTCTTAGGCCTCTTTTACACGAACGTAAGGGCTCCGCAATACATGGGTCACCAGCCGTGTGCCTTCCACATCACGGAGGCGGACCCATTCACTTGAATCCGGAGATGCGGTGCGGAACGGAACAGTTTTCCGTTCTGTGCTTCCGTTCCACAAAAATAAAGAAATTGTTCTATATTTTTGGGTAACAAACGAATCGCGGATCCCATTCAAGTGAATGGGTCTGCGATACGCATGCGGCTTCCCCATGGTCGGTGCCCGTGCATTGCAGACGGAAATTTGCGGTCCGCAGCACGGGCACGGAGCCCTTACGCTCGTGGGCAAGAGGCCTTAAAAGAATTACTAAAATATGTTGCTACTAGACATGAGCAAATCGCTCAGAATTTGATACAGGTTCGTTATGGCCGAATTAGGCTACTTTCACACTAGCGCTAAACTGCTCATCGCATAAGGCATAGTTGAAAACTGCCGGAGAACATCCACGCCCCATTGGCTATAAACCGGCCTATTATCTGCTCTGCAATGAATGGAGAATCACTATGCAAAGACTGTTAGAGCAGTAACTAAATAACTGAAAATATGTGTCCACCAGCACTTAGCTCAGTAGATGGACATACACATTGCTATACATTTAGAACACCAGGTGACGCTATAACTGTCATAACTAGAGATGAGCAAATCAGTTCTGAAATTCAGAAATTGAACCAAAAGTTTTTTAGAATTCTACAAAATTTTGGGCAAATGACAGTTCAGTGATTGGCTGTAGCAGTCAAGTGTTGTCAACGTGCCATCAGCCCTGCAACCCCGTTAACAGTTCATTTAGGTATTTACATCATTCTTTATCTGTGCTCGATTTTTGCTAATCTGGGCAGCCCTCTTTAATTTTTTATGATCTATTCTATACTATCAAAATGATATCAAGTATAATGTGAGAGTACTAGAAACAACAAATACACCCCGTCCATCTATCATGCCCTCATGTAACTGCTTGTCCACACCCATGTGAAAGAATGGTAGTGTGATGTTATAGAAAATGACAGTTCTTCATCATTTTATTGATGTCCCTTTTTCTACTAATGTAAGTACCTACAAGACATCAAGGGAGGGCCTGTAATGTGGGTATTACTAGCATAGTTTGGGTGTAGTGTAAAGCCCTGCACGGGGGCACCATTTTTAGCATGAAGACATGTAACGCCTAGAGATGTTATTTTCTACATCTATTTGCAGTGAATGTTGAATCTCATGTATACAAAGGTAGCAGGGCTGAATTAGTAATTTAACTCCTTTTGGGTGGTTCCATCGTCTCTGTCTCACGGTAGTTTAGATAATACACTTTGTGCACAGAATCTATTCACTCACATTGGTTATGGATACCTCTTGATATATGACCCCCAATTAATCAGGCATTGCTCTCACATCCAGTGGTATTAAAGTATTAATTAACAGAGTACTTAGAAATTCTAGAGAATAATATGTGAGGGCATGCATGGTAAGTTCCGTGCATTGGTTAATTAATTAATATTCACTGTGATTTTAATTGCTTAAAATGTGTTTATAATAACTTATTTATGCCATTTGGCTTCAATGAAGATGTCATGCCATGGCAGAGTATGCTATCATTTTAAAATGTCACATCCAAAAGGCTTGCTCATTTATGCACTGACACTAACATATCTTTGTTGGCAGGATTTTCTTTTTTTATTCCTCCCCTCTCCTAGCCGTACCTGCTCTCTGCCACTCCATTCCGGCTCTGTGATTCCAAGGCTGTCTTCACTGCGCTTCCGGTCTCTTCCTGTAAAGGCTGCAGGAAAAATGGCCATCAGATCTCCCTACCCCCACACTGCGCAGGCTCGGAGATCGGATGGATGTTCTGCAGTTAGCCGCGCTTGCGCACTGGGCCGTAATTTTTCCCTACCCTAAGGCTGGTGAGGCTTTCTGGCGCATGCGCAGTGTCCTGGTGTTCAGCTGAACTCTGCTGTGAGATTTCCCTAAACCGTCGTTTTGCTCATGCGCAGATCGGCACAACTCCGGCACTCCTCCTGACATCATTTCCGGTGCGACCGGAAGTTACGAGGTAGGGAAATCTCACGAAGTAGGGTAATGTAACGTTACAGGGGCAGTGATGTACTGCTTGGTTACCCATCACCACTAAGCCCTCTCATTGGACTCAGCAGCGCATGTGACCCTGTCCATCCAGAAATTTACAGTACAGAGACCAAATGTCCAGTGAAGGACGCCAGGGAGCCGTAACTGAAGGGCAGGGAGCGGGTGATTGTAGATGTCTTCACAGGTAGGTCTTGGGGGGAGGATTTAAAAAAAATCCTGGACACCAAACTACTTTAGGGTATCACATACACTATATTGTTTTAGGTTACTAAAAATATTGTTAATATATAGTATAATATTCAGTTGCAATGTTTACCTCAGCCAGGGGAATAATCATTGAGGTTGCAGGGAAGAGAGGTAGGGGGGCCGGTGTCACCCTTAGCCACCCAGGAAGGCATCCGCCTCATCAGTAGCAGCCCCAGCAGCACTATCTTCGGTTGACTCTGTCATACCCAGGGTCTGCTCTCTGGACACCACACTGTTCACTTCAGGCACTGTTAAAATATGTGGTTTACATGACTGAGCCAGCTGGGTGATTACTGTAAAGAGCACGGTGCCACTGTGCAGGGCGGCAGGGTAAGGACCATGTATTTAACCATGTAATATAGATTTGGCACAATTTGGCACATACAAGTTGCTATCCTGTCTGCCTGCAACATCCAGCTGACTTGAGCAGTAGATGGCTGCTGGGTATCTGGAGCAGGTAGGGGAGAAGTAGCCAACCATTGGTTAAAGAGAGAGAAACCATCATTGTAGCAACATTCATAAGAGCACATTGCCTCAAGGGGTCAATTGCATCACATGGGTATGAATGTCATAAGCAGCACTTACGGAAAAAGTATCCAATACAGTGGTGGTGCCAGCGGTGATGGGTACCAGTCTGTAGTTCCCCAGTTGCTCAAGGATATTAAAGGAGACTGCAGCACTCCCAATTCTTCAAAGAGTCTGCATTTTATTCACCACAATGTGCATATTTTGGTGAATAAAATGCAGAATCTTTGAAGAATTGGGAGTGCTGCGGACTCCTTTATTTATCCATGGGTATGAATGTCAATAGGGGAGACACAAATTCACTTGCATGTTAGTCCATAAGTAGTACGCTTTGTTCAGCAAAACACGATTTATATCAAACATGTCTCCAGTATCCTCTATTGGTCATGTACATGAAGAAATGCAATTACCATTTTGCACCAAGACACACCTAGGTTTTAGAGGAGGAAAATAAATAAAAAATATTTTGAACCAAATGGTGTGCTAAAATAAAGTCCTCCTGCAGCCGGCGTGCACAACCTTTTTTGGTCTGAGGGCCACATTGTCACATCGCTCTATTTCAAGGGGCAGTAAATTAAAAAAAAATGTTGATCGATGCTCATTTGCATCAGCCTATTACACAAGCCAATGCAAAGTGATTGAGGAGGAATGATCACTACCATAGTCATTCCGCCTTCATTTAGTTATATTGATTATTGGTAGCCCATACCTGATTACACAGGGAGATGTGCTGCAGATAATTGTAAACCTTTCATCCTGATAAAATATGCAAATCAGCCGACAAACGAGCGATGATGGTGATGTGGCAACAAGCATGTTACTGCTGAAGCCAGTCATTGGCTGGAGAGGTGCATGTGACCATGGCCATGCACAGACAGGTGTAAACAGTGTGAGGACCGGAAGATGATGGCAGCGGGGGCAGCGCAGAAGACCGGAGTGGCGGGGAGCCTATTCATAAATCAGCGTTTTCCTTCACTGCAGAGACCGGCGCTCACTGGGTATTACTGTCTCCTGCCCCCAGTTATAGGAGCCCTGATAGTGCATGATAGGCCCGGGGCTGTCTACCCAACTTGCCCCCCCCCCCCCCCCCCCCTCCATTTTTTTTTTTTTTTTTTTTGTATGAAGAGGCTGCGGTGCTTCATGGGCGCCACAGTCTCTTCTTAGGCCATATGACATCTTCAGACTAAAAAAAAAAATACCCCAAATTGGGTCCTAAACTGAAAAATTTGGTCACCAAATTTAAAATACATATAATTGTAATAAAAAAGACATGGAGGAGAATACAGCACCACATACCTCTTACATCCAGTGACATCTCCTGTCATGTAGACCTTCTCTTTCCTCTTCTCCTCCATTTGACCCAGACCACCATGGCAAATTCTTTCAGCCGCATCTCTACAGTTTGTAACACAGACACGTTAGATTTCTCAATTTTTCCATCAACCTCCCCATCCTGGTGTCCCCACAGTGTCATCCTGCCATCCCCAATACTGCCCCCAGTTATAGGGGCCCTGCAATAACCATTAAGTATTTTCCTTCACTGCAGAGGGCAACGCTCACTGGTTATTACCTCCTCCTGCCCCCAGTTATAGGGGCCCTGCAATAACCAGTAAGTATTTTCCTTCACTGCAGAGGACGGCACTCACTGGTTATTAACTGCCTCCTGCCCCCAGTTATAGAGGCCCTGCAATAACCAGTAAGAACTTTCCTTCACTGCAGAGGATGGGGCTCACTGGTTATTACCTCCTCCTGCCCCCAGTTATAGGGACCCTGCAATAACCAGTAAGCACTTTTTTCACTGCAGAGGCCTGCGCTCACTGGTTATTACTTCCTCCTGCCCCCAGTTATAGGAGCCCTGTAATAACCAGTAAGCACTTTCTTTCACTGCAGAGACTGGCGCTTACTGAATACTACTGCCTCCTGCCCCCAATTATAGGAGCCCTGCAATAACTTGATAGCGCAGCCGGCATCTGCTTCTGTCTCCTTTCTTTAGGACCTGGGTAAAGGACTTTTGATGACGTCACTCCGGTCATCACATGGTACGTCACATGATCTTTTACCATGGTGAATCACCATGGTAAAAGATCATGTGACGTACCATGTGATGACCGGAGTGACGTCATCAAAGGTCCTGTAACTGTATTTAATGCTCACCATAGGTCCTTCAACAAAGGAGACACAAGGAGATGCCGGGCTACGCGAGCAAGTGGATTAAGGTGAGTTAAATTATTATTATTATTTTTTTAACCCCTCCAGTGCTATTTTACTTTGCATTCTGTATTCAGAATGCTATTATTTTCTCTTATAACCATGTTATAAGGGAAAATAATAATGATCGGGTCTCCATCCCGATCGTGTCCTAGCAACCGTGCGTGAAAATCGCACCGCATCCGCACTTGCTTGCGGATGCTTGCGATTTTCACGCAACCCCATTCACTTCTATGGGGCCTGCGTTGCGTGAAAAACGCAGAATATAGGGCATGCTGCGATTTTCACGCAACGCATAAGTGATCAGTGAAAATCACCGCTCATCTGAACAGCCCCATAGAAATGAATGGGTCGGTATTCAGTGCGGGTGCAATGCATTCACCTCACGCATCGCATCCGCGCGGAATACTCGCCCGTGTGAAAGGGGCCTAAGCGATTTAACCTACTAGTGGGAAGGCGCTCGTTGGTTAACACTTTTTTGTTATTTAGCACCAGTGGTCCAAACGGCTAACTATCTTATTTGTTGAACTACCAAAATAATTTTTGCAGCAATTTTTCATGTGACACATAGGGCTTTATAATTATTATTTTTTTTGTTTTATTTGGGGGAAACTGTACAAAACATTTTTAAAATGTATATATTTTTTTGAATATAGAGGAAATTTGTAGTGGCTCTCCCGTTTTGGTTTCTGGATATAGGTGCACTGTTATCAGACTGCCCCACAGTCTGTGAGCGTAAAAGTATTAACAGGCACTCAATCATCAGGAATTGTACCAAAAGCGAATATTTATTACATCAAATATAAAAAAATATAAAAATGGTCAATATAAGCACAATCATCCAAACATTATATTATATTGTATGAAATGCAAATTAAAACACAAATTAAAATAGTAAAATATATAAAAGTAAATAAAATAAATTATACAGAGATCAGTTATGTGTTTACCTGTCTAACCCAATGACTCTATCACTGAGGAAAACAGGAACACACCCCGATCAGTGTATATATGTATTCGAATCCAAGGATGCTCAGGATTAGGCCTCTTGCACAGTTTTTTCCATTTCCGTTCCGTTTTTTGCATTTCGCATATGGACCATATACGGAACCATTCATTTCAATGGATCCGCGAAAAAAAACGGAAGGTACTCCGTATGCCTTCCGTTTCCATATTTCCATTTTTCCGTTCCGTTCAAAGATAGAACATGTCCTATTATTGTCCGCATAATGGACAAGGATAGTACTGTTCTATCAGGTAGCCAGCTGTTCCGTTCCGCAAAAAACGGAATGCACACGGACATCATCCGTATTTTTTGCGGATCAGTTTTTTGCGGCCCACAAAATACTGAAAAAGCCATACGGTCGTGTGCAAGAGGCCTTAACCTAATCTATCCAGAAGTATGCAGATCTGATTGAAAAATGTCCTTTTTATCTCTAAAATCTCACTTCATCATGATTGCATTCCATTTATCCATTCATGTCCATGATTATATGCAGTAAATAATAACTTGATTCAAATGTTATATGTAGTTTGATTTATGAATCAGTAATAGATTATTGTATTTCTTATTTTTCTTAATATGTCCAATTTCATTCATAAATCAATGCACATGATTATCAGCATAAAAAGTTCTGTTTCATTCATAGATCAGTATACATCAGGGATACTCAACTAGTTTTATTAAAGGTCCACATACCTGGGTCTGCAGTCAGGTGAAGGTCCGAGCTGAACGCCAATAGTAAAGATGCCATGCGATCATGTGATCCATGCGCGTGGGGCGCTCTGAAGTTATAGTGGAGCGCCCCGGGTAAGTCCCAGAATTAGTAATGGCCACATTAGTACCCCAGTAAGAATAATGCCCCCAGTAAGAATAATGTCCCCATTAGTGCCCCCAGTAAGAGTAATGCCCCCACTAGTGCCCCCCTTCTCTGCTTTTGCAAAAAAATAAAAAAAAAAATAGCATTCACCTGGCTGCGGTGAACATTCGCTGCTGACTGCAAGCTCAGGACCGGTGCTCCAACGTGATGACTTCTTGTAGGTCCTGTCATGAGCTTCTAGTCAGCAGGGAGTGTTCTCCACAGCGTGAGCAAATGGAGGTGGAGGTACCGTCATTTTATTAATTTTTTTACTAGCACAAGTAGCGGTGGAGGTAAAGGCTGTACTAATGGGCGTTCCATGATGGAAGCACTCTTTAGTAAGGGTACTTTCACACTTGCAGCAGGACGGTTCCGACAGGCTGCTCACCCTGTCAGATCCATCTTGCCACTACTTCGCCGTGCCGCTGCTCTGTGTCCATCGACTATAATGGGGATGGGGGCAGAGCTACGGCGCAGCACGGTGAGAGGCCACCAGACTAAAAGTACTACATGTCCGACTTTTTCGTCTGGCGGCCTCACGCCGTGCACTGCCATGCTGCTCCATAGCTCCACTCCCGCTATAGTCAATTCCCCAGTCCGGCGAAATAGTGGCAGGACGGATCTGACAGGGTGAACAGTCTGTCGGATCCGTCCTGCCGCAAATGTGAAAGTACCCTAACAGTCCTTACAGGAAAATTCTGGCACCGGCAAGGGAACTAAAATACCAGCCTTGCTGGTGAACTACTGGCCGGGTGGCAACCCAAGCCACAGAACAGACATATGATAGTTTTGTTCCGCATCCAATTCCCATTATTGGGGGATTGGATGTGGCCCCTTAATTACAATGGGGCCACAAGAGATGCAGACAGCACACTGTGTGCTGTCTGCATATTTTTCCGCTTCATTGAAACTAAGGGGTCCGCATCCAATGCCCCAGGTTACCTTTAATTTTAAAGAAGATGGCCCAGGAGAGATGGGAACACGACACTGACTGGAGTCCTTTCCTGCAGTCAGTGACGTGTTCCCGCCTCTCTGTAGCCCTCTCCACGCCCCCCTTCCTTCCATTTATTTCATTGGTGGCAGTGGTGATGTCCCTCCCCTCTCTAGCAGCACGTAAGTGTCCTTTTGGAGCTTGAAGCTCCCTTACGTGCTGCCGCTGCTGCAGGGGAGGAGGGACCTGTGAGCGCACTGAGGGAGAAAGCTCCCTCCATGTGCAGGTGCCGGATGAAAGCGCTGGTGCCTGCATGTGGAGGGAGCCATCTCTCACTGCGCCCCTGGGGCAGGAAGAAGTGCGCAGGTAAGCTCCTCCTCCTGCACATACCAGAGTGTGCAGGAGAGGAGGAGCGCTACATGTGGAGGGAGCCCTGTCTCACTGCGCTCTGGGACAGGAGGAAGTGCGCCGGTAAGCAGGAGAGGAGGAGCGCTGTGAAGGATGGCCGGGTTCCGGACAACTGGCGGCTACGGTCCGTATTTGGACCGTGGTCCGCCAGTTGAGTACCCCTGATATACATGATTCTCAACATAGAACAATAACTTCATCCAGATGTTCTTAATCAATATTCATGATTCATGGTGTATATATATATTGTGTCCCTTAATAGGTATAGATGATGGTATAATTACGGTAATAGCTTGATCAGTTGTTATCAATATATTATAAATCTTTATGCATATTATATGCCTTTCTTAAATTGCAAAGCAGCGATATAAAACAACAATAAAAAACAATGTGTAGAATCCCCACTGAGGAAGAGACGAGTGTTTTCGAAACGCGTCTGGACGGAATACCTGTGTGACAAGCAGTCTCGAGTGTACATGGCCATGTATTAATACACGAAAACTTTTTATCGAAGAAGCGCTATCCTACTCACGTAAGCAAATATTCGTAACAGGACTCTCGCGAGAAGCAAGGCGAGACCTCGGCCAAACCGGAACTGACATCGCCGGAGCGGAGAACAGCTGATCTGTGGGACGCCACAGCAGGAACTCCTGCTTGCCGAATAAAGTGAACCATTTGGGTACACAGTGAGTAGTGAGACAATTTGGACATAATTACATTGGAATTGTATAAGGATATAAAGCCTTTTATACGTGGGATAAAGATAGCCGGAGTACAGCTGGAATCATATATGACGTACCTAGACACCTGAGTAAGGTAAACTGGATGGACAATCCGAACACTGCCCTAAGGGAAATACGTACAACGTTTAGATACCATCCTCTCTAGACATTCTATACAAGAAACAATATATGACGCATAGGAATATATGCATTGATGATATAGTCCATGATATAATTGTATAGGCTAAATAGGAGAAATCGCTCTGCCAGAATTACTGCGATCCAACGAGTCATTCACACAGGGAGGATACGGATGCAGTTCGTCTGATATAGCCAACTCTGAGTGTGATATATCTATACCTATGTTAATGTAGAGACATATATGCGATTCTACACATTGTTTTTTATTGTTGTTTTATATCGTTGCTTTTTATGTATGCATTTTTAAATAGATTTTATTTATTTACATGTACACATGTCTATGAAGTGTAATAAAATATCGAGACCTTATTCCCACATGAGTGAGTTTTGAGCGCCGGTTCCACCTTTTTTAAAAAACCTTTTCACTCAGAACTAGGGGTGTTTCTTTTGAACCTGAGCACCAGGCATGGTTAAACCAAAGTGAGCCAGCTGTCCACCATTGTAAAGCAATATCTTAAATTGCAAAGCGTTGAATGTTACCACATTGTGGACTTTCTCTGGAGTTGGTCTTCTGTGTGAGCAGTATTCCACTCCTAGACCGAGCCTCCTTTGCTCCCCATGCTGCAGACTAGTACATGCCCTGTATTCGGCATCTCACGTGATCAGACTTCTTATTTGATCTCCGGTGTAGAGCGGGATTCCAATATCGCACTGCTGTATCAGGTTGTGGCTGTACCGGGTGTCTCTCTGGATTACTATAGTCTTGCCATACGCGTTTTGGAGCGACAAGCTCCTTCCTCAGTGGATCCTATCAGTAATCCATATGTTGTGGCTATTTATACCCAAAGACATGGGTGGATCAGGTTTCTCTCTAGGATTCTGTTAAAAGGTGGAATGGTTCCTTGCAATGTTCTGGTTAGACCTTCATTGAATATACTAATATATATTAAAAACATATTAAGAAATATATTGGAAAAAGAAAACAATGTATGTAATCTCTACATATAATAAATAGACTGTGGAGATATGGACATACCAATCTAATTCCACCCATTACCGAGAACATATTTGTGTCTTCTATATAGAGTTTGTTTATATATATATATATATATATCTTCAATATTAAGGAGAATACACACAAAAAAATCGATTTTTTTAGGCCCCTTTCACACGGGCGAGTATTCCGCGCGGGTACAATGCATGACGTGAATGCATTGCACCCGCACTGAATCCTGACCCATTCATTTCAATGGGGCAGTGTACATGAGCGTTGTTTTCACGCAGAAAATGTGCATTGCGTGAAAATAGCAGCAGGTTCTATATTCTGCATTTTTCATGCAACGCAGGCCCCATAGAAATAAATAGGGCTGGAATGCCATGGGAATGCCATGTAGTTTTGACTGGAGGCGTCTGGAGATGGCAGCCTCGGCAAGTTGCTCTGTCTTTTTCTGTTTGTTTTATATGTTTTTGTTTTTCAACATTTCCTTGTGCAACCCAGCTCAAATATTCTTCACCAGAGAACAATTACTGAGCTTTCGGAACCTAGCGGTATCAAATCTACCCCTGGATATTTCGTCTACTCTTGACCTTCTGGGGATTCTAACCAGTGGAGCCACGGTGCTGAATCAGGCAGTGAAGCTTAAAAGAAGAGGCAAGCGCTCCGGGATCCAGGCTTGCTTTCGGCTTAGAGGACGACGCTCTCCACTACCTGGAATCATACTTCCTAATGTCAGGTCAATATGCAACAAACTAGATGAGCTTCAACTACTGACCAGGAAAAAGAAGGACTTCTATCTCTCTGACGCTCTTTGCTTCACAGAAACCTGGCTGTCTGAGCTTATTCCAGACAATGCTCTGCAGATTAATGGATTTACACTCTACAGATATGACCGGGACCCACTTATCTCTGGCAAAACCAAAGGTGGAGGACTCTGCTTCTATATTAATGATAAGTGGTGTATGGATGTTACAGTTATTAAGAGGACATGCTCAGCTGGGCTGGAAACACTCTTCATAAATTGCAGTGAAGTGAAGCGGTAGAAAAACTACAGAGTTGCTTTGATTCAACAGACTGGAATATATTCAAAGAATCCACCAGTGACCTAAATGAATACACTGACACTGTGACATCATATAATACCTTTTGCAAAGAGTCCTGCATCCCCATCAAAAAGTGCACCAGGTACAACAACGATAAACCCTGGTTTACATCGCATCTTAGGAAGCTGCGCCTCGATAAAGAAAGGGCGTATCATACAGGCGGTAAAGTCCTCTACAAAGCTGCCAGATACAAACTGCAGAAGGCCATCACTGCCGCAAAAAAACTATTATTCAAATAGACTTGAAGAAAAATGTTCCACAATGGAGTCTACCACAATATAGAAGTCTCTACATCAAATTACTAACTACAGAAGGAAAGCCCCACAATCATTAGATAACCTGCAGCTTGCAAATGAGCTGAACACATTCTATTGTAGGTTTCATACAACCAACAATAGCCATCCACTAAAGTTGAGCGGACACCTGGATGTTCGGGTTCCACGGGTTCGCCCGAACTTCGAAAAACAATTAGAGTTCGCGACCCGAACTCGAACCAAACTTGACCCCGAACCCAAACCCCATTGAAGTCAATGGGGACCCGAACTTTTGAGCACTAAAATGTCATGGAAAGGGCTAGAGGGCTGCAAATGGCGTCAAAATGTGGTTAAGAGCATGGCAAGTGCTCTGCAAACAAATGTGGATAGGGAAATGACTTAAAATAACATAAAATACGTAATAATAATAATGTAAACATAATAATTTTGATCTAGGAGGACCAGGTCCATATGGAGAAGGAGGTTGAGGAGGCGGTGGATGTGGCGGTGTAGGTGGAAGTGGCAGTGGAGGAGGAGGAGGTAGCCTGATATCTGCTCTATCTACTTTCGATGTTCTTTTATGCGCCTACCATGGTAATTACGGGTGGCGGGGAATAAGGGTTCCAGGCCGGAGAGGGAGCGTGAGAAAAAGAGACCAAATTTAAGGGAGATAAATTGATTTAAAAAATTTGGGATCAAGAAGAAATGTGGGAAAAGTTATTGAGGCGCAAATGTGGGACAAATTACAGAAGCCCAAATGTGTGCCAAAAGAGTCAAGCGGAATTGTGGGAAAAGCTATTGAGGCGCAAATGTTGGCCAAAAGAGTATAGCGGAAATGTGGGACAAAGTATTGAAGCTTAAATGTGGTACAACTTGCTTAAGTTTAAGGCGCGCATCAATTAAAGAAGCATTTCAGAAATTTTATTCCCTGTCACCTATGCAGAGCAGGGGTTTATTCACGTCTAAAATTGTATAATGTCAACCCAAGAATGTAACAGAAAAATTACAGAAATTAATTAACCTGTCTACTTGGTAGAGCAGGGGTCTATGACAGAAGTTTATTGTCACCCGAAAATGTAAAATAAAAATTATTGAAATTTATTAAGCTGTCAACTAGGTAGAGGGGGGGTATATTACACAAAAAAATTGGTGAATTTGACCCTAAAATGTAACTGACAAATGTTTTTTTTTTTTTTTACCGGTCTACTAGGTATAGCAGTGGTACTTCACACCAAAAAATTGCTGAATTTCACCAGAAAATGTAACTGACAATTTTTATTTTTTTTTAACCGGCCTACTAGGTAGAGCAATGGTACTATACACCCAAAAATTGGTGAATTTCACCATAAAGTGCAAGAGACCAATTTTTTGATTGTTTAACCTGTCTACTAGGTATAGCAGTGGTGCTTCACACCCAAAAATTGTTGAATTTCAACTGCAAATGTAACTGACAAATATATTTTGTCTGTTAACCGGCCTACTAGGTATAGCAGTGGTACTATACACCCAAAAATTTGTGAATTTCACCAGAAAATGTTAATGACAATTTTTTATTTTTTTTTAACCATCATACTAGGTATAGCAGTGGCACTATACACCCAAAAATTGGTGAATTTCACCCTAAAATGTTAATGATAATTTTTTTATTTTTTTTTAACCGGCCTACTAAGTAGAGCAGTGGTACATCACACCCAAAAATTTGTGAATTTCACCATAAAATGTAAGAGATCAATTTTTTGATTGTTTAACCTGTCTACTAGGTATAGCAGTGGTACTTCACACCCAAAAATTGTTGAATTTCAACTGCAAATGTAACTGACAAATATATTTTTTCTGTTAATCGGCCTACTAGGTATAGCAGTGGTACTATATATACCCAAAAATTGGTGAATTTCACCCGAAAATGTTAATGACAATTTTAATTATTTTTTTTAGCCGGCCTACTAGGTAGAGCAGTGGTACTATACACCCAAAAATTTGTGAATTTCAACCGAAAATGTAAATGACAAAGTAGTTAAATGATATAAAATAAAACACGTACAAAAAATAAATAAATAAATGGATTTATGAGGTGGAGTTCCATATGGAGTAGTAGTTTGAGGAGGCGGTGGATGTAGCGGAGTAGGTGGAAGCGGTGGTGGAGGAGGACGAGATAGCCAACACAGGTTTTTGGTTTTAATTTAATTTTTTAAAATTAAGGTACACTCCAAAAGAGTGTGAAATATCCTAAATACAAACATGAGCAATTGCGCTGCAGTATAACAATGGCTGGTTAGTGCCGGTATACATGTCAATTCTGGACAAGGTACGGACAAGTCCTGAGGGATCCATGCCTGGTTCATTTTAATGAACGTGAGCTTGTCCACATTGGCTGTGGACAGGTGGCTGCGCTTGTCTGTGTTGACGCCCCCTGCCGTGCTAAACACACGTTCAGATAATACACTGGCTGCAGGGCAGGCCAGCACCTCCAAGGCGTAAAGGGCAAGCTCAGGCCATGTACCCAATTTGGAGACCCAGAAGTTGAAGGGGGCAGACCCGTCATTCAGTACGTGTAGGCGTGTGCACACATACTGTTCCACCATGTTGGTGAAATGCTGCCTCCTGCTAAGACGTTCCATATCAGCTGGTAGTGCTGGTTGTTGTGGCGTGCTGACAAAGCTTTTCCACATTTCGGCCATGCTAACCCTGCCTTCTGAGGTGCTGGCGGTGCCCCAGCTGTGTTGGCAACCTCTTCCTCCTCCTCCTGCCTTCGCCTTGTGCTTCCACTGTGTCCCCGCTGTCAGGTGGGAATGCCACCAGCAGCGTGTCTACCAGCGTGCGCTTGTACTCGCGCATCTTACGATCACGCTCCAGTGAGGGAATTAAGGACGGTATGTTGTCCTTGTAACGGGGATCCAGCAGCATGACCAGACAGTAATCAGCACAAGTTAGAATGTGGGCAACTCGGCGGTCGTTGCGGAGACACTGCAGCATGTAATCGCTCATGTGTGCCAGGCTGCCCAGAGGCAAAGAAAAGCTGTCCTCTGTGGGAGGCGTATCGTCTGTGTCCTCTGTATCCCCCCCATCCACGCACCACGCCATGAGCTGGTCTGGGTGCCACCCTGCTGTGAATCCTCCATCTCCTCCTCCTCATCCTCCACCTCCTCATCCTCCAGAACTGTGCCCTGGCTGGACAATTGTGTACCTAGGGTTTGTGGGTGCAGGAACCCACCCTCGGAGCCACTTGGGAATGACTGGCCTGAAACCCTACAAAATGATCCCTCTTCCTCCTCCTCCTCCTGTGCCACATCCTCTTCCATCATCGCCAGCAGCGTTTTTTCAAGGAGGCACAGAAGTGGGATAGTAACGCTGAGAACGGCGTTATTGGCACTGGCCATGTTGGTGAAGTACTCGAGACAGCGCAACAAGGAACACAGGTCTCGCATGGAGGCTCAGTCATTGATGGTGAAGTGGTGCTGTTCCGCCGAGCGACTCACTCGTGCATGCTGCAGCTGAAACTCCACTTTCGCCTGCTGCTGCTCGCACAGTCTGGCCAGCATGTGCAAAGTGGAGTTCCACCTTGTGGGCACGTCGCATATGAGGCGGTGAGCGGGAAGGCTGAAGTTACGCTGCAGCGCTGACAGGCGAGCAGCAGCAGGGTGAGAACGCCTAAAGCGCGCACAGACGGCCCACACTTTATGCAGCAGCTCTGACATGTCGGGGTAATTTTTAAGGAATCTCTGCACCACCAAATTCAGCACATGCGCCAGGCAAGGGATGTGCGTCAAACCGGCAAGTTCCAGAGCTGCTACGAGATTTCGCCCATTATTGCACACCACCAGGCCGGGCTTGAGGCTGACTGGCACAAACTACTCATCGGTCTGTTGTTCAAGGCCCGTCCACAGCTCCTGCGCGGTGTGGGTTTTTTCCCCCAAACAGATAAGTTTTAAAACTGCCTGCTGTCGTTTACCACTGGCTCTGCTGAAGTTGGCGGTGAAGGTGTTACGCTGACCGGATGAGGAGCCGGTAGAGGATGAGGAAGCAGAGTAGGAGGAGGAAGCAACAGGAGGCAAACTGAAGCGCCCTGCAATCCTCGGTGGTGAAAGGACATGCGCCAAACTGCTATCCGCCTCAGGCCCAGCCGCCACTGCATTTACCCAGTGTGCTGTTATGGAGTTATAACGGCCCTAACGGTGCTTACTGGTCCACGTATCCGTTGTCAGGTGCACCTTGCCACAGATGGCGTTGCGCAGTGCACACCTGATTTTATCCCCTACTTGGTTGTGCAGCGAAGGGATGGCTCACCTTGAAAAGTAGTGGCGGCTGGGCACGACGTACTGTGGGACAGCCACCTCTATAAGGCCTTTAAAACTATCCGTCTCCACCCGAAGGAATGACAGCATTTCAAATGCCAGTAATTTAGAAATGCTGGCATTCAGAGCTAGGGATTGCGGGTGGGTAGGGTGGTACTTCTTCTTCCTCTCCAGCGTTTGGGATATGGAGAGCTGAACGCTTGCATGGGACATTGTGGAGATGCTTGGTGACCCAGGTGTTGGTGTTTCTGGCAGATCCTCTGTTTGTGGAATGCCAGGTGGCACTGTCACTCCAGAGGTGGATGAAGAGGCCGTTACTGCTGCAGAAGAGGAAGCAGGAGGAGTTTGAGGTGTCTACTCCACTGCAGCTCGTGCTTTGCACTTAAAGCGAACCTTTCACCAGGATTTCACCTAATAAACTAATGCATTCTTGTCCCGCTTTCCTGGGATGTATACTGTATTGATGAAAAAAACGACTTATAAAGTCCTTGTCTCCAGCTCCTGCAGTCACGCTAGAAGTCAAGGGGGTAGCCCTTCCCTCACTCCGGGCTGTAACTCCCCTGCCCTAACCCCTCCTCTAAGTAGTGTAACTGACACCCGGCTCAGTCGTCGGGACCGCGCTTGTACTGGGGGCGCCGTCTGTCCCCGATGCCTCCCTGTCTTCTGTTCTTGACGCGCGCGCCTGAAGAACAGAAGACAGGGAGGCATCGGGGACGGACGGCGCATGCGCGATTCACTTACAGGATCGCACTTCAGTCCGCGCGATAGACGGGATCGCGCTGCTACTGAGACCGACGGCGCATGCGCCGCCAGTACAAGCGCGGTCCCGGTGACTGAGCCGGGTGTCAGTTACACTACTTAGAGGAGGGGTTAGGGCAGGGGAGTTACAGCCCGGAGTGAGGGAAGGGCTACCCCCTTGACTTCTAGCGTGACTGCAGGAGCTGGAGACAAGGACTTTATAAGTCGTTTTTTTCATCAATATACATCCCAGGAAAGCGGGACAAGAATGCATTTAAACAGAATGAGGATAATCTATAAGGTACTGGTAATAGTTTATTAGGTGAAATCCTGGTGAAAGGTTCGCTTTAAATGCCTGGTCATGCAGGTTGTGCTCAGGTTGAGAACATTTAAGCCTCGCTTCAGGCTCTGATTGCACAGCTTGCAAACCACTCATGTCTTGTCGTCAGCACATTGTCTGAAGAACTGCCACGCCAGGGAACTCCTTGGAGCTGGCTTTGGTGTGCATGGTCCCTTACTGCGGCGGGCAGTAGCAGGCGTACTGTCTAGGGGACGACCGCTCCGCTTTTGCACCCTGCTCCCTCTTCTGTGGTGCTGGTGGCTCTGTGCTACAACCGCCTCTTCCTCCGAACTACATAGGTCACTCGCATGACCTTGATTCTATGTGGGGTCGAGGACCTCATCGTCCTCCACATCATCTTCCACCCAGTCTTCACCCCTGACTTCCTTGTCAGTCTGCACACTTTCGAAAGCCCCAGCAGTTGGCACCTGTGTTTCGTCATCATCCGAGACGTGCTGTGATGGTCCTCCCATGTACTCATCTTGAAAAATAAGTGGTTGGGCATCGGTGCACTCAATTTCTTCCACTTCTGGGGCAGGACTAGGTGGATGGCCCTGGGAAACCCTGCTAACAGAGTCATCAAAAAGCAGAAGAGACTGCTGCATGTCTTGGGGCTCAGACTGCTTGGCTGATTTGCAAGGGGGTGAGGTGAAAGACTGATGGACATTGGCTGCAGGTGCCAACTGTGGTCTTTCAGCAGGAGACTGTGTGGGAGACAATGTGAAGGAACTGGATCCACTGTAAGCAACCCAATCTACTATCGCCTGTACTTGTTCAGGCCTCACCATTCGTAGAGCAGCATTAGGCTGTCACAGCCAGACAGCTGAGAAGCGCTCACAGGAGCTTCTCAGATCCTCCTCTTTGAATTTCTTTGTTTTGGTTTAGTTTCTCATCTCGTTAGTCTATCTCAGCTGTCATGCAGTTGGACTGATTGCTACCCTTTAAGTTCCTCCCCATAATGCAGTAGTGTGCGGCTGATACAACTTCCTGGAGTGTGTGTGCATGCTGTTCCCAGTTCCCAGTCCTCAGTCGTCAGTCGTCTGCAAGATAAGTGCTGTTTATGTATTTATGATTTTGTCTTTTCTGGATCCAGTCCAGGTGACCCTGACTCCCTCCGTGTCAGTGTAGGGAGCCGGTGGTCGTGTCCCTTCACTATTGTAGGGTCTTCAGGTAATAGATAGCCGAGGAACGTGGATATGCGGCCATCCACCTTTGGGTTGTTCGCATAGGCTGAGCAGTGAGGGAGAGCGGCAGGTCTATTGCAGGGGTCTCCCTTTGTTCCTTAGTTGTGGATCCAGAGAGACATTGTTTATATGGTATTGTCTTGTTTCCTGTACACCATCCGTGACATTATCAGCCGCCAAAACCGTCTCAAGCATGGATCCGGTTTCACTTTTGGCTGAACGCTTTCAGGGTCTTTCTTTGGAGGTAGCTGATCTCCGTAAGACTTTTTCTCAGTTTCAAGTGACCGGTTCAGCTTGCGTTCATGGAGTTTGTGCTGAGCCTAAGATCTCGCTCCCGGATACGTTCTCCGGGGGTAGTGAGAATTTTGTGCGTTTTAGAGAGGCTTGCAAACTCCATTTTCGCCTTCTTCCCCATTCTTCTGGTGATGAAGAACGGAGGGTGGGGATCATTATATCGCTGCTCAGGGGTAACGCTCAGTCCTGGGCCTTTTCGCTGCCAGAGGGGGCACGGCCCCTTCGTTCAGTGGATGAATTCTTTTTAGCCCTGGGTCAGATATATGATGATCCGGATCGTATTGCTCTGGCTGAGTCTAGACTACGTCTGTTATGCCAGGGTAAACAATCCGCAGAGATATACTGTTCAGAATTTCGGAGATGGGCAGCAGATACGGGTTGGAATGATGCTGCACTCCGAAGTCAATTTTGCTATGGTCTTTCAGAGGGATTGAAAGATGCATTTGCCTTTCATGAAAGACCTACCTCCTTGGATTCTGCTATGTCTCAGGCTGTTCGTATTGACAGGCGTCTTAGAGAGAGAGGAGAGATCTCTCCTTCCTGTCATACTCAGTCCCGGGACAGTGCAGCGGTCTCATTCTGTGCACAGGGGTCTCAGTCGCTGTCAGCCCCTTCTGAGCAGGAGTCCATGCAGCTGGGGTTGATTGCCTCTGACAATAGAAGATTCAGCCTGCAGGGGAGGGTTTGTTTTTGTTGTGGAGGTATAAATCATCTGGCAAATGTTTGTCCCTCTAGGAGATTCAGGCAGTTTTCTGGGAGTAATAAAGAGACAAAAAGGAAAAAATCTTTTAAAAATGTTCCGTCTGTTACTATTGGCAGGGTTGAGGCGGAAATTGAAGGTTTTCTGTTTGCTTGTAGTTCCCGTTTTGTCCTGCCTGCTAGGGTGGCGCTAGAGAGCAAGAGCATTTTTTGTGAGATTTTTGTGGATAGTGGAGCAGCTGTCAACCTCATTGATAATCAATTTGCAATAACTCATGGTTTCCAGGTATGCACTTTGGGAAAGGATATTCCTGTTTTTGCTATTGATTCAGCTCCACTTTCTCAGAAATCATTAAAGGGCATAGTTCACAATATCCGTTTAATTGTGAGTGATGCTCATGTTGAGGATGTGTCATGTTTCGTCCTTAGCGGTTTGCCTACTCCTCTGGTGTTGGGGCTACCCTGGCCCACTAAACATAACCCCACCATTGATTGGCAAGCGAGGCAAATAAATGGTTGGAGTAACTTTTGCAGAGAGAATTGCCTCATAACATCTGTTTCTGAGGTTTCTACTAAGACTGTACCACCTTTCCTCTCTGAATTTTTGGATGTCTTCTCTGAGAGTGGAGTTCAGGGTTTACCTCCGCACAGGGAGTATGATTGCCCTATTAATCTCATCCCAGGCGCCAAGCTGCCTAAATCTCGTTTATACAATCTCTCCCAACCTGAGAGGGTCGCTATGCGGGCTTATATCTCTGAGAGTCTGAGAAAAGGACACATACGACCCTCGAAGTCACCTGTTGCCGCTGGTTTTTTCTTTGTTAAGAAAAAAGATGGTTCTTTAAGACCTTGTCTGGATTTCAGGGAGCTGAACAGTATCACTATTCGTGATCCTTATCCGCTTCCTCTGATCCCGGACCTGTTTAACCAGGTTGTTGGGGCTAAAGTCTTTTCCAAATTAGACCTAAGAGGGGCATACAACCTGGTTAGGGTCAGAGAAGGAGACGAATGGAAGACGGCTTTCAATACCCCTGAGGGCCATTTTGAGAATTTGGTTATGCCTTTTGGTTTGATGAATGCCCCAGCCGTTTTTCAGCATTTCGTCAACAGCATTTTTTATCATTTAATGGGAAAATTTGTATTAGTGTATTTGGATGACATTTTGATTTTTTCTCCTGATTTCAAGACTCATAAGGAACACTTACGTCAGGTCTTGCTCATCCTGCGGGAGAATAAATTATACGCGAAACTGGAAAAATGTGTGTTTGCGGTTCCAGAAATCCAATTTCTGGGGTTTCTTGTCTCCGCTTCTGGTTTTCGCATGGACCCCGAGAAGGTCCGCGCTGTGCTTGAGTGGGAGCTTCCTGAGAATCAGAAGGCGCTGATGCGTTTTTTGGGCTTTGCCAATTATTACAGGAAATTTATTTTGAATTATTCCTCTGTTGTTAAACCACTCACTGATATGACCAGAAAGGGGGTAGATTTTTCTTCCTGGTCGGTAGAGGCGCGTAAGGCCTTTTCTAATATCAAGGAGAGTTTTGCTTCCGCTCCCATCCTAGTACAACCTGATATTTCGTTACGCTTCATAGTTGAGGTTGATGCTTCTGAGGTAGGGGTGGGTGCGGTCTTGTCTCAGGGTTCCTCTCCTGCCAAATGGCAACCGTGTGCCTTTTTCTCAAAGAAACTCTCCTCCGCAGAGAGAAATTATGATGTGGGAGATAGGGAATTGTTGGCCATCAAGTTGGCTTTTGAGGAATAGCGCCATTGGCTAGAGGGAGCCAGACACCCTATTACCGTGTTTACTGACCATAAAAATCTGGCCTACTTGGAGTCAGCCAAGCGTCTGAACCAGAGACAGGCCAGATGGTCTTTGTTCTTTTCAAGGTTTAATTTTGTTGTTACGTTCCGCCCTGGGGTTAAGAATGTGAAGGCAGATGCCCTGTCACGTTGTTTTCCGGGAGGTGGGAATTTTGGGAATTTTGAAGACCCGGGTCCCATTTTGGCTGAAGGTGTGATGGTCTCTGCTCTTTTTCCTGAATTGGAGGCAGAGGTGCAGGCTGCCCAGTCAGAAGCTCCTGATCTTTGTCCTCCTGGGAGGTTGTTTGTGCCTCTCGCTTTGAGACACAAGATTTTTAAAGAACACCACGACATGGTCCTTGCTGGGCACCCGGGGGCAAGAGCCACACTGGATCTCATCGATCAGAGATTCTGGTGGCCTGCGCTTCGTAAGTCGGTTGAGGGTTTTGTGGCAGCTTGCGAGACTTGCGCTCGTGCCAAGGTCCCTCATTCACGGCCATCAGGTCCTCTCCTTCCTTTGCCCATTCCTTCCCGTCCTTGGACACATCTGTCCATGGACTTCATAACGGACTTGCCTCGTTCCTCGGGGAAGTCTGTGATTCTGGTGGTGGTGGACCGTTTTAGCAAAATGGTGCATTTTATCCCTTTTCCTGGTTTGCCCAATGCTAAGACGCTGGCGCAGGCATTTATTGACCACATTGTCAAATTGCATGGGATTCCTTCAGACATAGTCTCTGATAGGGGCACGCAGTTTGTTTCCAGATTCTGGAAGGCTTTCTGTTCTCGCTTGGGGGTTCGGTTGTGATTCTCTTCTGCTTTCCATCCGCAGTCGAATGGCCAGACAGAGCGCGTCAATCAGAATCTGGAGACATATCTGCGCTGTTTTGTGGCGGAGAATCAGGAGGATTGGTGTTCTTTTTTGACCCTTGCTGAGTTTGCTTTAAATAACCGTCGTCAGGAGTCCTCTGATAAGTCACCATTTTTTGGTGCATATGGGTTCCATCCGCAGTTTGGGACTTTCTCGGGAGAGGGCTCTTCTGGTTTGCCTGATGAGGACAGATTCTCCTCGTCTTTGTCATCTATTTGGCAAAAGATTCAGGATAATCTAAAGAGCATGAGTGAGAGATATAAGCGTGTGGCGGATAAGACACGTGTGCCTGGTCCGGACCTGAATGTTGGTGATCTGGTGTGGTTGTCTACCAAGAATATCAAATTGAAGGTTCCCTCCTGGAAGTTGGGTCCTAGGTTTATTGGGCCTTACAAGATCCTGTCTGTCATCAATCCTGTTGCCTACCGTCTTGATCTTCCTCAGACTTGGAAGATCCATAATGTTTTTCATAAGTCCTTATTGAAACCTTATGTTCAACCTATTGTACCCTCGCCTTTGCCTCCTCCTCCGATTATGGTTGATGGAAATCTTGAATTTCAGGTCTCTAGGATTGTGGATTCTCGTCTTGTCCGCGGTTCCCTCCAGTACCTCGTTCATTGGGAGGGTTATGGTCCTGAGGAGAGGATGTGGGTCCCAGTGACGGACATTAAGGCCTCTCGTCTCATCAGGGCTTTCCATAGGTCCCATCCTGAGAAGGTGGGCTCTGAGTGTCCGGAGTCCACTCCTAGAGGGAGGGGTACTGTCACAGCCAGACAGCTGAGAAGCGCTCACAGGAGCTTCTCAGATCCTCCTCTTTGAATTTCTTTGTTTTGGTTTAGTTTCTCATCTCGTTAGTCTATCTCAGCTGTCATGCAGTTGGACTGATTGCTACCCTTTAAGTTCCTCCCCATAATGCAGTAGTGTGCGGCTGATACAACTTCCTGGAGTGTGTGTGCATGCTGTTCCCAGTTCCCAGTCCTCAGTCGTCAGTCGTCTGCAAGATAAGTGCTGTTTATGTATTTATGATTTTGTCTTTTCTGGATCCAGGTGACCCTGACTCCCTCCGTGTCAGTGTAGGGAGCCGGTGGTCGTGTTCCTTCACTATTGTAGGGTCTTCAGGTAATAGATAGCCGAGGAACGTGGATATGCGGCCATCCACCTTTGGGGTGTTCGCATAGGCTGAGCAGTGAGGGAGAGCGGCAGGTCTATTGCAGGGGTCTCCCTTTGTTCCTTAGTTGTGGATCCAGAGAGACATTGTTTATATGGTATTGTCTTGTTTCCTGTACACCATCCGTGACATAGGCCCGACCAAATACCGCTGCAGGTTTTGTCGCCTACTCGCACCTGAGGAAGGGGTTTCACTTGTGCGTGTAGCTGGCACAGATCGACCACGTCCTCTCCCTGCAACAGGAGCTCCACCAGCAGCACCACGACCTGGGCCGCGTCTCTTATTTGACGCTCTCCTCATATTTTTTGAATTTAGGATCTTGCCCTAAATGGGTGTTTAATTAATAGTAGAAAAGAAGGACAGTATGTAAAGGGTGTATCTCACACGGCCTGAACCAGACTAGGCCTCAATTAAAGATTTATTTTCACAAAATGGCTGTATTTCAAATGGCTGTATTTCTAATGCCTAATTCAAACCCCTGTATGTAGAGGTGGTATCTCAGAGGGCCTGAACCTCTGTAGGCCTAAAGTAAATATATCTTTGCACAAAATGGCTGTATTTCAAATGGCTGTATTTCAAATGCCTAATTCAAACCCCTGTATGTATAGGGGGGAATCACACATGCCCTGAATCAGTGTAGGCCTGCAGTAAATATATTGTTGCACAAAATGGCTGTATTTCAAATGTCTAATTCAAACCCCTGTATGTATAGCAGGGATCACACACGCCCTGAACCTCTGTAGGCCTGCAGTAAATATATCTTTGCACAAAATGGCTGTATTTCAAATGGCTGCATTTCAAATCCTTAATTCAAACCCCTGTATGTAGAGGGGGTATCTCACAGGGCCTAAACCAGTGTAGGCCTGAATTCAATATTGGTGCACCAAATTGCGGTATTTAAAATCTCTGAATGTAACCCAAATGTATTAAGGGTGTATCTCACAATGACATCTGCATCAAAGGCTGCTAACTAAATTTTTTGTGCCCAAATGAGTGTTTGTTTAAAAACTGAATTTGACAGCAGTATATGAGCCTGTAATTTCACACGTGCTGATGCTGCAAGGCCTGAAAATAGTGTTTTTTGTCAAAAGAGTGTGTTTTTCAAGCCCCAGAAAATGATGGGTGTATTTCTATCTTAAATTGCACACTGACTAATACAGATGTTGTAGATTGCCAAAATAGTCTTTTTTTGCTAACAGAATATGAAAGCTGTATATATTAAACTAGAATTTAACACTTGCAGATCTGGAATATACTGTTTTTTGAAGAAAAAAAAAGTGCGTTTTCAAACCCCAGAAAATGATGGGTGTATTTCTACCTTAAATTACACACTGACTAATACAGATGTTGTAGATTGCCAAAAAAGTCTTTTTTTGCTAACAGAATATGAAAACTGTATATATTAAACTTGAATTTAACACTTGCAGATCTGGAAAATACTGTTTTTTGAAAAAAAATAGTGTGTTTTTCAAACCCCAAAAAATGATGGGTGTATTTCTACCTTAAATTGCACACTGACTAATACAGATGTTGTAGTTTGCCCCCAAAAAAATTGTGATTTGCAATATCCCAAAAGCTCAGATGCAGTGCTGGTGCACTGAGCATGTATAAAATGGCCGCCGCCGCCACCCACCTAACTAACAGAATTCAAAAAGTTTGTATTTTTTGGTCAATGAGCTCAGGGCAGGGTAAAACGATTGTGCCCTGCACCCACACAACTATTTGTCTGTAGATCGCTGAGTTAGATTCTCTCCTATGCTCTCCCTGAAATCACAAGTCCAGCAGCATCCTCTCCCTACACTTGTAACAGCAGAGTGACGTGCAGCGCTACGTGACTCAAGCTTATATAGAGCCTGGGTCACATGCTGCTCTGGCCAATCACAGCCATGCCATTAGTAGGCATGGCTGTGATGTCCTCTTGGGGCAAGTAGTATGACGCTTGTTGATTGGCTGCTGTGCAGCCTTTCAAAAAGCGCCAAGAAAGCACCGAACACTGAACCCGAACTTTTACTGAAATGTTCGGGTTCGGGTCCGGGGTCCCAAAATCCTAAAGTTCCAACAGGCAAACCGAGCACTCCAACCAGTCAACGTCTCCACCCCTGCGGTGCCTCAGCATCTACACAACACAGGATGTCAGCCAAAATCTGCTGACCTGTCCCCAAAATGGCATCCACTATCATTATGCCAAGTAGATGTAGACAATCTTTTCAAGAGACAAAATATTAAGAAAGCAGCCGGCCCAGACTCTGTGTCTGCGAAATGTTTGAAATTCTGCGCTGATCAGCTAGCCTTTGTTTTCACAGACATATTTAAATCATCTCTGGAACTCTCAATGGTCCTTGCCTGTTTTAAATGCTAAACCATTGTCTCAGTTATTAAAAATCAAAACCTACATGTCTAAATGACTATAGGCCTGTCGCCCTTACATCATTGGTCATGAAAGCATTTGAAAAACTGATAATGGCTTATCTGAAATCCATCACAGGTCCCCTGCTGGACTCTCTGCAATTTGCCTACATAGATCTGTAGATGATGCTGTAAACATGTGTATGCATTATGTACTAGAACATCTAGAATCTCCGGTAACCTATGCCAGAATTTTAATTGTGGATTTCAGCTCTGCATTTAATACTATAATACCATTGCTGCTACACAGCAAGCCCTCCCACCTACACATACAGTTAGGTCCATAAATATTGGGACATCGACACAATTCTAACATTTTTGACTCTATACACCACCATAATGGATTTGAAATGAAATGAACAAGATGTGCTTTAACTGCAGACTGTCAGCTTTACTTTGAGGGTATTTACATCCGAATCAGGTGAACGGTGTAGGAATAACAACAGTTTGCATATGTGCCTCCCACTTGTTAAGGGACCAAAAGTATTGGGACATAATAATCATAAATCAAACTTTCACTTTTTAATACTTGGTTGCAAATCCTTTGCAGTCAATTACAGCCTGAAGTCTGGAACACATAGACATCACCAAATGCTGGGTTTCATCCCTGTTGATGCTCTGCCAGGCCTCTACTGCAACTGTCTTCAGTTCCTGCTTGTTCTTGGGGCATTTTCCCTTTAGTTTTGTCTTCAGCAAGTGAAATGCAAGTGAAGCACCATCCAATGAGTTCTGAAGCATTTGGCTGAATATGAGCAGATAATATTGCCCGAAACACTTCAGAATTCATCCTGCTGCTTTTGTCAGCAGTCACATCATCAATAAATACAAGAAAACCAGTTCCATTGGCAGCCATACATGTCCACGCCATGACACTACCACCACCATGCTTCACTGATGAGGTGGTATGCTTAGGATCATGAGCAGTTCCTTTCCTTCTCCATACTCTTCTCTTCCCATCACTCTGGTACAAAATGATCTTGGTCTCATCTGTCCATGGGATGTTGTTCCAGAACTGTGAAGGCTTTTTTAGATGTCATTTGGCAAACTCTAATCTGGCCTTCCTGTTTTTGAGGCTCACCAATGGTTTACATCTTGTGGTGAACCCTCTGTATTCACTTTGATGAAGTCTTCACTTGATTGTTGACTTTGACACACATACACCTACCTCCTGGAGAGTGTTCTTGATCTGGCCACAACTGTTGTGAAGGGTGTTTTCTTCACCAGGGAAAGAATTCTTTGGTCATACACCACAGTTGTTTTCCATAGTCTTCCGGGTCTTTTGGTGCTCCTGAGCTCAACGTTGCGTTCCTTCTTTTTAAGAATGTTCCAAACTGTTGTTTTGGCGACACCTTATGTTTTTGCTATCTCTCTGATGGGTTTGTTTAGTTTTTTCAACCTAATGATGGCTTGCTTCACTGATAGTGACAGCTCTTTGGATCTCATCTTGAGAGTTGACAGCAACAGATTCCAAATAAAAATAGCACACTTAAAATAAACTCTGGACCTTTTATCTGCTCCTTGTAATTGAGATAATGTGGAAATAACACACACCTGACCATGGAACAGCTCAGATACCAATTGTCTCATTACTTTTGGTGCCTAAACAATTGGGAGGCACATATGCAAACTGTTGTAATTCCTACACAGTTCACCTGATTTGGATGTAAATACCCTCAAATTAAAGCTGACAGTCTGCAGTTAAAGCACATCTTGTTTGTTTCATTTCAAATCCATTGTGGTGGTGTATAGAGCCAAAAATGTTAGAATTGTGTCAGCGTCCCAATATTTATGGACCTGACTGTACATGAATCCATCTGAAAATGGATAACCAATTTCTTAACCGACAGGAGACAGCAGGTTACACTTGGAAAACACACCTCAAGCTCTTTGACAGTCAGCACGGGAGCTCCCCAGGGCGGTGTGCTTTCCCCACTGCTCTACTCACTGTACACCAATGACTGCATCTCCACAGACCCATCTGTTAAGGTTCTGAAGTTTGCTGATGACACAACAGTAGTTGGTTTCATACAAAATGGGGATGAGTCTGCATATAGGCATGAAGTGGGACAGCTTTCCACCTGGTGCAGCAACAACTTGGAACTTAATGCTCTTAAGACCATGGAGATGATAATAGACTTTAGGAGATCTCCCCCCCGGCACCTCCCCCTAATCATAAATGGATCAACAGTAACCCGAGTAGAGTCATTCAAGTTTCTTGGGACCACAATTTCCAACAACCTAAAATAGAACAACAATACTGTCACTATCATCAAAAAAGTGCAACAGAGGATGTACCACCTACGGCAGCTGAAAAAGATTGGCCTATCACAAAAATTAATGGTGCAGTTCTACACCGCGATCATAGAATCCATCATGACATCATCTATGACTGTATGGTTCGTTTCCTGCTCAGTATTAAAAAAGGTGAAACTGCAGCGAATCCATCATGACATCATCTATGACTGTATGGTTCGTTTCCTGCTCAGTATTAGAAAAGGTGAGATTGCAGCGTATCATCTGAACAGCGGAAAGGATAATTGGCTGTAGCTTACCTTCCCTGCAGGATCTTCACGCTAGCAGGTGTAGAAAGAGAGCTGCTAAGATTGCCTCAGACCCCTCTCACCCTGCACACTCCATCTTCCAGCCTATGTATTCAGGAGTGAGATACCGTTCAGTGACTACTAAAACTTCCAGGCACAAGAACAGCTTTTTCCCTTAGGCAGTTGCCTTGCTTAATGCAGAACCACGCTAAAGCTGCTATGACTTGAAAGCATTACAGCATAGAACTTAAAACGAACACATCTCCCTGTTTATTGCCACTAAAACTTACATACTGTCCTTGTCCTGCACTATCCATACAGTCTGTCGTTGTTCTGTCTTGTTTGTGTCTGTCAGGCAACTGCCAAATCAAATTCCTTGCAAGTGCAAACTTATTTGGCCAAATAAATTGATTCTGATTCCGATTCTGAAAATCGCATAGCATCCGCAACCAAGTGTGGATGCGGAGCGATTTTTATGCATGGTTGCTAGTAGATGATGTTAGTAAATTGGGATGAGCAACCCCGGACCCCATTAAAGTCAATTAACCGTATTATTTTCTCTTCTAACATAGTTATAAGGGAAAATAATAGCATTCTTAATACAGAATGCTAACTAAAATGTCCATTGATGGGTTAAAAAAAATAAAAAAATAAACTTACCTCATCCACTTGATCGCGCAACCGGTATCGTCTTCTTTCTTCTTCCTGCAGGACCTGAAAAAGGACATGCCCTGACGTCATTGCGTCATCTCTGTTTTTGGGATCTGAGTCTTTGTGCCGTACTGGAGGGCTGAGAGCCGCACGCTGGAGAAACAGGTCCCCTAAAGCCTACTGTGGACTACTGGAGGCAGAACTGCCAGCAAGGTGACGTGTTATATGAACTTTCCATTGTGTGTGAATTAACACCAAGACTGCAAAGTTACATGCTGTTACAGTATGTGCAATTGACTCAAGTGTGAATAAACACTGACGTTTTGAGTTAAGAACTTGTATTTTGCCTCTGTACTGCACCCGCTTACCCTATCTACCAGAGCGAAATCCCACAATTGGTGGAGGATGTGGGCAAGAGCAGTGAGGCTGGCGTGAATGCCGATATTTTTGGTTTCTGCATTTTTGAGGCACGGTTGTATGTCGTACATTAAACCAGCTGTATTGCAACCACTGCTCCACGACAAAATGGAGGCTGTTGTGAAGGCCCTCATGGAGGCTAATCTGCAGCAGCGAGAGACAAACCTGCAGCAACGCGAGGCTAATAAGCAGCAGCAGGAGACTAACCAGTTGCTGCTACAACACGTGATGGCTTTGCAGACAGCAGGAGCAACCCCAAGCTTCCACGATGCCTGGAAAGCAGTCAGTGCCGCAATTTCTAAGATGACCCTCGCAGACGACATCGAAACCTACTCGGCGATGTACGAAAAAGTGGCCATCAGGGAAAAGCTACCCCATGACCAGTGGGCTGAGGTCGTCACTCCATTTCTGGCATCCGATTCCCAGCGGGTATATTTCGACTTGCCGGACGATCAAGCGGCCGACTACCAAAAAGTAAAGGGTGATATTTGGCCAAGACTGGGGGTGACTGTGTTGGTCCAGGCCCAGCAGGTACATCAGTGGGGGTTTAAGCCAGCTGACCCTGCGAGGACCCAGTATTATGACTTACTCCACCTCTTGCAAAAGTAGCTACAGCCTGATATGCTGAGTCCCCCGGCTATGCTGGATAGACTATTGGCTGATATGTTCTGGAGGGCTCTGCCACCCCCTCTTCAGCACTGGATCGGCCAGGTGTCTCCTGGCAACGCCCTAGAAATGGTGAACCTGGTGGAAAACTATGAGGCTACTAATACTGCTACAGGGTGTTCTTTTGGGGGGGCAGTCAAACCCGTAAATCTCTATCCCAGACCCGGCGACTTTAACCAAACCCACCTGGGGTGTACCCTCTATGGACCTGGCTCCGATAGTCTGCTGGTGGTGTCAGGAGCCAGGCCATGTAAGAACTGACTGTCCCCATCAGGTGGAACCCATGGATACTAACTATGGCTACCGTAAGTCGCTATATGCCAGGAAGCTGTGTGCAGCAAGTACCCCAAAAACTCTAAACAAAATGTGCCAGGTGGAGGTAGGAGACACTCCAGCGGAGGCTCTGCTGGACTCAGGGTGTCTGGTATCCCTAGTAAGGGCTCCCCTGGTACGGTCAGCAGAGTATACTGACCGGAAAGTCGGGGTCATGTGCATCCATGGAGACTTAAAAGACTATCCCACCGCTCTGGTGTCTCTAACCACAGGGGCTGGCAGATGGACTCACGAAGTGGCAGTTGCCCCAAATTTATACTACAAACTTATAATAGGGAGAGACTTCCCTGGCTCCCTGGCACTGTGGCTTGCTATGAAAGGGACTGATACCCATGAGACAGGGGTAACTCATCAGAGTGGCCTTGCTCCAGGGGGAGGCTAAAACCCTGGGAACCTAAGGCCGAAGGGCCAGCAGTAGGGGTGGCCACCACTTTGGTGTAAGAGGAGGAGACAACCCGGCTAAGTGTGATGGAGGGAGACATGGAAGAATTGCCGCCGGGTCCTGAATTGGCAGACCTCAATGTTTCCGGTGATAATTTTGGTACCGCCCAACGTCGGGACCCAACCCATCGGTACCCGTTACGGGATGAGCATATTGAACAGTTGGTGGTCCCCAAGGCTTATCACAAACTTGTGTTCGATCTAGCCCACCAACACATTCTCGGGGATCACCTGGGGCTGCAGAAAACTCAGGATCGTATTCTACAGCGGTTTTACTGGCCCAGCATATTCAAAGAAGTGGAAGAGTTTTGTAAATTTTGCCCGACCTGCCAGATAACTAGCCCCCACCCACATTTCCGTAGTCCTCTAGTGCCTCTCCCGATTATCGAAGTACCGTTTGACCGAATAGCTATGGACCTCATAGGCCCAGTACCGAAGTCCGTCAGAGGGCATCAACACATCTTAGTCATTCTAGACTACGCCACTCAGTACCCAGAGGCGGTGCCACTGCGACATACCTTGGCCAAACTCATGTTTTCCCAAGTAGGACTACCTAAAGAGGTTCTGACCGACGAAGGGACCCCTTTTATGTCCAAGGTGATGAGGGAACTCTGTAAGTTGCTGCACATAAAAAAAACTACGGACGTCCGTTTACCATCCGCAAATGGACGGTCTGGTAGAATGGTTTAACCAAACATTAAAAAATATGTTGAAAAAGGTAGTGTTTAAAGATGGGAAGTACTGGGACCTTCTTCTGCCCTATCTCATGTTCGCAGTGCGAGAGGTACCCCAGGCCTCTACTAGGTTCTCGCCCTTCGAACTGCTATATGGCAGACACCCTCGGGGTCTCTTGGACGTGGCCAAAGAGGCGTGGGAACAACAACCCACGCCACATAAAAGTGTCATTGAGTATGTTACCCAGATGCAAGATCGGATAGAGACAGTGTTGTTAGGGAGCATATGGAGGCAGCTCAGCGAGCCCAGAGTCAGGTCTATAATAGGCAGGCTCAGGTCCAGATCTTTAACCCAGGTGATTGGGTTTTGATTCTGGTGCCGACCATGGACAGTGAGCTCCTGGCTTTGTGGCAGGGGCCCTACGAGGTACTCGAGAAAATTGGAGATGTAAACTACAAGGTACACCAGCCAGGGCGGCGAAAGCCAGAGCAGGTTTACCATGTGAATTTACTCAAACCGTGGAAAAATAGGGAAACCTGTACAGAAGACAGCCCACGGCTGGGATTTCTAGGAGATGCAAGAGAGGCGGCTTCCACAATAAAAATTGCTGATAGCCTCTCCTCTAAACAGGACGCAGGAGGCCAGGGAGTTTGTTAGTCGGAACACGAATGTGTTCTCGGATCTCCCTGGATGCACTTCCATAATCCACTATGACATTGTCACTGAGCCTCAGGCAAAAGTCTGATTAAAACCATACTGGGTACCTGAGGCTCGGCGACAATCCATATCAGAGGAGGTGCAGCTAATGTTGCAGCTAGACGTCATTGAGGAGTCAAAAAGTGAGTGGGCCAGTCCTATAGTAATGATACCCAAGCCGGACGGGACTTTGCGGTTTTGTAACGACTTTCAGAAACTTAACGAGGTTTCCAAATTCGATGCGCATCCCATGCCCCGGGTGGATGAGCTCATCGAGAGGTTAGGACAAGCCCGGTATTTTTCTATTTTGGACCTCACGAAAGGGTACTGGCAGGTGCCCTTAACGGAGGCTGCCAAAGAGAAAACTGCCTTCATCACGCCTGAGGGGCTGTATCAATATAAGGTCTTACCCTTTGGCAGGGCCGGTGCAAGGATTTTTGTCAACACAAGCGAATCTACATTTTGGCATATATCCCCCCCCCCCCCCACCCCATCATTTCACATTTCTGCCCCTCATGATTCATGTCCATTTCTTGCCCCCCCATGTGCTAATATCATAGTACCATCCTCTCCCCCTGCCCCCTAATGTGCCAGTATCAAGTGCCTCTCTCCTCCCCCCTCCATATGCCAGTATCATGGCGCTAATAGCCCCCCCCCCCCCAGTAAAGTAACAGTCCAGTATTTAAAAAAAAAAAAAACTTTTATACTTACCTCCATGTCAACGATGCGATGCAGGCCTCTTCCGGCCTGTGTTCCCACCAGCCTCTAGTGTTGAAGATTTGGTGCTCGTGTTCTTATTTAGCCTGTCGTCCAGAAAAATTTATGCTGGGATTCAAACCCATGATCTTCTGTATCAGAGGCAAGACACTTACCCACACAGCTATGAGAGCTGTTTAGCCAGTTACTTAATCTTAATTTTGCAGCCTTGTCTGCATCTGTACGCGTGAGATACACCCTTTAGATACTATTGTTCTATTCTGCTATTAAAATAACACCCATTTAGGGCACAAATCTTAATTTTGCGGCCTTGTCTGCATCTGTACGTGTGAGATACACACTTTAGATACTATTGTTCTATTCTGTTATTAAAATAAAACCCATTTAGGGCACAAATCGTAATTTTGCGACCTTGTCTGCATCTGTACGTGTGAGATACATCCTTTAGATACTATTGTTCTATTCTGCTATTAAAATAACACCCATTTAGGGCACAAATCTTAATTTTGCAGCCTTGTCTGCATCTGTACGTGTGAGATACACCCTTTAGATACTATTGTTCTATTCTGCTATTAAAATAACACCCATTTAGAACACAAATCTTAATTTTGCGGCCTTGTCTGCATCTGTACGTGTGAGATAAACCCTTTAGATACTATTGTTCTATTCTGCTATTAAAATAACACCCATTTAGGGCACAAATCTTAATTTTGCAGCCTTGTCTGCATCTGTACGTGTGAGATAAACCCTTTAGATACTATTGTTCTATTCTGCTATTAAAATAACACCCATTTAGGGCACAAATCTTAATTTTGCGGCCTTGTCTGCATCTGTACGTGTGAGATACACCCTTTAGATACTATTGTTCTATTCTGCTATTAAAATAACACCCATTTAGGGCACAAATCGTAATTTTGCGGCCTTGTCTGCATCTGTACGTGTGAGATACACTCTTTAGGTACTGCTATGCTATTCTGGTATTAAAAAAACACCCATTTAGGGCAAAAATCTTAATTTTGCAGCCTTGTCTGCATCTGTACATCTGAGATACACACTTTAGATACTGTTGTTCTATTTGGCTATTAAAAAAAACCCATTTAGGGCAAAAATCTTAATTTTGAAGCTTTGCTGCATATGTCATTGTGAGATACACCCTTTAGATACTGTTGTTCTGTTCTTCTATTAAAAAAACACCCATTTAGGGCAAAAATCTTAATTTGCGACCTTGTCTGCATCTGTACGTGTGAGATACACACTTTAGATACTGCTGTGCTATTCTGGTTTTAAAAAAACACCCATTTAGGGCAAAAATCTTAATTTTGCAGCCTTGTCTGCATCTGTACATGTGAGATACACCCTTTAGATACTGTTGTTCTATTCTTCTATTAAAAAAACACCCATTTAGGGCAAAAATCTTAATTTTGCAGCATTTGCTGCGTCTGTCATTGTGAGATACACCCTTTACATACTGCTGTGCTATTCTGGTATTAAAAATACACCGATTTTGGGCAAAAATCTTAATTTGCGACCTTGTCTGCAACTGTACGTGTGAGATACACACTTTAGATACTGCTGTGCTATTCTGGTTTTAAAAAACACCCATTTAGGGCAAAAATCTTAATTTTGCAGCCTTGTCTACATCTGTACATGTGAGATACAACCTTTAGATACTGTTGTTCTATTCTTCTATTAAAAAAAAACACCCATTTAGGGCAAAAATCGTAATTTTGCAGCATTTGCTGCATCTGTCATTGTGAGATACACCCTTTACATACTGCTGTGCTATTCTGGCATTAAAACAACACCCATTTAGGGCAAAAATCTTAATTTTGCAGCCTTGTCTGCATCTGTACATCTGAGATACACCCTTTAGATACTGTTGTTCTATTTGGCTATTGAAAAACACCCATTTAGGGCAAGAATCATAATTTTGCAGCTTTGCTGCATATGTCATTGTAAGATACACCCTTTAGATACTGTTGTTCTATTCGGCTATTAAAAAAACACCCATTTAGGGCACAAATCTTAATTTTGCGGCCTAGTCTGCATCTGTAGGTGTGAGATACACCCTTTAGATACTATTGTTCTATTCTGCTATTAAAATAACACCCATTTAGGGCACAAATCGTAATTTTGCAGCATTTGCTGCATCTGTCATTGTGAGATACACTCTCTACATACTGCTGTGCTATTCTGGCATTAAAAAACATCACCCATTTAGGGCAAAAATCTTAATTTTGCAGCCTTTGCTGCATCTGTCATTGTGAGATACATGCGTTAGATACTGTTGTTCTATTCTGTTATTAAAAAAGTAGATTGGGTTGCTGACAGTACCTCCAGTTCATTTACATTGTCTCCCACCCAGTCTCCTGCTGAAAGATCAGAGTTGGCACCCCCTTGCAAATCCGCCAAGCAGTCTGAGCCCCAAGTCATGCAGCAGTCTCTTCTGATTTTTGATCCACATAGCTCTGCCCCAGAAGTGGAAGAGATTGAGTGCACCGATGCCCAACCACTTATGTTTCAAGATGAGTACATGGGAGCACCATCGCAGCACGTCTCGGAAAATGACGAAACATAGGTGCCAACTGCTGGGGCTTTCGAAAAGTGTGCAGACTGATAAGGTGGGCAGGGGTGAAGACTGGGTGGAAGATGATGTGGAGGATGATGAAGTCCTCGACCCCACATGGAATCAAGGTCATGCGAGTGACCTGTGTAGTTTGGAGGAAGAGGCGGTGGTCGGACAGAGCCATCAGCACAGCAGAAGAGGGAGCAGGGTGCAAAAGCGGAGTTGACATCCCCTAGTCAGTACACCTGCTACTGCCCACCGCAGCAAGGGATTGAGCACACCAAAGCCAGCTCCAAGGAGTTCCCTGGCGTGGCTGTTCTTCAGACAATGTGCTGACGACAAGACACGAGTGGTTTGAAGCGAGGCATAAACATTCTCAACCTGAGCACAACCTGCATGACCAGGCATTTAAGTGCAAAGCACGAGCTGCAGTGCAGTAGACACCTCAAAAATCAAGAAAGGTCTCTGGCTCCTCCTGCTACCTCTGCTGCTGCAGTCTCGGTCTCTTCATCCACCTCTGGAGTGACAGTGCCCTCTGCCACCCTGCAAACAGAGGATCTGCCAGCAACACCACCATCTGTGTCACCAAGCATCTCCACAATGTCCCACGGAAGCGTTCAGCTCTCCATCTCCCAAAACACTGGAGCAGAAGAGGAAGTACCCCCCTACCCACCCGCGATCCCTGGCCCTGAATGCCAGCATTTCAAAATTACTGGCTTTTGAAATGCTGTCATTCCGTCTGGTGGAGACGGAGAGTTTTAAAAGTCTTATGGCGGTGGCTGTCCCACAGTACATCGTGCCCAGCCGACACTACTTTTCCTCAACCGGCTTCTCATCCGGTCAGCGTAACACCTTCACCACCAACTTCAGCACAGCCAGGGGTAAACGACAACAGGCAGTTTTAAAACTTATCTGTTTGTGGGACAAACCCCACACCGCGCAGGAGCTGTGGACGGGCCTTGAACAACAGACTGATGAGTGGTTGGTGCCAGTGAGCCTCAAGCCCGGCCTGGTGGTGTGCAATAATGGGCGAAATCTCGTAGCAGCTCTAGGACTAGCCGGTTTGACGCACATCCATTGCCTGGAGCATGTGCTAAATTTGCTGGTGCAGAGATTCCTTAAAAATTACACTGATATGTCAGAGCTGCTGCATAAAGTGCGGGCCGTCTGTGCGCGCTTTTGGCGCCTGTCAGCGCTGCAGCGTAACTTCGGCCTTCCCACTCACCGCCTCATATGCGACGTGCCCACAAGGTGGAACTCCACCTTGCACATGCTGGCCAGACTGTGCGAGCAGCAGCAGGTGATAGTGGAGTTTCAGCTGCAGCACGCATGGGTGAGTCGCTCTACAGAACAGCACCACTTCACCACCAATGACTGGGCCTCAATGCGAGACCTGTGTTCCTTGTTGCGCTGTTTCGAGTACTCCACCAACATGGCCAGTGCCGATAACGCCGTTCTCAGTGTTACTATCCCACTTCTATGCCTCCATGAAAAAACGCTGCTGGTGATGATGCAAGAGGATGTAGCACTGGAGGAGGAAGAGGGATCATTTCATAGGGTTTCCAGACAGTCATTTACAAGTGGCTCCGAGGGTGGGTTCCTGCACCCACAAGTGCCAGGTAAACAATTGTCCAGCCAGGGCACAGTTCTGGAGGTTGAGGAGGAGGAGATGGAGGAGGAGGAACCATGTTCACAGCAGGGTGGCGCCCAGACCAGCTCATGGCCATCACTAGTGCGTGGCTGGGGGGATACAGAGGACACAGACGATACACCTCCCACAGAGGACAGCTTTTCGTTGCCTCTGGGCAGCATGGCACACATGAGCGATTACATGCTCATTACACCGCCGCTTCTATCTCCACCGCTACGTCCACCGCCTCCTCAAACTCTTACTCCATATGGACCTCCACCTCATAAATCAGGTTTAGTCGGGGTCAGGACTATCTGGTCTGTATACATTGAGCAGCTATCTCTCCTATGCTTATCCCTAGCTAATGCACTTTGCACTTTATCATGATCTATTGAGCTGTTATCTCTTTGGTATTCGCCAGAGGTAGATTGGACTTATTGCATTTACTGTATTGATATGCCACCGATAGTCCCATATCATTCTTGTGTCTGCATTGCCACGCATATATATGTCTTTTATTAATATGTTGTTTTTGTAACAATAAAGATTTCGTATTTTATACTCTATACGGCTGCGTTGTATATTTATAGGTGTTTTTTCGGTTTCAATTTTTAGCTTGCAGCCATCACTGTCCTTTGGGCTAATTTTCTTGATCGGTGTTGTCCATGCTTTACCTAGTAGACAGGTTAATAAATTTCACAAATTTTTCTTATACATTCTTGAGTGACATTTTAAATTTTTTGCCGTTAATAAACCCCTGTTCTGCATAGGTGACAGGGACCAATTTTTTTTTAAAATAATCTGTTCCATTGGTGGGTGACATTAACCTATTTCTGGCGATGAAAACCCCCTGCTCTGCATAGGTGACAGGGACTTAAATTTCTAAAATTCATCTTTAATTGGCCCTTTCATTCGATCCTTCCGCTTTAATAACTTGTCCCACATTTCCGCTCCATCACATTGCAGCCATTGACCTCCCTTGGGTGAGGTCTCCCTTTCTCTTGCTCCCTCTCCGGTGTGGACGTCACGGGGACGTGCGATCAGGCAGAAGTTATCTAGAGTCAACAAAGCGGCAGCAGGGCTTCACCTGTCTAACGTTTCCAAATCCAAAATACCCCAGTGACATTTCCCATAATTTTTTATTAATCATTCCTATAACAGGGCATCCATCTTAAGAGTCCTGTATTGTTATATATCGTTACTATCTCCCCGAGTCGAGAGTGGGTAATTGCCGTGCGCCCCCTCCTTTCCTTCAATTCTTCTGCTTTAACCCCTTAAGGACTTAGGACGTACCGGTACGCCATGTTTGCTGAGTCCTTAAGGACCCAGGACGTACCAATGCGTCCTAACTTTAAAAATACATTGCGGCTCGGCGGGGGTTAATCGGAACAGGATGTCCGCTGAAATCATTCAGCGGGCATCCTGTCACAACGCCGGGGGGGGGGGGGGGGTCATGTCAATTCAGACCTGCGGTTTGCTGCTTTTACCTGGTGTGGCAGTGGCGGCGGTGGTGGTGCCATCGGGTCCCCATGGGGCTGTAGGAGGGACCCGATGGCATGGAAGGCAGCGCGATGCCTTCCTGTGACGTGCCTGTGAGATCCAGCCCCCTGGATCTCACAGGCCGGAAGCTGTATGAGTAATACACACAGTATTACTCATACAGCCAATACAGAAGTATTGGAATGCATTGTAAAGGATTAGACCCCAAAAAGTTCAAGTCCCAAAGTGGGCCCCTACCTGAGACAATCACCCAAAAAATAAAAAAAACTGTGGCTCAGAATATGGAGACACTAAAACATCATTTTTGTTGTTTTAAAAAAGCTGTTATTGTGTAAAACTTGCATAAATAAAAAAAAAGTATACATATTTGGTATCGCCGTGTTCGTATCGACCGGTTCTATAAAAATATCACATGACCTAACCCCTCAGATGAACACCGTAAAAAATAAAAAATAAAAACTGTGCTAAATAAACCAATTTTTTGTCACCTTACATCACAAAAAGTGTAATAGCAAGCGATCAAAAAGTCATATGCACCCCAAAATAGTGCCAATCAAACCGTCATCTCATCCCACAAAACTCATACCCTACCCAAGGTAATCGCCCAAAAACTGAAAAAATTATGGCTCTCAGACTATGGAAACACTAAAACATGATTTTTTTTGCTTCAAAAATGAAATCATTGTGTGAAACTTACATAAATAAATAAAAAAGTATACATATTAGGTATCACCGCGTCCGTATCGACCGGCTCTATAAAAATATAACATGACCTAACCCCTCAGGTGAACACCATAAAAATTTTTAAATAAAAACTGTGCTAAATAAACCATTTTTTGTCACCTTACATCACAAAAAGTGTAATAGCAAGCGATCAAAAAGTCACACACACACCAAAATAGTGCCAATAAAACCGTCATCTCATCACGCAAAAATCATACCCTACCCAAGGTAATATCCCAAAAACTGAAAAAATTATGGCTCTCAGACTATGGAAACACTAAAACATGATTTTTTTTTGCTTCAAATTAGAAATCATTGTGTAAAACTTACATAAATAAAAAAAAGTATACATATTAGGTATCGCCGCATCCGTGACAACCTGGTCTATAAAAATACCACATGATCTAACCTGTCAGATGATGTTGTAAATAACAAAAAATAAAAATGGTGCCAAAACAGCTATTTCTTGTTATCTTGCCTCACAAAAAGTGTAATATAGAGCAACCAAATATCATATGTACCCTAAACTAGTACCAACAATACTGCCACCCTATCCCGTAGTTTCTAAAATCGGGCTACTCTACTCTTTCTACTCTAGGGGTGCATCAGGGAGGCTTCAAATGGGACATGGTGTCAAAAAAAACAGTCCAGCAAAATCTGCCTTCCAAAAACCGTATGGCATTCCTTTCCTTCTGCGACCTGCCATGTGCCCATACAGTAGTTTACGACCACATATGGGGTGTTTCTGTAAACTACAGAATCAGGGCCATAAATATTGAGTTTGGTTTGGCTGTTAACCCTTGCTTTGTAAAAGTAAAAAAAATATTAAAATGGAAAATCTGCCAAAAAAGTGAAATTTTGAAATTGTATCTCTATTTTCCATTAATTCTTGTGGAACACCTAAAGGGTTAACAAAGTTTGTAAAATCAGTTTTGAATACCTTGAGGGGTGTAGTTTATAGAATGGGGTCATTTTTGGGTGGTTTCTATTTTGTAAGCCTCGCAAAGTGACTTCAGACCTGAACTAGTCCCTAAAAATTGGGTTTTTGAAAATTTCTGAAAGATTTCAAGATTTGCTTCTAAACTTCTAAGCCTTGTAACATCCGCAAAAAATAAAATATCATTCCCAAAATGATCCAAATGTGTAGTAGACATATGGGTAATGTAAAGTAATAACTATTTTTGGAGGTATTACTATGTATTATAGAAGTAGAGAAATTGAAACTTGGAAATTTGCAATTTGTTTACAAATTTTTGGTAAATTTGGTATATTTTTATAAATGTTTTATTTATTATAAATAAAAATGAATTTTTTTTACTTCATTTTACCAGTGTCATGAAGTACAATATGTGACAAAAAAAACTATCTCAGAATGGACTGTATAAGTCAAAGCGTTTTAAAGTTATCAGCACTTAAAGTGACACTGGTCAGATTTGCAAAAAATGCCCAAGTCCTTAAGGGGTTAATAATTTGGCCCACATTTCCGCTCGATCACAATTAAATGTCATCCATTGATCTCCCTTGGATGTGGTCTCTCTTTCTCACGCTCCCTCTCCGGCGTAGAACCCTGATTCGCCGCTAACCGTGATCAACATGGTAGGCGCAGAAAAGAACATCGAATGTTGATAGAGCAGATATCCAATTGGATCGTGAACATCACAGGGACGTGCAACATGGTGGTGCAGTATGTTTGCACACACCTACACGAACTGACTGATGGTTATATTTCCCCGTTTTGAGGTGTACCCTAATTTAAAAAAAAAAAATTCTTTAAAAGCAAAAAGCAGTGTAGGCTATCTGCTCTTCCTCCACCGCTGCTTCCACCTACACCGCCACATCCACCGCCTTCTCAACCTCCTACTCAATATGGAACTCGTCCTCCTAGATCAAGATTATTATTTTTTATTTTTACGTATCTTATGTTTTTTAAAGTCATTTCCCTGTCCACATTTGTTTGCAGAGCATTTGCCATGCTCTTAAGCACATTTTGCTGGCATTTGCAGCCCTCTATCCCTTTCCATTACATTTTTAGAGCCATTTTAGTGCTCAAAAGTTCGGGTCCCCATTGACTTCAATGGGGTTCGGGTTCGGGGTCAAGTTCGGGTCCCGATCTCGAACTTTTTTGTGAAGTTTGGTCGAACCCGAACATCCAAGTTTCAGCTCAACTCTAGCCCCGACCTGTCACCACTAGGCAAATAAAGTAATTCCTGGGAATGGTAGGCTATTACATGAGGTTTGTTCCCCACTTTGCTACTCTAGCCGCACCCTTTACAGGGCTCTTGAAGGGATGAAAATCGGTGATTGTTCGTTGGGATGATCAGGCGGAAGAGGCTTTTGCCGCTTTAAGGTCGGCCCTTTGTGGGTCACCGGTTTTGGTGACGCCCGACTTCAAGAGGGAGTTTGTGGTACAAACGGATGCCTCCGAAGTAGGCCTTGGTGCTGTACTGTCTCAGGAAATCAATTGGGAGGAGCATCCTATTGTCTACATAAGCCGCAAGCTTACCCCAGCCGAAACCAGGCACAGTATAGTGGAGAGAGAGTGCCTGGCTATCAAGTGGGCACTCGAGTCTCTACTATTTGTTGAGGAGAAAGTTCCGCCTGGTGACCGACCACTCCCCTCTCAAGCGGATGAGCCAGGCCAAAGACAGGAATGCCCGGGTCACCAGATGGTTTTTGTCTCTGCAGAGCTTTAAGTTCTCTTTAGAACACAGAGCAGGCCGGTTGCAGGGAAATGCGGATGCCCTGTCCCGGGTGCATTGTCTGGCATGTGTCTACCCCCTCGGGGTTGAACAAAGCGGGGTTATGTGACACAGTGAGGGGTTGTGTCTGGCAAGGCAGGTATTTTCCTCCCAGCATGTGCGGCTGGGCTGATTTCCAGCCAGGTGAGGTCAAATACCGGACCAGAGTTTAAGTGCCGGTCCGAGTTTTGGCAGCACCTGGCTGTCCTTAAATAGGTAGTTGGGCTCAGCAAAGATGTCTCTGTTTTTGGGATAAAAAAACAAACAAACGAACCAGCAACTCCATAGTATGTAAGAACGCAGGTGTACGCTACTTTGGCTGAAACACAATGTGATTAGTAGAACTACAAGTACCAGCACACTGCTAGTCAATTGCACAAAGATATAAGCAAATACTGAATGAAAAATAAGCTGATTGATGGCTATACTTACTGCAAAAGCAGTTGGAAGCTCTTTGCGCATATAATTGATCAAAAATATGTCGGGCCCATCTACCGAACGACAAGGTGGCTTCCATCAGACAGGGCCTACTCTAACACATGCCTCTCCTGGGCTTACAGCCTACAATCTGGGCAAAGTAGGACCCAGCTATATAATATACATGCCTCTTCTAGGCAATCAGCCTGCAATATGGGCAAAGTAGAACGTGATTATTTATAGATGGTCACTGGGACCAGAAGTTGTCTCTAGGTTTACATGTGTTCGTTTTATCTATGTATAAAATATAACGTTTATTTCTTTATCACTAAAAAAAATTCCTACCTAAACTGACATTTTTAAATTATTATCTGTTTCTGCAGATTTCCGCTTGTTGTTGCCCTGTTTTTTCGCAGTGGGGCTACCTATGGGGCTCATGCATTTCTGCCTAACAGGCTCCTCTGTTTTCCCACGGTATCTACCGTGCTGATGTGGGCTCACACTGTTTGTTTCACAGTGCGCTGCTCCTAGGAGTCTGTGGGTTCCCTCTTATTCCACCCTATTGCTCATTCAGGCTGCATGTCAATTGCTTTTGCAGTCACTCGCTGTTTAAAACTACATTCACACTCTACCCCCCGACATGTTTTGCCAAACACTTGGCGTCCTCAGGGGTTTGGGGCAGTCAGAGACAGACAGGCAGAGACAAAACTTTGTTCTGGGGGGGGGGGGGCGCATGCGGCCCGCGGGTGGTGCCCCCCTGCCCTATAGTGACCTCAGCATTAGCAAGAGCCCTCTATAAGACACCCCTTTAGAGCCCCCAGTTGTAATAAGGTCAATCTATAAGGAAACCATATAAAGCCCCCAGTAGTAATAAAGCCCCCATGTTTACCTGACTGATGGACACTGGACTGGACTGGGGCACAGGCACTAATAGAGATCCCACTGTAATTAAGATGCCCCTGGCTGCAAGGCACAGAGCCCCAGGCTCCAGGCTCTCTGCCTTTGTGACATTCACCCCCACCCCCTCTCTGCCATGGGAGTCCTTCTCCACAAAGACAGTGCCAGTGCACTATATCCCAACCCTGTCAGTTCCACTGCATACCATAACTATAACCTCCACAGAGGCAGTACCAATATACAACCCCCTTACTCTCAGTCTGGCACATTTAAGCAACGCAGACCTCCTCCACAGGGGCAGTGTGGCAGTGCCAATGCTGAATCCTGGTCTGAATCAGCAGCAGCTGACAACTAGAGGGGCTCAGCTATGCTGTGCTCACTGTTCACTGCTCACAATGACGGAACAGAAAAAACTGGGGCGAGCATGCACTTTCTGCAATTTAAGAGAACTAGTAAAGAGCGGTGCCCACTGCACAGCTAGCAGAGTCACACAGCACAGGTCTGACTATCAGTGCAGCTAATCTGTTATTTGATTCAGGTACAGGTCAACTGCACTGTGTAGGGAGGGCAGAGCCACCAAGCGAGCATCTACTGGCCTGCCCTGCTGGTTGCCACTGCTGAAGTGTGGAAGCAGCGAGCAAGCACAGCAGAGGAAGCGGCATCATCCACTGCTAGTGTTTGTTAATTGATATACCAATGTGGCCCCCTCAAAAACAGTAGAAGCCTCCACTCTATAACATTTTAGCCCCACTTTTGGGTGAAAAAAGCATGTGTTAAGCCTCATGCACACAAACTGCGGACCGTATACGGAACCATTCATTTCAACGGGTCCACAAAAAAAAACGGAAGGTACTCCGTGTACATTCCGTTTCCGTATGTCCGTATTTCTGTTCTGCAAAAAAATAGAACATGTCCTATTATTGTCCACATTATGGACAAGGATAGTACTGTTCTATCCAGCTGTTCCGTTCTGCAAAATACAGAATGCACACGGATGTCATCTGTATTAAGATAGTGGGGCCATTCTTCATCAATGGAAACCTCAAGGCCACTGGATATGCGAAATTGCTACATGATGAAGTGTTTCCCTCTTTATGCACTGAAGCTGGCACGTTCCCTGAGTTTTTCCAGCAAGATGGTGCACCACCACATTATGGGTGTCAGGTCCGAGCATTCCTAGATGAACAGTTTCCTGGAAAGTGAATTGGTCGTCCTGGGCCAGTTGAATGGCCCCCAAGGTCTTCCGATCTGACCCCCTTAGACTTTTATCTTTGGGGTCATCTGAAGGCAATTGTCTATGCTGTGAAGATACGAGATGTGCAGCACCTGAAACTAGGGATACTGGAAGCCTTTCTCCTGCGGTGTTGCTATCAGTGTGTGAAGAGTGGGAGAAGAGGGTTGCATTGACAATCCAACACAATGGGCAGCACATTGAACACATTTTGTAAGTGGTCAGAAACTTGTAAATAACTCATGAAAGAATAAAGTTACGTTAAAACCAAGCACACCATTGTTTTTCTTGTGAAATTCCCAATAAGTTTGATGTGTCACATGACCCTCTTCCTATTGAAAAAACTAAAGTTGGATTCAAAATGGCTGACTTCAAAATGGCCGCCATGGTCACCACCCATCTTGAAAAGTTTCCCCCCTCACATATACTAATGTGCCACAAACAGGAAGTTAATATCACCAACCATTCCCATTTTAATAAGGTTTATCCATATAAATGGCCCACCCTGTATATGTATATATACAGGGAGTGCAGAATTATTAGGCAAGTTGTATTTTTGAGGATTAATTTTATTATTGAACAACAACCATGTTCTCAATGAACCCAAAAAACTCATTAATATCAAAGCTGATATTTTTGGAAGTAGTTTTTAGTTTGTTTGTAGTTTTAGCTATTTTAGGGGGATATCTGTGTGTGCAGGTGACTATTACTGTGCATAATTATTAGGCAACTTACAAAAAAACAAATATATACCCATTTCAATTATTTATTTTTACCAGTGAAACCAATATAACATCTCAACATTCACAAATATACATTTCTGACATTCAAAAACAAAACAAAAACAAATCAGTGACCAATATAGCCACCTTTCTTTGCAAGGACACTCAAAAGCCTGCCATCCATGGATTCTGTCAGTGTTTTGATCTGTTCACCATCAACATTGCGTGCAGCAGCAACCACAGCCTCCCAGACACTGTTCAGAGAGGTGTACTGTTTTCCCTCCTTGTAAATCTCACATTTGATGATGGACCACAGGTTCTCAATGTGGTTCAGATCAGGTGAACAAGGAGGCCATGTCATTAGATTTTCTTCTTTTATACCCTTTCTTGCCAGCCACGCTGTGGAGTACTTGGACGCGTGTGATGGAGCATTGTCCTGCATGAAAATCATGTTTTTCTTGAAGGATGCAGACTTCTTCCTGTACCACTGCTTGAAGAAGGTGTCTTCCAGAAACTGGCAGTAGGACTGGGAGTTGAGCTTGACTCCATCCTCAACCCGAAAAGGCCCCACAAGCTCATCTTTGATGATACCAGCCCAAACCAGTACTCCACCTCCACCTTGCTGGCGTCTGAGTCGGACTGGAGCTCTCTGCCCTTTACCAATCCAGCCACGGGCCCATCCATCTGGCCCATCAAGACTCACTCTCATTTCATCAGTCCATAAAACCTTAGAAAAATCAGTCTTGAGATATTTCTTGGCCCAGTCTTGACGTTTCAGCTTGTGTGTCTTGTTCAGTGGTGGTCGTCTTTCAGCCTTTCTTACCTTGGCCCTGTCTCTGAGTATTGCACACCTTGTGCTTTTGGGCACTCCAGTGATGTTGCAGCTCTGAAATATGGCCAAACTGGTGGCAAGTGGCATCTTGGCAGCTGCACGCTTGACTTTTCTCAGTTCATGGGCAGTTATTTTGCGCCTTGGTTTTTCCACACGCTTCTTGCGACCCTGTTGACTATTTTGAATGAAACGCTTGATTGTTCGAAGATCACTCTTCAGAAGCTTTGCAATTTTAAGAGTGCTGCATCCCTCTGCAAGATATCTCACTATTTTTGACTTTTCTGAGCCTGTCAAGTCCTTCTTTTGACCCATTTTGCCAAAGGAAAGGAAGTTGCCTAATAATTATGCACACCTAATATAGGGTGTTGATGTCATTAGACCACACCCCTTCTCATTACAGAGATGCACATCACCTAATATGCTTAATTGGTAGTAGGCTTTCGAGCCTATACAGCTTGGAGTAAGACAACATGCATAAAGAGGATGATGTGGTCAAAATACTCATTTGCCTAATAATTCTGCACGCAGTGTATATATATATATATATATATATATATATATAATTAGTGAGATAAAGGGGAGAAAATAGTAAAGCCAGAGTGTCCAAACCTTCTCAGTATGGGATCTAGCATTGGATAGGAGTAGTACTAGGTGGCAGATAAAGGACACTGCTGCTGATCATGTGTATGCTCCTGCTTCAGCTATGTCAGACCCCCGCCATAGTTATTGCACTTGCTCCGCAGCCATACTGTCTTCATACATTACTGTGCTGTTCCTCCTCACTGCTCTGTGTGAGGACTTGTTCACACGAATGTTTTCTGCGTTCTGTATATGGGCCGTTTTTTTTGTTCCGTATACAGTCCGTATACGGAACCATTCAGTTCTCCGTATGCATTCTGTTTCCGTATTTCCATTTTTCCAAAAAACAGAACTGAAACACTGAATGTAGTTAAAGACAAAACTGACTGAACTTGGGGTGCAAAACCATCAGTTTTTTCCTGAACAGATCCTGACACAATCTGTGATAGAGACCTAAGTGTCATGTGTTTTTGGTGACTACACCTGTAGAATACATGGAGTGACTTCAAAAACACTATATCCAGAAAACCATCCACCTGTTTTTGTAAAAAAAATAAAAATAAAAATTCATAGAATATTCACATATACTGTAGGCTTTTAATATGTGATTTAAAAAATGCGATGGTAGTTCCCTTTGATAATGACCATTGTAAAATGGTGCCCAAAGTGGAACATGCACTATGGAGTAGAATGAGCAATTAATGTAAATGGCAATAAATAGTATGTCTATTAATGGGATATTTCAGTGGTGTATTTAATCTGCAAGAACCGAAGCAGCTAAAAGTAGAATCCCATATAAAACAGAAGTTTTTGAATTTTACATTAGAAATGTGTATAAATAAAATAAATGTTGGCATTCAGCACAAAAACCTTGTATTGCATCCAGTTTTATATACTGTAGATCTATCTATCTATAGGCCTTGTTCTTTCACCAAAAGCTAAAATATAATACAAGGCACCACACATTTTGTCTGTAAAAAAAAAAAAAAAAGCCTAAATATATTTTCTACCCCAGCAATGCCTGCCAGATAAATTATGATCCACATTATGTGCACAGTACTGAAGTTTGAAAATACAAATAATGTTTATGAAGGCTGGGGTATTGTTATTACCCCATTGTTGCTGCAGCGGTGAATTTCTAGTCAAAGCATAATTGTATCACTTTACTGCACACATCAGGGTAATTCATCATGGCAGCCTGAGAGAACCAAAGATCAAATTGTAATAAAAATTGAGCAGAGTTAATAAGAGGCACAGACTAGAAGTCCTGGTGCTGCATAACTTTATCACTTTAATATTATTTTAGGAGTCGGTCCCACGGCAGCGACATGTTTTACAGCTGTGCAGGATGCATGAGGGAGCATTCAGATGTCTGATGATGAAACACTGATGTGACTGTGAGAAAGGCTGAGATTCCATGCTTTCTTGAGATGTGACTGGAATATACAACATTGTTTATTTTTCCATTGTTTCCTTTCTCGAAAATCTCATTGTATCTATAGGAGAAGTACATTTTTGAACTACTTAAAATATAAAATATTCCATACCTCTATCAATAAAACATTCTCCCAGTGTAACGATAAAATATTCATTAGCCTAAATAGCATGAAGTATATAAGAATCTATGGAAATGATCATTTACTGTGTCATTGCTAGTGTTGAGTGAATCGAAGCATCTGAAGTGGAATTCGATATGAAGTTTAGGAAAAATTTGATTCGCCACGAAGCTGAATTTCCTCTGCCACCTTGGAAACTAATCACTTTTTCTAAAATGGCAGCTGCACGTGTTACAAATTGAAAGTAATAAGTTTGGGAACGCGAGATCACCCATAATGCTGTGCAGCCAGCCAGTCAGCAGATAGCCATCCCCTGTGATGTCACAGCCCTATTAAAAGCCTCATCCCGTGCGGTCTCCGCCAATTCACTGTGAGCTGAGCTTAGGGAAAAACGTGACAAGCGCTTATGCGCTAGGAACACTGTTTTCAGAAAGCTTTAAATTGTAGAATATTGGATATATCACCATCTTATTGAACTGCTGACACAATCCCCGTTAACCTGTTAGTTTATATATAGAATTACTGTGCCTCAGTATTAAAGGGCAATATAATATATCGCTGTGTGCATCTTGTTGAACTGCTGCCACATTCACAGCTAATCTGTTTTTATATATAATTACTGTGCCTCAGTATTAAAGTGCAGTGTAATATATCGCCGCCTACACCTTGTAAAACTGCTGGCACATTCCACATTAATTGTTCTCGTCAGACATCTGTGAAGCTCTGACAGACGTTTTTCAGAACCTCCTGCTTGAGGTTCTTTTGTTTTGCTTTCGTTTTGTCATCTCGTTTCCCTCTCTCAGCTGTCATCTAGTTGCACTGATTGCATCCCTTTAAATCCCCTCCCATACTGCATCACTTTGCGGTTTATACAACTTCCTGGAGTGTGCTGATGCTAGAAGCTGTTACTGCTACATCCACAAGATAAGTCTGTTTCTTTATTCCTGCTTTCCTGTTTGCTTGATCTTAGGTGACCCTGACTCCCTCCGTATTAAGTGTAGGGAGCCGGTGGTCGTGTCCCCTCACTATTATAGGGTGTTCAGGTGTCATACAGTCAAGGAACGAGGGTATGCAATTATCTACCATAGAGATTTTTGCATAGGCTGAGCAGTAAGGGAGAGAGCTAGGGCTGTTACAGGGCTCACCCATATGCTCCTTAGTTTGGGATCAAGCCAGTCGGATGTTTATTTATAAGTTCCAGCTTTCTGCAACACCATCCGTGACATTAATCTGTTGTTTTCCATATAGAAATACTGTGCCTCAGTATTAAAGTGCGGTCTAATATATCGCCGCCTGCATCTAGTAGAACTGCTGCTACAATCCCTGTTAATCCGTTAGTTGATATAGAGAATTACTGTGCCTCACTATTAAATCACGGCCTAATATAATATATCAATGCATTTATCTTGTTCAACTACTGTGACATTCATAGATAATCAGTTACATTACTGATACAGTTTCTGTACATTTTGCGCAACAAACAGTTGCCTGGGCCCTCCAAAGGAACAGGCAGTGGCAAACATGTTGCTGTAGCCAGCACAAGTAGCAGCAGAATAAGGGACGGTGGTAGCAGCAGCAACAGGCTAGGGCTGCAACTGTCATCAAGCGGTCGTGTTTTGGCCAACAATCCAGCTGTACTGGAATGGTTAGCTCACTCTTCACAATCACTCAAGTTACAACAGATACACACAGCCAGCAATCAGTGGGTTCCAATAACACCATACTTAGTTGGCATGGCCCAGGAACTGCCTCCATGCACTCAACCTGTCCTGAACCTGCCTCTTGCTGCTCCGTCAATTAGCCAAGGAATGTGTGCCAGCAGCTCTGCTCCGCTTTTCATATAAGAATATATGTGGGAGCACATGTTGTGAGAGGTGAGGTTAACACAAGTGACTCGCAAACAATTTAGATGATGATGTAGCCAATCGCATGTGGGAGCTGGGTGAAGATGTGACCTCATCATCATCACGGGGCAAGGGTGGCAGCATGCCAGTGAGCCAGCAGGGTGGAAGCATGCCCGTGAGCAAGCAGGGTGGAAACAGTGGGAGATCAAAATCCAAATGCAGGAGGGGTACACCGTCTGCTACTCAGGAGACTGCCTATGAGTAACACACTAACAGTGCATAGGTTCATAAAAGCAGCGGCAGGCAGGCATCATGCAGTAGTGGAGGGGAAATGCTACACTCAGCAGTGTGGGATTTTTTCAGCAAGTTGCTGGGGGACGTTAGCATGGCAGTATGCAGGATATGTGGGCTGAAGGGGAGGCACATTCAGAGTGCTAATGGTGGCCCAACGGCCCTGAGTCAACCCATGGAGCGTCACCATAATGTGGCATGGGAAAACCATACCTCTCCATTTAGTGTTATAGCCTGATGAAGCAACTTCTGCATCTCCCACCAGCCCACACCCCCTCTCCAGCACACAGGGCTTGTCACCAGAAGGAAGCTGTCATTCGTTTCCCTTGACTTCAATAACTTCTGTTACTCCTAATAATTCACCTCCTCCTTGTCACTTGTTGCGACTTGTCACTGAGGTGATTGCAAAAAGACAAAAGTATGCATGCACTCATCCATTGATGCAGAAGCCCCTCCCTATAGTTCCTCCCTTTCTATGTAGTTGACTGCTGAAATAGTATGTAGTAGAATATGGAAATCATTCAGTTTTTATGCACCCTTTAGGGGGGCCAGGTCTTAATCATGACCATCCTCATCTTTTTCTGACTTTACGTCTTCCAAATCATCCTTCAAACGCTCCATGTCTGAGAAAAGTCATCAAGATGCAGAAAGAGGAGCTGGATTTTCCTGATGACATATCATCGATATTAGATGATGTGGAAAAGAAGGAAAAGCAGATGGCAAAAGAAGGGTTCTTCCACCTGTAGGACAGGACAGCAGTTGGGGTTGGAGAAGTGACTTTGCAACTAGGGGGGTGGTGGAGTGGGGCTTTCTTCTTGTGTGACTACAGGAATGCCCCATGACCATTTTATTATCCTCTTATCAGGTCTTTGAATGCAACTGTCGGTCACCTGCTGCACCACGAGGTACTATTCATATGTAGTTTCAGAATGCAAGGGTTAAAGGTAAGTATAACATTAATTATTAAGTAAAATGTATTTAGTGGTCAACTATTAGCCCGTTTATGTAATTCTCATACAATACAGTTTGGGGCACTGGCAGATCCGGGGAAGGGGGCAACGGGGAAATTGCCCCCCCCCCCAGCTGGTGGCACGCCCTGGTGAAAAGTGAGGGGCGGTGGTGGCAGGGCACAGGGAGATGAGCGCTTACATTATGGAAGCGCTCATCTCCATAGTCATCTGTATTGCCGTCCTCAGAACAGCGATACAGATGGCTGTGCTGCGGAGGGGCAGGGGAGGGAGAGGCGTGTCCCTTCCCTGTTCCTCTGATAGGTTGCCTATCAGAGGCCGGCGCAGGCGGCAGGCCGCGCTGCCTGAGCCGTACAGCGCGGGACACAGGCCGGAAGAGGCCTGCATTGCATCGCTGACATGGAGGTAAGTATAACATTTTTTTTTATTTTTTATATGTACAATACTTTTACTGGCACATGATTGGGGGGGCTCTTGTTACTGGCACATGATTGGGGGGCTTTTGTTACTGGCACATGATTGGGAGGCATCTATGGGGCACATCTTACTGGCACATGATTGAGGGGTATCTAAGGGGGCACATTTTACTGGCACATTATTGGGGGCACTTATTACTGGCGCTTTTTACTGGCACATTATTGGGTGGCACTATGGGGGCACTTCTTACTGGCACATTATTGGTAGGCACTATAGGGGCATCTACTGAGGCCACAAAGAAGGGGTATTTATATGGGGGGCTCTGTACAGTAGCATTTTATACTGGGACACATTATGGTGGGTACTATGGGGAAGGGGGAGAGGAGTACTATGGGTTCATCTACGGGGGGCACTAACAAGAGGTATTTTATACTTGTAAATTATGGGGGACACTGAGGGCATCTACTGGAGCACTATATATGGGGCATTTTATACTGGTACATTATGGGGGGAACTAAGAGGAAGGGGGAGAGGAGCACTATGGGGGCATTTACTGGGGGCACTATATGGGGGTATTTTATACTGGCACATTATGGGGGCACTATGGGGACATTAGCTCAACTGGGGGCATTACAAGGGGGTATTTTTTGCACTGTCATATTATAAGGAGAATTATTTCTACTGGGGGGGCATTATGGTGGGCTTTATTACTCCCCCATGGTATGAGCCCCATAGTACCAGCACCAGCCTCTCCCTGCTCTGCTATCCCTCTGCCCCTTCTCCAAATCCTTATTATGAAATCTTTCTCATTAGGATAAAACACATCAGCTCCACCGAGCCCCCCAGCCAAAGTGTTGAAGTGGTGTCCGAGATCCCCAAGGGTCAAGCCAAGTAATTGTAAGTTTTCATGTGAAATATGTTTGTTATACACATATAGCCTACACTGTGCCACACAATATACAGTATACCTCTACACTGTGTAGTCTGTTCTATAAGCACCATTGTTTTGTGGCGGCGGATAGAAAATAATCTGGAAGTGCCCCTCCCGAGACCAGGCTCTGGATCCGCCACTGGTTTGGGGGAGGCTTTCTTGCTTTTCCATATGTCATACAGAAACAGCCTCATTCAGGTGTATGGGATTCTGCTACAACTGGAATTTCCTAAGATTTGATTTGGCCAAATCAGTCATCTGATTCAATTCAGGTCTGAAAAAAATTTAATCCCAATCGAAAGTGCCCCAATTGCCCTGACAAGACATGAATGATACTCTGGGGTCTCCTAAGACTCTATGCAACCCCTTTCCCATGTAGGAGAAAACCGGAGTAGCCAGAGAAAAGCCACATAAATTCAAGGAGAATATACAAACTCCATGCAGATATTTTCCTTGGCTGAATTCAACCCATGGACCCCAGTACTGCAAGGAACCAGTACTAACCAGTGACCACGGAGCCACCAGGCTGCCCATCTAATGTAAAAGTGACATATATAGCAAAGGGAAAATGCATGGCTACTGGCAGTAACAGTCAGCCTCTTTAAAAATGCATTGCAGGGTTGAAATTTTAATATTATTTTTTAAATAAATTAGTCCAATATTTTTTTTTTTAACCTGCCAGTGTGTATAGACAGACACTCCCCGGGATTATGTGTTCCTCTTTCTTCATCTTTCCTGTTTTCTGATCTGAAAAAGGGCTAAGGCTATTTTGAGAAGTTTTCCTGAATCGAACCACCAAAAATTCAGTTTCAACCTCAAATTTTAGACAAATCAGGTTGAATTCAATACAAACGGAATCAATTCACTCATCTCTAGTTAATACATTCTTATGGAAATGCTTTACAGGACTGTTATTCAGTCCTTATACATACTGTACGTTTTAATGAGGTATAGGCTGCAGATACACTGACACTGTATATATAATGGTTATTATTACACTGTATGTTTATTGTTAATGCTGCAGTAAAAATGGCAGTAAACAAGGCAGCATTGTCCGATATTGTAAGGAAAAGACACGATCAATAAATGTATTTCTCCATATCACCTCCTATCCACAAGGTATTCTAGCAGTGGGTACATAGAAATCATAAGGCTTCATAGCAAAACTCATACTGGGTCAAAATTATTTTATCATCATATATTCTTTTGTTACAACATTCTGTGCTGATTAGCCTCTTAACTGCTTAATTACCGGTGTGATAATTACTAGAGATGAGAGAATCGAAGTTGACGAAGTGGGATTCGATCCGAATTTCCTCACGCTTCGTGGTAACGAATCACATTTTTTCCTAAAATGGCTACTGCACATGTTAGGACATAGAGCAAAGAACTCTGGGAACGAGGGATCACCCACAATGCCATGCATTCAGTCAATCAGCAGCCAGCCAGCCCCTGTGATGTCACAGCCCTATAAATAGCCTCAGCCATCTTGGATTCTGCAATTTTCCAGTGTATTCAGTGCAGGGAGAGATGTGACAGGCGCTAGGTACAGTACTAGGAAATACTTTATTGTGCTGAAAAATTAATTAGAAGTTTAGGTAAAGATTATTCATGATGTAGGGAAAGGATAGGGAGGCATTATCTACACTATAAAAGGAGAAAAGGGTCCAGTAAGGGAGTGTACAGCCTGAGTAATAGTATTACACCTTGCTGCACTAACTGGGGAACCAAATTGCACTAAATGATAGCTCAGTAATTCCAGTAAACCAAAGCTTGTTATTGGGGTGCAAGTGCTGTGTGATACAGCCATTTACGACGTGTATTAATAGGACATTTTGATTGTTAAACTTTTTTTTGTGGGTGTATTAATAGGAAAAAGAATACATATTAATGGCCGTTCTGCGGTGAAGTTACATTTTACTACAACAATTTAAGGGGTGTATTAATGGGAAACAGACTTGCCTCCTATTAGCCGTTCTGTGCTGAATTTACATAGTTATGCATTTTTTTGGGTGGGTGTAGGAAAAACATTATGTCTTAATTGCCATTTTGCGGTGAAGTTATATTGTACTACAGCCATTTATGGGGTGTATTAATAGGAAATATACGTGCGTCCTATTAGCCGTTCTGCAGACAATTTTGATTATCATACTTTTTTTTTTGGTGTATTCATCAACCTCTTGAGACAGTAATTGCGGTTGACTCATTGGCAACTGTGTCTCATCATCATCCACCTCATTAAACAGTAATTGCGTTTCCCACCATCATGTTCTTGTGACTGTGGATGCTCAAGAGGTTGGGAATCAGGGCACAAGATTTCATGTCCCTCTTCAAGCGTGCTTGGCAAGAGGGCCAAATCAAGTAATGGCAATGAAAAGAGCTCCTCGGAATATCCGAGTGTGGGATCACTTGTTTGGCCAGACTGTAAATGGTGGGAGGAAGGAGGATCAGGGTGATGATTCTGTTGTCCATACTCTTGGCAACTGAGACTGAACTTGGTGGAAGACAGGGTGGTGCTTAACCAACTGGAAGCATTATCTGCTGCAATCCAACTGACCACCTGGTCACACTGGTCTGACTTCAAGAGTTTTGCCCTGCGACGCCCTGCAAACTGGGACATGAAGCTAGGTATCATGGATCATTGTTTTTCTTGTGCTCTGGCAGCAGGCACAGTTTCAACGCACCCAGGGCCACGGCCTCTGCGTGAACCATCAGCATCACAGCCACTTCCCCGTCTCTTAATGCTCGCCTTCTTCATATTAAATGTTATATGCACGCTTGACACACAAGATGTGGCATTAATGTCACAGTTCACAGCAAGCACAGTGTACGGAAAAAGTATGGAAAAAGTATGGAAAAAGTAAAATAGATTTCACTTATATTTTTTCTATCTCTGGCCCTGACACACAGAAGGCATTGCACAAATGTCACAAGTCACTGCAGCCACCCTCTATAGAAAAAGTATAGACAAGTATGGAAATCCGCATCCGTTGCTCCGTTCCGTAGCCCCGCAAAAAAATATAACATGTTCTATTCTTGTTCGTTTTGCGGACAAGAATAGGAATTTCTACAATGGGCCGCCCGTTCCATTCCGCAAATTAAGAAAAAGGCACACGGGAGGCTTCCGTTTTTTGCGGATCCGCGGTTTGCGGACCGCAAAAAATGGAACAGCCGTGTGCATAAGGCCTAAGTATGATAAAAATATACTAGATTTCACTTATATTTTTTCTATCTCTGGCCCTGACACACAAGGTATTGCACAGATGTCACAAGTCACTGCAGGCACCCTCTATAGAAAAAGTATGGAAAAGTATGGAAAAAATATACTAGTTTTCGCTTATATTTTTTATATCTCTGGTCCTGACACACAGAAGGTATTGCACAGATGTCACAAGTCACTGCAGACACCCTTCTATAGGAAAAGTATGGAAAAATATACTAGTTTTCACTTATATTTTTTCTATCTCTGGCCCTGACACACACAAGGTATTGCACAGATGTCACAAGTCACTGGAGACACCATCTATAGAAAAAGTATGGGAAAAAAAATTAGATTTTGCTATATTATATTGCTGAGAAAAAAAAGGGGGAATGCAGCAGCACCCTGCTAACCAGATAAAGTACAATAATGCCATAGTCACAAAAAATATTATAGTGCTAATGCTACGCTTATTTATAGGCTGATTTTAATTAGTTTCAGTATAAAGTTGCGGCCTGCTCTCACTACATTCATTGGAAGCTGTCTAGCACAAGGAAAGGTATGGAGTGGGCTCGGCATGCATGTTGGTACCTGCATCCCTTGTAAGTAACGGAGGCCATTTTGGCACCAGAAATGGTAAAAGGCAGAGTGGACCCAGCATGCATGTGGATCCAACACTTCCTGAACTTTATGGCAGCCATTATGGGGCATAACAGGTAGTATTTAGTGTTAGGACCCGTCTTACAGAGATCGCCTTGGCGTCCGCAGTGGAGATGGACGCAGGGAGTCCCCCGAGTCACTTGCGCAAATGGCCCGATGCATGTTCACTTGCTTGCGTAGTGACAGCCGAATTGTCACTATTCGGTAGGGGGATAACTACTGGCTCTCCACCATGTTAGTCCCTCGCTACTGGTCCAAAATGGGGGCCTTTTTTACACCCGCTGAGAGGGAGGACAAACTGAACTACTATCGAAACATCCTATGTAGTCAGTTGGCCGCTGCCTATGTGCGCCATCGCCCATCCTCACGCAGGTGTGACCCAGGGTGCCCTCTGCACTTACGTTCCACTGCCATTGCTGCTGGGGGAGGTGGGGGGGGGGGGCAGGAGCAGTACCAGCTCCATCAGCAGCATTTTAACTCTAGAGTTGCTGGTGAGCAGTTCTCTTCACCCACCTACTGAATAAACTACTCACCAGCAGCAGCAAGTAAACATAGAGCAGAACCTGAACCAGCAGGTTGTGGCATACTTGGAGTGCATGATGTCACCCCACATCGAAGATCCCCTGGACTACTGGGCAGCCAAACTCGATTTGTGGGCGCAACTGGCTGAGTTTGCCCTGGACAAGCTTTCCAGGATTTACACACACCAGTGCCTGATACATCAGGCTAGATCATACATGTTGCCACACCTAAACTTTGTCAAAAGAGCCTGTTTCTTTTGGCTACCTTCTTCAGCTTCTATTCTGATGCTGCCACCTTCCTAATGCCACACACCTGCTGCCAGGTGCTCCTACTGCCTCCCACCATCTTTAGTTGGTACTGGTATTGCCCCCACCTAACCACTAAGGCTCTGGGCCACTCTGTGGTCTGCTCATGCTGCCGCCAGCTCACCACTCTGTCACTGGGCTACTCTGTGGTCTCCTCATGCTGCTGCGAGCTCACCACTATGTCACTGGGCCACTTTGTGGTCTCCTCATGCTGCTGCCAGCTCACCACTATGTCACTGGGCCACTTTGTGGTCTCCTCAAGCTGCTGCTACCTCAACACTCTGTGGTTTCCTCATGCTGCTGCCAGCTCACCACTATGTCACTGGGCTGCTCTGTGGTCTCCTCATGCTGCTGCCGCCTCACCACTCTGTGGACTCCTCATGCTGCTGCCAGCTCACCACTATGTCAATGGGCCACTCTGTGGTCTCCTCATGCTGCTGCCAGCTCCCCACTCTGTCACTGGGCCACTCTGTGGTCTCCTCATGCTGTTGCCAGCTCACCTCTATGTCACTATGCCACTCTGTTGTCTCATCATGCTGCCGCCAGCTCATCTCTATGTCACTGGGCCACTCTGTGGTCTCCTCATGCTGCTGCCACCTCAACACTGTCACTGGGTCACTCTGGTCTCCTCATGCTGCTGCCACCTCAAAACTCTGTCACTAAGCCACTCTATGGTCTCCTCATGCTGCTGCCAGCTCATCACTATGTCGCTGGGCCACTTTGCGGTCTCTTCATGCTGCTGCCAGATCACCACTAGGTCACTGGGCCACTCTGTGGTCTCCTCATGCTGTTGCCACCTCACCACTATGTCACTGGGCAACTCTGTGGTCTCCTCATGCTACTGTCACCTCAACACTCTGTAGTCTCCTCATGCTTCTGCCACCTCACCACTCTGTGGACCTCTCATGCTGTTCCCACCCTCCCCACTCCATGACTGGGCCACTATTTTTCCTTTTTGGCCTGGTTGACATCTCCATTTATTTGACGCCTCTTCTCATCTGCCAGAAGGAAAGAAAAATGAGACAGACAACGGATCTTGTCTATGTAGCAGCTGTAAGGCCTGTATGACATGGTCCATATTTTGCATCAGAATTGGCTTATAATGTGGTAGCCAAAAGCAGGAGTGGGTAAAAAATGTCAAGTCCATAACTTGGCGACCGTCTCTATGCTGGTAAGGCCAGGGAGCCAAACCAAGCACCCGTGGCAAAAACTGCAGTGACCTGTTCACACAAATGGAACCCAGAAACAAACACACAGAGAAAGGTCATGCAGAAAAAGGAAAAAACTGGGAGGTCAATTCAGTACCAAATAACAGAGCAGAGAGAGAGAGATCCAATTCAAGCTGATGTCAACTCCAATAGTGACAATACAAACAGCAAAATAGCAACTAGAGAACAGCAAGAAAAACCTATAACTGGCAAGGATGTATTGCCAGCAGGGGTTTAAATAGAACACTCAGTCTCAGGATCAGAACCTAGTAGGTTATAACTCAGTTCTCCATTAGTCAGAAACACTAGCTCACAGCAGGGATCAGCTGAACAATCAGCCTACTGCTAGTCTCCTCCAGCTCATGCCCACTGTGTGGAGAAAGAGCATAGCATCCCATTGCTGATGACGCTGTTGCTTCACCAGGCGTCGTAGCCTAGCAGCATGTCTCTCCCAGCCCAGCCGCTCGGAAGATCTCTGCACTGGAGCCCAGACAGGTAAGTTTGTGACATTATGTTTGTATATTCTACACACACAAAGTCCGCTATACTTTTGCTAAATCTAATATATAAATGTATATACAGTACAGACCAAAAGTTTGGACACACCTCATTCAAAGAGTTTTCTTTATTTTCATGACTATGAAAATTGTCGATTCACATTGAAGGCATCAAAACTATGAATTAACACATGTGGAATTATAAACATAAAAACAAGTGTGAAACAACTGAAAATATATCATATTCTAGGTTCTTCAAAGTAGCCACCTTTTGCTTTGATTACTGCTTTGCACACTCTTGGCATTCTCTTGATGAGCTTCAAGAGGTAGTCCCCTGAAATGGTTTTCACTTCACAGGTGGTGTGCCCTGTCAGGTTTAATAAGTGGGATTTCTTGCCTTATAAATGGGGTTGGGACCATCAGTTGCGTTGAGGAGAAGTCAGGTGGATACACAGCTGATAGTCCTACTGAATAGACTGTTAGAATTTGTATTATGGCAAGAAAAAAGCAGCTAAGTAAAGAAAAACGAGTGGCCATCATTACTTTAAGAAATGAAGGTCAGTCAGTCAGCCGAAAAATTTGGAAAACTTTGAAAGTAAGGGCTATTTGACCATGAAGGAGAGTGATGGGGTGCTGCGCCAGATGACCTGGCCTCCACAGTCACCGGACCTTAACCCAATCGAGATGGTTTGGGGTGAGCTGGACCGCAGAGTGAAGGCAAAAGGGCCAACAAGTGCTAAGCATCTCTGGGAACTCCTTCAAGACTGTTGGAAGACCATTTCAGGGGACTACCTCTTGAAGCTCATCAAGAGAATGCCAAGAGTGTGCAAAGCAGTAATCAAAGCAAAAGGTGGCTACTTTGAAGAACCTAGAATATGACATATTTTCAGTTGTTTCACACTTGTTTGTTATGTATTTAATTCCACATGTGTTAATTCATAGTTTTGATGCCTTCATAGTCATGAAAATAAAGAAAACTCTTTGAATGAGAAGGTGTGTCCAAACTTTTGGTCTGTACTGTATATAAATATGAAAAAAGCGGCAGCACAGTCTCAATGGATGTGAGGGTGCAATGCCCTCAAGGAGACCAGCATAGCACCAAAATACAATAATAATAGAACAGGCAGCACTCCAAAAGTGAAAGAGTAAAAAAACTTTTATTCACCTATGTGAGTAAAAGTTTTTTTTCACTTTTTCACTTTTTCACTTTTGGAGTGCTGCCCGTTCTTTTATTATATATATATATATATATATATATATATATATATATATATATATATATATACACACACATACACACAGTATATTTATACACACACTTTTTTTTATGGAAAAAAATGGGCCATAGTGTGTTTTTGTGTATATAGTCTTTTCTATACTAATGCTAAAACCCATAACTATAGCTATAACTTATTTTTTTATTTTACTTTTGATAAATTTTTTATTTTATTTTACTTTCAGAAAAAAAAGTGAATTAACAGTCAGGACAGGAAGGGGTTAATTTAATGCAAGTGGGGTCACTGTTCGCTTTACAATCAGCAGGGGTCACACTCACATCCAGTGCCGGTGCAAGGATTTTTGCCGCCCTAGGCAAGATAAAAATTGCCGCCCCCCCCCCCCCCCTTATCAGATGATCTGCCCATATCATGTTCCACCCCTTTCTCAGCTTTTAAATAAAAAGAACTGCTAGGTTTCCCTTAGGGTTAATCCAGCTTCTTGTAGCTGTCTCTTTTTGCGGAACGGAATTGCGGACCCATACATTTCTATGGGGCCGCACGACGTGCGCCCCTGATCCGGAATTGCGGACCCGGATCCGCAATTCCGATCCTGAAAAAAATAGAACATGTCCTATTCTTGTCCGCAATAGCGGACAACAATAGGCATATTCTGTTAGTGCCGGCAAAATGCGGAACGCACATTGCCGCTGTCCGTGTTTTGCGGATCCGCAAAACACACACGGATGTGTGAATGGACTGGTGAAATGTGAGGTAAATTAGTTTCCAATGTAGTATTAATAACTAAACAATTAAATAATAAACATATTGCATTGTCTACTTACCACCAGGACAATAAGATGATCTGGTCTCTGGCTGCAGTCTGGCTCTGCGGACTCCCTTGTCACTCTCCCCCCCCCTCCCCCCTCCCTTGTCACTCTCATTATTCCACCCCCCCTTGTCACTCTCATTATTCCCCTCCCTCCCTTGTCACTCTCATTATTCCCCCCCCTCCCTTGTCATTCTCATTATTCCCCCCCCTTGTCAATCTCATTATTCCCCCCCCTCCCTTGTCAATCTCATTATTTCCCCCCTCCCTTGTCAATCTCATTATTCCCCCCTCCCGCCTCTCTTCAATCTCATTATTCTCCCCCCCACCTCTAATGTAGCGTGGCCGAGCTCTGTTCATTTGTTTCCTGTACCCGGCCGGACTGACAGGAAGCGCACACTAAGTGAGCACTTCCTGTCAGTCCAGCCGGGTACAGGAAACAAAAGCTCCTGTACCGCAGACCGAACAGAGCTCGGCCACGCTACAATAACAAAAGAACAGAGCAGACACAGCAGGCACAGGCAGGCTGCGCAGCAATGAGCCGGCGGCCGGAGATTCTTTAGAGCGGCAAGCGCTCAGCCACTCAGGAGGCGCAGCATGAGGGGCGCCGCCGGCCGAACTTATATAACCAACTTTTTCTTTTTTTTTTACACCGCAACGGGCGCCCCCTGCTAAATGGCGCCCTAGGCGACTGCCTAAGTCGCCTTACTGGTGGCGCCGGCCCTGCTCACATCAAGATCTTAGCCGAGCACACCACTGCTGGATTTTTTTCACAGTTGACAGTATCACTGCAACCTCATTTCCAAAGACCACTTTGCCTGGTCCCTGGATCATCACTGTGACCGCAGCTGTTTACTTAACATGGCTCTGTGAGATCGTAATGTGACCCAATGCTTTTATATGGGGGGTTACAGTTAACAGCTTACCACCCGACAATTAAAGTCATGTGGAAGTAAGTAAGTGGTTAATATATTAGAGTTTTCTCTTTCTACCTTCAGCAGCCACTAGATGAAGCTAATGAGCTAACCAATATGCTATGTATGTATAGAATTCTAAAATAAAACTGTATACAATATATACATATTGTCCAGGGACAGCTGTAGGCATCTAGACTATTACTGATTAGTGCTATATCCAAGCAGGGGCTTTGAATTTTGCATTAAAACATTTGCTTTTATCATTAGGCTAGATTGCAACTTTCTGTAGCACCACCTATTTAATTTTAACTATTGCGCTACAGCTGCAGTCCAAAAGAATAAATTAAGTTAATCTTGTGTACTGCGCCTGCCACTCAATAGTTAAAGGGCACCTGTCAGCATGATCAAAGCAGGCATACTGCTAGGTAAGGTTTAATCTTGCTGATCTGTCTTGTGAAAATCGGTTGGGCTGTTCCCGATAAAGAGACTTTTATTCTGCATGCAGATGAAAGCTTCACAGCACCAAGGGTTGAGGCCCAGACGCTTATCTATGCATTTCTACTTCTCAGTGCACTGAATATCTCATTTGCATAAAGGATATCAAAAAATGTATTGGGGACACCACAACCAATTTTCATTTTAATCAGCAAAACAAGCCCTATCAGGCAGTAAACCAGGTTTAATAAGGTTGATCTTGCTGACAGGTGCTCTACAGAAAATAGCAGTGTAGCCCAGGCCTTATAAATACATTGAGGGAGATTTATCAAAACTGGTGTAAAGGAAAACTGGCTAAGTAGCCCATTGCAACCAATCAGATTCCACCTTTTATTTTTAGAGCCCCGTTAGAAAATGAAAGGTGGAATCAGTGTTCCTTTATACCAGTTTTGATAAATGTTTCCCACTAAGAAATGAAGCAAACCAAAAGTTGAAGGCTATTTAGATTCACAAAAACTGTATTCTAGGGTGGACAGTCACTTTAAGGATAGTTCAAAGTGAACTAAATATTTTATCAATTCCTCAAAAAATGCTAATTATTTGGAAGAATGAAAGTAGCAAAGTGCCATCCCATTAATCTCAAAGCGGATATTTCCTGAATGTAATCAGAAATGTACGCTTAAATGTTATTCTTTCTTTGTCTCATTAATCAATTTTTTTTTTACTTTGCCTGGACTACTTTTACTGGTACATAGCGCAGTAAGTGCCCTAAGTAGGGAACAAACTATCCATTCTAATTCATAATGCTAGAAACACTGCTCTACTGCTGTCAGAATTGTCTATGAGATAGCAAATAGACTTCATATAGAAGATAATAATATAGTACCTTGAACAAAAAATGAGTTGTAAATTTACATGCCCTGCTGTGTCACTTTTCTTCCCAGGAAAAATGATGTATCAACATAATACATTTCATAAGCATGTTTTACATAAGAACCGCTGTAAATTAGCAACAGTAAAGCCAAGAACTTTAACTTGGCTCCATAAACTTGAGCTTGGCTTTTTTAAAATTACCTGGAGAATAATTGGCTCATTATCTTATTCTGCTGGCTCGGCAGAAACGTATGAATCTTGTTGAGGGTTTAGACTGTTTTGTTCAAACATAAAAGTTGTGCTTTTTACAATCTTACAAAGCCTTACTTAATAAGGACTCAAACTTCTACTTCTCATTTCCATTGGTTATTGTTTGTTTATGACCAACTAAAAAATCATCACTTACATTATTTTGTTATACAGTATTTTTCGCTTTATAAGGCGCACCCCAGGTTTAAGAGTAGGAAAATAAGAAAAATATATTTTTCATCAGACCTCATATCAGATCCTCAGATCAGACCCCCATAAATATCAGGACATCAGATCAAACCCCAATAAATATAAGGACATCAGATCAGGCCCCCATATCAGGCCATCATATCTGACCCCCTTATCAGGATATCACATCAGCCCTCCATGTCAGAACCCTATCAGACCTCAGATCAGCCCACAATGTCAGACCCCCATCAGACCTTAAATCAGCCCACATTGTCAGACCCCTATCAGACCTCATATCAGCCTTCAATGTCAGACCCCCATCAGACCTCAGATTAGCCTACATTGTCAGACCCTCATCAGACCTCAGATCAGCCCTCAATGTTAAACCCCATCAGACCCTAGATCAGATTAAAATATAAACCTCCTCTTACCTATCCTGCGCCACGGCTCCTCTTCCCTTCCGGCAGAAGTTGTGCTCCCCTGTCTTCCTGGCCTGCGCTGCTCTGTCACCTGACTCATTGCAGCGTCAGGTCATAGTGCGCGCACTACGTCCTGACACTGTACGCGGTCAGGACAGTGAAGTGCCGGCCCCAGCAAGGAAGACCAGGGAGGGTGAGTACTACAAGAGCTTGCGGCGCTTCGCTCCCAACTCCCGGCACATAATTCATACTAGTGAGCGCTTCCGTAATAAAAGCGCTCACTAGTATTCGCTTTAAAATACGCACGTCCATTTCCCCCCCACTATTGGGGGTGCGTCTTATAAAGCAAAAAATACGGTATTTACATAAGTTCATTATATCGGGGAATATAGGATAACATTTACAGTTCAATTATTTATTAAGAATGTGATATATAAGGAACATGGTCCAAAATAATTATTTATTTCACTTGTTAATTACCTAAATTTCATACTTTACTTTTTATGTAAAGATTAAGGCCAAAAACTTAGTTTAGAATTTGGTCCCCACAAATCACATAACATGATTCTTTCATACAGGTTTTCTGTTATTACTGTAGTTTTTAACAGATATGCTCATGTAGTTGCTTACTTCATGTATATCCTCTTCATGCATTTTTTTTTTTTGTTTTCAGTTTTGATGAGTTTTTACCATATAGCAAATCACTCCGTTTCTTTCCATCCAGTATGCATCTATAGCTGGCTGTATCTGTCCAAACCCAGGATGAACTTCTCCCTTCTCTGCCTCAGCTCCGGCACCGTCCCTTACAACTCCCAGCTGCTTTATAGTTTCTCCCACCCTGCTAGTTACATAGACACTCCCCTATCACTGCCCCTGTTGCGGTTTTGACAAGCCCACAGACATAACATCAAAGAAAATAAGAAAGATCTGCATAGACATAGTCATGTGACCACAGCCCAGAACGGAAGATAGGAGCAATAATGGTAAAATAAATACATTACAAAATTACAGGTACTTTCATAAATTATTATAATAAAGGAAGTTGATGCAAACTGGAAAAACTTTAAACAACCATTCCTTTTTTTGTTCATTTCCTAGTTTATCTTCTCCTTTACTTTTACGTGTTATTATACTTTTAATTACTTTACTACTTTATTATTTTTATTACTTTACTTTTACTTGTTTCCCTTTTTCAGAGATGCTATTTTATATTTAACCTTGCATTCAATGTTTATTTTTTTGTTTCAGTTTTTTTTGGGGAGGGTGTTGTAATTGATATGTTTTTGATGCTGATATTTTGTTGGATTGATCTGTCTTTCACATCATTCTTATTTCCCTACAGATTGTAAGCTCTTGTGAGTAGGACCCTCATTTCTGTTGTTTTGTTGTATTATTGATTAGTTTGTTACTGTGTATCATCTGATTTTAGCTGTACATGCACTCTCTGATTTGTAAGTGTCACAACCGAGAGTGAGGAAAACTCTCAGCCGTGCGATGTTAGCGGATGGATGGTTGCTGCTAGGCCAGGACCACAGAATCAGGGAGCAGGTCACCTCCTATCGCGCCCCATATGCTGACCCTGACTCCTATCCGTATGAGCCAACCCAGAAGGTAGGAGGGCTCATACTCTGGAACCTTGGATCCCTATTAGCCCTAAGGAAATCCCTGGACTTAGGAGCAGGGTAAGATGACCTGTTCCTCCAGGACACGGACGAACAGGAGTCTCACTGGCCAAGCTGCAAGGAAGGGGGAACAAATACAGACATATGGATATGGCAGGTGAACAAGACTAGTTCCAAACCTACCTGCCACAGCCTTGCTGACTGGAACCCATGCACCAGTACTGCTGTCCACACAAACACTAAGTAGACAGCACACCACAAAACACACAGGTAACCAGGACATCCATAGCTGTAATAAACATAGAAAGGATAACACATCCACTTAACATCATACATTGGTTTTATGACCACAAGGGTGGCCCTTACTGGAAGATGGTATAATACCAGGAGGATGACCCCAGCAAACAGCATGGCTGGAGTACCCCTCAGCTACTGGCATCCAGCAGGAGCTAAATAGCCCCAAGTAGCCACACCCACACACAGACACACACTGGAAAGGGAATTAACCCTTTCAACACAAGACAGCGTAGTGAAGCCACTTAAAGGGGAATACACACACAATAAACCCCGTGCACACCAGACAGGGAAAGTGCACAGATATAAACACACGTTGCCAGGTGTACCCGCATGCACCTGACAGCAAGCTACCTAGCAACAGCTCAGGCTGCTATGCTGCCAAATACAAACATGTTGCCAGCAGCAACCACACGTGAGGCAACAAACAAGCAGCCCTCACCATGTGGTTGACAACAAAACCAAAACCGCAGGCAACTGCATGCGGATAAGGAGTCACGGCCATAACCATGGTCGTGACAGTAAGGTGCTGCATAATATGTTGGCACTAGATAAATAAAGATTATTATAATTATTGCTTTCATCTTGTTTTATTATGTAGTAAAATAATGAAATATTTGCAACACAAAAAATAATTAGACATAATATCATAACTAATGCTTCCAGTGTGAGCAGCTGATTGTGGGTTTTCATGTAGTGTGATTGACATTTTATGTTACGCCACATGTGTGCTGGCAGAACATTTGAAACATATTCAAGTTCATCATCATATGCAGATAGATGCAACATTTTTAAGATTGAATGAAAAATATGTACAGGTAGCACTACTGCGTCAGGTCTCCCGGATGTGCCAACAGATTCACCCAATCTATAAAAATGTGCTATATAGGAAAAGCCTGGGCACTCTCTATTACCTGGAGTAAGTGGTACTTTAATTATAAGAATATTCAGATAAAATCAATAACCATAAACAGTGAATAAATACACAATAAATGCATATATGAATAAAAGAATGTGTAGTCTGGCCAGACTTAAAATAGAACAATATTCTCCAGTAGAATTCGAAAATATGAGGAACTATTGGGAGGATCCGTCTTAAATCTGTTCTCACTGCAGTATAACCATCGATATAATAATCGCAATATAATTGTTTATCGCATAAAGTTTCTGTGCGTTTTCACGATTGTGACAATGTTCGGATAAAAAATCTGTGTGTCTCCACAATCAATGTTCAAATATTCTCATGACTGTAGTCTTAGAACTGTACCATTCGATTATAATATTAAATTAAAATGTTCGAATCAAACTAGACAATCGACTCCAAAACCAACAAAAACGCTTTAGTTATACTCTATATCAGTGGTTCTCAACCTTTCTAAAGCCGTGACCCCTTAATACAGTTCCTCATGTTGTGGTGACCCCCAACCATTAAATTTTTTTCCTTGCTACGTCATAACTAATTTTGCTACTGTTATGAATTGTAATGTAAATATCTGATATGCAGGATGTATTTTTATTGCTACAAATTGAACATAATTAAAGCAGAGTAATTAATCACAAAGACAAAATGTTATATATTGTAAAATATTTATTCCTAATTACAAATAAATGAAATTTTGTATTGAAGCATGGTGTAGCATGGGTAACATACTTAATATAACAACAGTAAACAACATCGCTACATTTTGCAACAGTATGCATAAAACAGCCAACATTAGTGCGAAGGTTGAGATTGCTTCCTTCTCACCAGATCAGAAATTCTTGGGGCAGTCTTTGCAAGAGCACACCGAAGATCATCTTCCACAACAAGTCTACTTCTGTATTTAGACTTGATAACCAACAAGCTGGAAAACCCTGTTTCACATAGATAAGTTGTTGGAAATGGAAGAAGAAGGCGCAACACAGTCTCAGACAGAACAGGATATGACTGCAAATGCTTGATCCAGAATTTTGTAACTGGCATTGTAGAGAAATCAGTTCTCGCTGCATCGTTGTTAATAAGTTCAATGAACTCCTCTTGTGCTGTCTCAGGAACATCTTCAACTTTGACTGTGAATGGGCTTCTGGCCAGAGCAAATGGGGTATCCGGTAGATTTGGAAAGTACAATGAAATTTCATCTTCAAGCATATGCAAGTGTTCTTTCACAGAAATTATCATTGTAATTATTTTGTCTGGTTCAATGCCATGTTCCTCAAAGAAAGCAGCTAAGGTAGGCAACATGTAAATATTATTGTTATCCAATTTTTTTTGCCAAAGCTGAAGTTTCATTTGGAATGATCGAACCTTTTCAGACAAATCAAGGCACGTTGCATTTGGTCCTTGCAGTGATAAATTTAACTCATTCAAGATGACAAAGATGTCAACCAAGTAAGCCATTTTCTGCAGTTCACTTTTATCGCTGAAAAGTGCCTCAAACTGTGGTTTTGCCTTCTGATTAAAAAACATTCTGAGTTCATCACGAAGATCAAAAACACGTTTTAAAACTTTTCCTCTTGATAACCATCTCACTTCAGTATGAAATAACAAAGCATTGTGTGTCGCATCCAACTCGTTGCACAGTTGCGAAAACAGTCGACTGTTTAAACTGCTCGCCTTTACAAAATTGACACAACTTATGACGCTTTTCATAACTTCCTGTAAATTTTGTGGCAGCGTCTTCGTTGCTAATATTTGCCTATGAATCATACAGTGAGTTCCAATGACTTTTGGGGACTCATTCAGTACCAAACGTTGAAATCCAGATCGACATCCTAGCATAGCTGGAGCACCATCAGTACAAACACCACAAACCTTTTCCCAAGAGATCTGATGCTCTTTCAGAAATGATCCAACTTTGTCAAATACATCACGTGCAGTAGTTGTCGTTTCCAGAGGTTTGCAAAAAAGAAACTCATCTTTAAAGTCGCCATCATTAATATACCTCACAAAAACCAGTAACTGTGAACAGTTTGCCTCGTCTGTAGATTCATCAAGCTGGATACTAAATATTGGAAGTGGAGCAGATTTAATTTCCTGTACTACCTGACTAAGAATATCAGTCGACATGTCATCTAATCGTCTGCGAACAGTATCGTTAGATAAGGAAATTGCATTCAATTTCGTAACATATTCGTCTCCGATCATAACTCGAACAATGTCTTTGGCCGCTGGCAACAGTAAATCCTCACCAATGGTGTGAGGTTTCATAGCTCTGGCAATTCTACGTGCCACCAAATATGAAGCTTCAACGGCTGCTACGTTTTGTTTGTAATACCTGCCACCAGTGTCAAGTCTGGCTTTTTTGAGTGCATCAGCTTTGCTTCTAAAATAGTTGGTATCCCTGCCCGCAAAGCTCGGATGCTTGCTATCAAAATGGCGTTTTAGTTTGTTTGGCTTCATAGATTCAGCTGATAGAACTTCACAACAAATAACACATTGTGGTTTCTCAATCCCTACTGTAATTATTGAGGTAAAACCATACTGTAAAAAATCCTCACTATATTTTCTTATTTTATGGTTCTTCTCTACACGATCCATTGTCATGGGGTGGTTTGTTATCTAAATGAAAATAATATATGACAATAGCTGATGAACAATAATTCAAGTGTTGCCCTGTCTTACCTCAAATGCCTTTAACACAGCAGCTGCTTTCTACAATACCTGCTCTCTGCAGATGTGTGACCAGTTTGCATAAATACAGTGGCGCCAACCCCAGTGTCCGGCTGGAACTCCCGTGGCCCACGTGGAGAATTAGGTCTGATGACCCACCAAAAACACGCACAGACACTGATACACCAAATGTTAATTCAAATACACAAGTATTCATTCATAACCACAGAACTTTAGCATAAATACAAAATATTTGTAAACCAAATAAATAACTTTAAAATAAATAATAAACAACTGTAGTAATAGAGTAATGAGCGAGCACTCATACACTTGGCAACCAAATTGACATGTGCAGAAAATATTTATTATATCCCCATAAAATACAAGTAATAAAATTTATAAGAACAATGTAGCAATAATATACAACATTACAGTCACATATTGTGGTAGATATGATCAACACTATATTCATATGACTCAATAGTGTCGATAAATTCAATAATAATATATATCACACCAAGAAACTTCAAGTATATGCTGTTATTTGGGAAGAGGGGGTATTATCTTCTAGCGCTCTATCCCAATTTGGGAAACTGAATGTCACTGAAAATGTTGTAGGTGTATTCACTGGGAGCGCAATATGTTCATAAAGTGTCCACAGGAATCCTGATAATGTGAAAAGTCTCTTATAGCTGATCCTTTTAAGCTCGATATGAGCTTTGGATTGGAGAAAACTTTAAATCGATGTTTGGCTTACCGTCTAGCGTCTGCTGTCTCCCTATTGCTTCAATGGAGCTTTAAATATTTGCCGGCTTATTCAGTCGCTCCATACAGCAAGCTGGTTTAAATTTCGCAGGAGTTCCAAAGATCGCAGGAGTTGCCACTCTGTTCCGCAATTTCCTTTGGTGCAGCTTTCGACGATAAGAATAGTTAATACTTTACTGTAGAGATTTTCTTCTGTATGGCCATACAGTATTATCGGAGGCTTTTCAATGCAGGTACATCACTTGTTTCACCATACGCGTTACGGGTAGATTCACTCTCCCTTCCTCAGTGGTCAAGTGTCTGCCTGCTCTGCCTCCATTTTTATCCATTCCTTTGATTGCTTCCCAAATCTCGGACACCTGTTGTTCATGCTACTCCCAGTTTGCAAGGGAATCCTCCCACATAATCAAGGGATGATTCTATACAGCCTTGATTTAAAAAAAAAAAAAAAAAAAAAAAAAATTCTTTTTTTTTTTTTTTTCCTCTTGCAGTTTCCATGCGTTTTTTATGCGTTTTTTGGGGACACATGCGTTTTTTGGCCCAGATGTCCCAATTGGTGTGATATATCATTATGTGAAATATAAACTTGATATCTGATTGCCAACACTTATAAAATGACTTTTTATAATAAAATATTAAATAATAAACAACAAATACCCCCTAAAAAATAAATCAGCGGTGCTCAGGGTCCCCCAAATAAATAAATCAGAAGTGCTCAGGGTCCCCCAAATATATAAATCAGCGGTGATTCATGTCCTCCCAAATAAATTAAGCCTTGCTCAGCCAAATAATTAAAATAAAATTAGCCAGGCTCAATTAAATCATTGGTGGCAGTGGTGCCCAGCGGTGGTGTCATTAACGAAAAAAACTCGGACCTCAGCAGACAGGCGGCCCGACTCACCCGTCCAGACGTCAGGCTCCTTCAAGCACAGGCAGTGATAGGACATCACTTCCTGTGCGCGAGGATAAGGGGCCGCTGCCGTTGTGCGGGTGTAGCGTTATACTACCCTACCTCGTGAGATTTCGCTACCTCCTGACTTCCTGTCGCACTGCTAATGACGTGAGGAGGCGGTCTTGAGTTTTGACGATCTACGCATGCGCAGACCGACAGTTTATGGAAAATCAGCGGAGTTCAGCTTTACACCGGGACACTGCGCATGCGCAGGAGAGCCTCAGTAGGGAAATATTACGGCTCAGTGCGCAAGCGCGGCTAATTCCGGCCGGCGTGAAGCTGAACTCCGCTGAAATTTTCCATAAACTGTCGGTCTGCGCATGCGCAGATCGTCAAAACTCAGGAACGCCTCCTCACGTCATTAGCAGTGCGACAGGAAGTCAGGAGGTAGGGAAATCTCACGAGCAGTGGCGTCTCTAGCTTTCAAATTTTGGGGGGGTACACTGGGGGCCAGGACAAAAGTAGGGGGGCAGCTATAACAAAGATACATTTACACAAGTACGCTTAGAAATGCTGCGATACTTTACCCAATACCTAAAACCGCAACAGGGAAGAAAAGTCCAGCTGTCTGTGGATGACACTTTTATAGAGAGGGGGATCTGTGGATGACACTGCTATGGGGGGATCTGTGGATGCCACATACCGTATATAGCATCTTATGCTATATGTGTCATCCACAGATCCACCCCATGACAGTGTCATCCCCATTTCTCCCTCCATAACAGTGTCATCCACAGATCTCCCTCCCTATAACAGCGTCATCCACAGATCTCCCTCCCCGCCTCTCACAGGAGTGTACATATATAACAAACATATTTCACATGAACACTTACAGTTACTTGGCTTGGCCCTTGGGGATCTCGGACGCCACTTCAACACTTGGCCGGGGGCTCGGCGGAGCTGATGTTGTGTTTTATCCTAATGAGAAAGATTTCATAATAAGGATTTGGAGAAGGGGCAGAGGGATAGCAGAGCAGGGAGAGGCTGGTGCTGCTACTAGGGGGTCATACCATGGGGGAGTAATAGAGCCCACCATAATGCCCCCCAGTAGAAATAATTCTCCTTATAATGTGACAGTGCAAAAAATACCCCCTTATGCCCCCAGTTGAGCTAATGTCCCCCATAATGTGCCAGTATAAAATACCCCTATATAGTGCCCCTAGTGAATGCCTCCATAGTGCTCCTCTCCCCCCTTCCTGCTAGTGCCCCCCCATAATGTACCAGTATAAAATGCCCCATATATCGTGCCCCAGTAGATGCCCTCAGTGTCCCCCATAATTTGCAAGTATAAAATACCCCTTCTTATTGCCCCCGTAGATGACTCCATAGTACTCCTCTCCCCCCTTCCCCATAGTACCCACCATAATGTGTCCCAGTATAAAATGCTACTGTACAGAGCCCCCCATATAAAACACCCCTTCTTTGTGGCCTCAGTAGATGCCCCTATAGTGCCCACCAATAATGTGCCAGTAATAAGTGCCCTCAATAACGTGCCACTGCCAGTAACAAGAGCCCCCCATCACGTGCCAGTAATAAGCCCCCCATCATGTGCCAGTATTAAGTCCCCCCCATCATCATCATGTGCCAGTATTAAGTCGCCCCCCCAATCATGTGCCAGTATAAAGTCGCCCCCCCAATCATCATCATGTGCCAGTATTAAATCCCCCCCATCATCATCATGTGCCAGCCAGTATTAAGTCCCCCCCATCATCATGTGCCAGCCAGTATTAAGTGCCCCCCCATTATCATCATGTGCCAGCCAGTATTACGTCCCCCCCATTATCATCATGTGCCAGCCAGTATTAAGTCCCCCCCATCATCATGTGCCAGCCAGTATTAAGTGCCCCCCCCCATTATCATCATGTGCCAGCCAGTATTAAGTGCCCCCCCCATTATCATCATGTGCCAGCCAGTATTAAGTCCCCCCCATAATCATCATGTGCCAGCCAGTATTAAGTGCCCCCCCCCCATTATCATCATGTGCCAGCCAGTATTAAGTGCCCCCCCATTATCATCATGTGCCAGCCAGTATTAAGTCCCCCCCATAATCATCATGTGCCAGCCAGTATTAAGTCCCCCCCATCATCATCATCATGTGCCAGCCAGTATTAAGTGCCCCCCCCATCATCATCATGTGCCAGCCAGTATTAAGTCCCCCCCCCCCCCATCATCATGTGCCAGCCAGTATTAAGTGCCCCCCCATTTTCATCATGTGCCAGCCAGTATTAAGTCCCCCCCCATTATCATCATGTGCCAGCCAGTATTAAGTCCCCCCCCCATCATCATCATCATGTGCCAGCCAGTATTAAGTCCCCTCCATCATCATCATCATGTGCCAGCCAGTATTAAGTCCCCCACCATCATCATCATGTGCCAGCCAGTATTAAGTCCCCCCCCATCATCATCATCATGTGCCAGCCAGTATTAAGTGCCCCCCCCTATTATCATCATGTGCCAGCCAGTATTAAGTCCCCCCCCATTATCATCATGTGCCAGCCAGTATTAAGTCCCCCCCCATCATCATCATGTGCCAGCCAGTATTAAGTCCCCCCCCCATTATCATCATGTGCCAGCCAGTATTAAGTCCCCCCCCATCATCATCATGTGCCAGCCAGTATTAAGTCCCCCCCCATTATCATCATGTGCCAGCCAGTATTAAGTCCCCCCCCCATTATCATCATGTGCCAGCCAGTATTAAGTCCCCCCCCCATTATCATGCGCCAGCCAGTATTAAGTCCCCCCCCCATTATCATCATGTGCCAGCCAGTATTAAGTCCCCCCCCATCATCATCATGTGCCAGCCAGTATTAAGTGCCCCCCCCATTATCATCATGTGCCAGCCAGTATTAAGTTCCCCCCCCATTATCATCATGTGCCAGCCAGTATTAAGTCCCCCCCATCATCATCATCATGTGTCAGCCAGTATTAAGTCCCCCCCCATTATCATCATGTGCCAGCCAGTATTAAGTCCCCCCCCATCATCATCATGTGCCAGCCAGTATTAAGTGCCCCCCCATCATCATCATGTGCCAGCCAGTATTAAGTCCCCCCCATCATCATCATCATCATGTGCCAGCCAGTATTAAGTGCCCCCCCCATCATCATCATGTGCCAGCCAGTATTAAGTGCCCCCCCCATTATCATCATGTGCCAGCCAGTATTAAGTCCCCCCCCATCATCATCATGTGCCAGTATTGTAATAAAATAAAAAAAAACACATACTTACCTCAGTGTCAGCGATGCGATGCAGGCCTCTTCTGGCCTGTGTCCAGCGCTGTAAGGCTCAGGCGGCGTGATGACGTCACGCGCCGCCTGCGCCGGCCTCTGATAGGCTGCCGGCCTAGTGCGCCGGCAGCCTATCAGAGGAAGGGAAGGGGACACACCCCTCCCTCCCCTGCACCGCCGCAGCACAGTCAGATTACAAGGGAGATGAGCGCAATGGAAGCGCTCATCTCCCTGTGCTTGACTGCGGCGGCGGCGGCTCACTTAGGGGGCGGGAACGGGGGCATAATAGGAAGCCTCAGGCGACCCCCAGGGAAGGGACGATCGACCCCCAAAGGGGTCGCGACCCCCAGGTTGAGAACCGCTGCTCTATATGGTGTGTTTTACTCACAAGCCAGGTCCGATCTCGGGCGGAATCCGGTGTATAGACTGCAGCGTCCCGCGTAGTAGTTGCACCAGGCCCCCCGCCCCTGCATACTCACGTGAGTGTTGAATATTTCACCAGAGGTATGTAGTATATTGAAAGTGTTGGTTTCTGCTGTGATGTCAAAGATTATGGTATTCTTTGCCAACATCTAAGATATACGAATGTTTTCCCAACTGGCGCCAGTGGCTTCATACGTAGTTCCGGTTCATGGGATGTCACGAACTTAGGTATAGTTGCGAACTTTTTACCATGAATTTTGAAATAGTTGCTATAGATTGCGGTTGTCTTTATGTTGTAAAGGAGGATCCTCCTTTACAACATAAAGACAACCGCAATCTATAGCAATGATAAAGGGCCAAGTGCTTGGTCTGAAACACATAAATGCACTAATGATGCACAGATTTTATCAGGTCAGAGTAGATATTACTGATTGGTACACTAAGTATTGTTGTGACATCACAGCACTATGTCTGTAGCATGTATGTATGGACAGCAGAGAAACAGTAATTCCTATCACACTACCTAACACCCTGCACTGGAACCTGTCAGCTACACTATATCACTATCTAACCTACACTGACTATCTCCCACTAACTATCTGTATTATATATATATGAGCTAACTATCTAATGTAATTGGATAAGGAATAGGATCCAGATGAAAGCACAGAGCACAGCAATGTCACTGCTCTCTCTCTCAGAACTGCAAAAAAAACTGCAGAAAATGGCTGCTGGGGAGTTTCCTATATAGTAAGGGGGTAGGCAACTTTCCTATTAGTTGCTAGGCTTATTGCTAAGCTCTGACAAAGATATTGCAGCCTTCTTATTGGCCCACAAGCAAGAATGGAGGTTACTGATAAAAAAAAAAAATAATCTAGAATATTTGCGATTACGAATATACACTCACCTAAAGAATTATTAGGAACACCTGTTCTATTTCTCATTAATGCAATTATCTAGTCAACCAATCACATGGCAGTTGCTTCAATGCATTTAGGGGTGTGATCCTGGTCAAGACAATCTTCTGAACTCCAAACTGAATGTCAGAATGGGAAAGAAAGGTGATTTAAGCAATTTTGAGCGTGGCATGGTTGTTGGTGCCAGACGGGCCGGTCTGAGTATTTCACAATCTGCTCAGTTACTGGGATTTTCACGCACAACCATTTCTAGGGTTTACAAAGAATGGTGTGAAAAGGGAAAAATCCAGTATGCGGCAGTCCTGTGTGCAAAAATGCCTTGTGGATGCTAGAGGTCAGAGGAGAATTGGCCGACTGATTCAAGCTGATAGAAGAGCAACGTTGACTGAAATAACCACTTGTTACAACCGAGGTATGCAGCAAAGCATTTGTGAAGCCACAACACGCACAACCTTGAGGCGGATGGGCTACAACAGCAGAAGACCCCACCGGGTACCACTCATCTCCACTACAAATAGGAAAAAGAGGCTACAATTTGCACGAGCTCACCAAAATTGGACTGTTGAAGACTGGAAAAATGTTGCCTGGTCTGATGAGTCTCGATTTCTGTTGAGACATTCAAATGGTAGAGTCCGAATTTGGCGTAAACAGAATGAGAACATGTATCCATCCTCTGATGGCTACTTCCAGCAGGATAATGCACCATGTCACAAAGCTCGAATCATTTCAAATTGGTTTCTTGAACATGACAATGAGTTCACTGTACTAAAATTGCCCCCACAGTCACCAGATCTCAACCCAATAGAGCATCTTTGGGATGTGGTGGAACGGGAGCTTCGTGCCCTGGATGTGCATCCCTGAAATCTCCATCAACTGCAAGATGCTATCCTATCAATATGGGCCAACATTTCTAAAGAATGCTATCAGCACCTTGTTGAATCAATGCCCCGGAGAATTAAGGCAGTTCTGAAGGCAAAAGGGGGTCCAACACCGTATTAGTATGGTGTTCCTAATAATTCTTTAGGTGAGTGTATATCGCACTATATTCTACATTTTGGCGAATTCTCGAAGTGCCGATATTCGCAATAAAAATGTGCGATTAGAATATTTGCGATCAACACTACAGATTTACTAATCCTATAGATGGAGTAAATTTAGGCTGTTTAGACCTGCAAAAAAATGTATCACAGTGGTTCAGGCTGGATGATAAATCTTGTGCAGGGACAGATGCTTCTCTCTGACTCTATAACAACTATTCGTTGGCTTACTTCGAGACAGAATTTTATGCCAGAATTGTGGAGCAATTTTGGTGCAAATCAGCATATCTCAGACCATGTCCCATTTCCCATGAAGCCACACTCTTTTTTTGGACTGAGCAGAGAATTTCTATAAACCTAGATGCATCAAATTGCATTACAATTTATTCCAAAATCTTTTTGCGTACACATTAGTAAATCAGAAATGGATCTGGGACTAAATCCAACGATAACCTAGGATAAAGGTTAAACTACAAATCTTCTGGTACAGAATAAGAGAGAGCTGCTTATCTGTGAATATAAAATTATTTCATTGTTGTTGAATTCAACATTTTGTATGTTTAGAGAAAACTGTTCAAAAAGTTTTAAAAGTAGTAGAAATATGGTATATATTTTTAACCTACAAATGTAAAAGCTGGCAGTATAGAATATCCCAAAAACTGGTCATTAAAGACTCTCATTTAACCTCCTGATTACCAGAGACCATAGGCTGAGCCACTCATTAATATTATAGCCATATAATTAGGTTTTGGTTGCTTGCCACTAAAGATCGAACCTTTTACTATTGGGACATCAAGCAGCACACTCTAGGGATTAGGGTAACTAGAGAATGGTTATTTAACCTGTTCCTCTGTATGCGTTTTGGGCATTAACCCCGTCAAGACCAAGTCCATTTTGTTATTACATTTTTGTTTTTTCCTTCCCACATTCCAAGAACCATAATGTCTTAAGTTTTCCATTCACATAAGAGGGCTTATTTTTTGCCCTCTTAGAGCCTAGAGGTTATTTGTCCCTGCATCTCAAAGATAGAGCTTTTTTTTCTTTGTTATTTAGAATAAAAATACATTAAAGGGTGAGATAAGACATACCTCCTTTACTTAAAATACGCATACTTGATTATACACATATATTTACTCACTCCAAAAATTAAAACCATAAAAATTACAATTTGAATTAAAAACCATACGCATGTTTGGATTTTTGTGTATTTTGCTTTAGAGTGCATAATTGTTTTTAGTGTGAAGAACGACAATTGGATTTTATTGTTTATTAAAATGCTAGCAGCGTGGAACAGATATTGAGTGCCGATCGACTCTTTTTTAATATATAACTTTTCACGTGATTGGAGGTATCATATCGATCAGAGCACCTACCATTATCTCTGGGCTAGTTGTGCAACTCTTAAATATATCTATACCAAATTTTAGTTTTTATTGGTACCTTTTATTGTGGTAATCTGACTTTTCGTTCATTGTTATATTTTTTTTTTAGGGAGGACAAGGTGAAAAAAAATTGAGAATTGCGCGTTTTTCTTTTTTTTTTTCGTCACAGCATACACCACACACAAAAATTATTTTTATATTTTAATAGTTCAGATAATTTCAGGTGCGGTGATACTTAATATGTTTAATTTTTATTGTTTATTTTTATATGTAAAATATATCTCTTTTCATCTTTCTATGTATAAAATTTTTTTATTCTCTTAGGGGGCAAGAACCTGGGATATTTTGATCTGTTGTCCTATTCACTCTAATAAAGTTCTATTAGAATGAATGACATTCTGCCACTCTACCTGCTGAGCTATGCCTTGTGCACTGCTGAGCAGGCAGATCACTTTGACAGCCGTGAATCTTCAGCAGGCCCCAGGCTGTCTTGGTAACCGATCGGGGCATGGCGATTTCCCTCTGGGAACTCCAATGGGAAGGCAGAGGGAGCCACATCCCTCTGCCTTACCTTACATTGTCAATTGCTGCATCTGAGGGGTTAAATTATGGGGTTTGACATGATCACTGTTCCCAGTCATTGCAGCTGGGTAATGGCTATATTATACAGATGCCACTCGTCGTGTATGGAGCAGGCTCACTGCAGCAGCCTGCTCCATACATTCCCTCATACATTATCACGTACATGTACGTGATAATGCGTGAAGGCTTTAATGACCAAGCAATTTTTTTCATTTTTTATCTTTGCATTCCAAGAGCTATGTATAACACTTTTATTAATCCATTGATATACAGTACAGACCAAAAGTTTGGACACACCTTCTCATTCAAAGAGTTTCCTTTATTTTCATGACTATGAAAATTGTAGATTCACACTGAAGGCATCAAAACTATGAATTAACACATGTGGAATTATATACATAACAAACAAGTGTGAAACAACTGAAAATATGTCATATTCTAGGTTCTTCAAAGTAGCCACCTTTTGCTTTGATTACTGCTTTGCACACTCTTGGCATTCTCTTAATGAGCTTCAAGAGGTAGTCCCCTGAAATGGTTTTCACTTCACAGGTGTGCCCTGTCAGGTTTAATAAGTGGGATTTCTTGCCTTATAAATGGGGTTGGGACCATCAGTTGCGTTGAGGAGAAGTCAGGTGGATACACAGCTGATAGTCCTACTGAATAGACTGTTAGAATTTGTATTATGGCAAGAAAAAAGCAGCTAAGTAAAAAAAAACGAGTGGCCATCATTACTTTTTCGGTTGACTGACTGACCTTAATTTCTTAAAGTAATGATGGCCACTCGTTTTTCTTTACTTAGCTGCTTTTTTCTTGCCATAATACAAATTCTAACAGTCTATTCAGTAGGACTATCAGCTGTGTATCCACCTGACTTCTCCTTGTTTGTTATGTATATAATTCCACATGTGTTAATTCATAGTTTTGATGCCTTCATAGTCATGAAAATAAAGAAAACTCTTTGAATGAGAAGGTGTGTCCAAACTTTTGGTCTGTACTATATATAGATAGATATATAGATATATTTATTTTTATTTATTTTTTTCATCACATTATATACTGCTATTTTCCAACAGTTACAACCACCCTGCAATCCATCAGTGGTGGCCATGCTTTCAAACTATAGGGAAAAGTGCCGGGCCTCTCCAGTGGCCAGGACGATGGGACCGCATATAGGCTAATGCATTTTCCTATAGTATGCAAACATGACCACCACTTCTGCATTGCAGGGTGGTCATAACTAGTGATAATCGAGCACCAAAGTGCTCGGGTGCTCTGGCCGAGCACCCGAATATAATGGAAGTTGATGGGAGAACCCAAGCATTAAACCAGGCACCCCCTGCTCTGAAGAGGGGAGGGTGCCTGGTTCATAGGAAAAGGTCAGAAATTGATGGAAACACTACCAAAATGGTTCGGCAACAGCATGGGGAGGATGTCTCGATGCATCTTGGACTCCCAGGTCGCTGCTGGGAACCATGTTGTCCGAGTAGTACGCCACTTTTACAGACTGACAATAATATGCATAAAACCGAAAAAAAAATTTAGGAAACATTCTTTGTTGTCATCTGATATCTTGGGACCTATTTTTGAAATTACTCTAATTAAACGTTAAGTTTTATTCTGACCACATACTACTTCCTCTGTTTGACTCAGGTGGTCACCTACATTATTCAAATTGCTATTTTGTACTCAATTTTCCTTGGTATGGCAGGTTTCTTGTCTGTTGGTCTCAATACGGACACATGGTTGGATGAGGCAAAGGAGGTCTTCTGTGACAAATCATATGTGCAAAAGAAATTTGTTCCCTCTTTCAAAACTGCTTTCAAGGAATTGAATAAACTTTATAAAGAACATTTATCCACCTCGTGGGAGGTGCAGAGCCTCGAAAATTACATTAAGCATGGTATTGTTCCCAGGGGCCTGAGGATCTCAATCACTCCTGTCAGTCGACAGAGAAGTCCAGGCTTTAGTAACCGCTGGGAACAATTAGCCACCGCCAGCTCTCTTCAGTTCATGGTTTTGTTATTAGAGGAGGAGAAGTTGAATCTTGAGAGTCTGGGGGAGCGATTAAAGGCTCAGATTGAAGTCACTAAAACCTTCATCCAGGACCCCGACTTCACTAACAAAGAGAAATTATTGCAAACGTCTATAGAGAAATATCAATTTTATCTTAGAGAGCGGAAACACCGGCAATTTACTAAGGATCTTGCCGAGTTTAAAGACAATAAAGCGTATTCCATTCTCAAAGATAAAGTCACGGTCAGGGAGGTGGCCTCCGATCTATCCACTACGGAGACTGACCACTCTGATAGTGACCGTGAGCAAACGAGCTCAGTATCTAGAAGGAAAACTCAATCTAGGAGGGGCGGGGGACGTGGAGGTAGGGGAAGGGGTTTACGCCAGAGTTTTTTAGATCAGGCTATCCCCTATCCGTTGAGGAACAGGTCGCGGACACGGGATCAGCAGGCCCCCAGGTAATTAATCTGTCCCAGAGAACATTAAATAAAATTGAGATGGCTGTCCTCAGCAAGGGCCTATCTTTTGTCCCCACTCGCCGTTTTGACACCTTTACCTAGATAAAGGATTTAAATCTATTCATAAGAAAACTAAGGTGGCGCAAGTTCTTCAGACACAAGGATGAACGGCAGTGTTTGGAACTGGGTATCCCCTTGGATATTTTATCTGACGTCAGACTGCTGTACAGTTTGGAGGAAACAGCTGGAGGCTCATCTGGTCTGGGCCCTTTTACGACCCTTAAAAATAAAAGTACCAGAATGCCTCCTTCTAGCGATATATCATGCTTGGATATTTTTCTCCAACTGGTGTCAGCAGATCTGAAACAAATCACTTCTCTCCCCTCTTGCAATAATTGCACTAGGGAAGAATGGGAAGCCATCACTTCACTCAAAAATGACTCCACGATCACCGTCAAGCCCTCAGTCAAAGGGGGCAACACGGTGATCCTGGACACGGCTGACTATAAGGGCATGTGCAAACAGATCCTCCGGGACAAAAAAGCTATGAGGTTTTGCCATATAATCCAACTGACGTGTATTTAGTTGAACTTTTGGATATTTTACAGGACGCTAAAACCAAGAAATTAATTTCCGCAGAGGAACTGGACTTTCTTTATCCCAAGCACCCGGTGATCGCCACCTTTTATAGCCTACCGAAGGTGCACAAGGGGACAACTCCCCTTAAAGGTAGGCCAATTGTCTCGGGTGTTGGCTGTATCAGTCAAAACTTGGGTGTTTACATCGACAAAGTCCTTATGCCCTTCGTGGTGTCCCTGCCATCTTATGTCAGAGACACCATGGACCTGCTTAAGAGACTGGATGGGGTGAGCATTGATCCACAGGCCATTCTGGGTAGCATTGACGTCGAGGCTTTGTACTCATCCATCCCTCACACAGTTGGTCTCAAGGCAGTTGGACACTATCTTAGTATGAGGGGCTGTCAGTTCTCCCAGCATAACATCTTTGTCCTGAGACTACTTGAATATCTTTTGACGCACAACTTCTTCTTTGGCACAAGACTCTACCACCAGCTCAGGGGCACGGCGATGGGTTGCTCCTGTGCGCCGGCGTACGCAAACCTGCTCCTGGGCTGGTGGGAGTCCACCTATGTGTTCTCTGAGGAGATGTCGTAGAGTACCGGGCCCATAGGCCTGTGGGCCCGTTACATCGACGACGTCTTCCTCATCTGGAACGATTCAAAGTCGTCCTTTTCCGATTTTGTCGCCAAATTAAACTGTAACGACATAGGTCTGAGGTTCACGCACGAATCTGATCCAGTGAGCCTCCCTTTCCTCGATGTTTCTATATCGAGGAAGGGTGATGATGAGCTTTCTACTACTATCTTTAGAAAGCCCACCTCCACCAATTCGGTCCTCCACTGGAGCAGTAGCCACCCTACCCCCCTGAAAAGGGGCATTCCGTGTGGCCAATACCTGCGCCTCAGGCGTAACTGCTCCGAGGGATCTGATTTTAAAAAGAGGGCTAATGACCTGAGGACCAGATTCCTTAATAGGGGGTACCCCGATGATGTTCTCAGACAGGCCTACCATAGGGCGACCGGTACGGCCCGTCCGGACCTCCTGGTGCCTAGGGTGAGACCGCCCCAGGATCAGAAGATCCGATTACTAGGCACTTTTAATGGCTGTGCTGACAAGATAAGAGGGATCCTCAAAAAGCACTGGCCCATCTTGTTGATGGACCCCGATATTAAAGAAGCTGTACATGATTACCCCCAGATAACATTTAGAAGGGGCAGCAATTTGAAGGATCTTCTTGTTCACAGCCATTTTACACCTGTCCCTAGGCAAGGCACATGGCTTGACCGTAGGCCAATTGGCTGCTTTAGATGTAGTGGATGTGTAGCCTGTGGGTTTATTCAAACAGGTAAAACCTTTTACAGCTCCAATTTGTTAAAAACATTCCCCATTAGGGATTTTATCAACTGCAAGACGCAGGGCGTTATTTATAAGATCACTTGCGCCTGCGGTTTGGAATATGTGGGAAAAACAAAACGTGAGCTGCGTAGACGCCTGGGTGAGCATCTTGGCGATATTGCCAATAACAGGGACACAGCAGTGTCAAGGCATGTCCACGATCACCATCAGGGGAATTCAAACTGCCTCAAGGCAATAGGAATTGAGCAAGTTGTCCGTCCGGCCCGTGGTGGAGACTGGGACCGCACGCTACTCCAGAGAGAATCCCGCTGGATTTTCACGCTGGGCACAGTCTCACCCACGGGGCTCAATGAACAGCTCAACTTCAGCTGTTTCATATAGCTTAATGATGGGTCACCTATAGTGTATCTTGATGGTGCCTTTCTATGCCCTTATGCATATTCATAGTTGTGTATGCATATTCATTGTTATACCTCTTATCTAAGTATATACCACTTCCCTCCCCTCCCCCCCTTCCTCGTTTACCTGTCCCTTCCTCCTATGTCATCATTTCCCCTTATGCCCCTCTTACATGTGTTCGTATACTGCCAATATAGCCTTGATTCTTATATTGCTTTATCTTCATGCCACTAATACCATATTTACATCAAAAGCGCAGCAACATATCTGGAGCTGTGCGGTCCGACGGTGCCTGGGAATAGCGTCCTGTTTGCTAGGCAACCGTCGCGTCATCTCGCGTGCATTTGCGAGTTGGGACGCGGTGACGTCATTGCAGTCACTAACGTCCGCCTCCCTGCCTTCCTCTCTCTGTGTGCAGTATCGTTCTGCGCATGCGCGGACGTCCACCGCTCGCTCTGACTGAGGTGGGCGTGTTCTTAGCCAAGCCTCATTCTGAAGCTGGCTTTCACTTTAAAAGGTAGCGTCTCTCAAGTGCTACCTAGGCTACATCAGTCCATGCGTCTCAGTGAGCTGTTAGGAGAGGGCTCTATATCTTGACCCCCTCCTTTCCTCTTATAGCTAATTCGCCCACTTAGATCTACATCTGGATCGTGGGGTATTTTTTGTCTGTGCAGAGCGCACCATTGACATTATTGTCAGTGCACCCTGCACAGGTTCAGCCCAAGCTCCCGTGTTTCCCCTGATGAGCTTGTTACTCATCTCTCCCAGCGAAACATGCATGTAGGGACCAGGTAAGCAAGGGCTTTCTAGGGCGCACAATTCCAGGGTGAGGTTCCTGCTGGTGACTGGTGGCGGGTTTCCGTCATCCGGTCACATAGGCCAGTGTAGGGTTCTAGGGTATTTCTAGGGCCAGCCAGTTCTGCTAACCACCCTGTGTTACGCAATTGCCGTCAGCAACGGTGTGCACATCAATCAACACCGGCCGGTCAATTGCTGATCCTGGAGCATCTCATCTGAGTGGTAGGACCAACCGGTTACTTTTTTGGTGCCGCCGAGCATCATTTTGGTATTTATCTGTTATTGGCACTATTCACATCCGTTTGGTATACCGCCGTGTTGCTCCGACTGTATATATATAATTTGTTGTCATCTGATATCTTGGGACCTATTTTTCTAATTACTCTAATTAAACGTTAAGTTTTATTCTGACCACATACTACTTCCTCTGTTTGACTCAGGTGGTCACCTACATTATTCAAATTGCTATTTTGTAAACATTCTTTCCTGTATATTTACTTGTATATAAAGTGCAAGTGCTGCCAAAAATTACAAGGAAGAGGTACTCCGATACAACCTGTATACAATCCTGTATATAATGGAGGGCCTCATTCACATTGTGGTACAATAGTTCAGGTAGTGGGACTCCTACACTCATAAAGCCTATGCACTAAGTGAAAGGGCTGCAAAAAATTACAAGGAATTGGCACTCCAAAACACCCTTTGTTACACATAAAGGTGGGCATCATACAGAGCCTTGAAAAATTATGATTGATGGCCTGCTGGTGACCCTCAAAAACATTTGGAGCAAGGGCCTGCTGATCTGACCATCTAAAACATTAGGGGCGAGGCCCTGCTGCCGCATTGGTGACTCTAGATAACCTCTGGGCGATTGCACGTCCCCGTGACAGCGACGATCCATTCGGATGTCTGCCCTATCAACTTTCGATGTTCTTTTCACCGGTAAGGGCTAATCAGGGTTCAATGCCAGAAAGGGAGCCTGAGAAAAGGGCTACTACATCCAAGGGAGGTCAATGGCTGAAATCTGATTGGCTGTTGTTGGCTTGCCCCTTTTATTCCTAATTGTGAACCACCCAGAGAGGGTAGATCAAGTTATTAAAGCACAAGCATCCAAGGAAGGCAGCAGGCGCGTGGCAATTTCCCACTCCTGACTCGGGGAGGTAGTGACGAAAAATAACAATACAGCACTCCTAAGCGGCCCTGTTATTAGAATGAGTACACTTTCCATTAATGAGGATCTATTGGAGGGAAAGTCTGGTGCCAGCAGCCAACTTGCTCCCGGCCTCCACAACGTTCACCCAGTGTGCCATCATGATGAGGATTGTGTTGACCAGACTCTTGGCTACTGAGACTGGACTTGTAGGTGAGGGCCTGCTGACGCTTTGTTGACTCTAGATAACTTCTAAGCGATCGCATGTCCCTGTGACAGCGATGATCCGTTTGGATGTTTGCCCTATCAACTTTGGAGCAATTTTTCAACAAGGACCTTCTGGTATAGCACCGTTTTGCTTGTCCTTTCCACCAGAGGAATGAGAGATGAGAAGTTCTCTTTGTAGCGGGGGTCGAGAAGGGTGAACAACCAGTAATCCGCGTTGTCTAAAATGTGTATAACGCGCGGGTCGTGGGAAAGGCAGCCTAACATGAAGACAGCCATGTGTGCCAGAGTACCAACAGGCAAGACTTCGCTGTCATCATCAGAAGGTGAGCTGGTGAGCTGACCCTGTAAAACATTATATGTGAGGGCCTGCAGTTGAGATGACCCTGTAAAATATTATAAGCGAGGGCCTGCTGGTGAGCTGACCCTGTAAAACAATAAATGCGAGGGCCTGCAGGTGAGCTGACCCTGTAAAACATTATATGCGAGGGCCTGCAGTTGAGCTGACCCTGTAAAACATTATATGCGAGGGCCTGCAGTTGAGCTGACCCTATAAAACATTATATGCGAGGGCCTGCAGTTGAGCTGACCCTATAAAACATTATATGCGAGGGCCTGCAGTTGAGCTGACCCTGTAAAACACTGTATGTGAGGGCCTGCAGGTGAGCTGACCCTCTAAAACATTACATGCGAGGGCCTGTAGGTGAGCTGGCCCTCTGAAAGATTGTAGGTGAGGGCCTGCAGTTGAGCTGACCCTGTAAAACATTATATGTGAGGGCCTGCAGGGGAGCTGACCCTGTAAAACATTATATGCGAGGGCCTGCAGGTGAGCTGACCCTGTAAAACATTATATGCGAGGGCCTACAGTTGAACTGACCCTGTAAAACATTATATGCGAGGGCCTGCAGTTGAACTGACCCTGTAAAACATTATATGCGAGGGCCTGCAGGTGAGCTGACCCTGTAAAACATTATAAACATTATATGCGAGTGCCTGTAGTTGAGCTGACCCTGTAAAACATTATATGCGAGGGCCTGCAGTTGAGCTGACCCTGTAAAAAATTATATGCGAGGGCATTATATGCGACGAGTAAGCATGTTGATATGATGGAAGAGAAGGAGGAGGATGAGAAAAGGAAGATTTAACCATATACCCTTTTTTGTGGTGGAAGGGATGCATGGGAATACAGTGTATTCAGTACATTAGGTAAGAGAAATATGTATGGGCACTCATACCGTATATCAGCAATCACATAAATTGAAAACATTTATTGATAAAATATATCAATGTAATATTAGCTAAAACACAATAGATAATAATGTATAATAGAAAATAAAATTCATGTATAAAATATCTTTAAATATACAACCAACGAGTGTATTTGTTGGTATGATTGGAGATACAGTCGACCAAGTCGGTAAATTGCGCTGGAGACAATGCGCTATTGAGTCGGCACATGAGGTCAATGTAGTTGTAAAAATAGCTTATGGAGCAGCATATATAAATAAGCAAAAAATTGATGAATGAGCATAAAAAAATTTCTTTAAAAACACTGAGTGGTGGGGTTACCCGTTGTTCTGTGTTGATCACTGTCACTCAATCAGATTTTATAGTTGGTATAGTAGAATACAATCCATACAGTTAGCTGTAAAAAGTCTCCTTTAAAAGTATATCTCTTATATTTTATTTGTTGTGTTAGTTCTTGTCACATGCTGTTCTTAGGTATTCTTCATATACTTCTCTGTTCATTCATTAGTCAGGATAAGTATTCAAACTTATTTCAATAATATTTGTAATACTCTCTGTTGTGAGGACAGCGTTCATTCGTGGCATCCCACGTGGAGTTCAAAGCGGTAAGCTTACCTCAGTTGGTACATGAAATCGTACTAGGAGGGAAGGTTGATGATTACTTACTTGAATTATTTCTATAGCAGGTGGGTTCCGCTGTACGTGTTGTTGATGGGGTACTATGCCCTGTTTGTCTGCAGCTGTTCCGGTGTCTCTGCTGGCTAGGCTATGGGCTCTGTGTGTTTGGCGTCCCACGTATCCCAGGCAAGCACAGGTAGTGGGAGTAGGCTGACTAATTGATTACTCATGTAGCGTACCCGCTTCGGACTTCGGCTCTTTTTAGGTGTCTCAGTGAAGCACTTCACTTACTTTCCCATTAGTCGGTATTTTGCATACTGTTCCCAGCTATTATGGCAAATATCAAGTGTATAATCTACGGCAAACGCGTTTTGGAGACTCAGCTTTCTCCTTCATCAGTGGCTACACTTGATATGGATGGTCAGCCGGATTTTATATCTGTGCCATCCAGAATGTCTGGAAAGAATGGACTGGATTTTACAATGAAAACTGTGATTCTCACTCTGCTGCAATTCTCTTGCGTTTTTCATGCCTTTTTTCAGTACTTGTGTGTTTTTTGCTGCTTAGTACATGTGTCAGCTGTAAAAGGTACTCTATAGTTTATTTTCAGCTGCACATGTTGCTTTGCTGTTATAATCGTTTATCAATAAAATAATTCAATAAAACATTTATTTTAATGTGATTTTTCGATAAAATCAAGTCTGTGGAAGTTGATGGCAGTTTTTAAAATGTAATTTACTCTTAATTTACGCCTAATTTCAGGTCTTTCTCAATAAGGGATATTTGGATATGGATTTTTTTGTAAGAACAAGATGAGTGATATATAAACATGTGAGGGAATGATCCCGTTTTAGTATCTGTATGATTCAGGATAAGTGGAAAAACATAGATGTAGATTCCTACTGCCGCTTTAATGCGGTTAATATGCGATTTTTGTGCGTTTTTTCGAGGGTGATACGTTTTTTTATTATAAGTGTATATATCGTCTTTGGTGTGCATATTGCTTAGTACCAGAAAAATTCGAAGCAATTGTTTGCATTAAAGAATACCCTTTTATTTCAATATACTAAGTGTGTCATTTTTTGGGGGGGATGTTTCAGTTTGTCTATCTTTGGAGTAAATATGTTGCATAGACGTATATTGGATGTGAACCCTCAGCCAAGGAAAGGTCGCAGTGATGGGAAAGAGGAGGAGGAGGATGAGAAAAGGAAGATTTAACCATAACCCTTTTTTGTGGTGGAAGGGGTGCATGGGAATACAGTGTATTCAGTACATTAAACAACACATTTAAAGTGCCTTTGTTCATCCGCTTTCCTCTGGTGGAGTTGAGAAGTCTGGGGCAATCCAGGCCTTGTTCATTTTTATGAGTCAACTTGTCAGCATTTTCAGTTGACAGGCGGATATGCTTATCTGTTATAATGCCACCAGTAGCACTAAATACCCGCTCAGACAAAACGCTGGTGGCAGGGCAGGCCAGCACCTCCAAGGCGTAGAGCGCCAGTTAGTGCCACGTGTCCAGCTTGGAGACCCAGTAGTTGTAAGGCACTGAAGGATCACTGAGGACACTGACACGGTCTGCTACGTACTCCTTCACCATCTTCCAAAACTTTTCCCTCCTTGTGATACTAGGCCGCGCATCAGGGTGAGGCTACTGGCGGGGTGTCATGAAACTGTCCCAGGCCTTGGAGAGTGTTGCCCTTTCTCTATTGGAACTGCTGTGTGTTCCCCTTGTCTCCCCTCCTTGGTTGCCCAAGGAAGACAAGACTCTGCCGCCAGCGTTGTCAGATGGAAATTTTTGGAGCAATTTTTCAACAAGGACCTTCTGGTATTGCACCGTTTTGCTCGTCATCTGCACCAGAGGAATGAGAGATGAGACGTTCTCTTTGTAGCGGGGGTAGAGAAGGGTGAACACCCAGTAATCCATGTTGTCTAAAATGCGTATAACACGCAGGTCGCTGATAAGGCAGCCTAACATGAAGTCAGCCATGTGTGTCAGAGTACCAACAGGCGGGAATATCACTCTCAACCTCCTCATCCTCTTCCTCCTCTTATTCCCACCCACGCTGAACAGATGGAAATAAACATCTATGGGTACTACCGTCTGTAGTGGAGGAAATCGTCTCCTGCTCCTCCTCCTCCTCTTAATCGTCCAATTCGCGCTGAGAAGACGGCATGCAAAGCGTCGTCCTTAAATGTGAGCAACGAGCGTTTGAGTAGACATAGAAGTGGTATGATTACGCTGATAATAGCGTTATTGCCGATCACCATCTATATTGATTCCTCAAAGTCTCTTAAAACCTCACAGAGGTCAGACATCCATGCCCACTCCTCGCTTCTAATTAGCGGAAGCTGACTGGAAAGGTAATAACCATGTTGCAGCTGGTATTCCACTACTGCCCTCTGCTGCTCACAAAGCCTGGCCAACATGTGGAACGTGGAGTTCCAGCATGTGCTCACGTCGCACAACAGTCGGTGAGCTGGCAATTTGAAGCGCTGCTGCAGCGTTGACAGACCAGCTGAAGCTGTCGATGACTTGCGGAATGTGCACACACGCAGCACACCTTCACCCGTAGCTCAGGCAAATTGGGGTAGGTTTTGAGAAACCGCTGAACCACTAAGTTTAAGACGTTGGCTAGGCATGGGATGTGTGTGAGCTTGCCGAGCTCCAAATCCACCACCAAGTTACAGCCATTATCACAAACAACCATGCCTGGTTTTAGGTTGAGTGGCAAGAGCCACAGCTCAGTCTGGTCTCTTATCCCCTGCAACAGCTCTGCGGCAGTGTGCTGTTTGTCCCCTAAACATATCAGCTTCAGCAAGGCCTGTTGAAGCTTCCCCACTGCAGTGCTGCACTGCTTCCAGCTACTGGCTGATGGCTGACTGGTGCTGCACGCAGATAATTCGGAGGTGGAAGTGGAGGAGGAGGCGGAGGAGGCGGAGTGGGGTTTGGAGCCACTAACGTAGGTGCTGGTGAAAACCCTGATGGAATTAGGGCCCGTAATCCTCAGCGTTGGTAGCACCTGTGCCATCCCAGGGTACGACTCGCTCTCGGACTCCACAATGTTCACCCAGTGTGTCGTCAGGGAAATGTAGCGTCCCTGGCCAAATGCACTTGTCCATGTGTCCGTGGTTAAGTGAACCTTCCCAGTAACTGCATTGGTCATGGCACGTGTGACGTTTCGGGACACATGTTGGTGTAAGGCGGGCATGGCACACCTCGAAAAATAGTGGCGGCTGGGGACAGAGTACCACGGGACGGCTGCTGACATCAGGCTGCGGAAGGTCTCAGTGTCCACAAGACTAAATGGCAACATTTCTAGGGCCAGTTATTTTGAAAGGTGCACATTTAATGCTATGGCCTGTGGGTGGGTGGCTGGGTATTTGCACTTGCGCTCAAATGCCTGGGGTAATGACATTTGGACGCTGCGCTGGAACAGGGAAGTGGATGTGGTCACTGATGGTGCTTGCGAAGGTCCAGGTGCAGGGCAAGAGGCATCTATACCTGCGCCTTCGACAGGCGATTGGCCAGCACGTACCATAGGGGAAGAGAAGGCAGTGGTGTGTCTCGCAGACACAGATTGTGGACCCAGGCGTTCATCCTACTTATTACGGTGCTTAGATGCCATGTGGCAGATCATGCTGGTGGTGGTGAGGTTGCTATTGTTCACACCCCGGCTCATTTTGGTGTGGCACAGGTTGCAAACAGCTATTCTTTTGTCGTCCGCACTTTCCTCAAAAAAACACCATACTGCGGAACACCTACCCCTTGGCAAAGGAGATTTATGTAAGGGGGTGCTCCGTTTAACAGTTGTGGGCCTGTTTGGTGTGGCCCACCTTCTCTCTTTTGCCACCCCACTGCCTCTTCTAGCCTGTTGCTGTGCTGCAGATCATTCCCCTTCTGTACTGCTGTCCTCACTCAGCTTTCCACCTTCCCAGGTTAGGTCAGTGACCTCATCGTCCACCACATCCTCTTCCACTTCCTCACTCTGACCATCCTCTTGATTTGTTGGCCTAACCACAACCTCAGTGATTGACAACTGTGTCTCATCCTCTTCATCAACCTCTTGAGACAGTAATTGCGGTTGACTCATTGGCAACTGTGTCTCATTATCATCCACCTCATTAAACACTAATTGCCGTTCCCCATCGTCATGTTCTTGTGACTGTGGATGCTCAAGAGGTTGGAAATCGGCACAAGATCTCATGTCCCTCTTCAAGCGTGCTTGGTGAGAGGGCCAAATCAAGTAATGGCACGGATGTCACAGTTCACAGCAAGCACAGTATATGGAAAAAGTACGTAAAAGTATGGAAAAAGGAAAATAGATTTCAGTTATATTTCTCCAATCTCTGGCCCTGACACACAGAAGGTATAATACAGATGTCTCTAGTCACTGCAGACACCCTCTATAGAAAAAGTATTGAAAATTATGGAAAAAATATAGTAATTTTTAGTTCTATTTCTCCAATCTCTGGCCCTGACACACATAAGGTATGATACAGATGTCTCGAGTCACTGCAGACACCCTCTATATAAAAAGTATTGAAAATGATGGGAAAAATATAGTAATTTTCAGTTATATTTCTCCAATCTCTGGCCCTGACACACAGAAGGTATTGGACAGATGTCTCTAGTCACTGCTGACACCCTCTATAGAAAAAGTATTAAAAATGACGGAAAAAATATAGTAATTTTCACTTATATTTCTCCAATCTCTGGCCCTGACACACAGAAGGTATTAGACAGATGTCACTAGTCACTGCAGACACCCTCTATAGAAAAATTATTGTAAATGTTGGATTTTTTTTATACTGTAGCTATAAAATACTGCCAGCTTGCTACCACACACAATAGTCCTTAAACTTTAAGGACTTTTGGGTTTTTGAAACGTTTTTCTACTGAATTGATTGCGATCAGATTCCCTACACTCTCTGCCCCTTCCGAAGCGCAGCTCTCCCTGACTACAAACGAGCCGAACATGCGTCATCGGGTGCTATATAGCACCCGATGACGTCTTCCGGCCAGCCAATCACTGTAATGCCAGTAGCCAACATGGAGGGCAGTACTTACCTGCAAGTTTATTGGCTGCATAGCAGTCGCAAAACGTGCGGGAAGGAGACTCGAGCATGGCGCTCGAGCACATGCGGTAATCGGCCGAGTGCCGCCATGTGCCGAGCATAGCGATGCTCGAGCCGAACTGCAGTTCGGCCGAGCATGCTCGCTCAACACTAGTCATAACCATGGAAATTAGCAGTGTATAATGTTATGGGAAAATGAATCCAGCTAGCAAAGTATGCAATACGGATAATGATACATTAGTAAGTGGCTTACATTAATTTCCTCTACATGATAAATGTTATTTGCTGAAGTGAGATTTAATGTCACCCTAAATCATTGTAGACGACTGGAAGTATAACAGGAATACTTTTACAACACTACCTCAGCACTTTCCTCTAACCACTTTTTTGGAAAAGTGGTAAGCGGGGGCGAAATCCTCCCAAAGGGCAGAAAATGTGGGGTGTCTGATAAATTTTAAAACTTTTTGACTCCATTTTTTTTTTTAACACACAGGGGATGATAAGTGTTCCCCTAAGTGTTTAATAATTAGTATTGATGGTGATGATAAATTATGACATATAATAAAAATGACTTTGCCCATTTCCTTTTTTAACCTTTTTCAATTGTAGTTAAATTCCTGCAGTAGCGGATCACACGCACAATACAGAATGCAAGCTGAACTTTACTATAGCCTGTCAACATCAATATGGTTTGTGGTCATTGGGCAAAAATTGCATATAAAAGCATAAAATCTGTGCTACACAATGAAGTCAAGATATGCCAATGACAATCCATTCATGTGACTCACTACAAGTATTATGGAATTTAAAATAGTTTACATGAGTTACAAGGGGGGCTAATTTCAGACAATACCTCCCACTTGCACAGGTTTTCCTTCCATTAATATGTTTGCACCAGTTATTGACTGGGAGTTAATGTGAAGCAAACCTGTGCAAGTGAGAGTTATAGACCTGTGAGTGACCTGAATTGACTGATATTGTTCTACCATGATTACAGTGTGACGGCAGTGAGTATGGAATCACTGTGCCTACTCAACAGATTAGAATTTGGGCTACTCCTAATGGCATTTATCCTGGCAGTCCAATGATCCCTGTACAGGGATTTAAACTTGTCTTCAGGGGAACAACCAGGCTGTTACCACCTGGAGTAATCTCGGTATGATTGACAGCTGACCCACAGGGATCAGAGACACCGAGGGATCAGGCAAAACCCTAGTCAGGGACAGTCTGAGATCAGGATGAGCAGAGTACAAGTAATTAAAAAAATAGCCCAAGGTTAAAGCAGTCAGCAAGAGGTCAGAATCCAGGAAACGGGCAGAAGTCAGTATACAGGCAGAAAAACAAAAACAGAACACCTTTACAGAAACTTAGCAAGTAGGGATGAGCGAACCCGAACTGTATAGTTCGGGTTCGTACCGAATTTTGGGGTGTCCGTGACACGGACCCGGACCCGAACATTTTCGTAAAAGTCCGTGTACGGGTTCGGTGTTCGGCGCTTTCTTGGCGCTTTTTGAAAGGCTGCAAAGCAGCCAATCAACAAGCGTCATACTACTTGCCCCAAGAGGCCATCACAGCCTTGCCTACTATTGGCATGGCTGTGATTGGCCAGTGCAGCATGTGACCCAGCATCTATATAAGCTTGGGTCACGTTGCGCTGCACGTCACTCTGCTGATTCAAGCATAGGGAGAGGTTGCAGCTGCGACGTTAGGGCGAGATTAGGCAGATTAACTCCTCCAAAAGACTTCATTCTGTGATCCATCTGCAGCTGTGGATCATTGAAGTGCTAATATTGACTTGCTCACTTTTTTGAGGCTGCCCAGAGCGTTTTTAGATCACTTTTTTTCTGGGGTGATCGGCGGCCATTTTGTGACTTGTGGTGCGCCAGCACAAGCTATCACCAAGTGTACTTAACCATCAATAGTGTGGTTATTTTGTGCTATATCCTACATCAGCTGCAGGCTGAGCCTGTGTCACCGAAGTGCATTTAACCATCAACAGTCTGGTTATTTTTTGGCCATATACTACATCAGCTGCAGGCTGAGCCTGTGTCACCGAAGTGCATTTAACCATCAACAGTCTGATTATTTTTTGGCCATATACTACATCTGGTGCAGGCTGAGCCTGTGTCACCCAAGTGCATTTAACCATCAACAGTGTGGTTATTTTTTGGCCATATACTACATCAGGGGCAAGTTGAGCCTGTCACCCAGCGCCTAAAAAATAGACCTGACATTTCTATTCAACCAAATCTGTACTGTTTTAGCTGGTCAAGTTATTTGTAGTGACCGTAAAAGCACATTTTTTGTTCTGGGTTGAAAAACTATTCCCAAATTTGCCATTCTCAAAATAACTAGTTTCTGGTATATGAGGCCTACTTGAAATCTATCCCAAAAAGGATATCTTACATTGAAGGTGCTGATAGTGTCATTCAGAAAAACCAAAGACACACGCTACCGTGCAGATAGAAGTCTGATTCTGTGATTAAACCTATACCTGTCACACAGCGCAAAAAAAACAGGCCTCACATCTCTATTCAACCAAATCTGTACTGTTTTAGCTGGTCAAGTTATTTCTAGTGACCGTAAAAGCACATTTTTTTTTCTGGGTTGAAAAACTATTCCCAAATTTGCCATTCTCAAAATAACTAGTTTCTGGTATTTGAGGCCTACTTGAAATCTATCCCAAAAAGGATATCTTACATTGAAGGTACTGATAGTGTCATTCAGAAAAACCTAAGACACACGCTACCGTGCAGATAGAAGTCTGATTCTGTGATTAAACCTATACCTGTCACACAGCGCAAAAAAAAAAACAGGCCTCACATTTCTATTCAACCAAATCTGTACTGTTTTAGCTGGTCAAGTTATTTCTAGTGACCGTAAAAGCACATTTTTTTTTCTGGGTTGAAAAACTATTTCCAAATTTGCCATTCTCAAAATAACTAGTTTCTGGTATTTGAGGCCTACTTGAAATCTATCCCAAAAAGGATATCTTACATTGAAGGTACTGATAGTGTCATTCAGAAAAACCTAAGACACACGCTACCGTGCAGATAGAAGTCTGATTCTGTGATTTAAACCTATAACTGTCACACAGCGCAAAAAAAAACAGGCCTCACATTTCTATTCAACCAAATCTGTACTGTTTTAGCTGGTCAAGTTATTTCTAGTGACCGTAAAAGCACATTTTTTTTTCTGGGTTGAAAAACTATTCCCAAATTTGCCATTCTCAAAATAACTAGTTTCTGGTATTTGAGGCCTACTTGAAATCTATCCCAAAAAGGATATCTTACATTGAAGGTACTGATAGTGTCATTCAGAAAAACCTAAGACACACGCTACCGTGCAGATAGAAGTCTGATTCTGTGATTAAACCTATACCTGTCACACAGCGCAAAAAAAAACAGGCCTCACATTTCTATTCAACCAAATCTGTACTGTTTTAGCTGGTCAAGTTATTTCTAGTGACCGTAAAAGCACTTTTTTTTTTCTGGGTTGAAAAACTATTCCCAAATTTGCCATTCTCAAAATAACTAGTTTCTGGTATTTGAGACCTACTTGAAATCTATCCCAAAAAGGATATCTTACATTGAAGGTACTGATAGTGTCATTCAGAAAAACCTAAGACACACGCTACCGTGCAGATAGAAGTCTGATTCTGTGATTAAACCTATACCTGTCACACAGCGCAAAAAAAAACAGGCCTCACATTTCTATTCAACCAAATCTGTACTGTTTTAGCTGGTCAAGTTATTTCTAGTGACCGTAAAAGCACTTTTTTTTTTCTGGGTTGAAAAACTATTCCCAAATTTGCCATTCTCAAAATAACTAGTTTCTGGTATTTGAGACCTACTTGAAATCTATCCCAAAAAGGATATCTTACATTGAAGGTACTGATAGTGCCATTCAGAAAAACCTAAGACACACGCTACCGTGCAGATAGAAGTCTGATTCTGTGATTAAACCTATACCTGTCACACAGCGCAAAAAAAAACAGGCCTCACATTTCTATTCAACCAAATCTGTACTGTTTTAGCTGGTCAAGTTATTTCTAGTGACTGTAAAAGCACTTTTTTTTTTCTGGGTTGAAAAACTATTCCCAAATTTGCCATTCTCAAAATAACTAGTTTCTAGTATTTGAGGCCTACTTGAAATCTATCCCAAAAAGGATATCTTACATTGAAGGTACTGATAGTGTCATTCAGAAAAACCTAAGACACACGCTACCGTGCAGATAGAAGTCTGATTCTGTGATTAAACCTATACCTGTCACACAGCGCAAAAAAAAAACAGGCCTGACATTTCTATTCAACCAAATCTATACTGTTTTAGCTGGTCAAGTTATTTGTAGTGACCGTAAAAGCAGACTATTTGTTCTGGGTTGAAAAACTATTCCCAAATTTGCCATTCTCAAAATTGTGGTGAACGGGAACAATGAGGAAAACATCTAATAAGGGACGCGGACGCGGACATGGTCGTGGTGGTGTCAGTGGACCCTCTGGTGCTGGGAGAGGACGTGGCCGTTCTGCCACAGCCACACGTCCTAGTGAACCAACTACCTCAGGTCCCAGTAGCCAGCAGAATTTACAGCGATATTTGGTGGGGCCCAATGCCGTTCTAAGGATGGTAAGGCCTGAGCAGGTACAGGCATTAGTCAATTGGGTGGCCGACAGTGGATCCAGCACGTTCATTTTATCTCCCACCCAGTCTTCTGCAGAAAGCGCACAGATGGCGCATGAAAACCAAGCCCATCGGTCTGTCACATCACCCCCATGCATATCAGGGAAACTGTCTGAGCCTCAAGTTATGCAGCAGTCTTTTATGCTGTTTGAAGACTCTGCTGGCAGGATTTCCCAAGGGCATTCACCTAGCCCTTCCCCAGGGGTGGAAGAGATAGAATGCACTAACGCACAACCACTTATTTTTCCTGATGATGAGGACATGGGAATACCACCTCAGCACGTCTCTGATGATGACGAAACACAGGTGCCAACTGCTGCGTCTTTCTGCAGTGTGCAGACTGAACAGGAGGTCAGGGATCAAGACTGGGTGGAAGACGATGCAGGGGACGATGAGGTCCTAGACCCCACATGGAATGAAGGTCGTGCCACTGACTTTCAGACTCCGGAGGAAGAGGCAGTGGTGAGACCGAGCCAACAGCGTAGCAAAAGAGGGAGCAGTGGGCAAAATCAGAACACCCGCCGCCAAGAGACTCCGCCTGCTACTGACCGCCGCCATCTGGGACCGAGCACCCCAAAGGCAGCTTCAAGGAGTTCCCTGGCATGGCACTTCTTCAAACAATGTGCTGACGACAAGACCCGAGTGGTTTGCACGCTGTGCCATCAGAGCCTGAAGCGAGGCATTAACGTTCTGAACCTTAGCACAACCTGCATGACCAGGCACCTGCATGCAAAGCATGAACTGCAGTGGAGTAAACACCTTAAAAACAAGGAAGTCACTCAGGCTCCCCCTGCTACCTCTTCTGCTGCTGCCGCCTCGGCCTCTTCTGCTGCTGCCGCCGCCTCGGCCTCTTCTGCTGCTGCTGCCGCCGCCTCAGCCTCTTCCTCTGCCTCTGGAGGAACGTTGGCACCTGCCGCCCAGCAAACATGGGATGTACCACCAACACCACCACCTGCGTCACCAAGCATATCAACCATGTCACACGGCAGCGTTCAGCTCTCCATCTTACAAACATTTGAGAGAAAGCGTAAATTCCCACCTAGCCACCCTCGATCCCTGGCCCTGAATGCCAGCATTTCTAAACTACTGGCCTATGAAATGCTGTCATTTAGGCTGGTGGACACACACAGCTTCAAACAGCTCATGTCACTTGCTGTCCCACAGTATGTTGTTCCCAGCCGCCACTACTTCTCCAAGAGAGCCGTGCCTTCCCTGCACAAACAAGTGTCCGATAAAATCAAGTGTGTACTGCGCAACGCCATCTGTGGCAAGGTCCACCTAACCACAGATATGTGGACCAGTAAGCACGGCCAGGGACGCTATATCTCCCTAACTGCACACTGGGTAAATGTAGTGGTGGCTGGGCCCCAGGCGGAGAGCTGTTTGGCGCACGTCCTTCCGCCGCCAAGGATCGCAGGGCAACATTCTTTGCCTCCTGTCTCCTCCTCCTCCTACTCAGCTTCCTCCTTCTCTTCTTCCACCTGCTCATCCAGTCAGCCACACACCTTCACCACCAACTTCAGCACAGCCCGGGGTAAACGTCAGCAGGCCATTCTGAAACTTATATGTTTGGGGGACAGGCCCCACACCGCACAGGAGTTGTGGCGGGCTATAGAACAACAGACCGACGAGTGGTTGCTGCCGGTGAGCCTCAAGCCCGGCCTGGTGGTGTGCGATAATGGGCGAAATCTCGTTGCAGCTCTGGGACTAGCCGGTTTGACGCACATCCCTTGCCTGGCGCATGTGCTGAATTTGGTAGTGCAGAAGTTCATTCGCAACTACCCCGACATGTCAGAGCTGCTGCATAAAGTGCGGGCCGTCTGTTCGCGCTTCCGGCGTTCACACCCTGCCGCTGCTCGCCTGTCTGCGCTACAGCGTAACTTCGGCCTTCCCGCTCACCGCCTCATATGCGACGTACCCACCAGGTGGAACTCCACCTTGCATATGCTGGACAGACTGTGCGAGCAGCAGCAGGCCATAGTGGAGTTTCAGCTGCAGCACGCACGGGTCAGTCGCACTGTGGATCAGACACACTTCACCACCAATGACTGGGCCTCCATGCGAGACCTGTGTGCCCTGTTGCGTTGTTTCGAGTACTCCACCAACATGGCCAGTGGCGATGACGCCGTTATCAGCATTACAATACCACTTCTATGTCTCCTTGAGAAAACACTTAGGGCGATGATGGAAGAGGAGGTGGCCCAGGAGGAAGAGGAGGAAGAGGGGTCATTTTTAGCACTTTCAGGCCAGTCTCTTCGAAGTGACTCAGAGGGAGGTTTTTTGCAACACCAGAGGCCAGGTACAAATGTGGCCAGACAGGGCCCACTACTGGAGGACGAGGAGGACGAGGATGAGGTGGAGGAGGATGAGGATGAAGCATGTTCACAGCGGGGTGGCACCCAAAGCAGCTCGGGCCCATCACTGGTGCGTGGTTGGGGGGAAACACAGGACGATGACGATACGCCTCCCACAGAGGACAGCTTGTCCTTACCTCTGGGCAGCCTGGCACACATGAGCGACTACATGCTGCAGTGCCTGCGCAACGACAGCAGAGTTGCCCACATTTTAACGTGTGCGGACTACTGGGTTGCCACCCTGCTGGATCCCCGGTACAAAGACAATGTGCCCACCTTACTTCCTACACTGGAGCGTGATAGGAAGATGCGCGAGTACAAGCGCACATTGGTAGACGCGCTACTGAGAGCATTCCCAAATGTCACAGGGAAACCAGTGGAAGCCCAAGGCGAAGGCAGAGGAGGAGCAAGAGGTCGCCAATGCAGCTGTGTCACGCCCAGCTCCTCTGAGGGCAGGGTTAGCATGGCAGAGATGTGGAAAAGTTTTGTCAACACGCCACAGCTAACTGCACCACCACCTGATACGGAACGTGTTAGCAGGAGGCAACATTTCACTAACATGGTGGAACAGTACCTGTGCACACCCCTCCACGTACTGACTGATGGTTCGGCCCCATTCAACTTCTGGGTCTCCAAATTGTCCACGTGGCCAGAGCTAGCCTTTTATGCCTTGGAGGTGCTGGCCTGCCCGGCGGCCAGCGTTTTGTCTGAACGTGTATTCAGCACGGCAGGGGGCGTCATTACAGACAAACGCAGCCGCCTGTCTACAGCCAATGTGGACAAGCTGACGTTCATAAAAATGAACCAGGCATGGATCCCACAGGACCTGTCCATCCCTTGTGCAGATTAGATATTAACTACCTCCCCTTAACAATATATTATTCTACTCCAGGGCACTTCCTCATTCAATACTATTTTTAATTCCATTATATTGCGGGGCAACCAAAAGTTGAATGAACCTCTCCTCTGTCTGGGTGCCGGGGCCTAAATGTGTGACAGTGGCCTGTTCCAGTGGTGGGTGACGTGAAGCCTGATTCTCTGCTATGACATGAAGACTTATTCTGTGCTGACATGAAGCCAGATTCTCTGTTACGCGACCTCTCTCCTCTGCCTGGGTGCCTGGGCCTAAATATGTGACAGTGGCCTGTTCCAGTGGTGGGTGATGTGAAGCCTGATTCTCTGCTATGACATGAAGACAGATTCTGTGCTGACATCAGGCCAGATTCTCTGTTACGGGACCTCTCTCCTCTGCCTGGGTGCCTGGGCCTAAATGTGTGACAGTGGCCTGTTCCAGTGGTGGGTGACGTGAAGCCTGATTCTCTGCTATGACATGAAGACAGATTCTGTGCTGACATCAGGCCAGATTCTCTGTTACGGGACCTCTCTCCTCTGCCTGGGTGCCTGGGCCTAAATGTGTGACAGTGGCCTGTTCCAGTGGTGGGTGACGTGAAGCCTGATTCTCTGCTATGACATGAAGACAGATTCTGTGCTGACATCAGGCCAGATTCTCTGTTACGGGACCTCTCTCCTCCGCCTGGGTGCCTGGGCCTAAATGTGTGACAGTGGCCTGTTCCAGTGGTGGGTGACGTGAAGCCTGATTCTCTGCTATGACATGAAGACAGATTCTGTGCTGACATCAGGCCAGATTCTCTGTCACGGGACCTCTCTCCCCTGCCTGGGTGCCTGGGCCTAAATGTGTGACAGTGGCCTGTTCCAGTGGTGGGTGACGTGAAGCCTGATTCTCTGCTATGACATGAAGACAGATTCTGTGCTGACATAAGGCCAGATTCTCTGTTATGGGACCTCTCTCCTCTGCCTGGGTGCCTGGGCCTAAATGTGTGACAGTGGCCTGTTCCAGTGGTGGGTGACGTGAAGCTTGATTCTCTGCTATGACATGAAGACAGATTCTGCGCTGACATAAGGCCAGATTCTCTGTTACAGGACCGCTCTCCTCTGTCTGGGTGCCGGGGCCTAAATGTGTGACAGTGGCCTGTTCCAGTGGTGGGTGACGTGAAGCCTGATTCTCTGCTATGACATGAAGACAGATTCTGTGCTGACATAAGGCCAGATTCTCTGTTACGGGACCTCTCTCCTCTGCCTGGGTGCCTGGGCCTAAATGTGTGACAGTGGCCTGTTCCAGTGGTGGGTGACGTGAAGCCTGATTCTCTGCTATGACATGAAGACATATTCTGCACTGACATAAGGCCAGATTCTCTGTTACGGGACCGCTCTCCTCTGTCTGGGTGCCGGGGCCTAAATGTGTGACAGTGGCCTGTTCCAGTGGTGGGTGACGTGAAGCCTGATTCTCTGCTATGACATGAAGACTAATTCTGCGCTGACATAAGGCCAGATTCTCTGTTACGGGACCTCTCTCCTCTGCCTGGGTGACTGGGCCTAAATGTGTGACAGTGGCCTGTTCCAGTGGTGGGTGACGTGAAGCCTGATTCTCTGCTATGACATGAAGACTGATTCTGTGCTGACATGAAGCCAGATTCTCTGCTATGGCATGAAGAGACTGATTCTGTGCTGACATGAAGCCAGATTCTTTGCTATGGCATGAAGAGACTGATTCTCTGCTGACGTGAAGCCAGATTTTCTGCTATGGGACCTCTGTCCAATTGATATTGGGTCATTTTTATTTTTTAAATTTTTATTTTAATTCATTTCCCTATCCACATTTGTTTGCAGGGGATTTACCTACATGTTGCTGCCTTTTGCAGCCCTCTAGCTCTTTCCTGGGCTGTTTTACAGCCTTTTTAGTGCCCAAAAGTTCGGGTCCCCATTGACCTCAATGGGGTTCGGGACGAAGTTCGATTCGGGTTCGGATCCAGAACCCGAACATTTCCGGGAAGTTCGGCCGAACTTCTCGAACCCGAACATCCAGGTGTTCGCTCAACTCTATTAGCAAGCTATGAACTTATTGCTCTTGCACTTTCTCACAGGGGAATGTGCCTTAAGTACCTAAAGCAGCCAGCCATAGGCTGGAGCAGATTAGGGTGCATTCGCACTGGCCCTTTAAAAGCAAGAGGGAGTGTGTTCCCTATAGGTAGAGGAGGAGCCTTGCTGGTTAGCAGGCCGCAGACTGTGTAGATGGACAGAGCAAGAACAGGTCTGTGCCGCCGCGATGAAGAAACCAAGGACTGGAAAGCAGACAAGTGGTAGCCATTGGTAGCTATTGCAACATGCAGTGCGTAGTTGTGGATTTTATGCTTTTTATAGAATTTTATGCTTTTACTGTGTATAAAATTCTTGCTCATTCCCCGATGACCACAGACACTAATGATTTTTGCTGGCTGTAGTATAATGCAGCTTGCAGTATGTAATCCTCAGTAAGCTGTTGGAAATTTTTAGACTACAGTCGTGACCAAAAGTTTTGAGAAGGACACAAATATTAGTTTGCTGCTAAACTGCTTTTAGATCTTTGTTTCAGTTGTTTCTGTGATGTAGTGAAATATAATTACACGCACTTCATACGTTTCAAAGGCTTTTATCGAAAATTACATGACATTTATGCACAGAGTCAGTATTTGCAGTGTTGGCCCTTCTTTTTTAGGACCTCTGCAATTCGACTGGGCATGCTCTCAATCAACTTCTGGGCCAATTCCTGACTGATAGCAACCCATTCTTTCATAATCACTTCTTGAAGTTTGTCAGAATTAGTGGGTTTTTGTTTGTCCACCCGCCTCTTGAGGATTGACCACAAGTTCTCAATGGGATTAAGATCTGGGAAGTTTCCAGGCCATGGACCCAAAATGTCAACGTTTTGGTCCCCGAGCCACTTAGTTATCACTTTTTCCTTATGGCACGGTGCTCCATCATGCTGGAAAATGCATTGTTCTTCACCAAACTGTTGTTGGATTGTTGGAAGAAGTTGCTGTTGGAGGGTGTTTTTGTACCATTCTTTATTCATGGCTGTGTTTTTGGGCAAAATTGTGAGTGAGCCCACTCCCTTGGATGAGAAGCAACCCCACACATGAATGGTCTCAGGATGCTTTACTGTTGGCCTGACACAGGACTGATGGTAGTGCTCACCTTTTCTTCTCCGGACAAGCCTTTTTCCAGATGCCCCAAACAATCGGAAAGAGGCTTCATCGGAGAATATGACTTTGCCCCAGTCCTCAGCAGTCCATTCACCATACTTTCTGCAGAAGATCAATCTATCCCTGATGTTTTTATTGGAGAGAAGTGGCTTCTTTGCTGCCCTTCTTGACACTAGGCCATCTTCCAAAAGTCTTCGCCTTACTGTGCGTGCAGATGCGCTCACACCTGCCTGCTGCCATTCCTGAGCAAGCTCTGCACTGGTGGCACTCCGATCCCGCAGCTGAATCCTCTTTAGGAGGCGATTCTGGCGCTTGCTGGACTTTCTTGGACGCCCTGAAGCCTTCTTAACAAAAATTTTACCTCTTTCCTTGAAGTTCTTGATGATCCTATAAATTGTTGATTGAGGTGCAATCTTAGTAGCCACAATATCCTTCCCTGTGAAACCATTTTTATGCAACGCAATGATGGCTGCACGCGTTTCTTTGCAGGTCACCATGGTTAACAATGGAAGAACAATGATTTCAAGCATCACCCTCCTTTTAACATGTCAAGTCTGCCATTTTAACCCAATCAGCCTGACATAATGATCTCCAGCCTTGTGCTCGTCAACATTCTCACCTGAGTTAACAAGACGATTACTGAAATGATCTCAGCAGGTCCTTTAATGACAGCAATGAAATGCAGCGGAAAGTTTTTTTGGGGATTAAGTAAATTTTCATGGCAAAGAAGGACTATGCAATTCATCTGATCACTCTTCATAACATTCTGGAGTATATAAATCGCTGTTATAAAAACTTAAGCAGCAACTTTTCCAATTTCCTATATTTATGTAATTCTCAATACTTTTGGCCACGACTGTATTTCCATTATCTCTGCTTTGACTTCACTGAAGACAGTGTGCTGGTACCTCATCACCTACATAAACTACACATAAAAAAAAAAATTGAATATACTGAACAAATAGTACAGCAAAGCAAATAAGTAATTTTTAAGCAGTAGAAGAAAAGGGCACAGTCACATTTTCACTTAATATTTACATTATGGAGAAATATCCATGCTAATAATTAGCTATTGATTCCCCAACTTCCCTAACCTTTTCTTTCTATGCTATTTAGCAGATCACTGAAGGAAAGAATGAACTCTGCGCAGCAAATCTATTTGTCAGAATATTGCATGCCAGATAAAAAAAAAGTTCTTGAACTATGAAGTTGCGCCTTTTGATTTCTACTTAAAAACGTTGATGATGTAGAGCAAACAAATAATATAGCATTTTCCCATCTTTGCTGTAATTTTTGTACCATGTAACCTTCACAATGCAGCTGGGGTTCCTGTGACAACTAAGGACTATCAACTTATCAACACCGAAATAAATAGCTTTCTGTAAATCCAGCCAAGGGCACTTCCATCATCACAAGGTGTGATAGCACTAAGGTGCTTGGGGACTCTCTCTTTCATTTAAAATTTTGTCAGTTGTAATTTTACAAGGATTTTTTTTTCTTCCGTAGTTACACATTTTTTTATTTTTTTCCCCTCTTTTACCAGTATAGTACCAGAATGTTAATTTGGAAAGTATCAATTGTGTCCTCTCAAGTGTACTTAAGAATAAACACAGATATTCTGCCAATAACATTTATTAAAAATTCAGCAAGGCAGCTGGGTGAAACACAACTATACATATTTTATCCTGGGGAACTATAAAAGTCCCTCAGCTTGCAGATGTCAAGTATAGTTACATTATGACAGACACGAGCTGCCTAAGAAACTGATGTGTAAGCTCCAATGAAGCATTTACTCTTTTTGTTACATCCATCTCAGTAAATGTGTTAGTTTTAACATATCGTTAATTTGACCTGTTAGGCTCCCTAGGGTTCTCCTGTTGTATTACGATTTTAGAACTGTACCACGACCGCTGAGCACCGGCTTTAAAGCTTTTTTTAATACTTTGAAGACAATGTGATTTCATTTTTTGTTTCAAAGCCATTTATAAAATAAAGGACGATTATTGTTCACACATGAAACAAGATGCTCTGGGTTCTGTATTTCACTTCTCATTTCATTACTTTCTATAGTTATACATTACATGAGTGCTAAGGAAGCATAAACAGGCACCATAATACCCTAGGGTTTAAAAGAAGCCAGAAGAAAAAGTGGCGTCTATTTTTTCACCACACAATACTTGAACAGATGTATAATCTTCTTTTGAAATTCTAGACACCACATGAGCAGATTCTCTCCATGATATCTGACGTATTTAGACTGTGACTGATAGATTCAGATTTGGAAATGTAAGAAGATGGATAATTATTTTCACTTGTAAGATTTCTTGATAAAAATGCTTCCAGAGGAGAAGCCATAACTATTTATTAGGCAGGAGTTCTACTGCTGGGACCACCTACATTATTGGAACATGGCGGTCCCTAGGGGACTGGCAGTGTCTGCATTCAGGCAGAGGCTGACTCTTATGAACTGAGCTCTTCGGATATGTTTGAGAACGATGTGGGTAATTTTTACATGGTTTCATTTATGTATTGCACAGTCCAATGCATGTTTAATACACATTTATATTCCATTTGATAATTTTTTTGTCTGAAGAACATACACACATTTTGAGGTGGTTAAAGAAGCCTCTGTGATAAAGGTAAGTTGCCTAAGCCAAGATATGGTCAGGATATAGATGGTTGATACTGGAAATATAGTGCAACAGCTGATCAATAACCATGTTTTAAAGAAGAGTGCTAGGCACATGGATTCAAGCAGTTCATAAGGGTTGTCCTACTTTGCCAATTCCATGGCGAGATGGGACTAGCCGCCAGCCCCAGGTGTCTGGGCTTATGGAAAACACCAAAAGGGCAAGCATTCTGCTATTTCCGTAACTCTCCTTGAAGTTAATGGGAAAAGGCAAGCTGGGACCACCTCTTTAGGTACTGATTCCAGATCAGGCTTAAAGAGTCACTGTGTTTTCAAACAATTACATTTAATATAGAATTGTGTAGTTAGCAAGTTTCTAAATCACTTCATTTTAAAAATGTATCTGCATCAACCTGAAAAAAATAAATAACATCATAGCCACTAGAGGTCTCACTTCCAGCTAATTTGCAGTCCAATGCCTGTTATTGGTGTCACGAACCAACGGGTGTGAACCGATTGTGCCACGTGTCCTACCTCCTCTAAGGGCATTGTCTATGTGAACCCCTCGATCGTCACAGTACCCCTGATGGTGGGGATAGACTTTCCCGAGGGGAATACCAGGTAGCTACCTGTTGAGGAGGATAGACACACGAGGAAGCTGGTCCAGGTGGACCAGGAGGTACCTGAGAAAGGTAACAGAGGTATAGGCATTGTTAGCAGGCTGAGTCGTTACCAGGAGCAACAGTGCAGGACCGAAGGATGAGGTAGAGGCAAAGTCAGACAGGCAATAGGTCAGGGCATGTGGCACAGATACAGCTCAGGCAATCCAGGTCGGCAACAGGAGAGTCAACGCAAGCAGGCAGGGGTCAAACAGGTAGCAGAGTCCAGGAACACAAGTACCTATCAGGAACACAGGAACACAAGCAAATATCAGGAACCTTAGCAGGACACAAGGACCTTGACACTCAGGCATCTAGGAAGGGGGCTGAGCCACTTATATATGTGCAGGAGGGCTAGGATTGGTTGGCGAGGTCACATGATCCTACTTATAAAACACAGGAAATGACTCGTGCCGGCCCTTAAGGAAATGCTGCATGAAACAAACAGCAAGCATGCTGTGGCCAGGGCAGAAAGGAAACCCTGGCAGCAGATCACCGATGAACATGGCGCCCGGGACTGCGGCGGTAAGCAGGGGAACAGCTGCGCACAGCAGCCGCTGTTACAGTTAGGCTAGATCAGTCTCTAATAGAAACACAGTAGATGGTTCACAGTAAATGGGGGAGTGTTACAGCTAGCTGGGCTCCTGAGCCTGACAAAAGAACTGCTTCTGAAGAGAAGAGAATTGCCTGTTTGTCTGTAAATTTGATCTCTCCTTCCTCTCTCCAGATTTCTGAGCTTCCTAGAAGAAAACAAGGAAAGTATTGTGAAGGATTGTACGGTATATGATCATGAAAATACCAACGGTGTCCACAATAGGATGTTCTCAAAGAAGTTTTGTTGTACATTCTATATTAAAGAATGGTGGTGTAATACATGGTTATTCCATCCATTGATACAGTAACTGAGCTATTATTTGATTGCATTTTATTGTAATCACATTTTTTCACCTTGTCACGTAGCACTTCATGTGTGTTTGCACTTGCAATTTCACTTAGTATGTCACTTTTGTTTGATTATATTACACAGTTTTTTTTTTCACTTGTTTCACATTATATTTTTTAATAATTTTATTATATACATTCTGATTTTTCATTGTTTTTGTATGTACTGGTTTTTATTTATGTACACTACTAATTTATTGTATTAATGAAGTATTTCTGTATATTATTTTGCTATAGATAATTACTGCTAATTATTGTGTTCACTTACATAGTAACATAGTACATAAGGCCGAAAAAAGACATTTGTCCATCCAGTTCGGCCTGTTATCCTGCAAGTTGATCCAGAGGAAGGCAAAAAAAACCTGTGAGGTAGAAGCCAATTTTACTCACTTTAGAGGAATACAAAATTCCTTCCCGACTCCAATCAGGCAATCAGAATATCTCCCTGCATCAACGACCCCTCTCTAGTAGCCATAGCCTGTAATATTATTACACTCCAGAAATACATCCAGGCCCCTCTTGAATTCCTTTATTGTACTCACCATTACCACCTCCTCAGGCAGAGAGTTCCATAGTCTCACTGCTCTTACCGTAAAGAATCCTTTTCTATGTTTGTGTACAAACCTTCTTTCCTCCAGACGCAGAGAATGTCCCCTCGTCACAGTCACAGTCCTGGGGATAAATAGATGATGGGAGAGATCTCTGTACTGACCCCTGATATATTTATACATAGTAATTAGATCTCCCCGGCACCTACACTTATTATGTATTTTTTATGTATTTTTCATGTATTCAGCTTACAGGCATTGGCAACTGTCCCCCTTGTCCATGGCGTTGTCAGTAGATAGGGATCAGCAGTATAGGGCACATATGGCACATGCGTCCCACTGTGGAATGCAACCTGATAGATTTTTCGGTATTGGTCCAAGGTCTCGCGAGATCACGCGACCAAGGTTTTCCTTTATGTGCTCCCATGATCGCACAGGATCGTGCTCATTCTGTGCACTAGCAGGGGCGGAACGTGACTTTGCGCTCCATGGTGGACCGCAGACCGGACTTCCTGTTGGGGTTCTGCGATCCTCCATGGAATACCTCGTATCCGTCCTCCTGTTTATTATATTTTCTGCTTGGCCCAGTCTATATGTTTCTCTTTCCCACATGTGAATTATGTTTCTATCTTCACCTCCTTGTAGATGACGGATCTCCCAAACATGTGTCCAGACACCTGAGGAACTGGAAGTGATGTTGTGCGTTCCAGCTTCCTTTTCCCCCTCTCCTATTTTGATCGTATTAGGTTTTTTCCCATGTGTATCTAACCAACCTAATGAAGAAGCTATATATAGGTAGTAAGTAGAGTTGAGCGGAAACCTGGATGTTTGGGTTCGACGGGTTCGACCGAACTTCACAAAAAACCATGGTGGCTGGTATTGGTTGAGGAACCCCCTGAACTATAGGGACATTACCTTTAGCGAGGACCACCATATCCTCACACACCAACGAGCAGAGGACCATCTATCCCTCTGCAGCACGGCAATCCTGCACCACGGATGTCAGTTTTTCAGGCTCTCACTCCAATCTTTTGAGCCTGTCTTTTTGTAACCATATGACTGCAGTGTTTGCCTACTTGTTACCTGCGGTTACATATGGTGCATATTGTCTTTTCCTACATGTACTGATTTCCCCTGAGGAGTCGACACGACAGAAACGTGCTACGTCGGGAGGTCTGTAGTATTTGCATGTTTAATAGACTAGTGATCAGGTCCATAACTAGGGACAGGTATCCTGACGGGGTCGCCCTTTCCAGGGCGAGTGCTCTGTGTAGACAGGCAGTATGGGAGCAGCCCCCTTCCCCCAAGTTTCTAGGGTGAGATAGGGCACAGCATCACCACTCCCGTGACTGCACGTCTACTCTAGACTCCGTCTGACCTAGGCATTAGCGTTGCCACGCTGATCCTAGTCACCTGGTTGGTCAGGTAAGACTGTCTGCGTCCACACAGGCGCAGCAGTTTCTTTACTTACCCTTGTTCTACCAGCAGTGGGGTATCTATTACAGAACCCCTCATTTGTTTATATGTTTGTAATGTTGATGCATCCTCTGGTGTATATTTTATTGCATATCTTATAAAAGTTATTTTTTAATAAGGATATTTCCCCACATTTTCTCTGGTGGGCCTCTGGCAACTTTGAATCTTGAAATATCGGTGAGACTTCTGTAACTATTAGTCCCACTCAGGTACTGTACTTACAGTTGATAAATCTTGGAGAGATATTCGATGACACAATCCTGTCACCTGTCTTGAGTTTGCGATCTGCTGTTTTCCTCCAAGAACACAGCATCCTAGATCAGTTTGAACAGCGTAGGGTTCACAATTTCCTCCTGTGATCGCCTTTCCTGGTACCAAGGCTTCGGGACAATTGTAGCCTATCAACAGTCCAACACCAAACTCCTTCAGCGGGGACATTTCATGTGATATGTCAGATAGGTGCATTTATTGGCTGTTTCACAGGTAGGTATGCGATCTCGAACTAGAGGTATATTGTCTTTTGTATAAGCTGGAGGTAGATCTAATGTGCAGATTGAATGAAGTCCTCTAACTCTCAGTCCTTTGACCCTTTGACTGTTCACTAATGTGTCTCTCCCCATCATTGTGGTGAGTTTGAGCTTCACTGGTTCAGTAATCACTTGTAATTTCTTGCAGATTTTTTGATCAATGAAGGTGACGTCACTCTGGGCATCCAGTAGCGCATAGGCATATACCTTCTTGTTCCTACTTTTAGGATTTGAAATGCAAACTGGTACAACCATTGATGTGCCGTTGCTTTCTCCTTCCCTCACTCTGCAAGAGAATACCGATACTTTATTTTCTTCCTCAGTATCTTTAGGTATTGAGGATTTATCCTTCTTTGGACATTCTTCATGTAGTGGTGTAGGATGGCGTCCTTTTGCAAACGCTGCATGTGGCCCTTTTCTTACACTCCTTAGTAACATGGCCTTTTCTTAAACATCCAAAACACAGTTGGTTATCCAGTACATTGTTTTTATTTTCATCTGGGGGCTTCTCCTTCAATTGTTGGCACTTATGGATGGTTTTGTCCACAGAACATGCATTTGAAGGTAGTCTGAAGATTTGTCGGTTCTGTCTCTCTACTGATCCCAGTAGTGACTTTGAACTTGCTCTCGTAGGTATCTGGACCTTTAGCTGCTGCGTTTGTTGCAAAGCTAGTTGCTCTTGCGCGTCTTATCTCTGTTGTATACCTTTCTTCTAAGGATTTCAAGATGTAAGATGATATTACTGGATTACATGTTATCCGTGCTTCCTCATTGACGAACCCAGAGAACTCTTTAAAACTTGGGAAGTTCTTAACTAGATCTAACTGTTTAGTCACATAGCAATTCCATCTAGAAGCTACTTCTTCAGGTAGCTCAGTTAGCATCCTGTGGTTTTCTAGATAATCGTTCAGCACTTATAGTCCTCGTACATGTGGGATGGTATTGCTGCATGCTTGCAGGAAGTCACCATACTTTTGGAGTTTGAAGTGTTCTTTAGGACCTATTTTAGGCCAGTTATTCAGTTTCTCTCAAAAAGCTTTTTCCCAAGCTTGCTTGTAGGCTTCTTTGTCTTTTCTAAAGGAGTTACCTTCAAGAACTTCCTTGGCTTCTTAACCAACATATCTCTGAATGTAGAATATCTTGTCAACTGGACTGAAGCAATGATGCTCAATGATCATTTCAAAGCTTGCCTTTCACTCTATGAACTTCAGTACTTCTCCCGAAAATACAGTGGGTTCCGGAACAGGAAGTCTAGCTAGGACTGTTCTTTGTTGTCTTGCTGGGACAATGGTTGTAACACTCTCCTGAGCATTGCCGTGACATCTAGGAATAGAATCATCCGGTTCTATTTTTTCACTTAGTTCTGTATTAGGGCAGTCCCTTTCTTTATCTTTTCCAGTAGAGATAGAGGGTAAATCCACACACCTTTTTCCTAACACTAGACTAGGCCTCTCTTTGTCTTTCTGAGCAGGGATGGAAGGATAATGACTTATTTCCTCACTAAGTGCTGGAGATTTCCTTTCATTCTCTTGAGCGTATAAAGAAAAATAAAAGTCTTTTTCTTCACTTAGTACAGATTTGAACCTATGACTACTCTGACTCATATCCTCCTAGCGTCTTGCTTCTATGATCTTAACTTTTTTCTGCCTTTCCAGACTTTTCATCTGTTGGCGCTGTGCTTCCATTTCAGCTTCCATTTGATGGCACTGTGCCTCCTTTCCAGCTTCCATCTGATAGCATTGTGCATCCTTTTCAGCTTCCATCTGATGGCATTATGCATCCTTTTCAGCTTCCATCTGATGGCGTTGTGCATCTTTTTCAGCCATCAGTTGGCGCTGCGCCTCAATGGCAGCTTCCATTTCAATTTCTGCTCTCTTGACAGCAAGTTGTACAGTTAATTCCTTTCTTTTGGCTGAAGTATTTGAGGACTCTGGTATGTGGCTGGTACTTCTGCTAGCAAAGGAAGTCACACTTGAAATTGTGGTACCGACCTAAGGACCTAGCATAGTCTCTCATAAAAAGCTTGTTTATTCTACTTCTTGCTTTAACTTCATCATAGTTATCTGCAGATGATAGTTCTCTCATGAGCTTTACCAAATCTTTAGTGACTGCAGTACATGTGTCCATGTTCCTTACAATATCCTGGGAAGGTTGACATATGCTGCCATAAGCTCTGATTCAGATTCTTCTACTGTCTCTACCATATCACTCAAGTTCCCTTTTATACTTTCTTGCTTTAGCTTTTTACGAATGTCTTTAATGTATAATTTCCACTTATCATACATTCGGGCAAACTTTTTCTCTTTTAATGCTGCTTCTTGCTCCAAATTTTCTAGCATCTTTGGGGTCGGTTATCTGGCACATGATGAATGTCTTAGTTCCTCTGCTTGGGCTATATTTGTTTTAGGCAAAACTAATGCTGCATCAGACTCTTCTACCTCAGACAGGTTCCCTTGCTCTTTAACTTCTACCCTATCTATCTTTGCGTCCTCTAATAGTGGCATGGTAATACTAGGCTCAGACATTTTACTTTAAATGCAATACTGACAATCAATATGAATAATAAGATTCATTTCACTTTAGGCTACTTTCACACTAGCGTTCGGGTGTTCGCTCGTGCGCACCGTTTGAAGGGGCTCACGAGCGGCTCCGAACGCATCCGTCTGGCCCCAATGCATTCTCAGTGGAGGCGGATCCACTGAGAATGCATCCGCCTGCCAGCGTTCAGCCTCCGTTCCGCTCAGTGAGCGGACACCTGAACGCTGCTTGCAGCTGTCGGGTGTCCGCCTGGCCGTGCGGAGGCGAGCGGATCCGTCCAGACTTATAATGGAAGTCAATGGGGACGGATCCGCTTGAAGATGACACAATATGGCTCAATCTTCAAGCAGATCCGTTCCCCATTGACTTTCAATGTAAAGTCTGAACGGATCCGCTCAGACAACTTTCACACTTAGAAAATTTTCTAAGTTTTAATGCAGACGCATCCGTTCTGAACGGATGCGAACGTCTGCATTATCGGAGCGGATCCGTCTGATGAAACATCAGACGGATCCGCTCCGAACGCTAGTGTGAAAGTAGCCTTAAATGCAATATTGACAAATGCAAATATAAATGACTTTCACTTTAAATGTAACAGCGATAAATGCAGGCAATAAATGACTTTCACTTTAAATGCAATAGAGTCCGTGTATTACAAACTGTCCTTCGCTTTTATTCCTGAACACGAAAATGTCTCTTTATGCCAAAACATATGTGCAATGATAAGCAACAAAAGGAAAGCTCTGAACTTATTCTGAAGAGCAGGAACGAATGTCAGTCTTAAAGGAGACGTGTCTTTTCTTGATGTGTTGCGATGCTTGCGCTGACTTGCGATGCTCTGCGATGACTTGGGATGCTCTGTGCAGACTTGCGATGCTCTGTGCAGACTTGCGATGCGCTGCTTAGATACTCTGCTGCAGGCTTTGGGCCTAGTGGCGGGAAACTAGCTGGTTGCAGTACGTGGTCTCTCTGTGGATAGCAGTGCGGGCACTATAGCTCTGGACTTTGGCCTCCCACCATGTGTCTCTTTCTCTCTCTAGGGATCGCAGGATTGTTGGTGCTCTTTCTATGACTATTTTGCCTTTGCCGTTCTGCCACTTTAGGAGTTGGCTGCAGTTTGACTAATGCACACGTTCTATGGCCTCTATGGTAGCTCCGCTGAGGTGTCTTTGCTTGCTCACTCAGGGAACAGTTGCTGCACGGTGGTATATGCTCTAATGAGCTCTTTACTGTGCGAATTGAGGAGCGCTATTACTTCGCCCTCTGAGGGTAATAGTTCCACTGTGGCAGGCGCAGCACTATGAAGTGCCTTTTGCGATGTGGCATTAGAAGAATTTTGATATCTCTGACTTTTTAGTCTAACCAGACTGTCTAGTACTCTGTAATTACTCTAGCGCCGTTCTATGGAAACAGTAGGTCAAAAGAGCACACCAAATGCTTGAAATAACTTCTTTGTTAACTTCAACTTTTCTTCATATATAACACTGCCGCCTCCGCAGCAGATGGTCAATGTACAGTACAGACCAAAAGTTTGGACACACCTTCTCATTCAAAGAGTTTTCTTTATTTTCATTACTATGAAGGCATCAAAACTATAAATTAACACATGTGGAATTATATACATAACAAACAAGTGTGAAACAACTGAAAATATGTCATATTCTAGGTTCTTCAAAGTAGCCACCTTTTGCTTTGATTACTGCTTTGCACAATCTTGGCATTCTCTTGATGAGCTCACCTGAAATGGTCTTCCAACAGTCTTGAAGGAGTTCCCAGAGATGCTTAGCACTTGTTGGCCCTTTTGCCTTCACTCTGCGGTCCAGCTCACCCCAAACCATCTCGATTGGGTTCAGGTCTGGTGACTGTGGAGGCCAGGTCATCTGGCGCAGCACCCCATCACTCTCCTTCATGGTCAAATAGCCCTTACTTTCAAAGTTTTCCCAATTTTTCGACTGACTGACTGACCTTCATTTCTTAAAGTAATGATGGCCACTCGTTTTTCTTTACTTAGCTGCTTTTTTCTTGCCATAATACAAATTCTAACAGTCTATTCAGTAGGACTATCAGCTGTGTATCCACCTGACTTCTCCTCAACGCAACTGATGGTTCCAACCCCATTTATAAGGCAAGAAATCCCACTTATTAAACCTGACAGGGCACACCTGTGAAGTGAAAACCATTTCAGGGGACTACCTCTTGAAGCTCATCAAGAGAATGCCAAGAGTGTGCAAAGCAGTAATCAAAGCAAAAGGTGGCTACTTTGAAGAACCTAGAATATGACATATTTTCAGTTGTTTCACACTTGTTTGTTATGTATATAATTCCACATGTGTTAATTCATAGTTTTGATGCCTTCATAGTCATGAAAATAAAGAAAACTCTTTGAATGAGAAGGTGTGTCCAAACTTTTGGTCTGTACTGTACATAACACGTGTTGAAAAGATATCCCAAAATGGCAGTATGCATAAGATGGTGGTTCAACTGTTCAATCTTGTCATTCAACATAAAATGGTGGATATATTTCTATCTTCAGAATCTGTACTCTCACTTAGTATTATTTAAGCACTTTATGATCTCTCTGAGAGGTATATCTGAGGTTAACCAATAGTTCACTTGGTTTGCAGTTTTCTCTATACAATTGCTTATGATCTGGTATGAGCAGTTCGCATTTGTATGCAATTTGTTTGGATTGTATGATTGTATAGCTCAGTAGTTCGTTTGCATGGTGGAACAATTTTGGCCTCTCTGCTTCCATAAAACACAGCTCTTAGTGGAGTGAATGTCTGTTCAGCTTCTCTCTCTGGTAAATAATGATTCCAGCAGCTCCTGCTAGGGGAATTTCCCACACAAGCTGTGTGTGAGGCTGACATTAATTGGTCAAAACTCCTGGGCTGTGTGAGGCTGGCTAGGATTGGTCAAGCAACAACAGTTTAACTCTATGCTTTCTGTTGTTTCTGCTGTGTCATTGAGCATACCTTACATTATATAATGAATCTTAAAGGCATATTATCTTTTCTGCTTCTGTGAACACAATATATATAACAGTTATATGACATCCAAACATGAAGTCATAGTAAATAACTCTGCTTTTGTCTTTAACTTATAAACATAGGAACTGTATTAAGGTTATTGGCAGGTCTAGCTGTATAAACACACAAGCTATATTAGCAAACTAGGACAGGACTTACACACAGGGCCCCCCACCCTAAGTATTTTCATTGGTGGCAGTGGCAGTTTCTGATCGGAGCACCAGCAGTGAAATTGCGTTGCTCTGATCGGTTACCATGGCAGCCAGGATGCTACTAAAGGCACCCATAGCTGCCATGGTAAGCTCCCTGCTGCTGTGTGCACAAAGCACAGGGCATCAGGGACAGTATAAAATATTATTCATCCTAATAGATCTCTATTAGGATGAATAGGACAAGGGTTCTAGTCTCTGAAGGGGGCTAATAGACACTAAATTATTAAGTTTAAATCATAAATAAATAAAAACAATAAATCAAAAACAACAATAAAAAAACAAATTAGGTATCGCCGTGTCCGAAAAAGTCCAAACTATTAAAATAGTAAAAAATATCACCTATGTTGTGAATGCCGTAACAGAAAAAAAAACGAGATTCGCCAATATGTCAATTTGTCCCCCCTAAAAATAGTATAGGACTATTCTATGGGCAGAATGTACATGGCTTTTTTGGTGTTTTATTTTTCTTTCGCGTGATATCAAACGGTATCGAGTATCACAATATTTTTTTATGGTACCAAAAACAAACCACAATTTGGTATTGTGACAACCCTAGGGCAAAGTCCGACTTTCTAACAACCCATGACAAGGGAAAATAGCCAAGCCAAATATCCATCTTTAGATAGCTGTTTGAGAAGTGCTTTACCCTCATCACAGTAGGATTCTGGCTGGTTGATTTGGCTAATTTTCCCTAGTTGAGTTCCCAGGCTTCTTTAACTCACAGGGAGCCACCTCCAAAAGTGGTGCTAGTAAGATGGTTCTTTTTCCCTGGGAGATACTTTTTGCATGTTATTTTCCCATGGAACATTGCCACTAAGGCCTCATGCACACAGCCGCTGTGCGGCCGTTCCGTGCATTGGGGACCACAATTTGCCTTTCCCAATGCACGGGCAATGTCCGTGTGGCGGCCGGGACGTATCGAGACCCATTCAACTTGAATGGCTCTGTGATCCGTCCGCACCACAAAAAAATAGAACATGTTCTATTTTTTTGCAGTGCGGAGGCACAGACAGAAACACCACGGAAGTGAATGGGTCGGCATCCGCGATGCGGGGAGCACATTGCCGGTGCCCGCATATTGTGGACCCACTGTTTGCGGGACGCAATACGGCAACGGCCGTGTGCTTGAGGCCTAAGTCTCCATCCACAGCTGGTCCTGTTAAAGAGCACCCCCTAAGAGAAATACAAATGGCCATTAAGCTGCTATGTGCAGTTTTACTAAGTTGTATGTGCTGATATTTTATAACGTGTTCTCTTTAGCCATAAACACAAATTCTACTGTAATTTCCTTTTTTAAATGCAATTTTTTTCTTGAGCTTTGTGAAAAGTATATTGGTACGTGTTTTTTTTTTTTTTCTATTTTCAGAGGCAAACAAAAAACTGCTTACAAGAAAAAATGATGAAGTAACGAAATCTTCTGTACAGAATGGCGAGCTGGCTGATTTTTCAATGTCCCACTTTATTCTGTTATGCTTCACAGCTGGTAGAAGCTTGTTATGTGACATTGGGTCTTGGACTGTGTTCCCCTCACAAGAAATCAAGCAGAGAAAGACAGGAAAATGCTTTTTAAGGTTGTCTGTCCTGAATCTTGTTACAGTATCCTAACTACAGACACATCTTCTGAAAAGCAGCTTTAAGCCTATTAACCTCTTAAGGATCTGGCCAATTATTTTTTTTTGCATTTTTGTTCTATTCTCCCCACTTTCCAAGACTTTCCAATTCACACAGCGTTATGAATGACTCTTTTTTTTTGCGGGACAAGTTTTTTTTTTTTTTTTATAATTCTCATTTTATTATAAGGAAAAGTAACAAAATAAAATTACAAAATCCAGCAAGTATAAAATACAGCTCCACATTGTAAATGCAAGAAAAACATAGTAGTCTTGGGCTACACTGCCCTACTCATCAGGAAGTGAAGAGCCAGTAAAGAAACTAGAAGGTGATGTAAGTCAATGGATATGTAATATCCAGCAATTATCATCCTTTATTAGCCAGTTGTATAGGAACTATAACCAAGGGTGGGGAAAGGGGGGAGGATACGGGGTAGGATGGCGGTATTACCAGGGATATAGGTGTCGACCTAGAGCACTGCCGCCAGCATCTGTGGAGTAGTGTAGTATTCACAAAAGGATGAAGTTTACACATTTTTATGTGAAATGGGATACAATAAACTGTCTATCTTCATTTTCTCCCAAGACCATGAGCCGCTACCAATTGTGTCCCGAACCCGGTGAACATCAAGCTCATGTGTCAGGGTTTATCTCTTCTGAGTATTGAGGGAGAGTCGCCTTCTCTTTCATGTAAAGTAACCATGTTTGCCAAACTCGCAAAAAGGTATCTCTGTTTTTATTTTCCCACCACGCCAACTCCTCCATGCGACACAAATTTAGGATTTTAGCATAACACATAGCAATAGATGGGGGTTCTACGTTCCTCCATCTCATGGGGATGAGAAGTTTTGCTGCAGTGATCATATGGGTTTCCAGATTAGTTTTGGCCGGTCTGAAAATCCCATTTGGCAGCCATAGGAGTACTAATGGAGCTGAGAGTTTTAAATAAGGGAAGCAGATTTTATTTATGGTGTCTTCCACTTCCTTCAAAAAATAGCCTAGAGCTGGGCAGGATCTGATGGTCCTGCCCAGCTCTAGGCTATTTTTTGAAGGAAGTGGAAGACACCATAAATGTGGGAGATGGAGCCTGTGCTGTTGTTGCATCTCCAACATCGGTCAGAATCATTCAGAGTGATACCCAGTTACCTCTTCCATTCTGCAAGCTATAAAGGCTCCCGTGGTGTATGGTTTAGTGACAGTTGTTTATAAATCAAGTAAAGGCATTTTGGTGGGGGAGAAGGTAGCAATATGTAGGACTCCAACCACGAGGGGTCAGGTAAGGGCAGGAGTTTGGATTTTTTGAATTTAGTGCAAGTTAGCTCAAAGTCCATTTTATGTAGTACATTCCCATTACCTAAAGGTTTGCCAGTCAGAGCTATATAGTGGTCTGTGACCGCTGGGGAGAGTGCCAGATCACCCAATCTAAGTGCAGAGACAGAATACCAAATAGGGGCAATAAGCGTCCTCCACTCATGTTCGGTGCTTCTGATCTGGAGCATATGGCTATAGTGCTTCTGGTAAGTTTGCTTATCAGCACCTGTCTGTTAGGCAGGGATGCCTTAAACCATAACAAATTATCCTTGTCTTTCCCTAGTAATTCTCTTTCCATATCTACATGAATAGCTGTAGGGGTAGATCTTGAGAGGGCTAACCACCTCTCCAAATATAGTATAGCTTGTAGATATAGGGTAATATCAGGTAGTGAAATACCACCTTGTTTCCTTTTGCGGGTAAGTAAGGAATAAGGCAATCTGGATTTTTTATTATCCCATAAGAACCGGCTGAATATCATCTTCAGTTTGTCCAGATATATTCTGGACAGGTAAAAGGGAAGGGAACGGAAAGTATAGAGCAACTGTGGAATAATATACATAGTTAACATATTCTTCCTGTCCAACCACGATAGCATGGGAACCGAAAGGCCCGACAGGAAGGACTGAATTTTGGTTAGTAAGGCGGCATAGTTTAGCTGGAACGGTAATTTCGGATTGGCTGGTACCATGATGCCAAGATATTTGATGGCTGTAGGCAGCCATCTAAAGGGAGTTAAGGCTCAGTTGGGTAGCGGACAGTGACACTCCCAGGGCCTCGGACTTCTTAAAGTTTATCTTGAAGTTGGAAATTCTGCGGGCCGCAATGCACAAACACTCACCGCGGGGCAGCCGCAGTGGATTGCGGACCTATTCACTTTAATGGGTCCGTGATTCGCCCGTTCGCGAAAAAGATAGGACATGTTCTATCTTTTTGCAGAACGAAAGTACGGTACGAAACCCCATGGAAGCACTCCGTAGTGCTTCCGTAGGGTTCCGTTCCGTGCTTCTGTTCCGCACCATTCCGCATATCCGGACTTGAGGACCCATTCTAGTTAATCGGTTGCATCTGTGATGCGGAATGCCCACGGAACGTCTCCAGTGTATTGCGGATCCGCAAATGCGGTCCGCAATACGGCCATGGAGCGCACACGTTCGTGTGAAAGAGGTCTAAGGTTGTACCAAATTTACATAGCTTTTGTTTTACTATTTTCTTTGCATCGCCATATTCTGACTACTACTGACCACAAACCCTGTGTGAGGGCTTGTTTTTTTATTGGCAGCATTTTGGTAGCTTTTCATTCAATTTTTTAGAATGTGCAAGGTGACAAAAAATGGCAAATCAGGCATTTTTATTTTCTCCATTACAGCATTTGCAGCACAGGAAAAACATTTTTAGATTTTAATAGTTAGGACATTTTATGACACGACAATACCAATTTAATTTCATATGTAAAATTTAGAAAGGGTGGTTTTTTTATCTTAATTTTTTTTCACTGTAATTTTTAGTCCCCTTAGTGGATTTGTACATGCAATCTACTGATTACTTGTACTATAGACTGCAATGCAATAATAGGCAGCTCAGTATGACAGGCCTGGGAGCCTTCTCAAGGCCCCAGGCTGTCATAGCAATAGAGCAATTAGAGCCCCTGGGGGCAGCTGCGGGGGATGCCGTGGTCACTACTGACTGTGCCATCTCAGAGGTTAAACAAAAATGTAATTTTTATTTTTGTTTTGTTTTTTATTTTTTTATTTTGTTTGGTTACTTTGTTATTCAATTAATATATACTATGTTATAATATGGTATTACTGTAGGGCAGCAATCAAATGAACAACACGAGGTAAGATTTAAATGTGCCGGACTACACGTGGGCAGGCACTAGATTTCTTATAAAATCTAATAACAAGGACAGGTGCACTCTGCAATCTTACTAAGCCCTCAAACTGGTGTTAAAATTTAGAGATTAGCCAACATGTCCTACTATGAGGACATGTCTGAGCCTGAGAACCGCGCCAAGGTTTCTCAAGTAGCTTGGGTCCTAACACTCACCTACCTGAGCCGTATGGGCAATACCAGTGGCCTGTGGGCGAATTACAGGAGTGTGAGGACCGACTCACAGACAACTCACCAGTTAACTTCAGCATCTACCACGCTAGCAATGGGAGGAGGGAGGAGTCTGCAAGTCCCACTCAAGACTGGCTGGTATGGCCCAGGCCTCACAGGTGCACCTAAATGCAGCCTGTAGATGGAAAACAGGCACATTTAAATTTGAGTTTATACACCTCCATATACAAGCAAACTAACAGAAATAGTGTGGTGTTCAACAGGCAGGAAATGCACAAACCCATATGCAGTTTTGCACATATATACAGGGGAGCAAATCCTGCACTTGTGGCCCGTTGCTAATGGTGATCCACAGCAAAATTGCATACAGTGGAGGATGCCTGCAGCGGACCACAAGTACCACAAGAGACATCCTATACAAGATAGCAATTGTGTGGATGTGATAAACAGTATAAAAATCTAATAGATTTCTTACCCTCACATCTAACTGGGAGTAACTAAAAGACTTCTGCGCTATGGTTTGCTATGTACACAATTGAGAATTAGACATTACTTTCCGGCGGATCGGTTGCGGGGAGGTCCCAACACTGTGCAGCGTTGTCTGCACTGATCTTACAAACCTGAAACAATAATAACTGTCAATACTGTGCAGCGTTTTCTGCGCTAATTTCACAAATGGGAAACAATAGGAACTGTTACCACTCGGCTTACTAACACCTTGGGAGACATTTACCTTACAGGAATATGGATGCATGATTGTACAACAGTATAGGATGTAAGATAGATATACAACCTGCAAAATCCTGCTGCTAACGAAACTGTGAACTGAACCCTGAGCAGTTTATTTTAGGTATTTCTACACTTATACACCACATCACATATAGTCACCTGTAATAAGGTATAATAATACTGCATCTACGGTTCAGCTCACAGCACCGATTGTCCCTAAATACTTTGATACGGGGACATAATAGAACACTGTACACACTTACCAGTTAGTGCGTTTCTTATCAATTTTGTTTTTAGGTGTTTTTAACAGATTTGATTGTAATAGGTACTATATACAAGGACATTGTTGATATCTCAATATCTTATAATTTTTTATTCTTTATCTTGATTTTTATGTTTATTTTTTACCTTTTCATTTTTATTTTTATTTTCATTTTTGTCATTTTTTACATCCATGCCTCATGAAAGATTTAAATGCCTTAAATGAATTGCAAACCTTGAAAATCACACAGGTTTTGATTGAACTATTTCAGAAATGGATTCAATGAGTTTTAGTAAATAGCATACAGTACATTGTAACCGCACCATCAGTAAAGGTTTTGCTATAAGATTTGCTATCCAGAGATTAGCCTATACAGCGTAAAATGATAAGGATGATAGCACAAAGTATCTATTTAATATTCTAAGCATGGGAGGATGGGCTTTTTCCATATCGACTGCAGTCTTTCAACCAGAGATACTAAACTGAAGAAGTAATAAGATAGAAGAGTTCTCTCTGGGCCACTACTCGTTCCTCTAGGACTCAACAGCTTGTGATTTAATTTGCTGCAATGTTGGCAGAAATCACTGGTGCCATAATTAGTTTCCATCCAACAGAAGTCATTTTATAATGTGCAGAGAACTAAGTGATTTATTGTAAAGAACTCCAGCTCATCCCAGGGTAATCCAGAGCATGAAGTTTTAATCCAGATCTGCCTTTTCCATTTACTGGGGTTAAAGCAGCCATTAAAATTGGGTTAAATCAGCCATTAATTCAGCAGCCAGTATGGCTAAAGAATTACTGTACTTATTGGGCAACTATTTACAAAGACTGGCCTCTGAGGAATAATACACTATTCTAGTTTAAAGAATATCCTGATACTGGTCGATGATCCCATGATTCTTCCTTTATATATTCAGCTTCAGGACACTACTCTGGTGTTTTATCTTTCGGTATTGCTATGTCCATGTGAGTTTTGAAGAGTTGCACCATTTGATATTAAAACTAGAGATGAGTGACTCGAAGTTGACTAAGTGGAATTCGATTCATATTTGAGGAAAAATTCGTACCGAAGTTGAATTTCCTTGCGCTTCATGGTAGCAAATCGTATTTTTTCCTAAAATGGCTGCTGCACATGTTAGAATGAGTAACTAAGAACTCTGGGAATGAGGGATAACCCACAATGCCATGCATGCAGCCAATCAGCAGCCAGCCAGCCCCTGTGATTTCACAGCCCTATAAATAGCCTCAGCCATCTTGGTCTCTGCCATTTTCCAGTGTACTTAGTGCAGGGAAAGATGTGACAGGCGCTAGGGACAGTGTTTAGGAAAGACTTTATTCAGCAAAAAAAAAAAAAAATTGAGCAGTTCATAGATCATTCATAGTGTAGAGATAGGATAGGGAGGTATTATACACACTGTAGAGAGATTCACCCTTGCTACAGTCTTGAAATAGCAGTCTGATATTATTGCTTTCACTCTTGCAGTTTCTTTGAATTTACAGTATGTCGGACAGACATGTGACAGGCCCTTCAAAGGGAACGGGCAGTGGCCAAAATGTTTTTGAAGCAGGCAGAAGTATCAGCAGAAGAAGGGGGGGTGGCAACAGCAGTCACAGCGACAGGCCTGAGCTCACAGTGTCATCTAGCGGTCGTGTTTTGACCAGCAACCCAGCGGGGTAACATCACTCTGTCATTTTTTGTTCCCTCAGCTCGAGAAGAATTGTATGCCGTCGGCTTGGCTCCACTTTTCAGCGATGACCAGATTCTAGAGGACAGTCAGCAGCTACTGCCCAGCCAAGATCTGGAGGAGAGATCCACTGCTTCCTCTAGTAGGCTGGCAACTAGTGATGATGAGAATTGCGTGGGAGCTGATGTTGCGAGCTGTCAGTCACGTGTCCCTGAGACTGGTGAGGGCGACATCAGTGACATGCAGACAGTAGTGAATGATGATGTGGTCGACTGCACATAGGAGCCAGGTGAAGAGAGGGCTTCTTCATCATCAGGAGACGAGGGTGGCAGCTTGTGTGTGAGGCGGCAGCAGCTGAGCCAGAAGGGTGGTAGCGTGGTTGGGAGCCAAAACGTGCCCGGGGTAGACTGCCTGCTACACAGGAGCCTACCTGTCTGGAAAGAAGTAGCAGTGCAGGGGTTCATGGAGGCAGCGGTAGCAGGCAGTCAGCACGGAGTGGTAGGGGGAAGATGCTATACTCGGCGGTGTAGCAATTTTTCATAAAGCGGCCGGAATATGTCAGCATGGCCATTTGCAGAATCTGTGGGCAGAAGGTGAAACGTGGCCAGGGTGCCAATGTTGGCACCATGGACCTGCATCAACACATGCAGCATCACCATAAAGTGGCCTTGGTAAACCGTGGTTTTAATGTAGTGGTACAGCCTGAGGCAGCAACCGCTGCTTCAACCAGTGACTCGCACCCTTTTTCCGCAAGTCAAGGCTCCACCACCTCGGCAGAAGGGAGCTGTGTTTCCTTCAAATCATCTACTGGTCCTGATGCTCCTGCTTCTCCACCTCCTATTGCTCATCAGTTATTTCATCAGCAATCGATCTTAGAGGCAATTGCAAATAGACAACACTATGCGTGCACTCATACAACAGCGCAGAAGCTGAACGTGCTCCTGTCAGTCCCACACTTTGCATGTGGTGGACTCTGCACCTTTCCGAGAACTAATGGCTTGTACCAAGCCAAGGAAGAGAGTCCCAAGCCATCATTACTTCTCCAAAGAAGCAGTACCAGTCCTGCATAAGTATGTTGAACAGAAGGTGGGCCAGTCCTTGAGCCTGTCGGTGTCTGCTAAAGTTCACGGCAGCGCCAACGTGTGGAGCTGTAACTATGGTCAAGGAAAATATATGCCTTTTACAGCCCACTGGGTAAATGTGTTTCCTGCCCAGCCACACCAGCAACTTGTCCAGGTGATGGCACTGCCACTTCCACAGTCTCAAGTTGCGAGTCCTGCACTAATGTCCTCCGTTGCCTCCTCATCCTCCACCTTGTCCTCAGCCTCCACTGCAGGAACAATTCAAAGTGTTCCTCTAGCATACCACATGTGCAGGGCACAACGGTGTCACTCTGTTCTGCACCTAGTTTGCCTGGGCAAACTGAGTCACACAGGGGAGGAACTGATTCGTGTCTTCCATCAAGATATTGAATCCTGGCTGTGTTCTCGCCAACTCAAGATCGGAACCATGGTCAACCACAATTGGAAGAACATCTTGTCGGTGCTGCATCAATCAGGTCTGATCCATGCACCCTGCATGGCGCACGTGGTTAATCTGGTTGTAAAGCAGTTCCTGAAGTTTTCCACCCATCTGTAAGACATTCTGAAAATGGCTAGGAAACTGTGCATGCACTTCAGCTACTCTTACACTGCAAAGCACACCCTTCTTGAGCTGTAAAGGCAGAATGGCATTCACCAATATTGTCTCATATGCGACATTTACACCTGTTGGAACTCCACCCTCTGCATGTCGGACCGACTATATGAGCAGAGGAAGGCCATAAATGATTTCTTGATGATGCAGGCAGACAGGAGCACTCCCCTGTGTAACTTTGATGTTAGCCAGTGGCAGCTCATGCGTGACACCTGCCATTTGCTCAGACCCTTTAAGAAAGTCACTATTTGTCAGTCACAAGGACTACAGGATGAACAACATCATTCCACTATGTCCTGGAAAAGATGCTGCTAAATCTGTCTGGCCAGGGGATAGGAGACATGGCGACTACATCTCACGGCCACCTGAGCCCTGTGGGGGCTGAACTGGAGGAGGAGGAGGACATTCACGCACAAGCAATGTATGCAGAAATGGGTGGTTTTTCTGCACAGGTGGCAGGAGAGGAGGGGCAGGAGGGGGTAGATGATGATAAGGAAGACCAGGCAGATGACCGCGAGACACAGTGGAAGTATGGAGTGGAGATGGAGGCAGGTAGTCCCTCCGAGTCCCTTGCATAAATGGCCAGATGCATGCTCGGTTGCTTGTGTAGTGACAGCCGAATTGTCACAATACGGCAGAGGGATGACTACTGGCTCTCCACCATATTAAACCCTCAATACCGGTCCAAAATGGCAGTCTTTTTTCCACCCACTGAGAGGAGGGATAAACTGAACTACTATCAAGACATCCTATGTAATCAGTTGGCCGCTGCCTATGTGCGGCATCGCACGTTCCACTGCCATGGCTGCTGGAGGGGAAGGGGGGCAGTAGCAGTACCTGCTCCATCAGCAGCAACTCAAGTCTAGAGTCTTTGATGAGCACTTTTCTTCCCCCACCTAGTGAAGAAACCACCCACCAGCAGCAACAAGACATGGAGCAGAACCTGAACCAGCAGGTGGTGGCATAGTTGGACTGCATCCTGCCATCCCACATGGAAGATCCCCTGGACTACTGGGCAGTTAAACTTGCTCTGGACAAGCTTTCCTGCCTGGCCAGTAGTGTGGCATCAGAGTGGTTGTTTAGTGCGGCTGGGGGCATAGTTACCCCAAGGTGAAATCGCCTTTCCACCCAAAAAGTGGAGAGACTGACCTTTGTCAAGATGAATCCGGCATGGCTCAGCCAGGATTTCCACATGCCAGTGCCTGATACATGAGACTAGATCATTCTGGGTGCCACACCCAAACTTTGTGACAAGAGACCCGTTTCTTCAGCCACTATTTGGATGTTGCCACCCGCCTGATGCCACATACCTGCTGCCATGTGCTCCTACTGCCATTTACCATCTTGTGATGATGCTGCCACTGCTTTTGCACCCACCTCACCACTCTGTGACTGGGCCACTGTGTTGACTCCTCATGACTCTGTTACTGGGCTACTGTGTTGACTCCTCATGCTGTTGCCACCTCACCACTCCTTCACTGGGCCGCTATCGTCCCTGTTTGGCCTTGTTGACATCACCATTTATTTTACCTTTCTTCTGATCTGTCAGAAGGATGGAAAAATGAGAAACGCAATGGATCCTATCTTTGGAGCAGCCATAAGGACTGTATCATACGGTCCCTATTTTCCATCAGGATTGGATTATGATTTGGAAGCCAAAAGCAGGAATGGGTAAAAAACACAGAAGACATGCAAATATTCTATTCATTTGTCATCTCTGTTTTGGATCCACTCCTGTTTTTTTTGGCCTTAGCAATACTGATGGATTACTGAGCAAATGGTGACCGTGTGAAGGGGCATGCTCAAAAGACAGGGTCCATTTTTTGGGGGTTGTTCTTATGATGGATGAGAAGAAGAGCAAAATAAACAGTGATGTCAACACAAACTTACTCCTGACACCCTATCCACTCTGTCAGGGAGACACTACTTGTTCCAGCATGTAATAGAACTAAAGGAGTGCGCTCTTTCACTCTATAGTAGAATCTTGGGCCACTGCTAGGTTCTTTGACCTGTAAGGCTGAGTTCACACTTGAGTTATTTTTCAGTTTTGGCCATGTAACTGACCAAATGAGTGAAGTGATTCTAAGAGGGACACCTGTCATCTGCGTGTCATACTGACTCACTGTACTGTTTTACTAACACAATGGACTCCCTATGTATGTTTCTGCAATGCACAGTGTTCTACACCACTATACAGGCTCTCAGCAGCCAGGAAATTTTGAAGTTTAAGCGTTTTTTAATGCGATTCGTCATGAATAAATTCTACTAAAATTTTTGAGAAATTCGCTCATCTCTAATTACCGTATTTTTCGCCCTATAAGACGCACCCCCCCCCCCAAAATGTGGGAGGAAAATGGCAGTGCGTCTTATGGGGCAAAGGCTGACATTTTTACACTAATACACCGCCGACCGCAAGCTGCACAGCGCGGCCGGCGTGTGTATCAGCGAGGAGGGAGGAGGGGCTGGGGGCCGGCCTTTAGTTTTGTAATGGCAGCGGGGCCCATTGCAGTCACTGTATTCTATTGCACCGGGCCCCGCTCACTATACTAATGGTATCTACTGTAACTGCAGTCATGCAATGGTTAACTATAGATATGTTCGATCCAGCGCTGAGCAGCCTGTACTTAAGATCATAGCAGGCTGGAGGCAGGAGGCAGGAGGCTGGGCGGGCAGGCACTGGCAGCGTAACTTCCTACGTCATGTGCCTGCTCCATCCACTTTATGAATGAAGCAGGCGGCGCAGGCACGTGACATAGGAAGTTACGCTGCCAGTGCCCACCCGCCCTGCCTCTTGCCTCCTGCCTCCAGCCTGCTATGATCGTAAGTGCAGGCTGCTCAGCGCTGGATCGAACATATCTATAGTTAACCATTGCATGCCTGCAGTTACAGGTTACAGTAGATACCATTAGTACAGTGAGTGCAATGGAATACAATGACTGCACTTGGTCCCCGCTGCCATTTAAAAACTAGTGTAGATGCCAGCCCCCACCCCCTGTATTGGGGGTCATTCACAGTGCCTGACACTGTTATGGGGGGGATCTGTGGATGTCAAATAGCATAAGATGCTATTTATCAGTCATCCACAGATCCCCCCATAGCAGTGTCATGCCATCCACAGATGCCCCCATAACAGTGCCATCCACAGATGCCCCCATAACAGTGTCAGCCACAGACCCCCATAACAGTGTCAGCCACAGACCCCCATAAAAGTGTCAGCCACAGACCCCCATAACAGTGCCATCCACAGACCCCCATAACATTGCCATCCACAGACCCCCATAATAGTGTCATTTACAGGCTACCATTAGTTCAAAGCCCACCAAAAGCACACCTTTTGGTTCAAAATAATTTTTTTCTTATTTTCCTCCTATGTGCGTCTTATGGGCCGGTGCGTCTTATAGGGCAAAAAATACGGTAATACTAATCCAATATAGACACATCCTGTTTCTTGACTTGTTAAGGACATAGGCAGCATGGTGGCTCAGTGGCACAAACTATTGTCTTCTGGCACTGGGATCCTAGGTTTGAATCTCATCACGGTTTCATGCGTCATTAACGAAGCAGTGTTCAGCATCGCATTTTGATACAGTAATTTATGCAAATAAACGAAGTGACGTGATAAAGGCCAGACGAAGTAAGTCTTTGGAAAGACCTCCGCAGAGGCCATACATTTTATAGTAGAACGGAGTCGATATTCTTAATGTAGTTTTTAACAGAATTGGTTTTGAATACAGCAATCTGAATCCAATTTTACGCACTTACAGTATATAGCGCTGACATATTCCACAGTGCTTTACAGACATTGTAATCACCTGCTGTCCGCATCGGGGCTCGCAATCTTAGTTCCATATCAGTATGTCTTTTTGGAGTGTGGGAGGAAACTGGAGTACCCAGAAGAAACCAACTCAAACACAGGGAGAGGATACAAACTCCATGCAGATGTTGTCCTTGGTCAGATTTGAACCTAGGACCCCAGCACTGCAAGGCACCAGTGCTAGCCATTGAGCCACAGTGTACAGGGTGGGCCTGTTTGTGGCACATTAGTATATGTGAGGGGGGAAACTTTTCAAGATGGGTGGTGACCATGGCGGCCATTTTGAAGTCGGCCATTTTGAATCCAACTTTAGTTTTTTCAATAGGAAGAAGGTCATGTGACACATCAAATTTATTGGGAATTTCACACGAAAAACAATGGTGTGCTTGGTTTTAACGTAACTTTATTCTTTCATGAGTTATTTACAAGTTTCTCTTTGTTTACAGCCATTGACATGTCGCCGAGGTTAACACGTGAGGAGCGGATAGAAATTGTGTTGATGTCTGGTGAACGCAGTAACCGGGTCATTGCAGCAGATTTCAATGCAAGACACCCTACGAGACCACCCATCTCCCATGCTACAGTTAGCAAACTGCTTGCTGGTTCAGTGTTGGATTTGCCAAAATGTGGACGCATGAAATCTGTCTCTAATGAAGAAACATCAGTGGCTGTCCTAGCTTCATTCAGCAAGAGCCCACAGCGTAGCACTCGCCGCATGTCACTGGAGAGTGGCATTAGTCGAACATCCCTTTGGCGGATATTAGCTACTCACAAATGGCACCCTTACAAACTCCAGCTACTGCAGCATCTCAACGAGGATGACCCAGATCGGCGCACTGAATTTGCAGAATGGGCAAAACAAAAATTGGAACAGGACCCTCAGTTTACGCAGAAGATTTTGTTCAGTGATGAGGCATACTTTTAGGTGAATGGTGAAGTTAACAAACAAAACCACCGCTATTGGTCTGACACTAACCCACATTGGATAGATCCCTCCAAGACTGTTGGAACAAAAAAATTGATGGTATGGTGTGGTATATGGGGTACAAAGATAGTGGGGCCATTCTTCATCAATGGAAACCTCAAGGCCACTGGATATGCGAAATTGCTACATGATGATGTGTTTCCCTCTTTATGCACTGAAGCTGGCACGTTCACTGAGTTTTACCAGCAAGATGGTGCACCACCACATTATGGGTGTCAGGTCCGAGCATTCCTAGATGAACAGTTTCCTGGAAAGTGGATTAGTCGTCGTGGGCCAGTTGAATGGCCCCCAAGGTCTCCCGATCTGACCCCCTTAGACTTTTATTTTTTGGGGTCATCTGAAGGCAATTGTCTATGCTGTGAAGATACGAGATGTGCAGCACCTGAAACTACGGATACTGGAAGCCTGTGCTAGCATTTCTCCTGCGGTGTTGCTATCAGTGTGTGTAGAATGGGAGAAGAGGGTTGCATTGACAATCCAACACAATGGGCAGCACATTGAACACATTTTATAAGTGGTCAGAAATTTATAAATAACTCATGAAATAATAGAGTTACGTTAAAACCAAGCACACCATTGTTTTTCTTGTGAAATTCCCAATAAGTTTGATGTGTCACATGACCCTCTTCCTATTGAAAAAAACAAAAGTTGGATTCAAAATGTCTGACTTCAAAATGGCCGCCATGGTCACCACCCATCTTGAAAAGTTTCCCCCCTCACATATACTAATGTGCCACAAACAGGAAGTTAATATCACCAACCATTCCCATTTTATTAAGGTGTATCCATATAAATGGCCCACCCTGTAGAAGCAACTTTGTAATAGGTCTTCATTTCCTACCATTTTGTTTCAAAAGCTTCTATGTAAACTATGCATCTCCATGGTAACAGACAACAAGCAAAGTCTGTGTAGTCTGATCCTGCAGTCACATTCTCTCCTCTACTTCTGGCGAACCTACCAAATATACATTAGCACAAAGTAGGGGACAAATAGAAGAATGTATGACACTACAAGATTACACTATGCAGAATGTGTTTGCTGGCTCTTACTATGGAGACGCATTGTCTACATAGGAGCTGTCAAAATTAAATGGTAGAAAATGTTTTTGCTTTTGCAAAGTTGCTTACTTTTTCATTCTGGATTTATTAAAGGCTGAGATAGTCTTTAACATCATGATGCATAATGCTTCCCCATTATCTAATCCAATATTGGAGTCACAATTAAAATAAAAGATGTTGAGATTGGGTTTTCCCCGAATACTGGACACCTGGACAATGGTGCTTATTCTAGGGGTAATAGTAGGCTCCGTAGCCCTAACAATATAGCCACACACACATATGTGTGTATATCTATCTATATACAGAGAGGGAGAGAGAGGGAGTATATAATGAAAACATTAAATAACATTTACAAATGAATAACATTAATTAAAGGGAATCTGTCTTTCTCACATGTTGCATTTCTATAAATACACAAGAACCATAGCTCATACTGAGTCTGAATCATCTCTCCAGTCTAACCCCCCCCCCCCCATACAATTATAGTATCGTTAGCTGAACCCTCTGTTTTCAGCTAGCCCAGCTGACAATCTAATGTGTATGGGTAGCTTCAGATCGTCCCAAGCATTGGATGGAGTAAAGTACATCATGCTGCCACTGGTCTTTGGAGCAGTGGAAACGTGTTCTGTGAAGTGATGAATCACACTTCTCTATTCAGAAATCTAATGGACAAGCTAGGTTTGGTAAATGCCAGGAGAACATAACCTGCCTGACTGCATTGTGCTAACTGTAAAGTTTGGTGGAAGAGGGATAATGCTATGGGGTCTCTTTTCAGGGGTTGCCTGAAAGTGAAGGTAAATCTTTATGCTTCAGCATAGCAACACATTTTGGACAAATGTATGCTTCCAACTTTGTGGGAACAATTTAGGGAAGTGACTTTTCTGTTCCAGCATGACTGTGCTCCAGTACAAGAAGCAAGGTCCATAATGGCATGGTTAAGTATTAATCTGGTGTGGACGAACTTGATTGGTCCACACAGAGCTCTGACCTCTGACCTCAACCCCACTGAACCTCACAAGTGATCTTTTGAATGAATGGGCAACTATTTCCACGGAGTGTTTTAACTGTAATGCTGGGTTCACACCTGAGCGTACAGATCTGTATGCACGATTTTATCGTGCGTACAGACGCGGCTCCGGCAACAAGCAAACGCCCATTGTCGCGCGTTCCCGGAAGTCTATGTACGGGAACGCGCGACCATACGCCCCAAAGAAGCTCCTGTACTTCTTGGGGTGTAGGGCGTTTTACATCGCGTTCGTAGGCGCTGTAAAACGCTCAGGTGAGAACCATGCCCATAGGGGATCATTCGTTCTTGCATGTTGAGCGTTTTACAGCGCGTAGGAACGCGCTGTAAAACGCTCAGGTGTGAACCCAGCCTTAAGGAAGCAGGGGGAGCAACTCTATGTTCATGCCTATGGATAATGAATGAGATGAAAAAGCTCCCATATGTTTAAGTGTAGGTCCCCATTTTGTCCATATAGTTTATAGTACAACATTTTGTTTATTCGCTTGTACGATTCATTTTTAAAACAACAATTACTCTTTAACATCTGTAAATTCCTATTCGTTTGGTCTATGGATACACTACACAGAGGAGCAATAGGTAATGTGCGCCTACAATATGCAGCCGGCTTTTAAGAACAGTAGCTGAATAAGCTTTCACTGATGCATTTGCACGTGTCTAAAGCTCTAATGTAGAACATCACTGATAAATGTAAATTACATTTATCTATTACCAACATCCAGGTAAATGAGCAGTAATACAGCAGTTACAATGTAATTATCCTTAGATGAAAGAAGTGGGAAGTCTAATTACCTAGCTGGAGACATATGAGGGAATGGTTATGTATCTTGGCACTGTATGGTCCTTTAAAATACACTGTATTACAAAGCAAGAAAATCGGTTTCGAAAAGAACCCTTCGAAATGAGAATGGCATTAATGTCATGCCATTGAAATGAAAAAATGAAAATTTAATAATTATCCCAAATCCCAAAATTTTTAAAGAGGTTGACTAATTTTAGAAGTCTTAGAAAGATGGTCTCATCTTAATAAGTACATTAGTCCTTTGTTATAGCAGGGAGCCAGACCCGCAGGTTCCAGTTGATTCTAAAATAAAAGGGGTTGGCTGTAAAGAGATGGTCCATTTACATTATTTGTGAAGCTTTTCATAACATTTCACAGTTTATAATTAGTTTACTGGTTCTGAGTTATTGCCTGTCCACAACAACATTCCTAATTTTCCTGGCTTCTGAGCTGTATTCTTCCTGCAGCAAGCTTTGTAACCTTTGTACCAGCATGGAATATTGCGTACTTAAACTTTGATCACTGTCGAATTGTGAAAGCAGGTCTGTACTATAATATATAGGCTATAAAACAGGATAAGCACAAAGTAACAAATGCTCCCCCCCCCTACCAAAACAGACTCACTATGTGTGTTACTGCAAGGCACAGTGTTCTACACCACTATAAAGGCTCTCTGCAGACAGGAAATAGCTGTTTTTTAACACGATTAGCCACAAATAATTTTGTATCGAACTGAATTTTTTAAAAAAATTCGGTGAAACGGCCTAATTCAGTTTTTGAGAAATTCGCTCATCTTTTTCCCACCACACCACGGCAAAAAAAATTAATAAAAAATTATCAAAAAGTTGCATGTTCCACAAAATGATTTAAAGATGAACCACAAAAAACAAGACTTCATACACCTTCATCGATGGAAAAATAAAAATGTTATGGGTGTCAGATAAAGGTGATACAACATAGGGGGTCATTACTATCAGAAATACGCCTATATTAGGTGTATTTTTGTTGCAGATTGCAGCACAAAGGTTATTTGTGTGGCAATCTGCCACTCTTCCCAGCTAAAAAAGTGGGCGTGACGGGGCCGGGGAAGGGTACAGGCAAAAATTCATCATTTTCTACGCCTGTTTTAGGCATGGAAAATGGTCTAACTTTAAGCCAGTAAAAAAGCCATTGCCTCTACATAACTTTGGCAGATCCACCGCCAGCTAAAGGGCTTATTATGACCAGCGTCTAAAATGCCAGTCTTTATAAATGACCCCCATAATTATTTAAGAAACTACTTAGAATTGGTATCTCCATAATCATGCATAATGAAAGCCATAAAACAAAACCCAAACAACAATGGCAGAATTGCTTTTTTCACCCCACAAATGCTATTTTTACAGTTTTTAACATAAAATGGTACCATTAAAAAAGTACAATTAGTCTTGCAAAAAACAAGCGCTCATTCAACTATGTCAACAGAAAAATAAAAAATGATGGCCTTTTAAATGTGAAGAGACAAAATAAAAAACGTACTTTCCAAAAGTGACCGGATCGTGAAGGGGTTAAAATTAAGGTCACACTTCCGAGTTCAGCTTTGATAAAAAAAAAATATAAATACAAATTCAGTCAAAATGCAACTCCAAGCATTGCCTGACAAAACATTAGTGCATGCTAGGACAGTAGCAACGCGCACACTATACACACAATGAACATAATCCAGCACTGGATTACGTTCTTTGCGAGGCTTTGGAGTTCCAGCTGTCTGTGACATGTAAGGTTCAGGTGAAGGAAGTGAGGGGCTATGAAGTTGCTGAACCCGGTGCAGGGAGTATGCCTATTTTGTGCTAAAACTATACACATAGGTAGAAAAACTGATGAGCATCAAACCCAAGACCAAACCACAAAATAAATGTGGACTCCAGATCAGGCATCTAAAGTCAAATTTCAGATCAGATTCCAAAATAAATAAAGATTTCCGACCAGACTCTTAAATTCAGATCCCACATTAGACCCTGAAATAAAAAATCAGACACCAGGCCATATTCCATAATTAATTCAGACCTCAGACCAGACCTCTAAATATAGTCCAACCACTTTATTTATCACATCCACAAATACACTATAAACTACAAACCGGATTCCCAAAAAGTTGGGACACTAATCAAATTGTGAATAAAAACTGAATGCAATGATGTGGAGATGGCAAATGTCAATATTTTATTTGTAATAGAACGTAGATGACAGATCAAACGTTTAATCCGAGTAAATGTATCATTTTAAAGGAAAAATACGTTGATTCCAATTTTCACGGTGTCAACAAATCCCCAAAAAGTTGGGACAAGTAGCAATAAGAGGCTGGAAAAAGTAAATTTGAGCATAACGAAGAGCTGGAAGACCAATTAACACTAATTAGGTCAATTGGCAACATGATTGGGTATAAAAAGAGCTTCTCAGAGTGGCAGTGTTTCTCAGAAGCCAAGATGGGTAGAGGATCACCAATTCCCACAATGTTGCGCAGAAAGATAGTGGAGCAATATCAGAAAGGTGTTACCCAGCGAAAAATTGCAAAGACTTTTCATCTATCATCATCAACTGTGCATAACATCATCTGAAGATTCAGAGAATCTGGAACAATCTCTGTGCGTAAGGGTCAAGGCCGTAAAACCATACTGGATGCCCGTGATCTCCGGGCCCTTAAACGACACTGCACCACAAACAGGAATGCTACTGTAAAGGAAATCACAGAATGGGCTCAGGAATACTTCCAGAAACCATTGTCAGTGAACACAATCCACCGTGCCATCCGCCGTTGCCAGCTGAAACTCTACAGTGCAAGGAAGAAGCCATTTCTGAGCAAGATCCACAAGCTCAGGCGTTTTCACTGGGCCAGGGATCATTTAAAATGGAGTGTGGCAAAATGGAAGACTGTTCTGTGGTCAGATGAGTCATGATTCGAAGTTCTTTTTGGAAATCTGGGACGCCATGTCATCCGGACCAAAGAGGACAAGGACAACCCAAGTTGTTATCAACGCTCAGTTCAGAAGCCTGAATCTCTGATGGTATGGGGTTGCATGAGTGCGTGTGGCATGGGCAGCTTGCATGTCTGGAAAGGCACCATCAATGCAGAAAAATATATTCAGGTTCTAGAACAACATATGCTCCCATCCAGACGTCATCTCTTTCAGGGAAGACCCTGCATTTTTCAACAAGATAATGCCAGACCACATTCTGCATCAATCACAACATCATGGCTGCGTAGGAGAAGGATCCGGGTACTGAAATGGCCAGTCTGCAGTCCAGATCTTTCACCTATAGAGAACATTTGGCGCATCATAAAGAGGAAGGTGCAACAAAGAAGGCCCAAGACGATTGAACAGTTAGAGGCCTGTATTAGACAAGAATGGGAGAGCATTCCTATTTCTAAACTTGAGAAACTGGTCTCCTCGGTCCCCAGACGTCTGTTGAGTGTTGTAAGAAGAAGGGGAGATGCCACCCAGTGGTGAAAATGGCCTTGTCCCAACTTTTTGGGGATTTGTTGACACCATGAAATTCTAATTCAACATATTTTTCCCTTAAAATGGTACATTTTCTCAGTTTAAACTTTTGTTCCGTGATTTATGTTCTATTCTGAATAAAATATTAGAAGTTGGCACCTCCACATTATTGCATTCAGTTTTTATTCACGATTTGTATAGTGTCCCAACTTTTTTGGAATCTGGTTTGGACATACATTACTCCTTGAGCACTAACTACACGCACACTACACTCAAACACTACTTACAAAACACACCAATGAAACCCTGCTATATATCTTTATGCATTGCTTCTTGGGTAGAATACTGTGGTAGTTGTGCTGGGGCAGTATTGCATTTGGATCTGCTGGGGCAGTATTTTGTGATACTCTGCTGTATTTGGTTCTACTAGGGCAGTATATTGTGCTGTACTGTCGTAGTTGGTTCTGCTGGGGCAGGATTTTATGAAACACTGCTATTTATTTCTGCTGGGTTGGTATATTGTGCTGCACCGTGGTATTTGGTTCTGCTGGGTTGGTATATTGTGCGTTACTGTGGTATTTGTTTCTGCTGGAGCAGTGTATTTTGCTGCACTGCGGTATTTGCTTCTGATGTGGCAGTATCTTGTGCATCACTGTAGTATTTGTCTCTGCTGGGGTGGTAAATTGTGCTGCATTGTGGTATTTGCTTCTGCAGGGGAAGTTTTTTTTACTGCACTGTGGTACTTGATTCTGCTAGGTTAGTATTTGCTTCCGCCACTTGCTTCTGCTGAGACAGTATATTGTTCTGCACTGTGGTAATTTTCTCTTCTGAGGTGGTCTTTTGTGCAGGACTGGGCTAGTTGTTCTGCTGGGGTAGTATTTTTTGCAGCACTGTAGAACTTGGTCCTGCTGGAGCAGTGCTGATTTTGGTTCTGCAGCAGCAATATTTTGGGCAGCGATATGGTATTGCTAGACCTGCCTACAACATGGGGCCACTTTTACTTTTTTCCAGGGCAACTTTAAGTTCCCAGACCACCTCTACAAAATTAAACCCTGTTGTACATTTCTAACTAACCTGATCTTCATCTGAATTTCAAATAGATTTTTATTTTACTCTTGGAAAGTTGACAGAATCCAATCCAACAACTAATGGTTGGAAAAGCAAAAACAAAAAAAAATGGATGTGGTTGTTGACTGATCTGCAGTCTGAAAACAGTTGGCTAGCTGGAAAAGTCAGTGGAGGCTCAGAGTCCCTGCCAGGCATTGTTTAGATTGAATGGAAGTCAGAAATGACTTTATCAAAGAAATTACAGTGCTGTGCTATTAGAAGTGAAAAGAGTTACAACTGTTTCCTCTCTATTCACTGTTGGCTAAGCATTCAGAGGCAGAGGCAATACACAGCTTCATTGTACGCACCAGATAAACATTTCCTATGGAAAATAATAGACTGCAGGGATATATATGGCACTTGCTTTTTAAGGCAGTTTGTGTAATACATTGTCCACACGCCTGACTGAACGCACGGCCAAATGTGTGTCTGGCAAAAGAAAAAAAAAAATTTAAACAAGTTTTCCAGTAAAAATTGTTATTTTAAAAAGTTCCTGCAGCATGTGACTTGAAACAAAAGATTCATACTTACCTGCTCCACACCACTCTGGTGGTCCACGCTGCCTCCTTTCTCTCCATCTTCCGGTCCTTGCACTGTTTATATCTGGCTGGCTATGGACATGGTCACAACATGTAGTGCTCCAACCAAGGACTTAGTTCAGCAATGATGTGTATCAAGCAACACACTATCACTGAAGCCAGTCATTGGCTGGAGCGGTTCATGTGACCATGTCCATAGCCAGCCGGATGTAAACAGTCGCGGGACCAAAAGATGGAGAAAGCGAAGGCAGCGCAGAGCGACGTGGAGAAGGTAAGTATGAATCTTCTGTTTTGGGGTCATGCTGCAGAAATTTGTTGAAAATCATTTATACCAGAAAACCCCTTTTAAGGGAGCAACTGTTTAAGATTTGTAATTAAACAAAACTCTGCCGGAAAAGCATTTCATGCCACACTTATTGTGGACTTGAGACTAAATGTTAAGTTTATGGCTTATTTTTAAAGAAAATGTTTCACTGCCTGCACTAGACGGTTAAAAATAAAAAATAATAACACCTTTATTTGTCTGTTATTAAAACATATATCAGCAAGGACATCCCAGAAAAGGGGACAAAACAGGCCAAAACATGGAGGGGTAAAGCTTCTGCCAGCAATGGGTGCCTGTAATTGATCGCACCACTATCACTTGTTGGTCAGAAGTACGTATCTGCTGAGGGCTAGCTAAAAAAATAGCGTACCTCTAATACATTGACTCCAATGGTCTTGGGTCTATTAACAGCTAGATCCGCAACCCCTCCACGCAAGAAAACACACACATAGCTAGGATGGTGTCCTGCTGAGAATTATTTGTCAGCTCAAAAGCAGGATACACTACACCCTTTGTCCAGCAAGTCCCTCAGCTTTTAATATGTTGCTTATTGGGGACAAGTTACATGTATCTTTCTAGTTAAGAAATGACTTTGAGATCAGTGAGGTCTGACTGCTGGGCCCCTCACAAGTTGTGAGATCTGGGGTTCCCTTTTTGAATAGAGTTGTGGTCAAACAGACACCCTACCACCCCATTTAATGTCTATGGGACCAATAGAGATCCCAAGAGGTTGCCCACCTTTTGGGAGGGTTTTGGCAAACCCTTGTCTCCTGGACAGAAGTGCATAGGGAAGCATTCTTACCTGTTCTTCACTGCTGGGACCCGGCTAATTTCCTCCCTGTCCTAAGATGCCTCTCTTTGGTCCCTCGCTGTCAACTTGGCACAACGGTGATCTGTTCCCCTTGCGTCAAGTCAATTGGTCGTCTGAAACAAGGTAGCAGGTCCCCCCTATGGCCAGCGATTGGTTGCAGTGGCATCAAAATGTTTGTTGAGGGTGGGGGACCAGAGTAAAACTACTGAGGCCAGGGAGCTTTGACCCAGCGGTGGGGGCAGGTAAATATGTTTTATTTAGCAGAACAGCCTAGGAGGGGGTTTGTCCACCCCATTAAGGCTAAGTTCACATCTGTGCCGGGGGCTCTGCTTGGGTCTTCCGTTGTGGATTCTGATAAAATACTGGACTCTTGAACGGAAACCATATGGAACCCATTATAGTCAATTGGTTCCGCTTGGCTCAGCGATGTACCCAAATCTCGAACATAGCTGAGCAAAACAACAAAATCAATAGTGGTGATGTGAACCCTGCCTAAAACATGAAATATATAACAGTCTGTAATAGGATTGTGTAGAAATGTATACTGCAGACATATTGGAATATACAGTGTTACCTTGTTGCATCTCACTTGCCTTTGATCACATTGATGCCAAAATCATGTCTTAGTTGTTTCTATGCCATTATGTTTGTGCTTTCTTCATCATGTGTTAAATGCCAAGATTAAACAACTGACAATTAGGTCTTCATTTATCATATGAAGCACAAGGAAAACTGTATCATAGCGGCATTTGCCATGCGGAGCTGTGCACATGAATAAGAAAAAGAAAGAGATTTCCCTTTAGCTCTTAGATGTCAGTTCCTTTGAGAAACATTACTGGAAGATTTAAGGATCCTTCCAAATCTGAAGCAAATTACAGAGCAGATGTTAATAAGATGTATGTTTGGGAATATCTCATTAGTCCGATATGGTATTCCAGGTGGAACACAAAACTGACACAAATTGAGTTAATTAGATGCATACTAAATACAGATATAATATTAAGAAAGAGACAACATGGGATTTGTACTTGATTTTCTTTTCAAAAACAGATCACAAGATGCGAATTAAGTGTGGCGGAAAAAAAATCTACATATTATGGGAAGTACAGTCATCCATTTAGTTGCTGCATTTCCAGCCAGGGAAAAACTAAACTTCTCTGAATAACCTCAATTAAGATGAACGTAAGAAAATAAATTAACAGTAATAAAGAACATATACTAATGTCAGGTATTTGTTTTCCCTGTAGGAATGACAGAAACAAAAGAAAAAACAAAGACAATGAGAAGGGTGAGAACAAGAAGCAAGAAAGAGAGGTAAAAAGGTCCCAACAAACAGGTTTTGGTCAAGGACAGTAGGCAATGCAGCTCTACTGGCATGTCTGTGTAATGGTAATGAAAGTCTATGGGCATGTTAGGTGTAGACGACATGAACGTAATCTTAGCCTAATATGTTCTGAGGCTATTACACTGGTGGCCTGTGTCCGGTGCTGCCCCGCTATCCCAGGCGGGCATCTCTCCACTCTCCTTGTGTGTACTGGGGCCTGTATTCAGCAAACTTCTGTATGGTATTGCAAGAGTTAACCTTCTTCCTTGCTCCTCATCCAGCTGCTGACCATGGTACTGATCAGCCTTCCTATTTATGCTGGACTCTTTTGTCGTCGTCGTCCCCCAACCCCCGTTTGCGTGGGTTTTAAGTTTCCTATTGTTCCAGAAAAGGTGTGCTTATTTGTTTGTCTGCCCATGTACAAATGTATATATATTTAAGTGGAACAAATTTTTATTTGAAAAATTAAAAAAATCACCCTCCAACTCACCTACTTTATCCAACTTCTATGTCAGATAAAGTGGAATAGGTGCTTCCTAAATATGGCGCTCATTCTGAGCACCATATTTCTTAGTGTATTTATATCAGACAACTGTCAAAAATACATTGATAACTCTGCTTCTATTACAAGGCTGTCTGTCTGGAGCCAATACTAGAGGGAGCTTACTGCATAGGAAAATATCCTGTACAATTAGTTACCATGTACTAGAATGGAAGCTGTAACAATCTCTTTGCACAGAGCTCCCCCAGTGGCAACTCCATGAAAATGTAGTGTTTTCTTGTTGAGAAAAAAATTTGTTCAGTGCCTCCCCCCTCCCCCAGGCCATGTAGCAGTTGGGTGGACTGCCTACATTTAAAGTACGCAACTGGTCGCTCTCCTGGTATTAGTAGATATTTAGTAATAATGATGAATCAGAGGTGCTTGCCTGGTAAATTATTACCTTGATTTAAAGATATATTCAGTATTAAAGCCAAGGTTTATTGCTTACTGTTTCTCTAGTCCTACATTTTTTGGGAAAAACATTGGTTTTTCTTGCCCGAAAATTCTGCAGCAAGATAATACATGAAAGTTTATCGTAAAATACATTACATATAATACAGTCAGGTCCATAAATATTGGGACATTGACACAATTCTAATATTTTTTGCCTCTATACACCACCACAATGGATTTGAAATTAAACGAACAAGATGTGCTTTAACTGTAGACTGTCAGCTTTAATTTGAGGGCATTTACATCCAAATCAGGTGAACGGTGTAGGAATTACAACAGTTTGCATATGTGCCTCCCACTTGTTAAGGGACCAAAAGTAATGGGACAATTGGCTTCTCAGCTGTTCCATGGCCAGGTGTGTGTTATTCCCTCATTATCCCAATTACAGTGAGAAGATAAAAGGTCCAGAGTTAATTTCAAGTGTGCTATTTGCATTTGGAATCTGTTGCTGTCAACTCACAAGATGAGATCCAAAGAGCTGTCACTATCAGTGAAGCAAGCCATCATTAGGCTGAAAAAACAAACCCATCAGAGAGATAGCAAAAACATTAGGCGTGGCCAAAACAACTGTTTGGAACATTCTTAAAAAGAAGGAACGCCTCGGTAAGCTCAGCAACAACGAAAGACCCGGAAGACCACAGAAAACAACTGTGGTGGATGACCGAAGAATTCTTTCCCTGGTGAAGACAAAACCCTTCACAACAGTTGGCCAGATCAAGAACACTCTGCAGGAGGTAGGTGTATGTGTGTCAAAGTCAACAATCAAGAGAAGACTTCACAAGAGTGAATACAGAGGGTTCACCACAAGATGTAAACCATTGGTGAGCCTCAAAAACAGGAAGGCCAGATTAGAGTTTGCCAAATGACATCTAAAAAAACCTTCACAGTTCTGGAACAACATCCTATGGACAGATGAGACCAAGATCAACTTGTACCAGAGTGATGAGAAGAGAAGAGTATGGCGAAGGAAAGGAACTGCTCATGATCCTAAGCATACCACCTTATCAGTGAAGCATGGTGGTGGTATTGTCATGGCGTGGGCATGTATGGCTGCCAATGGAACTGGTTCTCTTGTATTTATTGATGATGTGACTGCTGACAAAAGCAGCAGGATGAATTCTGAAGTGTTTCGGGCAATATTATCTGCTCATATTCAGCCAAATGCTTCAGAACTCATTGGACGGCGCTTCACAGTGCAGATGGACAATGACACAAAGCATACTGCAAAAGCAACCAAAGAGTTTTTCAAGGGAAAGAAGTGGAATGTTATGCAATGGCCAAGTCAATCACCTGACCTGAATCCGATTGAGCATGCATTTCACTTGCTGAAGACAAAACTGAAGGGAAAATGCCCCAAAAACAAGCAGGAACTGAAGACAGTTGCAGTAGAGGCCTGGCAGAGCATCACCAGGGATGAAACCCAGCGTCTGGTGATGTCTATGCATTCCAGACTTCAGGCTGTAAGTGACTGCAAAGGATTTTCAACCAAGTATTAAAAAGTGAAAGTTTGATTTATGATTATTATTCTGTCCCATTACTTTTGGTCCTTTAACAAGTGGGAGGCACATATGCAAACTGTTGTAATTCCTACACCGTTCACCTGATTTGGATGTAAATACCCTTAAATTAAAGCTAACAGTCTGCAGTTTAAGCACATCTTGTTCATTTAATTTCAAATCCATTGTGGTGGTGTATAGAGCCAACAATTTTAGAATTGTGTCGATGTCCCAATATTTATGGATCTGACCAAGTCAATCACCTGACCTGAATCCGATTGAGCATGCATTTCACTTGCTGAAGACAAAACTGAAGGGAAAATGCCCCAAAAACAAGCAGGAACTGAAGACAGTTGCAGTAGAGGCCTGGCAGAGCATCACCAGGGATGAAACCCAGCGTCTGGTGATGTCTATGCATTCCAGACTTCAGGCTGTTATTAACTGCAAAGGATTTTCAACCAAGTATTAAAAAGTGAAAGTTTGATTTATGATTATTATTCTGTCCCATTACCTTTGGTCCTTTAACAAGTGGGAGGCACATATGCAAACTGTTGTAATTCCTACACCGTTCACCTGATTTGGATGTAAATACCCTTAAATTAAAGCTGACAGTCTGCAATTTAAGCACATCTTGTTCATTTCATTTCAAATCCATTGTGGTGGTGTATAGAGCCAACAATTTTAGAATTGTGTCGATGTCCCAATATTTATGGATCTGACTGTATATTTCCTTGATGGCGTTTTTGCAAAACTACATGGGTATTTTTCAAATTTCTGAAAATGCAAGAAATCTAAAAGACATGAATAATGGCAAGAAAACATTTTAAAAATGAAACAAATTTAAAAGACACAATGAAAAACGCTATGGGGGTCATTTACAAACAGTTATATGCCACTTTTATCATGTATATCTGGCGCAGATTCTGTTCCACACCATTTTGCAACACAATCTGCGACTTCTTCCCTGTTCACGCCAGGTCTAAAAAAGGGGGTGTGCATGGTTGGGGAAGCCAGTCATTCCTCATTTTCTATGTTAGGTGTAGAAAGGAAGCTGTCTTACATTTAGAATCGGCGGTGGATACGACAAAGTTATGTAGAGGCCGGCGCCTCTACATAACTTCAGCAATCCACCACCAGCGCAGAGTTTATTAAGACCAGCGTCTAAAATGCCGGTCTCAATAAATGTGCCCCTATATGCTCATGTAGTTGCTTACCTCATGTATATCTTCCCCATGCATTTTTCTCGATTTGTTTTCTCCTGAAACGTTTTCACCAAGTAAACAAATCAATCTGGTTTCTTTACATGCAGTATGTATCACTTCTATGTTGTATCCAATCATACCCATGATGCACTTCTCTACACAGACATGCCCCTATCACTGCCCATGTTGCTGCTTTGACACACCCATAGACATACTAAAACAGGAAATAAAAGTGAGCGGCATTGACATGGTCATGTGAGCACAGCCCAGAATGGGAGATAGGATCAATAAAGGTAAAATAAGAACTTACATCTAATAAGAAAAATATGTCTGGCTCTCAGTTCAATTGATATGTAATAATATTTCATAAAATACATCCACACATTAAAACAATAAAAAAAAAAATGTATATCTATTGTGGGGATTCGCTCTAGTAGTTAGGACTAGCGGATGCAGTATAGAGTACACCGTTCTTGAATCAAACAGCGGTGTTTATTCACATATGGATGTATAACAAAATGCAGATAAGCTGTATCATAATACGCAGGTGGCTTGGTGTTTGTTCACACACAAGGAAAATCCATAAAGAATAAAAGTCACCTTTTCTCCTGGGTGTTAATTCACACCCTGTTAGCAGTTCAGCCTCATCAAGTCCATAGGCAGCCTGTTCACCTTTAGAGGGGCCTGAGTCCTCCAGTCCAAACCTCAAATTCCAGCACAGCCCTCAGTTCACAGCACACAGACTCCTGAGCTCCACTGTCGGGGGGAGGTAAATCCACACACCTGGCAGTGCTGGCTGGTTTTTATGCCTGGCAAAACTCGACCTGGAACATGGGGAGTAGTCACCCACCCAACACTTTGACTACTCCCAGTAAGATTCGCCCCGGATCAGCTATGACAGCCATGCTAACTCTCAAGGTGTCAATTTGCAATAGCTGCTACTGACACATAAAATACCGGCTCTTACTTCACCGAGGCCAGGAACCTCGGTGACACAGACCTTCCATCCATGACGGTCCCTTGCACCTTCCTACACTATTTTGCAGTCACGGTCCCTTCACAGTGCTGGATTGCGGATCTCTCGCATATAAGGCTACTATTAAATCACACCAAATGGTTAGAAGTGTTTATTTGCAGAATAAAAAGATTTTAGTTTCCTGTAATCCTAGTAATCTCCGTTCATGTATAAGTTTAAAACTAGACAGTAGAAGTCCTCTATACTTATAATTAGAGATAAGCGAAGTTTCGAAAAATTTGATTAGGCCGATTCACCTAAGTTTGCCAAGAATTTTGATTCGCTATAAATCATCTATACCTGGAAGCAGACACCTGGCCGAAATGATGGGAAATAGGGATGGCTCCTAACCCTGTCATTTAACCCCTCAGATGCCGTGATCAACACCGATCGGAGCATCTGTGAGGTAAGACAGAGATATTAGGCTCCCTTTGAAACTGAGGGGCTCCGATCGGTTACCATGGCTGCCATGGTAACCTCCCTATTGCACTGTGGCACAAGGCACAGCTCAGCAAGAAGAATGTCAAAATCCTATTCACCCTAATAGATCTCTATTAGGGTGAATAGGACAAGGGATCAAAAGATCGCAGGTCCTTGCCCAGAAGGGGGTTAAAAGTTGTCACTGTAATTAAAATATTAAAAGTTTAAATCATCCCCCTTTCCCAATTTTAAATATAAAAATATATAAACTAAAAAAATATATATATTAGGTATCGCCACATCCTAAAATGTCTGAATTCCTAAAACATTAATAAAAATTTCCTGTGCGCTGATCGCCATAATGGAATAAAATAAAAAACACACGATTCGACTGCACCTTTTCTCACCAAAAATATTGAATAGCAGTGATCAAAAAGTCATCCATGCCACAAAAGGATACCAATAAAAACAAAATTTCATTTTACAAAAAACAAGCCCTCATATAGCTCTGTAAAAAAGTTATGGCTGTCAGAAAACCGGAATTAGACTTACCAGTATTTCTGTTTCCTTGAATCCACCATGACGTCCACAATGAGATTGACCCTTGACCTCTGTAGGGGCAGGAACACAGAGAGAGAGTTTAAATTACCCCACCCACCCTCTCCCCTCAATGTTTAAATATTATCCCGCTGGGTGTCCGGTTTTTGTAAAAATAATATTACATTTTTGGGGGATTTCCTTTGATACCCAAATTTTTTTATTTTATTTATTATTATATTTTTTATTGGGAAAGGGTAAGTATGGGCTGTCATGGTGGATTCAAGGAAACAGAACTACCTGTAAGTCTAATTCCAGTTTTCCATTTCATCCACCATGACGGCCACAAGGAGAGGGTGGATGGTAAGGGGCGGGGGTAAAAGCTGGTAACACAGGTCTTCTGAATCTATAGTGTTTAATGAAGGTGTTTATACTACACCAGGTAGCTGCCTTACAGATTTGGTCTAGAGAAACTCCGGCTTTTTCCACCCAGGAAGAAGCTACTGCCCTGGTAGAGTGTGCTTTAACCCCTTAACGCAAAACACCGTTCATGTATGGCGGGGGATGCTGTGCCAGAACGCATTCCTCCATACATGCACGGCAGGCTGATCAGACGGGTGCAGGAGCTGCGCCCGCCTGATCACTGCAGGGGTCCGGCAGTCCCTAGTAGCCGGGCCCCTACTGTATCCGCCGACATCGCTGTTTACAGCGATGCCAGCGGATTAACCCCTTCTATGCCGCGGTCAGCGCTGACCACGACATAGAAGTGGTTTGCGGTGGGTAAAGGAGCGCATCGGGTCCCCGCGCTGCTGTGGCGAGGAACCGATGTGTGACAAGGCAGCCCGATGCCGTGCAGCGGCTGCCCAATGCCTTGCACGACATGGGGACCTGCCTTCTATGGGTGCCCAGGAGATCGAGCCTCATGCTGGGTTCTCCTAGGCAACCTGTTAGTGTATTACTGAGTGTAATCCACTAACAGGCAATGAATTACAATACAGATGTATTATAATGCATTGCAGAGGGGATCAGACCCCCAAAAGTTGAAGTCCCAGAGTGGTACAGAAATAAAGTTTAAAAAAAATAGTTAAAAAAAAGTGTTTTCAATAAAAAAAAACACATGATCACATGATCCACCCCGTCTGATAGACACCATAAAAAAATTAAATAAAAATTGTGTAAATAAAAGCCATTTTTGTCATCTTACATCACTAAAAGTGCAACACTAAGCAATCAAAAAGGAGTACCGTATTCCACCAAAATAGTACCAATATAACAGTCACCTCATCCTGCAAAAATGGGACATAGGACAATCGCCCCCCCAAAAAAAAAAAAATGGCTCTCAGACTATGGAGACACAAAAACATGATTTATTTTTTCAAAAATGCTTTTATTGTGTTAAATGTAAAAAAAAATTAAAAAGTATACATTAGGTATCGCCGCATCCATAAACATCCTGCGCTATAAAAATACCACATGACCTAACCCCTCAGTAGAACGCCATTAAGAAAAAATGTTGTAAAAAAAAAAAATTTTGGTCACCTTACATCACAAAAAGTGTTATATCAAGCGATCAAAAAGTCATACGCACCCCAAAATAGTGCCAATCAAACCCGCCACCTCATCCTGCAAAAATTATACCCTACCTAAGACAATTGCTAAAAAAATATAAAAAAAACTATGGCTCTCAGACTATGGAGACACTAAAACATGATTTCTTTTGTTTAAAAAAATGCTGTTATTGTGTAAGACTTAAATGAATAAAAAAGTAGACATATTCAGTATTGCCACGTCCATAACGACCTGCTCTATAAAAATATTGCATGACCTAACCCCTCAGGTGAACATCGTAAAAAAAATATATTATAAAATGGTGTCAAAAACGCAATTTTTTGTCACCTTACATCACAAAAAGTGTAATACCAAGCAATCAAAAAGTCATATGTACCCAAAAATAGTACCAATCAAACTGTCATCTCATACAAAAAAAAATGAGCCCCTACATAAGACAGTTGCAGAAAAAAAAAAAAAAACTATGGCTTTTAGAATATGGAGACACTAAAAAAATTTTTTTTTCTAAAATGCTTTATTATGTAAAACTGAGACAAACAACAACAAAAAAGTTGTCATATTTGGTATTATCGCGTCCGTAACAACCTGCTCTATAAAAATAGCTCATGACCTAACCTGTCAGATGAACATTGTAAATAATAAAAACAGTGCCAAAACAGATATTTTTTGTTACCTTGCCTCACAAAAAGTGTAATATAGAGCAACCAAAAATTATCAGTACCCTAAAATTATCAGTACCAACAACACTGCCACCTTATCCCGTAGTTTCCAAGATGGGGTAATTTTTGGGGAAGTTTCTACTCTAAGGGTTCATCAGGGGGTCTTCAAATGTGACGTGGCAAGTTAAAATTATCCCAGTGAAATCTGCCCTCCAAAAACCATATGGCGTTCCTTTCCTTCTGCAGCCTGCCGTGTCCCCGTACAGCAGTTTACAACCACATATGGGGTGTTTTGCGATCAAATGTTCGCGAACCACGCGTTCGCGGCGGGCCCCATTCACTTTAATGGCAGGCGAACCTGAAAAACCTTCAGGTCATATTTGCAGCCAGCAAACACTTACTAGAATTGCACAAATAGTCCCACAACATGAAAAGTGATATACCAGAGGGGGATCATTGGCAAAAATTCCCACAAAAAATATGTATTTTAATAAGGGGCCATTTGTATGCGTCTTAAAGGGTAACTCTAAAAGATGTGCCCTGCTGGAGCCTAGAAATTTTTTATTTCCTATCGGTTTGATGTATACAGATGTGCAACACTCCACGTTTTGCAACACTCCACGAGTCCATTAAAAAAATGCATACGTTAACGTAATTTCTTTTTCTACCATGGAACTGTATGGTGAACGAACGCCACTGTACGGCATCAGTCTGAGGCATCTCTTAACGCATACATTTTTGGTATGCATTAAACGGATGGTGAAAATAGGGTGTGAACCCAGCCCTAGTGTCAGAATAAGCACCAGTACACAGCGGAGCAGCGTGGCAGAGACGGGAGGCCGCCATGTACTGACATAGTGCTACCTGGTCCTGGTGGTCAGGGATAAGGACTGTGTTTCCCAAGGATCATTTTCTACTGGGAAATACAGGGCACAGTATAATACGCTAGAATCTATATAATATAAAGATATTAGCCCTACCCCCGAACAAAAATAAAATTAGGTGGTCATTTATTATATAGAAATACGTCTGTGTTAGGCGTGTTTCTGACAGATTGTGGCGCAAAGGTCCTTAGCACCGCAGTCTGCATATTTTTCCCGCTCATGCCAGGTCTAAAAAAAGATGGCGTGGGCAGGGAAAGGGATACAGTTATGGCCAACCAGTTATTGGATACCACCGCCATACATTGACCGGATAACACTTCTGTACAGTTACAGGATAACACTGCCATACAGTAACCGGATAAAAGGGTATAAGAGGACACAGTACAGGGAATGACTAGGGGCACTGCACAGGGTGTGGCAAGAGGGCACAATGCAGGGTGTAAGGGGGCACAGTCACATGACCCTGATTTAAAAGGTCCTTATGGTGAATGCAGTTCATATGCCACCATAAAGAGAGGCAGAGGAGTGAGATAGGGGTGTGATTATGTGGCTAGAGATAAAAAAAAATTACTGTCGGCCAGTACAGGCCCCAAAAATTAGGCAATAGGCATTCACCTGACAGCAAAGAACTTTGGATTCTGTGGCTGGAGGTACATTAGGCGGTAACAGGATAAATATGTAACTGTTGGCGAGTACAGGCCCCAGAAATTAGGCAATAGCCATTCACCTGACAGCAAAGAACTTTGGATTCTGTGGCTGGAGGTGCATTAGGCAGTCACATGATAAATATGTTAGGGATCGACCGATTATCGGTTTGGCCGATATTATCGGCCGATATTGAGGATTTTGAACGTTATCGGTATCGGCATCTATTTTGCCGATATTCCGATAACGTATTGGGAACACAGAACACGCTGCTGTCAGCGCGTTCTGTGTTCCCTCCGCAGCACAGGGGAGAAGGAAGCAGTGTCTCCCTCCCCTGTGCTGCTGCTGCCGCTGCCGCCAATGACAGGAGAGAAGACAAGAGGAGGGGAGGGGCTGTGGCTGCTGCGCCACCAATGAAGATAAGTCTTTCATTCATATACAGGAGGCGGGAGCTGGCTGCAGAATCACATAGCCGGCTCCCGACCTCTATGAACGGTAGCTACGGTCCGCGGTAGTTAACTCCTCAGGTGCCGCGGATCGCAGCTACCGCTCATAGAGGTCGGGAGCCGGCTATGTGATTCTGCAGCCAGCTCCCGCCTCCTGTATATGAATGATTGAGAGACTTATCTTCATTGGTGGCGCAGTGCGCCCCCCCCCAAGCCCCCCAGTATTAATCATTGGTGGCGCAGTACGCCCCCCACCCCAATCCCGGCCAATAGTAAAAAAATTGGTGGCGCAGTGCGCCCCTCCCCCCCCCCACCCAGTATTACTCATTGGTGGCAGTGGCCACAGGATCCCCTCTCTCCTGCTCCTCCGATCGGAGCCCCAGCAGTGTAAGCCTGGGGCTCCAATAGGTTACCATGGCAGCCAGGACGCTACTGAAGCCCTGGCTGCCATGTTCAGCTCCATGCTGCTGTTTGCACAAAGCACAGAGCAGCAGGGACAGTGTGAGCTCCTATTCACCCTGATAGAGATCTATCAGGGGGAATAGGACAAGGGTTCTAGTCCCTAAGGGGGCTAAAAGTTAGTAAAAAAAAAAACACAAAAATATTAAGTATAAATGAAAAAGATTTATAAAAAAAAAAAAATACACATTAACAATAAACAAAAAAATGCATATTAACAATAAACATATTAACATTTTCAGCAGATTTGTGTAGGAATTTTTTTTTTTTCTCAAAAATGAAAATTCCCAGAATATCGGTATAAATTATCGGCTATCGGCCTGAAAGTTCACAAATTATCGGTATCGGTATCGGCCCTAAAAAATCAATATCGGTCGATCCCTAAAATATGTAACTGTTGGCCAGTGCAGGCCCCAAAAATTAGGCAATAGGCATTCACCTGACAGCAAAGAACATTGAATTCTGTGGCTGGAGGTACATTAGGCGGTCACAGGATAAATATGTAACTGTCGGCCAGTACAGGCCCCTAAAATTAGCCAATAGGCATTCACCTGACAGCAAAGAACTATTGATTCTGTGGCTGGAGGTACATTAGGCGGTCACAGGATAAATATGTAACTGTCGGCCAGTACAGGCCCCAAAAATTAGGCATTCACCCGACATAAAAGGCCTTTTATGCCACTGTATATACATAAGGCAAGGACCATTTTCTGTTCTGGGTAGTGGCGGATATGTGTGGGCTGGTGTGAGGAAATTCAATTACACGTGGTCATCACAAGTGTTGAATTCCTCCGAGATCCATGCCTCATTCATTTTAAAAAATGTGAGGTAGTCCACACTGTCGTGAGCTAGGTGAGTGCACTTATCGGTCATGATCCCCCCTGCTGCACTGAACGTCCTTTCCGACAGGACAAGAGTTCCATGGCAAATTGTGCCAGCTCTGGCCACAGGTTAAGCCTGCACAACCAGTAGCCAAAAGGATCCTCGCTTCTCAGAGTGTCCACATCGGCCGTTAACCCAATGTAGTCAGACACCTGTCAGTCTAGGCATTCCCTGAGGCTGGATCCAGAGGGCGGCTATCGATGGGTTGGCTGCAAGAATGATCTCATATCCAAAGTGACCAACACATCTTTAAACCGCCCTCTTTTTGAAGGCTCGGTAGGATTGGTACTTGTTTTGCTTTGGGTGGAAATTCCTCTGCCAGTGCCTGCAACAGTATAACGCAGCATCTCTCGCAGCAAGGCCTGGAAATGCTGCATTCTGACAGCCCTCTGAGATGCTGGTAATATGTCCACCATTGTGTGTTTCTACCGGGGGTCTAAGTGCATTGCCACCCAGTACAGGTCCTTGACCTTTATGCTTTTTATACGGGGGTCCCTCTTCAAACACTGGAGCATGAATGCCACCATTTGCACTAAATTGAAAGCAGTGGAGCGCCCTGGCTCCTGCTCATCGCCCAGGAGAATGTTGTCCTCAGTCTCCTCCCCCCATCCACGGACAACATCAGGGATCCTCAAAAAATCTAAAGCCTGCTCTTCTTGCTCCTCCTCCTCCTCATCTGACTTGTCTCAGATGGAGTAGCCGCCACTGGGAATTTATTCAGCATTGCGACTTCCTCATCTTCCAGCTCCTGCTCCTTGATGGCTTGATCAATGACACAACGCAATGCACTCTCCAGAAAGAAGGCGTACAATATCACTGATGGCACCATGGCTGCGACTGACCAGTATGGTGATCTCATGAGATGGCCACAGAAGTCTACATGTGTCGTGCATGAGCAGCCACTGGCGCAGTGAAAAGAAACAAAGCTCCCCAGAACCTGTCCTGCCGCAGAGTTCGTACAGGTAGTCAGTAACGGCACGTATCTGCTGGAGCAGCCTATCAAGCATATACAAGGTGGAGTTCCAGAGCATCGGGCAGTCACAAATCAGACATCTGACTGGCAAGCCATGGCCGTGTAAGATCTTCTTAAATGACCAGAGATTTTCCTGGCCTGCCGCAAGACGTCCTAGACCCCGGGGTATTTGGCAACGAATCGCTGCACGACTAAGTTCATGACGTGTGCCATGCACGGCACGTGTGTCATTTTGCCCTGTTTCAGCGCGCTCAGCAGATTGGCACCGTTGTCGCACACCACTTTACCAACTGTCAAATTGAGCGGGGTTAGCCACTGATCGGCCTGTGACCGCAGAGCTGACAGCAGTGCAGGACCGGTGTGGCTCTTGGCTTCCAGGCACAACAGCCACAGCACAGCATGGCAACGTCTCATCTGGCACGTCGAATAGATTCTGGGGAGCTTGGGGGGTGCAGCGGAAGAGGCTGTAGCAGTGAAAAAGAAGGATGGAGTAGGAGGAGGAGAAGAAGAGGCAGGTCTGCATGCAATCCGTGATGGTAACACAAAATCCACACCGGTGCCATGGGTTACATGCTTGATGGCCGTCAGAAGGTTCACCCAGTGGGCAGTAAAAGGGATGTACCTTCCCTGCCTGTGTTTGCTAGACCAAGTGTCTGTGGTCAGATGTACAGATGTAGCAGGGTTAACACGCAAACTCCTAACTCAAATTTCTTAACTCATTGCGTTATCTTGAAACAAAAGCCATTGAAAAGCAATTGAAGATGTTTGCTTAACGATGTCCACGGGCAGGGCCGTCTTTAACGCAGGGCAAAAGGGGCAGCTGCCCCGGGCCCAGTTGCTCCTGGGGGGCCCAAGGCAGCTCCCTGTCCCGTCCCGACCCGATCCTAATCCTATCCTTCACTATGCGAGCAGGAGCAGAGCGGCATGGCTCGCATAGTGAAGGACTTCTTGCTTATGTGACACTGACTGCTGCGCTAGTCTCACCAACCAATGTCACCATAATAATGAGAAAGTGCGGGGGGGGGGGGCAGGCGGCTCGCGATGTCTGTGTAGTCAGAGCAGACAGGTCCACATTATCATCAAGTAGATGTCAGCAGCGCAGCAGGGTCACCATCAGGGCAGTAACTGAGCCCTGTCAGGGACCCTGCTGGCTGCTGCAAAGAGGCAAAATAGGGGCCACTCATAGCTGCCCCCAAGCCCCCCATCGGGCAGCCCATATTAAAGTTTACTGACCCCAAGAGAAGGCAGCTCCCCCTCCTCTCTGCAGTGTGATAGTCCGTGTGAGGAGGGGGCGGGGACTCCTCCAGACCTTCAGTGGCTGCAGGAAAAGATGAGAGCTGGCCTGCAGAGACTTCACCTCAGGTAACGTTAGTGCACCTCATGTCACTGTGTGTGAAGTCCCCTCACTGGCCCCTGCTTCCTTCTTACATACAGCAGCAGGGGGGTAAGTTACTGTAGGGGGCGGTCAGTCCTGAAGGTGCTGCCTATAACCTGTGTTCAAGTCCAATTCTGTGCCCCCCTGACCTTACAGAGCCCCCCCTGCAACTCTAGTGTTCCCCTGTGTCCCTTGCCCCATCACAGATCCCTGCCCACCAACCATCTCACCTTCTGACATCTATCCCTGCCCTCTGGAGTTTATATCAGCGCCGGAGCGTTATAAGAGGAGCGGCTGATATCAGTCACATGTGATGTAATGTCTCTGGAGGCTATATCAGTGCTGGAGCGTTATAAGAGGAGCAGCTGATATCAGTCACATAGGATGTAAATGTCTCTGGAGGTTATATCAGTACTGGAGCGTTATAAGAGGAGCGGCTGATATCAGTCACATAGGATGTAATGTCTCTGGAGGCTATATCAGTGCTGGAGCGTTATAAGAGGAGCGGCTGATATCGGTCACATAGGATGTAATGTCTGGAGGTTATATCAGTGCTGGAGCGTTATAAGAGGAGCGGCTGATATCAGTCACATGTGATGTAATGTCTCTGGAGGCTATATCAGTGCTGGAGCGTTATAAGAGGAGCGGCTGATATCGGTCACATAGGATGTAATGTCTGGAGGTTATATCAGTGCTGGAGCGTTATAAGAGGAGCGGCTGATATCAGTCACATAGGATGTAATGTCTCTGGAGGTTATATCAGTGCTGGAGCGTTATAAGAGGAGCGGCTGATATCAGTCACATAGGATTTAATGTCTCTGGAGGTTATATCAGCGCTGGAGCGTTATAAGAGGAGCGGCTGATATCAGTCACATAGGATGTAATGTCTCTGGAGGTTATATCAGCGCTGGAGCGTTATAAGAGGAGCGGCTGATATCAGTCACATAGGATGTAATGTCTCTGGAGGTTATATCAGTGCTGGAGCGTTATAGGAGGAGCGGCTGATATCAGTCACATATGATGTAATGTCTCTGGAGGTTATATCAGCGCTGGAGCGTTATAAGAGGAGCGGCTGATATCAGTCACATAGGATGTAATGTCTCTGGAGGTTATATCAGCACTGGAGCGTTATAGGAGGAGCGGCTGATATCAGTCACATATGATGTAATGTCTCTGGAGGTTATATCAGTACTAGAGCGTTATAAGAGGAGCGGCTGATATCAGTCACATAGGATGTAATGTCTCTGGAGGTTATATCAGCACTGGAGCGTTATAAGAGGAGCGGCTGATATCAGTCACATATGATGTAATGTCTCTGGAGGTATTTTTTCCTTGGCTGTGACGCTCTGGCTGTGATTGGACATCGCTACAGCCAGGGAGAAGGAGACGCAAATTGAGAAACCCTGGCGTCTGCTCCCTGTTCCGATGCTAGTAATTTGCATAACAGGTGCGATAATTAAACAGGGGCACAGCGGGCGAAAGGAGCTGCGCCCAGGAATAATAGTAGGCTCTATTAGATCCCTGTTTGATGCCTACCTAACGTGCCACTTATTTTATAATGTCTGGACCCATAAAAGGTCCTCTTTAAATGGGTTAAAGGGTTTGTCTCACTTCAGTAAATGGCATTTATCATGCAGTTAATAAAAGGCACTTACTAATGTATTGTGATACTCCATATTGCCTCCTTTTCATCACATTATACACAGCACTTATCCGTGGTTATTACCATCATGTAATCCATCAGCGGTGGCCGTGCTTACACACTATAGGGAAAGGCTGGAAGTGCTCATAGGCGAACACCTTTACCTATAGTGTGCAAGCACGGCCACCGCTGCTGGATTACACAGTGGTAATAACCACGAATACGTGCTGTGTATAATGTGATGGAAAAGACTTACAGACACAGAATGCACACTGAGTCTTTTTATTTTTTTTCAGCCCCATTGAAGTGAATTGAACGGTACAGACATGGGGAAAAAAATAAAAATAAGTTAGTGTTCAGGAGCCCTAAGGTGGGCCCCCAGAATCAGTTACACTGGTGGGCCCTAAGTACCCCAGTCCCACACTGCACAGAGGCACTGCAACGCTAGGGTGACCTGAGCCCCTGGTCTCCTTCCTGCAGAGCGGTGCCCACTTCCAGCCTGAGCCCAGCTGCCCAGAGCACTGATCCTGAGCCGCTGGAGTCTTCAGTATTGACAGTCATTCACTGTAAGCTATATTATATATATTACTTGTTTTATGTGCGTAAGGGTGCTGGGTGGTTGGAGAAGGTGGGTGAGGGGGGGGGAGGAGTGGATGGAGGGGTTAGTAGTACAGTATTATCTGAATATTGTAAAAAAAAAAATACTATATATTTGTGTCAGAAGTTGTGCTTTTTAAATTTTTAGAATAATGATACAGCCATATTAGTTGATACTTTTGTGCTGATTCTTTTTTTCCCTCTATATTAAGGGACACTACAGTCACCAGAACCACAACAGCTAAACGTAGTAGTTCTGGGGTCTATAGCATGTCTCTTCAAGCTTTTTAATGTAAACACTGCCTTTTCAGAAAAAAAGGCAGTATTTACATTTAATGCCAAGGAACACGTCTTGTGGCCACTCATCAGGCGGCCACTCATCAGACGACCACTAGAGGTGCTTCCTAGTCCAGTGTTGTACAATTTGCAACACTGGCATTCACGCTAAACACTCCTCATAGAAATGCATTGCTTCAAAGCATCTCTATGAAGCCGCGCATGCGCAATAGCCTCCCAATGCTTCTCTATGGGAAAGCAGTGGGTTGGCTATGATATACTCACACACTGCACATTCCTGTGCATTGTATTGATGAGGTTGTATGTGTATTGTGGTGGAGGGTGTGATTGCCTGCTAGGGTGTGGGAAGGTGGGATCCAGGGGGCCCAGGTAAATTCTTGCCCAGGGTCCAATCAATATTAAAGACGGCCCTGTCCACGGGCGCCATATTCTTTTACATTGTGAAGAACTTTGACCCATGACACATCCATCAGGTGGTACAGGACAGCCAATTTAGACATTTCAGCACATGGACATACCCCCCACCTTATAAATAAACCTGATCTGGCAGCCATTTTACATTCAGTCTTTTGCCAGTGTAGGGAGAGGTTGCTGTGTGGAGCAGGGACAGACTGTTAGGGACACCAAAAGCTAGCTAATAGGGCCACAAAAGTCCTTTTAAGGACTGGTATAGTTGTGCTATCGATAGGTGTGACTTACTGAGGGGTGTAATATACTTATACTTTCTAACATAGAAAGTATATTATAGTGCATTTGTATTGTGTGCGGTGCTGCTAGGATAGTGCAGCTTCACAGAGTGCCAAACGCTTTTGGAACAAATAATTTCTACTGGTGTGATATACCAGTTGCCCCCCCAAAAAACTGATTGAAGCAGGGGTGTTATATACCAGTAATATATTTTCTATATAGTGCATTTAGGTAGTCCAGCATTTGTTTGCGGTTTTGCTGTGTTACCTCAGCTCACAGAGTGACAAACGACATTGAAACAAATAATTTCTACTGGTGTGATATACCAGTTGCCCCCTAAAAAAAATGATTGAAGCAGGAGTGTGATATACCAATTATATACTTTCTATATAGTGCATTTGGGTAGTGGAGCATTGGTTTGCGGTTTTGCTGTGTTACCGCAGCTACAGATAGTGACAATCGACATTGGAACAAATTATTTCTACTGGTGTGATATACCAGTTGCCCCCTAAAAAAACGGATTGAAGCAGGGGTGTTATATACAAACATTATACTTTCTATATAGTGCATTTGGGTAGTGCAGCATTTGTTTGCGGTTTTGCTACATCACCGCAGCTACACAGAGTGACAAACGCTATTGGAACAAATAATTTCAACTGGTGTGATATACCAGTTGCCCCCCCAAAAAATTGATTGAAGCGTGGGTGTGATATAGCAATAAATATACTTTCTATATAGTGCATTTAGGTAGTGCAGCATTTGTTTGCGGTTTTGCTATGTTACCGCAGCTACAGAAAGTGACAAACGACATTGGAACAAATAATTTCTACTGGTGTGATTTACTAGTTGCCCCCTAAAAAAACTGATTGAAGCAGGGGTGTTATATATACAAACATTATACTTTCTATATAGTGCATTTTGGGTAGTGCAGCATTTGTTTGCGGTTTTGCTTCGATACTGCAGCTACACAGAGTGCCTAACGCTTTTGGAGCAAATAATTTTAACTGGTGTGATATACCAGTTGCCCCCAAAAAAACTGATTGAAGCAGGGGTGTTATATACCAATTATATACTTTCTATATAGTGCATTTGGGTAGTGCAACATTTATTTGCAATTTAGCTACATTACCTCAGCTACAGACAGTGACAAATAACAAATAATTTCTACTGGTGTGACATACCAATTGCCCCCCCAAAAAAGTGGAAAAAAAACGTGAGCTACTGTAAAATTGTTATTCAGTGACTGCATAATGTACTTCGAGCCACATAATTACAATTTCTTTTATGTCAGGTGAATGCCTAATTTTTAAGGCCCGTACTCCTGTGGCCAAAAATAAAAATTTTCTAGGCTCCAACAGGGAGAACTTCCCTTTAAGACACATAAAAAAGTCCCGATTAAGATACATATTTTTTTTGGAACTTTTGCCATTGATCCCCCTCTAGTATGTCACTGTCCATGTTGTGGGACTATTTGTACACTTCTAATAAGTATTTGGTGGCTGCAAAAATGAGCTGAAGGTTTTTTAGGTTCGCCTGCCATTAAAGTAAATGGGGCCCGGTTTGCGAAATTTTGTTCGGGTTTCCGCAATCGCATTTGCAAACCGTCCCGGACGATGTTTGTCCATCACTACAAGAGATATATTAACTTGCCGCTGAACATGACCATATAGTTCAGGGATGCCCTTCTGGGAGAAATATTTCCTTCCGGGGACCTACCATTGCGGTGTGCCAATGGCCCAAATTTTCTAAAGGCCTCCGAGTCCACCAATTTACATGGCAGTAGTTGGCGGGCTAGCAGTTCTGACAAGCCAGCGGTCAGCCGTTGGGCAAGAGGATTATCCGGCGTCATCTTTTTTTTGTGCTCGAACATTTGGGCCACAGAATCCTGCCTTGTGCCAGATAAACGCGACGACGGCATGGTGGAAGGTGGAGTAGAGGCCAAATTGGAGGTGAGAGGAGAAGGAAAAGGAGAAGAGGCAGGACGTGGAGCGCGGGGAGTGTGGCTTTGTGGGTTCTGACGACGTTGCTCCCACTGGTAATGGAAGGCCAGGTGCTTTCTAAAGGCGGTCGTCCCTAGGTGAGTGTTAGGCTTACCGCGACTTATGCGTTGACAGCACAGATGGCATCACTATTGTCAGCAGCTGACACGTTAAGAAAAGCCCACACTGCGGAGCCATGTACCAGCGTCCTGGGAGCGCAAGATGTGACCGTACATGGTAGATGGCTCGCTCCAGATACATTTGCAGTCTGCTTTTTGCCTCCTATACACTGCAAGTTCTGCCTGCTTCTCCTCCTTCTTCTCCCTATCTGCTACTCTGTCTGGGTGGTGGCCATTGCTACCTCCTCTTCCTCATCATGTCAAGAATGGCTGCGCATTGTTAAGGTCTGGGAAAATAATTCGAGTGGAGGGGCTATGGTGGTGTCTTTGGGGGGCACACAGCAGAGAGTGAGGAGGGTTCAGATACAGAGGATGAGGAGGGTGCAGAAGCGGAAGGCTGAGTGAGCCACTTAACCAACTCTGGTGCGTCCTTTGACGTAATCGCACGCATCTTCTCCAACTGAACACTTAGGCTCCGGCCTGGTGCACCTGCCAGACCCCTACCACCCCTGCAGAATGGCCTGCCTCTTCCTCTGCCTGTCATTTTCAAAATGACCCTGTGCCAAAGTCCCTAGAAAAGAGACGCATTTGTGGGGCGGAGCCTGCGCCTGTTCTATGAGGACATGCTTTGCTGAGCTCCGTACATTGCCTTGCTAAGGGACCCGCATACGTTAGCTGACAACCTTCAAAATGGTAAAGATCGGGGGGCAGAAGACCACTGACCCTGCCACAGTGCCCAAATCCCACAATCCCGGAGCAGGGATGGCGAAATACCTGAAAAAACAAGCCAGCATAGCTGCGGTCAGAGAATCCAAGATGGCGCCGGCGGATGAACGCACTCCCGCCGAGACAGAGGAAGGCGCATCTGATGATGAAAGTGACGGAGGTGAGTCAGTGAACTCACGCCACTTACCAGTCTCTAGACGCTTCATTAAGCAGGCCCTCGCCGAAGCTCTATCCCCGCTTAAACAGGAGATTTCGGTCCTAACACACGAGATCCAGCACATAGGCCACAGAGTGGAATCGCTGGAAGCCGCTTAATCGGCTGACCCTGGAGCATAGCTCAGCTGTCTCGCAATCATTCTCCGCCTGCCAGCACCACATTAACACCCTCTATGCTGCAATGGAGGATCAAGAAAACCGCAGCAGGCGGAATAACCTCAGATTTAGAGGTGTTCCTGAAGCGGTGCCTAATGAGGAGCTTATGTCTACCATCAAGCGGATTGCTACATCCCTCCTGGGCAGCAAGGATCCTGCCGACATGATCATAGAAAGAGCTCACAGAGCCCTTAGGCAAAAGCCAAGAGATTCTGAACCGCCCAGAGACATTATCTGCCGATTCCTGAATTTCCTAGATAAAGAAAGAATCCTGGCAGCGGCTAGGGCCGCTAATACCATCACATTGGGAGACTCTACAATCTCAATTTATCAAGACCTTGCTCCTGTCACCTTACAGAAAAGAAGAGCTCTCAAACCTCTTACTGAGTTTCTCCGCAATGACCGCATCCCATACAGATGTACTTTTCCTTTTGGCCTTGCCTTCACATTCTCCGGAAAATACATCAAGATCTCCTCCTACTCAGATCTTCAAACAGCCTTTACTACAATGGACATTTCTCCACTGGACATTGCCAATTGGGAAACCGTATCCGACATCACGTCCCTACCTGATCTTCCTAAAGTGACCCCATGGGAGAAGTCACCTGCGCCTAAGCTCCAGCGGTTCAGACGGAGGAGTGGTTTCCTGACTCCCAGGAGGATTACCTGATCTACATCGTCCCCGCCCAGGATACTTAGAAGTTCTTAAAAAATATCTTCTCTGTCCTACTACCTCATCATTCCACCATTCCTTTCCTCTCTCGATTCCCCCCTCCCCTGAGGGATCTTTCTCTACAGAAAGTCCTTTCCTTATCTCTATCTCTCCCTTGAAGTAATTGTCTTCTATCTCCTTTGGTCCCGACTAACAGCAAGACCTATTATTTGGGTTTACCCACACTACCCCCTCTCATGAATAAGCCTTTAGGCTTCACACTGTTGCTTCTGAAGATATTCACTGTATCACTACAATACCATTGTTCCGTTTACTATTATGTTTATGGTTGTGCTTTCCTTCCCTTTTCATCCAGTCATGATACATTGAGATATTACCCCTACAGTCACCTTATATAAATGTAAGATGGGTGCCTGCTCTCCTTGGGGCTGCCAAGTTATTCAACATGATACCTTATATATCATACCCACATGGTGATGGTCTGAATATCCTACTCCATCCTTATCCTAAACACTATGGCTTATCTGAACTTAGTCACTTACAATGTGAAGGGGCTTAGATCTCCATCTAAAAGATCCCAAATTTTCTCCCTCCTGGGGAAGGAGAAGTGTTCGGTGCTCTTTCTCCAGGAAACCCATTATAAACACGGTAAATACCCAGACCTCTCCTTCTCTAGATTCTCAAACTGGTATCACTGCGGTGCAGATGGTGCCGCCTCGAGGGGAGTAAGCATTGGCTTTAGAAAAGATGTCCCTTTCTCATATGCTACTCACACCCAAGATCCTGAGGAGATCCTGAGGGGAGATATATTATCTTAAAGGGTCATATTTGTCAGAAGATGTATACTTTTGTAATCATATACGCTCCTAACTCTGACCAAATATCCTGGTTGCTGTCTGTCCTATCCCTAGTAGAAAATATCCAGGAGGGCACTCTTGTCTTGGCAAGAGATCTCAATATTGCGCTGCAACCTCTTACTGACACTTCCTCTAAAAGGTCCTCCTTCTCTGCCAGATTGCTGAAAAAGCTGAATACTAAGTTGTATGATTTAGGTCTCATAGACATTTGGAGATGCCTTAACCCAAATTGTACTGATTACTCTTTTTATTCCATTCCAGGACAATCCTACAGCAGGATTGATTATATCTTTGTCCCTAAGGACCAGGTACAGCTTTGCACAAACACAAGGATTGGAAGTATCACCATCTCTGACCATGCGCCGGTATTTTGTACACTTCGCTCTCCAACTAACACTGGTAGGCTTAACGAGTCCATACTGACTAGTGAGGCTAATAGGACACATTTTTCGTCACTTTTAGATGAATACTTTTCCACGAATAACACACCAGAAATATCCCCCCAAGTTCTCTGGGATGCCCACAAAGTATTTATCGGGGGACACTTTATCAGTAAATGCTCCTTCATGAAGAAGCAATCGGAGAAACACCTATCTTCTCTTCTAGATCATATTCATGCCCTAGAATCCCTTCATAAACAGTCTCTAGCGCAATAACACTTAGCTGACCTCAAAGCCCTTAGGGCGGAACTTAAAAACCTTTTAAATGAAAAATCAGCAAAATATTACTTATCATCACAACATAAATTCTTTGCCCACGGCAACAAGGCATCCAAATTCATGATGAGACGCATCAAACGTAGGCTGCAGGCAAGGCACGTAACATCTATCAAGCCTTCCTAAGGCCCACCGATCTTCTCCTCAAAAGCCATAGCTGAACAGTTCAAACTTTTCTATGAGTCCCTTTACAACCTTTCTCCACTGGGAGATGGCCAATCCCTCTCAGAAAGAGACAATGAGGTACATAACTTCCTAGATTCCTTAGACCTCCCAACTCTTACCCCCACCCAAAAAGATGCCCTGTCAAAACCATTCACACTCCTAGAGCTGACCACAGCATTAAGATCCTCCCCAAAAGGCAAAAGCCCTGGACCTGATGGTCTCACTACTTCTTATTACATGGCATTCCAAAATTTGCTGCTCCCCCACTATCTCCCGGTCTGTAACCTAGCCCTACAAAACATACCACTGTCTTCTGAAATGACTAATGCCCTAATTGCCATAATCCCAAAAGAAGGGAAAGAGCCCTCCTCCTGTGCAAACTACCGTACCATATCCCTTTTGAATATCGATCTGAAACTACTAGCGAAAATGTTGGCTACCAGACTACAATCCTTTCTCCCAACTTTGATCCACCCAGATCAAGTGGGATTCGTACGAGGCCGAGAAGGAAAGGACAATACCACCAAAGTTCTTGACGCCTTATACTATGCCTCTCATAAAAAGAAGCCACTTGTACTTCTCGGCACTGATGCCGAAAAGGCATTCGACCGCATAGACTGGTCCTTCATCAAATATACCCTACAGAAATTCCATCTCCCCGACTCCTTTATCCATGTCATTTTTGCAATGTACAATAACTCCTCTGCCGCAGTATCAGTTAACAACCTCATTTCACCCCGCTTTTCCATAAAAAAATGGTACCCGTCAGGGATGTCCTCTTTTCCCCCTTATATTTGTCCTCGTGATGGAAACCTTGATGCAGGCCCTCAGGCAAGATAAAGGAATTATGGGTCTAAGAATAGGGACATCAGAGTTCAAATTATCTGCCTTTGCTGATGACCTTCTGATACTTACCACCAATCCCTCCATATCCATGCCCTTAATACCTACACTTTTAGCGAAATTTGGCTCTTTATCCAATTTCAAAGTTAACCCACATAAATCACAAATCCTCCACACTGGCCTTTCTCCTACCACACTCTCAGCTCTCAAAACCAACTCCCCTTTTAACTGGTCCTCTCCTCATCTAAATTTCTTAGGTATTAAACTAACCTCTCATCTTCCCGACCTATTTCGCCTCAATTACACATCCCTCCTAGCCGCCATCACTGCTCAGTTGGACTCACTGGATCACCAATATCTGTCCTGGTTCGGGAGAAAGAACTTGGTCATGTCTTTGGTGATTCCTAGACTCACTTACCTAATGCAAGTTCTCCCAATAGCTATTCCCAGGTCATACTTCCGTTCCTTAAACAATCAAATTCGGAAATTTATCTGGCAGGGAAGGAGGCCTAGGATCTCCTTTTCAACCCTAACTAAACCTAAACATCTAGGCGGGATAGGCCTCCCAGATCCTGAAAAATACATGAAAGCTATACACTTGTGTAGAGTAGTGGAATGACTTAGACCCTCCCAGCAAAAGCAATGGCTAGCTTTGGAAAATGTATACTTTCCCTCTACCCTTAGGGCCTTGTTGTTGGCGGATAGACCACTTCCCTCCCGAGCTTCTATACCTAATCCTCTAGTTCGTACAACTATTAAGGTGTGGGAGTGGTTCTTCGCTAACTATCGGGCCCTAACTTTACCTTCTCCTCTTCTACAAATTAGGGATATAATCTATCTTTCACCACGTGAGCTGAGAGATTCCTCTCCCATTGAGATCAGATCCTCTAAAAATGACAGTACTAGATCTACTCGATAAAGATGGATGCATTCTATCAGACCTACTACTTAAAGAGACCCTGAACCTCCCTCCCTCGAGTACCTTACTCTTTAATTATCTTAGAAAAGCCCTCCTCTATTGGGCAAAATTACTGAACACTCAAAGCGCCCCAGATTGGTTTGAAAATCTGTTGACAACCTCCAAATACCCCTCCAAACGTATCTCCACTATGTACAAAAGACTAGGTCTCCCTCTCACGAATGCCAAACCAGCTTTCATTGGTTTATGGGAGAGAGACTTGAAGAGACAGTTCTCTCAGAAAGAGACTACTAAACTTTGTACTATCTCCCATAAACTCTCCCGTTGCGTGCGGGTTCAGGAGAATGGGTATAAAGTATTGTCTAGGTGGTACAAAACCCCAGATAAAATCTCTCTGTACTACCCCAATGTTTCTGACCGCTGCTGGAGATGTAAGACCATGAAAGGCACCTTTTTCCACATTTGGTGGGAATGCCCTAAAATAGCTGATTGGTGGAAAGCCATTTTCCGAATTAGCAATAATGTCTGCAAATCTACATTCTCATGTACTCCTGAAATTGCGCTTCTCTCATTTGGCATTCCGGGAAGGGACGTATATACACTGTCCCTTTTTTCTTTCTTGATCTCGGCCTGATGATCCCCATCCATTGGCGCTCTCTTGAAGCTCCTAGTGTTTACCAATAGCTTAATAAAGTGGATCAGCTGTACCACCTGGAAGAACTTTCCCACTGGGAACTGAGTACTAGAGCCACCTTTCTATCCATCTGGTTGTTATGGAAAAAAAATAGGCACTTCGCTTGACACCTCTTATACGATATAGCTACCTCTATGTAAACATGACTGTTTACCCCTCCTTTTCTTTTATGTTCTTTTTGAATGTTCATATGTACAATTGTTCTGTAACTCACTGATTTATACATGAATGACCATTGTCAAATATGCACCTATTTTTATACCTTGGCGTACTCCAATGTCATTCTCATTTGACTTATTGAACAAAAACAATAAAAATTGTTAATGAAAAAAAAAAAAGAAAAGAGACACATTTGTGGACGCAGGTATATCACAGGCCTCAATCAGCTGTTAGTTAAAGCTGGTATATCACCCTCCAGCAGTAATTTTGTTGACACAGGTATATGGAAATCCTCAATCACTATTTTGTGGAAGCTGATATATGGCAGGCCTCAATCAGTTGTTAGTTGAAGCAGGTATGATACTCTCAAACAGCAATTTTGTGGATGCAGGTATATGGAAAACCTCAATCACTATTTTGTGGAAGCTGATATATGGCAGCGAATAAACCAAAAAACCTATGAGTAGCGTTATATCCCTTTAAAAAATATTACTTTATTAATTACACTTTCAAAAACATTAAATGCATACAGTAGGGAGTCAATAATAAGGTGCCACCTGCTTTATGCACGTAAAAAATGGCTAACAGTGTCTATACAGAGTCAAAGGAAAACCTCTACTATATATCAAAGAACTCATATCTACCTAAAGTGACTGACAGGGTGTTAGAAAGGTACCCCCTATATAAGAAAGAATGCAGGACTGTGACAACAGAGGCTGACTATGATCTATGAATAAATGGCATAAGTTGGATCAGACCAACTAAGTAATATGAACCCAACTGATAATACCTCAAAGTAATGGCTGAGAAACAAGTGGCTCCTTCCCCTTCCCTTTTTGGTTGATGCATTGATATTTTGAGTACTCCCATTAGGCTTATACTATGAAAAAGGGTCACTAGTGTGTGTATCTGATATATGGCAGGCCTCAATCAGTTGTTAGATGAAGCTGGTATATCATCCTTAAGCAGTAATTTTGTGGACGCAGGTATATTTAAAACCTCAATCACTATTTTGTGGAAGTTGATATATGGCAGGACTCAATCCGTTGTTAGTTGAAGCAGGTATATCAAAACCCGCAATCTGTATTTTGTGGATGCAGGTATATGGAAAACCTCAATCACAATTCTGTGGAAGCTGATATATGGCAGGACTCAATCTGTTGTTAGTTGAAGCAGGCATATCACTCTCAAGCAGTAATTTTGTGGATGCAGATATATGGAAAACCTCAATTAATATTTTGTTGACGCTGATATATAGAAGGCCTCAATCAGTTGTTAGTTGAAGCAGGTATATCACCCTCAAGCAGTAATTTTGTGGACGCAGGTATATGGAAAACCTCTATCACTATTTTGTGGAAGCTGATATATGGAAGGCCTCAATCAGTTGTTAGTTCAAGCAGGTATATCAAAACCCGCAATCTGTATTTTGTGGACACAGGTATATGGAAAACTTCTAGCACTATTTTGTGGAAGCTGATAGATTGCAGCCCTCAATCAGTATTTTCTGGAAGCATACAAATGCACTACAATATACTTTCTATGTTAGAAAGTATATTATAAGTATATCACACCCCTCTTTGTATCACACCTATCGATAGCAGAACGTTACCAGTCCTTAAAAGGACTTTTGTGTCCCTATTAGCTAGCGTTTGGTGTCCCTAAGTTCCTAACAGCCTGCTCCAAAATGCAACCTCTCCCTACACTGGCAAAACACACAATGTAAAATGGCTGCCAGATCGGGTTTTGTTATAGGGTTGGGGGTGTGTCTATGTGCTAAAAAATGTCAAATGGCTGTCCTGTCCCACTTGATGGATGTGTCATGGGTAAAAACTCGGCGCAATGCGAAAGAATATGGCACCGGCGGACATCGCCATATGTTCGCATGTTTGGCGAATTGCGACACGCAAAGTTCACTGCGAAACGACCGCCGGGAGAAACGCAAGGCCATGTCTACTCTTAAGCCCCCAAACATCTCATCTTGACCACTCCTAGGCTTCTGTAAATCTTCTATAACCATTGTCGATCTGACCCCCCCTCAAGAGCTCCTCCATAGGAAAATAATATTTCCTTTCTTCCTTAATAACTCCCCTTCAGATAGATGGTCTTCTTCTCCAAAATATTTGGATGAAGAGGCGTCATCTTCTACATCAGAATAAGTTGGCACAGAAATTCTGGGTGTTCTGCTTCGCGTTATTGAACTGTTGTATAACACTAGTCAGACAGCTTAACAATAATTCAGAAGTCAAGAAACGTGAGACATCAGATCTGTATGTTCTTTTTTCTGAATAACTTTGTAAAACTACAATATAAACATAAACAAAACATATGTGTCAATACATTAAACATAATACAGCAGCCTCACTCCATCAGTGAGAGTACTCACAGACAATTCCATCATAAGTCCAGGAATAGATCAAGAGCTCCTCTGCATGCAGCCTGCTAGATCCATGAGCAGTCATGAAATGGAGGAAATACAGTTCCAGGTTAAAGGTTACTGCCTCTGACTCTGAGAAAAATACACTTCCTGTAAAGTTCTGGCAAAGTAGAAACTAACTTTGACCACTAGATGGCAGCAACGTCAAACATAACATTTCAGTATAATCTTTACAGCACATTACATACATTTATTATGCACAAAATGGGCAGAACATTCCCTGTCTGGCATAATTTATTATGTCACTACCTAAATAACTACTGCTATGCAGAAAAAACTTAGAAACAGGAAATGGAATCCTAGCTAATCTGAAACTAAAACTATAATGTCAGTTATAGGTCTAAGATAAATTTTGGAAGTCCCATTCTTTGCAATCTTGACCTCCACCTTCCTAACATTGCCATCCCTGCTTGGTAGAGAATTGACAATAAGTCCAACGGGCCACTCGTTCCTGCCCTCTTGGCTGTTCTTCAACAGAACAACATCACCCACTTTTACATTTGGGCGGTCCTCAGTCCATTTCCTACGGCGTTGCAGATTTAACAGATACTCCCTCTTCCATCTTTTCCAAAAGGTGTCTGCCAACCATTGTACTTGCTTCCATTGTTTCGCATGGACTTGTGTTGTACTTATGGTTCCGGATGGAGCAGACAAAGAGTTCACCTTTTGAGTCAACAACATTGCTGGGGTAAGGACCATAGGTGTATCTGGGTCAGCTTCAGGCCCTATGAGTGGATAAACATTAGCAGTGTCTATATCCTCACAGTGTGGTTGGTACAGAAAGGATGGGCCTGAGAACCATATAGAGTTCTGAAGGCATGCTGCTTGAGTAGGCCTAGTGGCATAATCTGCAGGGTTTTGCTCTGTAGATACATAGAACCACTGATCTGGGTGTGTAGACTGCCTGATTCTATTCACTCTGTTGGACACATACAGATAGAACCTCCTAGTGGTGTCGCAAATGTACCCTAGGACAGTCTTGCTATTAGTGAAGAATTTCACAGCATCAAAATCAGTGTCTAGTTCATCTGTGATTAGCTCAGACATTTCGACTGCAAGTACGGCAGCACACAACTCTAAACGAGGAATAGTGTGCGCCAGTTTAGGGCTTAATTTGGACTTTCTCATGACAAATCCAACATGACACACATTTTCTGCATCAATTACTTTAAAGTAAGCTACTGCACCTATAACTGTGGTGGATGCGTCTGAGAAGATGCATAGTTCTTTCCTGCAAGCTGATGATAGAGATATGGGCACATAGCATCTGTCTATCTTTAGGTGCTCTAACGCTTGCAAGGATTCTGTCCATTGAACCCACTCACTTAGTCTCTCTTGTGGAAGCAATGCATCCCATTGACTTTTCCCAGATGACAGTTCACAAACTAAGGCCTTACCTCTTATAGTAACAGGTGATACAAACCCTATGGGATCATAGAGGCTATTTACGGTGGATAGAATGCCTCTACGTGTAAAAGGCTTTTCCTCTGAGGAAACTCTGAAAACAAAATTATCATTTTCTAGATCCCAACTTAGGCCTAGGCTTTTCTGCAAGGGAAGGGTGTCTGTACCTAGGCAAAGATCTTTAAGGTCTTTAGCTCTGTCTGCTACAGGGAAGGCTTCCATTACTTTTTGGCTGTTGAAAGCGATTTTATGAAGACGCTGATTGGATTCTGCCAGCATTTGCTTTGCTTTACTGAGGATGGAGATTGCATCTTTAGGTGTGCTAGCAGAAGCGAGTCCATCATCTACATAAATATGTCTCAATACAAAGTGTTTGGCTTCTTGTCCATAGCACTCTGCATTTTTCTGGGCAGCCTTTTGCATGCAGTATATAGCGACAGCAGGAGAGGGGCTATTGCCAAATACGTGCCCTTTCATTCTGTACTCGACAACTTCTTTGTCTATGTCATTGTCTTTGTACCAGAGAAAACGTAGAAAGTCTCTGTGGTCTTCTCTGACAAGAAAGCAATAAAACATTTGTTGCACATCTGCTGTGAAAGCAACAGGCTCTTTTCTGAAGCGCATGAGGACACCGAGCAAAGTATTGTTTAGGTCAGGGCCACTCAACAGTACGTCATTTAAAGACACTCCTTTATACTCTGCGCTGGAATCAAAAACTATTCTGATTTGGTTAGGTTTGTGTGGATGGTAAACACCAAACATTGGTAGATACCAGTGTTCCCTGTCAGTCTCAAGTGGTCCTGCAACTTCAGCGTGATCATTGTCTAGCATCCCCTTAATGAATTCAGTGAAATCTCTTTTCACTTCTGGCTTTCTCTGCAGTGTTTTGCTGAGTGAATGCAAACGCTTCATGGCTTGCTCTCTGTTACTAGGCAAAACACATCTGGGTGTGCGAAAGGGGAGAGGAGCCACCCAACTGTGATTGTCATCTTGGTAAGCCTCTTTATCCATAATCTTCAAGAAGATCTGATCCTCTATAGAGGGGGCCTGTTTATCATCATCTTTAGTTTTCTGAAATACTGTTATCCCTAGATTGTCTGTCTCAATGTTGTAATTGACTTCTTCTTTACCATATACACTGCGTGCAGAATTATTAGGCAAATGAGTATTTTGACCACATCCTCCTCTTTATGCATATTGTCTTACTCTAAGCTGTATAGGCTCGAAAGCCTACTACCAATTAAGCATATTAGGTGATGTGCATCTCTGTAATGAGAAGGGGTGTGGTCTAATGACATCAACACCCTATATTAGGTGTGCATAATTATTAGGCAACTTCCTTTCCTTTGGCAAAATGGGTCAAAAGAAGGACTTGACAGGCTCAGAAAAGTAAAAAATAGTGAGATATCTTGCAGAGGGATGCAGCATTCTTAAAATTGCAAAGCTTCTGAAGCGTGATCATCGAACAATCAAGCGTTTCATTCAAAATAGTCAACAGGGTCGCAAGAAGCGTGTGGAAAAACCAAGGCGCAAAATAACTGCCCATGAACTGAGAAAAGTGAAGCGTGCAGCTGCCAAGATGCCACTTGCCACCAGTTTGGCCATATTTCAGAGCTGCAACATCACTGGAGTGCCCAAAAGCACAAGGTGTGCAATACTCAGAGACATGGCCAAGGTAAGAAAGGCTGAAAGACGACCACCACTGAACAAGACACACAAGCTGAAAATTCAAGACTGGGCCAAGAAATATCTCAAGACTGATTTTTCTAAGGTTTTATGGACTGATGAAATGAGAGTGAGTCTTGATGGGCCAGATGGATGGGCCCGTGGCTGGATTGGTAAAGGGAAGAGAGCTCCAGTCCGACTCAGACGCCAGCAAGGTGGAGGTGGAGTACTGGTTTAGGCTGGTATCATCAAAGATGAGCTTGTGGGGCCTTTTCGGGTTGAGGATGGAGTCAAGCTCAACTCCCAGTCCTACTGCCAGTTTCTGGAAGACACCTTCTTCAAGCAGTGGTACAGAAAGAAGTCTGCATCCTTCAAGAAAAACATGATTTTCATGCAGGACAATGCTCCATCACACGCGTCCAAGTACTCCACAGCGTGGCTGGCAAGAAAGGGTATAAAAGAAGAAAATCTAATGACATGGCCTCCTTGTTCACCTGATCTGAACCCCATTGAGAACCTGTGGTCCATCATCAAATGTGAGATTTACAAGGAGGGAAAACAGTACACCTCTCTGAACAGTGTCTGGGAGGCTGTGGTTGCTGCTGCACGCAATGTTGATGGTGAACAGATCAAAACACTGACAGAATCCATGGATGGCAGGCTTTTGAGTGTCCTTGCAAAGAAAGGTGGCTATATTGGTCACTGATTTGTTTTTGTTTTGTTTTTGAATGTCAGAAATGTATATTTGTGACTGTTGAGATGTTATATTGGTTTCACTGGTAAAAATAAATAATTGAAATGGGTATATATTTGTTTTTTGTTAAGTTGCCTAATAATTATGCACAGTAATAGTCACCTGCACACACAGATATCCCCCTAAAATAGCTAAAACTAAAAACAAACTAAAAACTACTTCCAAAAATATTCAGCTTTGATATTAATGAGTTTTTTTGGGTTCATTGAGAACATGGTTGTTGTTCAATAATAAAATTAATCCTCAAAAATACAACTTGCCTAATAATTCTGCACTCCCTGTAGTGTAGAAGAGTCACAGTGTTGTGTTGACCTGCCAAAGCTTTCCTTGACAATGAAGTTGTTGTGACAGGGACTGAGAAGGGATGTGTGTCCATTTGTTAACACAGACGTCCTCAAAGTGCTAATGTTGTCAGGCTGGTGCACTGTCCCCAGGCAAACTTCTCCTACAATGACCCACCCCAGGTCCAGTCTCTGTGTATAGGGGGCATTATAAGGTTCATTGATTTGCTGGCGTACCTTGTGTACCTGAAGGATATCTCTTCCAAGAAGTAGAAGGATAGAAACATCTGGCTCAACAGCTGGGATAAGGTGAGCAATTGAGCGGAGGTGAGGATGGTGATGAGCTACTTCTGGAGATGGAATCTCAGTTTTGTCGTCAGGTATCATGCCACACTCTATTAGGGTAGGAAGTGGGAACTGCACTTTCTTATTGAAGGATTCAATGGTAAAGTCAGTAGCTCTTCTCCCTGTGGTTTCAATTGTCCCTGCACATGTCCTTAGAGTGTATGGAACTGCACTTGCCTTAAGGCTAAAGATATCAAAGAAATCTGACTTTGCAAGGGATCTGTTGCTCTGTTCATCTAGCACTGCATACATTTTCACTGCCCTTTCTCTCTTGCCAGTGGGATACACAGTCACTAGACAGATTTTAGAGCATGATCGTGCACTCTTGCCTTGTCCACATACTTCGGTGCAATTAGACATTACAGAGGAGAGTGGGGTGTCTTGTTGCTCCCTGCCCTGATCTTTCCTGGGTTCTACAGTCTCTAGTGGGGCAGGAGCAGTGCCAGGGTGCAAAGCTGCAATATGTCTCTCACTGCCACATTCTGTACATTCTACTGGTATTTTGCAGTCTTTGGCAATGTGATAAGTAGATCCGCAGCACTTGAAACAGATGTCGTTTTGTTTAAGGAAGGACATCCGCTCTGCAATGGGTTTGCTTCCAAAGCCTTTGCATTTCTTTAGTGGATGTGTTTTTTTGTGTATTGGGCAATGTCTATCAGGGTTTTCTATGGTGTGTACCTTGTGGGTGCTTTGGTAGTCTGTGACTTCTGAAGGTACAGCTGTTTTGTGTGTGGATACATAGGTCCTACCGTGAGGTCTGTGAGGTCTCTCAGGTCTGTGTGATTGATTGTCGCTGGTGGTGAAGGCAAAACTGGGATCACTTCGGATTTTCGCTTGCTGTCGGACAAACCTAGAAAATACAGAGAAAGGGGGAAAAGCGACTCCATAATCTTCTTTGAATTTACCTCCTACAGACATCCATTTGTCTTGCAGATTTGAGGGTAGTTTCTCTACTATGGTATTAGTGCCTCTAGCTGTATCTAGATACGAAAGTCCTTGCAAGTAGCCATCCTCTTTGGCATATTCTCTCTCTAGTAGAAGATCACTTAGTTCTTGTAGCCGCACGTTGTCTTTGTAGCCCACCTTGGGAAAGACTTCAAGTTTTTTCAACAGTGCTCCTTCTATTACCTCTGGGGATCCATACGTTTCTTCTAGTCTTCTCCAGGTCATGTTGAGTCCTGCTGCAGGGTTGAACAGGTTTGCTCTTCTCATCCTCTTAGCATGCTCTGCTGACTCGATGCCAAGCCATTTTAACATTAAATTAAGCAGTTTTGCTGGTGATAAGTTCAGACCTTCAGTGGCATTCAGAAAGGAAGATTTCCATGCCCAATAGTTTTCAGGACAGTCATCAAATTGGAGAACGCCTGAGCTAACCATTTCTTTGCGGATGAGATATTTGGTGACATCCACTGCACATTGTTGTTCGCGCATGTAATCTATAGGTTGAGGTGATGGGAACACTTGTTTTTTGTTCTTAGGGGTTTCTGGTGCTTCATTCTTGGTTTGCTGGCAGCCGCTGACCTCATGTGGTTGATTGGGCCTGCTCAGGGGGTATGTTGCTCTCGGCCTGAATTACTTTGCTTCAGGTTTAAGAGACTGTTCCTTTGTATGCGCATCAGTAAGGTTCTGGATGTACTCACTTGTACGATCTGCAGAGAATAGAGGTTTTTCTGGAACCTCTGAGTCTTTATATGATTTTTCACTTCCTGACCGACTTGTTCCCATGTAGGCAGCGGCCTCTGCTTCAGCAGCTGCAGCTGCAGTCTGTCGCTTCAGGATGAGCAATTTTGATTCTAAAACCGCTTTTTCTTGTGCTAGGGCAGATTTCTTTGCTGCTAACTCCTGCATCATCATGGCTTCTTTTTCTGCGTACTGTAGCTGGACGCGGCCGAGGACATCTTGCTAGCCCGTGAAGTTCTGGACACATGCGACTTTGTATCGTCTTGCTGGGCAATAGGAATGTTCTCCCTGCCTTGCTGTGTCGGTGGTAGCGTGGCATCAGCCTGGTACTTTGTTCCTGATCTTAGACTCATGTTGCAGTAATGGCGTCTCAGTTTATTACAGGCTGCCACGTGGGTTGTCTTTTTACTGTTCTGCTTCGCGTTATTGAACTGTTGTATAACACTAGTCAGACAGCTTAACAATAATTCAGAAGTCAAGAAACGTGAGACATCAGATCTGTATGTTCTTTTTTATAAATAACTTTGAAAAACTACAATATAAACATAAACAAAACATATGTGTCAATACATTAAACATAATACAGCAGCCTCACTCCATCAGTGAGAGTACTCACAGACAATTCCATCATAAGTCCAGGAATAGATCAAGAGCTCCTCTGCATGCAGCCTGCTAGATCCAGGAGCAGTCATGAAATGGAGGAAATACAGTTCCAGGTTAAAGGTTACTGCCTCTGACTCTGAGAAAAATACACTTCCTGTAAAGTTCTGGCAAAGTAGAAACTAACTTTGACCACTAGATGGCAGCAACGTCAAAAATAACATTTCAGTATAATCTTTACAGCACATTACATACATTTATTATGCACAAAATGGGCAGAACACTGGGTTTTTAAGTAGGTACAGGGATGAGCTAGGGCCCGACAATGAAGCTATAGAAGATTTAATTTCTTCCTGTATCATATATTTTTTTATTTCTGATAGAATAGATGGGTGTTCTTCCTTCAACAGATCCTGAATACATTCTTTACATTTATCTTTTCTTAATCTTCAGGCAGTCTTTTTGTGCAAGTAGAACATTTTAGAGAACTAAGCTTTGTCTTTGACTCTTTACCCTATTTAAGAGAGTCAGAGAGAACAACCACACATTACTACACTGCAGAGTATATTATACTGTAGGGAATCGCTCTGGTAGGCAGGGTAAGCGGTCGCAGTAAAGAGGCAAAAAACTGTTTGTAAAGCAAAACTTCAGTGTTTATTCACACATAAGGTGTAGCACAAAACGCAAGTCACTTTGCAGTCTTGGTGTTTGTTCACAGACACGAAAAGTTCATAAAGCAAGAAAGTCACCTTATCTCCTTGGTGTTAGTTCACACCCTGCTGGCAGTTCTGCCCCGTCAAGTCCATAAGCAGGCTTTAGGAGGCCTGTTTCCCCTACACCCAGGACTCAGCCCTCCAACTCGGCACAAGCCTCAGATCCCAACACAGAGAGATCCCCTCTGCTGATCCCAGCTGTCTTTGAAAGGCAGCTAGGTGTAGCCAAAACCCCGGACCGGCACCTGAGATCCAGTCCGGTGTTTGACCCCACCTGCCCTCTAATCGGTCCAGCAGAACACACTGGGAGAAAAATACCTGTTTTCCCAGACAATACCCTTTGCCGTTTGTCATGTGACGCCATTCATGTGCACGGCCCTTTGTACCTTCCCCAGCCTTCTGGAGAGAACCGCCCGGCTTGTTTCCCACTGATTTTAAGAGAGCCCAGGAGATTAAATGTAGCAGTTGGAGGCTGCGGCAGAGCAGCGAGCACCGCATATATTCCCTCTGCCCAGCATTAGCTAAGGCCGCAGAAGGACAGAGGGATACAGGACACTGCACAGGTAAATCTAAGGAGGGTTCCCAGCCCCCGATAGACCCATCCTGGAATAAAAATAAACTCTTCACCAGCCACATGAGAGAGGCCGCTCTCTGACCTGACCCCTGTAGGGACAGGAAACACTGAGGAAAGAGGGTGGGTGGGGTAATTTAAACTCTCTCTGTGTTCCTGCCCCTAAAGAGGTCAAGGGTCAATCTCCTTGTGGCCGTCATGGTGGATGAAATGGAAAATGGAGACAAAAGAGAATTTGGATTATTTCAAAGGTTTTTATATATATTTTTTTAAATAGTAAAGCAAAAAAAAAAATACAAGTTTGGCATCACCAAATTTCTATTGACTCGGAGAATAAGAATGTTATGTCATTTTTTAGCACACAATAAATGCTGTCATGTAAAAAAAAAAAAAATTTTTTGCGGAATTGTATTATTATTTTTTTTCAATTTAGAAATGTTTTCCCATTTTCCAATAACATACAATGTACAGTCGTGGCCAAAAGTTTTGAGAATTACATAAATATTGGAAATTGGAAAAGTTGCTGCTTAAGTTTTTATAATAGCAATTTGCATATACTCCAGAATGTTATGAAGAGTGATTCTTCTTTGCCATGAAAATTAACATAATCCCCAAAAAAAATTTCCACTGCATTTCATTGCTGTCATTAAAGGACCTGCTGAGATCATTTCAGTAATCGACTTGTTAACTCAGGTGAGAATGTTGACGAGCACAAGGCTGGAGATCATTATGTCAGGCTGATTGGGTTAAAATGGCAGACTTGACATGTTAAAAGGAAGGTGATGCTTGAAATCATTGTTCTTCCATTGTTAACCATGGTGACCTGCAAAGAAACGCGTGCAGCCATCATTGCATTGCATAAAAATGGCTTCACAGGCAAGGATATTGTGGCTACTAAGATTGCACCTCAATCAACAATTTATAGGATCATCAAGAACTTCAAGGAAAGAGGTTAAATTCTTGTTAAGAAGGCTTCAGGGCGTCCAAGAAAGTCCAGCAAGCGCCAGGATCGTGGATTCAGCTGCAGGATCGGAGTGCCACCAGTGCAGAGCTTGCTCAGGAATGGCAGCAGGCAGGTGTGAGCGCATCTGCACGCACAGTGAGGCAAAGACTTTTGGAAGATGGCCTGGTGTCAAGAAGGCCAGCAAAGAAGCCACTTCTCTCCAAAAAAAAACATCAGGGACAGATTGATCTTCCGCAGAAAGTATGGTGAATAGACTGCTGAGGACTGGGGCAAAGTCATATTCTCAGATGAAGCCTCTTTCCGATTGTTTGGGGCATCTGGAAAAAGGCTTGTCCGGAGAAGAAAAGGTGAGCGCTACCATCAGTCCTGTGTCATGCCAACAGTAAAGCATCCTGAGACCATTCATGTGTGGGGTTGCTTATCATCCAAGGGAGTGGGCTCACTCTCAATTTTGCCCAAAAACACAGCCATGAATAAAGAATGGTACCAAAACACCCTCCAACAGCAACTTCTTCCAACAATCCAACAACAGTTTGGTGAAGAACAATGCATTTTCCAGCACGATGGAGCACCTTGCCATAAGGCAAAAGTGATAACTAAGTGGCTCGGGGACCAAAACGTTGACATTTTGGGTCCATGGCCCTGAAACTGCCCAGATCTTAATCCCATTGAGAACTTGTGGTCAATCCTCAAGAGGCGGGTGGACAAACAAAAACCCACTAATTCTGACAAACTCCAAGAAGTGATTATGAAAGAATGGGTTGCTATCAGTCAGGAATTGGCCCAGAAGTTGATTGAGAGCATGCCCAGTCGAATTGCAGAGGACCTGAAAAAGAAGGGCCAACACTGCAAATACTGACTCTTTGCATAAATGTCATGTACCGTATTTTTCGCCCCATAAGACGCACTTCCCCCCCCCCCTTAAAGTGGGGGGAAAATGCCCCTGCGTCTTATGGGGCGAATGCTTCCATTTTGCATCGCAGTCTGCGACGCTGCAGCATCGCAGACTGCGATGTATGAGCCGGGAAATAGGAGGGTCTGGAGTCCGGAACTAGGGGCGGGGCCCGGTGCAGTCACTGTACTCCGGGCCCCACCGCTCACCGCAGTATTTATAAACATGATTCCTTATCCTGTTATTAAGTTTAACTAACGCTGCGCTCTCCCATGTTCCCATGTCCCCCTGTATCCCCACAGCACTTACGAACACGCTTCCATAGCAGGCAGAGTGGACGACAGCAGTAACGTGCTGTGGGGATACAGGGGGACATGGGAACATGGGAGAGTGCAGCGTTAGTTAAACTTAATAACAGAATAAGGAATCATGTTTATAAATAATTCGACGAGCAGAGGGCCGGTGTATTTTGGGGTACACTGTTATGAGGGGGATCTGTGGATGACATATAGCAGTGTCATCCACAGATCCCCCCATAACAGTTCCATCCACAGATCCCCCACCCCATAACAATGCCATCCACAGAGCCCCCCACCCCATAACAATGCCACCCACAGATCTACCACCCCATAGCAGTACCATCCACAGATCCCACACCCCATAACAATGCCATCCACAGATCCACCCACCCCATAACAATGCCATCCACAGATCTCCCACCCCATAGCAGTACCTTCTACAGATCCCCCATAACAGTGCCATCCACAGATCCCCCATAACAGCGCCATCCACAGATCCCCTATAACAGTGCCATCCACAGATCCCCCATAACAGTGCCATCCACAGATCCCCCATAACAGTGCCATCCACAGATCCCCCATAACAGTGCCATCCACAGATCCCCCACATGACAGTGCGTCATCCACAGATCCCCCATAATAGTGTCATGCACAGACCACCATTAATTCAAAACCCACCAAAAGCACACCATTTGGTTAAAAATATTTTTTTCTTATTTTCCTCCTCAAAAACCTAGGTGCGTCTTATAGGCCGGTGTGTGTTATAGGGCGAAAAATACGGTAATTGTCGATAAAAACCTTTGAAACGTATGAAGTGCGTGTAATTATATTTCACTACATCACAGAAACAACTGAAACAAAGATCTAAAAGCAGTTTAGCAGCAAACTTTGTGAAAACTAATATTTGTGTCATTCTCAAAACTTTTGGCCACGACTGTAAATTGAATGGTGCCCTTAAATAGTACAACTTATCCCCCCCAAAATAGGCCCTTATATGGCTATATAAATGGAAAAAGTAAGCAAGTTATGCCTATAGTAATGTTGGGAAAAAAATAAAAATGCAAAACCCAAAAATGGGCCCCGTACTATATGCTCTGAAAACAATACAAACAATGAAGAACTTACAAATAAATTTAAAAATGTACACATTAAAATTGTAAATTGCTCTGTTCTGTCAAATAGAAAACTACTGAAAGAACTGAAATTATTTTTTTAACACTGTAGACATGAATCCCTTTAAAAAAAAATAAAAAATCCATATACGAAGTGTAAAATCGAAGCCAGTGCTAAAGTGAGTATAGTGCATAGGAATATATCCTGTAAAATTAGTTACCATGTACTGGAATAGAAGCTGTACCAATCTCTTTGCACAGAGCTCCCCCAGTGGCAACTCCATGAAAATGAAGTGTTTTCTTGTTGAGAAAAGAAGTTCAGTGTCACGCCCCCACCTCCCCAGGCCATGTAACAGTTTGGTGGTCTGACTCCATTTAAGGTAGGCCACTGGTCGCACTCCTGGTTTTGGTAGTTATTTTGTATGAATGATGAACCAGAGGTGCTTGTCTGGTAAAATATTACTTCGGTTTAAAGATGTATTCAATATTAAAGCCAAGGTTTATTGCTTAGGGTTTCTTCAGACCTAACATTTTTGTGGCGATACCTAATATATATATATATACAGTACAGACCAAAGGTTTGGACACACCTTCTCATTCAAAGAGTTTTCTTTATTTTCATGACTATGAAGGCATCAAAACTATGAATTAACACATGTGGAATTATATACATAACAAACAAGTGTGAAACAACTGAAAATATGTCATATTCTAGGTTCTTCAAAGTAGCCACCTTTTGCTTTGATTACTGCTTTGCACACTCTTGGCATTCTCTTGATGAGCTTCAAGAGGTAGTCCCCTGAAATGGTCTTCCAACAGTCTTGAAGGAGTTCCCAGAGATGCTTAGCATTTGTTGGCCCTTTTGCCTTCACTCTGCGGTCCAGCTCACCCCAAACCATCTCGATTGGGTTCAGGTCCGGTGACTGTGGAGGCCAGGTCATCTGGCACAGCACCGCATCACTCTCCTTCATGGTCAAATAGCCCTTACTTTCAAAGTTTTCCCAATTTTTCGGCTGACTGACTGACCTTCATTTCTTAAAGTAATGATGGCCACTCATTTTTCTTTACTTAGCTGCTTTTTTCTTGCCATAATACAAATTCTAACAGTCTATTCAGTAGGACTATCAGCTGTGTATCCACCTGACTTTTCCTCAACGAGACTGATGGTCCCAACCCCATTTATAAGGCAAGAAATCCCACTTATTAAACCTGACAGGGCACACCTGTGAAGTGAAAACCATTTCAGGGGACTACCTCTTGAAGCTCATCAAGAGAATGCCAAAGCAAAAGGTGGCTACTTTGAAGAACCTAGAATATGACATATTTTCAGTTGTTTCACACTTGTTTGTTATGTATATAATTCCACATGTGTTAATTCATAGTTTTGATGCCTTCAGTGTGAATCTTCAATTTTCATAGTCATGAAAATATAGAAAACTCTTTGAATGAGAAGGTGTGTCCAAACTTTGTCTGTACTGTATATATTTTTGTTTATGAGAACTTAAAGGGATCCTAGAAAAGGGTTTTTATTTTTGGATATATTCAGTCAGAAAGAAATTGAGTACATCTATTTTGAATATCCGATTATCTCCATCTTTCACGCATTACCAAAGGTTGACAAAAAAGCGTTTCCACCACCCATGAGACCGATAGTTGCCGTCATTGGCTCATATACAGAAGGTTTATCTGAATGGGTGGACTCCCTTCTGCAGCCTCTGGTTTCTCTCATGCCAGGTTTTCTAAAGGACACAGGTGCAGCTTTACAATCTTTTGAGGGTTTTTTGTGGAGGGATGAATTTACATGGATAACAGCAGATGTTATTTCACTGTACACGAATATACCCCATCAACTTGGGATTAAGGCTGTACGGTGGTATTTGGCCACCAACAGTAACTATACAGTGGAACTCCAGGACTTCTTATGCACAGCAATAAATTTTTTGCTTAAACACAATTTTTTTATGCTTAATGGAAATGAAGTCTCTGGAGTTTCTATGGGAGCAAAAGTTTCACCCTCTATTGCCAATATTTTTATGGCGTGGTGGGAGAAGCATTTTTTATTTTCAGAGATGAATCAATTTTTTCAATGCATTAAATGGTATGGCCGCTATATAGATTATATGTTAATAGTATGGCAAGGCAAGTTAGCGACCATAGCATTGTTTGAAGAATTTTTTAATCAGGGTGTTGGGTCATTAAAATTTAATCTACTGTGTGATTCCAGCTCCTGGCCACTTCTTGCCGTCTATCACATGTAATAAAAAATATACCGAGGGGGGAAATGTTTAGGGCAAGACATAATTGCTCCAATATGTCTGTTTTCATACAGGAAGCAAAAAAAATGTAATTAGATTACAGGCAAGACAGTACAGAGCCGAGTCCATAGAGAAGGCTAGACAATGGGCTTCATTGCTTGAAAGAAAAAATATAGTGTTCCCCAATAATATTAAGAGTACATCCAGTAAAACAGGGAGAATAAAAAATAATAATAAAAAATAAACAACACCAAGGGGTTAACAGATAAACCTATTATTTTTGTCACAGGCTATAGTGAAGAATTTCAGTATATCTGTAGAATCGTTCATCGTCACCTACCAGCATTTAATTATGATAAAGACTGGAAAAACATAGTATCGGCAGGAATAAAATGTGTTGCACGTAAAGCCCCCACTATAGGACAAAAGGTCAGTCCGAGTTTGTTTTATGACCACCCAAGACAAACACATACCTGGCTTTCCTACAAAGGCAGCTATAAATGTGGAAGTAACAGGTGCATTTGCTGTAATCACATAACCGTTACCTCCACAGTTAGTGGAGTGGTTTACACAATTCAACAGTATCTGAATTGTAACACGGAGTTTGCCATACATGTGATTACGTGCAAAGACTGCCATTTACAATACGTAGGGTGTACGGCTAAACAGATCAAAGTCAGAATAGATCAAAGTCAGAATACGAAAACATTTATCTGATATTCCCCATTTCAGAACACGTAATGTTTCAGCCGCTAGTTTACATTTTGCTACAGTTCACAAAGGGAATATGTCTGCATTTGTGGTACAGGGAGTGGAGGGGGTACTTGCACCGATCAGAGGGGGCGACCATAAACAAAAGCTTCTAAGTAGGGAGGCTTTTTGGATGTTTAGGTTGGGGAGTTGTGCCCCTAACGGTCTGAATAAAAAACATGACTTAGTGTTACAGTATAAGTGATTGTTTTTAATAGGCCAGATCCCGAGGGACGGCTTTTCTTAGGTGTCTTGTGGTTTCCCCTTGCAGGGTCCCACTACGCGACGGTCGGCACCGCAAACTTGTTTTAATTATGTTTTAATGTCATGTAATATGCCTGCATTTTGTACTTTATCTCCTGTGATATTCTCCCATGTCACAATGTGATTCTACATGCAAGCTCCTTTACACAGGCCTAGTTAGGGTGCACTACACTTGTTTCTCCACAAGATGGAACTGTGTCAGTGTATATATAGCTTAGCGCAGACCTAGTTAGGCAGTTGAGTTCAGTTGAGTTCAGAGTTCATTCTAGAACAGACCAGTTCACTCATGAGCTTAGTCAGAAAGCAGCAGCAATGTAGCTGTATAGCTGGAGAGAGGCCTATTCACAGCCACAGTTTCAAGCTTACAACTATTCTACCTAGAGGTGAGCAATCCACTCCTATAGATCGCTCCTCCGGGGTGACCAGTGTCCAAGCTGCATTCAGCCAAGTATCTAAGGGATTACTACAGTTTATTCAAGACAAAGGATTAACAAGACAGCCATTACTTGAGGGCTTACTAGGCACCTTTGTACCAGGTGTAGGAGACAGCGTCAGGCATCCACATCGCCAGTTCAAACCCTGAGGACAGTTTAGGCCAACTGTCAGAACAACATTGGAATAGAAGTTCAAGGATTTAGAAAAGCACCTTCAACCAAGGTTAGAATAAGGCCAGAGTTTTTACCAGTGTAAGACTTTCATATTTTATAAGTCTAGTCTGACGCAGTAGCTTTCATATTCATTACAAAGAGCCTGTTTCCACTAAGGACTTGCATTTCCCTTTCCCCCATATGCATGGGAGACTGTGCTTAATGTCTGGCTGTATCAAGAGACTGTTATTACTTTGGATGTACTGTTACCAGGATTTATCTTCAGTAAAGTTCCACCCTGGATTTCATTCTTCTTGTCTCAGTTTCAAGTTCCTCAATTAACACTACAGTAAATGGTTGTACCTCCATACAAAAGGTACTGGCGTCACGACTACAAGGGACCTTTCCATAGGCACATTAATACAGACCATCAAGGGTACTTCGAATCACCATCTGGCCTGTGTCCCTTACACCAGAGTGTGCCCCAGAGAATCCTTGTGCCGTTCTCCTCTTCACTTATTCGAGCCTGACCAGGGATGACGTAACCGTGAGTACCCAGAACTGTATTTACCTCGGCCCACCTATTGCTCACACCGTAACCTCAGGTGTAATTCCTGTTAGGTCTGGCATACCGCACCCTTCCTTAGGAGGCATGTGATGGTAATAACTTATTAGCTGTGCCCAGCACATGCTTATAAGGAAGGGGTTTCTTTCCACTTTTTTATGCCATGATTAAGGACCAACATTTGCAGGTCCGAAGCGCGTAGACAGCACCAATGGGCCATGGTGGATGGATAAAACAGCCGCAGGATTGTTGCCATGAGGGACAGGAGTCTGAAAACTAATAGCTGCCATATAATATGTTGGCCAAATAGGTGCTGTTGCTGTTATGGGGTTTAGGCTGGTTAGGTGCATGGCACAATTGGCAAACTATTTCTGTTGTGGCCTGCAATCTCCTGAAAATGCCCCTTTTGTATGAGAATTACACAAAGGGGCCACATGGGACCATTAGTTGATCACTATATACATTTTCCCTAATAATTAAAGTTACACTTACCGCTAACATCCTGAAACTACACATGAAGAGTACCTAGTGGCACGGTAGGTGACCAGCAGTTGGATCCAACAAAATGGTTATGGGGCATTCCAGGAGTGACAGATGAAGAAAGCACCCTCCCCTAGTTGCAAACTCACCAACCGCTCTGGAGGGCAGGTGGAAGATCCTTCTTCTGCCATCTGCTTTTCCTCCTTTATCACATCATCTAAGGCTAGGGCTACACAACAACATGTGTCACATGACACATAGGGCATAACTACACTACAACATGTGTCGCACGACAATTTTTATAATGATAGTCTATGGTGTCGCACTGCGACATGCTGCAACTGCGACGGGACAGTCCATTTCGAATAGATTTTTTGCAACTGTCAAGTCGCAGCATGTCGCATGTCGCAGTGAAACACCATAGACTATCATTATAAACATTGTTGCGCGACATTGGTGCGACAAAATGTCACGCAACAAATGTCGTTGTGTAGCCCTAGCCTAATACTGGTGATATGTCATCAGTAATATCTAGCTCCTCCTTTCTCTGCATCTTGCTGACTTTTCTCAGGTATGGAGACTGCAAATGATGATTTTGAAGAAGTAAAGCCAGCAAAAGATGAGGATGGTCATCATTAAGACCTGGAACCCATAAGGGGTGCATAAAAACAGAATAATATCTATATTCTACTACATACTACTTACATACTACTGTAGTACCAATAACTTGGACAGGTGCACGTTCAACTTCTGTGCCATTGGATGAACGCATGCATACTGTTATCTTTTTACAATCACCTCGGTGATCGATTGCTGTCGAAACAAGTAACATAGTTTATAAGGCTGAAAAAAGATCTGTCCATCCAGTTCAGCCGGTTGTCCTGCAAGTTGATCCAGAGGAAGGCAAAAAACCCTGGGGAGGTAGAAGCCAATTTTCTCCACTTTAGGGTGGAAAAATTCCTTCCCAACTCCAATCAGGCAATCAGAATAACCCCCTGGATCAACGACCCATTTCTAGTAACTATAACCTGTAATACACTCCAGAAATACATCCAGGCCCCTCTTGAACTCTTTTAGTGAACTCACCATCACCACCTCCTCAGGCAGAGAGTTCCATAGTCTCACTGCTCTTACCGTAAAGAATCCTCTTCTATGTTTGTGTACAAACCTTCTTTCCTCCAGACGCAGAGGATGTCCCCTCGTCACATTCACAGTCCTTGGGATAAATAGATGATGGGATAGTTCTCTGTACTTACCCCTTATATATTTATACATACTTATTAGATCTCCCCTGAGTCATCTTTTTTCTAAGGTGAATAACCCTAATTTTGACAATCTTTCAGGGTACTGTAGTCCACTTATTTCAGTTATTACTTTAGTTGACCTCCTCTGAACCCTCTCCAGCTCTGCTATGTCTGCCTTATTCACAGGAGCCCAGAACTGTACACAGTACTCCATTTGTGGTCTGACTAGTGATTTGTAAAGTGGTAGGACTATGTTCTCATCACTGGCATCTATACCCCTTTTGATGCAACCCATTATCTTATTGGCCTTGGCAGCAGCTGCCTTATACTGGTTTCTACAGCTTAGTTTGCGGTTCACTAAAATTCCTAGGTCTTTTTCCATGTTAGTGTTACCCAGTGTTTTACCATTTAGTATGTACGGGTGACTTGCATTATTCCTTCCCATGTGCATAACATTACATTTGTCAGTGTTAAACTTTATCTGCCACTTCTCTGCCCAAGCCTCCAATCTATCCAGTTCCATCTGTAGCAATATACTGTCCTCTTCCGTGTTAATTACTTTACACAGTTTAGTGATATCTGCAAAAAATTACATTTTACTGTGCAAGCCTTCAAAATCATTAATAAATATATTGGAGAATAGGGCCCAATACTGACCTCTGAGGTACTCCACTAGTGACAGTGACCCAATCTGAGTGTGTACCATTAATACCCACCCTCTGTTTTCTATCACTGAGCCAGTAGTGATGAGCGGCAGGTGCCATATTCGATTTCGACGAAATTCGCGAATATTCGATAGAAAATTTGTTTTATATTCGTCGAATATTTGTCATTATTCTTGTTATCGCGATTAATATGCGATTTAAATAATCGCGTATTGCGATTTTAACTTAAAGGCTACTCTCCTATTGAAATAGCAATGCGATTAATTCAAGTTATAATAATCGAATTTCGATTTTAACTTAGCACTGCTATATTCCATATTCGTTAATTCTAGCCTAATATGGAATATAGCAGTGCTAAGTTAAAATCGAAATTCGATTATTATAACTTGAATTAATAGAATTGCGATTTCAACTTGGACCTGTTTTTTTTTTTTTTTTTTATAATAATATTTTATTTTGTTTTCAAAATGAAATCACAAAAAAGAGAAAGGGAGAGGGATTACAATATATCAAATCGGATAACTTATCGCTAAATGCAGTGCCAAACATTACAACGTTGTTTCATCATGTAGCAAATCCCCCTCTTATTTTATGCCCACCCTCCCTCCACTCCCACCCCCACCCTCCCTCCACTCCCACCCCCACCCTCCCTCCACTCCCACCCCCACCCCTTTTCTTCCGCGGAGCAGCCGTTATCCCAACTGTTTTTATTTAATATTTTAATTATTTGATGTTATTTTTTCCACCTACCCCATATCTGCTGCCAAACTACTTTTTTTTTTTTCCGTATAGGCAAGGTTATATTCATAAAGCATTACCCTGTCCATATATTCTATCTATTCCTGGAAATTGGGGTATTTTATAGAACCCCAGTATTTAACTATTATTATTTTGGCCAGAGCAATACCCCGGAGCCAGAGTAGTTGCTCGATTTTATTTTTATTTATCTCTGGGAAGGTGCCCAGAATCACAAAGTCAATGCAAGCTTTATATTTCAGGGGGGGAACTGTTCTGTAATTTCCGAAATATTTTGGCCCAGTACTCTTTTATACCCAGGCATTCCCACAGCAAGTGTTTATATTCACCTCTGTCTTTGTTACATTTGTAACAGTTCTGTTTCCTATCTTTATAAAGATTGTGCAAAAAGGCCGGTGTATAGTAGAGACGGTGTATAATTTTTAGGAGAATCCATGCATGGGTAGGGGAGACCGTGGACCTTTTAATATTTTTATAAACAATGTCCCATGTAATGGGTTCCACGTTCTGCAGGTCCCTTTCCCATTTACCTTCAGCTCTAAATGTAACCTGATTAGTGTATTCGTGTTTTAACTTAGCATATATTAAAGATACAGCAGAAGTGTTTAACGTCATATCATAACAGAAGTCTAAAAAGGAATTCTGTACAATATCTAAATAATTCTTATTTTCAGTGTAGTGTATAGCTTGTCGTAATTGTGCATAGCGAAATTTATCAATAAGTGTTGCTGAAATGTCATTTAAGGGCTTAATCTGTCCCCTATCAAAAACTTGTGAAATTAAATATATCCCCTGTTTTTCCCAGTATCTAACATCACCCATTTGATTAATTTGTGGTAAATGTGTATTCCCCCACAAGGGAGTATACTGAACCGCTTGGGATACTCCGACCATGCGTCGAACTTGTTGCCAGGTGTGCTCAAGCATTTTTCTGAAAGGATTTATTATTGTTTTCTTCTCAGAGGGGCCTTTCTCAAGAATAGAGAAGACATCCTCTCTAGGTCCACAGTTCTCCCTAAAAATAAGCCGTATGCATCTTTCGGTTCCTTACACACCATCTCAGCTGTGCAGCCAAGTAATATCCTTTTAGAAAGGGGGCGGAGATGCCACCCTCTTCTTTATAAAGGTACTGTATTTTGATTCTAACTCGTTTGCGCCCCCATATTAATTCATTGAAAAGAGTCTCCAATTTATTAAAGAACTTATCTTCTATCGTTATTGGACTTGCATTGAGTACGTATAGTAACATCGGTAATAGTGTCATTTTAATAAGCGCTATACGATTAATTTGTGACAGAGGCAACCTTAACCATGTTCTGATTTTTCCCTTAACCTTGTCTATTATTGGGAGTATGTTCAATTTCTCAAAGTGTTTCAGCTTGGTCCCTATATGGATACCCAGATATAGTAGCGATTCTGCTGGGGTCAGGACGCTCACCCGATAGTTATAACCCGGTGGAACAGGGCGTCTCAATGGGAGAAACTTAGATTTTTCCCAGTTAATCTTGTATCCAGATAGGGATCCAAACTCATCTATAATTTCCATAACCCTGGGTAGATTCCTATGACCCTCCCCCAAAAATAATAGAGCATCGTCCGCATAAAGACTTATTTTATCGGCCTCTCCCTCACATCCGAAGCCCTGTATCTCCCTATCTACCCTAACTCTGCATGCCATTGGCTCCAGAAACAGCGAGAAAAGTAAAGGGGAGAGGGGGCATCCCTGACGTGTTCCTCGGGTCAGAGGGAAACGGGGAGAATACTCCCCATTGACTCGGACCCTGGAGACCGGGTTTCGATAGAGAATCTGGACCCATCTAGTGAAGTATTCTCCCATCCTCACTCGTGACATCACTCCCCAGAGGAAGGACCACTCCACCCTGTCAAACGCCTTTTAAAACAGTTTTCAGCAACACTGTCTCTAGCATCATGAGCGCTTGCTATGTCTGACCCTATGCTCAGCTCACAAAACAATGGCGGGAACCGCGCAGGAAGAGGGTTTTATAGATCTGTGACGTCACAAGTGATGGCTATCTGCAGATTGGCTGGCTGCACGGCATTATGGATGATCTCACATTCCTGGGCTTCGTACTTTCACTTTATATAACGTGCTGCCGCCATTTTAGGAAAACTTGATTCGTTACGACGAAGCGAAAGGAAATTCGCCTTTGTTGTGAATTTAAGTTTTCCTAAACTTCAGACCGAATTCTGCTTCGGGACAATGTGCTGAAGTGAGAAAAACCCTTTATGTAACATTTTTTTAGTGTTGGGACTAAACTACCACTTACTAGGTGTGCATTGCAACAATAATTATTTTCCTTTCCATTATTACCACAAGCAACACCATTCTTGTAAGTATATGGAGTTCCAGTGGTTGGACCTACAGTGATCAAACACTTATAGGGTTTTTATGAATTTATCAACTGTGATATCTCAGATTTATTATAACATACTGTAGTAATTTTTTTAAAGCTGTCCTAAGGAAAACCATAGACAACATATAGTAGCATCACTACATCTATGCCAAATAACAAATTACAAATGCAGCTCTGCACTATGCAACGTTCAGTAATGCTACATATGTACATCAGATTAATAAAATACAGGTTCACGGAATCTATGGAAAGAAAACAGACCCTTCCTGATCTCACACAAGGGACAAATGTCTACTATGATTGATTCCTCTTATAAATACCTCATTAATCTGATGGTGAGATATACTGTGTGAAAATAATATAAAGAACGATTTGGACTTTGCATTTTCACTCTTGTACTATATTTGCTCTTGTTCCCGGGTCGTATCTTTAGCCTAAAGATTCTTCCTAGCTAAAACAGCAAGTGCCCTAAGAAAATGATCAAAGCAGGGCCACCATAACATGAGCAGCCCTCAAAGGCAAATAGATCAATAGAATTTATAGAAATTGCAATGTTAAAAGTTGTGTAACATCAATTTTATTTCTATGCCGATGCCTGCTTCCCTCTTCTTTATCGACAGCTATTCCCACAAGATAGGTTGTATTGATAATTGACATCCAGAACTTTGATTTGAACAGAGATATCAATAGATGCCAGATTTAATATATTTAGACAATGTCCCCAACTTTGTAGTCTTAGCTTTCTCTCCTGTTCTCTTGTAGGGAACAGTAGGTCAGGGATCTCATTCTCACAATATGGCATATTTCAGGTGGCAGCTCTGGATTAGTACATGAAACATAATATACTTAGATACATTAAAACAGTTTTGTATTTAAAAAAAAAAAAAAACTATATCAAATCACTAGTTGAAGTAGTTACAGGCCTTATGAGAGAAATATCTGTGTTCCCACAACCATATTCCCTGGCAGTCCGTCGTTATCATGGGTGCACCTGTCCCAACAGTGACCATTCTAATCCAAACATGTTTCGGGACAGGTGGGCAAATAAAAGTAGATATGTAACTGGTTGCTATTGTAACATCCTGAAGTATGTCACTAAACTTCTGTTCCCCTGCTTCATAATGTAAGGTATATGCATAATGTCATCTGGTAAAAGTTTGCATCATTTCCTCTACAATGTGCATTTTCCAGGTCTGTTGCATTGTATTTATGCTGTGATATCCATGTACACCAGCAGGTGGCAGCAGTATGTAGCAGAACCAAGCCAGTTAGTATATCTAGACTGGAATATACCATTCCAGGCTAGCTTCCCCTTTCTGAGGAGGAGTGGAATGTTCCCGCTTCCTACTTCAGGAGGAGGATAGAAAGTTCTAGGCAGTGTACCAGCCACCCCCTGTTGGGGTAGGCTGTGTGAATAGGAGCTCCCAGAAACAGGGACCCCAACCAGGGATCCAAGCCTCTGCTGAGGCCCAAGATCAACCTTCCCAGCCTGAGTTCCTTACCTCAGCTGGATGACCAAGAAAGCAGCCAAATTCAGAACTATCAGATCTCCAGGACGCCACCATCATTCACTGCGAGCAGTCCTGTAAGTACAGATTCCAAAACAAGGAGAAGATAAGTACCTCCATAGCTAGTCAGGCCCAAACCAAGCAGAACATAGACAGAGCAGAAGACAGATACTTGCCAGATTCTTAAAGGCGTATGTATTTGATGCAGAATATCTAGATATAATTCCTGCCACATATTGCCAATACCTGCTGGGACCTAAAGACTATTGCTGTAATATTGTATGGATCTAAAGCTGCCTCTTATAACATCAAGTAAAGACAAGTTGGACCCCTATTTACAGCACTCAATTTTGTTGCATGTGAGCCAGGATACAGGAGTCCAGCCGTACTACAGGTAGGAGACACCGTTGACACAATACAGAGACAATCTCCCCCTCTGGCATTCCTCACCTAGTACGTGTACTCATACCATCTTAAAGGGCCCTGCTATAGTACCTGCGCAAGCTGCAACTGGCGTCACAAACTTATTCACCTATAAATCTGACCCACTGCATAGCAGCCCCAACTGACCCAGTGTCCTGCTCATTGCATCAAGTGGCGTCACGAACAGGATCGGATTGTATTGTGTGTCCATCCCTAACAGAACCACATCTAATTGTGCGCAAAAACGGACTTAAAAACCGCATGTTTCATAATATTAGCAAGGCTGAAGATTGTATCAAAATCGCTAGAAAAAGTGACTTGCTTACTTGTATTGCTGTGCCAAGAAAGCACTGCACGTGCACTGCAGCACTTGAAGAGTTAATTCGGTATTGTGGAGATTCGCTATATTCATTTTAAAATGGCGCTTCATCTTCATGCTAAAAGACAAAGAAACCAAGAAACGCCCTCTCAGGAGCGCGAAAATGCTGTCTACGCCCCCCAGAAGCGGGAAAATATAGCGACACCCCCTCAAGAAAGGCGCAAAGATGTCGAATACGCCCCTTCAGGAGCGGGAAAGATAGAGAACGCCCTCTATGGACTTGTCACTGATCTGGCCTGAGGTGATAAAAGCTCCACCCTCTGCGCCCCTCCTTTAGTATTAGCAATCAGCGTGTGCCGGAGCACAGCGAAGATGGCCTATCCACGTCCCAAATGGAATGCCATGGCCATCGCTGGGGAGGATGTCTACCCCGAACAACCGATGGAGATCCGGGTCTCCCAACTAACCCAGAGACGCGGACCCTCAGCCCTTGGCGCCAGACCAGAAGATGTGGGTACTTCCGCGCCCAAGAACCCCGCAGCATCTGCCCTAGCTGAGATGCTAGAGATGCCTGAGCAGACGCATGATGAAGTCCCGGTTCCGCCTGTCGATGTTCCGGACCTGGTGATGGAATACCAGGAGGCTGTGGATCCTTCCGCTCTCTCGGGAACCCCCGCAGACGGCGACGCACCTACCCAGATGGAAGTGGACGTCGAGTCATCCACCGCAGGTGCCGTCGCTGACGTCACCAGCATCCAGTCTGCGGCGCAGATGAAGAAGGAGCTGCAGGATCGGGACCAGGAGGCACCGGAAGCGGCCGCCCGGCCGCGACAGCAGGTAGGAGCTACCCCGCTCCCTGAGGCCCAGGCCCGGTCCATGTCCTTCCCTCCGCCACGTCCAGAAACCACATCACCGGCCATCAATCTCAGGCCTACTAAGTCGCTGCCACCTCCTGGTGCGGTGGAGGCGGCTGGGGATTCCACTCCACTGCCCAGTTACAGCCAGCTCAGTAGCCTCAACCCAGAGGTACCACATGAGATAACCGCCTTTGCCCAAACGGCCTGGAAGTACAAGTCGGCCGTAGAGGAGTGGGTCAAGCAAGTCCTTGACAGCCCCCAGTCTGGAGACCCCGTCCTGACCCGACGTACCGGAACCGTCCTGTGGTTTTCCGTGGAGCGCGGTGTGGGATTCCTCCAGGACAACCACTGAGGCACTGAGGTATTTGTAGGCCGCAGGTCGGTGAAACGCCACTACTTGCCCCAGGAGAGGCATAACATCTACATCGGTGATCAAGTTGAATATACTCCCATGATGTCCATGCAAGGACTGTTTGCGGCTGGAGTAACCCTACTCCAGAAACCACTCTCCCCTGCCATCACCCCAGAGACCTGGCAGGAAGATCCAGGCTCTGCAGTCAGAACCAGATGCCTCCAAGAGACCCCAGACGGCCGGCTGGTTTTCAAAGAAAAGGCACAACCAGCCCCTGCACCTCTAATACCTGACCTATCACTGCCACCAACCCTGAGGGTAGGACAGATAAATAATTCAGTCCTAACTAGAGTTGAGCGAACACCTGGATGTTCGAGTTCGAGAAGTTCGGCCGAACTTCCCGGAAATGTTCGGGTTCGGGATCCGAACCCGACCCGAACTTCGTCCCGAACCCGAACCCCATTGAAGTCAATGGGGACCCGAACTTTTCGGCACTAAAAAGGCTGTAAAACAGCCAAGGAAAGAGCTAGAGGGCTGCAAAAGGCAGAAACATGTAGGTAAATCCCCTGCAAACAAATGTGGATAGGGAAATTAATTAAAATAAAAATAAAAAAAATAAAAATTAACCAATATCAATTGGACAGAGGTCCCATAGCAGAGAATCTGGCTTCACGTCAGCAGAGAATCAGTCTCTTCATGCCATAGCAAAGAATCTGGCTTCATGTCAGCAGAGAATCAGTCTCTTCATGCCATAGCAGAGAATCTGGCTTCATGTCAGCGCAGAATCAGTCTTCATGTAATAGCAGAGAATCAGGCTTCACGTCACCCACCACTGGAACAGGCCACTGTCACATATTTAGGCCCCGGCACCCAGACAGAGGTGAGATGTCCCGTAACAGAGAATCTGGCCTTATGTCAGCACAGAATCTGTCTTCATGTCATAGCAGAGAATCAGGCTTCACGTCACCCACCACTGGAACAGGCCACTGTCACACATTTAGGCCCAGGCACCCAGGCAGAGGAGAGCGGTCCCGTAACAGAGAATCTGGCCTTATGTCAGCACAGAATCTGTATTCATGTCATAGCAGAGAATCAGGCTTCACGTCACCCACCACTGGAACAGGCCATTGTCACACATTTAGGCCCCGGCACCCAGACAGAGGAGAGAGGTCCCGTAACAGAGAATCTGGCCTTATGTCAGCGCAGAATCAGTCTTCATGTCATAGCAGAGAATCAGGCTTCACGTCACCCACCACTGGAACAGGCCACTGTCACATATTTAGGCCCCGGCACCCAGACAGAGGTGAGAGGTCCCGTAACAGAGAATCTGGCCTTATGTCAGCACAGAATCTGTCTTCATGTCATAGCAGAGAATCAGGCTTCACGTCACCCACCACTGGAACAGGCCACTGTCACACATTTAGGCCCAGGCACCCAGGCAGAGGAGAGCGGTCCCGTAACAGAGAATCTGGCCTTATGTCAGCACAGAATCTGTATTCATGTCATAGCAGAGAATCAGGCTTCACGTCACCCACCACTGGAACAGGCCATTGTCACACATTTAGGCCCCGGCACCCAGACAGAGGAGAGAGGTCCCGTAACAGAGAATCTGGCCTTATGTCAGCGCAGAATCAGTCTTCATGTCATAGCAGAGAATCAGGCTTCACGTCACCCACCACTGGAACAGGCCACTGTCACATATTTAGGCCCCGGCACCCAGACAGAGGTGAGAGGTCCCGTAACAGAGAATCTGGCCTTATGTCAGCACAGAATCTGTCTTCATGTCATAGCAGAGAATCAGGCTTCACGTCACCCACCACTGGAACAGGCCACTGTCACACATTTAGGCCCCGCACCCAGGCAGAGGAGAGAGGTCCCGTAACAGAGAATCTGGCCTTATGTCAGCACAGAATCTGTCTTCATGTCATAGCAGAGAATCAGGCTTCACGTCACCCACCACTGGAACAGGCCACTGTCACACATTTAGGCCCCGGCACCCAGACAGAGGAGAGCGGTCCCGTAACAGAGAATCTGGCCTTATGTCAGCGCAGAATCTGTCTTCATGTCATAGCAGAGAATCAGGCTTCACGTCACCCACCACTGGAACAGGCCACTGTCACACATTTAGGCCCAGGCACCCAGGTAGAGGAGAGAGGTCCCGTAACAGAGAATCTGGCCTTATGTCAGCGCAGAATCTGTATTCATGTCATAGCAGAGAATCAGGCTTCAAGTCACCCACCACTGGAACAGGCCACTGTCACACATTTAGGCCCCGGCACCCAGACAGAGGAGAGCGGTCCCGTAACAGAGAATCTGGCCTTATGTCAGCGCAGAATCTGTCTTCATGTCATAGCAGAGAATCAGGCTTCACGTCAGCCACCACTGGAACAGGCCACTGTCACACATTTAGGCCCAGGCACCCAGGCAGAGGAGAGAGGTCCCGTAACAGAGAATCTGGCCTTATGTCAGCGCAGAATCTGTATTCATGTCATAGCAGAGAATCAGGCTTCACGTCACCCACCACTGGAACAGGCCACTGTCACACATTTAGGCCCCGGCACCCAGACAGAGGAGAGCGGTCCCTTAACAGAGAATCTGGCCTTATGTCAGCGCAGAATCTGTCTTCATGTCATAGCAGAGAATCAGGCTTCACGTCAGCCACCACTGGAACAGGCCACTGTCACATATTTAGGCCCAGGCACCCAGGCAGAGGAGAGAGGTCCCGTAACAGAGAATCTGGCCTTATGTCAGCGCAGAATCTGTATTCATGTCATAGCAGAGAATCAGGCTTCACGTCAGCCACCACTGGAACAGGCCACTGTCACACATTTAGGCCCCGGCACCCAGACAGAGTAGAGCGGTCCCGTAACAGAGAATCTGGCCTTATGTCAGCGCAGAATCTGTCTTCATGTCATAGCAGAGAATCAGGCTTCACGTCAGCCACCACTGGAACAGGCCACTGTCACACATTTAGGCCCAGGCACCCAGGCAGAGGAGAGAGGTCCCGTAACAGAGAATCTGGCCTTATGTCAGCGCAGAATCTGTATTCATGTCATAGCAGAGAATCAGGCTTCACGTCACCCACCACTGGAACAGGCCACTGTCACACATTTAGGCCCCGGCACCCAGACAGAGGAGAGCGGTCCCTTAACAGAGAATCTGGCCTTATGTCAGCGCAGAATCTGTCTTCATGTCATAGCAGAGAATCAGGCTTCACGTCAGCCACCACTGGAACAGGCCACTGTCACATATTTAGGCCCAGGCACCCAGGCAGAGGAGAGAGGTCCCGTAACAGAGAATCTGGCCTTATGTCAGCGCAGAATCTGTATTCATGTCATAGCAGAGAATCAGGCTTCACGTCAGCCACCACTGGAACAGGCCACTGTCACACATTTAGGCCCCGGCACCCAGACAGAGTAGAGCGGTCCCGTAACAGAGAATCTGGCCTTATGTCAGCGCAGAATCTGTCTTCATGTCATAGCAGAGAATCAGGCTTCACGTCAGCCACCACTGGAACAGGCCACTGTCACACATTTAGGCCCCGGCACCCAGACAGAGGAGAGAGGTCCCGTAACAGAGAATCTGGCCTTATGTCAGCGCAGAATCAGTCTTCATGTCATAGCAGAGAATCAGGCTTCACGTCACCCACCACTGGAACAGGCCACTGTCACATATTTAGGCCCCGGCACCCAGACAGAGGTGAGAGGTCCCGTAACAGAGAATCTGGCCTTATGTCAGCACAGAATCTGTCTTCATGTCATAGCAGAGAATCAGGCTTCACGTCACCCACCACTGGAACAGGCCACTGTCACACATTTAGGCCCAGGCACCCAGGCAGAGGAGAGCGGTCCCGTAACAGAGAATCTGGCCTTATGTCAGCGCAGAATCTGTCTTCATGTCATAGCAGAGAATCAGGCTTCATGTCACCCACCACTGGAACAGGCCACTGTCACACATTTAGGCCCCGGCACCCAGACAGAGGAGAGAGGTCCCGTAACAGAGAATCTGGCCTTATGTCAGCGCAGAATCTGTCTTCATGTCATAGCAGAGAATCAGGCTTCACGTCACCCACCACTGGAACAGGCCACTGTCACACATTTAGGCCCAAGCAGAGGAGAGAGGTCCCGTAACAGAGAATCTGGCCTTATGTCAGCACAGAATCTGTCTTCATGTCATAGCAGAGAATCAGGCTTTACGTCACCCACCACTGGAACAGGCCACTGTCACACATTTAGGCCCCGGCACCCAGACAGAGGAGAGCGGTCCCGTAACAGAGAATCTGGCCTTATGTCAGCGCAGAATCTGTCTTCATGTCATAGCAGAGAATCAGGCTTCACGTCACCCACCACTGGAACAGGCCACTGTCACACATTTAGGCCCAGGCACCCAGGCAGAGGAGAGAGGTCCCGTAACAGAGAATCTGGCCTTATGTCAGCGCAGAATCTGTATTCATGTCATAGCAGAGAATCAGGCTTCACGTCACCCACCACTGGAACAGGCCACTGTCACACATTTAGGCCCCGGCACCCAGACAGAGGAGAGCGGTCCCGTAACAGAGAATCTGGCCTTATGTCAGCGCAGAATCTGTCTTCATGTCATAGCAGAGAATCAGGCTTCACGTCACCCACCACTGGAACAGGCCACTGTCACACATTTAGGCCCAGGCACCCAGGCAGAGGAGAGAGGTCCTGTAACAGAGAATCTAGCCTTATGTCAGCGCAGAATCTGTATTCATGTCATAGCAGAGAATCAGGCTTCACGTCACCCACCACTGGAACAGGCCACTGTCACACATTTAGGCCCAGGCACCCAGGCAGAGGAGAGAGGTCCCGTAACAGAGAATCTGGCCTTATGTCAGCGCAGAATCTGTATTCATGTCATAGCAGAGAATCAGGCTTCACGTCACCCACCACTGGAACAGGCCACTGTCACACATTTAGGCCCCGGCACCCAGACAGAGGAGAGAGGTCCCGTAACAGAGAATCTGGCCTTATGTCAGCGCAGAATCTGTCTTCATGTCATAGCAGAGAATCAGGCTTCACGTCAGCCACCACTGGAACAGGCCACTGTCACACATTTAGGCCCCGGCACCCAGACAGAGGAGAGAGGTCCCGTAACAGAGAATCTGGCCTTATGTCAGCGCAGAATCTGTCTTCATGTCATAGCAGAGAATCAGGCTTCACGTCACCCACCACTGGAACAGGCCACTGTCACACATTTAGGCCCAGGCACCCAGGCAGAGGAGAGAGGTCCTGTAACAGAGAATCTGGCCTTATGTCAGGGCAGAATCTGTATTCATGTCATAGCAGAGAATCAGGCTTCACGTCACCCACCACTGGAACAGGCCACTGTCACACATTTAGGCCCAGGCACCCAGGCAGAGGAGAGAGGTCCCGTAACAGAGAATCTGGCCTTATGTCAACGCAGAATCTGTATTCATGTCATAGCAGAGAATCAGGCTTCACGTCACCCACCACTGGAACAGGCCACTGTCACACATTTAGGCCCCGGCACCCAGACAGAGGAGAGCGGTCCCGTAACAGAGAATCTGGCCTTATGTCAGCACAGAATCTGTCTTCATGTCATAGCAGAGAATCAGGCTTCACGTCAGCCACCACTGGAACAGGCCACTGTCACACATTTAGGCCCAGGCACCCAGGCAGAGGAGAGCGGTCCCGTAACAGAGAATCTGGCCTTATGTCAGCGCAGAATCTGTATTTATGTCATAGCAGAGAATCAGGCTTCACGTCACCCACCACTGGAACAGGCCACTGTCACACATTTAGGCCCCGGCACCCAGACAGAGGAGAGGTTCATTCAACTTTGGGTTGCCCCGCAATATAATGGTAAAATGAAATTAAAAATAGTATTGAATGAGGAAGTGCCCTGGAGTAGAATAATATATTGTTAAGGGGAGTTAGTTAATATCTAATCTGCACAAGGGATGGACAGGTCCTGTGGGATCCATGCCTGGTTCATTTTTATGAACGTCAGCTTGTAAACATTGGCTGTAGACAGGCGGCTGCGTTTGTCTGTAATGACGCCCCCTGCCGTGCTGAATACACGTTCAGACAAAACGCTGGCCGCCGGGCAGGCCAGCACCTCCAAGGCATAAAAGGCTAGCTCTGGCCACGTGGACAATTTGGAGACCCAGAAGTTGAATGGGGCCGAACCATCAGTCAGTACGTGGAGGGGTGTGCACAGGTACTGTTCCACCATGTTAGTGAAATGCTGCCTCCTGCTAACACGTTCCGTATCAGGTGGTGGTGCACTTAGCTGTGGCGTGTTGACAAAACTTTTCCACATCTCTGCCATGCTAACCCTGCCCTCAGAGGAGCTGGGCGTGACACAGCTGCGTTGGCGACCTCTTGCTCCTCCTCTGCCTTCGCCTTGGGCTTCCACTGGTTCCCCTGTGACATTTGGGAATGCTCTCAGTAGCGCGTCTACCAACGTGCGCTTGTACTCGCGCATCTTCCTATCACGCTCCAGTGTAGGAAGTAAGGTGGGCACATTGTCTTTGTTCCGGGGATCCAGCAGGGTGGCAACCCAGTAGTCTGCACACGTTAAAATGTGGGCAACTCTGCTGTCGTTGCGCAGGCACTGCAGCATGTAGTCGCTCATATGTGCCAGGCTGCCCAGAGGTAAGGACAAGCTGGCCTCTGTGGGAGGCGTATCGTAATCGTCCTGTGTTTCCCCCCAGCCACGCACCAGTGATGGGCCCGAGCTGCTTTGGGTGCCACCCCGCTGTGAACATGCTTCATCCTCATCCTCCTCCACCTCCTCCTCATCCTCGTCCTCCTTGTCCTCCAGTAGTGGGCCCTGTCTGGCCACATTTGTACCTGGCCTCTGGTGTTGCAAAAAACCTCCCTCTGAGTCACTTTGAAGAGACTGGCCTGAAAGTGCTAAAAATGACCCCTCTTCCTCCTCTTCCTCCTGGGCCACCTCCTCTTCCATCATCGCCCTAAGTGTTTTCTCAAGGAGACATAGAAGTGGTATTGTAACGCTGATAACGGCGTCATCGCCACTGGCCATGTTGGTGGAGTACTCGAAACAGCGCAACAGGGCACACAGGTCTCGCATGGAGGCCCAGTCATTGGTGGTGAAGTGGGTCTGATCCGCAGTGCGACTGACCCGTGCGTGCTGCAGCTGAAACTCCACTATGGCCTGCTGCTGCTCGAACAGTCTGTCCAGCATATGCAAGGTGGAGTTCCACCTGGTGGGTACGTCGCATATGAGGCGGTGAGCGGGAAGGCCGAAGTTACGCTGTAGCGCAGACAGGCGAGCAGCGGCAGGGTGTGAACGCCGGAAGCGCGAACAGACGGCCCGCACTTTATGCAGCAGCTCTGACATGTCGGGGTAGTTGCGAATGAACTTCTGCACCACCAAATTCAGCACATGCGCCAGGCAAGGGATGTGCGTCAAACCGGCTAGTCCCAGAGCTGCAACGAGATTTCGCCCATTATCGCACACCACCAGGCCGGGCTTGAGGCTCACCGGCAGCAACCACTCGTCGGTCTGTTGTTCTATACCCCGCCACAACTCCTGTGCGGTGTGGGGCCTGTCCCCCAAACATATGAGTTTCAGAATGGCCTGCTGACGTTTACCCCGTGCTGTGCTGAAGTTGGTGGTGAAGGTGTGTGGCTGACTGGATGAGCAGGTGGAAGAAGAGGAGGAGGAAGCTGAGTAGGAGGAGGAGGAGACAGGAGGCAAAGAATGTTGCCCTGCGATCCATGGCGGCGGAAGGACGTGCGCCAAATAGCTCTCCGCCTGGGGCCCAGCCGCCACTACATTTACCCAGTGTGCAGTTAGGGAGATATAGCATCCCTGGCCGTGCTTACTGGTCCACGTATCTGTGGTTAGGTGGACCTTGCCACAGATGGCGTTGCGCAGTGCACACTTGATTTTATCGGACACTTTTTTGTGCAGGGAAGGCACGGCTCTCTTAGAGAAGTAGTGGCGGCTGGGAACAACATACTGTGGGACAGCAAGTGACATGAGCTGTTTGAAGCTGTGTGTGTCCACCAGCCTAAAGGACAGCATTTCATAGGCCAGTAGTTTAGAAATGCTGGCATTCAGGGCCAGGGATCGAGGGTGGCTAGGTGAGAATTTACGCTTTCTCTCAAATGTTTGTGAGATGGAGAGCTGAACGCTGCCGTGTGACATGGTTGAGATGCTTGGTGACGCAGATGGTGGTGTTGGTGGTACATCCCATGTTTGCTGGGCGGCAGGTGCCAACGTTCCTCCAGAGGCGGAGGAAGAGGCCGAGGCGGCGGCAGCAGCAGCAGAAGAGGCCGAGGCGGCAGCAGCAGAAGATGTAGCAGGGGGAGCCTGAGTGACTTCCTTGTTTTTAAGGTGTTTACTCCACTGCAGTTCATGCTTTGCATGCAGGTGCCTGGTCATGCAGGTTGTGCTAAGGTTCAGAACGTTAATGCCTCGCTTCAGGCTCTGATGGCACAGCGTGCAAACCACTCGGGTCTTGTCGTCAGCACATTGTTTGAAGAAGTGCCATGCCAGGGAACTCCTTGAAGCTGCCTTTGGGGTGCTCGGTCCCAGATGGCGGCGGTCAGTAGCAGGCGGAGTCTCTTGGCGGCGGGTGTTCTGATTTTTCCCACTGCTCCCTCTTTTGCTACGCTGTTGGCTCGGTCTCACCACTGCCTCTTCCTCCGAACTGTGAAAGTCAGTGGCACGACCTTCATTCCATGTGGGGTCTAGGACCTCATCGTCCCCTGCATCGTCTTCCACCCAGTCTTGATCCCTGACCTCCTGTTCAGTCTGCACACTGCAGAAAGACGCAGCAGTTGGCACCTGTGTTTCGTCATCATCAGAGACGTGCTGAGGTGGTATTCCCATGTCCTCATCATCAGGAAAAATAAGTGGTTGTGCGTTAGTGCATTCTATCTCTTCCACCCCTGGGGAAGGGCTAGGTGGATGCCCTTGGGAAACCCTGGCAGCAGAGTCTTCAAACAGCATAAGAGACTGCTGCATAACTTGAGGCTCAGACAGTTTCCCTGATATGCATGGGGGTGATGTGACAGACCGATGGGCTTGGTTTTCATGCGCCATCTGTGCGCTTTCTGCAGAAGACTGGGTGGGAGATAATGTTAACGTGCTGGATCCACTGTCGGCCACCCAATTGACTAATGCCTGTACCTGCTCAGGCCTTACCATCCTTAGAACGGCATTGGGCCCCACCAAATATCGCTGTAAATTCTGCTGGCTACTGGGACCTGAGGTAGTTGGTTCACTAGGACGTGTGGCTGTGGCAGAACGGCCACGTCTTCTCCCAGCACCAGAGGGTCCACTAACACCACCACGACCATGTCCACGTCCGCGTCCCTTATTAGATGTTTTCCTCATTGTTCCCGTTCACCACAATTTTGAGAATGGCAAATTTGGGAATGCTTTTTCAACCCAGAACAAAAAGTCTGCTTTTACGGTCACTACAAATAACTTGACCAGCTAAAACTGTGCAGATTTGGTTGAATAGAGATGTGAGACCTGTTTTTTTTTGCGCTGTGTGACAGTTATAGGTTTAATCACAGAATGACACTTCTATCAGCACGCTAGCGTGTGTCTTAGGTTTTTCTGAATGACACTATCAATACCTTCAATGTAAGTGTTTCTTTTTGGGATAGATTTCAAGTAGGCCTCAAATACCACAAACTAGTTATTTTCAGAATGGCAAATTTGGGAATGCTTTTTCAACCCAGAACAAAAAGTCTGCTTTTACCGTCACTACAAATAACTTGACCAGCTAAAACTGTGCAGATTTGGTTAAATAGAGATGTGAGACCTGTTTTTTTTTGCGCTGTGTGACAGTTATAGGTTTAATCACAGAATGACACTTCTATCAGCACGCTAGCGTGTGTCTTAGGTTTTTCTGAATGACACTATCAATACCTTCAATGTAAGTTTTTCTTTTTGGGATAGATTTCAAGTAGGCCTCAAATACCACAAACTAGTTATTTTCAGAATGGCAAATTTGGGAATGCTTTTTCAACCCAGAACAAAAAGTCTGCTTTTACGGTCACTACAAATAACTTGACCAGCTAAAACTGTGCAGATTTGGTTGAATAGAGATGTGAGACCTGTTTTTTTTTGCGCTGTGTGACAGTTATAGGTTTAATCACAGAATGACACTTCTATCAGCACGCTAGCGTGTGTCTTAGGTTTTTCTGAATGACACTATCAATACCTTCAATGTAAGTGTTTCTTTTTGGGATAGATTTCAAGTAGGCCTCAAATACCACAAACTAGTTATTTTCAGAATGGCAAATTTGGGAATGCTTTTTCAACCCAGAACAAAAAGTCTGCTTTTACGGTCACTACAAATAACTTGACCAGCTAAAACTGTGCAGATTTGGTTGAATAGAGATGTGAGACCTGTTTTTTTTTGCGCTGTGTGACAGTTATAGGTTTAATCACAGAATGACACTTCTATCAGCACGCTAGCGTGTGTCTTAGGTTTTTCTGAATGACACTATCAATACCTTCAATGTAAGATTTTCTTTTTGGGATAGATTTCAAGTAGGCCTCAAATACCACAAACTAGTTATTTTGAGAATGGCAAATTTGGGAATGCTTTTTCAACCCAGAACAAAAAGTCTGCTTTTACGGTCACTACAAATAACTTGACCAGCTAAAACTGTGCAGATTTGGTTGAATAGAGATGTGAGACCTGTTTTTTTTTGCGCTGTGTGACAGTTATAGGTTTAATCACAGAATGACACTTCTATCAGCACGCTAGCGTGTGTCTTAGGTTTTTCTGAATGACACTATCAATACCTTCAATGTAAGATTTTCTTTTTGGGATAGATTTCAAGTAGGCCTCAAATACCACAAACTAGTTATTTTGAGAATGGCAAATTTGGGAATGCTTTTTCAACCCAGAACAAAAAGTCTGCTTTTACGGTCACTACAAATAACTTGACCAGCTAAAACTGTGCAGATTTGGTTGAATAGAAATGTCAGGTCTATTTTTTAGGCGCTGGGTGACAGGCTCAACTTGCCCCTGATGTAATATATGGCCAAAAAATAACCACACTGTTGATGGTTAAATGCACTTGGGTGACACAGGCTCAGCCTGCACCAGATGTAGTATACAGCCAAAAAATAACCAGACTGTTGATGGTTAAATGCACTTCTTTGACACAGGCTCAGCCTGCAGCTAATGTAGTATATGGCCAAAAAATAACCAGACTGTTGATGGTTAAATGCACTTGGGTGACACAGGCTCAGCCTGCAGCTGATGTAGGATATAGCACAAAATAACCACACTATCGATGGTTAAATACACTTGGTGATAGCTCGTGCTGGCGCACCACAAGTCACAAAATGGCCGCCGATCACCCCAGAAAAAAAGTGATCTAAAAACGCTCTGGGCAGCCTCAAAAAAGTGAGCAAGTCAATAATAGCACTTCAATGATCCACAGCTGCAGATCGATCACAGAATGAAGTCTTTTGGAGGAGTTAATCTGCCTAATCTCGCCCTAACGTCGCAGCTGCAACCTCTCCCTATACTGATCATAGCAGAGTGACGTGCGGCGCTACGTGACTCCAGCTTAAATAGAGGCTGGGTCACATGGTGCACTGGCCAATCACAGCCATGCCAATAGTAGGCATGGCTGTGATGGCCTCTTGGGCCAAGTAGTATGACGCTTGTTGATTGGCTGCTTTGCAGCCTTTCAAAAAGCGCCAAGAAAGCGCCGAACACCGAACCCGAACCCGGACTTTTACGAAAATGTTCGGGTTCGGGTCCGTGTCACGGACACCCCAAAATTCGGTACGAACCCGAACTATACAGTTCGGGTTCGCTCATCCCTACTCCTAACCTTTAATCCTAAGGTGCAGCCATGTTTCCTGCCACCCTATATGCTTCCCTGGAAGCAGCCACAACAGCCACAGTCCAATGTTCCGGCTCTTCCTGCACCAATGCAGCCAGAAGTTCTGCCTCTTCCAGCACCGGCTGTGGATCCCGGTCTGCAGCAAGCTACAGCCACATTTTCCAGGTTGGCAGAGCAGCCTATACCTACAGTCACCGGTAGAGGGCGCTGGCGCACTACCACCAACACTACCCTTAGCTACCAGCAGAGGCAGGAGTTACCTCTCATGCATTTTAGCAGCTCGAGTAGTGATGAGGAGCTGGACACCTACTTGTAAGGTGTCCCCATCAGAAGAAAATAAACAAGTGACATTGTTCTGGGAGCCACGCCATGGACTGATTGCCTGACGGGTGAGGACCTGTTGGCATGTTGTGTATTTTAACCCGTTTTGTTCCAGGTTGCCATTGTTTGTCCTCATCCAGATGGTCATGTCAGTAAGGACTCCCCCCATCAGCACTTAACCCCTCATTTCCAAGTTGAAAGTTTTATCCCCTTTCTCAGGTTACTTGATAGCCTGTTGCTGCTATTTTATGACACTTTTAACCCTTTGGATTACAATTAACTTTTGCCCTGTGGATTGCAAAGGACTTTTATCAGATTCCAGAGGATTCTATTACAAGCACTTCCGGGAATATGGACTCAAGTTACTGTTGAGCCTACCCTTACACTTACAAAATTTGCACTACTTTTACATCAAATATTTGCAACATAAAAGCTTGCATATAATTGCCATGCTATTTAATAATTTATGCCATTGTAACCTGTTTACAAATGTTATGTAATGTTCAAGATATCCTGCCCATTGTGTGTATTATCCTTCTAGGTGCCACAATGTGAATTTATGCACTGTTCAGAATGATTGCACTTAACAAAAAATGTTGCAATTTACTTAAAGTGTGCCTTTTTACAGCTCTTGTCCTCTCCCCCTTATACGGACTGTTGTCAGAGGGACGTTGTACACCAATGGCCTACACCCGGTAATGTATACCCATAGGTACCCAGGGTAGGACCAAATGGTAAGTCCTGACAGATCTAGTTACACAGGTACCCCTGCTGCTTCGGGAATCATTAGAAGCCCTAGGCTGCTCCTTCCCGCTTGTTTTATGTTCCGGATTGTTCCCATCCGGAGGTGTCTCATTCCAGGAGCGCACAGAATTAAAGACCCTCCTCCTGTGACAATGCCAGAAGATACGGAGACGACGCATACCTCCCCTTCTGAGCCTTTTGCCTAAGGTATGGTACCTCATGCCTTAGAGCCTTAAATTTAGCTTCCTCATAGACATCATAGTGATCGTGCTATAAGCCCAAAAAAATTCAGGCTATGATGCAGGGAAGGGAATACAGGATAAAGCCACCCTTTCATTTGCGGGCTTTGCATTACATAATGGTGGGATTACGGAGTAAGATACCCCCATGCTCTCTTTGATGTTCATGGCCAGAACATACAAAGTCAGTCAGCGATGCATGCTTTGTGCAGTTATAGGTTACCTGGTTATACCAAGATAAGGAAACTGTGTGTTGGACACCTTATGCTAGCAGGCAGGAACCTCGAGGAAACCGTTATATGTTTTGTCTTTGTACGTCATTATATGTATATTCACGCAGCACTTTGTATTAATTGGGTACCCAGAGCTCACTCCTCACCCGCCTATCTTGGGCCGAGGACGGCTTCACTTAAAGTAACGGGGTATGTAACATCCTGAAGTATGTCACTAAACTTCTGTTCCCCTGCTTCATAATGTTAGGTATATGCATAATGTCATCTGGTAAAAGTTTGCATCATTTCCTCTACAATGTGCATTTTCCAGGTCTGTTGCATTGTATTTATGCTGTGATATCCATGTACACCAGCAGGTGGCAGCAGTAAGTAGCAGAACCAAGCCAGTTAGTATATCTAGACTGGAATATACCATTCCAGGCTAGCTTCCCCTTTCTGAGGAGGAGTGGAATGTTCCCACTTCCTACTTCAGGAGGAGGATAGAAAGTTCTAGGCAGTGTACCAGCCACCCCCTGTTGGGGTAGGCTGTGTGAATAGGAGCTCCCAGAAACAGGGACCCCAACCAGGGATCTAAACCTCTGCTGAGGCCCAAGATCAACCTTCCCAGCCTGAGTTCCTTACCTCAGCTGGATGACCAAGAAAGCAGCCAACTTCAGAACTATCAGATCTCCAGGATGCCATCATTCCCTGCGAGCAGTCCTGTAAGTACAGATTCCAAAACAAGGAGAAGATAAGTACCTCCATAGCTAGTCAGGCCCAAACCAAGCAGAACATAGACAAAGCAGAAGACAGATACCTGCCAGATTCTTAACGGCGTATGTATTAGATGCAGAATATCTAGATATAATTCCTGCCACATATTGCCAATACCTGCTGGGACCTAAAGACTATTGCTGTAATATTGTATGGATCTAAAGCTGCCTCTTATAACATCAAGTAAAGACAAGTTGGACCCTCTTTTCTGTGTGGAATTCCATCATTCCTACATTACTCCTATTTACAGCACTCAATTTTGTTGCATGTGAGCCAGGATACAGGAGTCCAGCCGTACTACAGGTAGGAGACACCGTTGACACAATACAGAGACAATCTCCCCCTCTGGCATTCCTCACCTAGTACGTGTACTCATAGCATCTTAAAGGGCCCTGCTATAGTACCTGCGCAAGCTGCAACTGGCGTCACAAACTTATTCACCTAAAAATCTGACCCACTGCATAGCAGCCCCAACTGACCCAGTGTCCTGCTCATTGCACTATGATGTCCAGTGTCATAAGGATGCTGAGCTTGATGAGAAACAGCTCTAACAAAAGGCTGGTGACCTCAACCAGAAGATTAGAGACAGGAGTAAGGTATCAGAGCTCTAATAATTGTCCTGAAGAGCTTTAGATGGTTGGAAAAACTGAATATCACCACTGACTTGCCTAGAATTTGATTATGGTATTGACTGGTACAATGATACTTTGGAGTTCCCATTCTTAAGTAAATTAACTTTCTTAGCAATAGCAGTAAATGATAGTTATATCCTCATAGTAGCTAATGAGACAACCATTAAACGTTAGATTTGCACTCAAAACGTTTTATTAAGGCTTTGCTGCAAGCAATTTAGTGTTGAAAACAATCCAAACAAGTTGTGGATGAATTGGAGAAGTTCATTATCAGTTCGGCTGGATTCTAATTGGTAATTTGTTGGTCATTGCAGTTCTTTGCTTTCAGTGAGGAGTATAAAAGCTGGGATGCGGTCCAAGAGGGCTCTTTCAACAGATTTCTGATGCTGGATTACCTCATTTTATTATATGGAGTAGTATCTGCTCCTGCTTTGTACGGCATTGAATAACTTTAGAAAAAAATTAATAGTTATGATGCTTTTTCTGAACACCATGGGGCACATTTATTAAGACCAGCATTTTAGACGCTGGTCTTAAAAAGCCCCTGCAATGGTGGTAGATCGCGAAAGTTACCACCAATTCTAAATGTAAGTCCGCTTCCTTGATGTCTTACGTTTAGACCATTTTCTTCACTAAAGGCTACTTTCACACTACCGTTTTAGTTTTCCGGTATTGAGATCCGTCAAAGTGGCTCAATACCAGAAAAAAACGCTTCCGTTTTGACCCTATTCATTGTCAATGGGGACAAAACTCAACTGAATAGAATGGAATGCTCCAAAATGCATTCCCTTCCGTTTAGTTGCGTTCCCATACCAGAGAGCAAACTGCAACATGTTATAGTTTGCTGTCCGTCCTGGGATGCGGAGCAAGACGGATCCGGTATGACCCCAAATGCAAGTCAATGGGGATGGATCCGTTTTCTCTGCCACAATCAACCACAATAGAAAACAGATCCGTCCTCCATTGACTTTAAATGGAGTTCATGACGGATCCGTCTTGGCAATTTTAAAGTTAATACAACCAGATCCGTTCATAACGGATGCAGATGGTTGTATTATCAGTAACAGAAGCGTGCCGGATCCAGCAAAAACTCTAGTGTGAAAGTAGCCTAAAACAGACTTGATAGAAAATGATAAATGAGATGGCCCCTCCCCTTCCATGCCACGCCCCCTTTTTGGCATATATGAACCCCCATGTTTCTCAATATATTTACTCCGGACAACTGGTATAAATACATAAACCTACCCCATACTGTTCTCAACCTTTAGTTTCTATTCGCATATTATAAAACTGGCTGTCCTGTGGATAGGTCATCAGTATGAAAATCTCAGAAAACCATTTTTGGTGTCAGTTTTCTTTTGCATATCAGTAGCTGGCACCTGTCCATTTATCGAAGGTGCTGATCTACTATTTATTTTAATTTTTTTGCATCTATTAAAAAAATGCTGAAATATTTAAATTCTGAAGGCTGCTAGAACAGACAAAAGAGGCTGTCATATCCTGTTATATGCAGTTCACCTTACAGATTTCAGCAAATCGTATTATTTGTAAAAGGTGATTTCATAAAAGTTCTATTGTAGTGCCTAGATGAGACAGGATAGCAATGCTTTACATTATAGCTTTTTTTGCGACTTCTTCGACACCTCCTGATCTGTCAGGGAGGAGCAGTACTCCATTTATTCCTGAAGTCTACTGACACATTTCTGTTAAAGGGTTCTCCACCTTGAAAATGCCCCATTTGTGAGAATGGTCTCTTGAAAATTAGCAGCAGAAAAAGTATCTCCCTGCTTTGACCCTAAGTGATTAGTAGTAATCTGAGAGGGAACCGGGCAGTAATGGGTATATTAGACAGGCAAATTTTCTGCCCGATGATCACTTATGAGTATTTGTAGTAATGCACGTTAGCGATCATCTGGCAGTCTAATGCTGCCACCAATTGCATAATCAACAAGCAAACACTCATTCATCGGGTAATCCAGATCTTTCAGCATGCTGAAAGATCAGGATTTGCCAGCGGCAGATTGTGCTGTCTAATTACGATCTGCCACTGGCAAACCACTGTAGAGCATAGGGGAGAGCGATGGCATATCGATCGCTTCCAGTGGCGACTCTAGGAACAATATATAGGGGGGGGCACAAAGATACCACAGTCAAAAATGGGGGGGCAAAAACAAAATAAGTATATATAAATAAGATTACAAAATATGAGAGAATTGCGGTATGCAGGGATACATTTATAATAAAACTATTTACTTACAAAAGAAGCTGTTCAGTCGTCTGCTGTGCTGTCCTCTGCTTGCTTCCGCAGATTCTTTCCCCTTCTTTCTGTCTCTCGTCAGTGCACAGGCGCACTGTTATGGTGGATCTGTGGAAGACACACTGTTATGGGGGCATCTGTGGATGACACTGTTATTATGCCTCTCATTAGCCCCCATATGCTGCCTCTCATCATTAGCCCCCATATGCTGCCTCTCATCATTAGCCCCCATATGCTGCCTCTCATCATTAGCCCCCATATGCCTCTCCATTAGCCCCCATATGCCTCTCCATTAGCCCCCATATGCCTCTCCATTAGCCCCCATATGCCTCTCCATTAGCCCCCATATGCCTCATCATTAGCCCCCATATGCCTCATCATTAGCCCCCATATGCCTCTCCATTAGCCCCCATATGCCTCTCCATTAGCCCCCATATGCCTCATCATTAGCCCCCATATGCCTCATCATTAGCCCCCATATGCCTCATCATTAGCCCCCATATGCCTCTCCATTAGCCCCCATATGCCTCTCCATTAGCCCCCATATGCCTCTCCATTAGCCCCCATATGCCTCTCCATTAGCCCCCATATGCCTCATCATTAGCCCCCATATGCCTCATCATTAGCCCCCATATGCCTCTCCATTAGCCCCATATGCCTCTCCATTAGCCCCCATATGCCTCATCATTAGCCCCCATATGCCTCATCATTAGCCCCCATATGCCTCATCATTAGCCCCCATATGCCTCTCCATTAGCCCCCATATGCTTCTCCATTAGCCCCCATATGCCTCTCCATTAGCCCCCATATGCCTCTCCATTAGCCCCCATATGCCTCATCATTAGCCCCCTTATGCCCCCAGCAGCCACATTTTTTTTATAAAATAAAAAAACACTTACCTCTCCTGCTCCTGGACGCCGCCTGCCTCTCCTCAGTCGACTCTGTGCTCTGAACTGGCGCGCACAGCGTGAGGTCACAGAGCGCCCTCACGCTGTGCGCAGCCCTGCACAGCCGAGGACCAGGAAGTGGTGAGTACAGAGCGTTCACCACTTCCTGGTCTCTCGGTTCTAATGAGCGCTTCCATAATGGAAGCTCTCATTAGTATTCACCTGGGGGAATCAGCGGGGGGGGCAACCGGGGGGGCAAAGGACAACATAGGGGGGGCGATTGCCCCCCCTCGCCCCCCCCTAGCGACGCCACTAATCGCTTCTCCCCACACTGCTGAGGAGATTGCTGCATGCAATAGCAGCGGTCTCTTCTGCAAGCGAGCAGGCCGGTCTTAATAAATGTTCCCCAAAGAGTCCCTTAATAGGATATTTGACAAACCCTTTAACTTCCATTCATGATAGCTTCCATAAACCTAAAATTAAAACAGTCTCTGATCTTTGTGGTTACTTATCGGGGCTGCAGATCCACAAAGCGACGTGGGTAAAGTTCGCTTCACAGTCAAAGTTCCAATAAATGTTGATCGCGCTGCCTATGAGTGTAGGATTCCAATCCCAGATTCTTATCCCAAATGCGCAGTTGTTTAACCTTGTAGCCAAACAATCGGTTTCCAGAGGCTGGTGCACTCACGTACACCTGCACCCTAGAGAGAAGTTATAACACAGTAGTGAAGTTCCACCAGGTAATTCCGCATAAAGCAGTTTATTCTACTTACAAAAAGGACATAAAAATTCAGCCTTCTAAAATCAATGTATTCTCATCACCAAAAGTCCACCCGACCCGGGTTTCACCAGTTCAGCTTCGTCAGGGGCGATGGTATCCTCTCTCACAGGTGCAGTATTTATTAGTCCTAGATCACATCCACGGACCGCCCATCTATGCAAAAACCTTTTCTTTTTTGTTCCTCTAGGATACTCATCATAACTCCATCTTACTTCAAACATTAAATAAACATTAATTCTAGAGATGGGACGGGGGATTCGTCAAATCCACGAATCCCTCGAATCTTGCTGGATTCGTGGGATTCATGGACTCGAATCCCGACATAATTTACCGGATACGAATCCGACGAATCCCGGTGGTGCCCAGACTGGTGGTGGCGGCGGCAGGGCACTCTAGAAGATGAGCGCTTCGCTGCTGCGACAGGGGAGGGAGAGGTGTTTCCTTTCCCTGTTCCTCTGATAGGCTTCGGGCCTTGTGCCGGCAGCCTATCAGAGGCCGGTGCAGGCAGCCTGAGCCGCCTGAGCCGTACAGCACGGGACACAGGCCAGAAGAGGCCTGCATCGCAGCGGATGTAAGTAAAAGTGTTGTTGTTTTTTTTATCTGTTACTGGCACATTGGCGAGGGGGAGAGGTGAGAGGCACTATGATACTACTGGCACATTGGGGGGAGAGGCACTATGATACTGGCACATTATGGGGGGAGATGGCACTATGATACTACTGGCACATTGGGGGGGCACTATGATACTGGCACATTATGGGGGGAGATGGCACTGATACTACTGGCACATTTTTTGATTCCAGAGGGGAAGCAAACCAGGCTGGTGCAGTGAGCTGCATTTATATTAATATAAGCAGATATATAACGCGAGTTTGACCGCGACGCGTGGTTGATTAAGTGTGGTTGATTAAGTGTGTGACTTAAGATTAAGTGAGGGAGTATCTGAGAGCTAAATAATTTGTGGACATTGATGAGTGGCTGTGTTTGACTGTATTTTGTGCTGTGATAACACTTTTTTTTTTCTTTCTCCAGGGGTTGCACAGGTGAGCAATTAGGGTGTGGCTGTTTAATTAGGGTGTGGCTGTCTAATTAGGAGACTTTAAAAACTCAGCAGTAAGAACAGCACAGCCTTTTTGATTCCAGAGGGGAAGCAAACCAGGCTGGTGCAGTGAGCTGCATTTATATTAATATAAGCAGATATATAACGCGAGTTTGACCGCGACGCGTGGTTGATTAAGTGTGGTTGATTAAGTGTGTGACTTAAGATTAAGTGAGGGAGTATCTGAGAGCTAAATAATTTGTGGACATTGATGAGTGGCTGTGTTTGACTGTATTTTGTGCTGTGATAACACTTTTTTTTTTCTTTCTCCAGGGGTTGCACAGGTGAGCAATTAGGGTGTGGCTGTTTAATTAGGGTGTGGCTGTCTAATTAGGAGACTTTAAAAACTCAGCAGTAAGAACAGCACAGCCTTTTTGATTCCAGAGGGGAAGCAAACCAGGCTGGTGCAGTGAGCTGCATTTATATTAATATAAGCAGATATATAACGCGAGTTTGACCGCGACGCGTGGTTGATTAAGTGTGGTTGTGTAAGTGTGTGACTTTAGATTCAGGGACTTCAGAGGGGGACTGCAATTAGCCTGTATATTATTACTACATTGTATTGTATTTTTTTCTTTTGTGGTGTAATCCCCATTTAGTATGTGTTGCACAATTGACAACGCAGTCCAGTGCACATCTTGCATGATGTATGCAGTCCTGGAACAGCCGTTCCAGGGTGAATTTCTTTGTTCAAGATGTGAGCAAATTACCCGTTTGGAATCGCTAATCGAGTCTCTAAATGGGCAAGTTGCAACACTGAGAGGCATTGACAATTTGCAAAAAAGTTTGCTTCTCACCGAGCAAGCACTCTTTGGGGTAGATGAGGGAGAGGGTGACAGAGAGGAGGCTGAGGAAAGTGAGGTAGCTAGCTGGGTAACATTTAGAAAGCGGGGTAGAGGGAAGAGTGCCAGGGAGGCTAGCCCTGATCTGACACACCCCAACAAGTTTGCACGTTTGGCAGATGAGGGGGATGTCAGTCCAGGGACGGCACTGCCGCAGCCGGACACTTCCTCTGCCAGTCAGGGGAATGTCAGCTCCGGTAAGCAGGGGACCAGGAGAGCAGGGCAGGCCAGACAGGTGCTGGTAGTGGGAGACTCAATTATTAGGGGAACAGATAGGGAAATCTGTCACAAAGACCGTGATCGCCGAACAGTGTGCTGTCTTCCTGGCGCTAGAGTTCGACATATCGCGGATCGGGTTGACAGATTACTGGGAGGGGCTGGAGAAGATCCAGCGGTCATGGTCCATATCGGAACCAATGACAAAGTTAGGGGTAGGTGGAGAGTCCTTAAAAATGATTTCAGGGATTTAGGGCAAAAGCTTAGGGCAAGGACCTCAAAGGTAGTATTTTCCGAAATACTACCGGTACCACGGGCCACACAAGAAAGGCAGCGGGAGATTAGGGAAATTAACAAGTGGCTCAAGAACTGGTGTAGGAGGGAGGGGTTTGGGTTCCTGGAGAACTGGGCCGACTTCGCTGTCGGCTACAGCCTCTATCGTAGGGACGGGCTGCACCTCAATGGGGAAGGAGCAGCTGTGTTGGGGAAGAAGATGGCTAGAAGGTTGGAGGAGTGTTTAAACTAGGGACTGGGGGGGAGGGTAATTACACTATAGAAGGGGAAGATAGTGCAGATAGAGACCGGGGGCAAGGTAGTGGGACTGGGGGAGAAATGGAAGGAGGGACAAGAACAGTTCAGAAGGAAAGGTGTAGGGTAAAAAATATACATAAACCTCTCATATGTATGTATACTAATGCCAGAAGTCTGACTAATAAAACTGGTGAACTGGAATTAGTGATGTGTGAGGAGGACTATGACATAGTGGGAATAACTGAGACATGGCTGGATGATAGCTATGACTGGGCAGTTAATGTACAAGGTTACAGTCTGTTCAGAAAGGATCGTCAAAACCGGAGAGGGGGAGGGGTCTGCCTTTATGTAAAATCTTGTCTAAAGCCCACACTCCGTGAAGATATAAGTGAGGGACATGAACATGTGGAGTCACTGTGGGTAGAGATACATGGAGCTAAAAACAACAATAAATTACTAATAGGAGTCTACTATAAACCACCTAATATACCAGAGTCCACAGAAAATCTACTACTAAACGAGATAGACAAGGCGGCAAATCATAATGAGGTGGTTATTATGGGGGACTTCAACTACCCAGATATAGACTGGGAAACTGAAACTTGTATATCTCATAAAGGAAACAGATTCTTGGCAATAACCAAAGACCATTATCTCTCCCAACTGGTTCAGGACCCGACTAGAGGGACGGCCATACTGGACTTAATATTAACCAATAGACCTGACAGAACAACAGACGTGCAGGTTGGGGGACACCTGGGAAATAGTGACCATAAAGTAATAACCTTCCAATTATCATTCAAAAGAGCGTTTCTACAGGGAGAAACAAAAATACCAAACTTCAAAAAAGCTAAATTTAGCCAACTAAGAGAGGCCATAGGCCTAACTAACTGGGACAAAGTCCTCAAAAATAAAAATACAGCCAAAAAATGGGATATCTTTAAAAACATCCTAAAATCTCATTGTGAGAGGTACATACCGTATGGGAATAAAAGGTTAAGGAACAAAAAGAAACCAATGTGGATAAACAGAACTGTAAAGAAAGCAATAAATGACAAAAAGAAAGCATATAAAACCCTAAAACAGAAGGGTAGCACGGAAGCACTGAAAAACTATAAGGAAAAAAACAGAACATGTAAAAAACAAATAAAAGCGGCCAAACTAGAGACCGAGAGATTAATTGCCAAACAGAGTAAAACTAACCCTAAAATGTTCTTCAATTATATAAATGTTAAAAAGTATAAATCTGAAGGTGTCGGCCCTTTAAAGAGTAATGAGGGGGGAGTCGCAGAGAGCGACGAGGAGAAAGCAAAGCTGTTAAATATTTTTTTCTCCAATGTATTCACTGAGGAAAATAAACTGTCAGATGAAATGCTGAATGCTGAAATAAATTCGCCATTAAAAGTGTCCTGTCTGACCCAGGAAGAAGTACAACAGCGACTTAAAAAAATCAAAATAGACAAATCGCCAGGACCGGATGGCATACACCCCCGTATCCTAAGGGAATTAAGTAATGTCATAGCCAGACCCTTATTTCTGATATTTGCGGACTCTGTACTAACAGGGAATGTCCCACAGGATTGGCGCATGGCAAATGTGGTGCCAATATTCAAAAAGGGTCCAAAAACAGAGCCTGGAAACTATAGGCCGGTAAGTTTAACATCTGTTGTGGGTAAACTGTTTGAAGGTTTTCTGAGAGATGCTATGTTAGAGCATCTTATGGGAAATAAGCAAATAACGCCATATCAGCATGGCTTCGTGAGGGATCGGTCATGTCAAACTAATTTAATCAGTTTCTATGAGGAGGTAAGTACTAGACTTGACAGCGGCAAATCAATGGATGTCGTGTATCTGGACTTCTCCAAAGCATTTGACACTGTACCTCATAAAAGGTTAGTATATAAAATGAGAATGCTCGGACTCGGAGAAAACGTCTGTAAGTGGGTAAGTAACTGGCTCAATGATAGAAAACAGAGGGTGGTTATTAACGGTACATACTCAGATTGGGTCACTGTCACTAGTGGAGTACCTCAGGGGTCAGTATTGGGCCCTATTCTCTTCAATATATTTATTAATGATCTTGTAGAAGGCTTGCATAGTAAAATATCAATTTTCGCAGATGACACTAAACTGTGTAAAGTAATTAACACTGAAGAGGACAGTATACTACTACAGAGGGATCTGGATAGATTGGAGGCTTGGGCAGATAAGTGGCAGATGAGGTTTAACACTGAGAAATGTAAAGTTATGCACATGGGAAGGAATAATGCAAGTCACCCGTACATACTAAATGGTAAAACACTCGGTAACACTGACATGGAAAAGGATCTAGGAATTTTAATAAACAGCAAACTAAGCTGCAAAAAACAGTGTCAGGCAGCGGCTGCCAAGGCCAATAAGATAATGGGTTGCATCAAAAGGGGCATAGATGCCCGTGATGAGAACATATTCCTACTACTTTACAAATCACTGGTCAGACCACACATGGAGTACTGTGTACAGTTCTGGGCTCCTGTAAACAAGGCAGACATAGCAGAGCTGGAGAGGGTCCAGAGGAGGGCAACTAAAGTAATAACTGGAATGGGGCAACTACAGTACCCTGAAAGATTATCAAAATTAGGGTTATTCACGTTAGAAAAAAGACGACTGAGGGGAGATCTAATTACTATGTATAAATATATCAGGGGGCAGTACAGAGATCTATCCCATCATCTATTTATCCCCAGGACTGTGACTGTGACGAGGGGACATCCTCTGCGTTTGGAGGAAAGAAGGTTTGTACACAAACATAGAAAAGGGTTCTTTACGGTAAGAGCAGTGAGACTATGGAACTCTCTGCCTGAGGAGGTGGTGATGGTGAGTACAATAAAGGAATTCAAGAGGGGCCTGGATGTATTTCTGGAGTGTAATAATATTACAGGCTATAGCTACTAGAGAGGGGTCGTTGATCCAGGGAGTTATTCTGATTGCCTGATTGGAGTCGGGAAGGAATTTTTTATTCCCCTAAAGTGAGGAAAATTGGCTTCTACCTCACAGGGTTTTTTTTGCCTTCCTCTGGATCAACTTGTAGGATGACAGGCCGAACTGGATGGACAAATGTCTTTTTTCGGCCTTATGTACTATGTTACTATGTTACATTGGAGGGGAGGCACTATGATACTGGCACATTATGAGGGGAGATGGCACTATGATACTGGCACATTATTGGGGAGGTGGCACTATAATACTGGCACATTTTGGGGGGAGATGGCACTATGATACTGGCACATTATGGGGGGAGGTGGCACTATAATACTGGCACATTATGGGGGAGATGGAACTATGATACTGGCACATTATGGGGGGAAATGGCACTATGATACTGGCACATTGGGGGAGATGGCACTATGATACTGGCACATTGGGGGGGAGATGGCACTATGATACTGGCACATTATGGGGGAGATGGCACTATAATACTGGCACATTGGTGGGGAGATGGCACTATGATACTAGCACATTGGGGGGAGATGGCACTATGATACTGGCACATTATGGGGGGGAGATGGCACTATAATACTGGCACATTGGGGGGGGTGGCACTATGATACTGGCACATTATGGGGGGAGATGGCACTATAATACTGGCACATTGGGGGGGGTGGCACTATGATACTGGCACATTGGGGGGGAGATGGCACTATGATACTGGCACATTGGGGAGGAGATGGCACTATGATACCGGCACATGGGGGGAAGGAGAGAGGCACTCCGCACTTGATACTGGCACATGGGGGGAGGAGAGAGGCATTTGATACTGGCACATGATTAGGGGGGCATCTATGGGGACACTTACTGGCACATTATTGGGTGGCACTGTGGGGCCACTTCTTATTGGCACATTATTGGGGGGCACTATGGGGGCATCTACTGAGGCCACAAAGAAGGGGTATTTTATATGGGGGGCTCTGTGTGATACTAGTATTATCAGGGGTATTATCTGTTTCTGCAGTATAGTATTGGGGAGCACAGCGGAACAGTATTGGGGGTGTTAGGATGATTTGTCCAGAAGATGGGAGGATGATGGAAAAGTAGTAAACTAAGATTTTTTTTTGTCAAACAGGTCACATGGTTACGCTCCGATCACATGGTTCCCTAGAGCCAATCACAACCCACTATATTCTGTTCATTCTTAATAAACCCACTATAAACCCACTTAATAAACCCACTATATTCTGTTCATTCTTAATAAACTTTAACAGGTATCCAATGACAGCGGCAACACACTACCCCCCACTTACAACTCATCCTCATTCCACCAAGCACGGCTTCAGATCGAACTCAGCATTTAACCCTGCTGGTTTCAGGGTCCCCAATCTATATATCCATCCAACTTCCTTGCGGTTGATATTAGCAACAGGATCCCCCCCTTGCCAATTCCGTTGATCCGAGGCTCCGTTCCCGAGTTATGATACTTTTTCTTAATAAGTAAATTAGGCTTTTGGTGCAATGAGGTCCTCCCCATTGCTCTTATTGCACCCAAGCTCCGCTCCTTTCTGTGGCCAGCCCTTCCCTCGTTGCCACTGCCTGGCCTTATCGATCAAAGCAGCGAGTGAGGTGCTGGACACAGAAAGTAATGTAGCACCAAAGACCTAATTTGCTAATTAAGAAAAGAGCCTCGGATCAACAAAGCAATAAAAGCATTTTAATCAGGCAAACCACAGCTATGTGTCTAACAGCTGAATAGGAATAGAATCCCGTTAAATACACATTTTTATGCAAGATGGTTAACTGAGGACATCCTCCTTTCTGCTAGCAGTAGTCACCCAAATGACTTGTTTCCTGCATGTTTTTTCCAGAAAGATTACAGTTCATGTTATTGAAATTATGACACTTTGCAAAGCACATTTGTCATGTAGTGATATTTCAGTGATTTTCAGGGCATCTGTTTCCATTTTATTATCAGCATAAAAAGTGAAAGTATAAACCAACAAAACATTAATTTTCCCAGTGTACGCGGCATTGCATTGGTAATTATGTTAAAAGACACTTGTCCCTGTGGTGGAAATGTTGCATTTCTAGATATGAATTATATATTAAACGTCTGTTTCTGTGTAATCTCCACTTTCCAAAATGGACCTGTTTGTCAGTGTGTTACTGGAGGGACCACAAGGCTGACATGTGACAGAGTGCCTGACATCGTCAGTATAAAATACAATATCTGAAGGGTAACTTTCCAAAATCATTTCAAGTTCAAAAGTTTATTTGCTTTATGTCTCTCCAGTCCATCGCCCGGAAATAAAAGATAGCACATTTGAGTTTAGTACTGGATAAGGGCATTGCAAAATTATTTAAGGGGCTCCTTTGACTGTTTTATTTAATTTGTATTCAGGGAATTTTAAAAAGCATCTTACAAATTCAATGTGAGGGACATCTTGTAGTATCTATGGTGCCCATGGACTGAGAGAACCCAGGGATGAGATGCCCTGCCTCCATCGCAACCTATTGAATTGACAACTAAAGATGAGCTAATCGATTCTAGATAAATCAAAATGTGCTATGAATTTCCCAAGAGATTCTAATTTCGGGGAATATCACTTATCCCACATAAATCACTGAAAATGGCAGCCGTCATTTTACAGATCAGAAGACAGAGGCTTCAGATCTTCATGGCTGTAAATCACTGATTCCGTGAACTGAAGAGACAGAAGAGACAGATGAGTTTGTCAAAGAAAACATCCGTTTTCCACTGCAAAATCCTCCATCAAAACACTAATTATAGTTTTCCATTGACTGCAATTGAAAAAACGCCACTACAGTTTGTGCACATGACGGCATTTTTTTCCGCCACTAAATTGAGATCCGCTTATGAAGTGGCATGTTACTTTTTAGAAGCAAATTTTATGTTGAAGTCAATGGGGAAGCAGAAAAAAATGCTAGCAGTTTTAGGGGCTGTTTTAGAAGCGTTTTACCACAAAAACGGTTCTGGATTGTATTCCAGCTGGATAAAAAGAATGCTGGCAAAAGCTCTTCTAAATACTCCAAAACCAAAGTTCTTTTATCATCACCTCTATCATCAAGTCATGCCAGGTCTAAAAATAGGGGGCATGGCATGGGCAGGGAAGGAGGCAGGCCCATCTCATTTATCATTTTTTAGGAATAGAAAATGGTCTAATCTATGCCAGCAAGGGAGCTGGCGTAGAATTAAACAGGCGGTGGATACACCGGTTGTGTAGAGGCCAGCGCCTCTACATAAATTCACAAGTCCACCGCCAGCTAAAGGGGTATTAAGATCGGCTTCTAATACGCCAGTCTTAACCCCTTAGGGACCCATGACGTATCGGTACGGCATGGTTCCAGAGTCCTTAAGGACCTCATGTATAGTTCCGATCACCGCCGCCCAGCGGGCGGTGATGGGAACCCGGTGCCTGCTCAAATCATTGAGCAGGCACCTCGGCTAAATGAGCGGGGGGGGTCACGTGACCCCCCCCCCCCCATGTCGGTGATTGCCGCAAACCGCAGGTCAATTCAGACCTGTGATTTGCGGCTTTTACCTGGTGCGGCGGTGGTGCCATCGAGTCCCCATGGGGCTGTGGGGGGGACCCGATGGCATGGAAGGCAGCGTGATGCCTTCCGATGAAGAGCCTGTGAGATCCAGCCCCCTGGATCTCACAGGCCAGAAGCTTTATGAGTAATACACACTGTATTACTCATACAGCAAATGCATTCCAATACAGAAGTATTGGAATGCATTGTAAAGAATTAGACCCCCAAAAGTTCAAGTCCCAAAGTGGGACAAAAAATAAAGTGAAAAAAAAGTTGAAAAAATTAAGTTTTCCCCCAAAAAATTTAAAGTTTCAAGTAAAAATAAACGAAAACATAATTTTCCCCAAATAAAGTTTAAAAAAATTGGTAAAAAATAGGGGGGGGGGGAGTATACATATTAGGTATTGCCGTGTCCGTATCGACCATCTCTATAAACATATCACATGACCTAACCCTTCAGATGAACACCGTAAAAAAAAAAAAAAAACTATGCTAAATAAACCATTTTTTTGTCACCTTACATCACAAAAAGTACAACAGCAAGCGATCAAAAAGGCGTTTGCCCACCAAAATAGTACCAATCTAACCGTCACCTCATCCCGCAAAAAATGAGCCCCTACCTGAGACAATCGCCCAAAAGTAACAAAACTATGGCTCAGAATATGGAGACACTAAAACATCATTTTTTTTGTGTTAAAAAAGCTGTTATTGTGTAAAACTTACATAAATAAAAAAAGGATACATATTAGGTATTGCCGCGTCCGTATCGATCGGCTCTATAAAAATATCACATGACCTAACCCCTCAGATGAACACCGTAAAAAATGTAAAATAAAAACTGTGCTAAATAAACCATTTTTTGTCACCTTACATCACAAAAAGTGTAATAGCAAGTGATCAAAAAGTCACACGCACCCCAATATAGTGCCAATAAAACCGTCATCTCATCCCGGAAAAATTATACCCTACCCAAGGTAATCGCCCAAAAACTGAAAAAATTATGGCTCTCAGACTATGGAAACACCAGGGCCGTCTTTACCAAGGGGCAAAAGGGGCAGCTGCCCCGGGCCCAGTTGCTCCTGGGGGGCCCAAGGCAGCTGCCTCTTGAGCCCTGCTAGCTACTGCCCCGGGTGTCAAGCTGTCAGCTACACAGGGGGTGCTGCCGTGCCTGCCTGCACTGAGTCCAGGCATCATGATCGTACTGTGTTAAAGTTGTGATCAAGGACCTTAATGACATCATCACCATGTGACCAGTAACCTAGCAATTACTGGTCATATGGCTATGAGGTCATCACAGGTCCTACGAGGAGTGTTCTGTGGAGCTTTTTTGTGTGAACATTACATCAGAAAAAGGTGACAGGGGCTGTTATGTTAATATACTGTAAACTACTGTATAGTGGTGGGCTGTATACTGTGGGGGGCCTGTATATTGTGTGGGGGCTGTATACTGTGTGGTGGTCTGTATACTGTGTGGTGGGCTGTATACTGTGTGGGGGCCTGTATACTGTGTGGGGGCCTGTATACTGTGGGGGGGCTGTATACTGTGTGGGGGCCTGTATACTGTGGGGGGGGGCTGTATACTGTGTGGTGGGCTGTATACTGTGTGGGGGCCTGTATACTGTGTGGGGGGCTGTATGCTGTGTGGTGGGCTGTATACTGTGTGGTGGGCTGTATACTGTGTGGGGGGCTGTATACTGTGGGGGGGGGCTGTATACTGTGTGGGGGCCTGTATACTGTGTGGGGGGGGCTGTATTCTGTGTGGGGGGGGCTGTATACTGTGTGGGGGCCTGTATACTGTGGGGGGGGGGGGCTGTATACTGTGGGGGGGGGGGCTGTATACTGTGTGGGGGCCTGTATACTGTGTGGGGGCCTGTATACTGTGTGGTGGGCTGTATACTGTGTGGGGGCCTGTATACTGTGTGGGGGCCTGTATACTGTGGGGGGTCTGTATACTGTATGTGACTGTATACTGTGTGGGGGGGCTGTATACTGTGTGGGGGGGCTGTATACTGTGTGGGGGCCTGTATACTGTGGGGGCTGTATACTGTGTGGTGGGCTGTATACTGTGTGGGGGCCTGTATACTGTGGGGGGGCTGTATACTGTGTGGTGGGCTGTATACTGTGTGGTGGGCTGTATATTGTGTGGGGGCCTGTATACTGTGGGGGCCTGTATACTGTGGGGGGGTTGTATACTGTGTGGTGGGCTGTATACTGAGTGGGGGCCTGTATACTGTGTGGTGGGCTGTATACTGTGTGGGGGCCTGTATACTGTGTGGGGGCCTGTATACTGTGGGGGGTCTGTATACTGTGTGTGACTGTATACTGTGTGGGGGGGCTGTATACTGTGTGGGGGGGGGCTGTATACTGTGTGGGGGCCTGTATACTGTGGGGGCTGTATACTGTGTGGTGGGCTGTATACTGTGTGGGGGCCTGTATACTGTGGGGGGGCTGTATACTGTGTGGTGGGCTGTATACTGTGTGGTGGGCTGTATATTGTGTGGGGGCCTGTATACTGTGGGGGCCTGTATACTGTGGGGGGGCTGTATACTGTGTGGTGGGCTGTATACTGTGTGGGACTGTATACTGTGTGGGGGCCTGTATAGTGTGGGGTGGCTGTATAGTGTGGGGGGGCTGTATAGTGTGGGGGGGCCTGTATAGTGTGGGGGGGGCCTGTATACTGTGGGGGCCTGTATACTGTGGGGGGGCTGTATACTGTGTGGTGGTCTGTATACTGTGTGGGGGCCTGTATACTGTGGGGGCCTGTATACTGTGTGGTGGGCTGTATACTGTGTGGTGGGCTGTATACTGTGTGGGACTGTATACTGTGTGGGGGCCTGTATACTGTGGGGGGCTGTATAGTGTGGGGGGGCCTGTATAGTCTGGGGGGGCCTGTATAGTGGGGGGCCTGTATAGAGTGGGGGGCTATACTGCTGTACTGTATAGTGTGGGGGGCTGTATACTGTATAGTGTGGGGGGCTGTATCGTGTATAGTTTGGGGTGCTGTATACAGTGAGGTGTTGTATACTGTAAGGTGCTGTATACTGTGGGCTGCTATACTGCTCTACTATATACGGTGGGGTACTGTATAGTGTGGGGTGCTATACTGCATACTGTGTGGTGCTGTATACTATAGGGTGCTATACTGCATACTGTGGGCTGCTCTACTGCTCTACTATATACTGTGGGGTACTGTATAGTGTGGGGTGCTATACTGCATACTGTGTGGTGCTGTATACTATAGGGTGCTATACTGCATACTGTGGGTTGCTGTATACTATAGGGTGCTATACTGCATACTGTGGGGTGCTGGGGTGCACTGTAACACTAGAGTGAGCCGAGCCCTGGTCTCCTTCCTGCAGAGCGGTGCCCACTTCCAGCCTGAGCCCAGCTGCCCAGAGCACTGATACTGAGCCGCTGGAGTCTTCAGACCTGGAAGTATTTACAGTCATTCACTGGACTCTACCAGATGTGTGGATTTTTTTTGTGTGTGTTGTGGTGGAGGGCGTGATTGTCTGCTAAGGTGTGGGAAGGCGGGATCCAGGGGGCCCAAGTAAATTTTTGCCCAGGGTCCAATCAATATTAAAGACGGCCCTGGGAAACACTAAAACATAATTTTTTTGGTTTGAAAATAGCTGTTATTGTGTAAAACTTACATAAAAACGTATACATATTAGGTATCGCCGCATCCGTGACAACCTGGTCTATAAAAATATCACATGATCTAACCTGTCAGATGAATGTTGTAAATAACAAAAAATTTAAACGGTGCCAAAACAGCTATTTCTTGTTATCTTGCCTCACAAAAGTGTAATATAGAGCAACCAAAAATCATATGTACCCTAAACTAGTACCAACAATACTGCAACCCTATCCCGTAGTTTCTAAAATGGGGCCACTTTTTTGGAGTTTCTACTCTAGGGGTGCATCAGGGGGGCTTCAAATGGGACATGGTGTCAAAAAAAACAGTCCAGCAAAATCTGCCCTCCAAAAACCGTATGGCATTCCTTTCCTTCTGCGCCCTGCCGTGTGCCCGTACAGTGGTTTACGACCACATATGGGGTGTTTCTGTAAACTACAGAATCAGGGCCATAAATATTGAGTTTTGGTTTGGCTGTTAACCCTTGCTTTGTAAAAATTATTAAAATGGAAAATCTGCCAAAAAAGTGAAATTTTGAAATTGTATCTCTATTTTCCATTAATTCTTGTGGAACACCTAAAGGGTTAACGACATTTGTAATATCAGTTTTGAATACCTTGAGGGGTGTAGTTTCTTAGATGGGGTCACTTTTATGGAGTTTCTACTCTAGGGGTGCATCAGGGGGCTTCAAATGGGACATGGGTGTAAAAAAAAACAGTCCAGCAAAATCTGCCTTGCAAAAACCGTATGGCATTCCTTTCCTTCTGCGCCCTGCCGTGTGCCCGTACAGTGGTTTACGACCACATATGGGGTGTTTCTGTAAACTACAGAATCAGGGCCATAAATATTGAGTTTGGTTTGGCTGTTAACCCTTGCTTTGTAAAAATTATTAAAATGGAAAATCTGCCAAAAAAGTGAAATTTTGAAATTGTATCTCTATTTTCCATTAATTCTTGTGGAACACCTAAAGGGTTAACGACGTTTGTAAAATCTGTTTTGAATACCTTGAGGGGTGTAGTTTCTTAGATGGGGTCACTTTTATGGAGTTTCTACTCTAGGGGTGCATCAGGGGACTTCAAATGGGACATGGTGTCAAATAAACCAGTCCAGCAAAACCTGCCTTCCAAAAACGTTATAGCATTCCTTTCCTTCTGTGCCCTGCCGTGTGCCCGTACAGTGGTTTACGACCACATATGGGGTGTTTCTGTAAACTACAGAATCAGGGCCATAAATATTGAGTTTGGTTTGGCTGTTAACCCTTGCTTTGTAACTGGAAAAAAATTATTAAAATGGAAAATCTGCAAAAAAAGTGACATTTTGAAATTGTATCTCTATTTTCCATAAATTCTTGTGGAACGCCTAAAGGGTTAACAAAGTTTGTAAAATCAGTTTTGAATACCTTGAGGGGTTTAGTTTATAGAATGGGGTAATTTTTGAGTGGTTTCTATTATGTAAGCCTCGCAAAGTGACTTCAGACCTGAACTGGTCCCTAAAAATTGGGTTTTTGAAAATTTCTGAAAAATTTCAAGATTTGCTTCTAAACTTCTAAGCCTTGTAACATCCCCAAAAAATAAAATATCATTCCCAAAATGATCCAAACATGAAGTAGACACATAGGGAATGTAAAGTAATAACTATCTTTGGAGGTATTACTATGTATTATAGAAGTAGAGAAATTGAAACTTGGAGATTTGCAAATTTTTTAAAATTTTTGGTAAATTTGGTATTTTTTTATGCAAAAAAATTAATTTTAGCAGTGTCATGAAGTACAATATGTGACAAAAAAACTATCTCAGAATGGCCTGTGTAAGTAAAAGCATTTTAAAGTTATCAGCACTTAAAGTGACACTGGTCAGATTTGCAAAAAATGGCCATGTCCTTAAGTTGAAATAGGGCTGAGTCCTTAAGGAGTTAAAGGGCCCTGAGACTGTACTCTGCGCACACTGCAATTGGCGTCACGAACAAAAACTATAGACTTCTATACCCATATCCGGACCCACTGCATAATTTGGCGTCCGTGTAACCGTACCACGGTCCTGCTCATTGCATTTTTGGCGTCACTGGAACAGGATCGAGCTGAACAGAACTGAATTGGATCAAATTGCATGTTTCACAGTACTGCAAGATCTACAGATTGTGCAAAAACCCTGAAAATTGACTTTATTGCTTTGTTGCTGTGCCAGAAAGCACTAATGTCACGGAACCATGAACCAGACGTACAACAAGAGATAAGTGAAAATAAGAAGGCTTTATTGAAAATAAAGCTGTAAAGCAAAAGTCCAAACGGATGGTGAAACCGAGCAGAGTCTTTGCGAAGCCAGAGGTCAGGAACCAGAAGGGTAGTCAGACGAAGCCAGGATCAGGAACCAGCAGGGTAGTCAGACGAAGCCAGGATCAGGAACCAGCAGGGTAGTCAGACGAAGCCAGGATCAGGAACCAGCAGGGTAGTCAGACGAAGCCAGGATCAGGAACCAGCAGGGTAGTCAGACGAAGCCAGGATCAGGAACCAGAAGCAGCAGCAGTCTAGAAGCATGTGAACACAGGAGGACCAAGCAAGGAACTGAAGCCACAGACCTCCTATATATATGAGCTAGGCATCCAGCTCCTCCCAGGGGAAGGAGGAGCCGCAGGGTGGAAGGCTACAAGAAACCCAGAACCCAAGATGGCCGCCAGCACATGTCAAACGAAGGAGAGCAGCAAGCAGGTAAGACCATGACAGTACCTCCCCCTCAAGGACCCCTCCTCCGCGGAGCACAAAACGGTTTCTGAGGGAAGCGTGCGTGGAAGGCTCGGAGCAAGGCAGGAGCATGGACATCTGCGGAGGGAACCCAGGAACGCTCCTCTGGACCATAACCACGCCAATGGACCAAAAACTGCAACCGACCGCGGACCAGGCGTGAGTCCAGGATATTGCTCACCTCATATTCCTCACGATTGCCCACTTGGACCGGACGAGGCCGAGGAACCGAGGAAGTGAAACGATTACACACCAGTGGCTTCAACAGGGAGACATGAAACACGTTGGAGATCCGCATGCCAGGAGGAAGCGCAAGGGCATAGGCTACCGGGTTTACCCTGCGAAGCACTCGGAAGGGACCAACAAAGCGAGGCGCCAGCTTGGGAGTGGGCACTCGAAGGTTGAGGTTGCGGGTGGACAACCATACACGGTCTCCGACCTGGTAGGAAGGAGCAGGCGCTCGTCTGCGATCAGCCTGGAGTCTCTGGCGCTGCGCAGAGACCTCAAGGGACTTCTGGATCTGTACCCAAGAAGCACGTAGGACGGAAAGGTGATCCTCCACAGCCGGAATATCCTGGGGACAGAATACCTCCGGTAACACGGCAGGTTGGAACCCATAATTGGCCATGAAGGGAGACGTCCCAGAGGAAGAGTTCACCGCCGTGTTCCTGGCAAACTCAGCCCAAGGCAGGAGGTCAACCCAATTGTCTTGGTGATCGGAGACATAGCAACGAAGGAATTGCTCCAAGGCCTGATTGGATCGTTCTGCGGCCCCATTGGACTGAGGGTGGTAGGCCGAGGAGAAGGAGAGATGAATCCCCAACTGGGAGCAAAAGGCGCGCCAGAACCTGGACACAAACTGACTCCCCCGATCCGACACAATCTCCTTAGGCAAACCGTGCAACCGGAAGACCTCCCTGGCAAAAATCGTGGCCAACTCTTGTGCAGAGGGTAACTTCTTGAGAGGAACACAGTGGCACATTTTGGAAAACCGATCCACAATCATGAGAATGACCGTATGGCCTCGGGATGCAGGGAGGTCCACAATGAAATCCATCCCCAGGTGTGACCATGGGCGCTCCCCGGTGGCTATGGGTTGCAGAAGGCCCAACGGAAGGTGCCGAGGGGACTTACTCTGGGCACAAACGGAGCATGCCGCTACATATGCGGCGATGTCGGAACGTAGGGAAGGCCACCAGAACAGACGTGAAACAGCCCAGGACAGCTGATTCTTTCCAGGATGCCCCGCGGTCTTGGAGTTATGGTAGGTTCGCAACAACCGAGTGCGCAACTCCTCAGGCACAAAACATCTGCCGTTGGGTCTCCCAGAGGGAGCACCAGATTGAGCCGCCAAAATCTGCTCACCCAGGGGAGAGGTCAGGCTGGTGCGAATGGCGGCCAGGATCTGATTCGGAGGTATGACCGAAGCCGGAATCGACTCCTCCCTGGACAGCTCGGAGTACTGCCGTGATAAGGCATCCGCCCTGATGTTCTTGGAACCGGGTAGGTAGGAGACCACGTAATTAAAACGTGACAAGAACAGAGCCCATCTGGCCTGACGTGGTGTCAATCTCTTGGCCTCAGAAAGGTAGGTCAGATTCTTGTGGTCCGTCAGGATGAGAATCGGAACCACCGAACCCTCGAGCAAGTGCCTCCATTCTTTAAGGGCCTGCACGATGGCCAATAACTCCCTGTCACCAATCTGATAGTTGCACTCCGCGGAAGACAGTTTCCGGGAGTAAAACCCACAAGGAAGCAGAGGACCCTCTGGTGTTCTACGCTGAGACAGAAGGGCGCCTACTCCCGTCTCAGACGCGTCCACCTCGAGGACAAAGGGCAACCCAGGGTTGGGATGCGACAGAATCGGAGCCGACACAAAGGCGGACTTTAGGGCCTCAAAAGCTCGGATGGCCTCGAGCGGCCAGACCTGGGAATTACTGCCCTTCCTGGTCAGATCCGTGAGAGGCTTGGCCAGCATGGAAAAGTCCCTGATGAACTTCCGATAATAATTGGCGAAGCCCAAAAAGCGCTGCAGGGAACGAAGACCACTGGGCTGGGGCCACTGTAAGACAGCCGAAACCTTCTCAGGATCCATGGAGAACCCCTCAGCGGAAATGATGTAACCTAAGAAGGTTACCTGGGATCGGTGAAATTCGCATTTCTCAAGCTTACCGAACAGCTTGTTCTCTCGTAACCGTTGCAACACTCGTCTGACATCCAGAATGTGGGCCTCCATGGATTCAGAATATACCAAGATGTCATCCAAATAGACTACCACACACTGCTGCAACAGGTCACGGAAAACATCGTTGATGAATTCCTGAAAGACTGCGGGCGCATTGCACAACCCAAAGGGCATAACCAAGGATTCGTAATGACCGGTCCTGGTGTTAAACGCGGTCTTCCACTCATCGCCCGCCTTAATCCTTACCAGGTTATATGCCGCCCTCAGGTCGAGTTTGGTAAAGACCGTGGCCCCTTTAAGGCGATCGAACAGCTCGGAAATCAAGGGTATCGGGTAAGCGTTCTTGATCGTGATGCGATTGAGACCCCTGTAATCGATGCAAGGCCTCAACTCACCGCCCTTCTTTTTCACAAAAAAAAATCCAGCCCCTGCCGGGGACGAAGACTTGCGAATGTGTCCGCGTGAAAGCGCCTCCCTCACGTACTCCTCCATGGCCTCATTCTCCGCTACCGACAGTGGATAGACTTTGCCACGAGGAGGAACGGCACCAGATTGTAACTCTATGGCACAATCGTATGGGCGGTGCGGAGGTAGGGCAACCGCGCGCACCTTATCGAATACATCCCGGTACTCCTCGTATTCAGGAGGCAACAGAGAGTCCGAGGAAGTACACAGCAACTTGACAGACCCATGGATGCAACTAGCCCCACACTGCGGTGACCACGAGAGGATCTCGACCGATCTCCAATCGAAAGTCGGATTATGCTTCTGGAGCCAGGGGTACCCCAAGACCACCGAGTAGTGTGGAGACGAAATAACCTGGAGGCAGACCGACTCTCTGTGAACGGCACCAATGGCTATCCCCACTGGAAGGGTCTCATGAGTCACGTGTGGCGGCAGAAGGCGTCTGCCGTCTATCGCCTCAAGAGCCAGTGGGGAACCTCGAGCCTGCAGAGGAATGGAATTGGCGGCAGCGAACACACTATCAATGAACAAACCACCAGCACCAGAGTCCACCAACGCCTGGGTCGTCACCGAGCCCCCGACCCAGGAGAGGACAACAGTGATCAGTGGTTTGTCAACACGGGAAACCGGGGACGAGGAGACTCCACCCAAGATCTGCCCCCGACAGGATCTCAGGGTACGAGCGTTCCCCGGACGGTTCGGACATGCCAACCGAAAATGCCCACCGAGACCACAGTACATGCATCGGCCTTCGCGTCTCCGGAGTGCCCTCTCCCCCTCGGACAGGCGAGCAAACCCCAGCTGCATGGGTTCACCCCCAGACAAGTCATCCCCAGGAGGCGTGGGAGGAGAGGGAGGCACGGGTGGGACAGCAAACGTAGGCACCAATCTGTTAGAAGACCTCCGCAGGTTCTCCTTAAAGGAAGGTCTCTCCCTGAGTCTGGTGTCAATCAAAATCAGGAAAGAAATAAGAGACTCGAGCTCAACTGGTAGGTCCTTAGCTGCAACCTCATCCTTCAAGGCATCCGAGAGACCATGAGAGAAAGCAGCGACCAGAGCCTCATTATTCCAGCCCACCTCTGCTGCCAGGGTACGAAACTCAATGGCGTATTCAGCTACGGATCGTGAACCCTGTCTGATGGACATAAGGAGCTTCGCAGCAGAGGCAGCACGAGCCGGCACATCGAATACCTTCCGAAGAGAAGCAACAAAACCGGAAAACTCGGCAACCACCGGATTGTTGTTCTCCCATAAAGGGCTGGCCCAGGCCAAGGCCTTGTCCGAGAGCAGCGAGATCAAGAAGCCCACTTTTGATCTCTCAGTAGGAAAGGCATGTGGCAGCAACTCGAAATAAATGCCCACCTGGTTAAGGAAACCTCGGCACTGAGTTGGCTCTCCCCCAAAGCGCTGTGGAAGAGGGGCAGAACCGGTCATACCCCGAAACACCGCAGGCGCAACAACAGGTGTCGGGGTAGACTCTGGCGCAACAACCGGAGCGGCAGTAGGAGCGAGCCCAGGAGCGACAACCGACCCATCGGCAACGGGAGCGAAATGAGCCGTGCGTTCAAGCAGGGTTTGCAACGCCACAGCGAACCGACCCAACAGGTGATCCTGCTGATCAAGTCTGGCAACCAGCGTGGGTAGCGAGGATGGCCCTGTACCGTCAGAATTCATGGCTTGGTCCTAATGTCACGGAACCATGAACCAGACGTACAACAAGAGATAAGTGAAAATAAGAAGGCTTTATTGAAAATAAAGCTGTAAAGCAAAAGTCCAAACGGATGGTGAAACCGAGCAGAGTCTTTGCGAAGCCAGAGGTCAGGAACCAGAAGGGTAGTCAGACGAAGCCAGGATCAGGAACCAGCAGGGTAGTCAGACGAAGCCAGGATCAGGAACCAGCAGGGTAGTCAGACGAAGCCAGGATCAGGAACCAGCAGGGTAGTCAGATGAAGCCAGGATCAGGAACCAGCAGGGTAGTCAGACGAAGCCAGGATCAGGAACCAGAAGCAGCAGCAGTCTAGAAGCATGTGAACACAGGAGGACCAAGCAAGGAACTGAAGCCACAGACCTCCTATATATATGAGCTAGGCATCCAGCTCCTCCCAGGGGAAGGAGGAGCCGCAGGGTGGAAGGCTACAAGAAACCCAGAACCCAAGATGGCCGCCAGCACATGTCAAACGAAGGAGAGCAGCAAGCAGGTAAGACCATGACAACTAAGCGGTGCCCACGAGCACTCAAAGGGTTAATTCGCTGTATTCGCAAAATGGCACCGCCTCTCCATGCTTGTCGGAAGCGGGAAAAGACAAGAACGCCCTCTCAAGAGCGCAAAAATTCTTAATACGCCCCCCTAGAAGCGGGAACTCTAAAGCCTGCCCACCAAGAGCTTTGCATTGTGAGCCAAGGGAGTGAAGACTCCTCCCTCTGGGCTCCACCCTCACTTCCTGAAAGCACTCCGACAGTGGAGCCAAGGAAGATGGCACTCCCTTCTCCAAGATGGGACCAGATGGCGATCCAGGGAGAGCTGGTCTATGAGACCACCGTACCTGATATCCGGGTCTCTCAGCTTGTAAAGAGAGCTGGCCCCTGCACGTTCGGAGTGTCCCCAGAGCCAGCGCATGCCGCCACCAGAGAAGAGGACATCGCGTCTACAGTCCGGATCCCGGAGGCTGTGGATCCCTCCGCAACGGCTGACCAGATATTCCCCAAGATGGCCGCCGACGGTGAGCCTGCTCCTGCGGAAGATGCCGCCGACGCAGTCGTCCAGGCCGTGGACCAGCCTGCACCGCAGATGGCACCTGGACCGCACGATGATCACCAGGAGGCACCGGAATCGGCCGCCTGGCCGCGACATCAGGTAGGAGCAGACGCGCTCCCTGAGGCCCAGGCCCGGTCCATACATGCCCCAGCACCGCTGCCTGTGGGTCCCGATACCCCAAACAGGCCTAGGCCTGCTCCGCCAAGGACACCTACTGGTGCGGCGGAGGCAGCCGGAACTTCCACTCCGCCGCCCAGCGCAACTACTGCCAGAAAGGGACGCTTGAACCCTGAAGTCCCCATAGTGATCCCTGAACTCCCTGCTGCCTCAACTCTACAGGTGGGGCAAATAAATAACTTAGTAATGACTTTCAATCCCAGAGTACAGGGGCACGTCTTACCCAGGGAGGTTCGTAAGGTGTCCCTCATCACGCCGGTTGCTACTCCGCTGCCCAGAGAGAGCGCTTCTTCCCTGCCATCACCATCACTGGCGATACCTTTGCCAAAGCCACCACAGCCAGGAGTTATAGGCCCTTCTGCCCCAGTAGGAGTTCCCGATGTACAGCAGCTCACCGCAGCTTTGACCAGCCTCACTACCCAGACAGTACCAGAAATCGACACAAGAGGTCAGTGGAGCTCCATCACAACAGCCAGCCTGAGCTACAAGATTCAGCAGCGCCCTCTTGTGTTCTTCAACAGTTCCTGCAGTGATGAAGAAGTCACCTGGCAGGATAACCTTGCCCAATGGAAAGCCCGCAGGTGGAGTAAATTACAGGACTTTCTAAAAAAAAAAAGCAGAAGAACGGAAAAAGATACAGAGGATGTTTAGTGATGAAGCCTCCAAGTCTTCTTCTCAGCCGTCTGCTGAAGACAGCACACCTGATATGACTATCAGAACCAGCACCGAATCCTGAGATCTTTGCTATGAAAGACCAAGGGTCCGTCCTTTATTGCTGTCCAGAAAACCTGTCACCTACAAGAAAAAAGCAAAGGCTTACAGAGGATTTTCCAGAGAAAGGTAATCCTGCATTTCCAAGTTCTGCCACCGAAAGCCACCAGGAGATTGCAGATCAAGTTTTTGCTGGAGTTACAGCTGCTGAGTGCACCCAGGTTAAGAAAGAACTTTTGCGTCCTCAAATATGGCATCCAGAAGGATGTTTTCCAGACTTTCCTATGAGGAAAACTACCGATTGTGGAAATTACCCACTACCTTGTGTGGATTACAATTAACTTTTATTGTTTCCGTGGATTACAAGTGACTTATGGACTTTTTGCTCCTGTCCACAGTCAAGCATTTCAAAGAAAAAGGACTCAAGTCATATTTGAGCGTATTATTGCACTGATATTGGCCTAATGTTTTTGCGCTTATTTTATTTTCATGTTTACAGGTTATGCAACGTTCAAGTATAACATGCCCATTGTGTGTATTCTTTTCCAGGTGCCGCAATGTGACCTTCCTGCACTATTTGTGACAATTGCACTTAACCAAAAAATGTAGCAATTTACTCAGTATGCCTTATTTGACAGCTCATATTATCTCCTCTCTTTATACGGACTGCCTTTATGCAGACGCTTAATACTAATGGCCTACACCTGGGGCGTGGCCTGCATGCTGATGGCGCCGGTCTCATAGCGCGTCTGCTCCGGACATAGCATTCTTCCAGCGGCTCACAGCTACTACTTCTGAGACATTTAATTCACCAGAGACAGCCTGATATTCTGTCTTAGCCATGAGGAAGGTCAAGAAGCGTAATGCCCCGGCCAAACTAACGGAATTCTTTGGGAAAGCAACTCCGGCCGACTCTGGGCAGAGCGAGGCGCCATCTCCGGTCCGCACGCCGATTTCTAAGGCGGGAACTCCAGTGCCGTCTGCATCGTACTCTACTGATACCCATGGAAAGGAGAGAGAAGCCCTCTACTCCACACATCTAACGGCAGACATCATGCGCTCAATGCTAGAGGGCTTACGTTCCTCTATGAAGGAGGACATGTTGGGGCTGCTTAAGGTCCTCAGAGTGGATATCCAGCAAATAGGGGAGCGCACGTCCCACATGGAGACTAAGATGGCCGAATTCGCCTCCTCCCACAATACACTGATAGATGCCCATGAGGCTATGGGGGAAGACATAGCCAAACTGACGGCTAAGATCCAGGATCTAGAAGATAGACATAGACGGAATAACGTCAGAATCCGTGGAATCCCAGAATCTGTGGAAACAAAGGAGTTGGAGCACTTTCTGCAGCAGCTCATTAAAGCCGCATTGCCTGACACCTCCGAAAGGGATCTAATTATCGATCGCATACATAGAGTGCCCAAACCCAAGGGGCTTGATCCATCCCTGCCGCGGGATACCATTGCCAGGATTCATTTTTATACAGTTAAGGAGGCATTTCTGAGAGTCCTGAGACAAGAGGCGAATCCGACAGAGGACTTTAAAGGCATCACGATTTATGCAGACCTCTCCGCAGCTACCCTCGCAAGAAGAAGGGAATTTGCCCCGGTAACCACCATCCTAAGGCAGCATCAGATAAGGTACCGCTGGGGTTTCCCGGTGAAATTACTGGTCACCTATGATGGCAACTTACAGATCTTCAATTCGCCACAAGAAGCGGTTAAACGCTTGAGTGAATGGGGCATCATGAATGAAGGCAATCCCAAAGCAAAGGAGCCTACCTCGCGTCCAGACAGGATTCCTCCAGACTGGGACGTTGCCTGATATGTGAGTCTTTTCATACAGGAGTAGAAGATTGACTGTTCTCATTACTTAATGTTAGTCCGAAGCAGAGAGCTAATCTCGTTCTCTTTGCCCTACTGGACTTGTTCTATAGGTCCATAGACCTACATTTATCTGGTCAGGCCAGTTAGGCCTTATTGACCACATTTCAATTAATGTTTTATTTTCTTTTTCATTTGCCTTTGCCTTTTTCTTGTTTTTCTTTTTTGTTGGTACTAATGTCTATAAAGTATGGGGTTGAAGCGGAGGGTGTGTCGGTCCCAGAGGAGTCCCATGGGACATTGAGGAGATATGTGACACAAAGATATTTTATAGATGAGTCATGGGGCTGAAAGTATTATCCCTCAATGTGCGTGGTCTGAACTCTCCATTCAGACGCACACAACTCTGGTCAGAAGTTTCCAAAGCTAAATGTGATGTCATATTATTGCAAGAAACGCACTTGTTGAGTAGGGACGCGTTCAGGTGTAAGCATAAAAATTTTCCAGTTTTATTTCACTCACATACTAGGAAAAAAAGGAAAGCAGGGGTGCTGATTGGGGTAAAGGCTGCAATCAATTTCTCCCTAAAGAAATGTGTAAATGATTCAGCGGGGAGATATGTCATTCTACTATGTACGTTAGATAATAGACCATTCACCCTGGTATCTGTGTATGCCCCTAATGTCGGGCAGGTGGCCTTCTGCAGGAGGCTGTTCAATAAAGTAGAGAAAATGGCGGAAGGGGAGGTCATAATGGGAGGGGACTTTAACATCCCGGTGAATGCAACGCTGGATTTTAAATCTGCGAGTGGGTGCACGCGTGCAGAGCTTCAATCTACATTGTATGAGTCTGCGTTTCATGATATCTGGCGCTACCAGCACAGTGATGAGCGTGATTATACGTTTATATCTACAGCACACCTCTCCCAGTCTCGCATAGATTACATTTTAGTCTCTAAAGGCCTCCTGCATAGGGTGACACGGTCCGACATTGGGGGAGCAACCTGGTCAGATCACGCTCCGGTTAGTATTGAAGTGGAGGATGGGGTTCCTGCCCTACCTAGACCACAGTGGAGATTGAATACCTATTTATTAAAGTGTCCAGATAGAGTCAAAAGAGCATAGACACTATGCAAGAATTTTTTGCATTTAATGACCTTCCTGACATCAGTGTCAATACTTTATGGCTTACACATAAGGCGTTTATGAGAGGGGCCCTGCTGCAGATGGCGGCAAGAATGAATAGGAGTAGGAACCAAGCAATACAGGATGCTCTTACCCGCTTGCAGACTGCGGAACAATGCCATAAAATGTGTAACACCATCACCACGTTAACAGCTCTTAAAGAGTGTAGATCTGCACTGAGATCTATTCTCCTTTACCGCCAGGAATTAGGGTTGAAGCGATTAAAATCTAACTATTATCAAGCTGGAGATAGAGCAGGAGCGCTCTTGGCTCGCAGACTGAAAAGTCATAGAGCTGCGGCTAGGATAACTAGCTTAAAACATAAAGATAGAGTGGTCACTCACCCACAAGAAATAACGGACGCTTTTGCGTCATATTACTCTTCCCTTTACAACATAAGGAAAGATGGTAACACAGTACAGCCATCTGAGGAGTCAATATCTGCGTACCTAGATCCTCTTAAATTACCTAAAGTATCTGCTGATGAACTCAGTAATCTTAAAAAACCATTCTCTCCAGAAGAGATATTAAAAACCATTAATGCCACACCGTCTAACAAGGCCCCTGGACCTGATGGTTTTCCAGTGGAATATTACAAAACGTTTAACACAATCTTAGTCCCTTACCTAACTAAATTATATAACTCATTTCTGGTAACGGGGAATATTCCTCCAGAAATGCTTAAAGCAACTACACTGCGTGCAGAATTATTAGGCAAATGAGTATTTTGACCACATCATCCACTTTATGCATGTTGTCTTACTCCAAGCTGTATAGGCTTGAAAGCCTACTACCAATTAAGCATATTAGGTGATGTGCATCTCTGTAATGAGAAGGGGTGTGGTCTAATGACATCAACACCCTATATTAGGTGTGCATAATTATTAGGCAACTTCCTTTCCTTTGGCAAAATGGGTCAAAAGAAGGACTTGACAGGCTCAGAAAAGTCAAAAATAGTGAGATATCTTGCAGAGGGATGCAGCACTCTTAAAATTGCAAAGCTCCTGAAGCGTGATCATCGAACAATCAATCGTTTCATTCAAAATAGTCAACAGGGTCGCAAGAAGCGTGTGGAAAAACCAAGGCGCAAAATAACTGCCCATGAACTGAGAAAAGTCAAGCGTGCAGCTGCCAAGATGCCACTTGCCACCAGTTTGGCCATATTTCAGAGCTGCAACATCACTGGAGTGCCCAAAAGCACAAGGTGTGCAATACTCAGAGACATGGCCAAGGTAAGAAAGGCTGAAAGACGACCACCACTGAACAAGACACACAAGCTGAAACGTCAAGACTGGGCCAAGAAATATCTCAAGACTGATTTTTCTAAGGTTTTATGGACTGATGAAATGAGAGTGAGTCTTGATGGGCCAGATGGATGGGCCCGTGGCTGGATTGGTAAAGGGCAGAGAGCTCCAGTCCGACTCAGACGCCAGCAAGGTGGAGGTGGAGTACTGGTTTGGGCTGGTATCATCAAAGATGAGCTTGTGGGGCCTTTTCGGGTTGAGGATGGAGTCAAGCTCAACTCCCAGTCCTACTGCCAGTTTCTGGAAGACACCTTCTTCAAGCAGTGGTACAGGAAGAAGTCTGCATCCTTCAAGAAAAACATGATTTTCATGCAGGACAATGCTCCATCACACGCGTCCAAGTACTCCACAGCGTGGCTGGCAAGAAAGGGTATAAAAGAAGAAAATCTAATGACATGGCCTCCTTGTTCACCTGATCTGAACTCCATTGAGAACCTGTGGTCCATCATCAAATGTGAGATTTACAAGGAGGAAAAACAGTACACCTCTCTGAACAGTGTCTGGGAGGCTGTGGTTGCTGTTGCACGCAATGTTGATGGTGAACAGATCAAAACACTGACAGAATCCATGGATGGCAGGCTTTTGAGTGTCCTTGCAAAGAAAGGTGGCTATATTGGTCACTGATTTGTTTTTGTTTTGTTTTTGAATGTCAGAAATGTATATTTGTGAATGTTGAGATGTTATATTGGTTTCACTGGTAAAAATAAATCATTGAAATGGGTATATATTTGTTTTTTGTTAAGTTGCCTAATAATTATGCACAGTAATAGTCACCTGTACACACAGATATCCCCCTAAAATAGCTAAAACTAAAAACAAACTAAAAACTACTTCCAAAAATATTCAGCTTTGATATTAATGAGTTTTTTGGGTTCATTGAGAACATGGTTGTTGTTCAATAATAAAATTAATCCTCAAAAATACAACTTGCCTAATAATTCTGCACTCCCTGTATAGTCACCCTGCCCAAACCAGGGAAATCTCCAGACGCTCCCGAAAACTTCAGGCCAATCTCCCTACTGAATGCCGACCTCAAGCTGTTTGCTAAGCTACTTGCCACCCGCCTCAGCAATGTGTTGCCAGCTTTGATTAACCAGGACCAGGTAGGCTTTGTGCCAGGGAGACAATGCAGGGATGGCACTAGAAAAATGATAGATTTGATCCAAATAGCGGGTTGGTCCAGGGCCCCCACGGTATTAGTATCCTTAGACCCTGAAAAAGCATTCGATAGAGTACACTGGGGGTTCCTGGACCAGACTCTCAGGAAGTTTGGGTTTGAGGGTCATTTTCTTTAAGCTATTTTGGGGCTTTATACAACTCCCAGTGCGAACGTCCTGGCTTCAGGTTTTTTATCTGCCCCTTTCTCAATTACAAACGGGACTAGACAAGGGTGCCCGCTGTCACCCCTGATATTCGCGCTGGTGATGGAGCCTATGGCTGAGAAGATGCGTGGCCGTGAGCGGATGTCGGGGATTACGGTGGGGAAATACACGCACCGCATTGGATTGTATGCAGACGACGTCATTTTGACGCTCACCAATCCTTTAAATTCATTACCAGCTGCACTAGAGATTTTGGACCAGTATACATCCGTCTCCTATTACAAACTGAATGTTAGTAAAACTAATGTACTATCCATCAATATACCTGAAAGCATGCATAAGGTTCTCAGTGTTGAGTATCCTTTCAACTGGGCGTCTGAGTCGATAAGATATCTGGGAGTAGAGCTATCCAGCTCACTACAAGGTATGATTTCGCTTAATCATAGATTGTTGAGAGCGGAACTTCAAAAGGACTACTCCAAATATAACAAAGGGATACTTTCATGGATAGCAAAAATCAATGTAGTAAAAATGATGGTACTCCCGAAGATCCTGTACATGTTTAGATGTATCCCGTTGAAAATCCCTAGGGCTTATATTAAACAATTGCAAGATGACATGATGGGGTTTATATGGGGAGGCTCTCATCCCAGGATTAGTAAGAATGTATTGTTTCCGGCTCTTAGGAAGGGGGGTCTGGGAGTCCCTGACCTTTACAGTTATTATATGGCTAACTTAATAGATCAGTCAATGGAATGGTGGTCTCCGTCATCGCCACATAAATGGTTGATGATTGAGGAGGTGTATGTTAAAAGGGGATCGTTAAAATCACTATTGGCAGCGTATCTACTAAAGCCTTTTATCTTCCCTGTGCCGTTAGACACAATGCAAGCTTCTTTGTTTGCTTGGGCCCATGGCTGTAAAAGTAGAACTCCCGTTTCTATAGAGAAGAGACAGTACCCTATAACGGTCATTGAGTACCATATCCCCACGATCCGACTTACCAGCTGGTTAAATTGTGGGATAGCTTCTTTGGGAAGCCTGTTTGAGCAATCTGTTATACGAACCTTTGAATCTCTACACGCTAGCTTTAATTTACCTAACTCTGTGTTTTATCAGTACCTGCAGATCCGCCCTTTCCTTACGTCACTCAACTTAGATACAATAGTAAATGAGAGAGACCCACTGGGTAAGATTCTTAGCGCAGATAGCCGCCTTCGTTCCAGTCTCTCTTTTTGGTATTCTTTCCTGCAGTTAGCAGGTGGGGAAATTAAGAAACCCTTCATGCACAAATGGGAGGCTGAAATGAAGAAAAAATTCACGCTGGAAGAATGGAATGACGCTTTATTTTGGTCCATGAAGTCCTCGAAATGTATAAATCACGCCGAGCAGAATAGAAAAATCCAAATGAGATGGTACCTTACCCCAAATAGGTTAGCTCATACCAATCCGGATTACTCACCGCTGTGTTGGAGGGTATGCGGACAGATCGGCACACCGTATCATATGTGGTGGAGCTGCTCTGCCCTAACCCGCTTCTGGGCCTCGGTGTCAAGAATAATAAAAGAGGTTACGGGATTTACAGAGGTAATGACTCCGGAAATGGCGGTTCTTAGCATTGGTCTAGGGAACATTCCTAAGGAAAGTAGGAGTATAATAGCTCATATTCTCTCAGCAGCTAAAAAGGTGATTGCTCGTCGGTGGAAGGATCTGCAATCTCTGTCGACCTGTGAAGTTGTTAATCTGGTTAATTACCATATGCAGTGCGAGTTTACCTTCGCCTCATCTATGAAAAATAGGGTGGCAATACACAATACATGGATGCTCTGGCTATCTAGTACATACGCGGTTCCGCTTCCGCATTACCTACTTTAAAATCAAAGTATACGGGTAGCGCGTACTAGTGCTTAAGATGTATTTCCTTGCTATAATATAAACTGTGCACGATGAAATAGACAAAGAGGTAATCTATCTGGAACAAGCTATATACAATGATTGTATACTTTTATACTTGTAACTTGGTACCTTACTTTATTATTTCTTATTTATTGTATTTTATTTGTTTGTATTATTACTTTTGTTTGGTATGCATAATTTGTAAACTGTCATATTTACCATATGCAACTCAATAAAAATTTATTGTTGGAAAAAAAACTAATGGCCTACACCTGGATTCATATATCCCGGGTACCCAGGGTAGGACCAAGTCCCAGGCAGGTCCAGCAAGGGTAACCCCCCTGCTTCGAGAATGGCTAGGGGAATAAGGTACCCCTCCTTCTCGCTTGTTATATGTACCAGGAATGGTAATAGGGCTTCTAAAACCCCATCCTGGTGTGTCTTCCAGGAGTTCCATGGGATTATAATACCCTCCTCCTGTGACATTGCCAGAAGTGTATGGAGATGCTACATACCTCCCCTTCTGAACCTTTGCCTAAGGTATGGGCCCTAAAACCTTAGAGCCACAATTTAGCTACCCTTAGTCACCATAGTGATCGCGCTATAAGCCAAATTTCTCAGGCTTTGGTGCAGGAAAGGGAATACAGGATAAAGCCACCCTTTCATTTGCGGGCATTCCATTACATAATGGTGGGATTACGGAGTAAAGACATGCTTTCTTTGGTGTTCGTGGCCAGAACACTTCAAAGTCAGTCAGTAATGTTTGCTTAGTGCAGTATTTGGTTCACTGGTTATACCGAGAGAGGGAAACTGTGTGTTGGACACCCTACTCATGCGGGCAGGAACCTTAGGATAGCCGTTATATGTTTTGTCTTTGTATGTCATTATATGTACTTGTCATGGTCTTACCTTCTTGCTGTTCTCCTTCGTTTGACATGTGCTGGCGGCCATCTTGGTTTCTGGGTTTCTTGTAGCCTCCCACCCTGCGGCTCCTCCTTCCCACTGGGAGGAGCTGGATGCCCAGCTCATATATATAGGAGGTCTGTGGCTTCAGTTCCTTGCTTGGTCCTCCTGTGTTCACATGCTTCTAGACTGCTGCTGCTTCTGGTTCCTGATCCTGGTTTCGTCCGACTACCCTGCTGGTTCCTGATCCTGGTTTCGTCCGACTACCCTGCTGGTTCCTGATCCTGGCTTCGTCTGACTACCCTGCTGGTTCCTGATCCTGGCTTCGTCTGACTACCCTTCTGGCTCCTGACCTCTGGCTTCGCAAAGACTCTGCTTCGGTTTCGCCATCCGTTTGGACTTTTGCTTTACAGCTTTATTTTCAATAAAGCCTTCTTATTTTCACTTATCCCTTGTTGTACGTCTGGTTCATGGTTCCGTGACAGTACTTCATGCAGCACTTTTTACTTTATTTGGGTACCCCAGAGCTGGTTCTTTCTCTCCCTCCTAAGCATAAGCCGAGGGCGGCTTAACTCAAAGTAAGGGGGAATGTAACATCCCAGAGTTATGTTGCGAAACTCTTTTACCCCGCTACAACCTGTTAAGTGTATCTGCATTGTCATCCTGTGTAATTTAACATCATATTCTCACAAATGTGCATTGAAACCCTTGTTAAATGTATTTGCTGTAATTTCCATTCCAGCAATGTGTTTAGAAGGGGTTTAGTTCAGTTTAGCATATCTAGACTGGAATAGTGCATTCCAGTTTAGCTCCCCCCTCTTTGAGAAGGTATGGAATGTTCCCACATCCTGCCTCATGGGTGGAGGAAGGAAGTTAAGTTTAGTGTGCCAGCCACCCCGGCTTGGGGAAGGCTGTGCTGGTAGGAGCTCCTAGTTCTAGGGATCCCAGACCAGGATCGTGTCTCGGCTGAGACCAAAGATCTTCATTCCCAGTCTGAGCCCTTCAGCCTCAGCTGGTGACAAGCAAGCAGCCACCTCCAGAACTCCAGGAAGAACTGTGAGCTAACTGTGAATACCATCTAGAGACCAGGAGAAGCCAAATTCCTCCTCAGCTAGTCAGTCCCATACACAGCAGAAGATAGACAGAGCAGAAGATATAGATTCCTGCCACATATTACAGAGCCATAAGCAGACGACTAATCCTGCAAGAGAGCTCCAGGCACATGACAGAAGCAGAAGAGATAGATTCCTGCCATACATTGCCAATACCTGCTGGGACCCAAGACTATTGCTATATCTCATATGGATTACTGCTGCATCCAGTAAAGACCAGTTTGAATTATATTCCAAGTCTGGATCTCATTCATTGCTACCAACTTCCTCAATTACTCCTATTAGCAACACTCATTTATTGCAAGTGAGCCAGGATCCAGGATTCCAGCCGTACCCAGGTAGGAGACACCGTTGACACTATACCCACTACTATACAGAGACAGTATACCACTCTGGCATTCCTAACCTGATATGTGAGTTGCAACACCTTAAAGGGCCCTGAGAATGTATCCTGCGCACTCTGCAATTGGCGTCGCGAAAAACTATAGACTTCTATACCCATATCCGGACCCACTGCATAATTTGGCGTCCGTATAACTGTACCACGGTCCTGCTCATTGCAGATGCTCAACAGATAGGATCAGTTTTTTGGGGGTTATCGTTCTGATGGATCAAAGGAAGGGCAAAATAATCAGTGACGTCAACACAAACTTACTGCTGACACCCTCTCCAATCTTTCAGGGGGGCCCTACTTGTATAAGTGTTTAATAGAACAGGTTCTGTAGACATCTATGTGGAATCAGCTGACGACGGTGTAAAAGTAGTGTGCTCTTTCACGCTATAGTAGGATCTTGCACGGTTCTTTATACCTGGCGCTAACATTGACCTGTAAGGCTGAGTTCACACTTGAGTAATTTGGTCAGTTTTGGCCCAGTAATTGACCAAATGAGGGAAGTGTGAAGTCATTCTAAGAGCGACACCTGTCATCTCTGTGTCATACTGACTCACAGTATTGTTTCACTACCACAGCAGACTCCTTATGCATGTTACTGCAAGGCACACACCACTATACAGGCTCTCTGCAGCTAGGAAATGTTTTTTAACACGATTTGCCACAAATAAATTCAGACCTGCATTCCCTGGATTTTGTGTGGCTGTCATGGCCCATGAACAGGTAGGAACAAGAGTTGGGGACCACTCGGTTGAGGCGACCTTGACGCGGTGAGTGGCTTACTATGCTTTGGCCAAAATATAAACCAATGTCTCATCCAGCATGTATGTATTTCGCCATAGTGATGTGCACCTGCAGGCAGGTTGTGCGGACTCAAACCCCTATAAATTCAGATCAAATCGAATCTTTTTGGAAAATTTGGCGAGCCGACCGAATCGAATTTTTTTTAAATTCGCTCATCTCTAGAAATTATGATAAATGGGCTATATATGGAGATGAGTTATATCAGGGGATGTGATAGGCCACCCTAAAAATGTGTTTTTAGGGAGCACCTAAAACTGTGCATATTAAGGTTTCTTGGGGTAGGGCATTTCAGAGAACTGGTGCAGCTCGGGAGAAGTCTTGGATCCAGGGGTGAGAGTTTTGGATTATAATGGATGTCAGTTGTAAGTTGTTTGCAGAGCGTAGAGCACGGGTAGGGTGGTACACAGAGATGAGGGAAGAGATGTAGGGGGGTGCAGCACTGTGGAGAGCTTTGCGGATGAGAACAAGCAGTATAAATTGCATTCTATACTGTATGGACAACCAGTGCAATGACTGGTACAGATTAGCCGCACAGAGGTCTGTGATAGGCGCCTACACTTTAGGTCTGAGGAGGGAGTGAAACATGTCAAAGAGTTTTGGGTTGTTGGACATTGAGGAGATGAGGGTGGTGAAGTAGGCCTGTTTGGAAAGGTGCAGGGCAGAGTTTTAGGTTCTTAGCATGAATTTGTAATGTCAGACATTTTATAGTATGTGAGTTTTTCTCCATAGGGGTTCAGCACTCCTGGAACAATGCTGGAGAAAGTGAGTTTGTGCTGTAAGCCAGGGTTGCTTTGCCTGTGTTTGGAGGTTCTGAAGGTAGGGGACGCTACTTCGTCCATGGTGCTTCTGAGGGTGTCATTATCGTAATTATATATTATAGTGATTATACATTTAAAGTTGTTTTCTAGGAGTTAAAGGGGTTGTCTCAGTTCAGCAAATGGCATTTATCATGTAGAGAAAGTTAATACAAGGCACTATAATGTATTTTAATTGTCTATATTGAATCCTTTGTTGGCCAAACAAATTTTTCCACTACATTGTACATTGCTCGTTTCCATGGGTTAAAGGATTATTCCCATCTCAGACATTGGGGGCATATTGCTAGGATATGACCCCACTGTCTGATAGGTGCGGTTCCCACCTCTGGGACCATTACCTATATTTAGAACAGAGTCGACAAAGTCCCGGAGGATGCACAGTGCCCTCCATTCATTCCTATGGGAGTGCCAAAAATAGCCGTGCGTCCCGCTCGGCCATTTTTTAAAGTAAAAACTAATGGGAGCTACACAGCGCAACTGTGGCAACCTCTCCATTTACTTTTACGGGGCTGACAAAAATAGCCAAGCCAGCGTTTGGCTATGACCAGTGCTCTCATAGGTATGAACAAAGGGCGGCCGCGCATGTGCAGCACGCCCTCTGGGACTTTGCCGGCTCTGTTCTAAGTATAGGTGTGGGAACTACTATGTCTAATGACACAGAAGATGCTATTGCTATGGACAATGGCATCTGAGGGGTTAAATGACTGGGAACGGCAGCATCGCCAATTCCAGTAATTGCTGCCGGGTGGCAGCTATATTACACAGCCAGCACTCGCTTTATATGGAGCAGGGTCAGCATATGTATTGTAAAGGTATTTTTAAGTACTGATTGGTTCTGTCCCCTTTTATATTACATTAATACTCAGTGTAATAAAGTTTTCCTTGTAATGCAGGGGGTTAGAGATAGTACCCATACCCCATTGTGCTGATAAGAACACATTCCTGAGTGATCTCAGAGACATGCATGATATGACTAACTGTGGTCTGCACTAACAATAAATTGGGATTCCACCTGGAACTTCATCCTAGGTAGGATTTAAATATTGATTTGCCCTATCTCTTGTACAGCCTGGGTTGTCAGTCTTGTGTAATAACGTAGTAGACAGCCATGAGTTATAGCATGATCGTCCAGATCTCTATCACATATTTAGGCTAGTGATTTATTTACTTTTTATTATTCTGTATGTGATTTGTTTGTGTTATTGTATAGTTAATCACACTTAGTAAATATATTTATTCACTTAGCCTGCGTAATACTTATTCATTCTCAAATGTTTTGAATTTATGTTATGTTAAAGCGTGTGAGCCCACTCTATACTCCTTAAACCGCACCATGGTGTAACTGTACAACCTGGTGTGAGTAAGGGTTCAGCTAAAACAAGGTGTGGACACAAAGAGATGAGATATAGAATCTTAAAGACCCCTTTATGAGCCACACCTGGTTTTTGGTTAAAAAAAAAAAAAAGAAGAAGAAGCTTACCAAACACAGAACCGTACATTGTATAGCAGCTATGCTTGGTATTGCAGCTTAGCCCCATTCACTTATATGGGGCTGAGCTGTGCCAAGGCTATGTGACCGAAGAACATGTCATCAATGGCCCAGGAAAGGCAAATCGAAGGTTGCGGCGCTACTGTGAGCACCACTGCCTTCTGAAACAGCGTATCTGCAGAAGTCCCAGTTGTCCAACCCCCGCCGATCATATACGGATGACCTATCCAGAGAATAGGTCATCAGTACTAACATTTTGGAAAACCCCTTTAAAGTCAAATAAAAGTGCTACAAAAACTTAAAAGTGCTAATGATTTATAATGCTGTCTGTCTCTGATGTATTGTACTGATGGCATTATGTGAGTACTATTGATTAGATTTGAGACCAAGCAGGAACAATCCGCATTATAAATCATTATAATGCAGTGTGTCTATGTCATAGGAGCAGAGGTCAGGACAGGAAATATTTCTAACATACTGAGCGTATTTCTCGCACTGAATACGCTCGTGTGAAATTGAGTCTTTTGGATGACCGTTATTGGGATATTTTACTAACAGTTTTATTTCTCTCTTTGATGTAAAATTGCTGCATGACCCCTTTTTGTCACTTTTAAACGCTTGTGCTGCAATATTTGTCACACTGCATTTTTACTCCTCATTCAACACATAGGAGTGTCGAAGCAGTGGCATGTGCCAGGACTCCACCCTCAGCAAAGTTATAATTTTACACTACAAAAAAGGCATAAAAGTTGCTGAAAAACTACATCAGCCAAGGACTGGAGTACATTTTCCTGCAAGAGCAAAAACTACCAAAGATGTGCAGTGCCCTACTACGTGTGAAAAGGGGACACTTCAAACTTTTGTGTATGTCATCTTATGCCAGTGTATATTTTCTCTTGTAATAGCTGCAAATTCCTCACAACAGGCTGGTAAATGCATTTACACACTTTGACCACTAGGTGTAGCTGTCACATCATTTATATCATGTAAGCCACGTTTAGGAAGTTAGTTGAGAGTTGAGTTGGGAGAAGGTTAGGAGAGGAGAGTATGAAACGTATGCTGTGTGCCCCTGGGTACCCCCCAGGAGAAAGGCAAGATAGAAAGGAAACCAAGCCCAAGACTACTGGACCTCTTCTTTTTGTGGTGCCACTGTCCTTGAGTCAGAGACTAAATTGACTTATAGTGTTGAAGCAACCTGTTCAAATAATGGAGCAGAGGTTTTTGCCTGCCACTAGGGAGACCGCCCTGTTGGTTGTCAGGTGCTAGATCAGAAGATCTAAAGTACCAAAAGGATGAAGTTTCAGAGCAAGTTGAGCAAGATAAGGAAAGTATCACCCTCTCCATCAGATTGAGTTGGAACCTGCATTCATACCACTGTCTCACCGTGCCTGTTGTCTGGAGTTGCAGGTAACCTCCATCTTATGTACTAAGGCATTACTAGAGTGGATGCTATCTACCTCAAGGCAAATTGTTCAAGTAAAGTTCATGTTGGTTCAACTCCTGCCTCTCTCCTTATTCCATATCATCTCTCAACACACCTTACGGTGCTGGCGTCACGAACACCAGTGACCCTGCCCCCAAGGCACCCAAAGCACCAACACCACCAAGGGCACCTGAAACACCATCTGGCTGGGAATCCCTGTGCAGCGTCCCACATGTGTGTGTAAATGGGACACTTCAAACATCTTAATGTATACACGTGTTTATTGGCATTTTTATGGTATTCTCTATTATCTGGCTGGCAATTTCATTAACATCCATTCGCCCCTAGGTGGTACTGGCACCATATAATATATATAGTGGGGGGGTGTCTAGCTGAGAGCAGAATGTAGAGTAGAGGAGAATGTAGAGAAGGAAGTAGCTGGTGAGAAGAGAGAAGCATGTTCATGGAGAAGAGAGAGGCTAAAGTCATCATGTAGTTGCGTTCCTTTCCTCTGGGCCCTGATCAAGCCTGGAGAAGATAACTACAGAAACCAAGCACCAGACAGTAAGTCTATACACCAAGATGCAGAGAGACTAGTGAGGGTAACAGCTAACTGTAGCTTATGGACCTCATCAGCACAAGTGACCAGGAGTAGCTTTCCTAATGCCAGCACACAAATGGACAGTTAATGCGCAGAATTGTCTTTATCACTAACTAAACCTTCTGGGTAGTGGTGAAAACCAAAAACCTTTCTAAAAGAGTTTCCTGCCAAAGAATGAAGCAGATGTGTTTGCCTGCCCTGAGGGGAACGCCCTTAAAGGATAACTCCTAAATAAATAGTTAATAGGATCTTTAGTGCCAGAGTGCTGTAAAGAGTGAATTTAGGATTACCACCTGGATCCTTGCCTGTAAAAAGTATCAGCATTAGAAGAATCCCTCCATTGACAACTGCCACTAACTGATAATAGGATTACCAGTGAACCTATTATTAATTGTACTATATAAAACGCTTTCCATTGATGAGCTATACCAACTGTCCAGAGACTATTGATTTGCAGTAATTGTTCAACTGGTTTATAACAAACGACTCCTCATTCTTACTACTACTCTCAACATTTGCACCTAACAGTGCTGGCGTCATAAACCAGGGGCCCAGCCGTAAAAGCACCTTACACCAATTACCATCAAGGGCACCTCAACCATCATCTGGCTGGTGTTCCCTGCAACCGAGAGTGCCCCAGAGGATTTTGTGCTGTCTTCCCATCCACTGCACTGCCGGCCCCAAGGGACAACTAAACCGTGAGTACTACTATCCTCGGCACCTTATCACTAGTACACTCATGCGCGCATCCTCAATAGGGAGCCCCGTCATACTGCATAAATTGGCGTCACGAGCAGGATATAAAATTCTCTGTGCCATATGCAAACAGGATTCGTGCAAAATAACTGTGTGCCATTGCCCTATGAGAATAAGCCCCAATTGTTTGCCTGAGAGACTGTCAATGTGCTTTAACACAGTGCAAACTTTAAACATTTTATTGGGCTGCAGAACTGTTTAAATTGCTTAAAATTGCATGGACATATGCAACAAGTCACCTGCAATCAAATGGCTGTGTTAAAAGTGGAAAAATCGCATATTTCTATGTCACTATCACTGTTTGCTTTTAGTGAATGGACTTTTACAGTGAACCTAAAATGGCCGCCGGAGGCCTTCTTGATTAATTTACTCAGCCATTACTTTAAGTTATGCTCTGCTAGCGGCGGGGAAAACTGAGTTATACCTGCTCAAGAGTGGGAAAAGCTACTGTACCACCCCTTATGCAAAGTAATTAAAAATGTACCTCCCACCTTTGTTATATTGTTCCAACGATGCCGGCGCCTCCCCTATGCAAAGAGAACCCAGTGGGAGGGTCGCGCACCAGAAGAGCGTGACGTACGTGAGCACGCTGAACACACCTAGGGACGCTGAACTGAGAGAGAAAGACAGCATGGCGGAGTGGAGCCCTGATACAGCGCCTGAGGCAGCGCTACGGAGAGCGGAAGGAATGCCACTCGCTGCACCTCTAGTAGTTGCCAGGCCGGTCTCAATTGCGGCCCATGATGAAAAGGAGCTGCAGGCCCACATCCAGGAGGTGTGGGAGCGCTACTGGAGGGAATGCGGAGTGGATCCTCCACCTAGGCCGCCCACCTATTGCACAGGTCAGTCGCCTGTATCGGCGCCTGCTACTAACAACCAAGCTGAAAGGTTCGGTCCAGACCAAGCTACAGAGCAATGGCCAGTGACTTCCCATGCAGAGTTGTGGACTAACCTGTCGGCTGAAATAAAAACCGCGCGTCTACCACAGACTCACACCTGTAAAAAAGTACAAAGAGGGCATCACTCATAAACTCCTGGAGGAGCCAGTGGACAATTTCCCAGTTCCGGTAAGAAGGCTGAGCCGGGTTCTTTTATTTTGCAAGATACGTGGTTTCGGCTTTATTCGTGATATAGAGACCGATAGAGATTACTACGTAAATCGCCGTTCAGTTAAAGCTTACAAAAAGAACGGAATATGGCGGCACTGCTATAAATCAGGTAAGTGAAACCGGCCCCGTCTACTGGCTCAGCACCAGCAATGCAGTAACCAGATCTTCGTATGTGGTGCTCGGCATAGAGAGGGGAAGCAGGATCGATTGCAACAATGTAGAAGTATCAAAAGAACATGCGGCACTCACCGAAGTAACAAAAGTGTTTTTCTTTATTCCTCCTTCATTCAGGACAGAGTAGGTGGGGTGCTGGGGCGGACAGGCTCTTGCAGGTGATCAGCGGCTACAGCCGTTTCGCGCATTCCATCGCGCTTCTTCTGGCCACTCTAGTCGTCATCGCGCAGTACTGTGCATTATAAAGGCGACGCCCCATCATCAGCAACAGCTGTGCGCCGCAAATAAGTGACTAAAAACATACATGCAAAGAAGAAGAACTACATACAAATCGGCACCGCAGGTTGGATCAGTCTCAATAGTCATACGCAGGACTTTTTTTCCTCAGAGAAAAGGTGGTGGAACTCACCCCCCCTCCCCTGGCCACGCCCCTACCCAACCCTAGGACCGCCCCCTACCCGTCCCTCCTACCCACCCCTAGGACCGCCCCCTAAAACCGCCCCTTTAGAGAACAGGGATGCAAGTAAAATTTGGGGGGGGGGGGGCTATAAAAGTCCAGCCCAGCAAAGAAACCCCCCAGATGGGGATGGCACTGTTAATGGGGGATCTGGGGATGGCACAACAGTGCCATCCACAGACCCCCCCCACCCCATAACAGTGCCATCCACAAACCCCCCCACCCCATAACAGTGCCATCCACAGACCCCCCTCCACCCCATAACAGTGCCATCCACAGACCCCCCCCATCCTATAACAGTGCCATCCACAGACCCCCCACCCCATAACAGTGCCATCCACAGACCCCCCCACCCCATAACAGTGCCCTCCACAGACCCCCCTCCACCCCATAACAGTGCCATCCACAGACCCCCCCACCCCATAACAGTGCCATCCACAGACCCCCCCTCCACCCCATAACAGTGCCATCCAGACCCCCCCCCCACCCCATAACAGTGCCATCCACAGACCCCCCCCCCCACCCCATAACAGTGCCATCCACAGACCCCCCCCCCACCCATAGTAGTGCCATCCACAGACCCCCCACCCCATAACAGTGTCATCCACAGACCCCCCATTGCCGCTCCAGTACAGTTATAAAATGTGTAATTAAATGAATAATGATTCATGCTGCCCCTCAGTGGTATAACTTTCAATATATTGTACTCACAGCCGGCTACTGTTATCGTAATGCAGGCCGGCCGGGCAGACGAGCGGCAGCGTCACTGACTGACGTCACGTGCCTGCGCCGCCTACTTTATGAATGAAGTAGGCGGCGCAGGCACGTGACGTCAGTCAGTGACGCTGCCGCTCGTCTGCCCGGCCGGCCTGCATTACGATAACAGTAGCCGGCTATGAGTACAATATATTAAAAGTTATACTACTGAGGGGCAGCATGAATCATTATTCATTTAATTACACATTTTATAAGTCTCTACTGGAGCTGCGGGGCCGGAGCACAGTGAACGCACCGGCCCCCAGCTCCTCCTCCCAGTCCCTCCCCGCTGATACATCGCAGGCTGCGATGTCAAAAGGTGGCGGAACGCCGTTCCGGTGCGTTCCGCTAGAAAAAAAGCCCACTCATACGAACATTTTCGTGCAGGTCAGAGATTAACCTTCTCTTGCATAGCGATCATTTCTGTGTGCTGCATAAATCAGTATTGTCACTATGTAGTGACACACATTGCACGAAAATGTTCGTATGACTATTGAGACTGATCCAACCTGTGGTGCCGATTTGTATGTAGTTCTTCTGATTTGCATGTATGTTTTTAGTCACTTATTTGCGGCGCACAGCTGTTGCTGATGATACCTGCTGTGGGGCGTAACACGGCCAAAGACACCAGCATAGTCCTGGAAATCTGCAGAGGACTCTGAGTCTGAGGAGGAAGGATTAGAACCCTTTGTTGCCCCCAAGTGGCCAGATGCTAAATACGTCCTCTGTCTGCTACCAAGCCAGAACCAATATGCTACTGGTTTTGCGGGCACCAATATTTTGTGGCAACCTGCCATAGTCACCAGAGATCCAGTTGCGCCTCCTAAGCCTAAACAGGAGCGTCCAAGGGCCAATCTGGAATCTGCATCTACAAGGGAAGATTGCGTACAGCTCATGCAACAACTTACCTTGAAACACTGCCAGGAGATTCCTGATCAACCCTCTGTACTGAGGCCATTTACTCACCCATACACTGAAGTTGTTCCTGTTGGCAACCAATGACCCACAGTTACAGTCACACCAGCTGCTGCAGAGAAAGAGTCTTCGCCTGTTAAGAAACCCGTGGTTGGACCGGAGCCCAGACTGCAGAAATCGGAGGAAAATTCTTCCATCTTTGACGAGGTGAGGAAGCATTTATACCTCCCCATTATACCCACCAAACACCTGACTGAAGGTGTTGGGAATAGGTCATTGCCTGACCATTATCCACTTATGTACCCAGCTCTCCAGACCCTTGTGATTAAGTAGGCTGATTTGCCATTTCAGCCATGCTAACCCTGCCTTCTGAGGTGCTGGCGGTGCCCCAGCAGGAATGGCGACCTCTTCCTCCTCCCTTGCCTTCGCCTTGTGCTTCCACTGTGCCCCCGCTGTCAGGTGGGAATGCAATCAGCAGCTCGGCTACCAGCGTGCGTTTGTACTCGCACATCTTACGATCAGGCTCCAGTGACGGAATTAAGGACGGTACGTTGTCCTTGTAACGGGGATCCAGCAGCGAGGGCACCCATTAATCAGCACAAGTTAGAATGTGGCCAACCCGGCGGTCGTTGCGGAGACACTGCAGCATGTAATCGCTCATGTGTGCCAGGCTGCCCAGAGGCAACAACAAGCTTTCCTCTGTGGGAGGTGTATCGTCTGTGTCCTCTGTATCCCCCCCTCCACGCACCAGTGATGCCCATGAGCTGGTTTGGGTGCCACCCTGCTGTGAACACTGTTTCCTCCTCATCATTCTCCACCTCGTCATTCTCCAGAACTGTGCAATGGCTGGACAATTGTGTACCTGGCGTATGCCGGTACAGGAACCCACCCTCGGAGCCACTTGTGAATGACTGGCCTGAAACCCCTGTAAATGATCCCTCTTCCTAATCTTGTGCCACATCCTCTTCCATCATCGCCCAAAGCGTTTTTTCAAGGAGGCATAGAAGTGGGATAGTAACTCTGAGAACGGCGTCATCGGCACTGGCCATGTTGGTGGAGTTCTCGAAACAGCGCAACAAGGCACACAGGTCTCGCAGGGAGGCCCTGTTACGCAGAGCAACTCACCCGTGCGTGCTGCATCTGAAACTCCACTATTTCCTGCTGCTGCTCGCACAGTCTGGCCAGCATGTGCAAGGTGGAGTTCCACCTTGTGAGCACATCGCATATGAGGCGATGAGCGGGAAGGCCGAAGTACGCTGCAGCGCTGACAAGCGATCAGCAGCAGGGTGAGAACGCCGAAAGCGCGCACAGATGGCCCGCCTTTCTGCAGCAGCTCTGACATATTGGGGAAATTTTTCAGGAATTTCTGCAACACCAAATTCAGCACATGCGCCAGGCAAGGGATGTGCGTCAAACCGGCTAGGCCCAGAGCTGCTACGAGATTTCACCCATTATCGCACACCACCAGGCCGGGCTTGAGGCTCACTGGCACCAACCACTCATCAGTCTGTTGTTCCATGCCCGTCCACAGCTCCTGCGCGGTGTGGGTCTTTTCCCCCAAATTGATATGTTTTAAAACTGCCTGCTGTTGTTTACCCCTGGCTGTGCTGAAGTTGGTGGTGAAGGTGTTACGCTGACCGGATGAGGAGGCGGTATAGGATGAGGACGCGGAGTAGGAGGAGGAAGCAACAGGAGGCAAAGAGAAACGCCCTGCAATCCTCGGTTGTGGAAGGACATGTTCTGCCTCAGGCCCAACCGCCACTGCATTTTCCCAGTGTGCTGTTAGGGAGATATAACGTCCCTGACCGTGCTTACTGGTCCACGTATCCGTAGTTAGGTGGACCTTGCCATAGATGGTGTTGTGCAGGTCAGATTTGCAGTGCAGGCCGCAAAGGTACTTTATGGAAAAAAATATATGAATTTTTCACCCACAATTAAACAGATGGATTTAACTGATTTTCTTTCACCATCACAAATGCAGTGCAGGGCGCAAATGTACTTTTTAGCAAAAAATAATTATTTTGTCCCCCCAGAATCTACCAGATGGATTTACTGAATTGATTACACTCACATATGCAGCACAGGGGTACTTTACAGAAAAAAATTAGATTAGATTACCTATATTATTTTCCCTTCCCCTGGCACATATGCAGTGCAGGTGCACTTAAAAAATTTGTATATGTTGCCCACTGAACTAAAAGAACAGGATTAAATTATTGTCCCTGGCACATATGCAGTGCTGGTGCATTGAACTTGCACAAAATAGCCGCCGACCCCCACCTAACAGACGGATACAACTTATTTTTCTGTGTCACTGGGCTCAGTGCAGGGTACAAAAATGTTGCATTGCACCCACACAATTTTTTTTTTTAATCTATGTAGATCGCTGAGTTAACAAGCACTTATGATTAAAGATTCTGTCCTATTCTCTCCCTCACAGCAGCATCCTCTCCCTACACTAATCAGAGCAGAGTGACGTGCGGCGCTACGTGACTCCAGCTTATACAGAGGCTGGATCACACGCTGCAATGGCCAATCACAGCCATGCCATTAGTAGGCATGGCTGTGATGGCTTCTAAGGGCACAAAAGTTAAACGCTTGTTGATTGGCTGCCCTGCAGCCTTTCAAAAAGCGCCATTACATCGCCAGAAACATTCGGGTTCAGGGTCAAAATAATCGTAAAGTTCGGTACAAACCCGAACTTTACAGTTTGGGTTTGCTCAACCCTGTTGGAGACTACTCTGTGGACATAATTGGGTGCTTCGCAGCCATATCCTTGCTGCATCGTGGCAGGCTCTAGGGAAAGCCTTTTCTTAGCCCTCAGTCTATACCATCCATAATGGCCTGCACATAGTCAGACTACGGAAGCCTTGTAAGTAGACGGGTATGTTACAGATTGTGCTTTTTGACTTTTGACTCACTTTGCCTTCAAAACATATGCTGAAGAATTGAATAAAATAACCCTCCAGAATAGGTTAAACTAATCATTTAATCCATCTATCAACAACACTTTTAAATCCTGATCTAAAATTAAAAAGGGACAATTGTACACAAATTCAAAAGTGTAGGCAGTAACAAAGCATTAAGCGCTGCCCAACAAATTAAAGCATTCTGTAGAATAAGTACTCTGTAACTCAACAGGACACAAATTAGTTCTTTAAAAAAGCAAGTGCATAAATAAATATTGATCCCCGTCCACATTATCTTCCTAAAAGCCAGCCGCCACCATTTATGGAGAGTGTAATCTATTGAACAGTTATTGGGTACAAAACTGTACAAATGTTCAGGCAGTAAATTTCAGCTTCTGTACAAGCTGTTCATAGGTGAAAACTTACTGCAAATAAAGAAAATACTGTTGCTGCATCTTAAAGATAAGTGAATATTGTTGTACATGGACTGTATTATTATGATCTAAAATGGGGATAGGCCATTACAAGATACCATAATAAAGCAAGGTTAGGGTCCATTCACACGTCCGTGTGTGTTTTGCAAATCCACAGATCTGTGGATCCGCAAAACACAGACATCAGCGATATGTGTTCCGCATTTTGCGGACCGCACATCGCCGGCACTCTCCTAGAAAATGCCTTTTCTTGTCCGCAATTGCGGACAAGAATAGGACATGTTCTATTTTTTTGCGCAACTGAAATACGCAAATGCGGATAGCACATTCCAGCCCTATTGGAAATGAATAGGCCGGCACCTGTTCCGCAAAATTGCGGAACGGATGCGGACCCATTTTGCAGACGTGTGAATGGAAATGCCTATTCTTGTCCGCAATCGTTGGGAGCGGAATTGCGGACCCGGAAGTGCTGCCCCATAGAAATGAATGGGTCCGCAATACCGTTCCACAAAATACGGAACGAAATTGTGGACGTGTGAATGGACCCTTAGTGTCAGCATTCAGTGAATGGTTCCTCAAATTCCCTGCATGAGAGCCCATGCAGTATTCTACTCAGGGGTCCTGGGTCAGCTGGATGGTCAATCCATTAAAAAGGCGCTAATGAGGGGCAGTTTGATTGGCATAGTAGCACCCACTATCTTTGCTTTATTAAGATTTTTTATCACATACTAACAGCCCATATGTGAATATTCTATGTATATATATAATTTTTTCTCATAAAAAACGAGTGGATACCGGATATAATTTTTTTTTATGTCACCCCATGCCAGGGCCATTGCTAGGTTAAAACATTCGGGGCCTGAGCCCCCGGATGTTTGTCCCAGGTGCCGAATGAACTGCCTGCCAGATAGATACAACTGTATTGCTGAAGGACCTGACATCACAGTCAATGTTATCAGTGCAAAAGGCAGTGGTTGAAGACCTGCGATGATGTCACCATCATGTGACCAGTGCAGGAGAGGACAGCACTCAGCAATGAAGAGGAGAAGTCCTAGGGAAGAAGCTATGGTGAGGTCTACTACATGAGGAGAGGTAAGTAGGTGAGTAATTCTGGGAGTTGTGGTTATTTAACGGGGACTGTATGTTAGGGCTGAAAAAAGGGATGTTAATTACATGGGACTCAATGTTGAGGGGGGTGATGTTATTTACATGGGACTCAATGTTGAGGGGGGTGATGTTATTTACATGTTGGAGGTGGCTGGGGCAGGTTGATGTTGTTTAAATGGGACTGTATGTTGAAGGCAGCTGTGGGAGGGAGTGATGTTTTTTACATGGAACTAAATGTTGAGGAGGTGATGTTATTTACATGGAATTGCATGTTGGAGGGGCTGAAGGGAGGGGAGTGATGTTATTTACATGGGACTCTACAGTGGAGTGAGGGAAATAATGTTATTTACATGGGACTGGATGGTGGAGCGGCTAAGGAATTAAAATTTCTGAGGGCACTAAAGGAAGTGGTGTAACTACAGGGGCACTTCAGGGTGAGCATTATTAGAGTAGGTGCAATATAAATACTGGGGGCACTGTAGGGGCATTTTAAATACAGAGGACATTATAGGCATTATTACTACTGGGGGATCCATAGGAGTGACTTATAGAGCCGCCTTATTTTTTACTAAGAGCACTATGGGGACGGGGGTGCCTTATTACTACCTCAGGGTCTGTAGAGAGCTTTATTACTACTGGTGGAACAATAGGGGTGCCTTATTTCTACTGGGGGCTATTTGAGGGCATTATTAATGCTGGAGGACTCTTCTACTAATAGAGGCACTCTTGTGGAGCATTATCACTGTAGGGGACAGTATGACTAATGAGGGAATTCTAGAAGGGAATTACTATTGGTGGGACTTTGAGAAGCACTATTACTATGGGGGGGACTATCTGTATGGCACTAATTTTTTTGATAGTATTTTGGGGTATTGGGGAGCACAGCAAGCAGCAGGATAACACTGTTGGGACTCGAGGTTGGGGGATGATAGAAAAGTGAGCAAGCTAAGATGTGTGCCAAACTCTGTATAGACGAGGCGTGGCTGAAAGAAGTTGTCCGCATTGAATGGAGAAGATCTACATCAGAGGAAACATAACATGTGAGATGTATGTGCTGCTGTATAGCAAGTAAACTAAAATGTCTTTAGTGCTACAGTGTGCAGGGAGGGGGACCGACTTTGAGAATTGGGCCATATGCTTGTGCCCCGAATCTTTTGAATTCTACTTCTTATTCTGGTTCTTTAATTTCCTCTCTCTTTGGACTTTTAGCAGGACAAACAGCCTCACTTGACTTTCTCAGTCAGACCATTCACTGCGGCTACAGAGAGAAGGGGGATGACTGACTCATTTAGAGCATCAAAACATTATAACAATAATAAGAGCAGTGCTTTTCTGTAGACACTTTTAATACTTTCATCCCAGGCGATTTTCTGTTTTTAGTTTTCACTCTCTGCCTTCCTTGAGCAATAAGTTTTATATTTTTCCATTCACATAGATGCACAAAGGTTTATTTTTTGGCGGGACAAATTGTATCTCCCATAGTAACAAAATTCAATTCACAGTAAACCGATAAAAGGGTGTGCATCTACTTTGAAATATGTATCACTGCCTGTAATAGATGCTAAAATCTGAAAATAACAAATCTTTATTAGTGCTTAAACATAAATTAAAGGGGGACACCCAATTACAGGCCTGCTGTCACGACCATAGTCATGGTCGTGACTCAGGATCCGCATGCAGTTGCCTGTGGTTTGGTTTTATTGTCAACCACATGGTAAGGGCTGCTGGTATGTTGCCTCATGTGTGGTTGCCGCTGGTAACATGGTTGTACTTGGCAGTATAGCAGCCTGAGCTGTTGCTGGGCAGCTTGCTGTCAAGTGCATGCGGTAACTCCTGGTTGTGTGTGTATGTTATGCACTTTGTATGTCTGGTGTGCACGAGGTTTATGTAGGTGTGCACTGTGACACTTCCCTTCACTGTGGTTGCCCGTGGCAACGTTTGGTATGGTGTACATGTGGTGGCAGTGTCCCGGCCTTCAGGCTGACTCCCAGGACATGGTTGCCACGCATGTCGTTGCCTGCGGTAACAGCTGCAGTGTGATGTTCATTTGGACACTTTCTCCTTTAAGTGGTTGTCTTCCCTTCCCTGGTGTGAGAAGGGTTAATTCCCTTCTGTGTGTGTGAACACTGGGTGTGTCTGTGTGGGTGTGGCTACTTGGGCTATAAAGCCTCAGTGGAGACCTGAAGCTGAGAGGTACTCCAGCCTTGTTTGTAAGCTGGAGGCACCCTCCTGGTTTATACCATCTGCCACTGAGAGCCACCCTTGTGGCCATAAATCTTGTTTGATGTGATGAAGATGTGTCTGTTGTATGTTTCTTATTGCAGCTTATGGTCCTGGGTTCCTGTGTGTTGTGTGCTGTGTCCGTTTCTGTGTTAGGACAGCAGCACTGGCGCATGGGTTCCAGGCTTTGTGTCTGTGGCAGGTGGGTGTTGTGCTTATGGCATTTACCTGCCACTGCCATGAGTTGTATATGTTCCCCTTTATTGTAGCCTGGCCTGTGAGACTCCTGTTCCTCCATGTCTAGGAGGAACAGGTTGTCTTACCCTGCTCCTAGCGTTAAGGATCTGCGGAGGGTTACTAGGGATCCGAGGTTTCGGAGCATAAGCCCTCCTACCTTCAAGGTCGGCTCATGCAGCTAGGAGTCAGGGTCAGATTAGGGATGCGTTAGGAGGTGACCTGCTCCCTAATTCTGTGCTCCTGGCCAAGCAGCGACCACCATCTTCCGTCATCGCACGGCTGAGGGTTTTCCCCATCCTCAGCCGTGACAGTATGACCTCAATGGCTCCTCACGTGGCGTGTCCCTCGAAAGAGGGTGAAGCATGCATCGCCATATGCTTATGGGGTGCATGCGCGTTCTCCGGAGGGAGAGTGTTGTGGGGGTATCGCCGTTGACGGCGCGGTGAGTGGCTTTTCCCCGCCATCCCTTCACCGTGTTCTGTTTTGGCGTCCCCTTATTTTTATTCCCTCACCATTGTGTTTTTTGGTGTGTGGGCCTTCGAAAGAGGGTGCAGCATGTATGGCCTGCCGTTTTCGGCATACATGCGCGTTCCCCGGAGGGAGAGCGTTATGGGGTTCACCATTTACGGCGCGGTTGGTGGCTTATTCCCCGCCACCTTGCTAACCGTGTCCGTGTTGGTGACCCCCTCGTCCCTCTCAGGGTTCCTTGCTCTGGTCGTCTGCTGGCAGCATTCCGTTGGTGTTCCGGCGGTGTGCTAGTTTGGAGTGGCTGTTAGCAGCGACCTGGAGTAGGAACATGTTCCTGAGTTGGACGCGGTGTCCAGTGTCCCTCCTCCAGACTGCTTTGGTGGCTGGCTGCCTGAGACCTAGGTGACGGTCCAGGTAGGTTGGCGGCAGTTCTGGAGGGAGATACGGGTACCTGTCTGGCAGTGCCTACAGTTGCTCTTTTCTCCAGTCTGCTTTGGTGGCTGACTACCTGGGACCGTTGTGTCGGTCCAGGTTTGTTGGCGGCAGTTCTGGAGGGAGACACTGGTGGTTTTCAGGCATTGCCCCTTCCCTCATCCCTGTTCCTCACTATTTTTCGTTTTTTTTTTTGTGAGGGGGGCTTTGAGGGGTGGGAGTGTCACGACCATGGTCATGGTTGTGACTCAGGATCCGCATGCAGTTGCCTGCGGTTTGGTTTTGTTGTCAACCACATGGTGAGGGCTGCTGGTATGTTGCCTCATGTGTGGTTGCCGCTGGTAACATGGTTGTACTTGGCAGTATAGCAGCCTGAGCTGTTGCTGGGCAGCTTGCTGTCAAGTGCATGCGATAACTCCTGGTTGTGTGTGTGTGTGTATGTTATGCACTTTGTATGTCTGGTGTGCACAAGGTTTATGTAGGTGTGCACTGTGACACTTCCCTTCACTGTGGTTGCCCGTGGCAACGTTTGGTATGGTGTACATGTGGTGGCAGTGTCCCGGCCTTCAGGCTGACTCCCAGGACATGGTTGCCACGCATGTCGTTGCCTGCGGTAACAGCTGCAGTGTGATGTTCATTTGGACACTTTCTCCTTTAAGTGGTTGTCTTCCCTTCCCTGGTGTGAGAAGGGTTAATTCCCTTCTGTGTGTGTGAACACTGGGTGTGTCTGTGTGGGTGTGGCTACTTGGGCTATAAAGCCTCAGTGGAGACCTGAAGCTGAGAGGTACTCCAGCCTTGTTTGTAAGCTGGAGGCACCCTCCTGGTTTATGCCATCTGCCACTGAGACACCCTTGTGGTCATAAATCTTGTTTGATGTGATGAAGATGTGTCTGTTGTATGTTTCTTATTGCAGCTTATGGTCCTGGGTTCCTGTGTGTTGTGTGCTGTGTCCGTTTCTGTGTTAGGACAGCAGCACTGGCGCATGGGTTCCAGGCTTTGTGTCTGTGGCAGGTGGGTGTTGTGCTTATGGCATTTACCTGCCACTGCCATGAGTTGTATATGTTCCCCTTTATTGTAGCCTGGCCTGTGAGACTCCTGTTCCTCCGTGTCTAGGAGGAACAGGTCGTCTTACCCTGCTCCTAGCATTGGGGATCTGCGGAGGGTTACTAGGGATCCAAGGTTCCGGAGCATGAGCCCTCCTACCTTCAAGGTCGGCTCATGCAGCTAGGAGTCAGGGTCAGATTAGGGTTGCGTTAGGAGGTGACCTGCTCCCTAAATCTGTGCTCCTGGCCAAGCAGCGACCACCATCTTCCGTCATCGCACGGCTGAGGGTTTTCCCCATCCTCAGCCATGACACCTGCACACTAGTCCAAAATCATCTGAACCATACACTGAAGACAGATATGCCCAGCCCCCGTAATAGAAACATAGAATGTGTCAGCAGATAAGAACCATTTGGTCCATCTAGTCTGCCCAATATACTGAATACTATGAATAGCCCCTGGCACTATCTTATATGAAGGATGGCCTTATGCCTATCCCATGCATGCTTAAACTCCTTCACTGTATTTGCAGCTACCACTTCTGCAGGAAGGCTATTCCATGCATCCACTACTCTCTCAGTAAAGTAATACTTCCTGATATTACTTTTAAACCTTTGCCCCTCTAATTTAAAACTATGTCCTCTTGTAGCAGTTTTCCTTCTTTTAAATATTTTATCCTCTTTTACCTTGTTGATTCCCTTTATGTATTTTAAAGTTTCCATCATATCCCCTCTGTCTCGTCTTTCTTCAAAGCTATACATGTTAAGGTCCTTTAACCCCTTAAGGACACATGACGTATCGGTACTGCATGTTTCCCGAGTCCTTAAGGACACATGATGTACCGGTACGTCATGTGTTGTTCCGATCTCGGCCGGCCGGCCGGCGGTGATCGGAACAAGGTGCCTGCTCAAATCATTGAGCAGGCACCTCGGTTAAATGCGCAGGGGGGTCCCGTTACCCCCCATGTCGGCGATCGCAGCAAACCGCATTCAGACCTGCGGTTTGCTGCGCTTTCTGCAGTTTCTGATCCCTGCGGTCCCCGTGGGGATCAGAAACTTGAATATGCCTAAAATATATATGTTTCACCCCCCCTGCACCCCTGAATGATTTGATGGCGGCGGGAGGTGAGGGGGGGGGGTTGTGGGGGGTGCGGGAGGCGGGCGGTGCGGCAGGCGGGATCGCGATCCCCCGCCCGCCTCCCCTTGAATAATCGTTGGTGTCCAGTGGGTATACCAGGGTGTCAGCACATTGCTGACACCCTGGTATAAATGGGTGACATCTGTGATGCGATGTCAGCCGTTTAACCCTTTCCATACCACGGTCCATATGGACCGCGGTATGGAAGAGCAGAGGTTAACAGTCGGGAGCTCCCTCCCTCTCCCATCGGGGGGCTGCTGTGCCATTACAGCCCCCCGACAGGATGGGGTGACAGAGGGAGGGAGCCCCCTTCCTTACCCTTCCCCGTCTGCGCAGTTGTGGCCACAACTGAGCAGACGGGGAAGGTTCCGATAGCAACAGGACGCCTTCTCAGGCATCCTGCTGTCCATGGCTAAAGGCATAGATCTGTTCAGACAAAGTGTAAGTAAAATACAGTACAAAACACTATATAGTGTACTGTACTGTATTATACAGACATCAGACCCACTGGATATTCAAGAACCAAGTGGGTCTGGGTCAAAAAAAAGTTTAAAAAAGTAAAAATCAAAAAACACATTTATCACTGATTAAAAATGAAAAAATAAAATTCCCTACACATGTTTGGTATCGCCGCGTCCGTAACGACCTGATCTAGAAAACGGTCATGTTACTTTACCCGAATGGTGAACTCCATAAAAATAAAAAATAAAAAACTATGATGAAATTGAAATTTTGCCCACCTTACTTCCCAAAAAAGGTAATAAAAGTGATCAAAAAAGTTGCATGTATGCAAAAATAGTGCCAATCAAACCGTCATCTCATCCCGCAAAAATCATACCCTACCCAAGATAATCACCCAAAAACTGAAAAAACTATGGCTCTTAGACTATGGAAACACTAAAACATGATTTTTTGGGTTTCAAAAATGAAATCATTGTGTAAAACTTAAATAAATTAAAAAAAGTATACATATTAGGTATCACCGAGTCCATATCGACCGGCTATATAAAAATATCACATGACCTAACCCCTCAGGTGACCACCGTAAAAGAATAAATATAAAAACGGTGTAAGAAAAGCCATTTTTTGTCATCTTACGTCACAAAAAGTGTAATAGCAAGCGATCAAAAAGTCATATGCACCCCAAAATAGTGCCAATCAAACCGTCATCTCTTCCCGCAAAAAATGAGACCCTACGTAAGATAATCGCCCAAAAACTGAAAAAACTATGGCTCTTAGACTATGGAAACACTAAAACATTTTTTTTGTTTTAAAAATGAAATCATTGTGTAAAACTTAGATAAATAAAAAAAATTGTATACATATTAGGTATCGCCGCGTCCGTGACAACCTGCTCTATAAAATTACCACATGATCTAACCTGTCAGATGAATGTTGTAAATAACAAAACAAAAAAACGGTGCCAAAAAAGCTATTTCTTGTTACTTTGCCGCACAAAAAGTGTAATATAGAGCAACCAAAAATCATATGTACCCTAAACTAGCACCAACAAAACTGCCACCCTATCCCGTAGTTTCTAAAATGGGGTCATTTTTTTCGAGTTTCTACTCTAGGGGTGCATCAGGGTGGCTTCAAATGGGACATGGTGTCAAAAAAAAGTCCAGCAAGATCTGCCTTCCAAAAACCGTATGGCATTCCTTTCCTTCTGCGCTCTGCCGTGTGCCCGTACAGCAGTTTACGACCACATATGGGGTGTTTCTGTAAACTACAGAATCAGGGCCATAAATAATGAGTTTTGTTTGGCTGTTAACCTTTGCTTTGTAACTGGAAAAAAATATTAAAATGGAAAATCTGCCAAAAATGTGAAATTTTGAAATTGTATCTCTATTTTCCATTAAATCTTGTGCAACACCTAAAGGGTTAACAAAGTTTGTAAAATCAGTTTTGAATACCTTGAGGGGAGTAGTTACTTAGATGGGGTCACTTTTATGGAGTTTCTACTCTGCATCAGGGGGGCTTCAAATGGGACATGGTGTCAAAAAACAAGTCCAGCAAAATGGGGTATTTCTGTAAACGGCAGAGTCAGGGCAATAATGATACAGTCTTGTTTGGATGTTTTTTAACCCTTGCTTTGTTAGTGGAAAAAATGGGTTAAAATGGAAAATTGGGCAAAAATTTGCCAATAACTCTTGTGCAACACCTAAAGGGTTAACGAAGTTTGGAAAATCAGTTTTGAATACCTTGAGGCTGTAGTTTATAGAATGGGGTCATTTTTGGGCGGTTTCTATTATGTAAGCCTCGCAAAGTGACTTCAGACCAGTAGTGGTCCCTAAAAATTGGGTTTTTGTAAATTTCTGAATTTACTAAAAATTTCAAAATTTCAAGCCTTGTAACATCCCCCAAAAATTTAATATCTTTCCCAAAATAATTCAAACATGAAGTAGACATATGGGGAATGTAAAGTCATCACAATTTTTGGGGGTATTACTATGTATTACAGAAGTAGAGAAACTGAAACGTTGAAATTTGCAAATTTTTCAAAATTTTGGGTAAATTAGGTATTTTTTTATGCAAAAAAAATATTATTTTTTTACTTCATTTTACCAGTGTCATGAAGTACAATATGTGACGAAAAAACTATCTCAGAATGGCCTGAATAAGTAAAAGCGTTTTAAAGTTATCACCACTTAAAGTGACACTGGTCAGATTTGCAAAAAATCGCCTGGTCCTTAAGGTGCAATAAGGCTGTGTCCCTAAGGGGTTACTCTTTCCTGGTAAGTTTTATCCTGCAATCCATGTACTAGTTTAGTAGCTCTTCTGTGAACTCTCTCCAAAGTATCAATATCCTTCTGGAGATATGGTCTCCAGTACTGCGCACAATACTCCAAATTAAGTCTCACTAGTGCTCTGTAGAGCGGCATGAGCACCTCCCTCTTTCTACTGGTAATGCCTCTCCCTATACACCCAAGCATTGTGCTGGCATTTCCTGCTGCTCTATGACATTGTCTGCCTACCTTTAAGTCTTCTGAAATAATGACCCCTAAATCCCTTTCCTCAGATACTGAGGTTAGGACTGTATCACTGATTTTATATTCTGCTCTTGGGTTTTTACGCCCCAGGTGCATTATCTTGCACTTATCAACATTAAATTTTAGTTGCCAGATTTTTGACCATTCCTCTAGTTTTCCTAAATCCTTTTCCATTTGGTGTATCCAGTGTCGGACTGGGGAACCTAGGGACCACCAGTAAAATTTATTTTGGGGGCCCACCGTACGGATACATTCAAATATAATAAATATTTTAACAAGTTTTTTACAAGAATATAGGCTGGTTGAGGTGCTGTACATTGAATATATGTATGTAGTTCAGTAAGTCTACTGTATTATTTGCCACTTGTGCAGGGGGTGGGAGACTAGGGGCCCACCGAGGGATTCCCCTGTACCCCTGTGGGCCAGTCCGAGCCTGGGTGTATCCCTCCAGGAACATCAACACTGTTACAAATCTTTGTGTCATCAGCAAAAAGACACACCTTACCATCGAGGCCTTCTGCAATTTCGCTGATAAAGATATTAAACAATATGGGTCCCAGAACAGATTTTTATCAGCAAAATAGAAACCCTTATTTGCAAAATGAGTGGAGACCACCATATAGACAATACCGTCAACCGCAGGAGAATGTGAATAGGTATTCACGTGGAGAACAATTTAGGAGTGGGGTAGGTTATCAACAGCGGTACCAACAGGGTTACTCATGTGGAGAACAACCTAGGAGTGGGGTAGGTTATCAACAGAGATGAGGATAGGAATAGAGAAAATGATATACAACCATACAATCAGAATGAAGGAGTCCAGGAGAAACAAAATTTTCCCCATACTGGGATAAAAGGAATAGAGATGAGCGAGATAGGGGAAGGAAAAGTAGTAGAAAGAAGGGGGACCCCACAAAAAAAAAGTCATTTAGAGGAAAATGGGGAGGAACGAAGCACAGGTCCAAATCCCAAAAAGAGCAAAGGGGAGAGGTAGGAATCTTCAATCTGAGCAGTCAAGTCCTTACTGAACAGGAGAGGCAGGTGTTGGGAAAAGGTCTAAAATTTGCACCAACTAAAGGTTTGAATAAATTTGAGGCATTTTTGGATGTTCATAAATATATAAGAAAACTAAATTTGGCTAAATATTTTGTTAACAAACATCGGTGTTGAAGAATGCTGGGGAGAGTAATGGAATTGTCCATACACAGCTGCATGAAAGATGAAAGATTTTTTGCGAAAAATAAAAACAATGAGTGTGTAGAGGCATTTAAGAGAGAAGAGCTAAAAGAAATAGAGAAGATTGATGTGAAACCAAGGGCATACAATTTAACTAAGGAAGAGAAAGTGGCATTGGAGAATTTAGAGAAAAACCGTAGTATAGTCATAAAGCCAGCAGATAAAGGTGGAGGATTGGTAATAATGGATATCCAGAAATATGAGGCGGAGTTAGAGAGGCAACTAAAGGACAAGGAGACGTATCTCTTGCTGAAAAAAAAAGGTTAGAAAAGGTCATAAAGAGGGAGTTATAAATAAAAAAGAATATGATTATTTAACTATCAAAAACCCAGTAACACCTATAATTTACCATTTGCCCAAAATACATAAAAGTTTAGTTGACCCCCACCCCCTGGGAGACCAATTGATTCCAGGATCAACTCCCTTACCAGCAGACTGACTATATAGATTTTTTCCTTCAGCGATATTTCGTCCAATGACCGTCTGAAAGATACTGGGAGTGTTATAGAATTGGTGAACAGTTGGGGAACATGTGGAGAAGATATATGGCTGGCAACGGTAGATGTTACTTCGTTATATACTATTATTCCCAAGGAGTTAGGTTTAAGGGCAATAAAAAAAATCAGTTAGATGAGGATCTAAATATGTCGAAAATACAAGAATGATTTTTATTTGCAGAGAGTCGCGATGGGGGTGAAATTCGCCCCCAGTTTCGCCAACCTGTTCATATCATCCTGGGAGACGGAAAAAAATCAGCCCACTCCTTTTTTTTTTTTAAACTCAGTCCGGCACATTGAAAACTTGGAGGAGATATATCGATGACTGCCTGTTGGTGTGGGAAGGTGAAAAAGAGGACCTGGAGGAGTGGATGAGGGAACTGAACGGAAACAATTGGAACTTAAAATTTACGAGTAGTATTAGTAAAGAGGCGGTGAATTTTTGGGATTTGACGATGTATGTAGAGGAAGGGAGCTTTAAAACTAAAACATCTTTTAAAGATACAGATGTAAATGGATATATAGACACCAAAAGTTGCCATTATAAACCATGACTTATGAACATCCCAAAAGGCCAAATAAAAAGAATATTTCGGAACTGCACGGATGTTACTGTCTTTAGGGAACAAAGCCGGATTATACAGGACAGATTTATTGAAAAAGGATACAAAAAGGGGGAGCTACGTGGTTGTAGTCAAAGTGTAGAAGATGATAAAAAGATGGAGAAGAGTGAAGGGGTTAAGAAAAATAAGGATTATATATATATATATACCTTTATAACACAGTATTCTGCACAGGCTGGCTTTGTAAAATGTGCGATTAGAAAAAATAGAGCGGTGCTTAGGAACGACCCGGTCTTGGGCGATAAAATCCCAGACCGTCCAGATGTAATTTTTTTAAAAGCCCCCGATCTCCACAATCAACTAGTACATAGTGTCATCCCTATGGTTAGCGAAAAGAAAGGGCAGAATAAATTTTTATAGTGTGGGTTTTGTCTTCCCTGCAAGAATAGGAAAAAATTGAAAAAAAGAAAGGAAGGTGGCTACAGTGCATTCCAACAAGAAGGATAAGAATTTTGGAATTGTAGGAGAAATGTCCTGTGAAAGCTAGGGGGTGGTTTACATGCTGGAGTGCCCGAGTCCTATGATCGAGTTTGAGGTTACGCCCCTGATGAAGCCCCTGATGAAGCTTTGGAGCGAAACCCGGGTCGGGCAGGAATAGTCGGCTATGATTTTTTATTGATGCGCAAATTTTACTTGTAAATGTGAGTATAATTAAAAACCTTTTTATGAGAGTTCATGACAGTTCTTCACTATTGGAGCAATTTTAAAAACCCCACAGATGGTATGTGAAAAGAGAGAAAATAATAAGACCGCAAGGTGTATATGGTGGTTTGATGTGCCTGCAACTTACCTGCCCTTGTGAGTATATCAGCTGTAAGTGTGTGAACAGGGCATATAGTGCTTAATTATTGTGGCGGTTTTGATTGTCTCACACGAGCGGTAGTGGAATCTGGTAAATCCAGTGTTCGCCTGTATATGTGTAATTGGATGGATGCCTCACCTTATTGTTAGGACCATCACACCTAGGCAGCATGCCTACTGTTTCGGTGATTTTTCTTTTACCCCTATATTCAATTGCTTGCCTAGCAACCTGCACCACAAAAATATCTCTAGAATCTGCCCATTTCTGACTGTGGAAACAACAAAAACTTTGTTGGCCTGATCCATTCCTGTCTTGATTACCGTAACTTTTTACTCATTCAATCTATCCTGAACGCCACAGTGAGGCTCATCTATCTGTCAAATTACTATCCATTATGAAATTAGAGAAATTGAAATTTGGAAATTTGCTAATTTTTCAAGATTTTTTGTAAATTTGGTATTTTTTTAAATAAATTTTCATTATTATTTTATTACTTAAAAATTCATAGCATGTTGCACAATTTATACCTGATTTTATTAAACATTTTCCCCATAAGACTTTTCCAGAGATCTCCACCTCTTAGATCTAGATGCCCCTTGAATAAATTACTTGTTCAGACGACTTTGAGATGCGGCAGAGTTTACTGTAGGGTGTATGCTTTATTATTATTTTTGTCTAGCACAATGTCACGCCATTATGCCAGCATGGTACGACAACTCTTCTGCACTTATCTTCTAGAATTCATGGCAAAGAGGTGCACTGAAATTCTTGGCAAATTGAATACGTACATGTGTAAATTTCTGATGATGCCTGCTTAGCAATAGATACAACGCTACGCAATCTTTCTTTCTCTCCATTGTTATTAGCCTACCATTACCTTAAAAACTTTCAGACAAGCATAATAAGTAGGAAAGCCACTTTCCTAAATAGGAGAGAAAGTCAAATTTGCCTCAGGCACGCTGTGTTATGCTAGTATGAGATTTTATTGTATTTATGTCTCTCAAGTGCCATGAGCAATGAATCTATATTAATTTAGAAGGTTTCTTTGCAATGAGAAATGTTGGCACTAACTACGGTTAATAATTGATCTAGCTGTTGGTTATAAATCCAAGTATGCTGACAAAAAACACAGCATTGTCTCACACAAATACAATAGGATTCTGCAGACATTATGCGGTAAAATATGCGTAACATTTCAATAGCTACTTCAGTTTAAATAGCAGAGAATTGTAGCACATGCTTTTATCACAGCAGGCAAGCTTCCGTGGCCCAAATGTTCGAGCGTAAAAAATGATGACGCCTGATAACCCTCTTGCCCAACGGTTGACCGCTGGCTTGTCGGAACTGATAGCCCGCCAACTACTGCCATATAAACTGGTGGACTCGAAGGCCTTTCGAAAATTTTTGGCCATTGGAACCCCGCAATGGAAGGTCCCAGGAAGGAAATATTTCTCGCAGAATGTAATCCCAGAGCTATATGGCCACGTTCAGTGGCAAGTGAATGTATCTCTGGCACACAGTGTCGGTGCCAAGATACATCTGACCACAGACATGTGGTCTAACAAACACGGGCAGGGAAGGTATATAACTTTTACTGCCCACTGGGTGAACCTTCTGACGGCCGTCAAGCATGTAACCCGTGGCACCCGTGTAGATTTGGTTTTACCGCCACGGATTGCATGCAGGCCTGCCTCTTCTTCTCCTCCTCCTACTCCATCCTCCCTCTCCTCCTCGGCTGACTCCTCCTTTTCCGCTGCTACCGTCAGACGTCTTATTTGTGACTGCCCGACGCGATGCAACTCAACCTTGTATATGCTTGATAGTCTGCTCCAGCAGAAACGTGCAGTTAACGACTACCTGTACGAACTCTGCGGCAGGACAGGTTCGGGGAAGCTTGGTGTTTTTTTCACCACGCCAGTGGCTGCTCATGCGCGACACATGCAGACTTCTGCGGCCATTTGATGAGATCACCAAACTGGTCAGTCGCAGCCAGGGTGCCATCAGTGACATCGCACCTTATGCCTTCTTTCTGGAGCGTGCATTGCGTCGTGTCATTGATCAAGCCGTCGAGGAGCAGGAGCAGGAAGATGAGAAAGTCGCAATTCTGGATGAATTCCCAGGGGGGGCTACATCATCTGAGACAAGTCAACAACAGGAGTCTGAAGAGGAGTCAGAGGAGGATGGTGCCGGGGCGGATGAGGAGGAGCAAGAAGAGCATACTTTAAACCTTTCTGGGATCCCTGGTGTTGTCCGTGGATGGGGGGAGGAGAACGAGGACGACATTATCCTGGATGATGAGCAGGAGCCAGGCCACTACAACGCTTCCAGTTTAGTGCAAATGGGGCCTTCATGCTCCATTGTTTTAAGAGGGACCCCCGTATAAAAAGCATAAAGGGCAAGGACCAGTACTGGGTGGCAACGCACTTAGACCCCCAGTACAAACAAAAAATGGCAGAAATGTTACCATCACAGAGGGCTGTCAGAATGCAGAACTTCCAGGCCTTGCTTAGAGAAATGCTGCATTCTGCTTTTGTGGGCGCTGGCAGAGGAATTTCCACTCACAGAGAAACAGTTGCGGGTACCAGTCCAACAGCGCCTGCAAGAAGAGGGCAGTTTGAAGATGTGTTGGTCACTTCTGATATGAGATCATTCTTTCAGCCGACCCATCGACAGCTGTCCTCCGGATCCAGCATCAGGGAACGCCTAGGCCGACAGGTGTCCGACTACATCGGGTTAACGGTCAATGTGGATGCTCTGGGAAGTGATGAACCCCTGGACTACTGGGTGGGCAGGCTTGACCTCTGGCCAGAGCTTGCACAATTTGCAATGGAACTGTTGGCTTGATCCTCGTCAAGTGTCCTGTCCAAAAGGACGTCCAGCACAGCAGGGGGAATCGTGACCGATAAGGGCACTCGCCTAGCTCACGACAGTGTTGACTACCTCACATTTCTAAAAATGAATGAGGCATGGATCTCGGAGAAATTCAATACATGTGACCAGTAGACCATGTTTGATTCAAATTCCTCATGACAGCCCACAAATATCCGCCACCACCGAAAACAATTTATGGTCACTGTCTTCGGTAAATACAGCGGCATAAAAGGACTTTTATGTCCGTTGAATGCCTAATTTTTGGGGCCTGTAATGGCCGGCACTTATTTATCCTGTGAATGCCTACTGTACCACCAGCCACAGAATAAAAAATGCTTTTCTGTCAGGTGACAGGCTCCTGAAAGGCCCACATATCGTTGCGCTGCTCCTTGTGCATTTTGGCCAATTTGGCCTTCAATGTCTTCAGTACCGTTTGAAAAAAAAATATATGAACATTATTTGCAATTCTTATTAAACCTTTAAACCTTTATTTTGTGGTGCATCTGACTTTATGATCGGTTGCTATTACACCTTTTTGTGATAAAAGTTGTCCAAAAAAAAGCCTTTTTTGAGAGTTTAAAATTTTTGTTTTGAAAGGTGTCCACCTGAGGGGATAGTTGGTATGATATTTTTATACAGCTGGTTGTTACAGATGCGGCAAGACCTAATATTTTTCCTTATTTTTTAGTTATTTCTGTTTTACACAATAAAAGCATTGTTGAACCAAAAACAATTCATGTTTTATTGTCTCCATAGTTTGAGAGCAATTTTATTGTTTTTATTTGGCGATTGTCTAATGTTAGGGTCTCATTTTTGGCTGAATGAAATGACCGATTGTTAATATTTTGGAGGGCATATGACTTTTTTGATAGCTTGGTGTTGCACTTTTAGTGATGTTAGGTGACTAAATTAGTATTTTTTTTTATTGTTTCATTTTTTTTATTTTTACAGTGTTCACCTGAGGGGTTAGATCATAGGATATTTTTATAGAGAGGGTCAATATGTACATGGCGGTACAAAATATGTCTGTTTGTCTATTTTTTTACATCTTATCTTTATACATATTGACAATCTAAATCTCAATACGTTAGTGATATTTATGATCATTATATAGTTTATTAGTTAGTGATATTTCAGTACAGTATAATTTTATTTTGTTTGTTAGTTAGTGATAGTTCTATAGAGTTTAATATTATTTATTTGTTAAGTTAATGGTTTTAATGTAGATTAACTGCTTCCCGACCGCCTAACGCACGGATGCGTCCTGGCAGCGGTCGATTCATTCCTCCTGGACGCATCCGTGCGTCATCTCGCGAGACGCGAGATTTCGGTCAGAGCCGGCCCGCGCATGCGGATTGCGGGCTGGCAAAAGTTAAAGGACAATTTCGTCACCAGCCTGCCAGCCAATGATCATCGCTGGCAGGCTGGCGATTTTCAAAAAAACGAATCACAAGCCATATAACACCTTATATTTATAAATATAAGGTGTTAAATGGCTTCTGTGCTCCTCTGCTGGTCCTTTTCGTCGGTTGGTCCCAGCAGAGGAGCACACATCACAGTGAGTAGCAACCAAACACTACACAAAGCCCCAGATCACCCCCATCACCCCAATTAACCCATTGATCACCCCTTGATCGCCCCTGTCAATCACCTAGTGAAAGGGAAAAAAGTGATCAGTGTAAACTGTCACTTTTTTTTTTTCACTGGTATTGACTGATAGTTTTAGGATAGTTTAGGCCCCTTGGTTAGGTAGTTAGCGATCGTTTAGCGCCCAGCCCACCGCACCGCAGTCACTGATTTGCTGATTAGTGTATCACTAATCAGCTTTTGTACTTTTATAGTATCTGTAAGTGATCAGAACTGATCACAGTCAGATCTATAATAGTATTAGTGTCACCTTCGTTCGCCCTCCACCCAAAACGCAGTGTTTGCCCGATCAGGCCTGATTGGTCGCCCACACGTGCGTTCACCCACGCCCGCCCCGCCGCAGTGACAAATTTTTTTTTTTGATCACTGCACAATCACTTTACAAGCGCTGCGGCGATAAAAAAAATCTGTTTTGATATTTTTTATCAATCGCAGCGGCCTCCGGTACTTCGCTAGCCTCCCATTTGTAAGACAGGCTTGCTTTTTTTCTTGGGTAGTCTCAGGTAATACCCCCTAAATTTAGTTGACCAAATGGCAAGCAAGGGGTATTCTTCTGAAGAGGCCTACAGGATTCTGACCCAGTCGGATGAGGAATGGGAACCCTCATCTGACGAATCTAGCGGGTCAGAATATGAACCTGTAGAAAGCAGTGGCAGTCTGACCCAAAGTTCGGACGAGGAGGTTGAGGTCCCTGATAGCACCAGGCGTACCCGGCCCCGTGTTGCTAGACCACAGGTTGCGCAGGATCCGCTTCAAGGGCAGCAGAGTGGGGCTGGCACTGTCGGATTACGTGGTGAGGCATACACCAGCAGCGCAGCCCATCCTGGACCTAGTACCAGCACTGCCGTACAACATGGTGAAGTGGCGAGCACCAGAAGGGCAGTTGAAGCTGACAGGCCCGTAGAGCCCCTAGAGTCTCTGAGGTGCTGGCAAACCCTGATTGGCAGTCCCCAACTTCAGCTGCACCAATAGTTCCCCCTTTCACCGCCCAGTCTAGAGTTCGGGTTGAGACAGCTCAGATCGGTTCGGCACTGGGATTTTTTGAGCTGTTCTTGACTGCGGAGCTCTTGGACTTAGTCGTGGCAGAAACAAATCGGTATGCCACTCAATTTATAGCCGCCAACCTGGGAAGCTTTTATGCCCAGTCTTTCCGGTGGAAATGTAAAATTTTCTGGGCCTTCTCCTCAACATGGGTCTAACCAAAAAGCATGAATTGCGGTCATATTGGTCCACGAACCCAATTCATCACATGCCCATGTTCTCTGCTGCTATGTCCAGGACACGATTTGAGACCATCCTGCGTTTCCTGCACTTTAGCGACAACAGTACCTCTCGTCCCAGAGGCCACCCAGCTTTTGACCGGCTCCACAAAATTCAGCCCCTCATAGACCACTTCAACAACAAATTTGCAGATTTGTATACCCCTGAGCAAAACATCTGCATAGACGAGTCCCTTATACATTTTACCGGGCGCCTTGGCTTCAAACAATACATCCCAAGCAAGCGCGCCCGGTATGGGGTCAAATTGTATAAGCTTTGTGAAAGGGCCACAGGCTATACCCACAAATTTCGGATCTATGAGGGTAAAGATCAGACCCTGGAGCCGGTCGGTTGTCCTGACTACCTGGGGAGCAGTGGGAAGACAGTCTGGGACTTGGTGTCACCCTTATTTGGCAAGGGGTACCATCTTTATGTGGACAATTTTTACACAAGTGTGCCCCTCTTCAGGCATTTGTTCCTAGAACAGATTGGCTGCTGTGGCACCGTGCGACCTAGTCGCCGGGGCTTCCCCCAACGGCTCGTTACCACCCGTCTTGCAAGGGGGGAGAGGGTTGCCTTGTGTAACGAAGAAATGCTCGCAATGAAATGGAGAGACAAGTGTGACGTTTACATGCTCTCCTCCATTCACGCAGACACGACAATACAAAGAGAACGGGCAACCAGTGTCATTGAAAAGCCCCTCTCAGTCCACGACTATAACCTTCACATGGGAGGGGTGGACTTCAATGACCAGATGTTGGCTCCTTATTTAGTTTCCCGACGCACCAGACGCTGGTATAAGAAGGTGTCTGTATATTTGATTCAATTGGCTGCATATAATAGTTTTGTTCTCTACAGTAAGGCTGGGAGAACAGGATCCTTCCTCAAATTTCAGGAAGAGATCATCGAGAACCTCCTGTATCCAGGAGGTTCTGTGGCCCCATCCACCAGTGTAGTGAGCCGTCTACACGAGCGACATTTCCCCAATGTCGTTGCTGGTACCTCAACCCAACCGTCACCCCGAAAAAGATGTCGTGTCTGTAGCAGGAGTGGAATAAGGTGTGACACCCGCTATTTCTGTCCTGACTGCCCTGACCACCCTGCCCTATGCTTAGGGGAGTGTTTCTGGAAGTACCACACACAGGTACACTTAGCATAGAGATTGCATCTCACAGGACAGGCACACAGGTCTATTAGGGCCCTTTCACTCACAGCTGCTGCAAACCTCTCCTTTCACCTGGGACAAAGTGCATAATGTACTTTGCCACATCTTTGGGCGATTTGCGCTTTGCACATTGTCCCATGAGGAAGGAGAGGTTTGTCCTATAAAGGTAAAAAAAAAAAATCACCGGTAAGCAAAAAAGTTAGCGTTCTGTTCAAAAAGTTTAATAAAGTTTATATGTTCCGTTCAAATGTTATTATAAAGTTAATAAATTTATTGCGTTGCGGCCTGTTTTTTTCTTTTTCTTTTTTTTTTTTTTTACCTTCCAGGTGGAGCAACCAATCGACTAGCTGCAGCACTGATGTGCATTCTGACAGAAGCATTGCGCTGCTGTCAGATTACACAAAAGTCGGTGTATGCGGTGCTGCAAGACGAGATTTCTCCTCTGCAGTAAAATATACGTTTGCCGAGGCTTATGAGCTGAGGGGGCGGCGGTGTTCATATGCTTTGGCAAACACTTTGTATATATAAAAAAAATAAAAAATCCCGGCAATGATTTATTCATCCACATCGATTGATGTGAATGGAGAAATCGGGTTTGCCAGGGCATACGAGCTAAGTGGGTTTGGATGTTGGGCGGAGCTCCTATGTCCTGGCAGACGCCTTTCCCCTCCTTTTTTTTTTTTGGCAGAGATTTTTTCATCCACATTGATCGATTCGAATGAAGAAATCTGTACCGTTCATTTTTTCTTTCAGCCCAGAGGCTGAACGAAAAAAATAAATCTCATTACCCGTATGCTCAATATAAGGAGAATAGCAGAAGCTCCTAATGCTGGCCATACATGTAATGATTGCGAAGACCCTCAAATGCCAGGGCAGTACAAACACCCCACAAATGACCCCATTTTGGAAAGAAGACACCCCAAGGTATTCGCTGAGGGGCATATTGAGTCCATGAAAGATTGAAATTTTTGTCCCAAGTTAGCGGAAAGGGAGACTTTGAGAGAAAAAAAAATAATAATCAATTTCCGCTAACTTGTGCCCAAATTTTTTTTTTTATATGAACTCGCCATGCCCCTCATTGAATACCTTGGGGTGTCTTCTTTCCAAAATAGGGTCACATGTGGGGTATTTATACTGCCCTGCCATTTTAGGGGCCCTAAAGCGTGAGAAGAAGTCTGGAATCCAAATGTCTAAAAATGCCCTCCTAAAAGGAATTTGGGCCCCTTTGCGCACCTAGGCTGCAAAAAAGTGTCACACATGTGGTATCGCCGTACTAAGGAAAAGTTGGGGAATGTGTTTTGGGGTGTCATTTTACATATACCCATGCTGGGTGAGATAAATATTTTGGTCAAATGCCAACTTTGCATAAAAAAAATGGGAAAAGTTATCTTTTGCCGAGATATTTCTCTCACCCAGCATGGGTATATGTAAAAAGACACCCCAAAACACATTGCCCTACTTCTTCTTAGTACGGCGATACCACATGTGTAACACTTTTTTGCAGCCTAGGTGGGCAAAGGGGCCCACATTCCAAAGAGCACCTTTCAGATTTCACAGGGCATTTTTTACACATTTTGATTTCAAACTACTTCTCGCGCATTAGGGCCCCTAAAATACCAGGGCAGTATAACTACCCCACAAGTGACCCCATTTTGGAAAGAAGACACCCCAAGGTATTCCGAGAGGGGCATGGCGAGTTCCAAGAATTTTTTTATTTTTTGTCACAAGTTAGCGGAAAATGATGATTTTTTTCTTAGTTTTTTTTCTTACAAAGTCTCATATTCCACTAACTTGTGACAAAAAATAAAAACTTCCATGAACTCACTATGCCCCTCACGAAATACCTTGGGGTGTCTTCTTTCCAAAATGGGGTCACTTGTGGGGTAGTTATACTGCCCTTGCATTTTAGGGGCCCTAATGCGTGAGAAGAAGTCTGGAATCCAAATGTGTAAAAAATGCCCTGTAAAATCCTAAAGGTGCTCTTTGGAATGTGGGCCCCTTTGCCCACCTAGGCTGCAAAAAAGTGTCACACATGTGGTATCGCCGTACTCAGGAGAAGTTGGGCAATGTGTTTTAGGGTGTCATTTTACATATACCCATGCTGGGTGAGATAAATATCTCGGTCAAATGCCAACTTTGTATAAAAAAATGGGAAAAGTTGTCTTTTGCCAAGATATTTCTCTCACCCAGCATGGGTATATGTAAAAAGACACCCCAAAACACATTGCCCTACTTCTTCTGAGTACGGCGATACCAGATGTGTGACACTTTTTTGCAGCCTAGGTGGGCAAATGGGCCCAAATTCCAAAGAGCACCTTTCGGATTTCACAGGGCATTTTGTACACATTTTGATTTCAAACTACTTCTCACACATTAGGCCCCCTAAAATGCCAGGGCAGTATAACTACCCCACAAGTGACCCCATTTTGGAAATAAGACACCCCAAGGTATTCCGTGAGGGGCATGGCTTTTTTGTCACAAGTTAGTGGAATATGAGACTTTGTAAGACATTTTCCGCTAACTTGTGACAAAAAATAAAAAGTTCTATGAACTCACTATGCCCATCAGCGAATACCTTAGGGTGTCTACTTTCCGAAATGGGGTTATTTGTGGGGTTTTTCTACTGTCTGGGCATTGTAGAACCTCAGGAAACATGACAGGTGCTCAGAAAGTCAGAGCTGCTTCAAAAAGCGGAAATTCACATTTTTGTACCATAGTTTGTAAACGCTATAACTTCTACCCAAACCACTTTTTTTTTACCCAAACCACTTTTTTTTTACCCAAACATTTTTTTTTTTATCACAGACATGTAGAACAATAAATTTAGAGAAAAATTTATATATAGATGTCGTTACAACTGAAAGTGAAAAATTTCATTTTTTTGCAACAATTTCGTTAAATTTCGATTAATAACAAAAAAAGTAAAAATGTCAGCAGCAATGAAATACCACCAAATGAAAGCTCTATTAGTGAGAAGAAAAGGAGGTAAAATTCATTTGGCTGGTAAGTTGCATGACCGAGCAATAAATGGTGAAAGTAGTGTAGTGCAGAAGTGTAAAAAGTGGTCTGGTCATTAAGGGTGTTTAAGCTAGGGGAGCTGAGGTGGTTAAAGAGTTATTGTCCAGTGTTCTTTTTTGTGTTATAGTATATGTTGTCGCCTCATTATTGGCCCTTTTAATGTTTATGTACATGTTATGGATACATAATCATATTGCTATGTGCACATATTTACCCTCCTGGCGGGGGCTGGTGATCGCCTCCTCTTCCACCGAGTCCTGAGATGGGGCGGTGCTGGAGGGTCCAGCACTTTCCACCTCCTTCACGACTGCCACATCTGGTGGGGGTGGCTCAATAGGCTGGGAGGGTCCAGCCTCCTCCTCCTCTTCCTCCTCAACTTCCACCACCTCCACCGATCGCCTTCTCCGAATTGAGGGAATAGGAACTTCTGTGATCACAGAATGTTCAGATTTTAGATAAACAACTCCGAAATCTTAACAACATTAGATATAAAGAAATTCAAATATGGAGGGATCTATATATAATTGCAGTGGCTGCCAGCTTCAAAAATGAACAGCATGCAAAAAGACATCCCCTCCACAGTGTCTTGATGAAACAATAGGGCGAGAGGGGACCCATGGGATCGGATTATCTCCTGAGTGTATCATAGGATGATCTACTTCTGTACACCAGAGTCTACACCAGAGCTACTTCTTAACCACTTCCCGCAACTGTAACGCCGAAAGGCGTCATTGCGGCGGCTCCCCCAGGCTACGCTAACGCCAATAGGCGTCATCTCGCGTGAGCCGGGATTTCCTGTGAACGCGCGCACACAGGCGCGCGCGCTCACAGGAACGGAAGGTAAGAGAGTTGATCTCCAGCCTGCCAGCGGCGATCGTTCGCTGGCAGGCTGGAGATGTGTTTTTTTTAACCTCTAACAGGTATATTAGACGCTGTTTTGATAACAGCGTCTAATATACCTGCTACCTGGTCCTCTGGTGGTCCCCTTTGTTTGGATCGACCACCAGAGGACACAGGTAGCTCAGTAAAGTAGCACCAAGCACCACTACACTACACTACACCCCCCCCCCCCGTCACTTATTAACCCCTTATTAGCCCCTGATCACCCCATATAGACTCCCTGATCACCCCCCTGTCATTGATCACCCCCCTGTCATTGATCACCCCCCTGTAAAGCTCCATTCAGACGTCCGCATGATTTTTACGGATCCACTGATAGATGGATCGGATCCGCAAAACGCATCCGGACGTCTGAATGAAGCCTTACAGGGGCGTGATCAATGACTGTGGTGATCACCCCATATAGACTCCCTGATCACCCCCTGTCATTGATTACCCCCCTGTCATTGATTACCCCCCTGTAAAGCTCCATTCAGACGTCCGCATGATTTTTACGGATCCACTGATAGATGGATCGGATCCGCAAAACGCATCCGGACGTCTGAATGAAGCCTTACAGGGGCATGATCAATGACTGTGGTGATCACCCCATATAGACTCCCTGATCACCCCCCTGTAAAGCTCCATTCAGATGTCCGCATGATTTTTACGGATGCACTGATAGATGGATCGGATCCGCAAAACGCATCCGGACGTCTGAATGAAGCCTTACAGGGGCATGATCAATGACTGTGGTTATCACCCCATATAGACTCCCTGATCACCCCCCTGTCATTGATTACACCCCTGTCATTGATCACCCCCCTGTAAAGCTCCATTCAGATGTCCGCATGATTTTTACGGATGCACTGATAGATGGATCGGATCCGCAAAACGCATACGGACGTCTGAATGAAGCCTTACAGGGGCATGATCAATGACTGTGGTGATCACCCCCCTGTCATTGATTACCCCCCTGTAAAGCTCCATTCAGATGTCCGCATGATTTTTACGGATGCACTGATAGATGGATCGGATCCGCAAAACGCATCCGGACGTCTGAATGAAGCCTTACAGGGGCATGATCAATGACTGTGGTGATCACCCCCCTGTCATTGATTACCCCCCTGTAAAGCTCCATTCAGATGTCCGCATGATTTTTACGGATCCACTGATAGATGGATCGGATCCGCAAAACGCATCCGGACGTCTGAATGAAGCCTTACAGGGGCGTGATCAATGACTGTGGTGATCACCCCATATAGACTCCCTGATCACCCCCCTGTCATTGATTACCCCCCTGTCATTGATTACCCCCCTGTAAAGCTCCATTCAGACGTCCGCATGATTTTTACGGATCCACTGATAGATGGATCGGATCCACAAAACGCATCCGGACGTCTGAATGAAGCCTTACAGGGGCATGATCAATGACTGTGGTGATCACCCCATATAGACTCCCTGATCACCCCCCTGTCATTGATTACCCCCCTGTAAAGCTCCATTCAGATGTCCGCATGATTTTTACGGATGCACTGATAGATGGATCGGATCCGCAAAACGCATACGGACGTCTGAATGAAGCCTTACACGGGCGTGATCAATGACTGTGGTTATCACCCCATATAGACTCCCTGATCACCCCCCTGTCATTGATCACCCCCCCTGTCATTGATCACCCCTCTGTAAGGCTCCATTCAGACATTTTTTTGGCCCAAGTTAGCGGAATTATTATTATTTTTTTCTTACAAAGTCTCATATTCCACTAACTTGTGTCAAAAAATAAAATCTCACATGAACTCACCATACCCCTCACGGAAACCAAATGCGTAAAAATTTTTAGACATTTATATTCCAGACTTCTTCTCACGCTTTAGGGCCCCTAGAATGCCAGGGCAGTATAAATACCCCACATGTGACCCCATTTCGGAAAGAAGACACCCCCAGGTATTCCGTGAGGGGCATATTGAGTCCATGAAAGATTGAAATTTTTGTCCCAAGTTAGCGGAACGGGAGACTTTGTGAGAAAAAAATTAAAAATATCAATTTCCGCTAACTTGTGCCAAAAAAAAAATATTTCTATGAACTCGCCATGCCCCTCATTGAATACCTTGGGGTGTCTTCTTTCCAAAATGGGGTCACATGTGGGGTATTTATACTGCCCTGGCATTCTAGGGGCCCCAAAGCGTGAGAAGAAGTCTGGTATCCAAATGTCTAAAAATGCCCTCCTAAAAGGAATTTGGGCACCTTTGCGCATCTAGGCTGCAATAAAGTGTCACACATCTGGTATCGCCGTACTCAGGAGAAGTTGGGGAATGTGTTTTGGGGTGTCATTTTACATATACCCATGCTGCGTGAGAGAAATATCTTGGTCAAATGCCAACTTTGTATAAAAAAATGGGAAAAGTTGTCTTTTGCCAAGATATTTCTCTCACCCAGCAAGGGTATATGTAAAATGACACCCCAAAACACATTCCCCAACTTCTCCTGAATACGGCGATACCACATGTGTGACACTTTTTTGCAGCCTAGGTGGGCAAAGGGGACCATATTCCAAAGAGGACCTTTAGGATTTCACAGGTCATTTACCTACTTACCACACATTAGGGCCCCTGGAAAATGCCAGGGCAGTATAACTACCCCACAAGTGACCCCATTTTGGAAAGAAGACACCCCAAGGTATTCCGTGAGGGGCATGGCAAGTTCCTAGAATTTTTTATTTTTTGTCACAAGTTAGTGGAAAATGCTGATTTTTTTTTTTTTTTTTTTTTTCATACAAAGTCTCATATTCCACTAACTTGTGACAAAAAATAAAAACTTCCATGAACTCACTATGCCCATCAACGAATACCTTGGGGTCTCTTCTTTCCAAAATGGGGTCACTTGTGGGGTAGTTATACTGCCCTGGCATTCTAGGGGCCCAAATGTGTGGTAAGGAGTTTGAAATCAAATTCTGTAAAAAATGACCTGTGAAATCCGAAAGGTGCTCTTTGGAATATGGGCCCCTTTGCCCACCTAGGCTGCAAAAAAGTGTCACACATCTGGTATCCCCGTACTCAGGAGAAGGTGGGGAATGTGTTTTGGGGTGTCATTTTACATATACCCCTGCTGGGTGAGAGAAATATCTTGGCAAAAGACAACTTTTCCCATTTTTTTATACAAAGTTGGCATTTGACCAAGATATTTATCTCACCCAGCATGGGTATATGTAAAATGACACCCCAAAACACATTCCCCAACTTCTCCTGAGTACGGAGATACCAGATGTGTGACACTTTTTTGCAGCCTAGGTGGGCAAAGGGGCCCATATTCCAAAGAGCACCTTTCGGATTTCACTGGTCATTTTTTACAGAATTTGATTTCAAACTCCTTACCACACATTCGGGCCCCTAGAATGCCAGGGCAGTATAACTACCCCACAAGTGACCCCATTTTGGAAAGAAGAGACCCCAAGGTATTCGCTGATGGGCATAGTGAGTTCATGGAAGTTTTTATTTTTTGTCACAAGTTAGTGGAATATGAGACTTTGTATGAAAAAAAAAATAAAAAAAAATCATCATTTTCCACTAACTTGTGACAAAAAATAAAAAATTCTAGGAACTTGCCATGCCCCTCACGGAATACCTTGGGGTGTCTTCTTTCCAAAATGGGGTCACTTGTGGGGTAGTTATACTGCCCTGGCATTCTAGGGGCCCGAATGTGTGGTAAGGAGTTTGAAATCAAATTCTGTAAAAAATGACCTGTGAAATCCGAAAGGTGCTCTTTGGAATATGGGCCCCTTTGCCCACCTAGGCTGCAAAAAAGTGTCACACATCTGGTATTGCCGTACTCAGGAGAAGGTGGGGAATGTGTTTTGGGGTGTCATTTTACATATACCCATGCTGGGTGAGAGAAATATCTTGGCAAAAGACAACTTTTCCATTTTTTTATACAAAGTTGGCATTTGACCAAGATATTTATCTCACCCAGCATGGGTATATGTAAAATGACACCCCAAAACACATTCCTCAACTTCTCCTGAGTACGTAGATACCAGATGTGTGACACTTTTTTGCAGCCTAGGTGGGCAAAGGGGCCCACATTCCAAAGAGCACCTTTCGGATTTCACTGGTCATTTTTTACAGAATTTGATTTCAAACTCCTTACCACACATTTGGGCCCCTAGAATGCCAGGGCAGTATAACTACCCCACAAGTGACCCCATTTTGGAAAGAAGAGACCCCAAGGTATTTCGTGATGGGCATAGTGAGTTCATAGAAGTTTTTATTTTTTGTCACAAGTTAGTGGAATATGAGACTTTGTAAGAAAAAAAAAAAAAATCATCATTTTCCGCTAACTTGTGACAAAAAATAAAAAGTTCTATGAACTCACTATGCCCATCAGCGAATACCTTAGGGTGTGTACTTTCCGAAATGGGGTCATTTGTGGGGTGTTTGTACTGTCTGGCCATTGTAGAACCTCAGGAAAAATGACAGGTGCTCAGAAAGTCAGAGCTGCTTCAAAAAGCGGAAATTCACATTTTTGTACCATAGTTTGTAAACGCTATAACTTTTACCCAAACCATTTTTTTTTTACCCAAACATTTTTTTTTATCAAAGACATGTAGAACAATAAATTTAGAGAAAAATTTCTATATGGATCTCGTTTTTTTTGCAAAATTTTACAACTGAAAGTGAAAAATGTCATTTTTTTGCAAAAAAATCGTTAAATTTCGATTAATAACAAAAAAAGTTAAAATGTCAGCAGCAATGAAATACCACCAAATGAAAGCTCTATTAGTGAGAAGAAAAGGAGGTAAAATTCATTTGGGTGGTAAGTTGCATGACCGAGCAATAAATGGTGAAAGTAGTGTAGTGCCGATTTGTAAAAAAGGGCCTGGTCTTTAGGGGGGTATAAACCTGTGGTCCTTAAGTGGTTAATCCCATCACTAACACAATAGAACAAAGGGACAAATAAACTAACACATTCATTGGGAGTCTCAGTGCAGAGTTAACCCTTATTACGTTTATGGATTCACACCATGCAACTTTAATGGGGAATAGGAAAGATGTGGCCTATAAACTTAACCAAAAAATAATGGTTTATAGTTCCGTCTAAACCAAATAGGTCAGAGTGGGGGTCTCCATAGTCCTGGGTCAATAGCCCGTAGGAAGGAGGCTAGCCCTCAGGCTTCTACTGCCGACACAGTGATGGTTCAGTCCGTCACTTGTCTGGCACAAAGCCAACACATCACATCACCCAAAGAACACCATCCCCACAATGAAACATGGTGGTGGAAGCATTTTTCAGCAGCCGGGACTGGGAAACTGGTCAGAGTTGAGGGAAACATGGACAGGGATATTCTTGAGCAAAACCTGTCCGACTCTGTGCGTGATTTGAGGTTAGGATGGAGGTTCACCTTCTAGCAGGACAATGCCCCCAAACACACTGCTAAAGCAACACTTGAGTGGTTTAAGGAGAAACATGTAAATGTGTTGGAATGGCCTAGTGAAAGTCCAGATCGCAATCCAATAGAAAATCTGTGGTCAGACTTAAAGGGAACCTGTCACCAGTTTTATGGTGTCCTAACTAAGGGCAACATAAATAAGTGACTGATTCTCTTAGCAAAATGCTGGGTCACTTTCTTTAATTGACCCAGTCAATCTGCCTACATCTTGTATTGAAAAGCTCCAGCTCACAATGATGAGTCCTGAATATTCATGAGCTCCTAACTCTCCCAGCCTACCTGCTGCTGATTTACAGTTATTTTCCATATGAATCAGCAGCAGGTGGGCAGGGGAGTGGCTATAGCTCTGAATAAAAAAAAACGCTGGACTCAATGACATCACGCTGGACTCAAATCAGCTCATTAGCATGCGGCATGTGGCATCTTTGTGTGTACATTATGAGTTAACCATCTGTTACACCAGTAAGTGAATACATCTAAGGTACTTTTTAGTCGTTAATGATTGTATATAATTAGTTAGATTATAATCAAATATCCACATGACAGGTTCCCTTTAAAGATTGCTGTTCACAAGCGCACACCATCCAACTTGAAGGAGCTGGAGCAGTTTTGCAAGTAGGAATGGGCAAAAATCCCAGTGGTGAGATGTGGCAACTGCTCATAGAGACTTATCCAAAGCGACTTGAAGCTGTGATTGACACAAAAGGTGGCTCTACAAAGTATTGACTTTAGGGGGTGAATAGTTATGCACATTGACCTTTTCTATTATTCTGTCCTATTTTTTGTATGCTTTACAATTACCCAATTTAAAAAAAAGGTCTAAGTTGAGGGCATGTTCTACAAATTAAATGATGCAAATCCTCAAACAATCGATGTTAATTCCAGGGGGTGAGGCAACAAAAAAAAAAGAACAAAGTCAAGGGGGTGGAATACTTTCGCTTAGCACTGTATACATTACAGATGCAGTACGCCAGTCCTGCAGGGGGAGCGAATGTGAGGTCACGGGGGTCAGTTAGCAGACCGAGGGTTACGCTTGGTACTCACAATTTGTAGAAGACCCTGGGCAGGCATACAGCAGTGATGGAGAGGCTGGCACATGGATCCTCTGGGGCACTCTCTGTATATAGGGACCCAGGCCAGGTGGTAGGTGAGGTGCCCTGGGTGTTGGAAGTTTAGTGCACCGGTGGCAAGATCCCTTATAGTTCGTGACGCCAGTGCCGGTAACGGTGGCACACCGATTTTTTGTAGGAATAATTGAGGTACACACAGTTGTAGTGAACCAGAACTCCTTTTTACTGAACAGTTTAACTATTTACAGGCTTCAGATAAAGTTCCATATGCAGGGTAATGGTATCAGGCAGGCTTGACATAAATGGCAGGTAAAATCCTAGCAAGATAACTCAGAGGGAATAAACTCACAGATCAGGCTGTACTTTCTGCAGAATCCTGTCTGACTTTTTCAAAGGCCCGGATGCCTAATAACTGGCTTTATCCTTGGGAGGGAACCTTCCTCTGGTATGAATCCACTTGCTGCAAATAACCTTCTGCCTTTCAGCTTTCTACTTTGCTAGTTAAAATTAGCACTGCTCTGTACTTTGTAAGCTGCAGGATAACTTCAGGAGGGAACTTCTACAAGCTAGGATCCTGGTCTATCTAGCTGCATGTTAGAAGCTGGACCTCAGCTCCTGCCTGGCTGAAGTGAATCTTGGCTTCTAAAAACACACTTTCCCTGGACTAGACCTGTCTATATATACTAGGGGGTTCCCTAGCTCCCTCTACTGCCTAGGAGGAGGAACTACACCCCTAACAGGCCTGGTACACAGGAAATAACATGAAATTATACATTACAATGCAATATAAAATACCATAACCATGTTCCACAGGAGGTGGAGAACAACGTGACCCAATTGACCCTTGAGTAGTGCCCACCCTTACGTAGTGGGACACTACACAGAGTGTTGGCAAAACATACAAAAGTTATTTACGCATGTACCTGGGCATTTTTCGTCCCAGATTCTTTTTATAAACTGGGGGTGTCTGCACTTCATGTCTGACCATTTTTTTATGATGGTTAGACGGCGGTGTTTGAGACCCGTTTGGCGCCAGATCTCAAAGGCCAGCTCCCGCCCAATTCACTGCTTCTCAGAGTGGGACCGGGTGCGGTCATATCCCCGCCCCAACATCCGCTGCAAGAGGAAAATGCAAGCATATAATCCCAATTTTTAACAATAATAGTATTGAAAATAATTTACTGAAGTAAACTGCAAAAAGTATTTTAGGCTTTGAAGTGGAAATATTCGATTTAAGCCGCCTGCAAACGGGCGTGTTTTTTCACAACTACGGACCGTACAAACCCGTCCTGCAGAGTGGATGAGCGCACGGCGTCATTGGTTGCTATGACGACGTGCGCTTCCGGCCACCACCGCTGTACTGTGATACACTTGTATGATCTATACAAGTGTATTAATGTACAGCGGTGGCGGCAAGAAGCGCATGGCGTCATAGCAAGTTAGCAACCAATGACGTTGTGCGCTCGTCCACTCTGCAGGACAGCAGCCCGGGTTTTTACGGTCCGTAGTTGTGAAAAAACACACCAGTGTGCATGCGGCCTTACTATTACGGTTAGAAGATGGGATTGTATCACGACTGTATGTGGGTGGGGTCTGAGCTATCTGATACTGTCCAGCTAAGCAGAGATGTACCTGTCTAGTGAAGTGACGGTACGGTATGGGGTGTGTACAGCTGGTTCGCCTCCCCGGGATGCACCCTGGGTAACTTTAAATGAACTAGCAAATACTGGTGGTCTGACAAAGAAAGCTTCTCCAGAGTCCTGACCAACAGGATACAAACTATAATCTATAGACTATGTGTGTGTGCGGTATATAGTGTGTGTGCGGTATATAGTGTGTGTGTGTGTGCGGTATATAGTGTGTGTGTGTGTGGTATATAGTGTGTGTGCGGTATATAGTGTGTGTGTGTGTGTGTGCGGTATATAGTGTGTGTGTGCGGAATATAGTGTGTGTGTGCGGAATATAGTGTGCGGCATGCCAATGGATGTGCAATGTGCATGTTACATATATTTCTATGCTTTCCATACAAATATGCTACTAACATAGTGGGTCTGATGTCACACGAATACTTAGTGCAAAAATCAATAATATCCTTTGAGACCTTATAAAATGTGAAGTTTTGTGCACTTAAGAAAAATTTGAATCGCAGTAGGTCGCACTGGCGATTTATTTTATAACACTCTTTATGCATATAAAGCGATTGTTCAGACATGCAGGTGAAATGTAATCAAATACACTACTTTAATGTAAGATTACTTACAGTCACCAGGAGTTCTTCCTCTTCGTCACTGAACTTTGTTCCAACCATCGCATCCATCTAATTGGTAGTCGGTGCAAACCAGTTGCTGTAGGCCACGCCTTCCTAGCGCATGTACTCTTGCGATTAATACTTTGACGAAATTTTGCAGATAAAAAAAGAATGCTTGTTGATCGCAGATTCGCTTAATACTTCTGGTATGTCAGTGTCCATTTTGTGGGACTATGTGTGCGCATCTACTAAGTATTTTATGGCTGCAAATATGACCTGGAGGTTTTTCATGTTTGCCTGCCATTAAAATGAATGGGACCAGCCGCGAAGCTGCGGTTCGTGAACATTTGAGCGAGTTCAAGCGATCGCATTCGTGAACCGTCCGATCAGATGTTCGTCCATCACTAGACATGACAACCTCTTTGTAACAAAGCTAGAACCAGCCCTGTACTTCACATGGATCCAGAGACCTCCACATTCATTGCTGAATTTATTTTTTTTCAAGCTGGCATCTTAGGGCCGTGTCCTTTCTCAGATAGCATGTCCACTCTGCTGCAGCTAGTGGCAGTTGAAACATGAAACTGAGCATGTGCTACTATCTCAGCAGGACAGAGAAATTAGAAAAAAGAGCAAACAGCAGGTGACGGTATACAGATAGATTTATAATTAATTTTTAATTACATGCAATTCCGAACGCATTCAGATCCAAGTGCAGGTTTGAAAACTAGAATATTTTTTATGAGACAACGCCTTTAACGAAGTGACAAATTTATCACCATAGTTTGATATTTTGATAACTTTTATAGCAAATAACAGCATTGTTGCCTCTAGCAAAACTGACAAAGATTTTGACCACTATGTATTACTAGGGATTATTAATCCATCAGTGCCGATGTTGAGTGGTGTAATATGCTTAATTCATCTTTTCGTGCAGGTTCTCTTACTTGCTTCTCAAACTGTGCTCTGAAAATGGCTGTTGATGGAGGGTCTCCATTCAGTTACACTGGGGATGGACTGTGCATTCTTAAGTTCCCCTATTAATCTCCTGTTTAAGTGAATGGAGGCTTCTAATAGAGGGCACCCTCCATCCAGGGACAGACTGGCAATGTACAGTACCTTACGGGAGAATTTTCTGAGAGCCACCTGACCTTCACAAGCAGTGGGCCGATACTCTCTTTTACTAGGAACATCGTATCCACTTCTGCTTTGCTTAGGAGTCGTCGTCCCCCTGCCTAACTCCATACTGTATAAGGCTATTTCGATATAAAGTATAGAGTCATCCTTTAGATATCCCCAAACACTGTTAGCCTTCTGAAAGTGTATGAGGATACCTAGGATGTATAGTTAAACATTTTTCCTGTCTCTACTTTTCAACTATTACTCGGGGTTTCAACTCACAACTTCCAGCTTGAGAGACAGAACCCTTACCACTTGTGCTACAAAGCACACTGCTGTCTATGGGAAGAATTTCTCTAGCTAAAAAACGTCATTAGTAGGAATGTACAGTGACCTGGTATCTACAGGTACATCTCTGTATACCAAGACATTGGGATAACAATATAAGCCTAATTTATTTAATAATCACAAATGTAATGGAGCAAAATAAATTACAATAAACATATTTAGCTACCTCTCTTCAAAAAATAAAAAATATTATTTTGACACACTGTCATGCCCTGCTCAGGCTATGTGCGGAGGTTAGCAGCACGTGTGTAGCCTTTTGTTTTTGTTTTGGAGTTGAGCTATATCCGCCTCCCTTCAGGTGCACTGGGTGGCGTCGTTGATTTGAGTTTAAATTACGCCCACTCCCAGTGTCCTGTGCGGGTTATAGCTTCTGTCTGGCTCAGAGGAAGGAAGGATTTGCTGTTCCAGCTCAGTAAAAGATAAGTTGGTTTTGTTTATCTTGTGGTTGTCTGTCTAGGCTGTTAGAGAGACGCCTGCCCCCTCCAGGTATGAGGGAGCAGGCTGCCTCTTTCCCCCTTTCACCATCTTAGGGATTTTAGGGAATCCTCAGCCTAGGCACGAGGACACGTTTATTCCCACCTTCAGGGTCTGAACGTGGGCATAGAAGTCTAGGGAGAGCTGGTAGGGATTTGTCAGGAGGTGACCTTATCCCCAGCTTCTTGCCTAGACACTTGTTTGTTGATTTTCTGTGTATCTTGTATCCTGTCCGCCGTGACATTATAACCCGCCAATACTTTGACTGCCATTTCTCAGCTGTTTTGAGATGGAGTCAATTGATGCGCTAGTTGATCACATGCAGGGATTATCCCTAGAGGTTGCGGATCTGCGTAATTCGGTCACACGGTGTCAGAATGCTCTGGCATCAGGTGCAATAGGAGGAAGTCAAATTTATGGGGAGCCTAAAGTCGCTCTCCCTGATAGATTTGCAGGGGGTGTGGATGACTTTATCCGCTTTAAAGAGTCCTGCAAGTTGTATTTTCGGCTGCGTCCATCTTCGTCTGGTGATGAGAGTCAGAGGGTAGGGATAATCATTTCCCTGCTTAAAGGGGACACGCAATCCTGGACCTTTTCTCTGCCGTCCGGTTCTCTGGCCCTCCGGTCGGTGGAAGAATTTTTTAAAGCCTTGGGATTAATTTATGATGATCCAGATCGGGTCTCGATGGCGGAATCTAAATTGCGTAATTTATTACAAGGTGAACATACTGCAGAGGCTTACTGCGTTGAGTTTAGGAGATGGGCTACCGAGTCAGAGTGGAATGACCCCGCGTTACGTAGTCAGTTTTGTCAGGGGTTATCTGAGAGATTGAAAGATGCCCTTGCTTTTCATGAGTACCCAGATACATTGGAGAATGCTATGTCTTTGGCAGTATGGTTAGATAGACGTATTAGAGAGAGGTCTAAGGTTCCCTCCGCGCAAGGGATCCATTCTGTGAGTGGTTTCGTCTCACCTGCTCCCCAGGGTGATATGACATGTAACTCTGGAGTAGGGGAGGAACCCATGCAGCTGGGTCAGGTATCTTTCCGTTCTGGTAGTAGGAACTTTAGAAGGTTGCATAAACTATGTTATTACTGTGGAAAAAGTGGTCATTTTATTTTTGCTTGTCCTTTTGTTAAACCGCATGTTGATGAGAAAGAATCACAAAGAGGTTTACTTAAAGAAAAAAAAAATCATCCCTGACTCTTGGTAGTGTGAATAGGGTGGTGGAGCAAGCAGGTATGCAAGCTCCCTGTAATACTCGTTTTCTCCTTCCAGCTATGGTGGCACTAGACTCAAGATTTTTTTTTGTTGAAGTCTTCATTGACTGTGGTGCTGGGGTGATTTTCTTTTTCTTCAAAATCTGGGTCTAAGTACTTGCACTTTAGAGAGAGAGATTCCGGTTTTCGCAATTGATTGTTCCCCTCTTTCTCAAAGGAGTCTCACTCATATTGCTCATGGTATTCTGTTAAGGGTGAGTGATTCACATGTTGAGATCATGTCTTGTTTTGTCATGAAGGACTTGCCCACTCCTATAGTCTTAGGGTTACCGTGGTTGACAAAACATAACCCAATTATAGATTGGCAAGCAAGACAGATCATTGGTTGGAGTGAATTTTGTTCGGACACTTGTCTTGGCACCTCTATCTCTGGTGTGTCTACTACGGCTTTACCTTAGTATCTCTCAGATTTTGCGGATGTCTTTTCGGAGGGTGGGGCTCAGGAATTGCCCCCTCATCGTGACTATGATTGTCCAGTTAATCTCATCCCAGGGGCTAAGTTGCCAAAATCTCGGCTTTACAATCTTTCTCAACCTGAAAGAGAAATCATGCGGAAGTATATTGCCGAGAGTTTGGCAAAAGGTCATATTAGGCCATCTAAGTCTCTGGTGGCAGTGGGCTTATTCTTTGTAAAGAAAAAGGATGGATCGCTGAGACCTTGTTTGGATTTCCGTAAATTGAACCGTATTACTGTCTGTGATCCGTATCCCCTTCCTTTGATCTCCAATCTTTTTGATCAGATTGTTGGAGCCAAGGTGTTCTCCAAGTTGGATTTAAGAGGGGCCTACAATCTGATTAGAATCAAGGAAGGGGATGAGTGGAAAACGGCCTTCAACACGCACAAGGGTCATTCTGAGAATCTGGTTATGCCTTTTGGGTTAACTAACGCACCAGCGGTATTTCAGCGATTCGTCAATGACATTTTCCATCATTTTGTGGGGAGGTTCGTGGTAGTTTACTTGGATGACATTCTAATTTACTCTCCTGATCTGAAAACCCATCAGGATCACATGAGACAGGTTTTGACGATCCTTCGGGAGAATAAATTATATGCCAAATTGGAGAAATGTGTGTTTTCTGTGCAGGAGCTTCCGTTTCTGGGATATCTGCTTTCTGACTCTGGTTTTCATATGGACCCTTAAAAGGTCTGGGCGGTTCTGGAATGGGACCGACCGGAGAATCAGAAAGCTTTGATGTGGTTTTTGGGGTTTACTAATTATTATAGAAAATGTATCTTGAACTATTCAACCATTGTAAAACCTCTGACCGATATGACTAAGAAGGGCGCCGACGTCTCTGTCTGGTCGGATGAGGCATTGCAGGCCTTTTCGACTATTAAGGAATGTTTTGCGTCTGCTCCCATTCTGGTGCAACCCGATGTGTCTCAGCCATTCGTGGTGGAGGTTGATGCATCAGAAGTGGGGGTTGGAGCAGTGCTGTCGCAGGGTTCATCTCCTGGCAAATAGATTCCGTGTGCTTTTTTTTCCAAGAAGCTCTCAGTCGCGGAGAGGAATTATGATGTAGGAGATAGGGAATTGCTGCCCATCAAATTGGCCTTTGAGGAATGGCATCACTGGTTGGAGGGGACGTCTCATCCCGTTACAGTGTATACGGATTATAAGAATTTGGCTTACCTGCAATCTGCCAAGTGTCTGAATCCTAGACAGGCCAGATGGTCATTGTTCTTTACCAGGTTCAATTTTGTGGTTACTTTTTCGCCCGGGGGTTAAAAACGTCAAGTCAGATGCGTTGTCTCGCAGTTTTCCTGGGGGATGTGATTCAGAGGATCCTGCTCTGATTTTGGCTGATGGTGTGGTGGTCTCCGCTCTGTACCCCGAATTGGAGATGGAGGTGTTGGGAGTCCAGGAGGGGGCTCCTGGTTCTTGTCCCCCAGGGAGGTTGTTTGTTCCTGATGGACTGCGATACAAGGTATTCAAGGAACATTGCGATACTGTCCTTGCTGGACATCCTGGTGGTAAGCCCACCTTTGATCTTGTGTCCCGGAGGTTCTGGTGGCCCGGGTTACGTAAGAGTGTTGAGGATTACGTAGCAGCTTGTGAAACCTGTGCACTGTCAAAGGTTGCTCATACTCGACCTGCTGGTTCACTTCTTCCTTTGACTATTCCGTCTCGTCCTTGGACGCACTTGTCTATGGACTTTATTACGAATCTGCCGAGTTCCTCCAGGAAAACAAAAATTTTAGTCCTTGTTGCACACAAAATGCCCCTACTATTAAAATATAAATGTGTTTATTCCGTATAGTGAACACCATAATGGAAAAAAATATATATATAAATCTGTGAATTGAGGTTCCATGCAATATATTGTGGAACTCTATATAATAATAAAAAATAAAAAAAATTAAATGGCGGGGGGGGGGGGAAGGGGGGAATCGCATTCACTGTGCGGTAAAAACAACATGATGATGTTATTATGCAAGTGATTAGGATTTTACTACAGTTCTATAAAAAAAAAAAATTGGAAAAAAAATTGCATCATGTCATCATGATTCCCAAAACGTAATTTTATCTTTTCATCAACAGAGGTGTGTGAGGGCTCGTTGTTTGCAGGGCGAACTGTAATTTTTTATTACCATCAGTTGTTCCATTTCTTGGGGGAAGTGAGATAACCAAAAATACAGCAATTTTTGTGGATGCAGCAATACTAATTATATTTATTTTTACTGTGATAAATAAGGAAAAGTGGGCAATTTGAATTTATTTAATATTTTTAAAAACTATTCAAATGTTTTTTTTTTTTTTCCCAGTCCACTTGAACCTATAATTGTTTGTACTATTCACAGCATTTCTGTGTTTGCATTTCTGTGACTGGCAAGGTGCTGATAAAATTGTTAGCGCAGCATCTTGGTACCCCATTATCTAAGCCTTCAGATGCAGTGGTCACTATTGACCATGAAATCTGAAGAGGTTAAAAGGACAAGGTTGGAGTTATCCCCAATTCTGCCCATAGCAGGTGGGTATGCGCAGTATAACACAGCCTACTCCCGCCCAAATTAAACAAAATTGTGAAAACTTTAATAGGTTATTTCAGAATGTAGATTCCTTTTTAAAGAGAACCTTTCACTGGTCGCGACATAATATTAGTACCTTGTAGATGGTACTAATGTGCTAATGTTTTAGAGATCGGCTGCCCCATTGGGGTGGCAAAAAAGAATGAGGGCACAGTGCCCCGACGGAGCAGCCGATCTGAAAAAAAATTAGCACAGGGACATCTACTGATCATGCCCTACACGGCCAGGTATTATGTCAGGACCAGTAAAAGGTCCTCATTTAAGGGGAACATCAGCTGCTAATTTCTGTATTTTCAGCATTTTCAATATCTCTTTCCTAACAAACTATCCCAGTGTTGGTTATGTGTCTGATTGGGGTCATAATCTTCATATGTCAGTCGAAACTTAAAAGCTTCATTACTGGGCAGAGATGAGCCCAAAATATGACTGCTTATTATAATGCAGCTTTGAATAACAGGAGAAACTTAATTAAAAAATAGCATTCATAGACTAATATGTTGTAATTTTATGCTAATAAATTTGCAGGACAAATGAGACAAGAAGAAAGCCTGAACTGTACTCATTAATGAGCACTATGTCAAGCCTTGCAGTCTTCTGCACAATATAATGGGATATTTCCAGCAAGTTTTCATTTTTTAAATGCCTCTGGTTGTAACCATATACTCACCAGTAATGTCCACTTAACATCGGCAGTTTATAGTCAATTAAGTAGTACACTGACTCCATTATAGTGCGTAACACAATCTCCAAAAGTCTGCATTTTCAAATATATATTAGGGAAGGCACTTTTTCAGAAGCATGTAAAGTATTTTTTGGACTTTAAAATTCACTGTTTAGCAGGAATAAAATCTTTCTTAAAAGTGCCTGCGTCTTATAGCCTGCAGTCTGCGTGGTCCAGTTTTAATTAGTAGAAAATGTTTATTTTGTAATTTCCTGTTGTCTAAAGCTGGGGGGGGGGGGGCATCCTATGGTTAGCTGAGTCTTATAGTCCCAAAAAATACAGTAATTTGTTACATATCTACTTAAATTCTGATCTTTCGTGATCCTCTTGGCTGTTGACCAGCCTTTACTGAACGACTGATCAGTATAAATAGAGTGCTGATTTATCACAGAGGTTAAGAAATGATAAGCTCAGAGTCCTGTCTACAAATGCTCGCAGTTTAGGTAAAAAAAATCAATGAACTTGGGTCAATAATGGCATCTGAGAATGTAGATTTAGTGGCTGTTACGGAGACATGGTTTAATGAAAGAAATGACTGGGACATAACCATACCAGGGTACTCTTTATACAGAAGAGACAGAGAAGGCAAGAAAGGAGGAGGAGTGGCCCTGTATGTGAAAGATAGCATTAAATCTAACCTAATACAAGTTGGTGAGGCCAACATAGAGTCAGTTTGGGTTACGTTGCAGTTTGCTAACCATGCAGTAACTCGTGTAGGTGTGATATATAGACCACCTGGTCAAGTTAAAGAACTAGATGATCTACTAGTTGAAGAAATAGCTAAAATGACAATGAAAGGAGAAGTTATCATTATGGGAGATTTCAATCTTCTAGATATAAACTGGAAAACCAAAATAGCAAGTTCTACCAGGAGTACAGATATTCTAAATTCCCTACTGGGGTTATCTCTACAACAAGTGGTTGAGGAGCCAACCCGGAGGGAGGCCATTTTGGATTTGGTATTCACAAACGGGGATTCGGTATATGATGTCATTGTAGGCGAAACCTTGGGATCTAGTGATCACCAGTCAGTGTGGTTTAATATAAGAACTGTGAAAGAGTCCCACCACACAAAAACAAAAGTTTTAGATTTTAGAAAAACAGACTTTTCAAAAATGAAATTAGTCATAAATGAGTCCTTATCAGACTGGAACGGATTACATGGAGTCCAGGAGAAATGGGACTACTTAAAAGTTGCATTATTGAAGGCAACAGAAAATTGCATTAGACTTGTCAGTAAAAGCAAAAAAAGGAGGAGACCAATGTGGTACTCAGCAGAAGGGGCCCAAATCATTAAAAATAAAAAGCTAGCATTTTGTAATTATAAAAAAACCCAGAGCAATGAAGATAAGGAAATCTACAAGATTAGGCAGAGAGAGGCCAAGCAAGTTATAAGAACTTCTAAAGCGCGGGCAGAAGAAAAACTAGCTCAGTCTATGAAAAAAGGGGATAAGACATTCTTCAGATATATAAATGAAAAAAGGAAATTAAAACAAGGAATAACTAAATTAAAAACAAAGGACGGAAGGTATGTAGAAGAGAATAAAGGGCTAGCCGACTGCCTTAATGAATACTTCTGTTCAGTTTTTACAAAAGAAAAAGGAGAAGGACCTCCACTAGAAAGAATTACTATTAAATCGTTTGATGCATGTATCTTTACAGAGGAAGATTTTCTAAGTTTTCTGTCTAAGGTGAAGACAGATAAGTCACAGGGGCCTGATGAGATACACCCAAAATTATTAAAAGAGCTTAGTGGTGAGCTGGCAAAACCGTTAACAGATTTATTTAACCAATCATTAGTAACAGGAGTCGTCCCGGAAGATTGGAAATTGGCAAATGTCGTGCCCATTCACAAGAAAGGTAGTAGGGAGGAATCGAGCAACTATAGACCAGTGAGTCTGACATCAATAGTAGGCAAATTAATGGAAACCCTATTAAAGGATAGGATTGTGGAACATCTAAAATCCCATGGATTGCAAGATGAAAAACAACATGGGTTTACTTCAGGGAGATCATGTCAAACAAATCTTATAGATTTTTTTGACTGGGTGAATAAAATAATAGACGGTGGAGGTGCAGTAGACATCGCATATCTAGATTTTAGTAAGGCTTTTGACACTGTCCCACATAGAAGACTTATCAATAAACTGCAGTCATTGAGCATGGACTCCCATATTGTTGAGTGGATTAGGCAGTGGCTGAGTGACAGACAACAGAGGGTTGTAGTCAATGGAGAACATTCAAAACAAGGTAATGTTACCAGTGGGGTTCCACAGGGATCTGTACTGGGACCGATTTTGTTTAATATCTTCATAAGTGATATTGCAAAAGGCCTCGCTGGTAAGGTTTGTCTTTTTGCTGATGACACAAAGATATGTAACAGGGTTGATGTTCCTGGAGGGAAACGCCAAATGTAAAAGAATTTAGGAAAACTAGAAGAATGGTCAGAACTCTGGAAACTGAAATTTAATGTGGATAAGTGCAAGATAATGCACCTGGGGCGTAAAAACCCAAGGGAAGAATATAGAATATTTGACACAGTCCTGACCTCAGTATCTGAGGAAAGGGATTTAGGAGTAATTATTTCAGAAGACTTAAAGGTGGGAAGACAATGTAATAGAGCAGCACGAAATGCCAGCAGAATGCTTGGATGTATAGGGAGAGGTATAAGCAGTAGAAAGAGTGAAGTGCTTATGCCGCTGTACAGAACACTGGTGAGACCTCACTTGGAGTATTGTGCGCAGTACTGGAGGCCATATCTCCAGAAGGATATAGATACTCTAGAGAGAGTTCAGAGAAGAGCTACTAAACTAGTACATGGATTGCAGGATAAAACTTACCAGGAAAGGTTAAAAGGACCTTAATATGTATAGCTTGGAAGAAAGAAGAGACAGAGGGGATATGATAGAAACTTTTAAATACATAAAGGGAATCAACTCGGTAAAGGAAGAGAGCATATTTAAAAGAAGAAAAACTACCACAAGAGGACACAGTTTTAAATTAGAGGGGCAAAGGTTTAAAAGTAATATAAGGAAGTATTACTTTACTGAGAGAGTAGTGGATGCATGGAATAGCCTTCCTGCAGAAGTGGTAGCTGCAAATACAGTGAAGGGGTTTAAGCATGCATGGGATAGGCATAAGGCCATCCTTTATATAAGATAGGGCCGGGGGCTATCCATAGTATTCAGTATATTGGGCAGACTAGATGGGCCAAATGGTTCTTATCTGCCGACACATTCTATGTTTCTATGTTTCTATTAGTGATGAAAATGGCCTGCACTAAGATGGATCTGTCTCATAACTTTTATCTAATTTTATCTAATGTGTATGGCAAACTTGGATCTGTCTCATAACTTTTATCTAATTTTATCTAATGTGTATGGCAAACTTGTGTACCAGCAAGGACTAAAAATTATTTAACTCTATGGTTGGGAATTTGATGTCCATAGCTCCTGCTCCAACCCCAAAAGATAAATAATGGAATTATTCAGAGCAGAATTTTGTACCACTAAAACAAGGATCCCAAGTCAGCCAGTCAGCCAGACATTGGATGGAGTGGAAGGGTGCATTCTCAAACACTGCTCCATTGAAACTCCTCCTTATTGCAGACATGCATGAGTTAGAACCCCATTCTAGTGAGTGGTGGGTGTCCCAGCAATTAGGCAATATTTTACACTGGGGGGATAGGGATTTACCAGGAAGGGAATTATTTTTTAAAGTACGTTTTGCAGTTGTCTGGGCAGCCATAGTCTGCACCAAATGTCACACAATAGAGGACATTTATAAAAGCTTTTACACCACTATTGTGGCATAAAAAATGAGTGCAATATGGCATGTGCCATAATTTGTGACTTATGTTACAATATGCAAAAGAAGAGGGAGGACTTCACAGTCCCCAATCTACATCTTAATTTTTTGGCTTCACAACTACAACATATTAAAGGGAGATTATCACCACAGTTGCCCTTATAGACCACTTACATATCACTGTAGCATAACTATAGATAAGTCAAATGGTACCTTTGTCTTTTTGTTTGGATGTTCACCACGGGCAAAAACTGAGTTTTATTCACATGTAAATGAGGGCTCGCAAGTGCCCAGAGGCGGCGTTCGGGCTGTAAGTGCCCAGGCTGCTTTTCCTTCTCACTTAACCCCTCCCCAGCCTGTTGATTGGCCCACCCTGTAAGCCTCTTACGTCATCCAGTGTACTAGCTGAGATCCCGCAGGCGCAGGCGCATGCGCACTGTGATGACCATTGTGGGCAGCAACATCGTTCCATGCAGTGTGGTGCATGCACCGGCGGGATCTCGGCCAGTACACTGGATGATGTAAGAGGCTTACAGGGCGGGCCAAGCAACAGGCTGGGGAGGGATTATGTGAGAAGAAGGAAGAGCAGCCTGGCCACTTAGAGCCCGAATGCTGCCTTGGGGGACGTGCGAGCCCTCATTTACATATGAATCAAACTGTTTTTGCCCCTGGTGAACATCCAAACAAAAAGACAGGTACCATTGACTGATCTGCTACAGTGCTATGTAAGCGGTCTATAAAGGGAAAATTGTGGTGACAGACTTACTTTAAGGGCTTGGAGAATGACAAGGAGATAAATTCTAGGGAAAAATTAAATTAAAGGGAATCTGTCACTAGCATATTAGCAAAAAAATTTTTTTTCATGAATCCATGTGTAATAAAGTACCTTATTTCCATATGTCTTGTTCTTTTTATTCTGTGTCTTGTCATTTCTTCGAAAAAACGCTTTTTATGATATTCAAATGAAGCTGTAAGGAGCCCAGAGGGGCGTTATTCTTTGTCCACGGTGCCCAGGAACGCCCCTCTGAAGTGCCGTGCCCGCCTAAATTTTAAAACTAAGAACTCCTCCAAGATCGCCTAAATCGCCTCCCAGAGGCGAGGCTAAGTGGTCCCCCCCACCCAGCGCCGCGCTCTGCGGCAAACACCCCCGATCCTCCTCTCGCCTGCATCCGAAATCCCGCGCAGGCGCAGTGACGACGATTGCCTGCGCCTGCACAATGATAAGACGACTGAGGGCAACAGCTTCAACAGCGTCACTGGGCATGCGCCGATCCCAGTGACGTGTTCACTGGGCATGCGCCTGCGCAGGATTTCGGATGCGGGCGAGAGGAGGATCGGGGGTGTTTGCCGCAGAGCGCGGCGCTGAGGGGGGGTGAAGCACTTAGCGATTTAGGCGATCTTGGAGGAGTTCTTAGTTTTCAAATTTAGGCGGGCACGGCACTTCAGAGGGGCGTTCCTGGGCACCGTGAACAAAGAATAACGCCCCACTGGGCTCCTTAAAGCTTCATTTGAATATCATAAAAAGCGTTTTTTCGAAGAAATGACAAGACACAGAATAAAAAGAACAAGACATATGGAAATCAGGTACTTTATTACACATGGATTCATGAAAAAAATATTTTGCTAATATGCTAGTGACAGATTCCCTTTAACGTTCCATCTTTGTTTGGAGGTTCTTGAATACACGTGGTGTTATACTCATGGAAGAGGTTTACCCACTGTTCTACTTATACACAAACTATGATGGAAATTGCGAGATGTTTGAGGTTCAAAATCTCCCTCCCTATACATCTATATGGGATACACTATGGCAGGGGTGGGGAACCTTTTTTCTGCCGAGGGACAATTTGGATATAATTCTCAACTTAAAAATTTGACTACTGTATTTGGTCAAACATATACTCGACTAAGGGGTAAGTTACAGAAATTACGCTTCAATAAAAAAATAATAATCTAGAGCGCTGTATTTAGCAGCAGAAAATGATGCCTGCACCATCTATATTACATATAGTATAGGGGCCATTTTGACCACACAAAGCAGTCTAATTTTTAAGTTCAGAATGTTACTTATTTAGTTCTTTATTTGGCATTAATGGCAGGAAGCTCATCCCAGGGAGGTCCAGAGAGGGGTTCACCCAGCTTTCAGTCTCCCTGCCTCTTTCTTCGCAACTGCCCCTGCCTTTGTACCTTTCTCAGCCTCAGATCTGACCCCCACCAATATCAGCCTCAAATCAGCCTTCTATCAGACCCCCCAGCCTACATCAGCCTCAGATCAGACCCCCAGCCTCAGATTAGACCCCAATCAGACCCTCCCTAGCTTCAGATAAACGTATCTCAGCTTGTCACGATGGGATGATCCAGCTAATAGACGACCATAAGGCGCATTACCACAACCCGATGTAGGATACAACAGAGTTTATTACGAGACAACGCGTTTCGGGACCTCGACGACCCCTTTATCAAGTCTACAAAGAACATAAATAGTAAAAATATAGTAGAAAATAAATAGTAAAAAATAGATGTATATGTACGTATAAAAGTCGTATATAGAATTTGATATATAGAGATCTATGGGTATATATTTGCATGAATAAATAAATATATAGGTAAAAAAGAACCCTCAATTAAGTGGGCAAGTACATCAATGAATATAAGAAAATATATATAAAAAGAGATCTGTAAGTATATCCTTATATACATAAATAGATAGATAGATGAATAAGTAAAAATTAAAATAAATAAAAATTAAAATACTTGATTGGGTGAGTAAATACCTCAATAACATAAATTCATCGGTAAATATATATATATAATAATAGTGTATACATAATTCATTATCCACATAAATAACGTATATATAATTCAGTATGACGAGACGTTTTTATGTTGGTAGGACTGACATACGTTGATACACATTGACAGAAAATGTTTACGTGTTTAAAAGTACCTGTGTCACCCTAGTTTAAGTGCAGCTGGGTGTATACTGCCTGGTTCCTTCTAAAAGTGGCGTGTGTCGGTGCCAATGCGGTCATGTAAAACAGAGAGGGAAGATATTTAGAACATTGGCTAGGATAGACTAACAGGTAAATCTATACCTTTCCCTTTTCCCCTTCTCTCCTTTCCTTCTTTTCCCCTTTTTTCCTCCTTCACCCTTCTCCTTTCTTTTTCTCCCCTTTTCCTCTCCTCCCCCTCTATGTGTATGTAACTGTTTTGGACAGGTAGACCTTTGAATATGTTTAACAGTCTGTGGGTATATAAGTGTATCCATATGAAGATAGTTAACTTGTTTCAATTGTGGATGGAATTTGTGTAGCGGTTTATTGCAGCGTTCTTGCTACAGTCTTGCACGTGGCACATGTGGAAAGGGTGCGCAGGCAGGAGGTCTACGCATGCTAACACAGGGGTTGATATCGGGAGGGCAGGGGACGGGGTCAGACAGCGCTGGGATGCCGGCCACTTCTTTGAGCAGCACGCCAAATGTGCTTGTTAGCGGTGTCAGTGCTCTGTAAGTGAGCGAAGCGATGAAAGAGAGACACTGATCCTCCTCTCATCGGTGTCTTCCCTGATAGTCTAGAGGAGAGAAGCGCTGCACCATAGACTTCGTTATGTGTGAGAGGGCGACAGCATGACTGTGACATGGCAATTGATTTATTAAAGATGGAATGAACTGGTTGGAGGACAATAGGAGAATGGATGTATGAATGTGTAAATAAATACTGGAGAGATGATTAGGATGGAAGGGAGGGTCAGGGGGGAGTGTTGGAGAAATTGGTAAAAAAATGTTGGGGATAAAGACTAGGGATGTAGAATTATACGGGAAGGGAGTGACATTAAACATGGATATAAATATAATGAGATAAATAAATGGATAATTGAATAAATGAATGTAATTGGTGATGATACTGCTCCGGTATAGTGATGAGGAGAATATGATTAAAACCAAGATGTATAATAGAATGAATCTGGGGTTAGGTTGCAAGTCTGGGAGATTGCGATTAAGAGGTAAAAGCACAAATCTGCAATGATAAAAGGCAGAAAGAAGGGGAAAAAAGAAAAAAAAAAAAGGGAAAGAGACAATGAATAATCCGGCAATATAATGGAGGGAAAAATACAGGGTGAGCCATTTATATGGATACACCTTAATAAAATGGGAATGGTTGGTGATATTAACTTCCTGTTTGTGGCACATTAGTATATGTGAGGGGGGAAACTTTTCAAGATGGGTGGTGACCATGGTGGCCATTTTGAAGTCGGCCATTTTGAATCCAACTTTTGTTTTTTCAATAAGAAGAGAGTCATGTGACACATCAAACTTATTGGGAATTTCACAAGAAAAACAATGGTGTGCTTGGTTTTAACGTAACTTTATTCTTTCATGAGTTATTTACAAGTTTCTCTTTGTTTACAGCCATTGACATGTCGCCGAGGTTAACACGTGAGGAGCGGATAGAAATTGTGTTGATGTCTGGTGAACGCAGTAACCGGGTCATTGCAGCAGATTTCAATGCAAGACACCCTACGAGACCACCCATCTCCCATGCTACAGTTAGCAAACTGCTTGCTAAGTTTCGTGAAACTGGTTCAGTGTTGGATTTGCCAAAATGTGGACGCATGAAATCTGCCTCTAATGAAGAAACATCAGTGGCTGTCCTAGCTTCATTCAGCAAGAGCCCACAGCGTAGCACTCGCCGCATGTCACTGGAGAGTGGCATTAGTCTAACATCCCTTCGGCGGATTTTAGCTACTCACAAATGGCACCCTTACAAACGCCAGCTACTGCAGCATCTCAACGAGGATGACCCATATCGGCGCACTGAATTTGCAGAATGGGCAAAAAAAAAATTGGAACAGGACCCTCAGTTTACGCAGAAGATTTTGTTCAGTGATGAGGCATACTTTTATGTGAATGGTGAAGTTAACAAACAAAACCACCGCTATTGGTCTGACACTAACCCACATTGGATAGATCCCTCCAAGACTGTTGGAACAAAAAAATTGATGGTATGGTGTGGTATATGTGGTACAAAGATAGTGGGGCCATTCTTCATCAATGGAAACCTCAAGGCCACTGGATATGCGAAATTGCTACATGATGATGTGTTTCCCTCTTTATGCACTGAAGCTGGCACGTTCCCTGAGTTTTTCCAGCAAGATGGTGCACCACCACATTATGGGTGTCAGGTCCGAGCATTCCTAGATGAACAGTTTCCTGGAAAGTGGATTGGTCGTCGTGGGCCAGTTGAATGGCCCCCAAGGTCTCCCGATCTGACCCCCTTAGACTTTTATCTTTGGGGTCATCTGAAGGCAATTGTCTATGCTGTGAAGATACGAGATGTGCAGCACCTGAAACTACGGATACTGGAAGCCTGTGCTAGCATTTCTCCTGCGGTGTTGCTATCAGTGTGTGAAGAGAGGGAGAAGAGGGTTGCATTGACAATCCAACACAATGGGCAGCACATTGAATACATTTTATAAGTGGTCAGAAACTTGTAAATAACTCATGAAAGAATAAAGTTACGTTAAAACCAAGCACACCATTGTTTTTCTTAGGAAATTCCCAATAAATTTGATGTGTCACATGACCCTCTTCCTATTGAAAAAACAAAAGTTGGATTCAAAATGGCCAACTTCAAAATGGGCCCCCAATGGTCACCACCCATCTTGAAAAGTTCCCCCCCTCACATATACTAATGTGCCACAAACAGGAAGTTAATATCACCAACCATTCCCATTTTATTAAGGTGTATCCATATAAATGGCCCACCCTGTTCTATAATGTACTAAAAAAGAATAAAAAGTATATTAAATTCAATTGGAGTGAGCATTAGAGAAGTCGCAAACATAAAATTTTCCGTTCGTGAACGGCGAACGTGAATTTTCGCAAATTTTCACGAACAGGCGAACCGCCATAGACTTCAATAGGCAGGCAAATTTTACAACCCACAGGGACTCTTTCTGGCCACAATAGTGATGGAAAAGTTGTTTCAAGGGGACTAACACCTGGACTGTGGCATGCCGGAGGGGGATCCATGGCAAAACTCCCATGGAAAATTACGTAGTTGACGCAGAGTCGGGTTTTAATTCATAAAGGGCATAAATCACCTAACATTCCTAAATTGTTTGGAATAACGTGCTTTAAAACATCAGGTATGATGTTGTATCGATCAGGTAGTGTAAGGGTTACGCCCGCTTCACAGTGACAGACCAAACTCCCTGTTTAACGCACCACAAACAACCGCAAACAGTCCATTTGCACAACCGCAAACTCCCCATTTGCACAAGGTTGGATACAAAGCTAGCCATGTCCCGTTCCTTGTCCTCACTGATGTCATTGAAGGTCTCTTCCTCCACCCAGCCACGTACAACACCAAGGGTCCCTGAAAGGTGACAACAAGCCCCCTGGGACGCCTTCTGTGGTTGGTCTTCCACCTCCTCAAAGCCACCTTCCTCCTCTGACTCCTCTTCTTCAGACTCCTCTCTCTGCATTGCCGCAGGTCCAGCAATCGACGACGACAAGGCTGCTTCTGGTGGTGATGGTGACCACAACTCTTCCTCTTCATGCTCATCTACGGCCTGATCCAGCACTCTTCGCAGGGCACGCTCCAGAAAAAACGCATATGGGATGAGGTCGATGATGTTGCCTTGGGTTTGACTGACCAGGTTTGTCACCTCCGCAAAAGGACACATGAGCCTACAGCCATTTTGCATGAGCGTTCAGTAACGCGGCCAAAAAATACCCAGCTCCGCAGAGGCTGTCCTCTTTGTTTTGTCCCCTATCAGGGGCCGGTGTATGGAATAAATTTTAGGAACCGGGAGATGGAAAAAGATGCTTGGTCGGTCCTCTTACTTCCAATTTGGGGCACTGCGCGTACGCCTTGCAATGTACTGTGCCACCAGATATGAGTGGTGTGTTAAGTAGTACTATTCCTATCAGTTTAATCCCTGTTACGTCCCCTATCAGGGGACATGTATGGAATAGATTTTAGGAACCGGGAGATGGAAAAAGATGCTTGGTCGCTCCTCTTACTTTCAATTTGGGGCACTGCACGTACGCCTTGCAATGTACTGTGCCACCAGATATGAGTGGTGTGTTAAGTAGTACTATTCCTATCAGTTTAATCCCTGTTACGTCCCCTATCAGGGGACATGTATGGAATAGATTTTAGGAACCGGGAGGTGGAAAAAGATGCATGGTCGGTCCTCTTACTTCCAATTTGGGGCACTGCGCGTACGTTTTGCAATGTACTGTGCCACCAGATATGAGTGGTGTGTTTAGTAGTACAGTGACAGTTAAGTGACATAGAAAACAATGATTCTGCAGTGTGGGCCCATTGTTGGCTTTAATGATCACCTTAGATGATCACAAAGAAAATTAATGTTTTGTTCTATGCAAAATTATCCAGCCGATCGCTTTTGGTCTGTTCACAATGAAGCAACGACCTTATCATCTGGGGTGTGCCAACATTGCCATTGCCAACACACTCATAGAGGTGGTCGCTTCATTGTGATACATAAGCCCCTTCACCACAACAAGGTAATGATCACGAAGGGGAATAGACACATGTATGTGCCTTTTTTTTTTTTTTTTTTGCAGCCACAGTGCAGCACCAGAGGCCAGAAAAATTAGGCATGTACACATGCCAGAAAAAAATTGGTATTGTTGCAGCTGCTGCTGTAGCAGCGACCAGAAAAATGTATGTTTTCCAGGCAGAAAGTGCACTAAAACATTGCGGCTTGAACCCTAGTTGGTGGCAGATAAGTCACGCAAGTCATCCGGCATGCAGAGATAACATACAGCAGCGTGTGGACCATTTTTAGCCGAAGGCAGCTCATCTCATCACCAGGCCTTTTTTAGTCAAATGTATCGCCCACTGTCAGTCCCTTCGGGATCCATGCCTCATTCATCTTAATAAAGGTGAGGTAATCTAGACTTTTTTGACCTAGGCGACTTCTCTTCTAAGTGACAATACCTCCTGCTGCACTGAAGGTCCTTTCTGACAGGACACTTGAAGCGGGGCAAGCCAGAAGTTCTATCGCAAATTGGGATAGCTCAGGCCACAGGTCAAGCCTGCACGCGCGGTAGTCAAGGGGTTCATCGCTCCTCAGATTGTCGATATCTGCAGTTAAGGCGAGGTAGTCTGCTATCTGTCGGTCGAGTCATTCTCTGAGGGTGGACCTTGAAGGGCTGTGGCGATGCGTAGGACTTAAAAAGCTCTGCATGTCCTCCATCAACAACACGTCTGTAAAGCATCCTGTCCTTGCCGGCGTGGTCGTGGTAGGAGGAGGATTGCTTTCACCTCTTCCCCTGTTAGATTCCCGTTGTGCTGTGACATCACCCTTATACTCTGTGTAAAGCATACTTTTTAATTTATTTTGGAACTGCTGCATCCTTTCCGACTTGCGGTAATTCAGTAACATTTCAGGCACTTTCTGCTTATACCGGGGGTCTAGTAGTGCGACCACCCAGTACAGGTCGTTCTCCAACAGCCTTTTTATAAGAGGGTCCCTCAACAGTCACGACAGCATGAAAGACCCCATTTGCACAAGGTTGGATGACGAGCTACTCATGTCCCGTTCCTCGTCCTCACTGATCTCACTGAAGGTCTGTTCTTCCCCCCAGCCACGTACAACACCACAGGTACCAGATAGGTGACAATGAGCACCCTGGGATGCCTGCTGTGGTTGGTCTCCCTCCTCCTCCTCCTCAAAAGCCACATTTCTCCTCTGACTCCTCTTCCTCAGACTCCTCTTCCAGCGTTGCCGCAGGTCCAGCAAGCGATGCTGATACGGCTGTTTCTGGTGGTGATGGTGACCACAACTCTTCCTCTTCCTCTTCAGGCTCATCTACGGCCTGATCCAGCACTCTTCGCAGGGCACGCTCCAGGAAGAAAACTAATGGGATGATGTCGCTGATGGTGCCTTCGGTGGGACTGACTAGGTTTGTCACCTCCTCAAAAGGACGCATGAGCCTACAGGCAATGCGCATGAGCGTCCAGTAACGTGGCAAAAAAAATTCCAGCTCCACAGAGGCTGTCCTAGCACCCCGGAAATACAAATACTCATTGACGGCTTTTTCTTGTTGGAGCAGGCGGTCGAACATTAGGAGTGTTGAATTCCAACGTGTCGGGCTGTCGCAAATCAAGCGCCTCATTGGCATGTTGTTTCGCCGCTGGATATCTGAAAAGTGCGCCATGGCCGTGTAGGAACGCCTGAAATGGCCACACACCTTCCTGGCCTGCTTGAGGACGTCCTGTAAGCCTGGGTACTTATGCACAAAGCGTTGTACAATCAGATTCAACACATGTGCCATGCACGGCACATGTGTCAACTTGCCCAAATTCAATGCTGCCAACAAATTGCTTCCGTTGTCACACACCACTTTGCCTATCTCCAGTTGGTGCGGAGTCAGCCACTGATCCACCTGTGCGTTCAGGGCGGACAGGAGTGCTGGTCCGGTGTGACTCTCTGCTTTCAGGCAAGTCAACCCCAAGACGGCATGACACTGTCGTATCCGGGATGTGGAATAGCCCCTGGGGAGCTGGGGGGGTGCAGTTGATTTGTGGAGCAAGATGCAGCAGCAGAAGAGGACTCAGCCGAGGAGGTTATCGTAGAGGATGGAGTAGGAGGAGTAGAGGAGGTGGCAGCAGGCCTGCCTGCAAATCGTGGCGGTGTCACCAACTCCTCTGCAGAGCCACGCATTACATGCTTGGCAGCCATCAGCAGGTTTACCCAATGAGCAGTGTAGGTGATATACCTACCCTGACCGTGCTTTGCAGAACAGGTATCAGTGGTCAGATGGACCCTTGCCCCAACACTGTGTGCCAGACATGCCATGACTTCCTTTTGCACAATCGAGTACAGGTTGGGGATTGCCTTTTGTGCAAAGAAATTTTGGTCGGGTACCTTCCACTGCGGTGTCCCAATAGCTACAATTTTTTTGAAGGCCTCAGACTCCACCAGCTTGTATGGTAAAAGCTGGCGGGCTAAGAGTTTCGACAAGCCAGCTGTCCGACGCCGGGCAAGGGGGTGACTTTTTGATATTGGCTTCTTACGCTCAAACATGTCCTTGACAGACACCTGACTGTGAGCTGAAGATGCTGGACCAGGAGGAAGATGCTGGACCAGGAGGAGGATGGCGGCTTTGAGTTTGTGTGCTGCTTGTACTCATGTGTTGATCCCATAGGCGTTTGTGATTTGAGATCATGTGCCTTCGCAAAGCAGTTGTACCTAGGTGGGTGTTGGACTTCCCACGACTCAGTTTCTTTTGGCACAGGTTGCAAATGGCATCGCTGTTGTCAGAGGCAGACACACAAAAAAAATGCCACACTGCTGAGCTCTGCAATGACGGTATTCTGGTGGTGGCAACAGCATGCATTGATTGGCGTGCTGTCTGGCTGACCCCGGGTGCCGATGCATGCTGTCTGACTGTGCCACTAGCTCCTTGCGACGACCTCCCCCTGCTTCCAACTCGTCTCCTCCTCCTCTCTGTCTCCCCATCTGAACTTTCCCCCTGTTGTTCTTCTCTTCGAGCGGGCACCCACGTGACATCCACGGACACATCGTCATCATCAACCGCTTCACTTGTATCTGACAACTCAGCAAAGGAAGCAGCAGCGGGTACAACATCATCATCATCATCATCATCATCATCACATCGTACGTCCATATGTGTGAGGCTGCCTGACTGAGACATATCCCTGTTATCTTCATCCTCTGGCAATAATGGTTGCGCATCACTCATTTCTTCCAACTGATGTGTAAATAACTCCTCTGACAGATCAAGTGAAGCAGCTGTGGTGCTAGTGCTGGTGGTGGCGGCAGGTGGGCGAGTGGTAACTTGAGAGGTGCCCGAAGCTGAGCTAGAGGAGGATGGTGCGTCAAGGTTCCGAGCGGAAGCTGTAGAAGATTGGGTGTCCTGTGTTAGCCAGTCAACTATGTCCTCTGTACTTTTCGAGTTCAGGGTACATGGCCTCTGAACACTGGGCATTATTCTAGGGCCAAAGGGAATCACAGCACGACGGCCCCTGCGGGGTGGCCTGCCTCTGCCTGTCATTTTTTTTTAGATTAGTTTAGTTGTACTATGCGTGCAAGCTACTGTGACACCAGATATGAGTGGCACTGTGCACTGGCAGAAGTTGGCAGAGTAGACCCTGTAGGCCTGACGCACACGCTTGCAGACCACTAACTGCTATTCAATCTATTACAGTCAAAATTGTTTTTGTTTTTTTAAATGTAATCTACTGTGACACCAGATAGGAGTTGCGCTGGTGACACTATGCACTTGCAGGGCCTGAAACACACACGCGTGCAGGCAACTGACTGCTATTATTTTACAGTCAGATTTTATTTTATTTTTTAATGTAATCTACTGTGACACCAAATAGGAGTTGCGCTGGTGACACTATGCACTTGCAGGGCCTGAAACACACACGCGTGCAGGCAACTGACTGATATTATTTTACAGTCAAAATTGTTGTTGTTTTTTTAAATGTAATCTGCTGTGACACCAGATAGGAGTTGCGCTGGTGACATTATACACTTTCAGTTCCTGAAACACACACGCGTGCAGGCAACTGACTGCTATTATTTTACAGTCAAAAATTTTTTTTTTTTTTAAATGTAATCTACTGTGACACAAGATAGGAGATGCGCTGGTGACACTGTGCACTTGCAGGGCCTGAAACACACACGCGTGCAGGCAACTGACTGCTATTATTTTACAGTCAAAATTATTTTATTTTTTTAAATGTAATCTACTGTGACACAAGATAGGAGATGCGCTGGTGACACTGTGCACTTGCAGGGCCTGAAACACACACGCGTGCAGGCAACTGACTGCTATTATTTTACAGTCAAATTTTATTTAATTTTTTTATGTAATCTACTGTGACACCAAATAGGAGTTGCGCTGGTGACACTATGCACTTGCAGGGCCTGAAACACACACGCGTGCAGGCAACTGACTGCTATTATTTTACAGTCAAAATTGTAGTTTTTAAAAAAAATGTAATCTACTGTGACACCAGATATGAGTTGCGCTGGTGACACTATGCACTTGCAGGGCCTGAAACACACACGCGTGCAGGCAACTGACTGATATTATTTTACAGTCAAAATTTTATATTTTTTTTAAAATGTAATCTACTGTGACACCAGATAGGAGTTGCGCTGGTGACACTATGCACTTGCAGGGCCTGAAACACACACGCGTGAAGGCAACTGACTGCTATTATTTTACAGTCAAAATTGTTTTGTTTTTTTAAATGTAACCTACTGTGACACCAGATAGGAGATGCGCTGGTGACACTGTGCACTTGCAGGGCCTGAAACACACACGCGTGCAGGTAACTGACTGCTATTATTTTACAGTCAAAATTTATTTTTATTTTTTTATGTAATCTACTGTGACACCAGATAGGAGTTGCGCTGGTGACACTATGCACTTGCAGGGCCTGAAACACACACGCGTGCAGGCAACTGACTGATATTATTTTATAGTCAAAATTGTAGTTTATTTTTAAATGTAATCTACTGTGACACCAGATAGGAGTTGCACTGGTGACACTGTGCACTTGCAGGGCCTGAAACACACACGCGTGCAGGCAACTGACTGCTATTATTTTACAGTCAAAATTTTATTTTATTTTTTAAATGCAAGCTACTGTGACACCAGATATGTGGTGGCACTGGGCAAGTGGGCACAGTATACGCTGTGAGCCTGACACACACGCTGGCAGTCAACTGCAATTAGATTACACAGAAAAAAAAAAAAAGCAGACTGATGTACTAGCCCTAAAAAGGGCTTTTTGGGGTGCTGTCAGGACGCTGTCCTTACAGCAGAGATCAGATGAGTCTTGCAGGACTGGAGTGGACACTGAATACACTAGCCTAGCTATCGATTTCCCTATTAAATCAGCAGCAGCTACACTGTCCCTCCTCTCACTAAGACTGCAGCTTCCGAATGAATCTAAAATGGATGCTGTCCAGGAGGTGGGAGGGTCTGGAAGGGAGAGTGTGCTGTTGATTGGCTGGAATGTGTCTGCTGACTGTGAGGTACAGGGTCAAAGTTTACTCAATGATGACGAATAGGGGGCGGACCGAACATCGCATATGTTCGCCCGCCACTGCGAACAAGCGATGTTCGCCGGGAACTGTTCGCCGGCGAATAGTTCGGGACATCTCTAGTGATCATCAGCTTTGAAGGATCTTTATTGTGGACAGTGAAAAAGTGTCGGGACACGCTATGTTTCAGGAAGCCCTTCATGATATTTGACCTGTGTTTGTTGAGGCGTTCTCTGAGTGTTTGTATCGTGCGACCTACATACTGTATTCCACACTCACATTCCAGAAGGTAGAATATATATACGATGAGGAGCAGTTAACAAAACTTTTGATGTGGAACTCTTCTTTTGTGAAGTTGCTTCTAAACTCTTTTTTTTTTTGCAAATAAGTAGATTATTTTCTATTTGTATATGCAGTTTTTGCAGTTTATGCAGTTTTTTACTTATTTTGTTTTTTTTTGAGTTTTTGCAGTATAACAATTGCAAATTCAAGTGATATGAACATTTCAAGTATGATGGCTATAGAACTGTAGTGGGCAGGCCTTTTTTTCTGGCAGAATGCGCCAGAATGGCGTTCCGCCACCTATTTTCGCCGACTCGCCCCCGCCCCCTTTAGTTACTGGGCCCAGCCGGCCCGCTGCTAGTTGCGTCGCTAGAGGGGGGCGAGGGGGGCCCCCCCCTATGTTATTCTTTGCCCCCCGCTGATTCTCCCAGGTGAATACTAATGAGCGCTTCCATTATAGAAGCGCTCATTAGTGTACCGAAGGACCAGGAAGTGGTGAACGCTCTGTACTTACCACTTCCTGGTCCTCGGCTGTCGGCTGTGCAGGGCTGCGCACAGTGTGACCTCACGCTGTGCGCGCCAGTTCAGAGCACAGTCGACTGAGGAGAAAGAAAATTGCAGGCGGCATCCGTCCAGGAGCAGGAGAGGTAAGTGTTTTTTTATTTTATAAAAAATGGCTGCTGGGGGCATAATGGGGGCTAAATGGAGGCATATGGGGCTAATTGGAGGCCTATGGGGTCTATGGGGGCTAATTGGAGGCATATAGGGGCTAACTGGAGGCATATGGGGGTTATGGGGGCTAATTGGAGGCATATGGGGGCCAATTGGAGGCATATGGGGGCTAATTGGAGGCACATGGGGGCTAATCGGAGGCACATGGGGGCTAATTGGAGGCCTATGGGGGCTAATTGGAGGCCTATGGGGGCTATGGGGCTAATTGGAGGCATATGGGGGCTAATGAGGCATAATGGGGCTAATGAGAGTCATCATGGGGGCTAATTAGAGACACAATGGGGGCTAATTAGACTATTAGAGGCATATGGGGGCTAATGAGGCATATGGGGCTAATTAGAGACATAATGGGGGCTAATTAGGCATATGGGGGCTAATAAGAGGTATAATGTGGGCTAATGAGGCATAATGGCTTATAATGGGGGCTAATAAGAGGCATAATGTGGGCTAATGAGGCATAATTGCTTATAATGGGGGCTAATGAGGCATAAGGGCTGATATGGGGGCTAATGAGAGACATGGGGGCTGATATGGGAGTGATGAGAGGCATAATGAGGGCTAATGAGAGGCATAATGTGTCATCCACAGATGCCCCCATAACAGTGTGTCTTCCACAGATCCACCATAACAGTGCGCCTGCGCACTGACGAGAGACAGAAAGAAGGGGAAAGAATCCGCGGAAGCAAGCAGAGGACAGCACAGCAGACGACTGAATAGCTTCTTTTGTAAGTAAATTGTTTATTATAAGTGTATCCCTGCATACCGCAATTCTCTCGTATTTTGTAATCTTATTTATACACTGCTCAAAAAAATAAAGGGAACACTTAAACAACACAATGTAACTCCAAGTCAATCACACTTCTGTGAAATCAAACTGTCCACTTAGGAAGCAACACTGAGTGACAATCAATTTCACATGCTGTTGTGCAAATGGGATAGACAACAGGTGGATAGGCAATTATAGGCAATTAGCAAGACACCCCCAATAAAGGAGTGGTTCTACAGGTGGTGACCACAGACCATTTCTCAGTTCCTATGCTTCCTGGCTGATGTTTTGGTCACTTTTGAATGCTGGCGGTGCTTTCACTCTAGTGGTAGCATGAGACGGAGTCTACAACCCACTCAAGTGGCTCAGGTAGTGCAGCTTATCCAGGATGGCACATCAATGCGAGCTGTGCCCAGAAGGTTTGCTGTGTCTGTCAGCGTAGTGTCCAGAGCATGGAGGCGCTACCAGGAGACAGGCCAGTACATCAGGAGATGTGGAGGAGGCCGTAGGAGGGCAACAACCCAGCAGCAGGACCGCTACCTCTGCCTTTGTGCAAGGAGGAACAGGAGGAGCACTGCCAGAGCCCTGCAAAATGACCTCCAGCAGGCCACAAATGTGCATGTGTCTGCTCAAACGGTCAGAAACAGACTCCATGAGGGTGATATGAGGGCCCGACGTCCACAGGTGGGGGTTGTGCTTACAGCCCAACACCGTGCAGGACGTTTGGCATTTGCCAGAGAACACCAAGATTGGCAAATTCGCCACTGGCGCCCTGTGCTCTTCACAGATGAAAGCAGGTTCACACTGAGCACATGTGAGAGACGTGACAGAGTCTGGAGACGCCGTGGAGAACGTTCTGCTGCCTGCAACATCCTCCAGCATGACCGGTTTGGCATTGGGTCAGTAATGGTGTGGGGTGGCATTTCTTTGGAGGGCCGCACAGCCCTCCATGTGCTCGCCAGAGGTAGCCTGGCTGCCATTAGGTACCGAGATGAGATCCTCAGACCCCTTGTCAAACCATATGCTGGTGCAGTTGGCCCTGGGTTCCTCCTAATGCAAGACAATGCTAGACCTCATGTGGCTGGAGTGTGTCAGCAGTTCCTGCAAGACGAAGGCATTGATGCTATGGACTGTCCCGCTCGTTCCCCATATCTGAATCCAATTGAGCACATCTGGGACATCATGTCTCACTCTATCCACCAACGTCACGTTGCACCACAGACTGTCCAGGAGTTGGCAGATGCTTTAGTCCAGGTCTGGGAGGAGATCCCTCAGGAGACCGTCCGCCACCTCATCAGGAGCATGCATAGGCGTTGTAGGGAGGTCATACAGGCACGTGGAGGCCACACACACTACTGAGCCTCATTTTGACTTGTTTTAAGGACATTACATCAAAGTTGGATCAGCCTGTAGTGTGTTTTTCCACTTTCATTTTGAGTGTGACTCCAAATCCAGACCTCCATGGGTTGAAAAATTTGATTTCCATTTTTTAATTTTTGTGTGATTTTGTTGTCAGCACATTCAACTATGTAAAGAACAAAGTATTTCAGAAGAATATTTAATTAACTCAGATCTAGGATGTGTTATTTTTGTGTTCCCTTTATTTTTTTGAGCAGTGTATATACTTATTTTGTTTTTGCCCCCCATTTTTGACTGTGGTATCTTTGTGCCCCCCTATATATTGTTCCTGGAGTCGCCACTGCCGCGGGCACTGGCAGCCTGGCTGTCACGCCCGTCACTGGCAATTTTACTTGCATCCCTGTTCTCTAAAGGGGCGGTCCTAGGGGTGGGTAGGGGTAGGGGCATGGCCAGGGGAGGGGGGGGTGAGTTCCACCACCTTTTCTCTGAGAAAAAAAAGCCCTGATAGTGGGTATATAAAACCCGACATCAGGCAATATAAATCACAGAATAATATGAGGTAGAAGTGCCCAAGTGGACAAGTAGCTTATGATAGTAAACAAACAGGCGAGACATTAGACAAGGGGTCAGGGGGGAGGGAAGGGGGGAGATGTGAAAAGGGTTACAGTTTCTTTAGAAGAGCTTAGACCTGCGCATCCCGAAATGAGCCTGAAGAGCGGAAGGCTTCCCAGGGGCTCCATGTCTTCACATATCGTAAGGTGTCAGTGGGTGTAATACTGATTAGGTCCTCTAGTCTCTGGTATAGGGCGATTTCATCAAACCACTCCTCAGGCGAGGGGGAAGAGGTGGATTTCCAATGCCTGGGGATCACCGCCTTCGCTGCCTGTACCATGAATTTTAGGAGGGATTTCGTATATGCTGGGACATTCAGGACACAGTCAAACAGCAAGAGGGCTTCTGGAGAGTTTTGAATGGGGACACCTGTGACTTCTTTGACTGTTTTATAAACAAAGTTCCAGAAAGGCCGTAAGCCTGTACAATTCCACCACACGTGGATCATCGTGCCTTCCTCCTTGAGACATCTCCAGCAACGGTCCGATACTGTCGGGAACCATTTATGGAGTAACGCTGGTACTCTGTACCATCTAGATACAATTTTGTAGCTCGTTTCTTGAGCTTTGGCCGAAATTGTTGATTTGTGCGATAGAAGGAAGCATCTGTTCCACTGGGCTGGAGTATAGTGGTTTCCCAGATCCCGCTCCCAGGCTTGACAATATGGAGGAAGGCATGATGATCGTTGGTGTATCAGCAGCTTGTACACAGAAGATATGGGGTGTAAGATAGCTGAGGGGGAGATACACATCTGCTCAAACTCAGTGAGTTTCCGGGCTAGAGTGTGGGTTTTACTAAAAGAGGTATAGAAGTGCTGAAGCTGCAGATACTCGGGCTAGTAGAGCTACTAGTATTTGGAATTACGGGCTAGTGGAGCTACTAGTATTTGGGACAGAGGTTTCAGTGTGGGACCAGAGAGGACATGGTAGAACCTGATCGGGCGGGTTCTTGTGCCCTGAAGAAAGGGTCTGGATGAGCGACCCGGGGGGAATCTGGGGTGGTCAGTTACCGGTACTAGAGGGCCTTTAGGGTCAATCAATGAAGTTGGGCAACCTATGGATGCTAAGGTTGCGAGGGTATGATGGGCAGAGAAGGACAATTGCGATAACGCATGACGTGGAGAGCCCACTAACCATGGGAGGGTTGTTACAGAACACGGTGAGGTGTCCTGTGTATTTTGCACCCATGATTTGGATGTGTCAGTACGCGTCAAGTCCAGCAGTCGGGCATAGGCTGCAGCGTGGTAGTCTGGGAGACCTACCCCTCCAGTTTCTTTGGTGCGAGTCATTATCTCCCAATTTATCAGCGGTCGGCCGGGAGCCCAGACAAACTGCGTGAAGTATCTGCGAAGTTGGGACCAGAATGTGGACGGGATGCGAAGGGGGATGGTTTGTAAAAGGTACAGTAGTTTTGGTGCTTCTAAACTCTTTTGTTCAATGGGATACATTGTTACAGCACTTACACAGGGTGTGATTACATTTATAACTGCCCACAGTATCAGAATGCACAACGTTTTTTTGGAGGGGCTCTTTCTGTTTCAACTTGCTAGGGGCCAGTAAATTTTTCAAGGTCCTCACTCTCCTGAATGTAATTCGTGGTTTTTGTGGAATATTGTGTCTAAGATAGGGGTCGTTTTTCAGAATGTGCCAATGTTTTTTTAGAATGTTCCTTAACTTAGCGTGATTTGGATTGTAGGTGGTAATGAATGAGGGTCTGTACTTCTTTGACTCCTCTAATCCTTTTAGTTTAGTTTTGGTCTCGAGGCATTCACTTTGAGTGAGGTTTTTTTGCACGTTCAAAGGCCCCATTTATGATTTTTATTTTGGAATCTAGATCTTAGTATTTCGCTTTGTGTTGTGAAGTCATTTGTAGTTGAGCAGTTCCGGCGTATTCGTTTGAATTGGCTAAAGGGTATGTTCTTTTTCCACTTACTGTAATGTGCACTTCTGAAATCTTAATAGTTATTTACAGCCACCTTTTTAAATTAGATTCATTCTGTTATACATCTTTGTTTTAATTAATCATATTCTCCTCATCACTATACCGGAGCAGTATCATCACCAATTACATTAATTTATTCAATTATCCATTTATTTATCTCATTATATTCATATCCATGTTTAATATCACTCCCTTCCCGTATAATTCTACATCCCTAGTCTTTATCCCCAACATTTTTTACCAATTTCTCCAACACTCCCCCCTGACCCTCCCTTCCATCCATCCTAATCATCTCTCCCGTATTCATTTACACATTCATACATCCATTCTCCTATTGTCCTCCAACCAGTTCATTCCATCTTCAATAAATCAATTGCCATGTCACAATCATGCTGTCGCCCTCTCACACATAACGAAGTCTATGGTGCAGCGCTTCTCTCCTCTAGACTATCAGGGAAGACACCGATGAGAGGCGGATCAGTGTCTCTCTTTGATCGCTTCGCTCACTTACAGAGCACTGACACCGCTAACAAGCACATTTGGCGTGCTGCTCGATGAAGCGGCCGGCATCCCAGCGCTGTGTGACCCCGCCCCCTGCCCTCCAGATATCAACCCCTGTGTAAACACGTGCAGACCTCCCTGCCTGCGTGCCCTTTCCACATGTGCCACGTGCAAGACTGTAGCGAGAACGCTGCAATAAACTGCTACACAAATTCCATCCACAATTGAAACAAGGTAACTATCTTCATATGGATACACTTACAAGTGATACCTCGGTTCACGAACTTAATTGGTCGCGAACCGAGGCACATTTTCCCATAGGGTTCAATGTAAATCCGGTTAATCCGTGCTGACCTTTTTTTGGGGGGTTTTGAAGCACAAAAATATGAAACAAATTACAATACACATTAGTACAGTATAGTAATGTATAAAGAGAGGACACTAACCTTGCTTGAGATGACTTCTGGCATGGAGGAAGGCAGGTGGGAGGCAGTTATTGTTTGGAGGGAGAGTCCCCCTCCATAAGGACATCAGGGGATCTCCTTCAGGGGTTTCCTCTCTCCTTTGTCTCCTAGCTGCAGGCTCAGTTTTTCTGAAAAATCTGTCCAATGTCACTTGTCTCTTCCTGCGCTGCATAACCCTCCGGAAATGAGAGACCACATTATCATTTCTCTCCACGGTCTTCCTACAGGAAGTCACGACCATGTGACAGCCTGGAAATAGCATTAAAATGGCCGCGGCTCCTGTTCGTGAACCGAGGCGGAGTTCGTGAACCGGAGCATATTTTTATAAACTTTTCTGTTCGTGAACCGAGTTGTTCGTGAACAGAAGCGTTCGTGAACCGAGGTATCACTGTATATACCCACAGACTGTTACATATATTCAAAGGTCCACCTGTCCAAAACAGTTACATACACATAGAGGGGGAGGAGAGGAAAAGGGGTGAAAGAGAAAGGAGAAGGGTGAAGGAGGAAAAAAGGGGAAAAGAAAGAAAGGAGAGAAGGGGAAAAGGGAAAGGTATAGATCTACCTGTTAGACTATCCTAGCCAATGTTCTAAATACCTTCCCTCTCTGTTTTACATGACCGCATAGGCACCAACACACGCCACTTTTAGAAGGAACCAGGCAGTATACACCCAGCTGCACATAAACTAGGGTGACACAGGTACTTTTAAACACATAAACATTTTCTGTCAATGTGTGTCAATGTGTATCAACGTATGTCAGTCCTACCAACATAAAAACGTCTCGTCATACTGAATTATGTATACGTTATTTATGTGGATAATGAATTATGTATACACTATTACAAACCGGATTCCAAAAAAGTTGGGACACTAAACAAATTGTGAATAAAAACTGAATGCAATGATGTGGAGATGGCAAATGTCAATATTTTATTTGTAATAGAACGTAGATGACAGATCAAACGTTTAATCCGAGTAAATGTATCATTTTAAAGGAAAAATACGTTGATTCGAATTTTCACGGTGTCAACAAATCCCCAAAAAGTTGGGACAAGTAGCAATAAGAGGCTGGAAAAAGTAAATTTGAGCATAACGAAGAGCTGGAAGACCAATTAACACTAATTAGGTCAATTGGCAACATGATTGGGTATAAAAAGAGCTTCTCAGAGTGGCAGTGTCTCTCAGAAGCCAAGATGGATAGAGGATCACCAATTCCCACAATGTTGCACAGAAAGATAGTGGAGCAATATCAGAAAAGTGTTACCCAGCGAAAAATTGCAAAGACTTTGCATCTATCATCATCAACTGTGCATAACAACATCCGAAGATTCAGAGAATCTGGAACAATCTCTGCGCGTAAGGGTCAAGGCCGTAAAACCATACTGGATGCCCGTGATCTCCGGGCCCTTAAACGACACTGCACCACAAACAGGAATGATACTGTAAAGGAAATCACAGAATGGGCTCAGGAATACTTCCAGAAACCATTGTCAGTGAACACAATCCACCGTGCCATCCGCCGTTGCCAGCTGAAACTCTACAGTGCAAAGAAGAAGCCATTTCTAAGCAAGATCCACAAGCTCATGCGTTTTCACTGGGCCAGGGATCATTTAAAGTGGAGTGTGGCAAAATGGAAGACTGTTCTGTGGTCAGACGAGTCACCATTCGAAGTTCTTTTTGGAAATCTGGGATGCCATGTCATCCGGACCAAAGAGGACAAGGACAACCCAAGTTGTTATCAACGCTCAGTTCAGAAGCCTGCATCTCTGATGGTATGGGGTTGCATGAGTGCGTGTGGCATGGGCAGCTTGCATGTCTGGAAAGGCACCATCAATGCAGAAAAATATATTCAGGTTCTAGAACAACATATGCTCCCATCCAGACGTCATCTCTTTCAGGGAAGACCCTGCATTTTTCAACAAGATAATGCCAGACCACATTCTGCATCAATCACAACATCATGGCTGCGTAGGAGAAGGATCCGGGTACTGAAATGGCCAGTCTGCAGTCCAGATCTTTCACCTATAGAGAACATTTGGCCCATCATAAAGAGGAAGGTGCAACAAAGAAGGCCCAAGACGATTGAACAGTTAGAGGCCTGTATTAGACAAGAATGGGAGAGCATTCCTATTTCTAAACTTGAGAAACTGGTCTCCTCGGTCCCCAGACGTCTGTTGAGTGTTGTAAGAAGAAGGGGAGATGCCACACAGTGGTGAAAATGGCCTTGTCCCAACTTTTTTGGGATTTGTTGACACCATGAAATTCTGATTCAACATATTTTTCCCTTAAAATGGTACATTTTCTCAGTTTAAACTTTTGTTCCGTGATTTATGTTCTATTCTGAATAAAATATTAGAAGTTGGCACCTCCACACCATTGCATTCAGTTTTTATTCACGATTTGTATAGTGTCCCAACTTTTTTGGAATCCGGTTTGTATTATATACAGTGGGGGAAATAATTATTTGACCCCTCACTGATTTTGTAAGTTTGTCCAATGACAAAGAAATGAAAAGTCTCAGAACAGTATCATTTCAATGGTAGGTTTATTGTAACAGTGGCAGATAGCACATCAAAAGGAAAATCGAAAAAAAAACTTTAAATAAAAGATAGCAACTGATTTGCATTTCATTGAGTGAAATAAGTATTTGAACCCCTACCAACCATTAAGAGTTCTGGCTCCCACAGAGTGGTTAGACACTTCTACTCAATTAGTCACCCTCATTAAGGACACCTGTCTTAACTAGTCACCTGTATAAAAGACACCTGTCCACAGAATCAATCAATCAAGCAGACTCCAAACTCTCCAACATGGGAAAGACCAAAGAGCTGTCCAAGGATGTCAGAGACAAAATTGTAGACCTGCACAAGGCTGGAATGGGCTACAAAACCATTAGCAAGAAGCTGGGAGAGAAGGTGACAACTGTTGGTGCGATTGTTCGAAAATGGAAGGAGCACAAAATGACCATCAATCGACCTCGCTCTGGGGCTCCACGCAAGATCTCACCTCGTGGGGTGTCAATGGTTCTGAGAAAGGTGAAAAAGCATCCTAGAACTACACGGGAGGAGTTAGTTAATGACCTCAAATTAGCAGGGACCACAGTCACCAAGAAAACCATTGGAAACACATTACACCGCAATAGATTAAAATCCTGCAGGGCTCGCAAGGTCCCCCTGCTCAGGAAGGCACATGTGCAGGCCCGTCTGAAGTTTGCCAATGAACACCTGAATGATTCAGAGAGTGACTGGGAGAAGGTGCTGTGGTCTGATGAGACCAAAATAGAGCTCTTTGGCATTAACTCAACTCGCTGTGTTTGGAGGAAGAAAAATGCTGCCTATGACCCCCAAAACACCGTCCCCACCGTCAAGCATGGGGGTGGAAACATTTTGCTTTGGGGGTGTTTTTCTGCTAAGGGCACAGGACAACTTATTCGCATAAACGGGAAAATGGACGGAGCCATGTATCGTGAAATCCTGAGCGACAACCTCCTTCCCTCTGCCAGGAAACTGAAAATGGGTCGTGGATGGGTGTTCCAGCACGACAATGACCCAAAACATACAGCAAAGGCAACAAAGGAGTGGCTCAAGAAGAAGCACATTAAGGTCATGGAGTGGCCTAGTCAGTCTCCGGACCTTAATCTAATCGAAAACCTATGGAGGGAGCTCAAGCTCAGAGTTGCACAGAGACAGCCTCGAAACCTTAGGGATTTAGAGATGATCTGCAAAGAGGAGTGGACCAACATTCCTCCTAAAATGTGCGCAAACTTGGTCATCAATTACAAGAAACGTTTGACCTCTGTGCTTGCAAACAAGGGTTTTTCCACCAAGTATTAAGTCTTTTTTTGTTAGAGGGTTCAAATACTTATTTCACTCAATGAAATGCAAATCAGTTGCTATCTTTTATTTAAAGTTATTTTTTCGATTTTCCTTTTGATGTGCTATCTGCCACTGTTACAATAAACCTACCATTGAAATGATACTGTTCTGAGACTTTTCATTTCTTTGTCATTGGACAAACTTACAAAATCAGTGAGGGGTCAAATAATTATTTCCCCCACTGTATATATTTACCGATGAATTTATGTTATTGAGGTATTTACTCACCCAATCAAGTATTTTAATTTTTATTTTAATTCTTACTTATTCATCTATTTATGTATATAAGGATATACTTACAGATCTCTTTTTATATATATTTTCTTATATTCATTGATGTACTTGCCCACTTAATTAAGTGTTCTATTTTACCTATATATTTATTTATTCATGCAAATATATACCCATAGATCTCTATATATCAAATTCTATATACGACTTTTATACGTACATATACATCTATTTTTTACTATTTATTTTCTACTATACTACTATATTTTTACTATTTATGTTCCTTTTAGACTTGATAAAGGGGTCGTCGAGACCACGAAACGCGTTGTCTCGTAATAAACTCTGTTGTATCCTACATCGGGTTGTGGTAATGCGCCTTATTGTCGTCTATTAGCTGGATCACCCCATCGTGACAAGCTGAGATACGTTTTTGCAATTTTTACCTGAGTGGCGACCTGGCCTTCGCCCTAAGGGTTCCCTGACGCATCTGGCAGCACCAACCTGTGACCTACAAATCTCACAGCCTACCTTCAATACGGTTGCTCCTGATCTCGGTGCAACCAAAACAGGTGAGTTTATCGTATCCATCTGCTTTTGAAGGAAGCTGTTGTATCTTGACTTATTTACCCTATGAGCGCCTCTCTCACCGACTCCCATCAGAGCCCCCAACCTTAGATCAGCCCCATCAGACCCCCCCAGTCTTCGATAAGACCCATCAGACCCCTCAGCCTCAGATCAGACCCTCCCTAGCCTCCAATCAGCCCTCATCAGACCCTTCCCAGCCTCAGATCAGACCCCCAAATAGGCCTCCAGCCTCAGATCAGACTGCTATCTGAACTTCAGCCTCAGATCAGACCCCCCAGCCTAAGATCAGACCCCCATCAGACCCTCCCCACCCTCCAATCAGATCTCAGATCAAATTTAAAATAAATGAACTTACCTTTTCAGCTCCAGACAGCGCTGCCTCTTGGCAGATTAAGTTACACTCCATGGTCTTCTTCCTGCTGCACTGTACTGTGACCTGACAGCGCACAGCGTCAGGTCATAGTGCACGTCTACATGCACTAACTCCTGTCGCTGTATGTGTCAGGACAGTGCAGAGCTGGAAGAAGACCAGGGAAAGTGAGGACAGCCAGTGCAGTGCTGTTCTCACCTTCCCGTGCCTCTCGCATGCTAATGACTGCTGCCATAATGGCAGCGGTCATTGGCATTTTCACAATATGTTCTGGCAGGGGGCCAGGGGCCACATGAAATGATCCCCCGGGCCAGAGGTTCCCCACCCCTGCACTATGGCTTGCAGAGCAGTATTTTCTTGATGGTTTTGGAGAGTGGTGGTCTAAGGCAACCTGCACATAATGAGGATTACGCACAATTTTGTCCATGTGGAATCTCGTGCTGAAAACACACAGCACAATACAGTACCAGAAAAGTGTATGAGATTAGACAAATTAAGTTAACTCCCCCTTATATGCATTCTTGGCTGTGAAGTGAAAGATCTTGGGATACGTGAAGGTGAAAAGATAACCAGAGCCGGGCTGCTTTATAAAAAGTAATTGCCTAGCGATGGTTAGATGAAAAATCTCCAACTATAGGGGAATTTAAGCAAAGTCAATTGTTGTCCTTGGAGAAAGGAAAGAAAATAAATTTTCCAGTAAATTTGAGATATTATGGTCCAAATGGCTGGATACCCCCAAAAAAAACAAAAAAAAACCAATTATATATATACAGTACAGACCAAACGTTTGGACACACCTTCTCATTCAAAGAGTTTTCTTTATTTTCATGACTATGAAAATTGTAGATTCACACTGAAGACATCAAAACTATGAATTAACACATGTGGAATTATATACATAACAAACAAGTGTGAAACAACTGAAAATATGTCATATTCTAGGTTCTTCAAAGTAGCCACCTTTTGCTTTGATTACTGCTTTGCACACTCTTGGCATTCTCTTGATGAGCTTCAAGAGGTAGTCCCCTGAAATGGTTTTCACTTCACAGGTGTGCCCTGTCAGGTTTAATAAGTGGGATTTCTTGCCTTATAAATGGGGTTGTGACCATCAGTTGCGTTGAGGAGAAGTCAGGTGGATACACAGCTGATAGTCCTACTGAATAGACTGTTAGAATTTGTATTATGGCAAGAAAAAAGCAGCTAAGTAAAGAAAAACGAGTGGCCATCATTACTTTAAGAAATGAAGGTCAGTCAGTCAGCCGAAAAATTGGGAAAACTTTGAAAGTAAGGGCTATTTGACCATGAAGGAGAGTGATTGGGTGCTGCGCCAGATGACCTGGCCTCCAAAGTCACCGGACCTGAACCCAATCGAGATGGTTTGGGGTGAGCTGGACCGCAGAGTGAAGGCAAAAGGGCCAACAAGTGCCAAGCATCTCTGGGAACTCCTTCAAGACTGTTGGAAGACCATTTCAGGGGACTACCTCTTAAAGCTCATCAAGAGAATGCCAAGAGTGTGCAAAGCAGTAATCAAAGCAAAAGGTGGCTACTTTGAAGAACCTAGAATATGACATATTTTCAGTTGTTTCACACTTGTTTGTTATGTATATAATTCCACATGTGTTAATTGCATGATTTTATGACGTAAAGTCATGATTTTATTAAAGACACGGAGGCGAGTATTGCATCACTCCTTCTTTACTGAAATTCCACAGCAGCAAAGAATTAACATAAAAAAACCAAGGACAACCCCAAACAACCCCTCCCAATAGTTAGTCCATAAATAGGTCCTCCCCTGTCATCTCTTCCTTTTTCTTTGATAAGAACCACACTCGAATACTGGACCGAACCTCATCCAGCGGAAACTCCAACCGGGAACCATGAACCGAGAAACTGGAACCAGAGCTCAACCGGAGCATCGGCCAACTGGCATCAAGAACTTTTTGGACACATCACTAGGTGTATATCGGGAATCAACCTACGGAAAGAAAAAACAGGATAATACGAGGTAATTCACAGAACCCAAAACTTTTTCCAAGCATTTGGAAGACAAAAGCGTCAATTATAAATAACATAATACAATCATCTGGTCATCAGCTAAACAAGAAGGGAGGGAAACAGAAGGGTGGGCAATACTCGCCTTCGTGTCTTTAATAAAAGCATGACTTTACGTCATAAAATAGGAAAATCATGCAATTTTATAACAAGACACGGAGGCTCGTATTGCAAGTTTAAAGTGACGAAATAACAGCAGAAAAAGCATGTGGAGGTGGCCTGAAATAAAATTCCCTAAACATTGAAGCTCTAGACCAATCAGCTAATCGCAGAACATCCTCCAGACGGGCTCCTGCAACGGTCATGGAGGTAGCCGAAGCTCCTCTAACCGAATGAGCCGTGAATACCGACGTATCAACCCCAGCTTGAGAAAGAATCCACTTAACCCAACGGGATAAGGTGACACTAGAAACCGGGAGAAACGGTCTGCGGAAGGAAATGAACAATTGCGGGGCAGAAGGAATACGTAAGGAAGTCGTGCGGTCTAAGTACTCCTTCAAACATTGCACCGGGAAAAGAGCTTGGTTATCAGGAAAAGCCGGGTAGGATACCGACCGAATATTAGTCTTTGTGCGACGAGATATATTAAAGGAGACACCACTTGGAGTAAAAGACAGAGCATCGAAATCCAAGGCTCGCACATCTGAAACCCTTTTGCAGGAGATCAGACACAGCAGGGTGACCAGCTTCGCCGAAAGTTGGCGTAGAGATAAAGAAGAATTGAGAGGCCAACCAGAGAAAAATTGAAGAACCAACATAACATCCCAGGAACTAGTGAAACGGGGTCTAGGAGGACGAGATAACCATGATCCCTTGAGAAGCCGACACACCAAAGGGTGTTGACCCGCCGGGCAACCCGCAAACCCTTGGTGGCGAGAAGATATGGCTGAACGGAAGAGGTTAATGGACCTATAAGCCTTACCCTCTTCATAAAGAGACGACAAAAACTCGAGCATGTCCGTCACAGGAGCCGAAAAGGGATCCAGATCCGCCCCACGCACCAATCAGACCAACGTTTCCAGGCTGACTGATAAGCGCGTCGGGTGCCGGGGGCCCACGCGCTCTCCAGAAGGGTACGAGCCGTTCCCGATAAGCCTGTGACGTCCCAACGCTCCCTGAAACTCTGCACGCGAGGAGACGAAGAGAGCCGTCCGTCAGCAGTGGATGAGGTTGGTCCAAAGGTCTGCGAAGGAGATCTGGAAACGATGGAAGAAGACGGGGGTCCTCTACTAGAAGCTCCAGAAGTTGAGGGAACCATGATTGGGCTTGCCAAAAGGGAACTATCAGCACCAAGTCCGCCAGTTGACGACGAACCTGTGATAGCACCCGTGGGATGAGCGCAAATGGGGGAAAGGCATAAGCCAGATGACTCGATTAATCCTGTAGTAGGGCGTCCACAGCCTTCGACCGAGGGTCCGGCCTCCAACTGTAGAAGCGCGGGAGCTGGGCGTTCCAACGTGAGACAAAGAGGTCCATAGAGAGGGGTCCCCAAACCGACATGATGGAGGAGAACACCGCTGGATCTAATCTCCAATCGCTGAAATCCGATGAGTGACGAGAACTCCAATCCGCGAAAGTATTGTGTAGTCCTGGGATATATTCCGCGATTACCGTGAAGCCTTTGTCTAGGCAAAAGGACCAAAACTCCTTCGCCAGATGGGTTAGGATCAATGAATCGGTGCCCCCCATGACATTGACATAACGCACAGCCGACACGTTGTCCATCCTGAGTCTGATACATGCCGAGATCCTGTCGTTGGTGAAGCTGCGGATGGCGAAAGATCCCGCCAACAGTTCCAGAACGTTTATGTGGAGATGAGATTCGTTGCCTGACCAGGGTCCTCCGGTGGAAACCCCATTGCAGTATGCACCCCAGTCGAGGAGACTGGCATCCGACTCCACAATCAGGTCCGGTTGAGGTCCCACGATGGCCTTGCCATTCCACGCGTCGAGGTTGGAGATCCACCACATGAGTTCGTCCCTCGTCTCGCGATCCAGGGTCACCACATCCGCATAGGATGCTCCCGCTTGCAGGTGGGCGATCTTGAGCCGTTGCAACGCTCGATAATGAAGAGGTGCCGGAAAAATCGCCTGGATAGAAGAGGAGAGAAGACCGATAATGCGTGCCAGGTGACGTAGTGACATTTGAGGAAGTTTCAGAGCGTGACGTAGTTCTTTGCGTATGGACCTGACCTTGGGCCCCGGGAGGCATAGGGTCTGTTCGCTGGAGTTCACCACAAAACCCAGAAATTCCATCAACCTGGAAGGTTGTAAACAGGACTTCTCGGTGTTGATGACAAACCCAAGACCTGTAATAAGAGACATTGCAGACTGCAGGTGAGTTAGAAGCTCCGATGGGGATTGAGCCATGAAGAGGATATCGTCCAGGTAGATCACAAGACGAATACCCTGACTGCAAAGCCAAGCTACCACTGGTCTCATCAATTTGGTGAAACACCAAGAGGCTGATGAGAGGCCAAACGGTAGGCACGTGAATTGCCAGAGGAGGTCGCGCCAGCGAAATTGGAGAAGCAGTCTGGACTGAGGGGACACAGGAACCGTCAGGTAGGCATCTTTCAGGTCCAACTTCACCATCCAGTCCCCTGGAAGTAGAAGGTCCCTGAGTAAATGAATCCCTTCCATTTTGAAATGGCGTTAACATACAAACCTGTTCAGATTCCGTAAATTTATTACTGGTCGGAATTGGCCTCCCTTCTTTTCCACCAAAAACACATTGCTGACAACCCCAACAGAATGGGGAGGAGCTGTCACGACCGCTATCCCAGCAGCAGTCGTGTCGCACCAGACGGAGGGGAAGGGGGACCCTTATCTACGGATGGGAAATAGAATGGCCACCCCTGACTAACCCTAAGCTGGCACCTGTCTGCCCTGATACCCTAGACGGGGTGTGAACCCGTGCGGCGAGCAGGATGCCTAAACCCTCAGTCGCCCTAACAAGACTGGACTGGGGAAAGGCCGATGGGAGCGCTAGTCACCATCACTCACGTCTAGGAAAACAACAGGGGAAGACAGCAACAAACAAACAACAGCAGAGATAGACTTATCCAGTCACGAGCAGAGAAGGCGATCCCAAACACGACAGTCCACGCCGGACAAGAGCTCCACAGCAACACCATCAAACGATCTCCTTCCAAGGTCAGAGTAGCACTGGAAGTAAGGACTATATCTGGCAATGACTGCAAGTGAAAGTGAAACTAATATAGTAGCTGGGAGTGGCAGACAGGACTCACCTGAGAAGGATGCCTACAAACTCCCAGTCAGGACAAAAAGGGTCACAAGGCAAAACCCAGATGACATACCCTGAACCACGGAGCAAACTCACAAGCTATCGCGAGTAGCAAGTCGCTGCGACCTTCTCCTCCCAGACCTGTCTGGATCAGTCACAGTCGTGACAGTACCCCCCTTTCTACGAGGGGCCCCTGGACCCTCAAGACCAGGCCTCTCCGGATGGGAGCTATGAAAAGCCCGAATGAGTCTGTCCGCTTTTATCTCTGATGCTGGAACCCACATTCTCTCTTCGGAACCATAACCTTTCCAGTGCACCAGGTACTGAAGAGAGCGGCGAACATATCGTGAATCAACAATCTTTTCTACCTGAAACTCAAGACTGCCATCAACAACCACCGGTGGAGGCGGTAGTGGCAATGGTTCAGGAGGTTCTACATATCTCTTAAGCAGAGATCTGTGGAAGACATTATGGATCCTTAGAGTCTGAGGTAGCTCCAGACGAAAAGCCACCGGGTTAATGATCTTAATTACCCTATAAGGACCAATAAATCTCGGACCTATTTTCCACGAGGGAACCTTCAACTTGATATTTCTGGTAGACAACCACACCAAGTCATTCACCCCAAGGTCCGGACCTTCAGAGCGCTTCCTATCAGCCGCACGTTTGTATCTACCACCAATTCTCTTCAAACTTTCTTGCACACTCTGCCACACTGAAGAAAGTGAAGACGCAAATCGTTCCTCCTCGGGAATCCCAGACGGCCCCCCCTCACTAAACGTACAAAACTGAGGATGGAAACCATACGCACCAAAAAATGGTGACTTATCGGTGGATTCTTGACGACGATTATTAATGGCAAACTCGGCTAACGGTAAATAAGATGACCATTCCTCCTGATTTTCGGAAACAAAGCATCTCAAATATGTCTCTAGGTTTTGATTGGTACGTTCAGTCTGACCGTTGGACTGTGGATGGAAAGATGAAGAAAACAACAGATGAACCCCTAAACGAGAACAAAAAGCTTTCCAAAATTTAGAAACAAATTGGGTACCACGATCCGAAACAATATCGGAAGGGACCCCATCAAGCTTCACGATGTGGTCAATAAAAACCTGAGCCAGTGTGTTAGCATTAGGCAATGCGGCAAGAGCAATAAAGTGCACCATTTTACTGAATCTGTCAACAACTACAAGAATAACAGTCTTCCCCGCTGATACTGGTAGATCCGTAATGAAATCCATTGACAGGTGCGTCCAAGGCCTGTTGGGGATGGCCAGAGGTAAAAGACGCCCTGCCGGACGAGTATGATCTACCTTAGAACGAGCACAGGTAGCACATGCAGACACAAAATTCAACACCTCCTGGCGCAATTTAGGCCACCAGAACCAACGAGACACTAACTCAGAGGTTGCCCTACTACCTGGGTGTCCTGCCAGTGTGGAGTTATGGTGTTCTTTTAGTATCTCCAGTCGTAGATTTTCTGGCACAAACAGTTTACCCGAGGGGCAGGAGGCCGGGGCGTCCCCCTGAGCTTCCAACACCCTCCCCTCCAAACCTGAGTATAATGCAGAGACCACCACCCCCTTTTGCAAAATGGGCTCTGGTACCTCAACATCACCCCCTCCAGGAAAACTTCGAGACAATGCATCCGCTTTAGTATTTTTTGCCCCCGGGCGATAGGTTATTACAAAATTAAACCTAGTAAAAAATAACGACCACCGAGCCTGTCTAGGGGTGAGACATTTAGCAGACTCCAGATATAATAAGTTTTTGTGATCAGTAATCACCGTGACGGGATGAACCGCCCCCTCCAAAAAATGACGCCACTCCTCAAAAGCCAACTTAATAGCCAAAAGTTCCCTGTTGCCAATATCATAGTTCCTTTCTGCAGTAGACAATTTATTCGAAAAGAAAGCACACGGACGCCATTCACCAGGGGACGGGCCCTGAGATAGTACCGCTCCCACCCCCACTTCTGATGCGTCAACCTCTACAATAAAAGGAAGCGAGACATCTGGCTGTACGAGAATAGGGGCCGAGGTGAATCTCTCCTTCAGAGATGCAAAGGCAGTTTTGGCTGCATGTGACCATTTGGAAAAATCAGATCCCTTTCGGGTCATGTCCGTCAGTGGTTTGACCACCAAGGAATAGTTCTTTATAAACTTTCTATAAAAATTGGCAAACCCCAGGAAGCGTTGCAATGCCTTCAGGTTCTCAGGCAGATCCCAGTCTATAATCGCCCGGACTTTCTCTGGATCCATGCAGAAACTTGAATCTGACAACACATACCCCAGAAATGGCAGTTCTTTTACGGCGAACACACATTCTTCTAACTTAGCAAACAATTTGTTGGCCCTTAATATCTGCAGCACTTGTCTCACATGGATCTTATGTGTATCCAGATCCGGGGAATAGACCAGGATGTCATCAAGATATATCACAACAAATCTCCCGATAAGGTGACTAAAAATATCGTTGACAAAATGTTGGAATACCGCAGGCGCATTAGTAAGACCAAATGGCATGACCAGATTTTCATAATGCCCTTCCGGAGTATTAAAAGCCGTCTTCCACTCATCCCCCTCTTTGATGCGAACCAGGTTATATGCTCCTCTGAGATCCATTTTGGAGAACCATTTAGCACTAGCAACCTGATTAAAGAGGTCGGGAATGAGAGGAAGAGGATAGGGATCTCGGATAGTTATCCGGTTTAATTCCCGGAAATCCAGGCAAGGACGTAGGCCCCCATCTTTCTTTTTAACGAAAAAGAACCCTGCAGCCACAGGTGAAGAAGAGGGTCTGATGTGTCCCTTAGCCAAACTCTCCGAAATATAATCTTTCATAGCCTTCCTCTCCGGGCCGGAAAGATTGTATAACCGGGTTTTAGGTAGTTTTGCCCCAGGTAATAGATTAATCGGGCAATCATATGGACGATGAGGTGGTAACCCCTGACAACCCTTCTCAGAGAACACATCCATAAAATCTGACAGAAAGGCAGGTAAAGATGTTACAGAGAGTGTAGAGCACCTACTACTCAAGCAGTTGTCCTTACAATGTTCACTCCACTCCACAATCTCCCCGGCCTGCCAATCCACCACTGGATTGTGAGTCACCAGCCAGGGAAGCCCCAATACCATAGGAGCCGGAAGACCGTCCAGGACATAACAAGAGATATGCTCTTTATGGAGGTCCCCTACCTGCAGATGGATATGGAGGTCCCCTACCTGCAGATGGATATTATGGATGATCTGAGTTAACTCTCTCTGAGTAAGAGGGGAGGAGTCGATGGCAAACACAGGAACAGTTCTGCATACCGGTTCCCGAGTAAAACCCAGAGCCTGAGCAAACCGTGAATCCACCAAGTTGAGCCCCGCCCCACTGTCCAAAAAGACGGAACAGATCTCAGTTTTATTGCCCGCCTCAACGGTAGCGGACAACAAAAACTGAGACATGCGTATGGAGGAAATGAATACGCCCAGACTGTTCTCCTCCGCACAATCTGGGGACTCTAGTTTTCCGGCGGCTCCTTTGTTTGTGGTCTCTTGGGTTCTGAGGGACAAACCTTTACAAAATGACCCCTCCCCCCACAACGAAAACAAACCTCTGACCTACGGCGGAACTTAGGAGGATTCACCCGTCTAGTGGCGCCCCCTATTTGCATTGGTTCGACTGGACCATAACAGACCGATCCCTGCCCTATAGAGGCCTCCGTAAAATTTAATAGTCTCTCCCTGAGTCGTCTGTCGATTCTTATGGACAGAGACATAGCAGCCTCAAGAGACCCAGGGACCTCGTATACCGCCAGCGCGTCTTTTAATTTTTCAGACAACCCCTGGCAGAACTGACTCCTAAGGGCCGAGTCGTTCCATAACGTATCAGTAGCCCACCTACGGAATTCGGAACAATATAGTTCAGCAGACCGGTTCTCTTGCCGAAGTCTACATAGCTTAGACCCAGCCAGTGAGACCCTGTCCGGGTCATCATATACGAGACCCAGGGCTTCAAAAAACTCCTCCACTGATCGTAAGGCCGGAGAGTCTGATGGTAGGGAGAAAGCCCAAGCCTGCGGATCTCCTTGCAGGAGAGAAATTACAATGCCCACCCGTTGTTCCTCACCGCCGGAGGATCTAGGGCGTAACCTGAAGAACAATTTGCAAGCTTCTCTGAAGGTTACAAATTGGTCTCTCCCTCCAGAGAACCTATCAGGTAAAGCCACTTTTGGCTCAGGAGTACCTTTGTTTCCCGTAGCAACGGTGGAACCCAAGGATTGCTGCTGCAGCACTGTTGCTTTTAATCCTGCCACTTCAAGGGATAACCCCTGTAATTGTTTCGCCAAAACCGAAACCGGATCCATAGTGGAACAGACAAAATACAAAGCAAAACAGCAAGCAAAAAAGAAAAAAAAAATGTCACTTTTTTTTTTTTTTTTTTTAAAAGGCCAGATATACTGTCACGACCGCTATCCCAGCAGCAGTCGTGTCGCACCAGACGGAGGGGAAGGGGGACCCTTATCTATGGATGGGAAATAGAATGGCCACCCCTGACTAACCCTAAGCTGGCACCTGTCTGCCCTGATACCCTAGACGGGGTGTGAACCCGTGCGGCAAGCAGGATGCCTAAACCCTCAGTCACCCTAACAAGACTGGCCTGGGGAAAGGCCGATGGGAGCGCTAGTCACCATCACTCACGTCTAGGAAAACAACAGGGGAAGACAGCAACAAACAAACAACAGCAGAGATAGACTTATCCAGTCACGAGCAGAGAAGGCGATCCCAAACACGACAGTCCACGCCGGACAAGAGCTCCACAGCAACACCATCAAACGATCTCCTTCCAAGGTCAGAGTAGCACTGGAAGTAAGGACTATATCTGGCAATGACTGCAAGTGAAAGTGAAACTAATATAGTAGCTGGGAGTGGCAGACAGGACTCACCTAAGAAGGATGCCTACAAACTCCCAGTCAGGACAAAAAGGTTCACAAGGCAAAACCCAGATGACATACCCTGAACCACGGAGCAAACTCACAAGCTATCGCGAGTAGCAAGTCGCTGCGACCTTCTCCTCCCAGACCTGTCTGGATCAGTCACAGTCGTGACAGGAGCCCTCTCTATTGCTCCTTTGTCCAAAAGGGAACGGAGCTCTTGGTCCATGCAAGACCGGGCCGGTTCTGCTAGAATTAGTGGATGAGGGTCTGGAAGTGACAGATGAGAAACTATCAGATCTATCCGAAACCCCTGGACCGTGTCTAGCACCCACGGATCGGAGGTAACCCGGTTCCAAGCAGGTAAAAAATGTTGGAGTCTGCCCCCGATACAAGGGTTGGAAGAAAACCATAGGTTTTGAGGACTTACCAAGTGGACGTCTTGATCCAAGATTGCCTCTGAATCCTCTGGAGCGATACGTCTGACCCCTGGATGGGAAGAAGGAGGACTGTTGTCTCTGATCTTGGAAAGAGGGTCGTTGATTATAGGGACCTCGAGCGTTTCCACGCGTCTGGAAGTGGACACGGCCGGACAGTCGGCCCCTGAAACTGCCGGCCTTATTAGAGAGACGCCCGTGGAACACTCTACGCATGGAGCTCTGAGCTTTGTCAAGCGCAGTAAAAGCTCCCACAAATTTGCCTAAATCCTTAACCACTTCAGCCCCCCTAGCTTAAACACCCTTAATGACCAGGCCACTTTTTACACTTCTGACCTACAGTATTTTCACCGTTTATTGCTCGGTCATACAACTTACCACCCAAATGAATTTTACCTCCTTTTCTTCTCACTAATAGAGCTTTCATTTGGTGGTATTTCATTGCTGCTGACATTTTTACTTTTTTTGTTATTAATCGAAATTTAACGATTTTCTTGCAAAAAAATGACATTTTTCACTTTCAGTTGTAAAATTTTGCAAAAAAAAACGACATCCATATATAAATTTTTCTCAAAATTTATTGTTCTACATGTCTTTGATAAAAAAAAATGTTTGGGTAAAAAAAAATGGTTTGGGTAAAAGTTATAGCGTTTACAAACTATGGTACAAAAATGTGAATTTCCGCTTTTTGAAGCAGCTCTGACTTTCTGAGCACCTGTCATGTTTCCTGAGGTTCTACAATGGCCAGACAGTACAAACACCCCACAAATGACCCCATTTCGGAAAGAAGACACCCTAATGTATTTGCTGATGGGCATAGTGAGTTCATAGAACTTTTTATTTTTTGTCACAAGTTAGCGGAAAATGATGATTCTTTTTTCTTTTTTTTCTTGCAAAGTCTCATATTCCACTAACTTGTGACAAAAAATAAAAACTTCTATGAACTCACTATGCCCATCAGCGAATACTTTGGGGTGTCTTCTTTCCAAAATGGGGTCACTTGTGGGGTAGTTATACTGCCCTGGCATTCTAGGGGCCCTAATGTGTGGTAAGTAGTTTGAAATCAAAATCTGTAAAAAATGGCTGGTGAAATCCGAAAGGTGCTCTTTGGAATGTGGGCTCTTTGCCCACCTAGGCTGCAAAAAAGTGTCACACATGTGGTATCTCCGTACTCAGGAGAAGTAGGGAAATGTGTTTTGGGGTGTCATTTTACATATACCCATGCCGGGTGAGAGAAATATCTTGGCAAAAGACAACTTTTCCCATTTTTTTTATACAAATTTGGCATTTGACCAAGATATTTATCTCACCCAGCATGGGTATATGTAAAATGACACCCCAAAACACATTGCCCTACTTCTCCTGAGTACGGAGATACCACATGTGTGACACTTTTTTGCAGCCTAGGTGGGCAAAGGGGCCCACATTCCAAAGAGCACCTTTCGGATTTCACCAGCCATTTTTTACAGATTTTGATTTCAAACTACTTACCACACATTAGGGCCCCTAGAATGCCAGGGCAGTATAACTACCCCACAAGTGACCCCATTTTGGAAAGAAGACACCCCAAGTGTTCCGTGAGGGGCATGGCGAGTTCCAAGAATTTTTTATTTTTTGTCACAAGTTAGCGGAAAATGATGATTTTTTCTTTTTTTTCTTACAAAGTCTCATATTCCACTAACTTGTGACAAAAAATAAAAACTTCATGAACTCACTATGCCCATCAGCGAATACCTTGGGGTGTCTTCTTTCCAAAATGGGGTCACTTGTGGGTTAGTTATACTGCCCTGGGATTCTAGGGGCCCTAATGTGTGGTAAGTAGTTTGAAATCAAAATCTTTACAAAATGGCCGGTGAAATCCGAAAGGTGCTCTTTGGAATGTGGGCCCCTTTGCCCACCTAGGCTGCAAAAAAGTGTCACACATCTGGTATTCCCGTACTCAGGAGAAGTTGGGCAATGTGTTTTGGGGTGTCATTTTACATATACCCATGCTGGGTGAGATAAATATCTCGGTCAAATGCCAACTTTGTTTAAAAAAATGGGAAAAGTTGTCTTTTGCCAAGATATTTCTCTCACCCAGCATGGGTATATGTAAAAAGACACCCCAAAACACATTGCCCAACTTCTCCTGAGTACGGGGATACCAGATGTGTGACACTTTTTTGCAGCCTAGGTGGGCAAAGGGGCCCACATTCCAAAGAGCACCTTTCGGATTTCACCGGCCATTTTTTACAGATTTTGATTTCAAACCACTTCTCACGCATTCGGCCCCTAAAATGCCAGGGCAGTATAACTACCCCACAAGTGACCCCATTTTGGAAAGAAGACACCCCAAGGTATTTCGTGATGGGCATAGTGAGTTCATGGAAGTTTTTATTTTTTGTCACAAGTTAGTGGAATATGAGACTTTGTAAGGAAAAAAAAATTTCTAAAAAATCATCATTTTCCGCTAACTTGTGACAAAAAATATAAAATTCGAGGAACTCGCCATGCCCCTCACGGAATACCTTGGTGTGTCTTCTTTCCAAAATGGGGTCACTTGTGGGGTAGTTATACTGCCCTGGCATTCTAGGGGCCCTAATGTGTGTTAAGTAGGTAAATGACCTGTGAAATCCGAAAGGTGCTCTTTGGAATGTGGGCCCCTTTGCCCACCTAGGCTGCAAAAAAGTGTCACACATGTGGTATCGCCGTATTCAGGAGAAGTTGGGCAATGTGTTTTGGGGTGTCTTTTTACATATACTCATGCTGGGTGAGAGAAATATCTCGGCAAAAGACAACTTTTCCCATTTTTTATACAAAGTTGGCATTTGACCAAGATATTTATCTCACCCAGCATGGGTATATGTAAAATGACACCCCAAAACACATTGCCCAACTTCTCCTGAGTACGGCGATACCAGATGTGTGACACTTTTTTGCAGTCTAGATGCGCAAAGGGGCCCACATTCCTTTTATGAGGGCATTTTTAGACATTTGGATCCCAGACTCACGCTTTAGGGCCCCTAGAATGCCAGGGCAGTATAAATACCCCACATGTGACCCCATTTTGGAAAGAAGACACCCCAAGGTATTCAATGAAGGGCATGGCGAGTTCATAGAAATTTTTTTTTCTTGCCACAAGTTAGCGGAAATTGATTTTTTATTTTTTTTCCTCACAAAGTCTCCCTTTCCGCTAACTTGGGACAAAAATTTCAATCTTTCATGGACTCTATATGCCCCTCACAGAATACCTTGGGGTGTCTTCTTTCCGAAATGGGGTCACATGTGGGGTATTTATACTGCCCTGGCATTCTAGGGGCCCTAAAGCGTGAGAAGAAGTCTGGAATATAAATGTCTATTTTTACGCATTTGGATTCCGTGAGGGGTATGGTGAGTTTATGTGAGATTTTATTTTTTGACACAAGTTAGTGGAATATGAGACTTTGTAAGAAAAAAAAATAATAATTTCCGCTAACTTGGGCCAAAAAAATGTCTGAATGGAGCCTTACAGGGGGGTGATCAATGACAGGGGGGTGATCAATGACAGGGGGGTGATCAAGGAGTCTATATGGGGTGATCACCCCCCTGTCATTGATCACCCCCCTGTAAGGCTCCATTCAGACGTCCGTATGTGTTTTGCGGATCCGATCCATGTATCAGTGGATCCGTAAAAATCATACGGACATCTGAATGCAGCCTTACAGGGGGGTGATCAATGACAGGGGGGTGATCAATGACAGGGGGGTGATCAGGGAGTCTATATGGGGTGATCACCCCCCTGTCATTGATCACCACCCTATAAGGCTCCATTCAGATGTCCGTATGTGTTTTGCGGATCCGATCCATGTATCAGTGGATCCGTAAAAATCATACGGACATCTAAATGCAGCCTTACAGGGGGGTGATCAATGACAGGGGGGTGATCAGGGAGTCTATATGGGGTGATCACCCCCCTGGCCATTGATCACCCCACTATAAGGCTCCATTCAGATGTCCGTATGTGTTTTGCGGATCCGATCCATGTATCAGTGGATCCGTAAAAATCATACGGACATCTGAATGCAGCCTTACAGGGGGGTGATCAATGACAGGGGGGTGATCAATGACAGGGGGGTGATCAGGGAGTCTATATGGGGTGATCACCCCCCTGTAAGGCTCCATTCAGATGTCCGTATGTGTTTTGCGGATCCGATCCATGTATCAGTGAATCCGTAAAAATCATACGGACATCTGAATGCAGCCTTACAGGGGGGTGATCAATGACAGGGGAGTGATCAATGACAGGGGGGTGATCAGGGAGTCTATATGGGGTGATCACCCCCCTGTCATTGATCACCTCCTATAAGGCTCCATTCAGATGTCCTTATGTGTTTTGCGGATCCGATCCATGTATCAGTGGATCCGTAAAAATCATACGGACGTCTGAATGGAGCCTTACAAGGGGGTGATCAATGACAGGGGGTGATCAGGGAGTCTATATGGGGTGATCACCCCCCTGTAAGGCTCCATTGAGACACTTGTATGTGTTTTGCGGATCCGATCCATGTATCAGTGGATCCGTAAAAATCATACGGACATCTGAATGCAGCCTTACAGGGGGGTGATCAATGACAGGGGGGTGATCAATGACAGAGGGGTGATCAGGGAGTCTATATGGGGTGATCACCCCCGTCATTGATCACGCCCCTGTAAGACTACATTCAGACGTCCGTATGCGTTTTGCGGATCCGATCCATCTATCAGTGGATCCGTAAAAATCATACGGACATCTGAATGGAGCCTAACAGGGGGGTGATCAATGACAGGGGGGTGATCAATGACAGGGGATGATCAGGGAGTCTATATGGGGTGATAAGGGGTGATCAGGGGTTCATAAGGGGTTAAAAAGTGACAGGGGCGGGTGTAGTGTAGTGTAGTGGTGTTTGGTGCTACTTTACTGAGCTACCTGTGTCCTCTGGTGGTCGATCCAAACAAAAGGGACCACCAGAGGACCAGGTAGCAGGTATATTAGACGCTGTTATCAAAACAGCGTCTAATATACCTGTTAGGGGTTAAAAAAATCACATCTCCAGCCTGCCAGCGAACAATCGCCGCTGGCAGGCTGGAGATCCACTCGCTTACCTTCCGATCCTGTGAACGCGCTCGCCTGTGTGCGCGCGTTCACAGGAAATATCGCGTCTCGCGAGATGACGCGTATATGCGTGACTCTGCGCAGCGCTGACACCTCCGGAACGCGATCCTGCGTTAGGCGGTCCAGAGGTGGTTAATAAAACTGTCGCCAAAAAGGAGCCCCTGAGCCTCCTTACCCGTCTCAGTTAGAGCCATGTTGGAAAGTTTGGGCTCAATTTTCATGAGCAGCGCTTTCCTTCGTTCAATGGAGAGCGAGGAATTAACATTCCCTATCAAACAAATGGCGCGTTGCGCCCAGCCACTGAGTTCTTCTGGGTCTATGCCAGTACCTCAGTTCTGGCAGTTTCAGCCATTTCAAATATTTTTGTCAGGGGCCCCAGACTGTCTAAGAGCTTGTCTTGACAAGCCAGAAGAGCGGAGTCTAGGCCTTTGCGGGGATTAAATCCAGACTTGGAAAGGAACTGGATCATCTTTGGATCTACATTAGGCGTCTCACACACCTTATTCGGTACTAAGGGACGGGGGCATTCGGCCTTTAATTTATTTCGGGTTTCTTTGGAAAGAGGTTTCCTCACCCTATTTTCTAGATATTGGGCCACATGTGGAATGGGCAACCACTCGGCCGACCTAGGATGGTGTAGGCTGTCTGGATCAAACAGGGGTTCGCCCTGTGGATCAATAAGGGAATTAGATCCCGGAGTATTGGCATCTGGACCCGTGCTAGAAGGGGGATGAAGCGGCGGGGAAAACCCTTTAAATTCGTCAGCCACCCGGACCCCCTCAAGGTCTATGTCAGAGGTATAATGATCCTCACTCAAAACCTCCTCATCAGACTCAATTTCAGAGTCAGAACTGAGTTCGGGACGAGCCCGAGCGGACTTCCAGGGGCGCGCTTTTTCCGCCTGGTGCGGACAGGCTCTCTTACGTGACCTATGCACACTGTCTTTTGATGGAACTAAGCCATCATTACAATCAATTCTGGAGGTAATCGGGGTTGGGGTAACAGTTGGGGTGGTGACAGGGTTTTGCGCTCTAAGCGCCTGGGATATAGACTGAGAAATAATAGAAGATACATTGCCCATGGCATTAGCAATTGCTGTAGAGATGGATTGTTGAAAATCCACAACCTGGGGCTCAGTATGGGCGAGATTTGATCCTGCAGGGAGCAGGGCAGAGCTAGTGGTGGGGCCCACTAGAGCAGAGGGAACAGAGGGAGTATCGCTAGGCAGGGACATGATAGAGGAGTTAGTCACTCCTGAGAAGAGCTGTACAACAATAGAAGGTAATAGAAAAAACACCTAACGATAATCAGAGCAGGCAGGAGCAGGCACCGATGTCCAAACGTGCGGTGGAATGGCGCCGCCGGAACAAGGAAGAGGGTGAAGGGGGAGGAGGCAGAAACGCCCCTCTACACCCAACAAGAAACAGAGGGGTACCAAGATGGCGGCCGAGATGTCCAGTCTCGGCGCCCCAAGAAGTAATACAGGCGAGTAGCAAGATGGCGCCTGAGAATCTCGGGCCCGGCGCGCTCCCCCCCCCCCCCCCGCGACTGCCGCCGAAGTCCCGCGAGTCGCGTGACTTCGGGCGGCAAGAAGCGCGAACGGCTAGCCGAATAGGGGAGGAATGGCGCCTGGAAAAAAGTAAGTAGGGAAAGGGGGGAGACGGAACGGAGAACTCGATATAGAGAAGACTATGGTCCGCAGTAAAACCAAAACCACGCACAGCTATCAGAAGGAAAAAACTCCTAGGTACAATGAAAGAATATAGGACAAAATAAAATAAAAGAACCAAATGTAATCACATAAGAATCATCGTAATACATAAGGCTATAGTCTCAAAGGTTATAAGAAATAGACATTCATAACAGTAATACGAATAAAGAATAATCCCAAGTAAAATCGAGAGGCACTTATCTGCTGTGGGCAGTAGCAAAGAAAGAGGAAGAGATGACAGGGGAGGACCTATTTATGGACTAACTATTGGGAGGGGTTGTTTGGGGTTGTCCTTGGTTTTTTATGTTAATTCTTTGCTGCTGTGGAATTTCAGTAAAGAAGGAGTGATGCAATACGAGCCTCCGTGTCTTGTTATAAAATTCATAGTTTTGATGCCTTCATAGTCATGAAAATAAAGAAAACTCTTTGAATGAGAAGGTGTGTCCAAACTTTTGGTCTGTACTGTATATAATATATATATATATATATATATATATATATATATATATATTTATTTATTTATTCTTTTATTTTTTTATTTTTTTTTATTAATATTATAAGCTCCTGGGCAGCACCAAACCAAAGTAAAGTCCGTGTGCCGGCGGTTAAGGCAGGGGTCATACCACCCGTAAATCCAGCAAAAATAAAGAATAACGCTGCACTTCCAATAAAGTGACATATGCTTTATTCACCAATTTTTCTTTTTTCTTTTCTTTGCTTTTACTGGCTATGATTCTATATTGGATATCTGATCACCCTTGTGGCCTCCCTTGAACAGTGCTGCTCTCTATGCTATTTATATAGTCTGTTAACAAGACTGAAAGCCTGTAAAGCTACATTGGGTTGTGGCCCCTTTTCTGATCAGACTCCACCTATATTGCTTCACCTGAGTACCTGCTAGACCAGTGCTTCTCAATTATTTTCGGTCATGCCCCCCCTAGGAAGAAGAAAACATTTTGCGCCCCCCGCGCGACTGTAAATAGTATCATTTGTCTATAAAATTGTTATAAGTACACCTCTGCATAACACTGTATCCTTATTAACATATAAGAGAATAAAAAAAGAAAGAAATGTGGATCGGACACACACTTATGGGGGGATCTGTGGATGACGGACACTTATGGGGGGATCTGTGGATGACGGACACTTATGGGGGGATCTGTGGATGACGGACACTTATGGGGGGGATCTGTGGCTGGCACTGTTACAGGGGGATCTGTGGCTGGCACTGTTATATATGTGCCATCCACAGACCCCCCACCCCATAACAGTGCCATCCACAGTGCCCCCCCAGCCCATAACAGTGCCATCCACAGACCCCCACCCCTTAACTGTGCCATCCACAGATTCCGTGTGCCCGCCGCCGCCGTTTAAAGTTATTAAACATGCTCCCCTCACTCCTAATAGTACCGTATATCCGAATTTCTTCTGTATAATGCCGGCAGGCGGGCCGGGCGGCCGGCGCGTCCCTCAGTGACGTCACTTGTCTGCGCCGCCTGCTTCATTCATAAAGCAGGCGGCGCAGGCACGTGACATCACTGAGGGACGCGCCGGCCGCCCGGCCTGCCTGCCGGCATTATACAGAATAAATTCGGATATACGGTACTATTAGGAGTGAGGGGGGCATGTTTAATAACTTTTAATTCAATAATACATTTTATATTAGTATACTGGAGGGAGCGGTGGGGCTATAGTACAGTGACCGCACCGCCCCACCGCTATTGCCGGCCCCCAGCTCCTCCTCCCAGTCCATCCCCTGGCCCCCGCTCCGTACATCGCGTCCAGCGCCTGCGCCGGCCTCTGATCAGACGGGAGATGAGCGCTTCCACAATGGAAGCGCTCATCTCCCTGCCGCATATTACACTGCGAGCTGTCGGCCGCCCGGCGCCCCTGTTGCTATGGCGCCCTGTGCGGCCGCACAGCCCGCACACCCCAAAGGCCGGCCCTGAACGAGCCCCCCTTTACGGAGCCTGGATTAGATTAATTTATTCACCAATAAGGCGCAATGTTTCGGTTCACTCCATGGAACCTTTTTCAAGCAGTGATAGCAAACAATGGTGCCAGTACAAGTATATAAAGGAGTGCAATAATTAATTAATCAATTCATCCAATTAGTGCAAAACAATCCATAAAATGCCAAAATATATATATATAAAAAACATGAATTCACCATATCATATTACATATACATGATCCAATATTATAAAAGTGCATATATAATAAAGTATAAATATCATTCACATGTGTAAATATATTCCATATACGATAATTCCATAATTAATCATAATTACATCATTAGTATCCATCGTGAAAGAGACAGGTGCAGAGTTAAAAACATGATTACATAAATGAATAAGATAGGATCAACCAACCAGCATGGAGGAACAATCTGGATTCACGGCATCTCAATGGGAAAACTGTGCATGTCCATGACACACTGGAAGTGCTGCGACTCACTATCAGCTGATCACAGCATATCCGGTATGTACCTGGAACGCAGTCAAGGAAGGGAGGCGGGCCGCCAGGGATCACGCGACCACATCATGGTCACCTGACCGCAGCACGCCCGTCTCCCACCCCAAAACCGCCAGTCCAAGTCGCATACACCGCGCTCCAGGAAGAGCTACAAGTCACGTGAGAAGAAACCACATGATAGGTCAAAGGGCATGGGCAAACTGTCAAATATCTATTATCCCCAATGCTGCAAATAACTAAGCTTGGTATGTATAAATAGTGGCCTGCTTCACTAAGGGTATGGTGTTATTTTGGTGATGTGCAGTGTTTTTGCGCCAAACATATCTTTTGGAATTATGGCCAAAAAGTTCAACCTTGGTTTCATCAGAGCATAACACCTTTTCCCACATGCTTTTGGGAGACTTCAGATGTGTTTTTGCAAAATGTAGCCTGGCTTGGATTTTTTTCTTCGTAAGAAAAGGCTTTCATCTTGCCACTACCCCATAGCCCAGACATATGAAGAATACGGGAGATTGTTGTCACATGTACCACACAGGCAGTACTTGCCAGATATTTCTGCAGCTCCTTTAATGTTGCTGTAGGCCTCTTGGTAGCCTCCCAGACCAGTTTTCTTCTCGTCTTTTCATCAATTTTGGAGGGATGTCCGTCTTGGTAATGTCACTCTTGTGCCATATTTTCTCCACTTGATGATGACTGTCTTCACTTTGTTCCATGGTATATCTAATGCCTTGGAAATTCCTTTTAACAATGAGATCCCTCTGATGCTTTGGAAGCTCTCTGTGGACCATGGCTTTTGCTGTGAGATGTGACTAAGAAAATTTCAGGGAAGACTAACTAGAGCAGCTGAACTTTATTTGGGGTTAATCCGAGGCACTTTAAATGATGGCAGGTGTATGCTGACTCCTATTTAACATGATTTTGAATAGGATTGCTTAATTCTGAACACAGCTACATCCCCAGTTATAAGAGGGTGTGCACACTTATGCAACCACATTATTTTTGTTTTGTTTTCTTCCCTCTACCTAAAAGATTTCAGTTTGTTTTTCAATTAAGTTGTACAGTTTATAGGTCACATTAAAGGTAGAAAAAGTTTTGAAATGATTTATCTTTGTCAAATTTTTTTTTACAGCACAAAAACCTGATATTTGAACAGGGGTGTGTAGACTTTTTATATCCACTGTATATAAAAAAAAAATAAAAAAATTATATAATATATATATATACATATATACACTCACCTAAAGAATTATTAGGAACACCATACTAATACGGTGTTGGACCCCCTTTTGCCTTCAGAACTGCCTTAATTCCACGTGGCATTGATTCAACAAGGTGCTGATAGCATTCTTTAGAAATGTTGGCCCATATTGATAGGATAGCATCTTGCAGTTGATGGAGATTTGAGGGATGCACATCCAGGGCACGAAGCTCCCGTTCCACCACATCCCAAAGATGCTCTATTGGGTTGAGATCTGGTGACTGTGGGGGCCATTTTAGTACAGTGAACTCATTGTCATGTTCAAGAATCAATTTTAAATGATTCGAGCTTTGTGACATGGTGCATTATCCTGTTGGAAGTAGCCATCAGAGGATGGATACATGTTCTCATTCTGTTTACGCCAAATTCGGACTCTACCATTTGAATGTCTCAACAGAAATCGAGACTCAGACCAGGCAACATTTTTCCAGTCTTCAACAGTCCAATTTTGGTGAGCTCGTGCAAATTGTAGCCTCTTTTTCCTATTTGTAGTGGAGATGAGTGGTACCTGGTGGGGTCTTCTGCTGTTGTAGCCCATCCGCCTCAAGGTTGTGCGTGTTGTGGCTTCACAAATGCTTTGCTGCATACCTCGGTTGTAACGAGTGGTTATTTCAGTCAACGTTGCTCTTCTATCAGCTTGAATCAGTCGGCCCATTCTCCTCTGACCTCTAGCATCCACAAGGCATTTTTGCCCACAGGACTGCCGCATACTGGATGTTTTTCCCTTTCCACACCATTCTTTGTAAACCCTAGAAATGGTTGTGCGTGAAAATCCCAGTAACTGAGCAGATTGTGAAATGCTCAGACCGGCCCGTCTGGCACCGACAACCATGCCACGCTCAAAATTGCTTAAATCACCTTTCTTTCCCATTCTGACATTCAGTTTGGAGTTCAGGAGATTGTCTTGACCAGGACCACACCCCTAAATGCATTAAAGCAACTGCCATGTGATTGGTTGACTAGATAATTAGATTAATGAGAAATAGAACAGGTGTTCCTAATAATTCTTTAGGTGAGTATATATATATATATATATATATATATATATATACACACACACACACAGTACATGTATGGCACTGGTACAGTCTTTAAACATGATGCCTGCTCACGAGTGCAGCAGAGGCCCGCAGCCAATGTCCACAAACGGCAATAATGCCGATCACGGACATTAGCCTTTAGATGCCATTATCAAGTGTGATCACAGCATCTAAAGGGTGAATAACTCAGAAGTGGGTGCTTCAGGGTTAGAGAATGGAATCCTTGTGCAGTGATCGGGGATGCTGGTCATTAATTCTAATAGGTTGGGTTTCTCTATAGCAAAGAAAGTCCGCAGCACTCCTTGAAAGATAAAATGTGCTCTTTATTCACACATCAAATGTTGACAACGTTTCGGTTCTCTTACAGAACCTTTCTCAAGTCACCTGAGAGAACCGAATCGTTGTCAACATTTGATATGTGTGAATAAAGAGCACATTCTATCTTTCAAGGAGTGCTGCGGACTTTCTTTGCTGTCTTCCGTCCTGAATCAAGGGACTACCGCGGGCACCCTACATTTGCCTTGAAGGGAGTGCTGCCAGATTTTCTCTATGGAGATTATATTATATATATATATACACACACAAAAAAAAAAAATATATATATAGATTTAAATCATCCCCCCTTCCGTTAGAATAAAAGACGCACCTGATAAGACTCACCTAGCTTTTTAAAGGGTTTCTGTCACCCCACAAAACTCATCACCGAAAGAGAAGACGTCATCGGCGCAGGCGCACTGAGGGAGTGCTGAGGAGACGAGCCTCCTCATCTCAGAGCGCCTGCGCCGAATGAACAGAGGCGCGCGATTTTTGAAATACTGACAGGGCCGGCCGGAGGAGGAGATCACGGCTGGCCCTGTCAATCAACACGGCGAGGGGGCGGTTTTCTGCTGCGGCTACCAGCAAGTAGACGCCCTACTTGCTGGTAGAGCCCTCATTTACATATTATAAAACTTTGTTTTATAAAGAATCGGCCGCATGAAAGTAAGTAAGACTATTATATTCTCCTATATCGCCCTATAAGGAATCTAACTATCCAAAAAAAAAAAAAAGAGTTTTGTGGGGTGACAGAAACCCTTTAACCACCTCAGCCCCTATGGCTTAAACACCCTTAATGACCAGGCCACTTTTTACACTTCTGCACTACACTACTTTCACCGTTTATTGCTCGGTCATGCAAATTACCACCCAAATGAATTTTACCTACTTTTCTTATCACTAATAGAGCTTTCATTTGGTGGTATTTCATTGCTGCTGACATTTTTACTTTTTTTGTTATTAATCGAAATTTAACGATTTTTTTGCAAAAAAATGAAATTTTTCACTTTCAGTTGTAAAATTTTGCAAAAAAAACGACATCCATATATAAATTATGCTCTAAATTTATTGTTCTACATGTCTTTGATAAAAAAAATAATGTTTGGGTAAAAAAAAAAATGGTTTGGGTAAGAGTTATAGCGTTTACAAACTATGGTACAAAAATGTGAATTTCTGCTTTTTGAAGCAGCTCTGACTTTCTGAGCACCTGTCATGTTTCCTGAGGTTCTACAATGCCCAGACAGTACAAACACCCCACAAATGACCCCATTTCGGAAAGTATACACCCTAAGGTATTCGCTGATGGGCATAGTGAGTTCATAGAACTTTTTATTTTTTGTCACAAGTTAGCGGAAAATGATGATTTTTTTTTTTTTCTTACAAAGTCTCATATTCCACTAACTTGTGACAAAAAATATAAACTTCTATGAACTCACTATGCCCATCAGCGAATACCTTGGGGTGTCTTCTTTCCAAAATGGGGTCACTTGTGGGGAAGTTATACTGCCCTGGCATTCTAAGGGCCCAAATGTGTGGTAAGGAGTTTGAAATCAAATTCTGTAAAAAATGGCCGGTGAAATCCAAAAGGTGCTCTTTGGAATGTGGGCCCCTTTGCCCACCTAGGCTGCAAAAAAGTGCCACACATGTGGTATCTACGTACTCAGGAGAAGATGGGGAATGTGTTTTGGTGTGTCATTTTACATATACCCATGCTGGGTGAGATAAATATCTTGGTCAAATGCCAACTTTGTATAAAAAAATGGGAAAAGTTGTCTTTTGCCAAGATATTTCTCTCACCCAGCATGGGTATATGTAAAATGACACCCCAAAACACATTGCCCAATTTCTCCTGAGTACGGAGATACCACATGTGTGACACTTTTTTGCAGCCTAGGTGGGCAAAGGGGCCCACATTCCAAAGAGCACCTTTCGGATTTCACCGGGCATTTTTTACACATTTTGATTTCAAACTTCTTACCACACATTTGGGCCCCTAGAATGCCAGGGCAGTATAACTACCCCACAAGTGCCCCCTTTTTGGAAAGAAGACACCCCAAGGTATTTCGTGATGGGCATAGTGAGTTCATGGAAGTTTTTATTTTTTGTCACAAGTTAGTGGAACATGAGACTTTGTAAGAAAAAAAAAAAAAGAAAAAAATCATCATTTTCCACTAACTTGTGACAAAAAATAAAAAATTCTAGGAACTCGCCATGCCCCTCACGGAATACCTTGGGGTGTCTTCTTTCCAAAATGGGGTCACTTGTGGGGTAGTTATACTGCCCTGGCATTTTCCAGGGGTCCTAATGTGTGGTAAATAGGTAAATGACCTGTGAAATCCTAAAGGTGCTCTTTGGAATGTGGGCCCCTTTGCCCACCTAGGATGCAAAAAAGTGTCACACATGTGGTATCGCCGTATTCAGTAGAAGTTGGGCAATGTGTTTTGAGGTGTCTTTTTACATATACTCATGCTGGGTGAGAGAAATATCTCGGCAAAAGACAACTTTTCCCATTTTTTATACAAAGTTGGCATTTGACCAAGCTATTTATCTCACCCAGCATGGGTATATGTAAAATGACACCCCAAAACACATTCCCCAACTTCTCCTGAGTACGGCGATACCAGATGTGTGACACTTTTTTGCAGCCTAGATGCGCAAAGGGGCCCACATTCATTTTATGAGGGCATTTTTAGACATTTGGATCCCAGACTTCTTCTCACGCTTAAGGGCCCCTAGAATGCCAGGGCAGTATAAATACCCCACATGTGACCCCATTTTGGAAAGAAGACACCCCAAGGTATTCAATGAGGGGCATGGCGAGTTCATAGAATTTTTTTTTTTTTTGGCACAAATTAGCGGAAATTGATATATATTTTTTTTTTCTCACAAAGTCTCCCTTTTGTCCCTAACTTGGGACAAAAATTTCAATCTTTCATGGACTCAATATGCCCCTCACGGAATACCTTGGGGTGTCTTCTTTCCGAAATGGGGTCACATGTGGGGAATTTATACTGCCCTGGCATTCCAGGGGCCCTAAAGCGTGAGAAGAAGTCTGGAATATAAATGTGTAAAAAAATTTACGCATTTGGATTCCGTCAGGGGTATGGTGAGTTCATGTGAGATTTTATTTTTTGACACAAGTTAGTGGAATATGAGACTTTGTAAGAAAAAAAAAAATAATTTCCGCTAACTTGGGCCAAAAAAATGTCTGAATGGAGCCTTACAGGGGGGTGATCAATGACAGGGGGGTGATCAATGACAGGGGGGTGATCAATGACAGGGGGGGTGATCAGGGAGTCTATATGGGGTGATCACCCCCCTGTCATTGATCACCCCCCTATAAGGCTCCATTCAGATGTCCGTATGTGTTTTGCGGATCCGATCCATGTATCAGTGGATCCGTAAAAATCATACGGACATCTGAATGCAGCCTTACAGGGGGGTGATCAATGACAGGGGGGTGATCAATGACAGGGGGGTGATCAGGGAGTCTATATGGGGTGATCACCCCCCTGTAAGGCTCCATTCAGATGTCCGTATGTGTTTTGCGGATCCGATCCATGTATCAGTGGATCCGTAAAAATCATACGGACATCTGAATGCAGCCTTACAGGGGGGTGATCAATGACAGGGGGGTGATCAATGACAGGGGGGTGATCAGGGAGTCTATATGGGGTGATCACCCCCCTGTCATTGATCGCCCCCCTGTAAGGCTCCATTCAGATGTCCGTATGTGTTTTGCGGATCCGATCCTTGTATCAGTGGATCCGTAAAAATCATACGGACATCTGAATGCAGCCTTACAGGGGGGTGATCAATGACAGGGGGGTGATCAATGACAGGGGGGTGATCAGGGAGTCTATATGGGGTGATCACCCCCCTGTCATTGATCACCCCCCTGTAAGGCTCCATTCAGATGTCGGTATGTGTTTTGCGGATCCGATCCTTGTATCAGTGGATCCGTAAAAATCATACGGACATCTGAATGCAGCCTTACAGGGGGGTGATCAATGACAGGGGGGTGATCAATGACAGGGGGGTGATCAGGGAGTCTATATGGGGTGATCACCCCCTGTAAGGCTCCATTCAGATGTCCGTATGTGTTTTGCGGATCCGATCCATCTATCAGTGGATCCGTAAAAATCATACGGACATCTGAATGCAGCTATACAGGGGGGTGATCAATGACAGGGGGTGATCAATGACAGGGGGGTGATCAGGGAGTCTATATGGGGTGATCACCTCCGTCATTGATCACTCCCCTGTAAGGCTCCATTCAGACGTCCGTATGTGTTTTGCGGATCCGATCCATCTATCAGTGGATCCGTAAAATTCATACGGACCTCTGAATGGAGCCATACAGGGGGGTGATTAATGACAGGGGGGTGATCAATGACAGGGGGGTGATCAGGGAGTCTATATAGGGTGATCAGGGGTGATCAAGGGTGAATAAGGGGTTAATAAGTGACAGGGGGGGGGGTGTAGTGTAGTGGTGCTTGGTGCAACATATTACTGAGCTACCTGTGTCCTCTGGTGGTCGATCCAAACAAATGGGACCACCAGAGGACCAGGTAGCAGGTATATTAGACGCTGTTATCATAACAGCGTCTAATATACCTGTTAGGGGTTAAAAAAATCACATCTCCAGCATGCCAGCGAACGATCGCCGCTGGCAGGCTGGAGATCCACTCGCTTACCTTCCGATCCTGTGTGCGCGCGTTCACAGGAAATCTCGGCCATCGCGAGATGACGCGTATATGTGTGACTCTGCGCAGGGCTGCCACCTCCGGAACGCGAATCTGCGTTAGGCGGTCCGGAGGTGGTTAAGGAGGAAAATAAGAAAAAAAAAAATTTTAACCAAAAGGTGTGCTTTTGGTGGGTTTGGAACTAATGGGGGATCTGTGGATGACGCACTGTTATGGGGATGATCTGTGGATGACGCACACGTTATGCTATATATGTGTCATCCACAGATCCCCCCATAACAGTGTCCCTGTGTAAATAGTGACCCCCAATACAGGGGGGTGGAGGCTGGCAACTGGTGTTGGAATCGCGGCAGGGCCCGGTACAGTCACTGTACATCGGGCCCCGCTCACAGCAGTCTTTATATATAAAGTGTAGTCATGGGAGCTTTGTAAAGTATGGCAATCCTCTGCAGTAGCGCAATGCTTTGTAGTACTCACTGTCAAACTACCGTAGCAGGCAGGCCAGCCGACAGCATAACATCAGTCACTCCCTTACGCGCCTGCTCCACCGATTCCATTAATAAAGTGGGAGGAGATGGGCGTGGCCTGGCATGGAGTGAGGACGCAGGTCGCTTCAGCTACGGTATTATCCTGTCTGTATCCTGACCATCCGCTCTGGTGGACCCTGAATTCCTACCTAAAGACCCTCAGTGAGTCTCTGTGACTGTCCCCCCCAAGTTTCGTCTGACCCTGTGCCCTGCGGTGGCTGCCGGACAATACCCTGGGGCCGGGCCTACATACCAGACGACATCCCTGCCTGCTGGCCGGATCTATCGGTGGGGGAGCCGGTGAAAAGGGATTCCCTGCCATACTTACCTGCACCGGAGGTCGAGCAGAGCCTGGAGGTTTAATCCGGTGGGTTCCCTTAACTTCTTCCCTGGCCGGACGGTGAGCCTGCGATTCCTGCACGTTTGGCGCTGCGGGCACCATCTTGGCCGCAGCACTGAAGACGGCTATACCTCTCCCTCTGTAGCCCGCGCTCCAGGTAGAGAACCTTCTCTTCTTCTGCATCATCAAAGAGACTTACCTGGGGCGGTGTGACGCCGGTTGGGGACACTGTGTCTATGTTATCCTCAGCATAGAGAGGTCCAACACTTATATTAGGCCACAAGAGTTGTTTGCTGGAGTGCGGCTTCCTTCTTTTTTAACATCAAAGCGTGGGGTGTGTTGAAGATTTTATGGGTCGCAAAACGGGCACCTCAGGGCCTGCTATCCCTCCTAAGTTGATGCTCGACAATATGAGCCAAACAGATGGCCACGATGCTGGGGCTTCTTCTGAACGTCCGGAGGTGGATCTTGCAAAAGTCATGGCGGCCATTACTAACTGCCAAACGACACTCACGGTCAAAATTGACCATGTACAGGCCGACCTAACTCTCCTCAGGCATGATATCGATAAGATCCGAGAGAGAACGACTGAGGTGGAGAGAAGGCTGGGAGAGGTGGAAGATACGGTTCAACGTGAGGATTCGGTGGTCCGTGCTTTGCAAAATCAAGTTAAAACCCTGGCGGCAAAAGTGGAAGACGCTGAAAATCGAAACAGGAGAAATAATATTAGGATTATGGGCTTACCGGAGAGGGCAGAGGGTCCTTCCCCTGAGGAATTTACGGAGCGCCTTATCAAACAAATCCTGAACCCAATTACCCTCTCGGTGACTTTTGCAGTGGAGAGGGCGCACATGATTCCTACTCGTCCTCTGCCCCCTGGAGCCCCGCCACGTCTTTTTATCTTTAAAGTGCTAAATTATAGAGATCGGGATGCTATTCTGGCTACGGCCCGTCGTATAAAGGACATTCATTTTGATAACGTCCGGATTTCCTTCTACCCGGACTTCTCTACAGAGGTGCAGAAACAGCGCAGGCAATTCACAGCAGTGAGAGTTCGGTTGCGGGAAAAAGGCCTTGTCTACGCCATGATGTATCCAGCACGTCTCAGAGTCCAGGATGGAGAAGTGGTGAAATTTTTCGCCACCCCAGAGGAGGCGTCCGACTGGCTCGATCGCAGGGGCTGAGTATAATGGGACTTGTGTACCGAGAGTCTTATTTTATGTTCAGGATGGTCACTTTTTTATGTGGGAGCTGAATGTGCTAAAATTGAGTTACCCTACTGCCTAGGTTCAGTTCTTGGGTTTACCTAGAGTGGTGGGTGGCAGCACGGGCCTCCCCGTCCTGATCTACTAGAAAGGAGATTGATTATGGGATATTCAAGCTTGGATAGGTTGGGGTTATCTGGGCAGGGTGGGGGGTTTTGCCCGCTGTTCTGGGCATGTTGGGATGTTTTTACTGCATTCTTGATGTATGGGTGTGACTGTGTGTATGTATGGCTTGGGTGGTGCATTTTCCTCATGAGGTATATCTTTGACACTCCGCCGTAATGGCTATCTGTCGGTTTGTCTCGTGGAATGTCAGGGGACTAAATGATAAAATTAAAAGATCACTTCAATTTTATAAGGAAACATAACCCTGATATGTTGATATTGCAGGAGACACATCTGCAGGGGCGGAAACTGCTAGCGTTGAAGAAGCCTTGGGTGGGAGCAGCTTACCATGCGGTGTATAGTTCCAGAGCGAGAGGTGTATCAATTCTGGTGGCGAAGTCCCTTCCCTTCCGTTCCTACTCTGTTCAGACTGACATGATGGGACGTTTTGTGATCCTTCACGCTGCAGTCAGAGGCATCGATTATCTTGTGATAGGGGTGTATGTCCCCCCCCCCCTTTTCAGAGGGATGTGTTGGATGAAATTATGAAACGAGTTGCAACGTTGCCTCCGGTGCCTCTGATTGTGCTTGGGGATTATAATGCAGTGTTGGACCGGTCAATGGATAGGCTTCGCCCTGGGGGGTCGCATACTGATGCGTTGAATTCCTGGGCAGAGGTATTTGCTCTAACAGAGGGATGGAGGTATACAGGGAGTGCAGAATTATTAGGCAAGTTGTATTTTTGAGGATTAATTTTATTATTGAACAACAACCATGTTCTCAATGAACCCAAAAAACTCATTAATATCAAAGCTGAATATTTTTGGAAGTAGTTTTTAGTTTTTTTTAGTTTTAGCTATTTTAGGGGGATATCTGTGTGTGCAGGTGACTATTACTGTGCATAATTATTAGGCAACTTAACAAAAAACAAATATATACCCATTTCAATTATTTATTTTTACCAGTGAAACCAATATAACATCTCAACATTCACAAATATACATTTCTGACATTCAAAAACAAAACAAAAACTAATCAGTGACCAATATAGCCACCTTTCTTTGCAAGGACACTCAAAAGCCTGCCATCCATGGATTCTGTCAGTGTTTTGATCTGTTCACCATCAACATTGCGTGCAGCAGCAACCACAGCGTCCCAGACACTGTTCAGAGAGGTGTACTGTTTTCCTTCCTTGTAAATCTCACATTTGATGATGGACCACAGGTTCTCAATGGGGTTCAGATCAGGTGAACAAGGAGGCCATGTCATTAGATTTTCTTCTTTTATACCCTTTCTTGCCAGCCACGCTGTGGAGTACTTGGACGCGTGTGATGGAGCATTGTCCTGCATGAAAATCATGTTTTTCTTGAAGGATGCAGACTTCTTCCTGTACCACTGCTTGAAGAAGGTGTCTTCCAGAAACTGGCAGTAGGACTGGGAGTTGAGCTTGACTCCATCCTCAACCCGAAAAGGCCCCACAAGCTCATCTTTGATGATACCAGCCCAAACAAGTACTCCACCTCCACCTTGCTGGCGTCTGAGTCGGACTGGAGCTCTCTGCCCTTTACCAATCCAGCCACGGGCTCATCCATCTGGCCCATCAAGACTCACTCTCATTTCATCAGTCCATAAAACCTTAGAAAAATCAGTCTTGAGATATTTCTTGGCCCAGTCTTGACGTTTCAGCTTGTGTGTCTTGTTCAGTGGTGGTCGTCTTTCAGCCTTTCTTACCTTGGCCATGTCTCTGAGTATTGCACACCTTGTGCTTTTGGGCACTCCAGTGATGTGGCAGCTCTGAAATATGGCCAAACTGGTGGCAAGTGGCATCTTGGCAGCTGCACGCTTGACTTTTCTCAGTTCATGGGCAGTTATTTTGCGCCTTGGTTTTTCCACACGCTTCTTGCGACCCTGTTGACTATTTTGAATGAAACGCTTGATTGTTCGATGATCACGCTTCAGAAGCTTTGCAATTTTAAGAGTGCTGCATCCCTCTGCAAGATATCTCACTATTTTTGACTTTTCTGAGCCTGTCAAGTCCTTCTTTTGACCCATTTTGCCAAAGGAAAGGAAGTTGCCTAATAATTATGCACACCTGATATAGGGTGTTGATGTCATTTGACGACACCCCTTCTCATTACAGAGATGCACATCACCTAATATGCTTAATTGGTAGTAGGCTTTCGAGCCTATACAGCTTGGAGTAAGACAACATGCATAAAGAGGATGATGTGGTCAAAATACTCATTTGCCTAATAATTCTGCACACAGTGTATGCACCCTGATATTCGGCAATACTCTTGCTATTCGGCTTCATATGCAGCGCTCCCCCGGATCGATTTAGTATTTCTCAGTAAGGAGCTGCTGCCCTCGCTAGTGGCCACGGAATACTTGCCGAGAGGCATTTCTGACCATGCCCCCCTGTTGGTGGTTCTGAGACAACCGCTTGCACCTGCCGAAAGGCAATGGAGACTAAATAGTAAATGGCTTGAGGTGCTGCCGGTGGTTTGGGCTGCGCAACAGGGGATGAAAGATTATTGGGAACTTAATGAGGGCTCTACTAACCCTCTGGTGGAGTGGGAGGCATTTAAAGTTGTCCTGCGTGGTACGTTAATTCAGGCAATTGCATCTTACAGGAAAGAGCTGAGTGCCACCAGAATTAAACTAGAAGACGAGGTAGTAGGGAAGGAACAGGCTTTCATCACAGACCCTAATGATGTGAACCGTAGTTTATGGGACGAGGCACAGAGGAAACTTACCCTGCATCTCACTGAGTACACCCAGAAGAGGTTGCTGTTCCAGAGGCGCCTAGTCTTTGCAGATGGCGACAAAAATGGGAGTGCCTTGGCTTTCCTGGCTAGGACTGAGGCGCCGCAGACGGTAGTTCCGCACATTACCTGCGGGGATGGCTTGAAGGTATATCGGCCGGCGGATATTTGTGAACAGTTTGTTCAGTTCTATACTGACCTATACAGTTCTAAATCCACTTCCTTCCCAGATGGGATCCGTTCATTCCTTCAATCCATCCCACTTACTCCTTTGGCTGAGGCTGATAGTAGATATCTAGGGAGACCTATTGATGATGGGGAGGTCAGGGCAGCAATTGAGGACATGGCACCTGGGAAGTCACCTGGTCCGGACGGCTTCCCGATTGAATGGTACAGGTTAGACGTTAATTTACAATCTGCACGTTTACTCAGGCTTTTTGACTATGCATGTGAATCCGGGAAGTTGCCTTCTTCCTTTGGGGAGGCGACCATCGTGGTAATTCACAAAGTCGGGAAGCCTCCGGATCAGTGTGCATCATACAGGCCGATTTCCCTTCTAAACACGGACGCGAAAATCTTAGCCAAAGTCCTGGCTAGGCGTCTTGGCGGGGTGATTCTGTCCATTATTGACCCAGACCAATCTGGTTTTATGCCCGGGAAGACGACTGATATAAATCTTAGGAGATTATTTACCAACTTGCAGGTCAGGCATGATAATGCGGGTTCAAGAGTCTTGGCGTCCCTGGATAACGAGAAGGCCTTTGACTCGGTGGAGTGGCATTTTATTTGGGAGACAATGTTCCGTCTTGGTTTCCCTTCCTCCTTTATCAAGTGGGTCCAATTGTTATATCAGACACCTATAGCACGGATTAGAGTGAATGGAGTCATGTCCCGGCCCTTCAGGTTGTATAGAGGCACTAGACAAGGGTGTCCTTTATCCCCATTGTTGTTCGCCCTGATAATGGAACCCTTGACACAATTGATCAATAATAGCTCTCTGATAGAGGGGTGGACGGAAGCGGGGATTCAGGAGAAGGTATCACTATACGCGGATGACCTGTTAGTCTACTTGGCTGACCCTGGCCCCTCCTTAGAAACCCTGCTGGATGTGGTGAATGGTTATGGGAGGTACTCGGGATTACGGGTAAACTGGGCCAAGTCTAGTTTATGTATAATAGATGTAGATGAAGCTGTAGACATTTCCCCGGTATCCCCCCTGAGAGTAGTGGATAGCTTTCTTTACCTAGGGATACATATTCATAGGGACCCTAGACAGTTTTATCAATTGAACTTGAGGCCTACCATGGAATACGTCACGCGTAAGCTGGAGGCCTGGGAAAATCTTCCGCTGACCCTGGTGGGAAGAATTAACATTGTTAAGATGGTGTTACTACCCAAACTTCTGTATATTTATAGAGCAGCGCCAGTAAGGATTCCTAAGTCCCATTTTGACATTTTGGATAGAACCTTGTCCCGTTTCTTGTGGCTCCATCGGTCCCCCAGACTTGCGAGAAAGACGCTGAAGGCTTCCTACATACAGGGGGGTTTGCAGCTTCCAGATATGTATATTTATTATATAGCTACGCGCCTAATGTATGCATCTTGGTGGATTAGGGCAGATGCCAATAACCCTGCGGTGGTATTAGAGGCGGCGCTGGCTGGATCATATGAAGCTCTAACTAATCTGGTATACAGGGGGGGAAGACCCACAGGTCCTGGGATTTATACGGACTCTATGGTGACAGTTAGCGAGGCTTGGGTGAGGTTTGTGGAGATTCATACGGAAGGTCAGGAGGGGGATACCTGGTCCCCTTATATTCCACTATGGCGTAACAAGCTCCTTCCAGAGCTCTTGCACCTTTCCGATTTTGAATTCTGGCCTAGGAAGGGCCTTAAATATCTAACACAATTGTTCCATGAAGGGATCTTCCGCTCCTTTGAGAGCCTATGAGCTGAGTTCCGGCTGCCCCAGACGAGCTTTTACCGCTTCCTCCAACTGAGACATGCCTGTGAGAAACAATTTAAAGCCCTATCCCTAAATTTAGAGTGCGGCCCACTAGAGTCAGTAGCCAGGAGGAAAATCCCATGCAAACCTATTTCTTCCTTTTATGCTGAAATTGTTAAAATGCAAGAATCTCCTATTAGGCGTTCCTTTGTTAAATGGGCTGAGGATATTCCAGAGTTGGAGGATTCTCATTTGGAGGAGTGGCGTCTGAGATGGAGGACGTCGGTTATAAGTGCGAGAGATCAGCTCATTCAAGCGAAGTGGATGCACAGAGTGTACTTGACCCCACTGCGTCTCTATCAGATGCGGCAGTTACCGAATCCAGGATGTGATAAATGTGGGGAGGAGAGGGGCTCTTTCTTCCATATGGTGTGGCTCTGCCCGGTGATGAAGACATATTGGAAGGGAATTTGTAACTTTATTAATGTTAGGTTGGGGCTCCCAGGGATTTGTAATCCAGTAATATGCTTACTAGGGTTAGTTTCTGATGCTACTCCTTCCAAATATAATAGAATACTATTAAGATTGTTGATGTTCTATGGGAGGAAGAATATACTTTTGAACTGGAAACCGCCCAAGTGTCCTACAGTGAGCCAATGGGTACTCCTTATAAATAATGACCTGCAAATGTATAAATTGACATACGAGGCAAGGGGATCGACTGATCGATTTGATAATATCTGGGGCCTTTGGGTCCAGGCTGAGGGCACGACTTGAAGTCATTGACGATGGCGAATGTATCACCCATTGTATGTATGTGAGAGTGTATGTGATTGAGTGAGTTCTAGAAGCATCTTAGTGACAACAGCGACACCTTGCATTAAAGTCATTTATATGTCTTTTATGGTCAAGATATATGATGATAATAATGGACTTGCTGATGTGAGTGCATGTATCATGGAAGAATGTTTCTTCTTTGTTCTCCCCCTGGGAGTGTTGTATTAATTGCAAAAATGCTAAATAAACACTATTAAAAAAAAAAAGTGGGAGGAGCAGGCGTGTGATGGAGTGAGTGACATTACACTGCCGGCCGGCCTGCCTGCTACGGCAGTTTGATAGTGAGTAGAGTTGAGCGAACACCTGGATGTTCGGGTTCGAGAAGTTCGGCCGAACTTCCCGGAAATGTTCGGGATCCGAACCCGACCCGAACTTCGTCCCGAACCCGAACCCCATTGAAGTCAATGGGGACCCGAACTTTTCGGCACTAAAAAGGCTGTAAAACAGCCCAGGAAAGGGCTAGAGGGCTGCAAAAGGCAGCAAAATGTAGTTAAATCCCCTGCAAACAAATGTGTATAGGGAAATGAATAAAAATAAAAATAAAATAAATAAAGATTAACCAATATCAATTGGAGAGAGGTCCCATAGCAGAGAATCAGTCTTCATGTCATAGCAGAGAATCAGCCTTCATGTCATAGCAGAGAATCAGGCTTCACGTCACCCAACACTGGAACAGTCCATTGTCAGATATTTAGGCCCAGGCACCCAGGCAGAGGAGAGAGGTCCCATAGCAGAGAATCAGTCTTCATGTCATAGCAGAGAATCAGGCTTCGCGTCACCCAACACTGGAACAGTCCATTGTCAGATATTTAGGCCCAGGCACCCAGGCAGAGGAGAGAGGTCCCATAGCAGAGAATCTGGCTTCATGTCATAGCAGAGAATCAGGCTTCATGTCATAGCAGAGAATCAGGCTTCATGTCATAGCAGAGAATCAGGCTTCACGTCACCCACCACTGGAACAGTCCATTGTCAGATATTTAGGCCCAGGCACCCAGGCAGAGGAGAGAGGTCCCACAGCAGAGAATCTGGCTTCATGTCAGCAGAGAATCAGTCTTCATGTCATAGCAGAGAATCAGGCTTCACGTCACCCACCACTGGAACAGTCCATTGTCAGATATTTAGGCCCAGGCACCCAGGCAGAGGAGAGAGGTCCCATAGCAGAGATTCAGGCTTCATGTCAGCAGAGAATCAGTCTTCATGTCATAGCAGAGAATCATGCTTCACGTCACCCAACATTGGAACAGTCCATTGTCATATAATTTAGGTCCCGGCACCCAGACAGAGGAGAGAGGTCCCATAACAGAGATTCAGGCTTCATGTCAGCAGAGAATCAGTCTTCATGTCATAGCAGAGAATCAGGCTTCACGTCACCCACCACTGGAACATTCCATTGTCATATATTTAGGCCCCGACACCCAGACAGAGGAGAGAGGTCCCATAGCAGAGAATCTGGCTTCATGTCAGCATGGAATCAGTCTTCATGTCATAGCAGAGAATCATGCATCACGTCACCCACCACTGGAACAGTCCATTGTCATATATTTAGGCCCCGGCACCCAGACAGAGGAGAGAGGTCCCATAGCAGAGAATCTGGCTTCATGTCAGCAGAGAATCAGTCTTCATGTCATAGCAGAGAATCATGCTTCACGTCACCCAACATTGGAACAGTCCATTGTCATATATTTAGGCCCCGGCACCCAGACAGAGGAGAGAGGTCCCATAGCAGAGAATCTGGCTTCATGTCAGCAGAGAATCAGTCTTCATGTCATAGCAGAGAATCATGCTTCACGTCACCCAACATTGGAACAGTCCATTGTCATATATTTAGGCCCCGGCACCCAGAGAGAGGAGAGAGGTCCCATAACAGAGATTCAGGCTTCATGTCAGCGACTCAGCAGAGAATCAGTCTTCATGTCACCCACCACTGGAACAGGCCACTGTCAGATATTTTTAGGCCCCGGCACCCAGACAGAGGAGAGGTTCATTCAACTTTGGGTTGCCCCGCAATATAATGGTAAAATGAAAATAAAAATAGGATTGAATGAGGAAGTGCCCTGGAGTACAATAATATATGGTTAAGGGGAGGTAGTTAATGTCTAATCTGCACAAGGGATGGACAGGTCCTGTGGGATCCATGCCTGGTTCATTTTTATGAACGTCAGCTTGTCCACATTGGCTGGGTTTGTCTGTAATGACGCCCACTGCCGTGCTGAATACACGTTCAGACAAAACGCTGGCCGCCGGGCAGGCCAGCACCTCCAAGGCATAAAAGGCTAGCTCTGGCCACGTGGACAATTTGGAGACCCAGAAGTTGAATGGGGCCGAACCATCAGTCAGTACGTGGAGGGGTGTGCACAGGTACTGTTTCACCATGTTAGTGAAATGTTGCCTCCTGCTAACATGTTCCGTATCAGGTGGTGGTGCAGTTAGCTGTGGCGTGGTGACAAAACTTTTCCACATCTCTGCCATGCTAACCCTGCCCTCAGAGGAGCTGGCCGTGACACAGCTGCGTTTGCGACCTCTTGCTCTTCCTCTGCCTTCGCCTTCCACTTGTTCCCCTGTGACATTTGGGAATGCTCTCAGTAGCGCGTCTACCAACGTGCGCTTGTACTCGCGCATCTTCCTATCACGCTCCAGTGCAGGAAGTAAGGTGGGCACATTGTCTTTGTACCGTGGATCCAGCAGGGTGGCAACCCAGTAGTCCGCACACGTTAAAATGTGGGCAACTCTGCTGTCATTGCGCAGGCACTGCAGCATGTAGTCGCTCATGTGTGCCAGACTGCCCAGAGGTAAGGACAAGCTGTCCTCTGTGGGAGGCGTATCGTCATCGTCCTGCGTTTCCCCCCAGCCACGCACCAGTGATGGGCCCGAGCTAGGTTGGGTGCCACCCCGCTGAGAACATGCTTCATCCTCATCCTCCTCATCCTCGTCCTCCAGTAGTGGGCCCTGTCTGGCCACATTTGTACCTGGCCTCTGGTGTTGCAAAAAACCTCCCTCTGAGTCACTTCGAAGAGACTGGCCTGAAAGTGCTAAAAATGACCCCTCTTCCTCCTCCTCCTCCTCCTCCTGGGCCACCTCCTCTTCCATCATCGCCCTAAGTGTTTTCTCAAGGAGACATAGAAGTGGTATTGTAACGCTGATAACGGCGTCATCGCCACTGGCCATGTTGGTGGCGTACTCGAAACAGTGCTACAGGGCACACAGGTCTCGCATGGAGGCCCAGTCATTGGTGGTGAAGTGGTGCTGTTCCGCAGTGCAACTGACCCGTGCGTGCTGCAACTGAAACTCCACTATGGCCTGCTGCTGCTCGCACAGTCTGTCCAGCATGTGCAAGGTGGAGTTCCACCTGGTGGGCACGTCGCATATGAGGCGGTGAGCGGGAAGGCCGAAGTTACGCTGTAGCGCAGACAGGCGAGCAGCGGCAGGATGTGAACGCCGGAAGCGCGAACAGACGGCCCGCACTTTATGCAGCAGCTCTGACATGTCGGGGTAGTTGCGAATGAACTTCTGCACCACCAAATTCAGCACATGCGCCAGGCAAGGGATGTGCGTCAAATCGGCTAGTCCCAGAGCTGCAATGAGATTTCGCCCATTATCGCACACCACTAGGCCGGGCTTGAGGCTCACCGGCAGCAACCACTCGTCGGTCTGTTGTTCTATACCCCGCCACAACTCCTGTGCGGTGTGGGGCCTGTCCCCCAAACATATGAGTTTCAGAATGGCCTGCTGACGTTTACCCCGGGCTGTGCTGAAGTTGGTGGTGAAGGTGTGTGGCTGACTGGATGAGCAGGTGGAAGAAGAGGAGGAGGAGGAAGCTGAGTAGGAGGAAGAGGAGACAGGAGGCAAAGAATGTTGCCCTGCGATCCTTGGCGGCGGAAGGACGTGCGCCAAACAGCTCTCCGCCTGGGGCCCAGCCGCCACTACATTTACCCAGTGTGCAGTTAGGGAGATATAGCGTCCCTGGCCGTGCTTACTGGTCCACGTATCTGTGGTTAGGTGGACCTTGCCATAGATGGCGTTGCGCAGTGCACACTTGATTTTATCGGATACTTGGTTGTGCAGGGAAGGCACGGCTCTCTTGGAGAAGTAGTGCCGGCTGGGAACAACATACTGTGGGACAGCAAGTGACATGAGCTGTTTAAAGCTGTCTGTGTCCACCAGCCTGAATGACAGCGTTTCATAGGCCAGTAGTTTAGAAATGCTGGCATTCAGGGCCAGGGATCGAGGGTGGCTAGGTGGGAATTTACGCTTTCTCTCAAATGTTTGTGAGATGGAGAGCTGAACGCTGCCGTGTGACATGGTTGAGATGCTTGGTGACGCAGGTGGTGGTGTTGGTGGTACATCCCATGTTTGCTGGGCGGCAGGTGCCAACGTTCCTCCAGAGGCGGAGGAAGAGGCCGAGGCGGCAGCAGCAGAAGAGGCCGAGGCGGCATCAGCAGAAGAGATAGCAGGGGGAGCCTGAATGACTTCCTTGTTTTTAAGGTGTTTACTCCACTGCAGTTCATGCTTTGCATGCAGGTGCCTGGTCATGCAGGTTGTGCTAAGGTTCAGAACGTTAATGCCTCGCTTCAGGCTCTGATGGCACAGCGTGCAAACCACTCGGGTCTTGTCGTCAGCACATTGTTTGAAGAAGTGCCATGCCAGGGAACTCCTTGAAGCTGCCTTTGGGGTGCTCTGTCCCAGATGGCGGCGGTCAGTAGCAGGCGGAGTCTCTTGGCAGAGAGTGTTCTGCTTTTGCCCACTGCTCCCTCTTTTGCTACACTGTTGGCTCGGTCTCACCACTGCCTCTTCCTCCGAACTGTGAAAGTCAGTGGCACGACCTTCATTCCATATGGGGTCTAGGACCTCATCGTCCCCTGCATCGTCTTCCACCCAGTCTTGACCCCTGACCTCCTGTTCAGTCTGCACACTGCAGAAAGACGCAGCAGTTGGCACCTGTGTTTCGTCGTCATCAGAGACGTGCTGAGGTGGTATTCCCATGTCCTCATCATCAGGAAACATAAGTCGTTGTGCGTTAGTGCATTCTATCTCTTCCACCCCTGGGGAAGGGCTAGGTGGATGCCCTTGGGAAACCCTGCCAGCAGAGTCTTCAAACAGCATAGGAGACTGCTGCATAACTTGAGGCTCAGACAGTTTCCCTGATATGCATGGGGGTGATGTGACAGACTGATGGGCTTGGTTTTCATGCACCATCTGTGCGCTTTCTGCAGAAGACTGGGTGGGAGATAATGTGAACGTGCTGGATCCACTGTCGGCCACCCAATTGACTAATGCCTGTACCTGCTCAGGCCTTACCATCCTTAGAACGGCATTGAGCCCCACAAAATATCGCTGTAAATTCTGCTGGCTACTGGGACCTGAGGTAGTTGGTTCACTAGGACGTGTGGCTGTGGCAGAACGGCCATGTCCTCTCCCAGCACCAGAGGGACCACTAACACCACCACGACCATGTCCGCGTCCGCGTCCGCGTCCCTTACTAGATGTTTTCCTCATTGTTACCGTTCACCACAATAAGAAAAATATTATTTGGCCCAATGTATTGAATTCAAATTCAGGCCTTTTTTTTACAGACACCTAACACTATCTGGCTATATATTTAGGTACCGTATTACACTAATACAGGCACAGCAGTAATGACAGATTTAGCTGAATATAAATTTGAGGCCTATTATTTAGGCGCTGGGTGACAGGTATACGTTTACGGACAGAATTAGACTTGGATCTGCACAGTAGCGTGTGTGTGAAGTTATTGAGAATTACCCTATCAACACCTTGAATCTAATATACCCTTTTAGGGATAGATTTAAAGTAGGCCTGATACAGCAGAAACCACTAATTTAGAGAATTGCAAAATTGGGAATTGTATTTCAACCCAGAACAAAAACTGTGCTTTGACGGACACTAAATAACTTGACCAGCTAAAGCAATAATGACAGATTTGGATGGCCTATTATTTAGGCGCTGGGTGACAGGTATACGTTTACACACAGAATTAGACTTGGAATTGCACTGTAGCGTGTGTGTGAAGTTATTGAGAATAACCCTATCAGCACCTTGAATCTAATATACCCTTTTAGGGATAGATTTAAAGTAGGCCTGATGCAGCAGAAACCACTAATTTAGAGAATTGCAAAATTGGGAATTGTATTTCAACAGCAGACAGTATTACAATTGGCTGGCCACAGCTGAAACACCAGATTTAGGGTACTGCTATTTTGGCAATTGTATTTCACCCCTCAATAAAATAGCAAGCACAGCCAAGCCCCATATGTAGGATATAGCCAAAAAATAACCACACTATTGATGGTTAAATGCACTTGGTGACAGGCTCAGCTTGCCCCTGATGTAGTATATGGCCAAAAAATAACCACACTATTGATGGTTAAATGCACTTGATGACAGCTTGACCCTGATGTAGGATATAGCCAAAAAATAACCACACTATTGATGGTTAAATGCACTTGGTGACAGGCTCAGCTTGCCCCTGATGTAGTATATGGCAAAAAAATAACCACACTATTGATGGTTAAATGCACTTGATGACAGCTTGACCCTGATGTAGGATATAGCCAAAAAATAACCACACTATTGATGGTTAAATGCACTTGATGACAGCTTGACCCTGATGTAGGATATAGCCAAAAAATAACCACACTATTGATGGTTAAATGTACTTGGTGGCAGCTTGTGCTGGCGCACCACAAGACACAAAATGGCCGCCGATCAACCCAGAAAAAAGTGAATGAAAAACGCTCTGGGCAGCCTAAAAACAGTGAGCAATTGAATAGCAGCAGTTCAATGATCCACAGCTGTAGATCGATCACTGAATGAAGTCTTTTGGAGGAGTTAATCACTGCCTAATCTCGCCCTAATGTCGCAGCTGCAACCTCTCCCTACACTTGTAACAGCAGAGTGACGTGCAGTGCTATGTGACCCAAGCTTATATAGAGGCTGAGTCACATGCTGCACTGGCCAATCACAGCCATGCCAATAGTAGGCATGGCTGTGATGGCCTCTCGGGGCAAGTAGTATGACGCTTGTTGATTGGCTGCTTTGCAGCCTTTCAAAAAGCGCCAAGAAAGCGCCGAACACCGAACCCGAACTTTTACGAAAATGTTCGGGTTCGGGTCCGTGTCACGGACACCCCAAAATACTATACATACTATACAGTTCGGGTTCGCTCATCCCTAATAGTGAGTACTACAGAAAATTGCGCTACTGCAGAGGATTTCCATACTTTAACAAAGGTCCCATGACTATCCTTTATATATAAAGTGTAGGGGCCCGGTGTAAGAGTACATGACTGCACCGGGCCCCATCGCGATTCTAACACCAGTTGCCGACCTCCAGCCCCTCCTCCCTCCCCGCTGATACATTGCAGGCCACGCTGTGCAGCATAGCGGCCGGGCGATGTATCAGTGTCAGCAGAGTAAAAATGGCAGCACTTGCTTAAGACGCACTGCCATTTTCCCCCCACTTTTTTTGGGGGGGGGGGGGGAAAGGGAGTCTTATAAAGTGAAAAATACGGTAAACATCATGGGAATAAAAGCATCTAAAAATACTCATACTATTAAAATATCAAAATATATTTCCAATACCGCAAATGGCATAACAGAAAAAATTAAAAAAAGGATCAAAATGGTTAATTCACCATTTTTTCATCGCTTCATCAGGAGAAGAGGGTGGCAGCTTACGCGTGAGGCAGCAGGGTGGTAGAGTGGCTGAAAGTCAGCAGGGTGGCTGCAATGGGAGCCAAACGTGCCCGGATAGACCACCCGCTTCGCAGGAGCCTACCGGTTCACAGAGGCAGCTGTAGCAGGCAGTATGGAGTGTTGGGGAGAAAAATGCCATACTCAGCAGTGTGGCAATTATTTGTTAGGCCGCCAGAGGAGGTGAACATGGCCATTTGCCGAATTTGTGGGCAGAAGGTAAAGCATGGCCAGGGTGCCAATGTTGGCACCACTGCCCTGCATCAACACATGCACCATGAAATGGCATGGGAGAACCGTGGCTCTAATCTGGTGGTCCAGCCTGCCGCAGCAACCGCTGTATCACCCAGTGGTACGCACCTGATTTCATGCAGTCAAGGCTCCACCACCTCAGCTGAAGGGAGCGGTCTGTCCTTCGTCATCTACCGGTCCTGATGCTCCTGCTCCTCCTCGTGAGTCATTCCATCAGCAATCGATCACCGAAGCGATTGCCAAAAGACAACAGTAGGCGTGCACTCATCTAACGTGCATTAACTAAACTTGATCCTGGTCAAGTTGCTGGTGCTCCAGTCCCTCCCTTACCAAGTGGTGGACTCTGCACCTTTCAGAGAACTGATGGCTCGTGCCGAGCCGGGGAGTCCAAAGCAGTCATTTCTTAGCCAAAAAAGGCAGTACCAGCCCTACACACGTATGTAGAACAGAAGATGGGTAGATGTGGTTCCTGCTCAGCCACACCAGCAACTTGGCCAGGTGACGATGCTTCCCCCTACACGTTATCAAGCAGTTAGTCCTACGGCAATATCCGCCTCTGCCTCCTCATCCCCCACCATGTCCTCAGCCTCCACTTCAGGGACAATTCACAGTGCTCCACCAGCATGCCACATGTGCAGGGCACGGCCATATCATGTTGTTCTGCACCTAGTTTGCCTGGGCAAACTGAGTCACACGGGAGGACCTGCTCTACGTCCTTCATCAAGAAATCGAATCCTGGCTTTCTCCCCGACAACTCAAAATCGGAACCATGGTGACCGACAAAAGGAAGAACATGGTGTTGGCGCTGCGTCAAGGGGTGCTGAGCCATGAGCCCTGCATGGCGCAAGTGTTCAATCTGGTTGTAAAACGGTTCCTAAAGTCTTCACCCTATCTGCGAGACATCCTGAAAATGGCCAGGAAAAATTAGCATGCACTTCCGCCACTTTTACACCGCAAAGCACACCCTTCTTGAGCTGCCCCAAAATAGGCTGCAACGTTTCCACCTGTTGGAATCCCACCCTCCATATGTTGGACCGATTATATGAACAGAGAAAGGCCATATACAATTTCTTGATGATACAGGCAGACAGAGGCACTCCCCTGTGTAACTTTGATGTTAGCCAGTGGCAGCTCATGCGCGACACCTGCCGTTTTCTTGGGCCCGTTGAGGCCACTTTGCTAGGACTACGGGATGAAGGTCATTCCACCGATTCATGTCCTGGAGCACATGCTGCTAAATCTGGCTGGCCAGGGGACAGTAGATGTGGAGACTACATCTCAAGGCCACATGAGCCCTGTGGGGGCTGAACTAGAGGAGGGGGAGGACATTAAAGCACAAGCAATGCGTAGAGAAATGGGTTGTTTTTCCTACACAGGTGACAGGAGAGGAGGAGCAGGAACAGCCAGAGGAGCTATAGGGCGATGAGGAAGACGAGGCAGAGGACCCAGACACACTGTGGCAGTATGCAGTGGAGATGGAGGCAGGGAGTCCCTCTGAGTCACTTGCACAAATGGCCCGATGCATGATCACTTGCTTGCGTAGTGACAGCGGAATTGTCACTATTCAGCAGAGGGATGACTACTGGCTCTCCACCATGTTATACCCTCACTACCGATCCAAAATGGGGGAGGACAAACTAAACTACTATTGAGACATCCTATGTAGTCAGTTGGCCACTGCCTATGTGCGCCATCGCCCATCCTCACACAGGTCTGATCGGAGGGGCCCTCTGTGCTTACAATTCCACTACCATGGCTGATGGGGGGGTGGGGTAGAGGAGCAGTACCAGCTCCATCAGCAACAACTTAGGTCTAGAGTCGCTGATGAACAGTTTTCTTCACCCGCCTACTAAATAAAACTACTCACCAGCAGCTAGACAGAGCAGAACCTGAACCAGCAGGTTGTGGCATACTTTAAGTGCACCCTGACACCCCACATCGAATATCCCCTGTACTACTGGGCAGCCAAACTCGATTTGTGGCTGCAACTGGCCGAGTTTGCCCTGGAGAAGCTTTCCTGCCCAGCCAGCAGTGTGGCATCAGAGCAGGTGTTTAGCGTGGCAAGGAGCCATAGTTACCCTAAGGAGAACTCTCCTGTCCACTACAAAATCTGAAAAAGGTGTATTGGGTATGCGTCCTTATGCACAATTGAACAAATATAAGTGAGAATAGGACACTAAAACAAAATAATAAATATTTTATTAATTTATTTTGCTAGAATAAAGGGGTATCTACTGAAACACTGCAAAAAGCAGCAACATAAATCTACACTCATTTATGGGGCCTCACCTAGAACAGCCACACAGGCGGCAAAGAAAGCCACCATGTGGCAAACGGTGGATCCCACAATAAAACCCACCAACACTAAGGGGGCTAAGATACCACAGGTACAGGATGTTGAGCCTGGGTAACTCGTACTATCAAGGTAGATGCCTGGTACCGAAACACCAGGTCTCTCTCCTAACAGTTAATGTCAGCGCGCAGACATTCACTGCACTAACATAGTACAGGTGCAGGATAAAGATCGGGCAAACACAATTAGCTCCACTAGGTGTATCTGGAGCTATGATAGCCCTCCCCTATCCTTGATGGTTTAAGCTCTACGTGTTTCTATGCATTGAATATGCATTTCATCAGGAGCGAATGCACCATGGGTAGTACAGGCCACCACCTCTCAGTTGTATATTTAACCGAGGCTGAAAGCGTATACTATCAATGATATAGCCCAAAACCTCTGACGTGGATGTATGACAGAGGCCGTGAACATAATCTCCACAGGCGGTGCAGCCCAAAACCTCTAGGTTGTATATTTAACCGAGGCTGTGGGCGTCCACCACCAGTGATGTGGCCAGAGGCTAAGAACAGTAGGCAGCAGTAGAGTGATCTCACTAGCACCAACTTTCTCTAGTGTGAGGAATGATGTGATCACTTGTGATATACTGTCCTGCCTAGGCTGACAACCTCTAGATTGAGGCGCAGCGTGCTGGTGTGCAGACTAGCCGGCGCTGTAATGGCCGTGAAGCGGCTCCTAGAACGCCGAGATTTACAGGGTAAACCCCGCCCTGCTAGACACACCCCCCGCCTGCCAGCCAATCCGTCCAGGAGGCTCGGTACAGGACACACCACTAGCAAAGCAGCAGGAGGGATTATATTAGTCTCAGGGGAAGCGCGATGCGCAGCATAATAACCAGGGAAATTCATAGCGGTTCAGTGTATATTGTCACCGCAGTTGCAAACCTAATAGTAAATATACAGTGGAGTGAAACCACAATCGAGGATCCTCATAAGGAGCGCTGACACTCAGCTGCACATGTAGGCAGAGGCTCATGTAAATCTACAAGGTATCCCTCTGATTAAAAGCATGAAAAGACACAGATCTGAAAGCAGATCGATATTCATTCATATAAAGGGGACATATGAAATGGCATCATTGAGGCCGGATGGTTTAATAGTTTTCAAGAAAAAAATCCATCTTGCCTCTTTCTGTAACAAAATGCGGTCACAATCACCGCCTCTGGATGACACCTTCACAGAATCAATCACCTGAAATTTAACCGATGATGCATTACCATTGTGAAATTCTGATACATGGCGTGCAATCGGGGTGTCTTTTAGATTCGTAATATCCAAGATATGTTCCCCAATGCGACGCCTGAGCTCTCTGATAGTTTTGCCAACATATTTGATGCCGCAAACACATGTCATAAAGGTAAATAACCCCAACCGACTTACAGTTGTAAAATGACCTGATAAAAAAGGTTCTCTCCAAAGTGCTGCTGGCAAAACTCTTGGACTTGTCTATAAATCCACAGAATTTGCACGATCCACAGGGAAATGTCCCTGTGAGCGAATTCCGCAACCAAGACTGTGGTTTGGGACCTAGATATAAACTGTGTGTCAACATATCTCGTAGGTTGTTGCTACGCCGGTAGGTGACTGAGGGTCTAGATGGAATCATACTACCAATGTCGGGATCCGATTTGAGTATATCCCAGTGTTCAACGAGTACTTGACGTACAGCCTCATGGGCACTATCATACGTGCCAATGATCCTGACAGTACTATCACTCGTTTCTCTCTTTTTAGGGGATAACAGAAGGTCCCTGTTTGTACTCAATGAATGTTGGTATGCCAGTTTCAGATATCGCGGAGAATACGCACGACATTGGAACCTATGCTGAAGATCCCTCGCAGCCACCTTAAAGTCTCCTAAGTCAGAACAATTCCTCCTCACCCTCAAGTATTGGCCTTTTGGGATCCCTCTTTTGAGGGCCAACGGGTGCCCACTCTCCCATTTCAACAGATTATTGGTAGCCGTAGGCTTCCTAAAAACATTGGTGCTGATGTGCCCATCAGCACCAAGTAAAATGGTGAGATCTAAGAAGGAAATGGCAGTGGAGTCAATCTCCGACGGAAAGAATAGCCCCAGTGTATTGATGTTCAGGGCTGCAACAAATTCCTGGAACAAATCTCTGCCATCCCCCCCCCCCCCCCCCTACCACAGGATCAGCACATCATCGATATATCTGATCCAGAGAGGGATGACAGAAGTAAAGAGCTCCATCTATCTCTTCACAAAACACCACCTCTCTCTCCCACCAGCCCAGGTAGAGGTTCGCAAAAGTCGGAGCACATGGACTGCCCATTGCGACCCCCCTGAGCTGATGGAAAATCCGACCATCAAACAGAAACACATTATGCTTAAGAATAAAACTAAGAAGTTCCATAACAAAAGTGTTGTGGTTCTTGCACTGTTCGCCTCTTTGTTGGAGGAACATGAGGACTGCTCCACAGCCCAACTCATGAGGAATTGAGCTGTAGAGCGCCTCCACATCCAGACTGGCCAACCAGGTGTTCCTATCACAATGGACCCGGTTTAAACGCCCTAATACCTCCATTGTGTCCCTAACATGTGAGGGCAGGCTGTTAACAAATGGGCATAAAACAGTGTCCACATAAGTGCTAATGTTGGCCGTCAGGCAGTTGGTCCCAGACACAATAGGCCTACCCTTCAAAGGCTCATAGCCCGTGTGGACTTTGGGCAGACAATAAAAGGCCGCTGTGACTGGGTGCGTGGGTAGATGAAACGCTAATTCAGTCTTGTCAATAAGCTTCTGTTTTAGAGCTCTATTCAAGATACAGGACAATTCCAACCTATAAGCTGGTGTGGGATCCGACGGGAGTTGTTCATATGTGGACTTATCCCTGAGCACTCTCATACACATACTACGGTATTGCTCGTGCCCCAGGATCACAATGTTCCCACCCTTGTCTGAAGATTTAATCACCAACTCCTTGTCCTGTTGGAGCATCCGGAGAGCCTCTCTCTCCTGTTCATTCAGGTTGTCTGTACTCAAACTTGTGAATCAATCTGAGCTTATTCGAAACCGACAAAAATGTGTCAATAGGGGTACAGTCACTAATAGGGGGCATTTTGGTAGATGGTAGTCTAAGATTTGTAAAGGGGCCATCCCCTGGGACCCGTTGTGCCTCGGCCAACAGATCAGCTAGGATTTGAACATCTGGCAGATCAGACAGCTCAATTCCCAATTCTTCGCATCTCCTCCGGTCATGGGTGACAAAAAACTTGCGTCACTTTAGTTTGCGCGCAAACAAATTGAGATCTTTCACCCATCCGAAACAGTCAAACCTTCGCATGGGGAAAAACGAAAGGCCCTTCTGTAGGACTTGAGTTTCCATGGTAGTGAGAATACGGGTGGATAGATTAATAATTTGTAGCTAGTCTTTCTTGGGAAATGCTGAGATGTTGGATAACAGTCGGGAAGATGTCATTGTTTGTTCCGTAGCAGGTATTGGGATACCAGAGGGGTATTGTCTAAAAAAAAAAACCCTTGCTACCATAACCTCTACCACCTCGTCCCTATCTGCCCTGACCCCTATTTTTACCACCATACGATCTTTTAGTTACTTGAGGCCCTGTTTGTTTCACACCAGCAGCCTCCGACTCGGGTTCACCCTCTGAAGATGAAACCTCTGTATCTAGTTCAAGGGCATCAGAGTGTTTGGTATTGTAATCAAAGATTTTACCCTCCTTGAAATCTCTGATGTCCCTATTGAACAAGGAATGTTTCTTTTCTTTGAGCTCGCCTGCCCACCCAAAATGTGGAGAAACTGACCTTTGTGAAGATGAATCAGGCATTGAACAGCCAGGATTTTCAAACACCAGTGCCTGATGCATCAGACTAGATCATCCATGGTGCTACACCTAAACCATGTCAAAAGAGACCTTTTTCTTCTGGCTACCTGCTTCAGCTACTATTCTGATGCTGCCACACCTGCTGCCAGGTGCTCCTACTGCCACCCACTATCTTCAGCTGGTACTGCTATTGCCCCCCCAGCCACCTTCCAACTGACACTGGGCCACTCTGATCTCCTCATGCTGCTGCCACCTCAACACTATGTCACTGGGCTACTCTGTGGTCTCATGCTGCTGCAACGTCAACACTGTCCCTGTGCCACTCTGTGGTCTCCTCATGCTGCTGCCACATCAACACTGTCACTCTGTCAGAAGGAAGGAAAAATGAGACTCACAACGGATCCTATGTAGCAGCTGTAAGGCCTGTATGACATGGTCCCTATTTTGCATCAGAATTGGTTTATGATTTGGTAGCCAAAAGCAGGAGTGGGTACTAAACACAGAAGACAGGCAAATATTCCATCCACGTGTCATCTCTGTTTTAGATACACTCCTGTTTTTTTTGGGCTTTAGCAGTACTGATGGATCATTGACCAAATGCTGACCGAGTGAAGGCGGATGCTCAACAGACAGGATCCGCATTTTGGGGGTTATTGTTCTGACAGATTAGAGGAAGGGCAAAAAAATCTGCGACTTCAATACAAACTTACTGCTGACACCCTATCCACTCTGTCAGGGGAGCTTTAATTGAATAAGCATTTAATAGAACAGGTTCTAACATCTATGTGGAATCATCTGGTGACTGTGTAAAAGGAGTGCCCTCTTTCATGCTATAGTAGGATTTTGTGTCTCTTCACGGTTCTTTATACCTCGCGCTAACATTGAACTGTAAGACTAATTTAAAACTCAAGTGTGAACTCAGAGGGGCAAAGGTTTAAAAGTAATATCAGGAAGTATTACTTTACTGAGAGTAGTGGATGCATGGAATAGCCTTCCTGCAGAAGTGGTAGCTGCAAATACAGTGAAGGAGTTTAAGCATGCATGGGATAGGCATAAGGCCATCCTTCATATAAGATAGTGCCAGGGGCTATTCATAGTATTCAGTATATTGGGCAGACTAGATGGGCCAAATGGTTCTTATCTGCCGACACATTCTGTTTCTATTTGTTTCGTTTTAGCCCCACAACTGCCCAAATAAGTGAAGTGTGCAGTGATTCTAAGAGCCACTCCTATAACCTGCGTGTCATACTGACTTACAGTATTGTTTCACTACCACAGCAGACTCCCTATGCGTGTTACTGCAAGGCACAGTGTTCTACACCACTATAAAGGCTCTCTGCAGCCTGGAAATAGTTGTTTTTTTATGTGATTTGCCATGAATAAATTCAGATCAATTCAAATCTTTTCGGAAAATTCGGGGAACCAACAACTGAATATTTGAAAAATTTGCTCATCTCTAATGGTGATGTAAAAGCAATTTTTTTTCCCTTCTGTATTTAAACATATAAAACCTATATATAGTGGCTATGAAAAGTCTACACACCCCTGTCAAAATGTCAGGTTTCTGTGCTGTAAAAAAAAATAAAAAAAAATAAGACAAAGATAAATAATTTCAGAACTTTTTCCACCTTTAATGTGATCTATAAACTGTACCACTCAATTGAAAAACAAACTAAAATCTTTTAGGTGAAGGGAAGAAAAACAAACAAAAAAAACTAAAATAATGTGGTTGCATAAGTGTGCACACCCTCTTATAACTGGGGATGTAGCTGTGTTCAGAATTAAGCATTCACATTCAAATGTTAAATAGGAGTCAGCATACACCTGCCATCATTTAAAGTGCCTCTGATTAACCCCAAATAAAAGTTCAGCTGCTCTAGTTGGTCTTTCCTGAAATTTTCTTAGTCACATGCCACAGCAAAAGCCATGGTCCACAGAGAGCGTCCAAAGCATCAGAGGGATCTCATTGTTAAAAGGCATCAGTCAGGAGAAGTGTACAAAAGAATTTCCAAGGCATTAGATATACCATGGAACACAGTGAAGACAGTCATCATCAAGTGGAGAAAATATGGCACAAGAGAGAGACATTACCAAGAACTGGACATCCCTCCAAAATTGATGAAAAGACGAGAAGAAAACTGGTCTGGGAGGCTACCAAGAGGCCTACAGCAACATTAAAGGAGCTACAGGAATATCTGGCAAGTACTGGCTGTGTGGTACATGTGACAACAATCTCCCGTATTCTTCATATGTCTGGGCTATGGGGTAGAGTGGCAAGACTAAAGCCTTTTCTTACGAAGAAAAACCTCCAAGCCAGGCTATATTTTACAAAAACACATCTGAAGTCTCCCAAAAGCATGTGGGAAAAGGTGTTATGCTCTGATGAAACCAAGGTTGAACTTTTTGACCATAATTCCAAAAGATATGTTTGGCGCAAAAACAACACTGCACATCACCAAAAGAACACCATACCCACAGCGAAACATGGTGGTGGCAGCATCATGCTTTGGGGTGGTTTTTCTTCAGCTGGAACTGGGGCCTTAGTTAAGCTAGAGGGAATTCTGATCAGTTCCAAATACCAGTCAATATTGGCACAAAACCTTCAGGCTTCTGCTAGAAAGCTGAACATGAAGAGGAACTTCATCTTTCAGCATGACAACGACCCAAAGTATACATCCAAATCAACCGAGGAATGGCTTCACTAGAAGAAGATTCAAGTTTTGGAATGGCCCAGCCAGACCCCAGACCTGAATCCGATTGAAAATCTGTGGGGTGATCTGAATGTGCCATGCTGATAGACTCATACCCAAAAAGACTGAGTGCTGTAATACAATTAAAAGGTGCTTCAACAAAGTATTAGTTTAGGGGTGTGCACACTTATGCAACCATTTTATTTTTATATTTTTTCTTCCCTCTACCTTATAGATTTTAGTTTGTTTTTCAATTGAGTTGTACAGTTTATAGGTCACATTAAAAGGTGGAAAAAGTTCTGAAATAATTTATCTTTGTCTCATTTTTTTGAGGTGTGTGTAGTCTTTTTATATCCACTATATATGGGGTATCCTTGTAAACATACTGATGCAGAAAATGAAGGGTACAGGTCAGTTTTGCCACAAAGGGAACGCCGAAAAGGACAAAACCCATAAAACTGTGGAGGAATTAGAGTTGTTGCGATACCAAATTTTTGATTCGGTTTCAATACCATAAAAAAAGTATTGCGATACTCGATACCATGCAAAAAAATAAACCAAAAAAAGCCACGTGCATTCCGCATTTAAAAAAATTGCGAATCGCGCAGTTTTTTTTTTTTTTCCTGTTCCGCCGTTCACCACATAGATTTTTTAAAATATTTTAATAGTTCGGACTTTTCTGATGTGGCGATATGTTTATTTATTGTTTATACATTTTATATGTGAAATTGGGAAAGGGGGTGATTCATACTTAATATTTTGGTGGTTTAAAAAAATTTATTTTTTTATTTTTACACTTTATTTAATAACTATTCCCTCCTTAGGGGCTAGAACCTGGGATTTTTTTCATTCCTTGTCCTATTCACCCTGATAGAGCTCTATCAGGGTGACTTGGACTTCACACTGTCCCTGCTGCTCTGTGCACACAGCATCAGGGATGTTACCATGGCAGCCAGGGCTTCAGTAATGTCCTGGCTGCCATGGTAACTCATCGGAGACCCAGGCTTACACTGCTGGGGCTCCGATCAGAAGCTGCGACTGTCACCAATAAGGAGGGGACCCTGTGGCCACTGCCACCAATGATTTTAATACTGGCGGGGTCGGGGGAGGGGGCACTGTGCCACCAATGATTTTAATGGGGTTGAAGGGGGGGAGGGCGCACTGCGCCACAAATGATGATTACCCCTTAATACAGGAGGCGGGTACTGGCAGATCAACGGCAGTTAACCCCTTAGGTGGCGCACCTGAGGGGTTAAATGCAGCTGATTGCAGCTCTCTGTCAGGGGCAGGGTGCCGGCAATGCGACTCTGCTGCCGGCACCTGCCTCCTGTATTATGTGTTAAAGTCTGGACCCATATAAAGTAGTCTTTAAGTATTAGGCTACACAGAGCGGCGCCCAGAGATGTCCCAGCACTTATTATTCCTGGGCGCCGCTCCGTTCGCCCGCAGTGCCCCATTACCGTCTCCTCTCCTGCTCCATATGCTAATTACTATCGGAGCAATAGGGAGGAGACCATCAGCTTTTCTAGTGGGCATTCCTTCTGTCTGGCTGTAGCGCTGTCCAATCGCAGAGCAGGGAGAAAGAACGCCCACTAGAGAAGCTGATGTCTCCTCCCCATTGCTCAGATAGTAATTGGCATATGGAGCAGGAGACAGTAATGGGGCACAGCGGGCGAACGGAGCGGCGCCCAGGAATAATAGTAAGTGCTGGGACATCTCTGGGCGCCGCTCTGTGTAGGAAAAGTCCCATCATTGGTGGCTCAGTGCGCCCGCCCCTCTCTCCATTCATTGGTGGTGGTGGCAGCGCTAGCACAGGGGGGAGGGAGAGACCTCTCCCCTGTGCTGCTGAGGGAACATGAGCGCGCTGACAGCAGCGCGCTCATGCTCGCGCAGCCCAGTTTCGAAAAAATTGAATTACGATACCGGGACAAAAGTATTGATTGGGTATCGAAATTTTGATACCCGCAAAAACCCTAGGAGGAATTGCGTTTTTTTTTCCAATTCCACCAAATTTGACACTTTTTTCCCTGCTTCCAAATACATTGTCTGCCACATTAAATGGCATTAGAAAATACAACTTGTCTCACAAAAAAAAAAAGCCCTCATATGGATATGTGAATAAAAAAATAAATATATATGGCTCCAGGAAAACAGGGAAGAAACATGAAAATGAAAAAACCTCTGGTATCTTAAGGGTTAAAAAGGCTCTCACTATTCCTGACAGAATACATTTAATGGGAACTGCAGTTAAGCTGTATTGTCTGCCTGCTACAGGTATTCTAAAGTGACAGATTGAAAATATTGATTTATTACAAAACTAGTCATTATTTTGGCACCAGATGATATGACGTGGCAAAAATAGCCTAAAACTCAATTTTCCATCCAATTGTTCCATTGTAGCAAAACACGAGTAATATTAGGAACAACTTTAAAGGGATTCTGACACCTGGAGTTTGCCTATAGAGCTGCCGACATGCGCTGCTAGATCGCCGCTAGCACATTCGTAATATACATTCCCCATAGCTGTGAGTGCTTTTATTTAGGCAATTTTTATTTTTGATATATATGTAAATGAGGCCAATAAGGAACCCAAGGGGCTGTTACTAATGTTTCTGGAGCCCAGCCACGCCCACTGTGGAGGAGCCCAGCACCGCCCCGCATCCTCCGAATCTCCTCCTTGCTCTCGGACGTCACAAAGTTAGAGCGCCGTAATCTCGCATCTAGCACATGCGCAGTTCGTTCCGAGGCTGATGCCAGCACAGGGAAGGAACACTATGCCGGCACTGACATACGCGTGCATGCGCGAGATTACTGCGCTCTAACTTGGTGACCTTGGGGAGCAAGGAGGAGGATGTGGCAGTGCTGGGCTCCTTCACCGTGGGCGTTGCTGGGCTCCAGAAACGTTAGTAACAGCCCCTTGGGCTCCTTACTTGTCTAATTTACATATATATATAAAAATAGTTTTTTAGCCTAAATGTAAACACTCACAGCTATGGGGAATGTATATTGCGGACGTGCTAGCGGCGATCTAGCAGCTCTATAGGCAAAATCCAGGTGACAGAATCCCTTTAAAAGTATTTTAAGAGGGCTGTGGAAGACCCACATTCAGACAGGTAACAAACCAAAATGTTATGTTTTTCCGGTTTTTGATCAGATATGAAGAACATCTGATATTCCCGAAAGTTCACAAATCTTATCTCACAGCAAATTATCTAATCTGCCTGTGGAATCTACAATGAGTAGTTATCTTCCTTCAGTTAAGATATTGCTTGATATTTCTAAGAGGGACAAGAAAGGTGTTACATTGCTGGCAAGAGAGAACACAATAAATAAGAACACAGGCCTTTATTGAAGATCGTTTTATTATTTTACATCTCCCAATTTAAATGTAAAAATCATTAGATAAAATATCAAAAGTTTTTAATCAATCAAATTTCAAGAAACAAAGACAGAAAATATACAATCAGACAATACAGCATGAGATGAAATTATATTGAGTCTTAAGAAAACAGAACATTCTTAATACTTTAAAATTTGTGGGAGTCAAAATGGCAGATGGATACAGAATTATTTTCATAGTAATAAGAAAACAGAAGATTAATCATATTTTAGTCAGTCATTCACCCATTATATTTTCAATACACTATAGATTCGCAATGATATTGAGAACACCGTTTCCTGTTCAATGAACCCATTAATATTTAGTATATGCTCTATACAAATAACTTTGGAAGATACAAGTTGCAAACTCTACTGCCTTGATGGTAAAGTGTAACACTGCTTTGCTCAGACACCATTTTATGCAACCAAATAGTGGTGGAAATAGCCATTTTATGGGCCAATCAACGCTAAATTATAGATTATATTTAAGTATCTATGAATACTGATGCATCCCACTATACAGCTCGGTGTGTGACAGCTTTACTTGAAGCTTACAGAAAGCTAAAAACAGATCTCAAACTTGTACACAGGTGAAATTGAACCAACCTGAAATACCAACAAACGTACTATTGGAGAAATCTGATGCTGATAATTATATCTGAGAACTTCATGCTGAATGCAAATCAGACTTGAAAAGCAGTTCAAACATCACCAACATCTATAAACCTGAACGTGTTTTATCTTAATATGAGAAAAATACAAATAAAAAAACTTGGAGCTGAAAATATTTGCTTTTAGCACGCCCGATGATATACTGGGTACCGGGAGGAATATTATATTTTCCTATAACACATTAACTCATACTACAACTATTCAATGGCGTTTGAGGCATTTATGGCGTAGGGATGATTGCTACAGCAATAAACTAATTATTAAAAAAGCAAAAAATAAAAATATATAAAAAATAAAAAAATACAAATAGGCATGAAATGCTTTCCAGTATTTTAAAAATCCAAACAGGGAGTCTAACAGGTCTTATTAATCCACCACATGATTCGCCAATCTACACTCCTTCTATTAGGTCATACTACATTCAGGAGTAAACAGTTTGGACCACTGGAGAAATGTTAAAAAGCATTAGGAATAGTACAATACTGGGTTAACTAAAAATATTGCAGGCAATTCTAACGAACAAAGCAAATCCTAAACACTGAGCGAAATCTAATTCTGCCACTGTTATGCAGGATGAGAGCGTGTTAGGATAAGAGACTTCACTTCTGTCAAGTGAAACAGGTCTTAAAACATTTGGTGACAACTCCATGACTCACCTGGAAAAGAGGAAAGTGCATACTGGAACACAACAGCATGTAATAGATTTTGCTTGGCATTATAAATTTCAATATATCAGCATGCCACAATTTTTGTATCCAAAGCAGAAAAGAATATTAAAAACAAATGCTATAAAAAAAAAAAAGAAAAAAAGGAGACTCTTCGATCCCGTGATGATTCAGTACTAATTTTCCAGTGGCCCCTGGTCTTTTTTAATTGGTCAGCCAACCAATGGCCTTGTTTATCACACAACACACAACTGGCATCACTCAGCGATGGGAGCCATGATACCAGTAGTACTGCCTATGAACCATGATGCCACTGATTAGGTAAAGGGGTCATATGGTGGCTGCTTGTAAACAAAAGACCAGAGGGACTGCTGGTATGTTTGTATTGGATTGGCATGGGATCGGAGAAGTATTTTTTTTTATAGCATTTGGGGCTTTTTTAAAGTTTTTTCATAATTTTTTTTTTTTTTTAAAGAAACTCATAACCCTTTGAATTCCATAAGCCTGCTCTAGAGGTCATGTCAAAACATTTTGCAAGATTAGTAAGTGAAATGCAGGAGAATGTAAAATGTCCTTGGCTTAACAATCGTTAGCTGTGAGTCGTAACAAAATGAGATTAGTAAGTGTGTAAGGTATTTCTACATTCAGCAAACCACAGGGTTCATGGTAACATGGGCACACATTCAGTCTACAAAAAGACTTTTCAGAGCACTGCTGGCAGCTGTGGATTATGTCAAACAAGAATCGTACATCATTAAGTTCAAATAGAAACTAATCCCTCAAAAACAATGCAACCATCAATAAAAAAGTTAAGTGTAAAAAATAAGGCACTTTTTGCTTCAATATGTTCATTCAGGAAGAATACATATGGATTCTGTGATCATCTAAATCACCTCCATGTTGAAAAGCAATGGAATAATTGCACATAACCCAAAACTGACATGTATACATAAAAACTGGAAAAACAAAACAAAAAAACAGATAGTTAGCCAGATGAGTTTGCAAACTCAACAGGATGTAAAGGAAAATGGTGTACATCGGATGTTTCATGTCATCTGCACGTAAAAGTAGATAATCAAAATATTATACAGAACATATTGGTGATGATTCTCAAATTGTGTAAGTACTTGGCCTGCAGACCTATCTGACACTCGTGGCATATCCTAGCAATTTGCCTCCAATGTGCAATATGCATCAACCCCTTTAAGTTCCATAGGGCGGTCACAATCAATGACAAACTTTTCTGTATGCACATTGAAGGGAATAGTCAATCTCATACAGTGGTGCCATATTGTAAGGAAATGTCCCCAATGTGTGATAGGTGCGGTTCCTACCTCTGGGACCTGCACCTCTCTCTAAACTGGAGCCCACAAAGAGAAGAAGGGTGGAACACATGTGCATGGTTGCCCTCCATTCATTTCTAGGGGACTGCCATAAGTAGCCGAGTGGCAGACTCTGCTATTTTAAGAAATCACATAGGAACGAATGGGAAGTGCGGCCAGGGCTCCATTCACTTCTATGGGACTGACGGAAATAGCCGAGTGCGATAGCAGTCCCAAAGAAATGAATGGAGGGCAGCCGTGCCCGCACATTCTGCTCTCCTCTTTGCGGGCTCCATTTTAGAAATAGGTGCTGGTCTCAGGTGCGATATGCCCCCAATGTATGAGATGACACAACCCCCTTTAATATAAAGAAATCCCAGCTGGCGCTTGAAGTCTTCTATTATGTACTCTTTATTATGTCACATCAATATCTCAAAACAATGGACGCTTTTCGGCTAATCCAGCCTTTATCAAATAAAGGCTGGATTAGCCGAAACAAGTCCATTGTTTTGAGTTATTGAAGACCACAAGCGCCATCTGGGATTTCTTTATATTACGTTTTGGGATTTTGTTCCTTCCTGTGCCGGCGTGCAAAAAGGATCGAGTGCCGACAATGGATCGTGAAGGTTAAATTCACACGTAGCAATAAGGGTTTTCACCCAAATTTGTGTCTGGGAAATCTACAGTGGCAGCGAAGCAGATGGGATTTTAACAAATCTCAACCACAAGCTGAGAAAAATAGACATGGAAAATAACCTGCAGTGCAGATTTTAAATCCAAAGCATGTCAGTTTTTTCTGCAGATTTTAGACTTTGTGATGCATAGGGTGAACTCCTCAGCAAATCTGTGACAAATCACATGTAAAACCTGCAGATTTTGCAGGGATTTTCATAGCAAATTCCTCAAGGAATCTGTCAATAGATTTTTATTTTTTTCTGTTAAATCTACTCCACACATGTCCATAGCTTGGTTGGATTTTACCTGCTCTTTATTCCCTCAGGAGTTAAGTGGCATTTAGTTTTTTCAGCCACTTAATCTGTGGAAACTCAAAAAATTATTTATACTCAATAAACATGTACAGGTTTAAGGAGACAGGGCAGAAGTTACTGACTAATTGTCTATATACAACATAGCAGCAGCTATAACAAATGCAGGTAAAAAATAAAAAAATAAAAATAAAAAAGACTACAAAGAAAACAATCAAAGAAATAAAAAACAAAACCAAGCTTCTTTTACCTTTCTAACAGAGAATATACAGGTTTCAGTATTAAATTACTTTGATGAACAGCTTCCTTTAAATCTGGTATATATATATATATATATATATATATATATATATATATATATAAAAATCAGAGAGAGATTATATATATATATATTTATTTATTATCTGTGTGTGTATATATATATATATATATATATATATATACACATACATACACTTGAGGCTTAATTGGAGTTATCATAAAGGTGGCTTCACCCGCAGCATATTTTGTGGCAGAAAATTCCACGACTGAAAATCAGTGTTCATTTGAATAGGGCAGCAAGCACATGGATTTCTGCAAGCCCCAATAAGGTGAATGGAACAGATTTTCATTCACAGAATTTTCTGCCACAAAATCTGAAGCATGTGAAGGCACCCTAAAGAAATGCAGAAATGAGCGGTAAGTCCTGCCAACCAATTGAGGCAGACTAATCAATAAAAGACTACCTTGGCTGCTACAGGTTCCAGATCACTTCCACGTTCCATGCTAAATAAGCCCCTTCACACATCAATCGTCATCAGTATTTGGCACCAGCTACAAATCAAGTGCTTAATAAGGAACACATTTTGTAAAGCATTTTCCTTCAGTTGCACTAGTGGATTCATAAATTGGACAAGCAAGCAAATTATTAATCCATTAAACCTGAGAATACAGAGATAATGCTTCACTCAAATTCTACTCTATGGAAGATGAAGGAGCATGGCTTCCATTGGAGGTGTTTTCAATAGAGAAGGCTGAAAGATATCCTCACAGTGTCCAGAAGTTGGTGTAACAATGTGCTTCTTTATTGCATGTGAAACACAGGAAACGTGGTTGTCACATGGAGCAACGTTCACCTCAGTTTTATTCGGAATGTGTTAATGTCCATGGGGCTCATGTTGATTGTACTTAAGTTCTGAGCGTTTGAAGGGGAGTACATTAAGGATAATGTGGATGATTTTAGGCTCTCAACTTTGAATCCGCCAAAAAGTTCATGAACCTGCATCTATAAAACACAAAAAAAGGCATTTGACATTTTGCATAGCTCTTATGGGTACAGTTTCTCCTTGAGGAGACACCACCTGCAGTTGCAAGTATTACAGGCAAAGCTCACTGGGAAAAGATACACAAACGAGTTCTCCACCAGCAGGGAGAAAACTCCCTCTATCTCTGAGTTTTCTTCCTTCTGAGAAAGGGTTAATTTGCTTACCTTTTGCATGTAATTGCCCACATGTAGATTAAACTTTTCAATTTACCCTTAATCATATTGGTAGGTTGACCATTTCTTTGCACATTACCAACACTAAAAGTGGTTAAAGAAAAATGGACATTTCCATAGGGGGATGTCCAGGCCCTGAGACAAACACCCCTGACGGAATAAAAGCAGCTTTTTAAAGAAGGATGCATCTGGTTTTAATAATTAAATACCAGGGTGTCCTATAAAAGAAGTTTCATTTGTGGTGAATACACATATCTTAACAAATGGCAAAGACCCACAGGTAACGCAACTATTCTGTAAAGTGTTGCTCCCCATGACCAAGAACCTTTAACTGAGGAACCTACTTCTCAACATGATCTGGGGAAAATAGTGGATAGCTACACATCTCAAAAACATGTGGAAACATATGGCCTGACAAAGTCCTGTTGAGGTCTAAGGTTAGGTCTACACGACGACATTTGTCGCGCGACAATAAGTCGCACGACAATAAGTCGCACGACAGATAGGGAGCAACATTTTCCAGGTCTACACAAGGCCAGGTCTACACGACGACATTTGTCGCGCAACATTTTGTTGCACTAATGTTGCGTGACAATTTTTATAATGGCAGTCTATGGTGTCGCACTGCAACATGCGACATGCTGCGATGCAACAGTCGCAGAAAAATCCATCTCAAATGGATTTTCGGCGACTGTTGCGTCGCAGTATGTCGCAGTGCGACACCATAGACTGCCATTATAAAAATTGTCGCGCAACATTAGTGCAACAAAATGTTGCGCGACAAATGTCGTCGTGTAGACCTGGCCTAACTCTTCTAATAAACTCTACTTTGACTAAAAGAGCAGGTTTCTGAGCAGTGGACACCCACAAGATGTCTAGATTCACCAACAAGGCTAATGGACAGAGGCTGTCCTAACAGGATGATCCCTTCATGGATGAGGCGTTTAAAGGACACCTGCAGACCTAAACCAAAAATGTTTCAAGTGTGCTTCACATTTGCTGTAAAGCATCTGGTCCCAAACTTCAAAACAGAGATGTACTCTTAAATTTTCTCTTTCCTTAAAAATGAATGCATTAATAATATGGTTAAGTGACCATTTTTTACACATCCACCCTGCATAGTAGAACCTGTGTTGGTTCTAAACAAACCATTGGCTCACCCTAGGGAGATCTCTTTATATCCATACTAATCAGCTGAATGTGATATTTAACCATTTATGATGACTACATCTATTTATAAAAATATATGCCACAATGTATAGTTAAAGGCGTTGTTCCAGGATCTAAACTGCAGCTTTATTACCAGGATCTCTTGGTGTCGCACCACCGGAACCCCCCCCAACACTGATCACAAGAATAGGGTTCTCCATTTCAAAGTATCTGGGATTGACAGAGTACGGTGCTCAGTTATCTCCATCACTTCCATAGACTTTGCGCCACCACCACTCTATTCAAATGAACAACAAGGGACCATTCCGTTTCCATGCTCGGTGGAGATTCCAGAGGTTGGACCCCCGGTAAAGGGACAGTAATCACCTATCCGGTGAATAGGTGATAACATTTTATTCTATTAACAGTTTACCACTAGGACAAAAGTAAAATTAAGTATCATTTATTACACAGTGATGAATGGTGCACTACTTCCATGACATCACTTACCGGTATTCTTTAAACACCTGAAAGGGTTCTGTCCATGAGCAGACAAATCATACAAGTCTCTGCACTCATGTAGCAGAAAATGATGGCACGGTGCAGAAATAAATTCTGTAGACATCAGTTTTACAAATGTTTTCCCACCTACAGAGTTTAAGTTATGTGTGGCATCTTACAAATTTCTTAAGGTGTTTTCTTTCGCGACTTTATATCAGAGTTATTTATGGTCGCTATTCCTGGCTGCAACAAAATGTTCCTAGACATAACCACATCTGAAGATGTTCTGTGCCGTGCCCCGGGGGAAGGTATATAAAGCCACTCAGATGACAGAACATTAAAAGCATAAGCCCAGTAAAACCATAGGATTTGGGTAAGGGTACTTTCACACTTTCGTTGCCGGAACTGCCTGCCGGATCCAGAAATCTGTATGCAAACGGGTAGCATTTGCTTCCGGATCCGTTTGACAAATGCATTGAAATACCGGATCAGTCTCTCCGGTGTCATCCGGAAAAGTGGATCCATTTCTAAAGGTCTGCGCATGCGTAGACCGGGAAACCGGATCCGGTTTTCCAGAACACTTGGTACCGAATCCGGCATTAATACATTTTTAATGGAAGTGTTCCGGAATTTTGGCCGGAGAAAATAGCATGCTGCGGTATTTTCTCCGGCCAAATACCGTAAGAGGGACTGAACTGAAAACATCCTGATGCATCCTGAGTGGATTGCTCTCCATTCAGAATGCATTAGGATTAAACTGAAGTATTTTTTTCCGGTATTGAGCCCCTGTGACGGAACTCAATACTGGAAAACTTTAACTCTAGTGTGAAAGTACCCTAATCTAGTTCATCTGGTTTTTCCATACTCAAATGCTGTGCGTAGCAGTGGCTGAAAGTGAATCAAACTTCCACAACAGCTGGAGTACTGACACATGCCAGCAATAAGCCTGACATAAAGGTGAAACACTCATTGTCATTTCTTTACTACTGTACCTTTCCCTGAGATGTAGAACAGTATAGCCCAACGTCTTTATTTGCAAACTTGCAGTCAAATCCTTTCCTGTGAAGAATGAGAGCCGCTTCTTCTGAAGGCCCCACCTTAAAGCAAAAAGTGAACAATAAATAACAGATTCTTGCAAGTGCTCTTTTTATATAGCCAAATGATCAAAATGCACTAGAGGAAAATATTGTTAAAAAAAAAAAAGTGACACCCATGAAAAAAAAAGAAAAAAGGCGACATGAAGCCAGGAACGTAATAGTTTCTATAAAGGTATGCGAATAGTATGCACCTACGGTATTGAACTGTTTCTCTTCATATACCCCCATGCATAGAGAGCTGCTAAAGTTATAATCTATGCCTTACCGAAGAAACTAGGAAAAGAGTTCTAGAATAGGAGTCTCCTACTAACGGTCAATACTTTCTGTGTGCAGAATCTCCAGTTTAGGTGAGGAAGCATACCTTTGCCTGAATTGTCCGCAAATTGACGAAGTGCACATCGCAGGGCAATGAAGACTGGAGCGGAGAGAAGGCATCTAGTAGCGGAGGAGCACCAATCTCCGCCTGAACGGCCATAGGGATTACCGGATGGTTTAAGAAAGAGGATGTGACATGGCTTAACAGTGATGGATAACTGACAGACTTCTTTTCTTCACCCTGTTGGAGCAAACAGAGAACATTTAATAAAGGGTATATTTCAAACAGCCTCCACTACAATTTTCTTTAGACATGGTCATACGATTTGCAGTCATTTGGTAAAAGCAGATATTCAGGTCTCAAAATCTGCACTAAGCTCTAGTGCAGACCTGGGCAAACTACGGCCCGCGGGCCGTATACGGCCCGGCGGACCTTTTAATCCGGCCCCCGGCATTTTTGTTGCCGCCGCCGGCCCTGTAACAGCACGGAGTCACTGTCCGGAGTGAGGAGGGGGCGGGGCCCGCGGCCGCTCTGCGCTCCGCTCTGCTGCCTGGCCTGCCTGTCTCTTTAACAGAGCAGACCAGTGGCTGCTGGAGCGTGATGCAGCTGCCGCACAGGCAGAAAGAGGAAGGAGGCGGAGCCCCAGCCAGCAGCCACAGCCAAAGCCAAGCAACTAACAGAACTTACAGGTATTTGGTGGGGGTGGGGGGGGCTCATATAGGACAGGGGGACAGTGTGTGCTTTCCTGCCTGTTACTACATCACCCCCCCCCCCCCCCGGGATTGTGGGGGTCATTAAGGGTTGGACTTGCTGCTGATGTTGAGTGTGCCAGTGTGTGTGTGTCCGTCCCTGTGTGTGTGTGTCTGTCCCTTTGTGTGTGTGTGTGTGTGTCTGTCCCTTTGTGTGTGTGTGTCTATCCCTGTGTGTGTGTGTTTGTCCCTTTGTGTGTGTGTGTGTGTGTCCATCCCTGTGTGTGTGTGTTTGTCCCTTTGTGTGTGTGTCCCCGTCCCTGTGTGTGTCCGTCCGTGTGTGTCTGTCCCTTTGTGTGTGTGTGAGTGTGTCTGTCCCTTTGTGTGTGTCCCAGTCCCTGTGTGTATGTCTCTCCCTGTGTGTATCACCTTGCCCACAGTGTTCCTATGTCTTGACGCAGCTGCTTCAGAACGTTCTGTGCGGGGAAGAAGATGGAAGAGGAGGCAGCGCCAGCATGGAGTCTGTGCGATAGACACAGGGAGGCACACTAAGGACGAAGGTAACACTTCCACATGATCTACACTAGTGTTATCTGTGGTTTTACATAGGACTGCAGGTAACACTACTACATTATTTAGCACTAGTGTTATCTGTGGTTTTACATAGGACTGCAGGTAACACTACCACAAGGTTAGCTCACACAGGGCGCCTGAACACCTAAGGCCGGCCCTGGCTGCGCACCCCAGCGCCAAGGGATGACGTCACTGATGTAATATGCCTCTTATATGTGGAGAGCGGTGATGTCACAGATGTAATATATTACTTATAAGTGATATATTACATCAGTGACATCACCACTCTCCACACATAAGTAATATATTACATCAGTGACATCACTGCTGTCCACATATACCGGTAAGTAATACATTACATCAGTGACATCACCGCTCATCACATATATGTGGAGAGCGGTGATGTCACTGATGTAATATATCGCCTATATGTGGACAGCGGTGATGTCACTGATGTAATATAACATTATATGTGGAGAGCGGTGATGTCACTGATGTAAAATATCACTTATATGTGGAGAGCGGTGATGTCACTGATGTAATATAACATTCTATGTGGAGAGTGTTCATGTCACTGATGCAATACAGCGCTCCAGATGGCGACCAAAATGGTCGCCAATGCGCCTTAAAATTTGCAGATGGCGACAAGACTTGTCATAGGCTACAGGCCTGAGGTCTATTTGGTAGTGAAATCCCAGCGCAGGCAGGCATGATGATGTCATCACGCCTGCCTGTGCCAGGACGCGGTGATTTTATGCAGTATTGAGTTTAGCCTTTTGGCCCGGCCCTCCAAAATATTTTCAGTTTCTCATGTGGCCCCATCGAAAAAATAATTGCCCACCCCTGCTCTAGTGCATGTTTCTTTTCAAAGCCTCCCTCTGCCTATGGGCACCTACGCTTTTAAATGCTGCACTTACTGACAACGTGAGCTGCCGTAGATTTGCCCTATAATTTATGCCAGTGCCTGGCTTTAATTTTAGCAAATATGTTAATAGAAGGCACTTACTAATGTATTGTGATTGTCAATATTGCCTCATTTGCTGGCTTGATGGATTTTTCCATCACATTATACACTGCTTGTATCCAGGGCTTATGACCACCCTGCAATGGCCAGTAGTGGCGGCCGTGCTTTCAAACTATAAGGCCTCATGCACACGACCGTGCCGTCTTTTGCGGTCCGCAGACATGCCTATTCTTGTCCGCAAAATGGACAAGAATAGGACATGCTATATTTTTTTTTTTGCGGCGCCTCGGAACGGAGCAACGGATGCGGACAGCACACGGAGTGCTATCGGCATTTTTTGCGGCCCCATTGAAGTGAATAGGTCCGCACTAGAGCCGCAAAAACTGCGGCTCGGATGCGGACCATAACTATGGTCGTGTGCATGAGGCCTAAGAAGAAGCTCCGGTATCCCTGGTGGCAGGATCGCGGGATTGAAATATCAAGCCAGCAAAGGATGAAATATGAACAAATCACAATACATCAGTAAGTGCCTTGTATTAACTTTCTCTACATAAAAAACGCCATTTGCTGAAGCAACAACCCCTTTAACTGCAAAGTAGTAAACTAGGTGTACAGGCTTAGGCTACTTTCACACTAGCGTTCGGGCTCCGCTTGTGAGCTCCGTTTGAAGGGTCTCACAAGCGGCCCCGAACGCATCCGTACTGCCCCAATGCATTCTGAGTGGATGTGGATCCGCTCAGAATGCATCAGTCTGGCAGCGTTCAGCCTCCGCTACGCTCAGCAGGCGGACACCGTTCGGGTGTCCACCTGGCCGTGCGGAGGCGAGCGGATCCGTCCAGACTTACAATGTAAGTCAATGGGGGCGGATCCGTTTGAAGATGACACCATATGGCTCAATCTTCAAACGGATCTGTCCCCCATTGACTTTCAATGTAAAGTCTGGACGGATCCGTCTGAAAAACTTTCACACTTAGAATTTTTTCTAAACTATAATGCAGATGGTTCCGTTCTGAACGGATCCAAACGTCTGCATTATAGGAGCGGATCCGTCTGTGCAGACACCAGACGGACCCGCTCTGAACGCAAGTGTGAAAGTTGCCAAAGATAAATTCCCCAATTGAATGTGCAAGAAAAGATGGAAATAGCAGCTCTGAAGTGAGCAGCATTGTGAATGCAGCTCCAAACTAGAATGTACTGTAGGCAGTCACTCACAATAAGTTATACAAAGTATTAACAAATGTACCAACTTTGTGAAGGACTTAAAAGGGGGTATTTGACAAAAAATATTCAACAGTTTTCAAAGCAGCACGTGGATCTGAATATTTTTTGTAATAGCATGTAATTAAAAATGTATTATATCTACTTCGTTATTCAATGAATTCGATATGTATAGCGCCTCCTGCTGTTTGCTCTTTTTCAAATTTCTCAGTCCTGTTCATGGAGACTGAAGCACATTCTTTCCACTGCCAGCAGCTTCAGCAGAAAGGACACACCCCTGGGAAGGACATACGTAGCAGAACTGGAGCAATGAATGGGGAGATCTCAGGATTCGTGTGAGGTAGAGGGCTGGTTCTAGCTTTGTTACAAAGAGGTTCTCATGTACTAATATGTATGATTTTCAATTTTTACATTAATGATGGGAAAACCACTAATGTAAAATGCAACTTACCAACATACCCTTTCTTGAAGTTCTGCACTTTTTTCAAAGGTAAAGTTATGCCCCATTGTTTGGTAAGCCTGGCCTCATTCACACAGCGTTTCAGTCCATAAGATGGCTGCAGATAGAGGGGCACGTGACTACCTTCGGCACACCAGCTGCTGTGAAACTACAACTACCAGCACGCAAACATGGTAGGCTGTTCTGATAACTCCTATAAAAGTGAACGGAGCATTCTGGGAGTTGTAGTTTCGGAACACCTGGGAGTGCCGCAGGTTGCTGATCCCTGGACTAGACACATTACTCAGCCACCTCCATTGCAATATACAGCACATTCAGCACCTGTGCATTCACTAGGCTTCAATAGAGGAGACTGAATAGGGTGGCCACTTGCTTCAGCCCAAAAAGCTGGACATTGGGGGCCATGCCCAATTCAGGTAGGCCAAGCCCCCAACTACACTAAACCATGCCCCTCTAATTGCCAGCAAAAGAAATTAATGACGTGCCTAGTTACGTTCTCCTCCATCTCACTAATGGCGGGCAGACCGGAGAAAACTTCAAGAAAGGATATATTAATAAATTGCACACATTTCTTAACGTTCGCTATAAGGTGGAAAACCTGTTTAACACAAAATTTATAAAGGTAAAATATTCTGAGCAAATGGTTTTACTTCAGCCAAATGAAAACTGAACGGGTTGAAAACCCCAGAAATAATTGCGGTAAGATTTATACGTTTCCATAATACTCTATTTTGAGGTGACTTGTGGTTATTAGAACCATATCACAATGACATTTGATTTTGTGTAAGCGGAATGTGAAAAATATAGAAAAGACAAGTAGAACAAATGCTCCACACCTAGCAGAAAGCTAACAAAAACTGTACAGCAAGACAGCCGACATGATGATTCCCGCCAGGCAAAGTAATTACAACTCGCGCTACGTGAAGCGCTTCAAAGGAACACCCCGTAACCTGAAATCCAAACGTGCGGCTCTCTCCCTTAAAGAGTAACTGCAGTTTCATTATTATTTTTTTTGCTAATGTGTAGGGACAGTGACAGGGAACATTTTTGTAATATACTTTATTTAGGGAAAACGTTTATTTGTGGAAGAAAACTGGGGCTGAAATGTCCCTTAGGCTACTTTCACACTGGCGTTTCTGGGTCCGCTTGTGAGATCCGTTTCAGGGCTCTCACTAGCGGCCCAAAACGGATCAGTTCAGCCCCAATGCATTCCGAATGGATAAGGATCCGTTCAGAATGCATCAGTTTGGCTGCATTTGGTCTCCGCTGCGTTTTTTTAGACGGTCACTAAAACGCAGATTGCAGCGTTTTTGGCGTCCGCCTGACGATGCGGAGCCAAACTGATCCGTCCTGACTTACAATGTAAGTCAATGGGGACGGATCAGTTTTTCACTGACAATATGGTGCAATTGAAAACGGATCCGTCCCCCATTGACTTTCAATGTTTTGACTTCGACTTTTTTTAAAATTAATAATGCAAACGGATCCGTTCTGAACGGATACAAGCGTTTGCATTATCGGTGCGAATCCGTCTGTGCAGACACAAGACAGATCCGCACCAAACGAGTGTGTGAAAGTAGCCTTAGCAGCGCTCTCTCAAATAAACATCCGTCTATCAGCAGAGGAGAGACGGGCTGGTGGGCACAGGAGCCTTATGTGTTAAAATTAATTTTATTAAATATAATGGACTTGTCAGTGAGCTTACATAGTGTACAAGTGCTTTCCCCCTGCACTCCTGGCATGCTTACAGCTCACACAGGCATCAATGCCGGTGGCTGGTTCATTAGGATGAGCATGAGCGACCATCTCAGTGAGCAGGACAAAAAAAAAAAAAAAAACTGCAGGTGGCGCTATACAGATACATTTTACTGAATAACTCAGTGGCTATGCTAAATTTTGTATTACATGCAATTACAAAAGAATCCAGATCCAGGTACTAGAATATTTTTCGTGGGACAACCCCTTTAAAGGAAACTGGGCACATGCTGGTCAGCAGATGGTGAGTGACATGACGCTAAGGGCACGCTTCAGTACTGTTGCACACTTTGCGGCTGTCAACAATCACAGGGCAATTCTGATGAGAAGAGGGAAATTTTGACCATGAATTTTACATACCTCATCTACTCCAGTCCTTTTCTCTAAAAGAAGTCTGAATAAATTAAATGTGATCTTGTTATCTTGAAGACCTTGCCCAAGACCACGGTTATCATCCTGCATCAGTCGACGGTCCATGAAAACTTCTAACTGACCTTGGGTGTAAAATAAGGCAATGGTTTACACAATCAAACGTCTGGAAACATTACATTTAAGCTGCAGCTGAACACTGCGCTGCCTCGATACAGATGTCAGGCTTAATAATCACCGGACCATTTGTAAAAATTACAACAGAAGGGAAAAAGCAAGCGGATCAGAAAAAGAGCAATTTATTCTGTCTCTTTAGGCATGACTCATTCTACTAGATTAAACAGTTGAAGGGGGAAATTGACTTTCACTGACCCTTTTGTTTCACGATATAGTATAGTCTTCCAAAACATTATAAAAAAAACAAACAAAAAAAAACTGAACTAATGTCCAACCTCTGATCTCCACCATTGAAACCCATAAATGCCCCAGTCTATAGCTGCAAAGGCGCCTAAGGAGCTGGACTGAGGGGAAAAAGCTCCAAAATGTATTAAATTTTTGATTGTTTTACTTATTTTGCACAATAAAAAACTTTCTTTAAATCACATGGCTTTTGCGTTGCTGCACAGTGCAGGAAGGTGTCAAGACTATCAGGTGAGACAGACTTTAATCTGGTCAACTGACCATCAGATACGACAAAGGGTCCATTCACACGTCAGTATGTGTTTTGCAGATCTGTAAATTGCAAATCCGCAAAACACAGACACCGGCAATGTGCATTCCGTATTTTGCGGACCGCACATCGCCAGCACTCTCATAGAAAATGACTTTTCTTGCTTGCAATTGCAGACAAGAATAGGACAGGTTCTATTTTTTTGCGGAACGGAAATCCGCAAATGCGGATAGCACATTCCGGCCCCATTGAAAATGAATAGGCCGGCACCTGTTCCGCAATATTGCGGAACGGATGCGGACCCATTTTGCGGACATGTGAATGGACCCTTACAGTCAGTTATTTGTATGTTACTCTTAGGGCTTTATCACGTATGTGTGTTGGAGGCTCTATTCGGGGCCTCCATCAGATTCCTGCATGCAGGACTTTTTTTGTCCAGTAAAAAAAAAACAAAAAAAAAAAAAAAAAACAGGGGTCCGAACAGAAACTAAACGGACTCCATTGTTGTCAATGGAGTCTGTTCAGCTCCACTCATCTCTGTTTTGTGATGAATCTGGCTTCTGTTATTTTTGTTGCCCTAACCCTGTAATGGAGCAGAACAACAACAATTACCGTTAGTGATGTGAATTCACCCTTATTATGTTCTGATCACAATTTGGTTTTGGCGTTTTAAAAATAAATAAAATAAATTTATATATACAGAACACTCGATTTGAAAAGTCAATAAGGGATTGAGCTCTTGTAATATCATTTCTTAATTCCTTTTCTATTTTGATTATACCATCTTTACTTAAAGGGGTTGTCTACCTTTTAAGTGATGGCCTATCCTCAGGATAAGCCATCACTAGCTGAATGGCGGGGGACCAACTGTCACGATCAGTGTGGGGGGAAAACACCACACAGAACACAGGAGGTAAGGGGAAAAGTAATTGGGCCTGGAAACTAGGGAAGGAACAGGTCACCTCCTAAACAACCCCAATCCGTGCCCTAACTATCAATCAATATGAATAGACCTTGAAGGTAGGAATATTCATATGCAGGATACCTAGGCCCTTATATCCCTATAATACCCTGGAATAAGGTTAGGACCAGAGACAACCCATTCCTCCCAGATGAACGAATGGAAGTCTCTGTCTCAGGCCCAGATACAAACAACAGGGAATATAACAAACACAACACTTAACTTCTGAAGAGAAGGACAAGTAGGAACACCAGAGACTAACTCACACCAGCTCAGCCAAACCCAAATGAAGCTATCTACTGTATAGTCAGAAGGGTGGGGTCAGACTATAAAGGGTAGAAGTGATAACCACTGAGCAACAGCTGAGAAAAGGGAAGTGGTTATTAACCCTCTCATTACTGAATCAAGAGAAAACAAGGAGGCTGTTAGATTCCTCGACGCTCAGCCAGTCTCCCTGATCTCCTGACATCAGTCACCTGAGGGACCGTGACACCAACTCCCTGCACCCCGGCGATTAGCTTTTCAGGAATAGCTCCAGTGCTGGAAGCAGATAGCTCCGTCTACTGCACTGAGCTCGTCACTGCAGCGTTTCTCCCATGGAACTACTTTCTGCTTTATAAGATGCATTTTCCCCCCCAAAAGTGCAGTGTGGGCTTGGAGAAGACCAGAGAGCGTGAATGTAGGAGAGACCACTGGACCTGGGTAGTGGAGCAGAGCAGAGGAGGTAAGTCACTGCATTTTTTTTATTTATTTATTTTTTATATCTCTGGGGGTCTGATCCGAGGTCCGATGAAAAATATTTTTCTTATTTCCCTCCTCTAGAACCTAGGTTTTAGGCAAATGTAAAAGGGGTAACTAGGGGATAAAAGGGGTTACATTAAATTATGCCCTATCCACAGGGGATCCCCACCGATCAAAAGAACGAGGTCCTGCGCCGCCTGGAATGAACAGAGTGGTCAGTTGGGTATGTGTGTGGCTGCTCCATTCAGTTCTATGGCAGTTTCAGAGATAGCCGAGTAGATAGGGGATAACAAAGTGGTGGTCTCACTTCAGCAAATAGCATTTATCATGTAGAGAAAGTTAATACAAGGCACTTCACTAATGGATCGATGGCCTATTTGCGCTTCTATGGTCCCGGCTACCAGAAAGGCCGGTGCTTTTTTCTATAGTGTGCAAACAGGGCCACAGATGCTGGATTGCAGGGTGGTCGTAACCATGGAAACAAGAAGTGTATAATGTGATGGAAAAATTAGTCTAGCCAGCAAAGGAAGTGAAATGGATAATAGCAATAAATTAGTAAGTGCCTTGTATTAAATTTCTCTACATGATAAATGCCACTTGCTGAAGTGAGACAACCCCTTCAATGTAACCGGAATACCCCTTTAAAGCTGCTCGCCAAACACATGTGTGTGTGAGGAAGAAGGGGGACCCCCTGCAAAAGTCATTGCACTGAAAAGGGTTTTCTGAAATTTTTATACTGATGACCTATCCTATATCTGATTGGTGTGGGTATGACACTTGGGACCCCCGCTGATTAGCTGTTTTGAAAAGGCACCAGTGCTCCTATAAGCGTCGCTGCCTTCTTGAAGCTCACCAAGCACAGCGCCGTACATTGTATAGTGGCTGTGCTTGGTATCGCAGCTCAGCCTCAGTCACTTGAATTGGGCTGAACTGCTCCTAGGCCACGTGACACATGAATGTGACGTCACGCAACCTAGGAAAAGATGAGAGCGCCGGTTCCTTCTCAATCAGCTAATTGGCAGGGATCCCAGGTGTCGGACCCCCACCAGATCCTGAGGATAGGTCAGTTTAAAAATCTCAGAATACCCCTTTAATCTCCAAATGTATCACTTTGATCACACCCCGTATTCCTACATTTTCTTCTGAAGTTAACATGTTAGAGAACATAGGAGGGCACAGAATTTCGCCATTTAACTGCACAAACTTATTTGTTTACCGACCTGCTGCTGCTAATCCAAGCAATTTTATTAAATCCATTTTAAAATGAATACACATTTGGATCTCCGTTTAATTAAATCAGAAATTACTTTGGCCAACGACTCAACATGAAGGCAAACAATGTAGCAGCAAAAAGGTCAGGTAGGTTAGGAAGAGTCAAGCATGGCAGAAGAGCATCATCAACTCACCACTTCTCAGGCTAGCAATGCCCAGCGCCTGCGCAGCGTGCAATGTTAACCGGCAGGCGTTCTCCTGAATGTAAGCCATCGTAGACATTGGATATACATTAGCTTGGAGAGGTAATTTGCTCAAAGTTTGACGGGGTTGAATCTGTTAAATATTTGCCACAAAGAATAGATTAGAAACCTTCTTTTACTGCAGTAGAGCATTTGTGCAATCTATATTTTAAAAAAAAAATTCTATAAAAAGGGACCCAAGCACAAGACTGGATATCCTCCAAGGGGTCTACATTGGGTGCATTTTTTTCATTTTTAAGAATCTAGTCTTTTTAGAATCTTCTCTCGATTTTTGGTTTACAAAAATGAATATACACTCAGAAATACACACAGAAAACACAACAAATGTGCAATGTAAAAAGGCGGTCTAAAGACCCTTATAACATGGTCTTAGAATACCGGCAATGAACGTTCCAGATAATTGCACCATGTAAATATGCTGCCAGTCACACAACAAACAAGCAAAGTACTTGTTTGTTGAGACACATAAAAACAGGCGTATGTCGGCAGCACATCGCTCTGTGTAAGCAGGGATGTGTTGCCGACAAACAATGATTCTGTATAGGGGATGAACAATTGTAGTAGCCATCGTTCATCCCCATGCTGAGCGGACGAGTGCTGAATGTTAGTGCAGCTCACACACAGCAGGTAGTGATTGGCAAAGAACAGTTTGTTTCCAATCACCGCCCTACGTTTAGGCCCATGTAGATGGGTCCTATAGCAGAGCATACATAGATAATACCTAGATAACTATCTAGATTGCTTTATAGATGTTAAGGGTGTTTTCCAATCATTTAAAACAAGAATCCCTTGGGTCCGATTCATGCACCCTCCCGATCAGGTGTCTGAAGGGGCCATGGTACTCCAACAAGAGATGCATCCCCTTGTTTACCAGGCAAAGCTCTATACTTTTAGCATCAGCTATGCCTCGTGTTACAATTCACTACAGCTTCATCCCATTCAAGTAGGAAGGTAGGAATGGGAGTGGCACGGAATCAGAAAGACGAGTAGGACTTATTTTACAGCATTCAGCACCTTTTTAAAAAGATTTTAACCAGTCGGACAACCCCTTTTAACTGTGATTTTACCATCATGGTTAGTGGTGGCATATTGTTAGTATACTTAGAAGGAAGTGGCCATTTTGCCTGCTAAGGCTTCATTCACACATCCGCAATTCCGTTCCGCATTTTGCAGAACGGAATTGTGGACCCATTCATTTCTATGGGGCCGCATGATGTGCTGCCCGGATCCGTAAATGCGGACCCGCACTTCCGGGTCCGCAATTCTGATCCAGAAAAAAATCTAACATGTCCTATTCTTGTCCGCAATTGCGGACAAGAATAGGCATATTCTATTAGTGCCGGCACTGTGCGGTCCGCAAAATGCGGAATGCACATTGCCGGTTTCTGTGTTTTGCGGATCCGCAGATCCGCAAAACACACACGGATGTGTGAATAGACCCCAATTGCTGTGGCTGCTCCTCACTTTTTACTGCACAACCAGGCTCTCATCTACCCACTACTGTAGCTGTATAGATCTCATACCTGGAACCCATTAAGGTCAGAATAAAACTTGTTCTGACTGTTGACATCTGATGATATTCTCATGACAAACTCACGATTGAATTCCCCTCGGATGTCCACAACATTAGTCAATTCTGGAGACTGCCCTTCAAGGCCTATGCGGATAAAGCAGATATGAAAAAAGACACAGGTGAACAAAAGAGCCATTTACAAAACCTCAAACAGTTGCGTCAAAAATTTAGGTGACCCTTTTACTCCTTTTCTAGGATTTTAATCTTCTTACACAAGCTCTATGTCTGTGTACCTGGATATCTATGTGTATGCCCATGTCTTGCTTCCTCTACCTCCTCCATTCTACTTAACATACAAAGAAAACCTCTATGTACTTCTTACAATTGGTAATTAAAGGTAAAACCTCTGCTGCCCGACTAATCCACCTCTCACCCTATTACTCCTCTGCCTCTCCCCTCTGTCAATCCCTTCACTGGTTCCCCATTGCCCAGCGAATTCACTTCAAAGTACTAACAAATACATACAAGGCTGTCCATAACCTGTCCCCTCCCTAAATCTCTGAGCTACTTTCCCGATACATCCCCACATGCACTCTCCGATCCTCACAAGACCTCCTTCTCTCCTCTCCTCATATCACCTCTTGCATCCCCCATACTCTGGAACTCGCTACCCCAACATATCATACTCTCACCTACAGTGGAATCCTGCAAAAGAAACCTGAAAACCCACCTCTTCAGACAAGCCTACAACCAGTGACCCTGCTGCCTCTATACCGCCATGACCAACTTCACCCGCACCTACTGTGTCCGTCTCCCATACCATGTAGATTGTAAGCCCTCACGGGCAGGGACCTCTCTCCTTCTGTACCAGTTTGTAACTCGTCTTGTTTATGATTAGTGCAATTGTCTGTATTATGCATGTATACCTCTTCTCATATGTACAGCGCTATGGAATGAATGGCGCTTTAATAATAATAATAATAATAATAATAAAAAAGGGAACCCATCAGGGAGCTGCCAAGATGACTATATTCACCAGACAACTCCTTCAAACTACATTTTGCCTGAAATGGCATAGCTTTTTAGAGTAAAACATAGTTATTTGCAATCAATGAGCCTGTATAACATAAAAAAAAAAAAAACTTCTACAAATAGTGTAAAAACTAAAATGTACAGAATAGGCGAGAAGACAACAAATGTAAACTAATCCCATATCAAATCACGGGGCAGATGTACTATTGAAAATGCACCAATATTTTGGCGTACACATTTTGCACCCGATTTATTAAGTGTTTTACACACTTTAAGTGGCATGACTTAGCAGAAACGGGTGTGACTTCATAGAATAGGGATAAAAGTGCCTTCACGCGATAAGGAAAGGAAAAAAAAAAAAAAGGGGAACAATTTTTAAGTAAAACTAAGACAACTTACAGGTGGAGTAAACTTACAGTATATTAGCAAGTCTAAAGGTGTGACAGTGATCAGTCAGCCATCAGCTTTTATGATAAATCTGGCGCAGTTTAAGGACCATTTAAAATGTTTTACAGTACTGTTGTGGCTTAAAAATATTGTCACAAATTATGGCCCGTACATATTTACGCCATAATTTGCATCTTCATTTTTCTCTCCAAGTTTCAAAAGTGGCTAGTGGTCAGCATGAGAGGGCATGGCCTCCGGACAGATTTACTATGATTTACACTAGACACTGGCGTAAAGGATAGTTGAAATCTACACCAGATCATCGCTGCTGAAGATGTGAATTTCTGGCATGTGGTCTGCCTGAAGATATGCCAAATATATTAAAAGACCTATGCACTCTGCACCAATGGACTTTATACACTGGAGCTTGTAACGGCAGTCTTAGTATATCTGCCCCTGTCTAAGTTTACGTTGTTAGCTTAGGTAGTCTTAGTAAATCTGCTCCAATGTCCCGAAATCTCACCTTCAACATTGTACAGCCGAGCCGTGTGTGTGACATGACTGAAGTAACAAACAACTTCACTGAAGAGATCGCCACGGGTGACCCTTACAATTGGTGGATCATACACATAAGGCTGAAAAGGGAAAACAAAGATATAAACCTTCACAAACAAAACTGATCCTAAAGTAAGGACAACAAAACCTTTTTTATTTTTCAGGAAAACCCTAGCATTGAACATTTTACATTTACTTTAATGGGGTTGTCCTGCCTTACCAAGTAGTGGCCTATCCTCAAGAAAGGCCATCACTCGCTTATCGGCAGGGATCAGACCATGGGAGCAGCGCTGCAGCAGGAGCGCTTTCAACTAACAGAGAGACAGAGAGTAGTTCTGACGACAGCTGATCAGCAGGTGTGCCAGTTCCCCACCGATTCGATAGTGGTGGCTTATTCTGAAGAAAGACCATCCCTTTGTAAAGCAGAGACAACCCATTTAAAGTTCATCAGTGCTTTACTTATCTTGCACGGATTCGGAGCTAAATTTCCTCTTAAATCTGCTACTTTTATCGTTTTATCACACTGCACGGCATTGTGGGAGCTCAATCTAAAGTAAGATTTTGTTTAGATGGGATTGCACATGATGCAGTGCAGATTAACTGCAGATACATTCCATTATGGAACGAGCAGAATTTCTACGTTGGATTTGGGAGTGAGTGGAGAAGAAAGCACAACTCAAAATCGATGGTCACTGTTAGGGATGAGCAAAAAAAACGTTGTTGCTATACTGTACGGAGTTCCCACTCCGTACACTATTAGAATGCATTGGCTCTGATGACGCACAAGACTTTGTGTAATAACTTTGGGAATTAATTATTACTGTTAAAAAAAAAAAAAAAAAACACACACGTTGGTACCGAACTCCGGTCCGGTTCCTAGTGGTACCTTGGAACAGAACCAGAGTTCAGTACAAAGGTTTCCTACAGTAATAATTAAGTCCCAAAGTTATTACACAAAGTCTTGCACGACTTCGCAAAGTAATAATTTCGGCTTATCAGAGCCAATACATTCTGATACAACAAATGTTTTTGCGAATCGACTTCAGATGTACCATCTGAAGTCGATTCGCTCATCCCTAGTCTCTGTTTCAGGAGTTGCATTTATGATGTCCCCAACTACTCAACGTAGTTGCTGTAGCAGATCACTGTTCTCAGTGGTCACCTGGATTAGAGCAGAACAATACCTAACACATTGCATATAATGGGATGCATTTGGTTTCCATTCTGGACAACATAATTCTTTTTTGCGGAGAAAAAAAATTCCTGCATGCCGATTTCTGTGACGAAGGCTCCGAATGAAGCTTCCAACGCAGATATGAAAATACCTTTAGTCGGGCACAGCGTCATTGCAGCACCGGGGTTGGGGGATGGCACAGACGAGTCGCTCGTTTCATTGTATGCAACAGTAGGATTTTCTAATTAGGGCACGTTCTGACAATCATTTTAGCCTGCGCATCTACATGTTTCCAGCCAAAAAGCAGATCCCATCAGGGAAGCCTAGAAATATCATCTACACATTATTCACTCCCATCTTGACCAGAGGTATGCAGATGAGCCACAGGCAGTAAAACACCTGCCCTTCATGTGCGGCCATTTTTAAAATATTCAACAGGAACTGCAAACTTCTGATAATTGTACATTCATATAAAAACTTCTTTTCTTATTAGTTTGCATCTAATTAATTCTAGAAATGAATTTTCCAGCAGCTTAACATTTTAGCTACTGTTCGACATTACATCCCTTAGCCACTAAATAAATGTACGACAGGAGCAGTCATTTCACCGTTAGAAATGTGAAGAGGAAACCCTCATTTCCATAAACTGCTGCCAGGAAAGTGTAATGATATGCACAAGTTCAGATGGATTTTTTTTTCCTTTAGCAAAATGCACATGGTGAGGAATACAAAACACAAAGAGTGCCCAGCGCCGAACACCAGGGCATGCAGCAACGCCGTGGAGGAAAATGCCTACAGAGGAGAAAATGAGTTTAACTTAAATAAACAGCTTAAGTGGGGAACCCTTTTATTCACAGACTCAATACTGATAGTTACTGAAATCTAGCGTGACATTATGATAATGAACATGACTGAAATGTCTGTGCGCTGCAGACAGGAACTGCTCATCCGCAATATACAGAGCATCGCCATAGTCATGCACGGTAATAATGATGATTCGGCTCAGTTATCTGCATTTAGACATGTGGCATGACAGTTTAAAAACCATTTTATGACAGTAAAAGGTACATTCTCATCAGTTTGCCTACTAAAAAAATGAAATCAAAAACAAAAAAAAAACAAAAAACACACAAATGAGAGCAAATACGTCACAAGACACTGTTGCCGATCCAGTGCTTCAATATGGCGATACTGCCTTCCGGTTTTTACCTGGCACCGAGCAGTGGAATCAGAAAATAATGTTTCATAGAGGACATTCATTCGTTGTAACACTGTTTCTGGAAAGGTACTGGAGGAGGTTTGTATCTCCCACAGAATTCTTATATGGGTGAGGTAAAAGAATACAGAAAATCTGGGTTGCTTCAGCAGTGTAGTTTGCTGAGGCTATTTTACCAAAGCCGTTTGATGGGCTGGATTTCTATGGAATGGCAGGTAGTTGGACATGCCATTCCCTCCCCACTCCACTACACCACTTTCCCCTAGCCTAAGGCAACCAAGGTGTAGCTACTAGCCTAATTAGGCTGGGGATAAGAGTCTGAGAGTATCATTGTAAGGGTTTATGCACACAAACCTATCCCAAACCCCCCCCCCGTTCCAGTTTTTTTTTTTTGGCCGGAATGTGGAACCACTTTTCTGGGGCCGAAAAAAAATGTAAATGACTCAAAGTGTGCATAACCTGTCTATGTCTGTTCCACAAAAAAATAAATGTCCTATTGTCTGCAAGGACAGGACTGTTCTATTAGGGGTTGACCCTTCTGTTTTGCAAAATGCACATAGCTGATATTCGTGTTTCGCGGATCCACAATTTGTGTACATTCACACAACCCTATACGGCAAAGCCTGGAAACTAACTTGCCTGCTATGAAAGCCTGATATACTATGTGTTTAGTTAGCACCCAGACAGGTAGGCATTTTTTACCAAAGTGCGTATAAAAGTATGGGCTGCAGTTATTGTTTTGGACTTTTAACCTGTTGAATCCAGTGGAGTCTTATCGCCAACTCCGTCCACAAGTACAAATCCCGACACCATTCATTTCATAGCTTGGCAAAGCTCCTTTGGTCAATTTTTATGATAATCTACACAAAAGAGATACTTTTCTGGACTACAAGTGGCAATATCAACCTGTATCCAACATATACTGAAGTCTGTAGACAGGTGGTATATAATTCTCACAGAAGTTCTACGAGTTGTTTTTTTTCTCCCCTTTTTGGCCTAACGTAAATAACACTTGTGAAAAAAAAAAAACACGTTGCAATAGTATGTAGTAATTTCTTACTCCCACCTTAAAGAGGTTCTCCATGATGTAACAATTGATGACCTATTCCTAGGATAGGCAATCAATATCAGATGAGCAGGGATCTAACAGCCTGGAGTCCTGCTAAATAGTAGTAACTCTTGTGCTGGAAGTACACAGCTCTATCCATTGTGTAATGGACGGCACTGGTTATAACGGTCCCACTGAAGGAATAGGAGTAGCGCAGCAGTAACCATCTTCGTCCAATACACAGTGTAGTTCCAGCACTACGCCCAAACAGCTAATTGGTAGGGGTGTGGCGTACCCGACCCTGCAGATCAGATATCCGTTGTTTAATCTTGGAGAAACCCTTTCACAATATTTAAAATTTTACTATATTCCACATATTTTTTCCCCAAGAACCTACAATTTAACAATACTGCACATATAGAGACAGTCTTTGAATCAAAGTCAGGCATACCTTGGCATCACCATCAGGCAGGAACAGGTAAGCTCCGCTTTTATCCCTGTTGTTTGTAGTACCGTACCAGGTAAACTCCACCTTCACATTATGAATTTTTCCATCTTCCTTTAGTTTCATTTGCTAAAAGAAAGTTTTCATCAGATTAGTGAACAAAGCATTGTAAAGGGTCTTCTACTATGTTCAGAGCCGCTCACTGAATGTGCTTCATTTCATTCGTCTTAAAGTGTGAAGAATGGCAGTCTCAAAATAAGTGGGAGATTTAGGAACAACCATTTAATACCTCACATTGATGCCTTGAATATAAGATTTATCCATTTATATAAAAGGAATACAAAAAGGTAAAAGTAACGTAAAGTTACGTAGAAGGAAATAGTAATCAAGAATTCCTAAAACCTGCAAAGAAAAAAACCCTCACTCATCCATTTGAATGTCCTGCGGCTATGGTTCCTGATACAAAATGGGTCCCCACTGGGCATGCAGGAGTTATGTGGCAATCATTGTACACCTAACCTCTGCATCCAAGCACTGGCCTCAGCGGTCACATGCTATGACATAACACCTATGACACTTTCTGCCAATGAAGCTGTGTGAGGTTACAGGACAAATTATATACTTTATTGATACCATTGTGCAATACATAGGACCTTTTGATAATTTTTTATAAAAAGGAGAGGTGATCTACAAAAAGTCTGGCATTTGTTTTTTTTTGGCATTCACCACGAGGACTAAATAGGATATTTTAATAGATAGGGTCATTAAACGGAAGCTGAGCTGCAGAAAGGTAGCATAGCGACTACACCGTGGATGAAGCTTCCTTTCTCTGGTCCTATCCACAGCAGCTGCTCAGAACAGCTGATCAGTGGGGGTGCTGGGTATCACACGGCCTTTGTTTTGGTCCGCATCCGAGCCACCGTTTTGGCGGCTCGGATGCGGACCCATTCACTTCAATGGGGCCTCAAAAGATGCGGACAGCACTCCGTGTTCTGTCCGCATCCGTTCCGTGGCCCCGCTACGAAAATATAACATGTCCTATTCTTGTCCGCGCTTTGCGGACAATAGGCATTTATATTAAAGGCAGTCTGTGCCGTTCCGCAAAATGAGGAACGCGCACAGACGCCATCCGTGTTTTGCGGACCACAAAACACACCACGGTTGTGGTAAATTGCACCAGTCAGATATTAAATGACCTATCCTAGGTCATCAATATCTAATCTAGAACCTGGAAAACCCAGGTGGCCTGGGAAGGTATGGGCTGGAACAGAAAACAAAAAAAACTAATAAGGCTAGTTTCACACTAGTGTTCAGAGATCTGGCCTTCTGGATCTAGCATTACCGGATGCTGCCTTAATGCCTGCCGTTTAAATTAACTACAATGGGGACCAGCAGAGATCCAGCAGCAACCCAAATCCTGGGACAGCCTCCTGGATCTGTGAACGCTAAGCCTAAGAAACTGGGATTTCTTATTTTATATAAATAAAACATCCTAATATTCACCAACAAAATGTTTAATTATGTAGACATGTACATGCTTCTTACCTCCAGTAACCCAGAGGTCTGTGAAAACCAAAGCTTTAAATATGAATTCTCTATCGTTAAGTCGGTAACAATGTTATCCAGCTCATTTATTTGGAAGACGTTGTCAGACAGGACTTTGTTACTGCGGCCCCTGGTAAAGACAGTGTATTCGGATTTTACAGACTCTGCGTTGTCAGCTTCCACAAGCTGGTAGACAGCTAGGCCAAGGGGTGGCAAGTGTGCCAGAAACGAGACCTAAAAGGCAGAATTGTGGAGATAAAATGAAAACTTGCACTAGGAAAAGTCAGAGGGAACCTGACCATGAAGATACTATCCAATCTACTGACAACATGTTCTAGAGCAGAGGAGACCAATACATAATTTTGTGGGGAAAAGTTCTTTATTACTTGCTGGTTATTTATATGAAATCTCCATACTTTAAAGTAGGACCTCCCATTGAATTAATAAGTGCAAAACAAGCAGGAATTTCAACCAATACGTTATACTGAATATTTCCCTATAAAACTGCTCAGCTACTGGTGCTCTATTAAACATGCTGCCAACACATAAGATACCATGTTCGTGAGACATTCCCTTTAAGACACAATATGGTTTTACATAATAAATACCCATTTTAGCTTGGGGCTACAGATATTGATGTCTCTGGCTAGTCATCAATATCAGATTGGTGGGGGTCCAACAACTGTCACCCTCACCCATCAGCTGATTCAGGGCTGCCACAGTGCCAGAAGCTGTACAGTGTATGGAGAAGGAGGCAGAGAGCGCCATGCACTGTCAAGTGGCCATGTCGAGGTACTGCCACTCAGCTATCATCCAAGAGAATGGATGCTGAGCTTCAGTGTGCCGAAGCCGGAAAGTACACAGGGTATAAAACCTTCTGCTTTCGCTCTGTACACAGCTACCAGCACTGCAGTAGCCCAAAATAGCAGATTTGTGGGGGCGCCAAGTTTTGGACCCCCACTGATCAGATTAGCTAACTTGAGGATAGCTTATCAATATCTGTAGCATGGATAACCCCTTTGATGTAAGGTAGATGGGTGAAAAAACCCCTGAAAGAAATCAGAGCAAGGTGACTTGCTAGCTTGGTGTTGCCGTATGTCTTTGAACCCAACAGTAGTAAGGCTATAACAGTGTATTGTGTAAGATTTCTATCTTTCTTCTGGGATTTGTTCCATTTTTGCAAACAGAGAAAAAATACATATGTAAATGGACTACCCTGAAAGCAAATATCTTAGGGTGACATACAACATAAAGACATCCGTCATCTATTAACGCCAGTTGATATGAAGCAGTATTTCTAGGATACATACAGTTTCCACATAAAAAACAAAATGAACAACTGAGATATATGTTTCTACTACTGAAAAAACAGGCTGTATAATGACAATAATGGCAACATATTGTGTTCCACCATTTTACATGAAGGACTGCTAAATATCTGATCGTCATTACAAGGGCATGAATACACAGGAAGACAATAGAACTCCAGAATTTAGAAATGTAGAAATATGCTAACCAGTACCTGGTAAGTGTCGGGTGAAATCACTGTTGCGCCATCCCATACTGCACTAATTTGGGATTTCACAGCTTTTCCTGCAGCATTTAGGACTTTAGTTTTTGGCGAACTAACATAAACAGAAACCATAGAGGTACGTTCTTGCTCCAGTGGGTTATACATGACAAAAGACCTGTAAATAAGTGAAAAAAAGTATTAAAAAAAAACAAACAAAAAAACATTGAATACACATAAAATACTTACATATTTGCAAATAGCCACAAATCAGCATGTCATTTATCGTACTTGATTTTGTATATGTGGCAGAGGAACCTTTTAGGCCCCCCTTAGGCTGTACCCGTTGCAACAACAAACTCTGTAACATCCCACAGTTATGCCCTTAGAGTAGTTAATACATAGGTCTGAAAAAAAATTAAAAATCTTAAAGGGGTTGTCTTATATCACCGTTACAAAGGCGAGATGAGACTACGCCTTGACCACCATGTAGCTAGGAAACAGGGGAGCGGGCTGGCGCTTCGCTGGTTCAGTTGCACCCATTGCAGTGTATGAGAACTACAGAAACAGCATAGCAGAGCAATCTAAGTGGTCTCTGATCTAAGGAAACATAGCTTGCTGTGCTCTGCTGTTTCTATAGTTATCATGCACTGCAATGGGTGCTACTGAAATGGTGGCGCACTGACCAGCTCCAATAATTTCCGACCACCCGTTTGTTTGAGCTTCATAATGGCGAGGATGAGACAACCCCTCAAAATTTTAGCGTTTCTTTAGAGTTTGCTCCACCACCAACACTCATCTCCTATCCACAGGATGGGGGATAAGTGTCTGATCAGCACAGGTCTGACCACTGTGATCCCAAACAATTGCTAGAATGGAGGGTCCTGTGTTCCCCCGCTTAAAAACTGGAGGTCACACATGGATAATGCAACTCCATTCAACTCTACTGGACTGTTGGGGATAGCTGGAGCACAAAGGGCATAACAGTTTGGTGGGCCAACACCTTTAACTCCTGTCACATTAAACAGAAAGTTCCATTTGCAGGTAGCATGCTATAGAGCAGGAGGAGCAGAGCAGATCGATATCCAATTTTGTGGGAAAAGATTCATTATAACTAGGGATGAGCGAATCCAAGTCGCTTCACATAAAACTTTGTTAGAATACTGTACAGAGTGAGTGCTTCGTACAGTATTAGAATGTATTGGCTCCGATGAGCCGAAGTTATTACTTTGCGGAGTCTCGCGAGTCTTTGGGTAATAACTTCAGAAATTAATTTCTACTGTTAAAAACCTTTTACCGAACTGGGGTTTGGTTCCAACGTACCTAAGGTACCAGTATTCTAACAGTTTTGTGCAAATCGACTTTGGATGTTTCATCCGAAGTCGATTCGCTTATACCCAATTATAACTTCCTACTCCTAAGTCCAGTGGGGGTCCTACTCAGTGACAGTTATCTCTGTATACCTACTGATACAAGGGAGGCCATCAATCACTGATAGTACCACCCGCTGGACTCCTAAGCCCAGAATGAGCAGGAATTAAAATAAAACAATTGCAAGTTACACTGAATATTTTCCCAAATTACTATACAATAATTGCACTCGAGCAGCGAGACATTTAAAAGGCGAGTAATGTTTTATTTTATACAGGTTCCTACTCTTTTAAATAAATCTCAGGCAACTCCTTTAACCTCTCAAGGACACAGGGTGTACCTGTACGTTCTGATGTCCGAGTCCGAGTCCTGTGTATTTCCGATCACCGCTGCGCGGTGGAAGGTGATCGGTACGCAGTGCCTTCTGAAATTATTCAGCAGGCACTCTGTGACAATGCCGAGGGGGGTCCTGTGACCCCCCCCCGTATCGGCGATCGCAGCAAACCGCAGGTCAATTCAGACCTGCGGTTTACTGCGTTTCCGGGTCTCCGGTGAACAGATAACCCGGAATAGGATGGTGACCGGTGGTGTGATAATAGACCACCAATCACCATCCCTAGATCCTGAGAGGTGGCGGTGACATCACTTCTCAGGATTGCTTCCTATTGGCTGGGAAGGCGGGTGGGCATTAACTTCCCCCAGCTCTGCTCTCCTCCTCCACATTGCTTCCGTGGAGAGAGGAGCCCTTCCGTCCACCTGAGCCCAGCACCCCCACGTGAGCCACTCAAAGTTCGCAGGGAAAGGTAAGATAAGGCAGGGATAGTTTTAGGGAAAAAAAAAAAAGTTTTATTTTTGGGCTTCACCCTTATCGGGTGTCTGGGGTCCACAGCACACTCAGCTTTCAAGGGGAGACTCCTTTTCCGCCAGTATGTTCCCTCTAAGCGGGCGAGGTATGGCGTGAAGCTGTACAAACTTTGAGAGAGTACCTCAGGGTACACTTACATGTTTCGTGTGTACGAGGGGCGAGATTCCCGTATTGAACCCCCAGAATGTCCCCCCACTGTGGGTGTTAGCGGGAAACTTGTGTGGGACCTTATGCACCCACTGCTAGATAAGGGTTACCACCTGTACGTGGATAACTTTTATACTAGTATCCCCTTGTTCTAGTCCCTCGCCGCCAGATACACGTCCGCTTGTGGGACTGAGCAGAAAAATCAACGCGGCCTTCCTACCCACCCCCTCCAGGTACCTATCCCCAGGGGTAAGACCCATGCCCTTACCAGTGGAAACCCGTTGCTGGTCAGATATAAGGACAAGAGGGATGTCCTTGTACTGTCCACAATTCACAGTAACAGCATCACCCCTGTCCATGTGCGAGGTACCGCAGCAACGGTCCTCAAGCCCGATTGTATCGTGGACTACAATCGGAATATAGAAACATAGAATGTGTCGGCAGATAAGAACCATTTGGCCCATCTAGTCTGCCCAATATACTGAATACTATGGATAGCCCCCGGCCCTTATCTTATATGAAGGATGGCCTTATGCCTATCCCATGCATGCTTAAACCCCTTCACTGTATTTGCAGCTACCACTTCTGCAGGAAGGCTATTCCATGCATCCACTACTCTCTCAGTAAAGTAATACTTCCTTATATTACTTTTAAACCTTTGCCCCTCTAATTTAAAACTGTGTCCTCTTGTGGTAGTTTTTCTTCTTTTAAATATGCTCTCCTCCTTTACCGAGTTGATTCCCTTTATGTATTTAAAAGTTTCTATCATATCCCCTCTGTCTCTTCTTTCTTCCAAGCTATACATATTAAGGTCCTTTAACCTTTCCTGGTAAGTTTTATCCTGCAATCCATGTACTAGTTTAGTAGCTCTTCTCTGAACTCTCTCTAGAGTATCTATATCCTTCTGGAGATATGGCCTCCAGTACTGCGCACAATACTCCAAGTGAGGTCTCACCAGTGTTCTGTACAGCGGCATAAGCACTTCACTCTTTCTACTGCTTATACCTCTCCCTATACATCCAAGCATTCTGCTGGCATTTCGTGCTGCTCTATTACATTGTCTTCCCACCTTTAAGTCTTCTGAAATAATTACTCCTAAATCCCTTTCCTCAGATACTGAGGTCAGGACTGTGTCAAATATTCTATATTCGGCCCTTGGGTTTTTACGCCCCAGGTGCATTATCTTGCACTTATCCACATTAAATTTCAGTTTCCAGAGTTCTGACCATTCTTCTAGTTTTCCTAAATCCTTTTCCATTTGGCGTTTCCCTCCAGGAACATCAACCCTGTTACATATCTTTGTGTCATCAGCCCATATAACGCCATGCGCAAAACCTGGGCATGGTACAAAAAAGTTGCGGTCTACTTGGTACAGGTTGCCTTGTACAACTCTTTTGTGCTGTCCTGGAGCGCTGGCAACACAGGGAAATTCCTGCAGTTCTATGAGGCAGTCCTCAAGGCCCTGATCTTTTGTGACCAGGAAAGAGCAGGCCGGAGTACCTCGGTAACTGGAGGCGCCCGGATCGTCCCTGGCCAACACCTTCAAGGTGTGGTCCCCATACTGGAAAGAAGGGTTGGTCCCCAAGAAAGTGCAGAGTGCGTCACAGGAGGGGAATATGGAAAGACACCACCTCTCAATGTGACACGTGCCCCGATCATCCGGGCCTCTGCATTGACGGTTGCTTCAGGGAGTACCACACTTCCATGGAGTACTAAATTTATAATCCCTTTCCCCAATTTTAATTCTATTTGGTCACAGACAATCGCCCAGGAAAAAAAAAGGTTTATATATATATTTTTTTGACGGTGTTCATCTGAGGGGTTAGGTCATGTGGTATTTTTATAGTTCTTATGGATGCGGCGATACCGAATATGTATACTTATTTATTTTAGTTTTACAAAATATCATTTTTGAAAAAAATAAATAAATAAATAAGTATACATATTAGGTATTGCCGCATCCGTAAGAACTATAAAAATACCACATGACCTAACCCCTCAGATGAACAGAGTCAAAAAAACAAAACAAAAACAAAAAACTGTAAAGAATGTTTTTTTTCTTTTACACAGTTAATTTTTTTTACTGTGTTCATCTGACGGGTTGGGTCATGTGTTAAATTTTATAGAGCAGATTTTTATGGACGCGACAATACCTATTATGTCTACTTTTTTTAAAATTTATTTCGGTTTTACACTAATATCCTTAAAAAAAAACAAAAAAAAAAAACACCTTTTAGTATCTCAGTCTGAGTCAGTTTTATTTTTTTATATTTTTTTTGCCGATTGTCTTAGGTAGGGTCTCATTTTTTGTGGGATGAGAGGATGGTTTTATTGGCACTATTTTGGGGTGCATATGACTTTTTGATCGCTTGCTATTAGGCTCCATTCACACGTCCGCAAAATGTGTCTGCATCCTTTCCGCAATTTTGCGGAAAGGGTGCGGACCCATTCATTCTCTATGGGGACGGAATGTGCTGTCCGCATCCACATTTGCGGATCCGTACTTCCGCATCCGTGCTTCCATTTCCGCAAAAAAATAGAACATGTCCTATTCTTGTCCGCAATTGCGGACAAGAACAGGCATATTCTATTATGTCGGCAATGTGCGGTCCGCAAAATGCGGAATGCACATTGCTGCTTTCCGTGTTTTGCGGATCCGTGTCTCCGTGTATCCGCAAAACACATTGCGGACGTGTGAATGGAGCCTTACACTTTTTGTGATGTAAGGTGACCAAAAAATAAAAACAGTAGTTTACGACCACATATGGGGTGTTTCTATAAACTACAGAATCAGGGCAATAAATATTGAGTTTTGTTTGGCTGTTAACACTTGCTTTTTTACTGGAAAAAAAATTATTGATATGGAAAATTTGCCCAAAAAATTTAAATTCTGAAATTTAATCTCCATTTGCCAATAACGCTTGTGGAACACCTAAAAGGTTAACAAAGTTTGTAAAATCAGTTTTGAATACCTTGAGGGATGTAGTTTCCAAAATAGGGTCATTTTTGGGTGGTTTCTATTATGTAAGCCTCACAAAGTGACTTCAGACCTGAACTGGTCCTTAAAAAGTGGGTTTTGGAAAATTCAAGAAAAATTTCAAGGTTTGCTTCTAAACTTCTAAGCCTTGTAACATCCCTAAAAAAATAAAATGGTATTCCCAAAATGATCCAAACATGAAGAAGACATATGGGTAATGTAAATTAATAACTATTTTTGGAGGTATTACTATGTATTATAGAAGTAGAGAAATTGAAACTTGGAAATTTTTTCAAAATTTGGTATTTTTTTTAATAAATAAAAATTATTATTTTTTTGCTCCATTTTACCAGTGTCATGAAGTACAATATGTGACGAAAAAAAAACTCTCTCAGAATGGCCTGGATAAGTAAAAGAGTTTTAAAGTTATTTACACATAAAGTGACACTGATCAGATTTGCAAAAAATCGCCTGGTCCTTAAGGTGAAAATGAGCCCGGTCCTTAAGGGGTTAAATATAAGATGTACATAATCCAACGTTTCAAAGCATGAAACGCAAGAGCTACCCTGGTGTATGCCGAAAGTCACACAACTAAATAAAATATGTCAAACTCTGTAATTATATTACATCTTGGAATAATTATATAATTATTAGCTGAACATTTTCTTCTGCGCTGCACTCTGTAAATCATGATGTTACAAGACCCATATACAATGTTAGGACATTAGCTTTTTAATGAAGGGGTAAAGCTTAATCTAGCCAATATACTCACCTTGGGTGCCCAGACACCTTTATGATCGTCTTTTGAGGTAAAGCATCCTGTGCTTTCTGCACATCATCCTGTAATGCACAATTGGAATGAGCTCCGTTAACAGTATTATTACTGAAATAGTATTCCAGTTTCGGTATATAAAGCATTAAAATTATGAAAAATTGTGCAATTTCCAAACATACTTTACCAATTTCTCACTGTTTAAGACCTCGGCTTGTAGTTACTGAATGGGAACTTCCATGGTTTACATTTAGAAGATGAAAATCGGTCTGGGTCCATGTGATGCTCAGGCAGGTACAGCCTGTTACAGAGCAGTTCACCATGAGCTCATTACATGATCAGGACAGATTTCCACCAGATGGAAGTAAACAATGAAGTTTCCCATTCAAACAGGAAGAACATATGTTGAAAAATCTAGACAAACCCAATACAAAAATCTCAAAAAATATTATAAAAGAAAACTATTAAAGAACAAGCTTTATTTGATGAAATCAAACTACTACTATATAGGGATTTACAGGAACTACTGAGAAACATCATACTGCGATACCCCAGTTGACACTTGACCATTGAGCGAGGACGGCACTCTATACCATCAAAACTACATTTAAGTCTAATTGCATTTCTATTATATTGTCTTCTGAAAGTCAAAGTCATCCAGCCATTATATGTGCAAAAAAAACACTTCCTCTATGTAATAAGGGATGGTGCAAAGAGGCATTCAGTAAGGTTTTGTTCACATTTGCAGCAAAGGCTCTGCTATATTTACTGTTAAAATGCTGGACACCTCAGTAGAATCCCGATGGGCCCCGTTCTAAGTCAATGTGGTCCGCCAGGCACTGCGTTTCAGGTTTTAATGAAAACCTGAACACCAGAAGTTTTAACGCTTGCATAAGCGTCAGACATCTGTACAGGCAATTGTACTCTTTACAAAAAGTCTCATGCCTATTTCTTAGCACGAGACTTTCCTTGGCCCAGAGCAATCCTGAATTGGAGCAGCGTGTGTAGTATGTTCAGTTTCAGCTGCCCACTCCATTAATCCTGGTTCAGGTGGTAGGAAATGAGCAGCGCTCACCGCACTGATACAGTACTCTGGATCACCACTGGAGCCTGGCTCTGACTGAAGCGGGGCTTCCACTTTAACAGCCAGGATTGCAGTTCACTTCAATTAACTCCTTATATCAAAGGGTTAACTCAATTTGTAGTATATGGTTTGGCGACTCAAGATACTTAAATAGTTAGGCCTCATGCACACGACCGTGACGTTTTTTGCGGTCCGCAAACTATGGATCTGCAAAAAATGGAAGGCGCCCGTGTTGCCTTCCGCAATTTGTGGAACGGAAAGGGCGCCGGCAATATAAATGCCTATTCTTGTCCGCAAATCTCGGACAAGAATAGGACATGTTATATTTTTTTAGCAGTGCCGCGGAACGGAGCCACGGATGCGGACAGCACACGGAGTGCTGTCCGCATCCTTTACGGCCCCATTGAAATGAATGGGTCCGCATCCAAGCCGCCAAAACGGCAGCTCGGATGCAGACCCAAACAACGGTTGTGTACATGAGGCCTTAACTACAATAAAGATGTCACTAAAAAGTAAGTTTTATTAAATATATGTTAAAACTTGTGTGTGAGGAAAATAATTTCATAAAATCTGACTTGTCCAGCCCCTCAATCAGGGGTACTACACCAAGGGGGGCAGCCAGCCAGCGTGTGGGCACTGCTATCCCCCTGCGGACAAAAAATGAGGTTGGTGAAGGAGGAATCCATGAACTCTTCTGTCAGCTGCGTGTATCTGGACATCAGTCTAAGGCCTCATGCACATGAACGGTCCGCAAATTGCGGATCAGCAAAACACGGAAGCACACAACCGTTGTTCTGGTCCACATCCGAGCCGCAGTTTTTGCGGCTCGGGTGCAGACCCATTCACTCTGTGTGCTGTCCGCATCCGTTGCTCCGTTCCGTGGCCCCGCAAAAAAAATAACAACATGTCCTATTCTTGTCCATTTTGCGGACAAGAATAGTCATTTCTACAATGGGCCGCCTGCTCCGTTCCACAAATTGCGGAAGGCACACGGGCGGCTTCCGTGTTTTGAGGATCCACAATTTGCAGACTGCATAAATGTAACGTTCATGTGCATGAGGCCTTAGACTGATGTCCAGATACACGCAGCCGACAGAAGAGTTCATTGATTCCTCCTTCAACCACCTCATTTTTTGTCCCCAGGGGGATAGCAGTGCCCACACGCTGGCTGGCTGCCCCCCTTGGTGTAGTACCCCATGATTGTTGAGGGACTGGACAAGTCAAATTTTATGAGATTATTTTCCGCACACACAAGTTTTAACATCTATTTAATAAAAGTTACTTTTTAGCGACATCTTTATTGTAGTTTAACTCCTTAGATCAATAGTGACTGCAGCATCTAGGCAGTTGGAGAAACAGTTAGAGGAACAGGGCACCCTCTACCGCCATCAGCCATGGCAGTCAATGGTCTAACAAACACCCCCAGGTCTGACATGACTGTATGTCTATTAGACTAGTGTTCGTCAACTCCAGTCCTCAGGGCCCACCTACCGGTCATGATTTGAGAATATCCCACAGAATAAATACCTGCGGTGAGTCCTGATACACTGACACTAATTCTATCACCTGCTCAATACAAAGGAAATCCTGAAAACACGACAGGCAGGAACACAGCATTAGGACCCTTTCACACAAGCGAGTTTTCCGCGCCGGTGCAATGCGTGATGTGAATGCATAGCACCCGCACTGAATCCTAACCCTTTCATTTCAATGTGTTTTTTTTCACGCATCAGTTCTGTGTTGCGTGAAAAACGCAGCATGTTCTATATTCAGCATTTTTCACGCAGCTCTGGCCCCTTAGAAGTGAATGGGGCTTCAGTGAAAAACGCATTGCGACGATTGCTAGGAGATGTTGTTGTTAAATCTTCACGCGCGTGAAAAACGCATCAAAACACATTGCAATTGCGCTGAAAAAAACTGAACAACTGAACGCAATTGCAGACAAAACTGGAAGAACCTTGCTTGCAAAATGGTGTGAGTCTCACTGAACGCACCCTAAACGCATCTGGACCTAATCTGTGACGCTCGTGTGAAAGAAGCCTTAGACTGTGCAGCAAACACAACCTAATAGGCTACAATGCATTGGTATACAAGATGTATCACTGCATTATAAAACCAATGTTCCCCAGTGAGTAAAAAATTATTAAAAGGTTTATGTTTATTTGGAAAAAAAAACATTTTATCGGTAAAAAAGTGGTTTTATTTGGTAAATGGGTTTAAAAAAAAAAACATATATAAACACATTATTTAAACTGTCCTGTGAAGAACGTCACAAAACAAAAAAAAGTTTGTTTTTTAAACTTTTTTCAATCCCCCCCCAACCAAGATAATAAAGTCTTAGTTGGCTACAGCAGAGCAATAATAAATGAATTTTGTAAAAAAAAGTCACAAAAAACACAAAGCTACATATTTGCTAAAAAGTGCGACTTCTGCTCAGCACCGATATGAACCAAGCACTGAGAGAGTGGGAAAGACTAAGAATACCTTATGAACTCTGAATCACAAGATGCTAGCAAGCAAAAAAATATGACGACATGTTAACCCACCATAATGAAAAACGGCGATGATGGATTATAGATGTAGGCTCCTTTATCCTTAAGAATAAGAACATGTGTAGCATCTACGATCACCTTCTTCAGGTTCATCAGCGAATGGTAAAGCCTACAGAGCAAAAGTTGCAATTGCAATTAATATATGTAAATGAGCTACACAAGTAGATCTACATAAGTATACAGAATACAGATAGGTCGCTCTTCCTTTTGGCGGAGTCTTTGGTTTGGCTGCATAAGCCAATTAAAAAAATAATACAGTAAATGAATAGTAAAAGAGCTTCAGGGAACATAAAATATGCAGATTTCCCATGAGACAGGCATAAATTACACATTTTTATACACAGGTAAATAAAGAATCATAGTCAACAAGGGGACAAAAAAATACTTACTACTTAAAGGGAACCTGTCATCAACTTTATGCTAACCTCACTGAGGGCAGCATAAATTAGTGACAGAAATGCTGATTTCAGCGGTGTGTGACTCATGAGCCAAAAGTAAGTGGTTGCCGAGAATTGTCATCATAATCATTGCAGCCCAGGCCTTGAAAAGAGTCAAATCTACTTGAGAAGAGTCCTGGTTATTCCTAATCTCCTGCTCTCTCACCCATCTGCTGATGATTGGCAGTTCTCTACTAGAGAGAAAGGGAGAAAACTAGGTAGAAGACTGTCCGTCATCAGCAGCAGGAGAGCAGGAGATTATGGATAACCAGGACTCTTCTCAGGTGGCCTTGACTCTTTTCCAGGCCCAGTCTGCAATGATTGTGATGCTGGTTCTCGGCAAGCACTTACTTTTAACTTTTAAATGACAGATCGCTGAAATCAACTCACCTGTCTCTACTTTATTCTGCCGTTAGTATGGACAGCATAAAGGCGATGACAGGTTCCCTTTAAAGGGAATCTATCACCATGATTTTAGACTATTATCTGCAGTCATACATGACATATGCCCCATTCCTCTGCTGTCAGCACTCAGCGGTGATGAAACACACAGTTCGGACTGCTGTTCAGTGCTAACATAATGGACAGGACTCATGCGCATGCACAGCAGTCCCCACCAGGTATGTCAGTGCAGCTTTAAAGGCCGACAGGAGGGGAATGGGGGCAGTAGAAAAGTAAAAAGTAACAATCTGCTACTCATGTATTACTGCAGATAAATAGTCCAAAATTGTGGTGACAGATTCCCTTTAAATCATTCTAACGAAACCAATACTTAAGACATTATCTTTGGAAGCACATATAAAGGAAGGGAAATAAGACAGGTAGGTAAAAGGCCAGTCAGGTTTCCTGGAGTAGCTGTCACATTTTTTATTATTCACAATTATGCCTGAAATCTACATCCGCTCCTAGCTGGCATAGATTTCTGCTCTGCCACATGGAGAGCATGAGATGTGCCATGTGAGGCATGCCCACTTAATTGTGGTGCATCTGATGACAATGGACAGATTAAAGCCGGAACATGAAACGCCATTCTTAATATTCCCCCTAGGTTTTCGCTATCAGCTAGGCACTTTCACACTGCATACCTTAGCATCCCTATTAGAGCTGAAATAACTGAACATTCTGCAACGGAAGTCAAAATCAAGGTATGACAGCTGTAACATGATGTCATGTATGGGGCATTTTTAGCTCTGGTTAACCATAGTGAGAATACTTCAGTGCAGTAACAATTCTGGAGTATCTATTCTCACGCCTATGTTGCACCATTCCTCTATTAAACCCTTAGCCACCACTGCCTTGTAACATCATCACAGTCCTCATCTTGAACAATACTCTGTCCAATATGGTCAATTTTTAGTCCTTAGATGCACAAAGCTTTGAATTGCATGAGAGGTTACAACAAAATGACAACTGCATTCCCACAAGGGCAGGTATTCATTATTGCATGGAAAAAAGGAGAATACAGGATTAGGGTTGTTGGAATACCAAAATTTGGATTCGATTTCGATACCATAAAAAAGTATTGCGATACTTAATACCACGTGAAAAAAAGAAAAACGCCAAAAAAGCCACGTGCATTCTGCATAAAAAAAAAAAAAAGCCAAATCGCGCAGTTTATTTTTATTTTTTTTTCTGATCCGGCGTTCACCACATAGGAGATTTTTTTTATATTTTAATAGTTTGGACTTTTTGGATGTGGTAATATGTGATATAAAATATATAAACAATAAATAAATATGTAAAATTGGGAAAGGGGGTGATATATACTTTTTTTTTTTTTACTTTTTATTTAATAACCATTTCCTCTTAGGGGCCAGAATCTGGGATCTTTTAATCCCTTGTCCTATTCACATCCGTGTTGTATTGCGGATCCGCAATACACCCGGCCGGCACCCCCTATAGAACTGCCTATTCTTGTCTGCAATTGCAGACAACAATAGGATATGTTCTATTTTTTTGCGGAGCTGCGGCCCGGAAGTTTGGGGCCGCGCTCCGGAAATGCGGATGCGAAGAGCACATAGTGTGCTCTCCACATCTCTTCCGGCCCCATAGAGAATGAATGGGTCAGCACCCGTTCCAGATATTGCGGAACGGATGCGGACGTGTGAATGGACCCTAATAGAGCTCCATTGCTGTGCACACAGCAGCAGGGAGATTACCATGGCAGCAAGGGCTTCAGTAGTGTCCTGGCTGCCATGGTAACCGATCGGAGCCCCAGGATTTCACTGCTGTGACTCCTCCTCCCCTGTGCTGCTGAGGGAACATGAGCGAGCTGACAGCAGCGCGCTCCATGTTCTCTGATGCTATGCTGCGCAGTAGGGCAGCCTAGTATCGATAAATGTCAAATCCCGTTATTGTATGGATACCGGGAGAAAAGTATCGGTATTTCGATAACCGCAACAACCCTATCCAGGATTTGCATTTGTGTTCAAGTAAAGCTTACTGCCAAATTAGAAATCAGCGAGGGCTAGTAGTTTTACCACAGCTGGAGTGACGGAGGTTAGCAATCATAGGATTAGGGCATGTATTTAAAGACACTGGCACATTATATAGCCTGATGATGATTTGAAGGAAAGGGCCACTACATCCCCCCATAGTCTCATTAAAAGGTAGGTTGACACATATCAATATTGGGCCAGATTTTCGGGAACAAACGTTCCTGCAAATGCTAAAGGTGCAGCCGATCACCTGATGAACGAGCAAAACCTTTGTTCGTGCAGACAAGTAAATCATCATCTCTGGGCAGCAGATTTTGGTGTCTAAACCGCGATCTGCAACCCAGAAACAATGCAGATGTATGAGGATGAGCGATGGCAGTAGTGAACCAGTATTCCCATACTGTGGAGGTGATCGCTGCATGTAAATTCGGCTTCCCCTCTGCATGTGAAAACCCACCTTTAGGAGGCGCATAAATCTTGGAAATGAGCTAGTGTGGGGTAGATCCCAAGAAAGACGCAGTAAGTGGCTTAGAGACGGAGCCCCAAAAAGGCAATTACAAATGTGGACAGTGCTCATTCTGTAAAATTATGCATAATGTCCGAATGCTGCAGACAGGAGCAGTGTAACATGTGGTGTCTAATGTGGGCATACGTTGCACAGATGGTCACGTTCACTGTGTTTAGCCCTTGTGGGTTATTTAATATAGGACAGACTATTTGTTCGTGTACGTGAACATTTCTACTCTACCATTACAGGAAACGGAGCCTCCAGACTAATCTGCCCAGTGCAGGAAATCCCACTTTGTTGAGTTTTGCAGAACATTTTCACCTATGAATGGCCAGGACAGATCTACTAAATTGCTACAATCCAAAGCTACCGTATCTGGATAATTAAAGCTGAAGAACTAGGGAAACTAGGATTAAACAATGGGAATGATTTGTCATAATTTCTTTAGTGATCCTTTTAATGTGTATAAATTGGTATATTTTAACACGCGTTTTCTAACTTGTTTGTAGCAGACACTTGATATGCCAAATTGGCATGCTGGCGGATTAGAGCACATGCGTGTAATCCCCCATCAGGCCTTGAGAAAGTGTCACGGATGCAAAATGACCATAAGCTGAACACTGTCTGTATATTGCTCTGCACATCAACACTTTTCAATAAAAGACAGCCACGAGAATGTCGGTCAATGCCTTTTCTTTTCTGGACCAGTCTATTATTCCTTCTAGAAGTTTATTAAAGTATAATCAGCAGGTCCAACTGTACCCCTGAACAGTTTAACACCATGCAATCAGTGCTGCCAGTGGCAGACCCCAACTGATAACACCCAAGTGGACCTTTCCTGCAGACAATTCATAGAGGAATGGCAAGACACAGAGCCGTAAGAATAGCGGTCTCAGAATGGTTATTGCATGGGGAATGCAAGTAGTTACTGAATGAGATGTGTCAGGAGGTGTCATTATAGGCAAGGTTGCTATTAAATCACAAAGATAAAGCGGACCTCCGACACTATGAGAAGACTTTACCTGGTGCCATAATCCACCACTACCCATTCTTTAGCTGTCCCAGTGATCGCATCATGGTGCTGGAAAAGTCCTAAATTCCTCCTGGCTTCTGTCAGTAATTTGTAATGCTCTCCTGATGGGAACGCCTTTAGTTTGCTGCTTCTTTGAGTATGTACTTGTGCTAATGAATAAAGTATCTCAGCAGATCTGAAAATGAAAACAAAGTGGATTACGATAATTCAATTACAGTCACACAAACCCGAACTGCACTATCCGAGTAGCTCGACTGAAAAGTGGTTATGAGTCAAGTTTAGGAAGTTATTATAAAGAACATATAAATCTGTTATTCTACTGCACGATATAACATTTACATCTGTGAAAGGAGCAGCATGCAGATGAAGCGCTGTGCATGTTCAAACCGTGTTTGAATTCAATAACTTAGAAAGGATGGTCTCCATTATTGTCTGCTTTCACATCTGCGCTTTGTATTAAGAGCAGAAGAACGAAAATAACAGAAGTGCCGGATTTGGCAAATAACTGACAGAAAACGGAGCCCGACTATAATAGAATCTGTTCGGTTTAAATTTGGGAGAGCATTTTTTGATGGATTCTGTAATGGAGGCTCTGAAAGCAGATGTGAACATAGCCTTAGAGCAGTGGTTCTCAACCTTTCTAAAGCCGTGACCCCTTAATACAGTTCCTCATGTTGTGGTGACCCCCAACCATTACATTTTTTTCCTTGCTACGTCATAACTAATTTTGCTACTGTTATGATGACCCACCAAAAACACGCACAGACACCAATAAACCAAATGTTAATTCAAATACACAAGTATTCATTCATAACCACAGAACTTTAGCATAAATACAAAATATTTGTAAGCCAAATAAATAACTTTAAAATAAATAATAAACAACAAATACCCCCTAAAAAATAAATCAGTGGTGCGCACAGTACCCCCCCCCCCAAAAAAAAAAATAAAAAAAAATCAGTGGTGCTCAGGGTACCCCTCAAATAAATAAATCAGTGGTGCTTCAAGTCCCCCCCAAATAAATAAATCAGAAGTGCTCAGGGTCCCCCAAATAAATAAATCAGCGGGGCTTCAGGTCTCCCCCAAATAAATAAATCAGCGGGGCTTCAGGTCTCCCCCAAATAAATAAATCAGCGGGGCTTCAGGTCTCCCCCAAATAAATCAGCGGTGCTTCATGTCCCCCCAAATAAATTAAGCCTTGCTCAGCCAAATAATTAAAATAAAATTAGCCAGGCTCAATTAATCATTGGTGGCAGTGGTGCTCAGCGGCGGTGTCATTAACGAAAAAACTCGAACCTCAGCAGACAGGCGGCCCGACTTACCCGTCCAGCCGTCAGGCTCCTTCAAGCACAGGCAGTGATAGGACATCACTTCCTGTGCGCGAGGATAAGGGGCCGCTGCCGTTGTGCGGGCGACCCACAATAGGAATCCTCAGGCGACCCCCCGGAAAGGGCCGATCGACCCCCAAAGGGGTCGCGACCCCTAGGTTGAGAACCGCTGCCTTAGAGGGACACAGGTTTCCGACCACATTACATCTTCTAAAAATATGTGTCCATACGGGAAGCCTAAATGATCAAGGTCCATTAATATTTTGCAGGACTTACTATATTACAAATTCCACTTTTAGCAACTCATCTAGGCCTCTTTGGATGGTTTGAGAGGCATACTCAAAGTATATAACCATTCTGGCTATACAGCAGCTACAAAATCATACAAGGGCATAGACAAACTAACAAACGTGACTCCCTGTAAAGTGGAACAAAGGGCCGGGAGACCTGTGGAAAAATTCCTGCAATGTAACTAAAAACTCAAGTGTCCCCAATACACTGGGCAGAGGACATCTGTACTTTAGGTCAATAACATTATACGGATAGTGTTAATACCAGCATGCACAAAATGCATCCTCTGCACTGGAAGAATAAGCACTTTTTAAGTCAAAATGTATAAAGCTGGCATTACATATGAGATGAGTTGGCTGGAATAGGCGATTTTGCCCATTTCAGTCGATTTCGGTTTAAAAAAAACTAATGCGAACATTTGGAATGACTGACTCTTATCCACTGAAAATATAAAATCACCATGATGGAAAAATGTGGCCGTTGTTGGCCAAAACTGCATGCTTGATCGGCTGAATTTGGCTAATCGTTTTACAAAATCACTTGTACAACTGATCCCACAGACTACTGATCTTCCACTATGTGACCAATCATGGCCTCCGGTATAATCAGCTAAAGATATGCGTGTACCAGATAAGATGCACCTCTTTACTGTATAGACACTTATTCACAGCCTTCATACACCATAAATACTCAGTGGAACATGAAAATATTTTTGTTCTGGTGTTAAATTCTAGGTTATACCCACTCTTTATATTGTTATTGTTTATATAAAAAAATGTAAACAATAACCCAAGTTACTGTATTTTTCGCCGCATAAGACACACTTTTTTGCCCCCAGAGTGGGGGGAAACGTCAGTGAGTCTTATGGGGTGAATACTAATGACAGCTTCCATTACAGAATAGCTGATTAGTGCAGGAGAACCGGGAAGCAGCGAATGCAGCTCTCCTCAGGCTATGTACTTACCACTTCCTGGTCCTTGGCTGCTCGCTCTGCTGTGACTGCGCACCGGGTGAGGACGTCGAGTCACAGCACAGCACACGGAACAAGAAGAGCGTGGATGTCAGGAGTGGCAGCGTCTGATTGGGGGACCTATGGAGGTCTTAAGAAAAATATTTTTTTCTTATTTTCCTCCTCTAAAACCTAGGTAGGTCTTGTGGACAGGTGCGTCTTATAGGGCAAAAAATTTTACATTTTAATTCAATGAGACAAATCTGATGCCAGACGACCAGCAGAATAAGGACATCAAATTATGTATTTAAAAAATAAAATAAAAATTATATATATCTCAGATTCTATTATGACTTGTAGGTTCAAAGTTTATAAATCGGGGGATGTGCGAATTTCATATTTTGAAGTCCTCTCCTTCAGAACGTAAACCGAACAGATCCGTTATGCAGGCCATAGACTTCTATTCTGACGGAATGAATAACAGAATGCCTCTAAAGGCAGTCCCTCATAGAATTGGGTTATGGTCCGTGGTAACGGAATCCATAACGCAATTCAGTAAATACCACAACACGAACTTCAAAATATGAAATTCGCTCATCCCTATTTATCATTCTATGCTCCGTTATGGACAATGGAATACTGCTGTATATCATTTTCTTTATTTATACAAGTTTGAGCAATTCATGGTCATCCTTAGGCACAACCATTCAAACAGATGGCACTGTGGCAATAAATGCATACTCAACTGAAGTATTCCAACTAGTAAATCAGCATAAAAACTGTTAAACACCACGAAGAACACTTGAAGGTAACATACGTTACTAAAACCTCCCCATAGTTGCCTCTTTTTGAATACTAATGTAATGTCCTTGAGAATTATCCAAGGCTGTGACAGTTCTGACAAGACATATTACGGCTGCTTAAGAAAGCATTTATGAGCTTTGTTCTTTCAGTGCATTATTCATAGAGGCAAATGGGGAATATAATGTTTTCCCTTATTTAAAGACTTTTTTTTTAGTAAGGTATTATTTCAATCAAAATTACAATGAAGCCAAGCTATAATCACAGCTCTGTAATTGTACTTACAGGATTCCCTAATTGAATGTAACGTAAAAAGCAAACAAGTAATAAGTAAATTTTAGTGCAGCAACTTTATTGCATTCTCAATTATACAGAGTTCTATTCATGCTAGAAAAGTCACAGGCAAAGTCCCGATTGTTCATATTAATTATGCTCTTACAGCATATAAAAACATAGTCATTGTAAAAAAAAAATTTCAAGCAATGTAGTAATAACAGGAAAAAGCTCTGCATAGTGCCAATTAGAAGCAGTACCAAACAATATATGGGCAAAGTACATGCCCATCCATACAGATAATGCAGTTACACCTCAGGAAAATGTGTTACGTCGTCATTATGTCTGGGCCTCCTGAAGGCACATTGTTTGCTGGGGATTCACAATTATGCCATTTTATCTGCAAACTCTTACGTGAATGTCTCAATGTTCAAGGGGACCTATGGTTCTAACAAATAAACCTTCATCTTACTTAGGCCTCATGCACACGACCGTTGTTCTGTTCCATTCCGCAAAATGGGGTTCCGTTGTTCCGTGATCCGTTTGTGTGTCTTCCTTTATTTTTGGAGGATCACCAGACATGAAGGAAAGTAAAAAAAAAGTCTAAGTCAAGTTTGCCATGCAGATGATAGGGAAAAAAACTGATGCGGATGACAATCTTGTGTGCCTCCGCGTTTTTTTCACAGTCCCATTGACTTGAATGGGTCCGCGAACCGTTTTCCGTGAAAAAAATAGGACAGGTTATATTTTTTTGACGGACTGGAACCACGGATCAGGGACGCGGATGACAAACGGTGCATTAGCCGAGTTTTCAACGGACACGTTGAAAGTCAATGGGTCCGCAGAAAATCACGAAAAACGGAACGGACACGGAATAAAACAACGGTCGTGTGCATGAGGCCTTACTCAGCTGTCATCTCAAAGACCCCCGCTGTAGCAGTCAGCTAGCTCTATGGACAAGCGGATTTCAGTATTCTCCATGTACACGGCCCATACATAGAGCTAGAGTATGTAAAAAGCAAGACACTCAGGCATAAAAAAAAAAAATAGCAAGAGGAGAGTCATCATAATGCATAGAAGCAATGATGTAAGAAAGTGTAAGTGCATAGAGTCAGTCATGTGCACACCCACCACATATGATTCACATATTGCAAACCGCTCAAGGTGTGCTGTAGTATACTTCGACTATATGGCTATCTTTATGCACTTGCTTGCTTGTTTTAAACAGTTGTCCGACCCCCAACGTAATTGTAATTATGGCCCGAATTTACCCTGTGAACCAGAAAATGCTAGGTCCGTCATCACTTACACCGCTTCAGCCATTCACTGGCCTCAGCAGTCACATGCCATTTGGGGACAGGTCACCGTTGGGTCGAGTGAATGGCTGCGGTGGTGCATAGGGTTACAAATGAGACGTCCCATTTCCAGTCCACAGGGAACTGGAAGCAGTGGAGACAGAACTCTTGATGCTGGAACGGGGAGGTAAGTGCCATTCTTTAGGCAGAGCAGATTTGGGTTAATAACTACAACTGCAGGAGGGAATTGGTGAACCCCTTTAATTACCTTTCCTTATTCCTCAGGCATAATACTATTTATTGATTGTTGACATACATTATAATGAGCTTCTTTCTGAAATGTTTAATTACTATGTGCATGTGATACCAGCAACATAACTTTTGCTCAACCAATTTTTTTTCATTGACTTTTTTTTTTAAACTGTACATAAAAAAAAAAGAAGGAAGTGGATAAACCACTTTGTATTTCCTTGGTTTTATACTACTTTTTTTCCTCTTTGCTTTTCTAGGTTTTCATTGTGACCCTCGGTGCACTGTAGACCTAACCATAATCAGAGAAGATATTTTAAATGTAATGGGGCAGATTTACTAATATTGTCTAAAAGTAAAACATTGCAAACTTAGACAGTCTTCTTAAACTGCACCAGATTTATCACAGTGGCTGATGCAGAAGGATGAATGTGGCACAACGACATGAATAAAATGTCAATTTTAAAACACTTTTTTTCACTGATGTCTTTCTGAGAAATGGATATTAAAAACTGACCCATTCAATTGTACGGAGGCAGTTGGTCAGTGAAAAACGGACAAGATAGAACACGTTTTATTCAATGGCCGTCAAAAAAAACTGCTGTGTGAATAACCCCATAGATGACCATTGGTCTTAAAACAGACGTGTGATGGCAGTTAAAAAAAAAAAATGTCCATCACACGTCATGCTCATGTAGCCATAGTCTACGTATAGTGAAAAACATTTCATAAATGCAGTGCTAAACTGGTGCATTTTCAATAATAAATCTGACCTTTTATGTCTAAAAGTAGACTTAGCAGTTATTTAGAGCATAATTATTTGCTACATCCTAAAACTACATGGCCCATTACAGTTTACCATATTTTTCGCCCCATAAGACCCCCCCCCCCCCAAAAAAAAAAGTGTGGGGGGGGGAGTGCTCCTGCGTCTTATGGGGCGAATGCTGCCATTTTGCATCGCAGACTGCGATGTATCAGCTGGACGGGGGAGGGAGGAGGGGCCGGTGTCATGCAAATGCAGCGGGGCCGGTGAGGTCACTATACTCCGGCCCCACCGCTCACTCACTTCCTTAATGCCTAAACATTTTATAATAGCCTTCATTGAAGTTCCGTTCCCCAGCCCCATCTGTACTACTTACTAAATGTCCTGTAGCAGGCAGAGCAGGGCGGGCAGCTGGCTCACTGACGTCACGTGCCTGCGCCGCCTACTTCATTCATAAACTACAGGACATTTAGTAAGAAGTGCAGATCGGAACTTCAATGAAAGCTATTATTATAAAAAAATTTAGGCATTAAGGAAGTGAGTGAGCGGTGGGGCCAGAGTACAGTGACCGTACCGGCCCTGCCGCATTTGCATGACACCGGCCCCTCCCACAGGTTTACCGTAGCTCCGGTATATTAGGGCATCTGTCGATGCCACTATTATGGGGTGGGGGATCTGCGGGTGCCCCCCTCAGATCCCCCCATAACAGTGCCCCCCTCCGATCCCCCCATAACAGTGCCATCCTCAGATCCCCCCCATTACAGTGCCATCCTCAGATCCCCCCCCATAACAGTACCATCCTCAGACCCCCCCCCATAACAGTACCATCCTCAGACCCCCCCCCCCATAGTGCCATCCACAGATTCCCCCCCCATAACAGTGCCATCCACAGATCCCCCCCCCCCATAACAGTGCCATCCACAGATCCCCCCCCATAACAGTGCCATCCACAGATCCCCCCCCATAACAGTGCCATCCACAGATCCCCCCCCCATAACAGTGCCATCCACAGATCCCCCCCCCATAACAGTGCCATCCACAGAACCCCCCCCCATAACAGTGCCATCCACAGATCCCCCCCCCCATAACAGTGCCATCCACAGATCCCCCCCCATAACAGTGCCATCCACAGATCCCCCCCCATAACAGTGCCATCCACAGATCCCCCCCCCATAACAGTGGCATCCACAGATCCCCCCCATAACAGTGCCATCCACAGATCCCCCCATGACAGTGCCAGCCACAGATCCCCCCATAGTAGTGTCATGCACAGACCACCATTAGTTCAAAACCCACCAAAAGCACACCTTTTGGTTAAAAATATTTTTTTACTTATTTTCCTCCTCAAAAACCTAGGTGCGTCTTATAGGGTGAAAAATACGATAGGTTACTCTTTCAAATGTTAGAGGTGTGGAGGGAGCAAACAAAAATACCTTAGATTTTCCAACAAGTTAAAAACTTAAGTGTAACGGTCATTCTTATTTTTAAGACGGTCATTGAGTAAGTCTCCAAAGTTATGTAAACAGAAGACAGAAGAGCGTTGCTAAGGCTCAGAATAGGCCACTTTAGAGCTATTTTTCAAATAGAAATGTACAATTTCAGTAATTAAAGCATATTACAAAAATTGTCAGTATCACTGCCCCTACACATTACACAAATAATTTTTTTTTTATGACATTTACACTTTAATTCCTTGCAGATTCCTTGCCTACACTCACATTTGCTACTTCATTGGCAGAATACAGGCGGCCATTAGGAGAAGCATGCATTCTGAAGAGATACTGTTTACAGCAGAGATGTACTAACAGTTAAAACCATTACATACAAGATTTTTTAAAGTTCTACGAGGACATGTTATGTGCGGACCCATTCACTGATCTCATTGGTAATGTATTAATGCGTACCATACTTCAACAAAAGGATAACCAGGAGATGAAGACAAAAGGGAAACTGCACTGGACACACTGCATAATAAAAGAAAGACTTACCTTAAATTAGATTCTATAACTCGTTCCAGGCGTTTATAGAACGGCCGTGAGGTAAAATATCCACTCCAATAGTGATCATCCCTGTCTGCGTATGTGAAGAAATCTCCACTTAAAACTGGGAAGAACGATGGGCTGCTGGACTCATCAATATTGGTGTTTTTTCTCAGTGCCTCAAAAAAATCTGACAGGGTACCAAACTTTGCCTAAAATTAAAAATACAAACATAAAAATAATATATAATGAGATAATATATATATATATATATACACACACACACAAAAACGAGGCAGCACTCCAGTTGCTATATATATATTCAGAGAGAGAGAGAGAGAGAGAGAGAGAGAGAGAGAGAGAGAGAGAGAGAGAGAGAGAGAGAGAGAGAGAGAGAGAGAGAGAGAGAGAGAGAGAGAGAGAGAGAGAGAGAGAGAGAGAAAATTTTACACACACCTTTTATACAATGTATAAAACAAACATTTTGTATATACAAAAGACAAAACTACTACAAAGTAAATGTCCCAAAAGCCTGTTCCTTCTTACATATTCTACAATATACTGACTCATTTTGACTGGACAGACCATCACTCTTATATGAAGACGCCTTTTTTGACGTTTATTAAATTGGTCTACATAAAACGTTTTGTAAGTTTGCAAATAGTGTTCTTTCAAATTATAACCCCCAAAATACACAGAAATAATACTAAAGAACTACAAGCAAATAAATACAGATAAAGCAAGTTTTATATATAATATAGAAGTCATGGAGAACTACTGGAGTTTGTGGATTCCCTTTTCCTGTACGGTACAAAGTGTACATTAAACAGAAAAAGGAGCTCCCTCACCGCCCAAGTGTACTACACATGCAGGACAGCACTGCAGAAAGACCCCAATCACAGCGGCAGAATGTAATTACAACTATTTGTCCTAGTAGTTACATAGTTAATACGGTTGAAAAAAGACATACGTCCATCAAGTTCAACCAAGGGATAGGTGGAGACTCGAATCCCAGAAGGAAATGAGACTCAGATTTATACATGTTTTCATAAGCATTAATGTTTTTTACTTTTAAGAATTTGTCTAAACCATTTTTGAAACTGTCCACTATTCCTGCTGTGACCACGTCATGAAGAAGTCTATTCCACAGCTTCACCGTTCTTACAGTAAAGAAGCTTTGCCACTTCTGGAGAAGTGGAGACTGAACTTTTTCTTCTGCAGTCGGAGGCAGTGCCCCCTTGTCTTTTGAGCACATTTTACATGGAACAGCTTTTCGCTGTATTTTTTGTATGGCCCATTTATATATTTGTATAGGTTAATCATGTTCCCCCTTAGACGTCTCTTCTCAAGACTAAAGAAATTCTATTTTTAATCTTTCTTTATAACCAAGACCCTCCATGCCCCTTATCATTTTAGTCACTCTCCTCTGTGCTTTTAATTACACTGCGCCACTTTCAACAAAAGGAGAAGACGCGTGGGGGATTTTGAAGAGAAAAAAGCGCTTACACGAGTGGCAGGGAGGCCGGAAGTCGGACCCCCACGATCTGATATTTATGACCTATCCTACAACAGCATGGCACTGCACAATCCCTTTAAGGTGGCCATAGACAAACTAAACTTGATGAAAATGGACTATTTTAAGCACAATGAACATTCATCAGGTAAGAGTTAACCATGAACAATCAAGTTGATCTTTCATTCTTAAAAAAAGATCTTTCCACTACGAACAATCATTCCTTGAAAGGACATTTCCAGAAAGATTTTACCACCTTCACCCAGTGTCACTGAACATGTATGGCCTGTATGAATGACCATAACAAGCAATATGGACAAAAATGTGCATACCTGTGTTACACAATTGTACAACCATCAAGCTACTTTAAAGGAAATGTGACTCCAAAAATGTTATCTGCCAGATAAATCAGATAATAGCAATACTCCTTTTTTCTAATCTGTTAATTTTCTGGTTATAAAAGTTTTTATTTTTTCTTATTTACATAATTATGGGGGCGGCCATCTTGCCTGAGCTGTTCTTAGCAGCATTTACAAAGCATTAATATATTGCTTTATGGCAGCCCCATGGGCCATAGACACAATGGACAGGAGTGGACCCTATTGACTTATTCGGGAGAGTTATCTAGGCATGCTCTGACCTGTGCAGAGATCATTGTACAAGAGGAGAATAGATAAGCTCTGACAATCCCCTTTTGTGAAAGGTGGATCCTGTCTTATCTATACAAAGAGGTGATATCATTACAGGTAGGATTAGAATGAGTAAACTGCAGTACAGTGATCTGTACAAACATTAAGTGTCAAATCATGAGCACCAGATGAGGGAGCAAGAAAACATGGGATTGACAAGGCTTTCAGGAGTTCTACTTTAAAACAAAAACGGGCTATGCTCATGCAGCAAGCACTGGAGCAGGGAAAATATAATCTCAATCTATTTCTAAATAAGCTGGAAGACACACTGGGTGCTATTAAAATTAAAGGGAAATTTGCAATCAGCCCTCCTGGAAATCAAGGATTTGAAACTGAAATTCTAAATCTTACCTTAACATGGAGCTCAGGGTGAGAGTTCATGTGATCAAACAGCTTTTGATAGTTCTGGTATTGCTGATCCCACTCGGCGCTGTCACTGTAGCGAAAATCATCACCCAGTGGGACTAAGAGCACTTTAGTGCGGTAGAGCTTTGACTTCTTTCTGTACTGATCTAAAAGCATCCAGGCTCTGCAATACAAATCAGCACAACCACAGATAAAGACAAAAGAACCAAGCCTGGCTGACATACAAATTATATACGGTACATATACAATGAAAATTTAATTTAGCAATACCTATGTTCAACATTGCCCTCGTGAATAGGCTCAGGAGGCACTCGCCAAGGACAATTGATTCTACCTCCAGGGAGACGCTTAAAATCAAACTGACAGCAGATCTTTGGGTCTGGACCGCACGTATGAGGAACATCATAGCTGTAGAAAGGCATCATATGGCACAAAATGTCGGTGCTACTTCCTAAATCTACAATTAAGTACATGAAGAAATAGTTAGGACAATGAAACCGTAGTATTATATGGTAAAAATCCTTTTTAAAAATAGTAAGCTTCTAAAACTCGCATCATGTCTCCTGTTACATACGGAATACAAGCACTATATTGTAATGAAAAGATGCCCAAGCATGAACCTACACAAATACATTGGAAGCAACCACAGAACAGCAAACTACTACAGCAAAAACAATAGGCTGACATTTTCTGTGTACTACAGCTTACTTCTCAGCTGTGCTGTGTAGACTGGGGTTGGGTCAGCAGAGACAGTGGGACTTGTTAACAGCTGTACACTGCTACTGCTGGAGGTCTAGTTATAGTAGGATAATCATATAACACACAAACACAAAGCTCTGTCATTCCCGATCCTTTTGGTAAGGGGCCACACCGCATCATTTCCTGGAGAATATAATAGTCTATTGACAGTTCTCTGTCATTTATCTTCCATTTACTGGCACTGCCAACAAAGCGCACACACGTGGCTGCACAGTCTGTACAGAGGATACAGCTATTTTTTTATATACTCCTATTATTCCTAATTGATAACTTTGTAGAGAGCAATAGAGCAGGGGTTTAAGAGTACCTTTGATATCGGAGTATATAAAGGAATTGCTGTATATACAACTTTCCCTAGTAAGTTTTTTGACATAAAAAAAAAAACAAAAAAAAAAAAACAAGTGAATCACTGACGTCAATGCAGAATCTAACAGCCTAGTTTGGAGAAACAAACGTTCAAGTTATGAGCCCACATGCCATTGCTCATAGAGGTATGCATCAAGCTATGGTAGATATCACAGATAAAATCTTCACATTTCTTTATGATGTGGCAAAGGACAAAAATATGCAGAAAGTGCACGTTTTCTTTAAAGACCCGACAAGTGACAGCCCCCCCCCCCCCCCTCCTCCTTTTTACAGTTCAACATAAAATATCGGAGAACCCATTTCTGGAATTTTAGAAGCTCAATGTGGGTCTGTAATCAGTTCTTGCAGTGGATTATTCGAGGTGGTGAGGATTTTTTTTTTCCAGAGCAGAGAGGTTTTCAAGGATTCCTAGGAGTCTTCGAACACTTCTTTGATAATTCTTGATTTTGGTTAACGCACTTCTTAGGCCTCATGCACACAACCGTTGTTCAGTTTTTGCGGCTCGAGTGCGGACCCATTCACTTCAATGGGGCCGCAAAAGATGCAGACAGCACACGGAGTTCCGTTCCGTGGCCACGCGAAAAAAATATATAACATGTCCTATTCTTGTCTGTTTTGCGGACAAGAATAGGCATTTCTATAATGGGCAAATTGCGGAAGGCACACGGGCGGCTTCGGTGTTTTGCGGATCCGCAAAAACGGAACGGTCGTGTGAAAGAGGCCTTAGGCTGGGTTCACATCACATTTTTCCCATCCTTTTAACGTATACAAAAAAAAGTTTACGTTAAACGGATGCCTTAGACTGATACCACACAGTGGCATCCGTTCACCGTAGAGTACCAGAGGATAGATCATCAGTTAAATGAAAGTGCAGAACCCCTTTAAGTTATTTTGATGGTAGTTCTGGAACTAAAAAGGTTGAGACTTCTGATATAAAAGATAGTATGCCTATGCCTGCACACACGCACCTAAGACCTCAATCAGATGTGTGCAGTGTACCAGTGTTTAACTGTATATTCCAGCTATAACACCCAGACCTTCCTTGGTTGTACTGAACCAAGACTTCTACTACCATTGCTACGGAGATAAAGGGGTTGTCCGGATATTAATATTGATGACCTATCGTCGGGATAGGTCATCAATATCTGAACGGTGGGGGTCTGACACCTGGAACCCCCGCCAATCAGCTGTTTGAAGAGGAGGCGGTGCTCCATGCGAGTCAGCTTTCTCTTCATTGCACTGCACTTAAAGTACTTGTTCCATTAAAGTGAATGGAGCGACTACTTGTAATTACACTACGCCACCACTCCACACGGGACGTATTGTCATGACAAGGAAGTGGCACTTGCATGGAGCGTCGCCTCCTCGTCTCACATCTGATGGGCGGGGTCCTGGTGTCAGACCCTTAATCTTATATTGATGACCTATGCGGACGATAGGTTATCAATATTAACAGCTGGACAACCCCTTTAAGTTCAGTTTGGTAGAACCCAAGTGTGCGATTGGGTGTAACACCCAGAGTATAAACAATTAAACACAGGGACAATCTGCTTGTGTGAACAAAGTCACACACAATCCATACCTGTCGGTCGAACGATTGTCATCTCTCCCGCTTCCCTCATACACGTTCACCCTGACTGAATATGTACATGTATTACATGGGGAGTAAGGAGAAAGCATCTGCCAGACACTTCTGGTGGTGGCTTATTACTTGATCCTTCTCTCCACTGACATCTCGTCAGGAGAGAGTCGGGAGCACCCCCGATACACATTAAGGAGGACCCGTCACCTCTCCTGACATGTCTGTTTTAATAACTACTTGCACTGCCTATGTAATAACAAATTCTAGAGCATCCATTCTGATCACTCGCTGTTGTGTTATTTCTTTGTTATTTCTACTATAAGTATATGAATTGTCAGCAGCTTCCAGTAAAGGTACAGATGGGTGTTACCCGGTAGAGGGAGGGTTGTGTCCCTGCACGGTCTGCCACTGGCAGTACTGATTGGACAGAGTCAGACCCACCAGCTACTGGTAACGCTCAGCAGTACTTTACTGCAGACTGCCGGCAATTTATTTGTAAACTTCTAGGAGGAATAATACAGGAATGGCACAATATATAGTCATATGAATAGTAATACCAAATTGGTATTACATAGGGAATGCATGTATTTACTAAAACAGGCATGACAGGAGAGGCGACAGGTCCTCTTTAAATTGTTGACCAAATCCGCCGAGAGCGGCGGGTTAAGCCGAAAATACACCTATGGGTGCTTTAACAAGGAGATAATTTTGGTGATAATACATTGAGGTTTCAATTAAATATTTAAAGTTTCACACATTTGTTGTAAAACCTATGAGACGTATGGTGGGGGAAAACTAATTCAATGTAGAGTTTGACTTTAATAATACAGGGCACCATAGCTGAAGGATACTTGAGCTAACAGACATTTCACAGAAAAACTAGAGCAACTAAAGCGTTTAGCATTTGGGGACAAAGAAGGTTGCCGGCACAGCAGGTTCAGAAGGCCCCAGGATGTCTCAAGCACTTCAGACCTTGAACCCTCAATCTGCTGAAGCTGAACTTTCCACAGCAATTCTGTGGCTAAACGTTGTGCAAGTCAAGCATAACAAATATGGTCTTCGGCATAGATCAATGCAGTAAAATGTAATAAAATGACCCACTTTGTGTACTTCGGAAAACAGCAGTCTGACTGGACATTAAAACCTGGTGGACTGAGTAACTTATCTGTGAGCAGACCCAACTCTCAACAGTTTTTTGTTTTAATTAAGGATGTAACAATAATCCATTAGGATTTTTTCATAGAATCGAATGCTCTTAGATTCCAAACCGCGCTGCCAAAATCTCATTCCTGATGAACACAAGAGTTCAAATTCCCAGACAAATATTTTATTAGAGGAGAAAAACAAGAATTTACCATCAAGAACTATACATGGGCAAGATGTTAAACAGAATTATCCTCTATTTTTACATATATAAAATGCATTTTATACACATTCCTTTTTTTCTAATTTGTTTTTATTTTCTGATGGTAATTTCCTTTTATTCTATTTTCTGTACTTGATTATGGGAGCAGCCCTCTTGGCTGAGCTGCTGTTTAAAGCATTCAGAAATAGGAGTTCAAGGCAGAGGGCATCTTTGAGGACATTTTTTATTACTGCATTCTACTTATTCTAGGCAAAAATAAATTTCTCCACTAGAGAATAATAAAAAAAAAAACACATTCAACTGTTTTTCTGCTTTATATATTGAAGACCTATCCTCAGGACAGGGGTCCTACACCTGGCATCCCCACCAATCAGCTGTTTGAAAAGAAGGCAGCGCTGGTATGAGTGCTGTCTTCTCGTCACTGTTTACCTGCTCGTCGTCGCAACGGTGAGCAGGTGTAATTACATCTCAGCCATCCCATTCATGTCTATGGGATAGCTCCTTCCTGTTCACTTAAATGGGAAGGAGCCATCCCATTGAAGTGCATTGGACGGCTAAGATGCAATTACACCTGCTTACCGCTGTGGTTGCGACGGTGAGCAGGTAAACAGGTAAACAGTGACGAGAAGGCAGCTCTCGTAGCAGCACTGCCTTCTCTTCAAACAGCTGATCGGTGGGGGGCCTCACCGATCTGGTATTTACCTATCCTGAGGATACGTCTTCAATATAAATAAAGGAGGACAAACACTTTCAGTGCTTTCTGCTTCAAAGTGAATCAGTCAGAACTGCTCTGGCGGCTTGATCTGTAGCCCTCATCTCTGAACTCCTAACAGCTTATAAATACTCATTTAAGCTTAATTATTATGAGCTGTCAGGAGTTTATTGACAATGGCTACAGATCAAGCTATCAGAGTTCAAGCAGAAAGGAACAGCCTGCAGATATACTGAAAGTGAAAGCTGTAAAGGAAAAAGTTTTTTCTTCAATAAAGCCTAAAAAGGAAAAAAAGATTTTAATTCAAAATGAGTAGAAATCAATGATAAAAACATTGACACCAAAGGGGTCTATAGCCTTTAAAGGGAACCTGTCACCAGGATTTTGTGTATAGCGCTGAGGACATGGGTTGCTAGATGGCCGCTAGCACATCCGCAAAATCCAGTCCCCATAGCTCTGTGTGCTTTTATGGTGTAAAAAAAACGATTTGATACATAGGGACAGGACTCACATATGCAAATTAACCTGAGATGAGTCCTGTCCCTATGTATCAAATCGTTTTTTTTACACCATAAAAGCACACAGAGCTATGGGGACTGGATATTGCGGATGTGCTAGCGGCCATCTAGCAACCCATGTCCTCAGCGCTATACACAAAATCCCGGTGACAGGTTCCCTTTAAAGCAGCCATACGGACCATAGGAACGTGCAGACTAAAGAGTACTCACTGACTTCTATGTGGCATTGTTGTAGATGTGCTGTGAAGAGGTCGTTGTACCGAGAATGGAAGGAAGTGCGCTGTGGCCATCACCTATTGTGAATGATGGATCTTGTGATATGTATACATAGGTGATGCCTGCTATTATACTCCTGCCTGAGGTGAGGACTCCTGAGAACTGCTCTCTAAAGAACAGGGTGTGTCAGCCTATTAAAGTGATTTCGGGCATTTTTTATTTTTTTTGTACAGAGAAAGTAATAATACGAGTTCTTCACTTACCCCAGCTTTGTCTCCAAAAGAACTCTAATGTCTTTTTTGCAGAAAAATGTTTCTTTATTGAATAGTGAATACGCTGAATAAGCATGTTAGACAGCCCTGAGCGTTTTAGAAGGTATGCCATGGTTGGGGAATGTCCAAACGGATCCACAGCCCATCCAGATTTTGGTTTTACACCTATAAAAAAAAATCCATTTAAGTTTATAGTAGACATGTGTTGTATGACGACTTTGTTAATCATTAATATGAAGAGAAAGAAAAATCAAGCTGGATCAAAGATAAAGCTGGCCTAAAATAGTCATCTTAATATTATGCAGAAAAACTTTTAAGGCTAGGTCTACACAACGACAGTTGTCGCGCAACATTTTGTTGCACCAAAGTCGCGCGACAATTTTTATAATGGCAGTCTATGGTGTCGCACTGCAACATGCTGCGACAGTCGCAGAAAATCCATTTGAGATGGATTTTTCTGCAACTGTCGCGTTGCAGCATGACGCATGTTGCAGTGCGACACCATAGACTGCCATTATAAAAATTGTCGCACGACATTGGTGCAACAAAATGTCGCAGTGTAGTTGTGCCCTATCTGTCGCGCGACAAATGTCGTCATGTAGACCTAGCCTTAATAAGGATTGTACATGGATTTTCAAAGTTCGAGATCAATTTGTATTGTGGTGAAATGCGGCGACAGACCTTCTTTGGATTAAGGAGGTTGTCCAAGTTAAAGGGATATTCTGGTCATATTACGGTAAGTTATTCCCTATCCACAGAATAGGGGATAACTTTTAGATCGGTGGGGGTCCTACCAATCATGAGAACGGAGGCCTCAGACCCTGTGGAACCCTCCAAAATGAACGGAGCTGTGTGCGGCTGATTGACTAATTTCTATGGGAGTTCCGGAGATAGCCAAGCCAGGTAGACGCACACATTGCTGATATTGCCTGTGCTTGGCTAAATGCTGGCATTGACTATAAAAAAAAATGGATGGCTCACTCTGCAGACTAAGATAAATTAAATGTATTTATGATACTGCTGGCAATACACATCAGTACTCTTTAGATACTCTTTAAACAAACTCAGACCTCCCCTGTAAATCTGACAAAGACAACAAGATATAATTACCCCTTTTCCGCTTCTGAGTTATGGTCCTCCCAGCCGCCGACATCATCCTCTTGGATGCAGTGGTGACATTCAATGCACACAGGTCACCACGCACCAGAACGTCACTCCCCAGGCCAGTGATTGGTTTCACCAGTAACATGTGTGCACACGTCACCGATGCAGCTAGGAAAACTAAAAGCAGCGGGAAGAACCGGAGCCCAGCGCTGGAAGCAGAGGGGACATGGGCAAGTGTTGATTCATTTGTTCTTTTACCACATGTACAGCGGTTGCTCTGGGTTTTATTTAACCCCTTAAGGACCCGCGCCATACATGTACGACACTGGTGGACGTGATTTAAAGGACCAGCGCCGTACATGAACAGCAGGCTGATCGGGCTGCATATGCCGGCATCGGTGAAAACACAGATGCCGGCGTGTTAACCCTTTGTATGCCGCGGTCAAAGCTGACCGCGACATGCGGAGGGTTCGCGGAAGGTATGGGTGCCCTCCACATCTCCATCGGGTAGAAAAAATTAAATAAAAACATTGTTAAAACAATAATTTTTTTGTTACCTTACATCACAAAAAGTGCAACACCAAGCGATCAAAAAGGTGTATGCCCCCCAAAATATCAAACCTTCACCTCATCCCGCAAAAAATGAGCCCCTACATGAAATATATTAACATCTAAGAACAGATAGTAAAGCTATTAACCCTTCAGGACCCTGCCATATTTCACCTTAAGGACCCGGCCATTTTTTGCAAATCTGACATGTGTCACTTTATGTAGTGATAACTTTAAAATGCTTTTACTTATCCAGGCCATTCTGAGATTGTTTTCTCGTCACGTATTGTACTTCACGACAGTGGTAAAATGTAGTCCATTCTTTTTATTTATAAAAAAAAATGCAAAATTTACCAAAAAAAAATTGAGAAATTAGCAAAATTTCCAAAATTCAATTTCTCTACTTGTATAATAGATAGTAATACCTCCAAAAATTGTTATTACTTTACATTCCCCATATGTCTACTTTATGTTTGGATCATTTTGTGAATGCCATTTTATTTTTTGAGGACGTTAGAAGGCTTAGAAGTTTAGAAAGAAATCTTGAAATTTTTCAGAAAATTTCTAAAACCCAATTTTTCAGGACCAGTTCAGGTCTGAAGTCACTTTGTGAGGCTTACATAATAGAAACCACCTAAAAATTCCCCCATTTTACAAACTAGACCCCTCAAGGTATTCAAAACTGATTTTACAAACTTTGTTAACCCTTTAGGTGTTCCCCAAGAATTAATAGAAAATTTCACTTTTTTGGCAGATTTTAATCCATTTTTTCCAGTTACAAAGCAAGGTTTAATAGCCAAACAAAACTCAATATTTATGGCCCTGATTCTGTAGTTTACAGAAACACCCCATATGTGGTCGCAAAACTGCTGTATGGACACACGGCATTGTGCAGAAGGACAGGAACCCCATATGTTTTTTTGAAAAGCAGATTTCACTGGGATAATTTTAGGCTGCCATGTCACATTTGAAGACCCCCTGATGCACCCCTAGAGTAGAAATTCCCAAAAAGTGACCCCATTTTGGAAACTACGGGATAAGGTGGCAGTTTTGCTGGTACTATTTTAGGGTACATATGATTTTTAGTTGCTCTATATTACACTTTTTGTGAGGCAAGGTAACAAGAAATAGCTGTTTTGGCACAGTTTTTATTTTTTGCCATTTACAACATTCATCTAGATCATGTGGTATTTTTATAGAGCAGATTGTTACGGACGCGACAATACCAAATATGAATTGGTTGTTTGTTTCAGTTTTACATAATAAAGCATTTATTTTTTAAAACATTTTGGGAAAAGGACGCTTTTTTATTTTTATTTTTTTTAACTTGAAACTAAATTTTGTTTCGTAAAACTTTAATTTTATTAACTTTTTTTTCCATTTTATTATTTTTCCCACTCTGGGACTTCAACATTACAGGGTCTGATCTGTATTGTGCTGTATTGAACTGCTAGTGTCTTACACTGTAAGAAGGTAACAGTTGCCTGGGGGCTTGGCCTCTTAGGCCCCTGTACATGCTGGGCCCCAAGCCTTGGAATGGCTTGGGGCTGCCATGGCAACCATCGAGTCCCCGCCACAGCAGCGCGGGGACCCGATGGATAAGGTGAGGGAGCGCAAACCTCCCATATCCCGCGGTCAGTCAGCGCTGACCGCGGCATATGAAGAGTTAATCCACCGGCATAATCACCGATGCTGGTGAAAGCAGCAGGGATCCGGCTGTCAGTAACTGCCGGATCTCTGCTGCTGATTGCGGCACCGCACGCGGGGGATGAGGGAGGACCGCAGGACGAGAATGCTTGTCCTGGGGCACTAAGTACCGGCCCTTTAGGACGAGCAGTCTCGTCCTGGGTCCATAACATGTTAAAAATTGTTTTTCTAGGCTCCTGATATTGACCTATCCTTAGGATAGGTCTTCAATGTCTTATCAGTGAGGGCGCAACATCCTGCACCCCCACGATCAGTTGTTCCTTACAGTCTCCAGTGCTGGAACCAGCTCTTGAATGGAGCAGGAGGCACAGCTCTATTTAAAGCGTAGCAGCCGTGCTACATTACTGCATCTTAGTTGCCACTAAACGAGAGCTGAGCTGCAGTAACCTGGCATGGCCCGTACACTTTGAGGAGAATCGTGCTTCCTGTTCCATTCAAAGTGATTGTTTCAGTGCCGGAGCAGATGATCGGTGGGGGTGCAGGATGTCGAGCCCTAACTGACTGGACATGGAAGACCTATCCTGAGGACAGTTCATCAATATCAAGGTCCTAGAAAACCACCTTTAAAGCTGCCTCATGTCCACAGCTTGGTACAGATATGAGATGCTTGATACAGATGGTAGCCCTTTACCATTTTATGAAATATGAATATGATTTTGTTCATATAATTTAAAGAGGACCTTTCATGGGTCCAGACCTTATAATCTAAGTATCAGGGTATGTAGGGCATACAGCAGGGATCTAATAGTGCTTACTATTTTTTCTGGGTACTGCTCCGTTCGCCCGCTGTGGCCCCCGTTAAATTCTCCCGCCCTGTATGCTAATTTTTGCATCAGTGCAATGAGGAGAAGACTGAGTCTCTCTGTGGGCGTTTCCTTCTCCCTGTCGGTGAGGTGTCCAATCGCATCGGAGAGCGTCACAGCGAGGGAGAAGGCAAGTTTTCTCTCACTCCCTGGCTGTGACGTTCTCTGCTGCGATAGGACAGCGCTACAGCCAGAGAAAGACTCAGTCTCCTCCTCAATGCTCCAATGCAAATATTAGCATACAGAGTGGAAGAATTTAACAGTGACCACAGCGGGCGAATGGAGCGGCGCCCAGAAAAAATAGTAAGCGCTATTAGATCCGCGCTGTATGCCCTACATACCTGATACTTAGTTTATAAAGTCTGAACCCATGAAAGGTCCTCTTTAAATAGCTAAACCTTTAAAAAAATAAAATAAAAAATTATCTTACCAAGATTTTTCTCCAACCACTGGTGCCCTTCTATTAATTGGTCAATTAAACAAAAATAGTGAGTGGAAGCTTCATCAGCCATAACCCATCCGCCCGTAACAATCTCAAACTGTTTCTGCTCAATTAACCTGTTAATTCAATAAAATAACAGTGTTAACACTAAAGCTAGCAAGAATAGCAAAGCCTTCAATTAATACATTTTTCCACAATGTGATTCACAACATGCTGCCTATGCAAGTTACAAAAGAATCCAACACTTGGGTTTTTAGTCAGGCCACAAGTGGTATGCGACTGTCATAATAGACCACAATCCAAGTCTAATGTGACCTGCCAGCAACTTTTCTGCAATTTGGCTTTGTTTTAACAGCCAAATCACTCCTCCTAATTAGAAAGCAAGTTGCAGACAAGTCCCACAAATGTTTTCAGTTGAGCAACTTTCCTGAGACTTGCTGTCACTTGACACATTACAGTGTAACCCCGGTCTCGGAATTGTTTCAGAGCGTGTAAAACTCCTTTAATATTGATGTACAATATACCCGATGGTCTAGTGGGGGAATGGTTCTATCCTTAGAACAGAGCATCAAAATCAGACGGGTGGAGAACAGACTCTAAGCATCCACACAGATCATCTGACTAAATCGTAAAGTCTGTTCTGGATACTGCTGCTTTGTCCCATTCATTTGAATGGGACTAATCTGTAATAGCCAATCTGTTACCAAGTGTACAGGGTCCTGGGTACAGAACAGCATAAACAATGAAGAGGCCGCAGCACTCGTCCGAGCACTGTGGACCCTTCAATCAGCTGATTTGTGGGGGTGCAAAGGATCTGGCCTACAATATCTAATATTGACGATCTATCCTAAGGGTAGGCAATCAGTACTGAAAACCTCTTTACGCCCCTTGAATCACTAGAGATAGTGAAGGTGGATTTAGACCAGGAGGAGAAGCCCATTGCATAGAAGTGTTCCTTCCCGACAGTCAGCTGCTTGTTAAGTTGAGGGGATGATGTGATGCATTTACATGCAGCGATCACCTCCACAGTATGGAGGACGAGCAATCGCTAATTGAATCGGTCATCCTCATACAAAATTATTGTTCCTGGGCAGCGGAGTGCTGTATATACTGCATGATCTGCTGCCCGGTGAGATTCAGGTACCTGCGACTCAGATACTTTCACCTGATGAACAAGATTTTTGTTCTTTAGACAGGAAAATTATCATGAACCTTTACCCTATTTAATTTACTAAGCGGTTAACATTTGTAGACCACCAGCAGTATGGCGGCAATACTGTCACTAAACCTCATACCACCATGTGTAAGATTATGTACCGGTAATTTATATAGAATGTTGACAGTCTGTATAATCTGGTGAGTGTTTGAAGATCCTGGATTAGCTCCTGCTGTACACCACAGCCTTCTATGGAGATCCACCATCTTCTCGTTATTACAATAGTAAATTTAAGAGCAAACAGAGTGGCTGAAATGGCTACAAATTCCATAGACCATTGAAAACTTGGCTTCTATCAAGCATTTTTAACTGCAAACACTTATTTCAGCTTTCTGAAACGCTGCAACAATACAATAATTTGTTCTTGTACAAATTTAATGGACCTGATAAAATGTTGAGGAAAGAGTAAATGCCCCCACTACGGTTTAATTAAATCCCAGAGGCATTGTTAACATAATGTTTATTTTTACACAAGCGCTTACCATAGGTCTGAAAAATAATTAACTTAAAATAAATATTTGGGTTTTTTATTGGGTCGTCCACTGTTACAATCCATTAACTTGTTTGGCAGAGGAAAAAGTGTTCTCTTTTCTCGCGGTCCACTATGTGCAATTAGAAAGGCAGAAAATCTGGGACAGTCACTGAGATGACTAAATAAATACGGCAATTATCTTGTCAATCGTTTTCAACAGAAATTTGCTATCAAAATTACAGGTCAGCAAAGCAACCTTGCAAAATACAGTATAGGCAGCATTGTTCCTGAATTAACAATACAACTGTAGTGTATCGACGTCAGACTAACCTTGACAGTTTGTGCTAAATCTGCAATTTTTTTCAATTTACATTGAATTCTTTCATAAAGAACTCAAAACTAGCACTATGACTTGCAGCTAAAAGACCATGGGGGGCTAGCTATAAAGAATAAGCTAGTCTTAATAAGTTATAATGTATTAAAGGGAATCTGTCAGCAGTTTTGTACCTATGACACTGGCTGACCTGTTACATGTGCACTTGGCATCTGAAGACATCTGTGTTGGTCCCATGTTCATATGTGCCCGCATTGCTGAGAAAAATTATGTTTTAATATATGCAAATGAGCCTCTAGGAGAAATGGGGGCCTTGACTTTACACCTAGAGGCCCTGCTTTCTCTGCAACTGTCACATACTATCCACTTTCATTGTCGGGGACAGGCAGTGAAAAAATCATCACGCCTGGCCCTGTCAATGAAAGTAAAGAGGGTCATAGTTGCAGACAGCAGAGCCTCTAGGTGTAAGTGCAATGCCCTCATTGCTCCTAGAGGCTAATTTGCATAAATTAAAACATCACTTTTCTCAGCAACGTGAGCAAGCAGGCCATTACTGGAACCCCCAGCATAGACCATGTAACAGTAGCACTCAGTCTATATGGTAAGGAGGACATTCAGACAGATACAGAGATAATTTTCTGAAAAAAGTCACTTCTGCATCAATTTATGTGTAACGGAGAAAGCATTATTAGGCTAGTTTGACGCTAGTGTTCATCATCCCCAGCAGGCAGTTGGGGTAGGGAGCAGCCTGCAGGAGAGTTCTGCATTCCTGCAATGCTGGACACTAACACCAACCCGACCCATTCATAATAACAGGGACTGGCAGAGTTCCGCCCGCAACCCAGCAAACAAGCCGAGAATCAGTAGGACAAAAACAGCTCCGTGTAGTGGTTTTCATCCAGGAGATTCTTGGGGTTAGGTCCAGATCTCAGTCGATCCCTATTATAGTGAACGGGACCAGACAGCAATGCGGTAGCTTCCGGCAATGTCGGAATGCAGAGAGATCCAGAAAATCCCTGAGTGTACAGCCTGCCGGATCTAAAGACGGCAGTGTGAAACAGGCCTTACACTTACTTCTTAACAGCATCTCTCTTCTGGCTGTCAATTCCATCCCACCATTTGGCGAAGTAGACAATCTCAGACCAAATGAATTTTCTCTCCTTATTTTCTTGCAATTTTACAACCATATTATTGAGAATGTGCTGTGTCTGGTCTCTGAAATAGTCATCAAAGGTTTTCACCCATCCTGCAAAACAGATTTGAACAATCAAGAACTTAAAGATTAAAATTTTTAACAGAAGAATCTCTCTTCAGTACCACGGCATATCTACTAGTGACACAGACGATGGATAGCAAATTAAAGACATTAAACTGTAAATATATGGAGAGAGGCCTGAAAGAAAATGGTCAGGTAAACCAAGGTATGTAGTGAGGAACAGAAATATTTGAACACCCTGCAATTTTGCAAGTTCTCCCACTTAGAAATAATGGAGGGGTCTGAAATTCACATCGTAGGTGCGTTCCCACTCAGACAGAATTAATTTTTTTAAATTCAGGAAATCAAATTGTATGTTTTTTAAAGAATTTATTTGTCTTGCACTGCTGAACAAAAATATTTGAACACCTGAGAAGATGTGTTACTGTGCCTTTAAAAAGTCCACTTCTATTCCACTCATTAATCTAACTTAGTAGCACCTGTCCGAGTTCTTTAAAGACACCTGTCCACCCCACAATCCAGTCAGATGCCAACTACTACCATGGGCAAGACCATGTCATTATATTTATTATATATTCTATATATTTCATGACGCATGTGGCCACCAGCATGGGTGTATATACAGAAGTGCCCTAAGTAGGATTCTGTTTCATGTAACGATTTATGATGGAGGTATCCGGATTTTGGAGGGGGTGCGTTTCTTGTTAGGCTGCCGTCCGTTGCTCCTCCCCCGTTGTGATGCTCGCGTCATCCGGCGCCGCCTCCGGCACCCCGCGCCTGTGCGTCCTCTCGTCATCTCCACTCGATCAGGTGACTTTGTCACGTGAGGTGGGCGTGCTTTGACGGATTGTTCGCGCGCCGATCAGCATATGCACCTGGGGACGAGTAAGTATTGGCTCTTGATTGGTCCAGAGAGACTTTAAATATCTGATCCACAGTGATGGCGTTACCCCCTGACGAAAGCACGCCGAAACGCGCGGTAGGGTAGCGCCATCCTGGGTTGTTTCACTCCTGGTCTGATATAGGTGAGTCTCGGCTGCAACCTTACTTCCGTGGTCCTTCTTGACCTGGATGTTCTCTTTACGTTAGGTTTTGATCCATTGTGGTATGCTGTTTATTATTTATTCTTCATCTCATAGCTCTTGCTCCACATACCTTGCTTCATGCCCGTGTTTGTTCTTTGCAGCTGGTTTTCATTCACCTTCTATTATGTATATACATTTGGTTTTTGGGCTGGTCACTGTACCATGCACTTCCCATTGACCTCCATATATTTATGCATTTCTGACCGGTGTGTTCTCCCTAGGGTGGCGCCATTCTTTCCCTCTCCCTGCTCCCTTTTACCTTGTCCTCTAGCATCACATGTATGTAAATTTTAATCATGTCTTGTTATACCATAATAAAATTTTATATTTATCATTTGGTACTTTGAGCTCCATTTCCTTTGTTGTTCTGCCGCTGTCAAAAGACACCAGAGACAAAATTGTGGACCTCCACAAGGCTGGAAAGGGCTACGGGGCAATTTCCAAGCAGCTTGGTGAAGATTGATCAACTGTTGGAGCAATTGTTAGAAAATGGAAGAGGCTAAGGGTCCATTCACACGTCCGTTGCTTCTTTCCTGATCTGTTCCGTTTTTTGCGGAACAGATCTGGACCAGATCTGTACCTATTCATTTTCAATGGGTCCTGAAAAAAATCTGACAGCTCAATGTCTGATTTTTTTTCAGGACCCATTGAAAATGAATAGGTACAGATCTGGTCCAGATCTGTTCCGCAAAAAACGGAACAGATCAGGAAAGAAACAACGGACGTGTGAATGGACCCTAAAGATGACTGTCAGTCCCCCTCGGACTGGGGCTCCATGCAAGTTCTCACCTCGTGGGGTATCACTGATGATAGGAAAGGTGAGGAATCAGCCCAGAACTACAAGGGAGGTGCTGGTCAATGACATGAAGAGAGCTGGGACCACAGTTTCAAAGGACACTATTGGTAGAACACTACGCAGTCATGGTTTCAAATCATGCATTGCACGGAAGGTTCCCCTGCTCAAGAAATCACATGTCCAGGCCCGTCTGAAGTTTGCCAATGGCCATCTGGATGATCCAGAGGAGGCATGGGAGAAAGTCATGTGGTCAGATGAGACCAAAGTAGAACTTTTTGGTCTAAACTTCACTCGTCGTGTTTGGAGGAAAAAGGATGAGTTGCATCCCAAGAACACCATCCCTGCTGTGAAGCATGGGGGTCGTGACATCATGCTTTGGGGGTGCTTTTCTGCAAAGGGGACAGGACGACTGCACTGTATTAAGGAGCATGAATGGGGCCATTTATTGAGATATTTTGAGCAACAACCTCCTTCCCTCAGTCAGATCATTGAAGATGGGTCGTGGCTGGGTCTTCCAACATGACAACGACCCGCAGCACACAGCCAGGATAACCAAGGAGTGGCTCCGTAAGAAGCATATCAAGGTTCTGGAGTGGCCTAGTCAGTCTGCATCTGCATACCTAAATCCAATAGAACATCTTTGGATGGAGCTGAAATTCAGTATTGCTCAGCGACAGCCCCGAAACCTGACAGATCTAGAGGAGATCTGTGTGGAGGAGTGGGCCAAAATCCCTGTTGCAGTGTGTGCAAACCTGGTCAAGAACTACAGCAAACGTTTGACCTCTGTAATTGTAATCAAAGGCTTTAGTACCAAATATTAACACCGATTTTCTCAGGTGTTCAAATACTTATGTTCAGCAGTGCAAGACAAATACATTCTTTAAAAATCCCCCTCCATGATTTCTAAGTGGGAGAACTTGCAAAATCACAGGGTGTTCAAATACTTCTGTTCCTCACTGTAGGTCTACTGAATTCCAGAAACAAGCTGTCATGCATAAACTGTCTGGTGTATTCTTTCAGCAACCCTATTAACCAAATGATACATTTTACATGCCATTTTGTTTGGGGGGAGGGCAGAGGTGGTTTGGGTTGGACACCCTTGCTGATAAGATGTTCTGCTCCGGCACCTCAATAGGAGCAGCGCTGCAGTACCCAGCTGCATCCTTTAACAGTAGAGTAACAGCTGCATCCTTTAACAGTAGAGTAACAGCTGCATCCTTTAACAGTAATTCTGGCACTACTGCAGAACAGCCAATTGGTTGAGGTGCAGGTGTATAATCCCCACCGATCTGATATTGATAACCTATCCTGGACAACCCCATTAAGCTCTCAGATAAACTTAAGAGAATATGTCTGTATGATCATATGAAATCAGGCATTTAGAATTATAGTGTTGATCACGCCTACCCCGACTATGTATTTCTATAGTCGCATTCCCCAGAAAAGCATGCTTTTATTGATTTGTAAATGAGATTACTTGAGCACACAGTGGCCTGCCAGAGACCTCAGAGTACCACCAGTTAGTAACACCCATGTGTGGATTAAGGGCATCATAGCCTCCATTCTCCTCTGACTTCTCCCTCTTCCGGTGAGGACATAGCAGCAGTGGCAAGAGGGAGGAAGCGGGAACGGTCAGCAGCTGTGAGCGTGCAGTCAATAGGAGCTGTGCAGCCATACAACTTAGGGGGACAGTGCTCGGTGCTGCCGAATTTAAAACGTGTGCATGTGGACGTTTCTGACATTTCTGGGGGGCCCAATGCCGCCAACCCAAATGTCCCTATTATAATATGCCATTGGTAACAGTCTGACATAATTAGTCCTGCCGCTGGATTGACAGGGCTATAAATATATAGCGCTGTCTTCTAGCACCTGTGCTGTGCCTCCAAGTCTCAACACTTCCACAGCTGATCTGCTGCTGCTCTTAAAGCACCACAGATTCCAACTGAGCAATGGCTGAGCCCAGTCTTCTCATTCATGCGCCATCTCTCCTGGTCTGCACTTGCAAAGTGGATCTGCTGGTGCTTTCCAAGCATTGTAGATTCCAAATGAGCAAGGACTGAGACCAGAAGACATGGCGCAGGTGCATGAAGACCGGGCTAGACAAGATGGCTAATGGGGCCTCTGAAGCACTGGTGTCATGCTGTCCAGTTACTGCTGAGGGGGTTTCAAAAATAGCCAAGCGAGCGAGCCCAACTATTTTCAGAAATCCCATAGCAGTGAATGCAGAGCACACTGTGTGCATGTCTCTCTCTCCATTCACTGCAATGGGACTGTCAGAAATAGCCAAGTAAGCGCTCAGACCTCCTATAGCACAATTGTGATGTTGCCTCCCCTTCACTTCTGTAGACAGGAGTGGGTCCCACAGGTGGGACCTGCACCTCTCTGACATGGATGGCATATCCTAGCGATATGCCATTAATGTCTGAGACGGAAAATCTCTTTAAGCTTGTAGATCAATGGCATTATTCAGAAAGATATATTCCAGGCGGAAAATACATATATGTGATCATTATATGCAATGTAGATATGATGCATCTAAACATCTTCATTGCTCAGAGAATACATGGAACTGTCAAAAGGAGTATTAAAAATGTAAATCAAATGGTTTCATTTGTAGTCTTGATGACTTTTGTGTTATTTCGTTGATATCTGAAGAAACTCCCTACCTTTTCTCATTTTCTATGAGAAACCTCTCTGCTACAAATAGAAACAGAGTATTTCATATTTTATCAGGGGGTTTCTTTTGTATGGGTATTGGGATGACTTGTTGCTCATAGGGTTTTGTGGCTTTGAATTGTGTTTTTCACACAATTTTCAACCACAGGATATACAATGTACTGGAGGAAAGTTTGCTTTTAAATCCACACAATATGCATAATACCACAATAATGCTTTAGTTTGTAAAAGATATGAATATTTATATTTTTAAAATTGTCAGATGCATCAAAATTATGAAAGTCTGGAAGTACACCGAAAGTAATGGGTAGGTCCTACGGTTGTGCCAATGCTCCCTTTGTTTGCTCACCGTGAAGCAAATAACTGAGGTTTTTCCATTTCTATACAGGTAGCAGGCCCTTACATATGACCTAACAGAAGCCTACATATTTCTATGGTCCTTTGTTCAGACCTTGCATAATAAGTCAGTATATTAATGTAAAATAAATTATGCTGATTGACTGAATTTCCCCATTTGTAAAACGTAAAGGGTCTATCCAGTCTCCGTAGGAAACCAGACAACCCCTGGGATTAGGGTTGTTGCGGGTATCGAAATATCGATACTTTTGTCCCGTATCGATACCGTATCAGGATTTGACATTTATCGATACTAGGCTGTGCTACAGCGCAGCCTAGCATCAAAGAACATGGAGCGCGCTGCTGTCAGCGCGCACGTGTTCTCCTCAGAAGCACAGGGGAGAAGGAGTCACTCTCTCCCTGCCACTGCTGCCAATAAAAAGAGAGGGGGGCGGGCGCACTGCGCCACCAATGAAAGTTAACGTTTAATACAAATACAGGTGTCAGCACAGAATCACGTAGCCGCGATCAGCAGCAGTTAACCCCTCAAGTGCAGCACCTAAGTGGTTAACTGCCGCTGATCGCAGTTCCCAGCTATGTAATTCTGCTGCTGGCACCCGCCTCCTGTATTAAAGGTTATTCATCATTGGTGGCAAAGTGCGCCCCCCCCCCCCCCCCCAGTATTAAAATCATTGGTGGCACTGGCCACAGGGTCCCCTTCCCCTCCTTATTGGTGACAGTGGCAGTGGCAGCTTCTGATCGGAGCCCCAACAGTGTAATCCTGGGGCTCCGATCGGTTACCATGGCAGCCAAAACACTGCTGAAGCTCTGGCTGCCATGGTAAGCTACCTGCTGCTGTGTGCACTATGCACAGGGCAGCAGGGAGAGTGTAAAGTCCTATTCACCCTAATAGAGCTCTATTAGGGTGAATAGGACAAGGGATGAAAAGATCCCAGGTTCTAGCCCCTAAGGGGGCTGTTAAAAAAAAAAAAAAAAAAAAAAAGTTTAAAACTAATTAAGTATAAATCACCCCCTTTCCCAATTTTACACATAAAATATATAAACAATAAATAAACATATCACATATCGCCACGTCCGAAAATTCCAAACTATTAAAATATTTAAAAAAAATCTATGCAGTGAATGCCGGAACCGAAAGAAAAAAAAAAAAAAAGTTGAAACTGCGCAATTCGCCATTTTTTTAAATGTGGCATGCATACGGATTTTTGGGCGTTTCATTTTTTCCGCGTGGTATCGAATTGTATCGAATATCGCAATACTTTATGGTATCGAAATCGAATCAAAATTTTGTTATCGCAACAACTGTACCTGGGATCAGGCTGAAACGAAGAACAGGTAAGTACTAACCTGATAGATGCCGCACCACCGCTCCAGTTCAACTGTCCAGGCTCCATTTACCCTGGTGCAGCCATGCGGTCATGTCAACAACATGTGACCACTACAGCCAATCACTGGCCTTAACAGTACACCTGATGAGGTCAGCGGTTGGCTGCAGCAGGATATTTACTTACCTCTCATTTCAGACTGATCACAGAGACTGTTCAGTGTCCTCCTGAAACTGGACTACCCCTTTAATATAAAATTATACTTGCTCAAAAAATTGTAATGCCGCGCAAAAAAAAAAGTTTACATAGGAACTAAAGATTAGGAAGTGCTTTACAATCATGAAAGTACTATAAAAGTACTGGGCAGTTAACCAAGGCATTTTTGAACCCCACTCATCGCCACACAATTGGACGTGCTGCATTATGTCTGCAAAACTCCTCAAACACTACTGAACTGTAGAGGTTGCCATTAGTGGAGGTGACCCGGCATGTTACCTGTGTATGGGCCCTGTGTATAGTTGAACAGTATATTAAAGAGTTTACCCAAAAGAAAGAAGAGTTTTTTTGGAAGCTACACTGCTCTGACATATTCAATGTTGTCATTTCTGGCAATACGATGGGCAAGTCTAAATGTGCACATTTGTGGCGAAAGTGTCAGAATTGTCTGCTTAAAGTGGTTGTCTCACTTCAGCAAATGGCATGTATGTATCATGTAGAAAAAGTTAATACAAGCCACTTACTAATGTATTGTGATTGTCCATATTGCTTCCTTTATTCCATCTTATTAAACACGGCTCATTTATATGGTTATGACCAACCTGCAATCCAGCAGTTGTGGTCACACAAGCGCTGGTCTATGTGCACTCCCATTGTCCTGGCCACCAGAGAGATCGGCGCTTTTTCCTATAGTGTGCAAGCACAGCCACCGCTGCTGAATTACAGGGTGTCCGTAACCATGGAAACATAGAAGTTTATAATGCAGTAGAAAAATTAATTAAGCCAACAAAGGAAACACTATGGACAATAACATTACGTTAGAAAGTGCCTCATATCAACTTTCTCTACATGATACATGCCACTTATTGAACTCAAACAGCCCTGTTAAACACAGTCATATCACCAGGATACCAAGTCTGCCATGGGGTTTCAGTACAATGCTCACAAATCACCAAAACAAAAATAAAAACCTGTAACATTTAAAAACAAATTATGTTCACACTCAAGGTCACCTTCATGCAATTTTGCATAAAAAAATAAAAAAATAAAATAAATTACATGGTTTTAATGTGTCCCACGCAGAACACTACAGGTACAACACCCAATAAACAAAACATTTAAAGAGGTAAAGCGTTTATATCTGAGATGGATACTGTACATAGATGAGATAGATAACTAATATCTTAATAAAATTAACAGTACTAAGGAGACAAAAAATATATATAAAAAAAATTGGTGGCGATCCAGAAGTCTGTAAACCTTCTAGCCATGGCTGAGTGCTGTACTCTACTTATCTTCAGCAGTCCCATAAAGAACCATAGGTGATGGGTTACAGTGGGACAACCCTTTTCCGAAATGTTTCACAACAGGCCATCTTTGTTCCTGCTCCCCTACACATGTTCAGAAAGTAAAGTATTTCATCCTCCTCCTCAGCTGCAAACAAATGCTGTACCCCTAATATTGCCCATGTGCAGGGACACTGGCTTCTTCATGAAGCCAATCTGATGAAACTGAGCCCTAGTCCCAGGTAACATGCAATAAATACAGTATGTATACTGATAGTGATATACAATCCCTACAGATGTTCTAATCTACCTTGCATGAGAATTTCAACTTCTTGTAGCCGACCACTGAAAAGCTCATGCGCAAGTCAAGAACTACACGGCCAAGTGACAGGATAAACTAATGTAAGTCTTGCACCCCCAGCCCTCTATCTGCTCTATGCAAAATTACATTTGGCATTACATTGTTTGACAATTACAAAGCAGATGCCAAATTTAAGAAAGACATTTAAGACATGAGAGAATAGAGAACATATTCAGCACAGTGCTTTCAGCTTGATTATGCTATTGTGTTAGTGTAATAAAACCTAATTTACTCTTACATTTCCGTATATTACCCTGGTTGAGAAGATTTAACAGCCGTGAGCCCTGCTCATTCCCAATGCTTCTTTTTTATAAGAATCATTGAATGTACAGATTTTATTTTTTGTGTCTTCAGGGTTGTATAGTTTTAGTTAAACACCACTGAGCCATTTTTATCTTATTTTATGCCTAAAAGGCAAATTAATTGCTGCAAATATTGCAAATCCAATGCAGCTAATCTAAAAACTCAAGACAACAAAGTAATTAGACAACCAGTGAAATACCCCTCCAAGAGTGAGGCAACAAATCTTGACCCTTAACCTGTAAATACACCATTGCAAAAGCTGTCAAGTGACAACCCCTTCTGCTGTCCATAGATATTTGTCAGCAGATGGTGATAATATGATGTCTATGTAGGTTCCGAGACCTTTGATTCCAACGGGGAAAATGGTTAGAATTTTTTTTAATATACTTTTTTAGGGGTGGGCGAAATGGCCTAAAATCTATATTGCGATATAATTTTAAGCATGTGCGATATATCGTATATTAACTATATTCATTGGTGGCATAGTGGCCACAGTCCCTCCCCTCCCCCTCTGTTCTCATTGGTGGTCAGCGGCAGCCGCACACAGTGGGGAGGGAAGGACTCCCTCCTTCTCCACTGTGCGTGCTCAGGAGAACTTGTGTGTGCCGAGAGCGGTGCATGCCATGTTCTACCGCGATATGGCAATATAAATGAAATCTATCGTTGGCCAAATTTATGTAGTTAATATCGCATATCGTCTATATCGCCCACCCCTATACTTTTTATTGTTTCTCCTACAATCAACATCACCAGAGGTGTCTGCAGCAGTTTCTCTCATTGTATTTTTATATAAAACAGCAGCTTTACTGATTTTCTTCAGGCATTGGGAAACAATTTTGTAAGCCCTTTCTGCACCTAAAATTTCAATAAAATAACCTACCATCAGGGCAAGAAAAAGACATTTGATTGCTGTGAACATATCTTCTCATACATGCTGCATCTACATTAAATCTAGAAAGTATACTTCAGTATTCATTAAATCATCAATTTTAAAGGGGTTGTGCAGGCAGTATATAGTGATGACCTATCCTCAGATAAGTCATCCACATCTGATCTGCAGGGGTGCGACACCCGCTGATCAGCTGTTCGAAGATGAGGTGGCGCTCCATGTGAACACCGCTCACTCTTCATCACTCTGCCCGTTTTTGGAAGTCTTAGCAGTGTAAATACAAGTAATCGCTCTATTCAAGTGCCGGGTATCGCACCCATGCAGATCAGATATTGATGACCTATCCTGAGGATAGCTCATCACTATATAATGCCTGCACAACGCCTTTAATTTAAATTTCACATGTAAAGAAATGTATTAATTATAGTAGATTCCCTGCACAGAAGACCAGGGCGCCCCATATATGATATAAAGGAGACCACTTCCAAATGTTGGTTGACACTACTACAACCCTAGCCACCCAATGTCATGAGTTTTAGGTTCAGGCAGACGGTTTTCAGTTTTAAAGCATTTAGAAAGGACATTCCCTTTCCCACAAATTTCCAGCTATACTGGCATTTCTGCAAACTTAAAGAGGACCCTTCACTAGAATAAAACATCTAAACTAACTATACAGACGTGTAGAGTGGCGCCCAGGGATCCCCCTGCACTTACTGTTATCCCCGGGCGCCGCTCCGTTCTCCCGGTATAGCCTCCGGTATCTTCATAGTTAGGCTCCACCCAGGGGAACCTGCCGGCGTCTCATTCTCCCATGCTGTAGCACTGGCCAATCGCAGCGCCCAGCTCATAGCCTGAGAGAAAAAAAAGCCAGCTCGTGCCAGGTCTAAAGTTGTTGGCATGGCATGGGCAAGGAAGGGGATGGGCCAGTATGCCTGTCTCATTAACAATTTTCTACGCCTGTTTTAGGTGTAGAAAATGGTCTAAATGTAAGACAGCTCGGAAGTTATCATACATTACATTTAGAACTGGCGCTGGATGCGCTGAAGTTATGGAGAGGCCGGCGACTCTACACAACGCTAGCGGATCCACCGCCAACTATAGGGGACATTAAGACCGGCGTTTAAAACGCCTGCCTTAAAATGTGCCCCATAGTTTTGTGGGGAAATATTTAGTAAAACCTGTAATCCGTACAGGAGGAAGATGTTATCAGTGATCAATCTGCTCAGCTCCTCCTGCTCTATAAAATGCTGCTTTCAGATTGCACTGCATTTTGTGGAGACAGGTCCTCTTTAACCACTTCAGCCCCCAGTGCTTAAACACCCTGAAAGACCAGGCCACTTTTTACACTTCTGACCTACACTACTTTCACCGTTTATTGCTCGGTCATGCAACTTACCACCCAAATGAATTTTACCTCCTTTTCTTCTCACTAATAGAGCTTTCATTTGGTGGTATTTCATTGCTGCTGACATTTTAACTTTTTTTGTTATTAATCGAAATTTAACGATTTTTTTGCAAAAAAATGACATTTTTCACTTTCAGTTGTAAAATTGTTGAAAAAAAACGAGATCCATATAGAAATTTTGCTCTAAATTTATAGTTCTACATGTCTTTGATAATAAAAAAAATGTTTGGGTAAAAAAAAAAATGGTTTGGGTAAAAGTTATAGCGTTTACAAACTATGGTACAAAAATGTGAATTTCCGCTTTTTGAAGCAGCTCTGACTTTCTGAGCACCTGTCATGTTTCCTGAGGTTCTACAATGGCCAGACAGTACAAACACCCCACAAATAACCCCATTTCGGAAAGTACACACCCTAAGGTATTCGCTGATGGGCATAGTGAGTTCATAGAACTTTTTATTTTTTGTCACAAGTTAGCGGAAAATGATGATTTTTATTTTTTCTTACAAAGTCTCATATTCCACTAACTTGTGACAAAAAATAAAAACTTCTATGAACTCACTATGCCCATCACGAAATACCTTGGGGTCTCTTCTTTCCAAAATGGGGTCACTTGTGGGGTAGTTATACTGCCCTGGCATTCTAGGGGCCCAAATGTGTGGTAAGGAGTTTGAAATCAAATTCTGTAAAAAATGACCTGTGAAATACGAAAGGTGCTCTTTGGAATATGGGCCCCTTTGCCCACCTAGGCTGCAAAAAAGTGTCACACATCTGGTATCTCTGTATTCAGGAGAAGTTGAGGAATGTGTTTTGGGGTGTCTTTTTACATATACCCATGCTGGGTGAGATAAATATCTTGGTCAAATGCCAACTTTGTATAAAAAAATGGGAAAAGTTGTCTTTTGCCAAGATATTTCTCTCACCCAGCATGGGTATATGTAAAATGACACCCCAAAACACATTCCCCACCTTCTCCTGAGTACAGCAATACCAGATGTGTGACACTTTTTTGCAGCCTAGGTGGGCAAAGGGGCCCATATTCCAAAGAGCACCTTTCGGATTTCACAGGTCATTTTTTACAGAATTTGATTTCAAACTCCTTACCACACATTTGGGCCCCTAGAATGCCAGGGCAGTATAACTACCCCACAAGTGACCCCATTTTGGAAAGAAGAGACCCCAAGGTATTCGCTGATGGGCATAGTGAGTTCATGGAAGTTTTTATTTTTTGTCACAAGTTAGTGGAATATGAGACTTTGTATGAAAAAAAAATAAAAATAAATAAATAAATAAAATCAGCATTTTCCACTAACTTGTGACAAAAAATAAAAAATTCTAGGAACTCGCCATGCCCCTCACGGAATACCTTGGGGTGTCTTCTTTCCAAAATGGGGTCACTTGTGGGGTAGTTATACTGCCCTGGCATTTTCCAGGGGCCCTAATGTGTGGTAAGTAGGTAAATGACCTGTGAAATCCGAAAGGTGCTCTTTGGAATGTGGGCCCCTTTGCCCACCTAGGCTGCAAAAAAGTGTCACACATGTGGTATCGCCGTATTCAGGAGAAGTTGGGGAATGTGTTTTGGGGTGTCATTTTACATATACCCTTGCTGGGTGAGAGAAATATCTTGGCAAAAGACAACTTTTCCCATTTTTTTATACAAAGTTGGCATTTGACCAAGATATTTCTCTCACCCAGCATGGGTATATGTAAAATGACACCCCAAAACACATTCCCCAACTTCTCCTGAGTACGGCGATACCAGATGGGTGACACTTTTTTGCAGCCTAGATGCGCAAAGGTGCCCAAATTCCTTTTAGGAGGGCATTTTTAGACATTTGGATACCAGACTTCTTCTCACGCTTTGGGGCCCCTAGAATGCCAGGGCAGTATAAATACCCCACATGTTACCCCATTTTGGAAAGAAGACACCCCAAGGTATTTAATGAGGGGCATGGCGAGTTCATAGAAATTTTTTTTTTTTGGCACAAGTTAGCGGAAATTGATATTTTTAATTTTTTTCTCACAAAGTCTCCCGTTCCGCTAACTTGGGACAAAAATTTCAATCTTTCATGGACTCAATATGCCCCTCACGGAATACCTGGGGGTGTCTTCTTTCCGAAATGGGGTCACATGTGGGGTATTTATACTGCCCTGGCATTCTAGGGGCCCTAAAGCGTGAGAAGAAGTCTGGAATATAAATGTCTAAAAAATTTTACGCATTTGGTTTCCGTGAGGGGTATGGTGAGTTCATGTGAGATTTTATTTTTTGACACAAGTTAGTGGAATATGAGACTTTGTAAGAAAAAAATAATAATAATTCCGCTAACTTGGGCCAAAAAAAATGTCTGAATGGAGCCTTACAGGGGGGTGATCAATGACAGGGGGAGTGATCAATGACAGGGGGGTTGATCAATGACAGGGGGGTGATCAGGGAGTCTATATGGGGTGATAACCACAGTCATTGATCATGCCCCTGTAAGGCTTCATTCAGACGTCCGGATGCGTTTTGCGGATCCGATCCATCTATCAGTGGATCCGTAAAAATCATGCGGACGTCTGAATGGAGCTTTACAGGGGGGTAATCAATGACAGGGGGGTAATCAATGACAGGGGGGTGATCAGGGAGTCTATATGGGGTGATCACCACAGTCATTGATCATGCCCCTGTAAGGCTTCATTCAGACGTCCGGATGCGTTTTGCGGATCCGATCCATCTATCAGTGGATCCGTAAAAATCATGCGGACGTCTGAATGGAGCTTTACAGGGGGGTAATCAATGACAGGGGGGTAATCAATGACAGGGGGGTGATCAGGGAGTCTATATGGGGTGATCAGGGGTGATCGGGGCTAATAAGGGGTTAATAAGTGACGGGGGGGGGGGGGGGGTGTAGTGTAGTGTAGTGGTGCTTGGTGCTACTTTACAGAGCTACCTGTGTCCTCTGGTGGTCGATCCAAACAAAGGGGACCACCAGAGGACCAGGTAGCAGGTATATTAGACGCTGTTATCAAAACAGCGTCTAATATACCTGTTAGGGGTTAAAAAAAACACATCTCCAGCCTGCCAGCGAACGATCGCCGCTGGCAGGCTGGAGATCAACTCTCTTACCTTCCGTTCCTGTGCGCGCGTTCACAGGAAATCTCGCGTCTCGCGAGATGACGCATATATGCGTGACTCTGCGCAGGGCTGCCACCTCCGGAACGCGATCCTGCGTTAGGCGGTCCGGAGGTGGTTAAAACAAACCAATGACATAAATTAGTAAATGTTAAACCCTAGAGGACATACAGTGCCTTGCAAAAACATTTACCCCCCTTGACTTTTTTCGTGTTTTGTTACATTACAGCCTTAAATTCTATGTTTTGTTAATCTGAATTTTATGTGATGGATCAGAACACAATAGTCTAATTTGGTGAAGTGAAATGAGAAAAATATATAAATAAAACTATTGTTTAGAAATAGAAAACAGAAAATTGGCCTGTGCATATGTATTCATCCCCTTTGTTAGGAAGCCCATAAATAGCTCTGGTGCAACCAAGTACCTTCTGAAGTCACATAATTAGTGAAATAATGTCCGCCTGTGTGCAATCTAAGTGTCACATGATCTGTCATTACATATACACAACTTTTTGAAAGGCCCCAGAGGCTGCAACACCTAAGTAATGCAACACGCCCATGAAGACCAAGGAGTTCTCCAAACAGGTAAGTCAGGGTTAGGTTATAAAAAAAATATCCAAATCTTTGATGATCCCCAGGAGCACCATCAAATCTATCATAAGCAAATGGAAAGAACATGGCACAACAGCAAACCTGCCAACAAACGGCCGCCCACCAAAACTCACAGACTGGGAAATAAGGGCATTAATCAGAGAGGCAGCACAGAGACATAAGGTAACCCTGGAGGAGCTGCAGAGTTCCACAGCATAGACTGGAGGATCTGTACATAGGACGACAATAAGCGGTACGCTCCATAGAGTTGGGCTTTATGGCAGAGTGGCCAGAAGAAAGCCCATACTTTCAGCAAAAAACAAAAAGGCACGTTGTGAGTTTGTGAAAAGGCCTGTGGGAGACTCCCAAAATGTATGGAGGCAGGTGCTCTGGTCTGACCAAAATTGAACTTTTCAGACATCAAAGAAAACGCTATGTCTGGCGCAAACCCAACACATCACCCAAAAGAACACCCAACACCAGCAGCCAGGACTGGGAAACTGGTCAGAGTAGAGGGAAAGACGGATGGTGCTAAATACAGGGATATTCTTGAGCAAAACCTGTACCACTCTGTGCGTGATATGAGGCTAAGACAGAGGTTCACCTTCCAGCAGGACAATGACCCCAAACACAGCTAAAGCAACACTTGAGTGGTTTAAGGGGAAACATGAAAATGTGTTGGAATGGACGAGTCAAAGCTCAGATTTCAATCCAATAGAAAATCTGTGGTCAGACTTACAGGGGTTATCCCATCTTAGACAATGGGGGCATATCGCTAGAATATGCCCCCATTGTCTAACATGGGATAACCCCTTGAAAAATTGCTGTTCACAAGCGCAAACCATCCAACTTGAAGGAGCTGGAGCAGTTTTGCAAGGAGGAATGGGCAAAAGTCCCAATGGTAAGATGTGGCAAGCTCTTAGAGACTTCTCCCAAGGGACTTGGAGCTGCGATTGCCGCAAAAGGTGGCTCTAGAAAGTATTGACTTTAGGGGGGGGGGGGGTGAATAGTTATGCACATTAACTTGTTATTTTGTCATATTTGTTGTTTGCTTCACAAAAAAAAAAAAACACAAACACACACACACACACACACACACCATCTTCAAAGTTGCGGGCATGTTCTGCAAATTAAATGATGCAGATCCTCAAACAATCCATGTTAATTCCAGGTTTCGAGGCACCAAAACATGAAAAAAGTCAAGGGGGCGTGAATACTTTTGCAAGGCACTGTAAGGATCTTTTACAAAGGCTGAATCTCAGGAACAAACGCATGATCCATGTATAATCTGCAATAAATTACATACCACACTGTTCCGGTTCCGCTCAATGCTGCAGATGTTAAACTGTATTTTGCACGCAAACACTGTGTATTCTAGAATTTTTTACCTGCCCTATACAAATTGTAATCCTAATTAAAAATTATAAACTCTAAACCCAACATAATGAATTAACTAAGGCTGCTCTTAGATAGGCATAATGCAGATGCTTTATTGCTTCTGTATTGTGACAGCTGAACCTCCTGCAGTTCATCAGGTCTGGGCATTGCATTCATAATATGGTACTACATCGATTTGAAAAGCTACCACACTTTTTTCCTTTTTAAACTAATTGAATAAGATCATTTATGGCGACAGAGGGTGAAAATGTCTTTTCGGACTGACAAATCGTTGCCATCTGTCAGAAATATGAGACATTCCTCTCAAGTGATAATCCCTATTACCATTACTGTAGCATGTAACGTGCATTGCTAGAGAAGCGCTCTGCATATTTTACACTAAAGACTGGATTTAGACAAGATATGGAAGGGGGAAAAAAATGTGCTTTAAACCCTTTCCCGACACATGATGTACTAGTACGTCATGAAAGTCGGTGACTTACCGCATTGTGACGTAATAGTACGTCATGGATAACTCCAGTCACCGCGCAGTCAGCCATCTTAGATGAAGGTGAGAACGAGTTTTTGTTCCACCCCTTCAGCCCCAATCACAGCGGTTGGCTGGCTAGTGAAGACCAATGTATGGAGCTGCAGGGGGACTCGGCTAGAAGTGAGTGGGCTGATGACATCAGCCCATGTCTCCTAGGTCAGGGAGGGGACACCAGACACTTTTTTTTGCATTTTTGGGCTTTTTGTTGGTTTTTATGGCTTTGCACCACTTTTTCTGTGTGCGAGCTGTGACTGGCAAGTGCTGATCAGTTGTGTTTTTTTGGTGCTAGCTAGAGAGATATATATATCAATTTTAGTTAGTAGTATTTTTGATTTTTGGGTCCTGCACCTGCTGAGCGCCAGTCAGTACTGTCAATTACTGACTGCGTCTGCTCAGGTTTAGTGCCCTTTTTTTTTTTCAAATACATTTTTATCTAATTCTTTCACTTATCTTTTTCTTTTCTTTCTCATACATTTTATTTTAATAAATTCATTACAATCCCCTCACATGTTAAATCACTACATACACCCCCCTGACACTTCACTTTACATACAATAAAAATATCCAATTCATCCAAGAGAATGTACTCCGCTGAAGAGGCATACGCCATCCTTGCCTCTGAAACAGTCTGCAAGTGAGGGAGAAGAGGATGCCACATTCCTCAACTCCATCATCATAGTCATCCGGTGATGAGGGACCCTCAAGTAGACTCCCCCCCCCCCCCAGTGATCCCCTATGGTCCACACCACCTGAGGATTATGAGCCCCAAATTCCAGAGTTTGTGGGAAACTCTGGAATCCAGATTGACTGCACAGGCTTCACAGAAATAGATTTTTTTCATAATCTATTTCTGTGACGATCTCATAAATTTGATCACGACCCAAACAAATGTGTACGCCCAGCAGTTTATTTCTCAAAACCCAACATCCTCATATTCTAGACCCCTAGGTTGGACCCCTGTAAATGCAGCAGACATTATGAAGTTTTAGGGGCTGTTGCTGCATATGGGCCTTGTAAAAAAAAAAAAAAAAGTGAAATGAGACAATATTGGAGTTCAGATGTCTTGTACCACACTCCAATTTACAATATGACCATGTCCCGCTCAAGATTTGAATCCATTTTGAAATTCCTACATTACAATGATAATGCACAGTGCCCCCCCCCCCCGCCACCCCCCTTCCCAAATTGACCCAAATTTTGAACGTCTATTCAAAATAAGACCCCTTCTGGAGCACCTCAACTCAAAATTTACAGAGGTATTCACCCCAGCAAAAGAAATTAGCATAGACTAGTCCCTTGTACATTTTAAAAGGAAGGGTTAAATTTGGCCAGTACCAGCCCAGCAAGCGGGCACGGTACAAAATAAAAATGTACAAGCTGTGCGAGAGTACCTCTGGGTATACCTACAGGTTACGGGTTTATAAGGGGGGGTATACCTACAGGTTACGGGTTTATAAGGGGGACAGATTCCCTGATACAACCATCTGAATGCCCCCCCCCGTCCTAGGAGTTACTGGCAAGATTGTGTGGGACTTACTGCACCCACTACTGGATAATGGTTATCACCTCTATGTAGATAACCATTACACCAGCATACCCCTATTCATGTCCCTAAAAGCCCGAGGTACTGTGGCTTGCGGCACAGTACGAAAAAAAAATCTGAGGGGGCTCCCTAGATCCCTGGTAGGGCAACTACTCCGAAAAGGTGACAGTAAGGCTCTCCTCCATGAGAACATTCTGGCGGTTAAGTACAAGGACAAGAGGGATGTCTTTTTACTAAACCACCATTCACACAAACACCAGTTCTCCTGCGCAAGTGCGAGGTACCACTACCCATGTCAACAAGCCTGACTGCATCCTTGATTACAACAGGCACATGGGAGGGGTTGATCTGTCCGATCAAGTTCTGAAGCCCTATAGTGCCATGTGTAAAACTAAGGTGTGGTACAAAAAGCTTGCCGTATACATTGTACAGATGGCAATGTACAATGCATACATTTTACATAGAACTGCAGGCCAGACAGGAACTTTCCTTCAGTTCCAAGAGGCGGTAATCAAGGCCCTAATTTTCCAAAGTCAGGAAGGGGAGGGCCCGAGTGCTTCAGGAGGTCATGGTGCCCGTGTTGTACCAGGACAACATTTCCCTGGTGAAGTCCCACAAACAGCAAAGAGGGGAAAGACCCAAAAAAGATGTCTGGTTTGTTACAAAAGGGGAATACGAAAGGACACCATTTATCAGTGCGACACCTGCCCTGATAAACCTGGCCTCTGCATGAAAGAATGCTTCCGAACCTACCACTCATCCATGGATTTTTAATTTCATCCTTCATGCTCCCTGTAATATTTCCATATCTCTGATTTAGTCCACCTTGCTTGCATACCTACTTTCCAACAACCACTACATTATCTTTTCTGTGAGACACCTGTTTAGTAAAAAGTACCCTTTCCACCACTTAAAATGTCCGTACGGGGGTGCTCTTTCCAAAATGGGGTCACTTCTTGGGGTTTTTCATTTCTGGGGACCTCTGGAAATTTTTTAAATGTGACATGGCAGCTAAAATCCATGTCTGCCAATTCAGGCCTGCAAATTGTAATTTGCCTGTAGCGGCCTGCTGTGCGCCAACACAGCAGGCTACGAGCACATATGGGGTGTTTGCAAAATGGGGAACATATACTGGGGTGCATTTTCTCCTTTAACCCCTTGTGAAAGTAAAAAATTGGGGTCTGCTAGTAATTTTTACAAATGTGTGCTATGAAATGCTTGTCTCAAGTAATTCTGCCTTCTGTGAGATACCCGTTTGGTAAAAAGTACCCTTTCCACCACTTAAAATGTTCGTACGGGGGTGCTCTTTCCGAAATGGGGTCACTTTTGGGGATTTTTCATTTCTGGGGACCTCTGGAAAAAAAAAATTATGTGACATGGCAGCTAAAATCCATGTCTGCCAATTCAGGTCAGCAAAATCCATATTTAGCTGTTTGACTCTAGAACCCTGCCATGCATCCATACATCATTTTATGAGCACATATTGGGTGTTGGCGTATTCGGGGGGAAATGGGGAACAAAATGTGGGGTGCATTTTGTCCTGCTACCCCTTGTGAAAGTGAAAAATGTGGGTGTAAAGCTACTTTTTCTGGAAAAAAAATTAGTAATTTTTCCTTTTCACAGCCAAGCATTTCCCAATTCTGTGAAACGCCCGATGGGTCTAAGTGATCACTACACACCTTGAAATATTCCTTGAGGGGTGTACAGTCGTGGCCAAAAGTTTTGAGAATTACATAAATATTGGAAATTGGAATAGTTGCTGCTTAAGTTTTTATAATAGCGATTTGCATATACTCCAGAATGTTATGAAGAGTGATCAGATGAATTGCATAGTCCTTCTTTGCCATGAAAATTAACTTAATCCCAAAAAAACCTTTCCACTGCATTTCATTGCTGTCATTAAAGGACCTGCTGAGATCATTTCAGTAATCGTCTTGTTAACTCAGGTGAGAATGTTGACGAGCACAAGGCTGGAGATAATTATGTCAGGCTGATTGGGTTAAAATGGCAGACTTGACATGTTAAAAGGAGGGTGATGCTTGAAATCATTGTTCTTCCATTGTTAACCATGGTGATCTGCAAAGAAACGCGTGCAGCCATCATTGCGTTGCATAAAAATGGCTTCACAGGCAAGGATATTGTGGCTACTAAGATTGCACCTCAATCAACAATTTATAGGATCATCAAGAACTTCAAGGAAAGAGGTTAAATTCTTGTTAAGAAGGCTTCAGGGCATCCAAGAAAGTCCAGCAAGCGCCAGGATCGTCTCCTAAAGAGGATTCAGCTGCGGGATCGGAGTGTCACTAGTGCAGAGCTTGCTCAGGAATGGCAGCAGGCAGGTGTGAGCGCATCTGCACGCACAGTGAGGCGAAGACTTTTGGAAGATGCCTGGTGTCAAGAAGGGCAGCAAAGAAGCCACTTCTCTCCAAAAAAAAACCCATCAGGGACAGATTGATCTTCTGCAGAAAGTATGGTGAATGGACTGCTGAGGACTGGGGCAAAGTCATATTCTCCGATGAAGCCTCTTTCTGATTGTTTGGGGTATCTGGAAAAAGGCTTGTCCGGAGAAGAAAAGGTGAGCGCTACCATCAGTCCTGTGTCATGCCAACAGTAAAGCATCCTGAGACCATTCATGTGTGGGGTTGCTTCTCATCCAAGGGAGTGGGCTCACTCACAATTTTGCCCAAAAACACAGCCATGAATAAAGAATGGTACCAAAACACCCTCCAACAGCAACTTCTTCCAACAATCCAACAACAGTTTGGTGAAGAACAATGCATTTTCCAGCACGATGGAGCACCGTGCCATAAGGCAAAAGTGCTAACTAAGTGGCTCGGGGACCAAAACATTGACATTTTGGGTCCATGGCCTGGAAACTCCCCAGATCTTAATCCCATTGAGAACTTGTGGTCAATCCTCAAGAGGCGGGTGGACAAACAAAAACCCACTAATTCTGACAAACTCCAGGAAGTGATTATGAAAGAATGGGTTGCTATCAGTCAGGAATTGGCCCAGAAGTTGATTGAGAGCATGCCCAGTCGAATTGCAGAGCTCCTGAAAAAGAACAGCCAACACTGCAAATACTGACTCTTTGCATAAATGTCATGTAATTGTCAATAAAAAGCCTTTGAAATGTATGAAGTGCGTGCAATTATATTTCACTACATCACAGAAACAACTGAAACAGATCTAAAAGCAGTTTAGCAGCAAACTTTGTGAAAACTAATATTTGTGTCATTCTCAAAACTTTTGGCCACGACTGTAGTCTCTGGAATGGGGTCACTTTTTGGGGATTTCCACTCTAGGGTTACCTCAGGGTGTGTTCAATTGCAAGATGGCGCCTGTGAATTATTCCGGTGAAATCTGCCTTCCAGAAGCCATTTGGTGCTCTTTTCCTTCTGACCCCTGTGGTACGCCCATATAGCAGTATACAAGCACATATGGGGTATTGCTGTAATCAGGAGAAAATTGGCAATAAATTAGGGGGTACATTTTCTCCAGTTCCCCCTTTTGAAAGGGAAAAATTTGGGGCTAAAGTCCATTTTTCTTGAAAAAAAATTTTTTTTTCATTTTCACAGCCAATTCCATGTTTTAACTTTGAGAACAAAGTTCTCACTACACATCTTGAAATATTCCTTGAAAGGGTGTAGTTTCCAGAATGGGGTCACTTTTTGGGGATTTGTCCTCCAAAAGCCCTATGGCGCTACTTCCCTTTTGGACCCTGCCATGCACCCATACATCATTTTATGAGCACATATTTGGTGTTGGCGTATTCGGGGGGGGAAATGGGGAACAAAATGTGGGGTGCATTTTGTCCTATTACCCCTTGTGAAAGTGAAAAATGTGGGTGTAAAGCAACTTTTTATGGAAAAATATTGTAATTTTTCATTTTCACAGCAAAGCGTTTCCTAATTGTGTGAAATGCCCGATGGGTCAAAGTGCTCACTACACACCTTGAAATATTCCTTGAGGGGTGTAGTTTCCAGAATGGGGTGACTTTTTGGGGGTTTCCACTGAAGGGCCACCTCAGAGTGTCTTCACATGCGACATAGCTCCCAACTACCATTCCAGCTAAATCCGCTCTCCAAAAGCCATATGATGCTCCTTCCACTATGAAGCCTGCTGTGCGCCCATACATCAGTTTTTGAGCACACATGAGGTGTTTCTGTAAACCCCAGATTCAGGGTAATAGATTGAGTTTTGTTTGGCTGTTAACCCTTGCTTTGCTACTGGAACAAATGGATTAAAATAAAAAATCTGCGAAAAAAGTGGAATTCTGACATTTCATCTCCATTTGCCATTCACCCTTGTGGAACACCTAAAGGGTTAACAACGTTTGTAAAATCAGTTTTGAATACCTTGAGGGGTGTAGTTTCTAAAATGGGGTGATTTATGGGTGGTTTCTAATATGTAAGCTCCAGAAAGTGACTTCATAACTGAACCTGAAAAATTTGGGTTTTGGAAATATTGTTAAAAATGTTAAGATTTGCTTCTAAACTTCTAAGCCTTCTTTGGACTTAATTTCATCTGTGTCATGAAGTACGATATGTGATGAGAAAACAATCTCAGAATGACCTGTATAAGTAAAAGCGTTTTAAAGTTATTACCACATAAATTCACACGTCAGATTTTCAAAAAATGGCCTGGGCAGGAAGGTGAAAACAGGCCCGGGGTTGAAGGGGTTAATGAGGTGTGTGGTGTGTTGCAAGTGTTTTGTGTGACTTACTTCATTCTGCGATAACGCTGGTAAACATCTAGATTGTCACATCAATCAAAGACATCATAAAGGTGCAAATAAACGAGTGAGGGGTTTGTCTTCTGACTCTTTAGGTGGGGAAAAACTAAAGAACCTCCTTCCCAAATGTCTGTGTGTTGGACAAATCCAAAATCCTCTCAAGCGAATTGAGGGAATTAGAGAATGGAAGAGAAAGGGGCACACAATAGGATAGTACGTATATACAGATAAAATCATAGTGAGAATTATGAAAGCTCACCTTTTGGTGTTGTGCTAAAATAGGCACAACCCTATTGAAGGCTTGTATTGATGACTTATCTACCGGAACAGCAGCCGCAGAGTATATATTCTCTTGGATGGGATGTCCAGTCCCCCAAAAGGAAAAGTTGCAATAAAAGAAAGAAGTTTCTGCTTCGGCGCAAGTCCACAATGGAGACAGTCTCAATGGAATAGATTCTTCCTCTTTAATGGAAAACGCGTTTCGGGGATAAGAACTTCCCCTTCATCAGGTTTCATAATATTACAAAGAATGCAATACACAAATGTATATATAGGTAAAGAGCAACAAAAAAACCCGCCAAAAATGCACCTGGGGCCGCCCCCTAAGGGCGGGGCTACCCCCAGGTGTCACCTTAAGCAGCAAGGAGATCTGATCAAATCAAAACCCTATTTCGGACATGCAGTCAGTTCTATAGTTCAACCATATAGAGAAAAGAAAAATTGCAGCTCTCACCTCTGATCACCCTTGTGAAGCACGGAAGATGTGGCTTGAACCCAGCCACGCTTAATATGTCCAAAAACAAAGGGTCGATTCCAGCTTCTGACGTATAAAATAATTTGTTCTTTATTCGGCTTTCAAAGTTTAAGATCCAACATGCATCACATGGAGAGACACAAAGTAATTGTGACGCGTTTCGGGCTATGGTATTGAGCCCTTCATCAAGACAATACATAGTGCACTAAAAACAGGTACTTCTATATATACACACACAACACAAATGGGTTCCTCCTCTTTCTCTAATTGAGTAGAGGTTACATCCCAGGTGTTCCTGGATAAGGTGGGAAGTCCAACCAAGAACACATGGGCGGGGAGGTGGCAATTCAATATTATGCATTTGAAATCACATACTGATGAACTACATATACTGCAAAGTTAGATCATATTTTCTGTTTAGACCCTTCGGTATGCAGGTTTCCAGAATAAACATCCAATATGCTTCTCTGCTCAAAAGCTTTTGTTTGCGGTCACCTCCTCTAATTGGTGCAGGAACAACCTCCACGCCCTGCACAGAAAACGCAGAGATGTCGCCCTTGTGAACAGTGGCAAAATGCATTGTTGCCGCTGAAACATTCCAAGACATAATATGAGGGACATCACTTAAATGCTTCCTTATGCGTACTTTTAAATCATTTGTGGTGCAGTCCATGTATTGTAGACTGCCTATTTTACATGTTATGACATATACTACGTGGTCTGTATTGCAGTTTATATATTGCTTCAGCATATGTTTTTTGTTATTGGCCATAGATATAACCTCTTTTGAGATAAACATATGTCTACAGCAAATACATTTTTTGCTGCCACATGTGTAGTTCCCATTGGTTTTAGGCCAGGTGCATATTCTGGGGGCAGTCCAAGTCTATTCAGGGAAAATGCCCCCAGATGTCCCTCATTTTATGTCTCGGAATGTTTCAGCGGCAACAATGCTCAATACCATAGCCCAAAACGCGTCACAATTACTGTGTCTCTCCATGTGATGTATGTTGGATCTTAAACTTTGAAAGCCGAATAAAGAACAAATAATTTTATACGTCAGAAGCTATAGTTCAACCATACATCAGTGTATATAAATTTATTAAAAACGAACATCCTAGGAGAATATAAACCTTTATCTAGGTATGTACATATATCTGTCATGTGACCGGTCACATGATCGGAGCACACCGGAAGCAGAAGCTTCCTCTAGCGATCGGCCCCATCTCATATGAAGATACAGGGGGAGAGGGAGAGAGGCCGATCGCTGCAGGCTCCTGCTTGTAGGAGGGCGCATGCTCAATTGTATAGAGGACGCTGCCGGCGGCCCCAGGTGCATTTTTGGCTTTTTTTTGTTTTTTTGTTGCTCTTTACCTATAAATATCCATTTGTGTATTGCATTCTTTGTAATATTATGAAACCTGATGAAGGGGAAGTTCTAATCCCCGAAACGCGTTGTATCCTTCCCAAATGTGACAGAGAACAAGTATGCTCTGTGACTGAATGGGGGGGGGGGGGGGGGGAGAATTGATAACATGCACAGAAGTCCATGTTACCACTGCCATGTTATACAGGGAGAGGAGGATCTATGTTTTCCTCCATTCCCTGTAGCCTGTCAGCAAGTACCCCTGATAGAGCAGGATGAAGCAATTTTTCCATCTCAAGCCAAATAGCAGCTACAGAAATGGCAAGGCCTTGTATTAAAGCCGACAGTCTTATCTTTAAAAGAAGACTGCAGTGCTAAAGGCTATACAGTTGGAGATGGAAGCTTTAGAGATCAAGCTGGGAATGAGAGCTGCTGGTACATGCAGCTCCCACTTCAGCAACCTCACCGGTTGCATGGGGGCTAGAATCATGATCCCAGTCTTGCTTTAGAACTTAGATTGTCAACATTACATCTCTAGTGGATATAAATCATAGTCAACAAAAAAGGAGTGAACCTGAATCACACATCCTCATGATATACTTTGATCTAATAACCGCTTCTCAGAGTCATAAAATAGTATACAGGCCTCTATGTTGCATGCTATACATGAGGCATTAGTATACATTTTGATCAAAAAGCATAAGCCAACTCACCATGACAAGATTGCCTCCTCGAGTAGGAACCTACTCTAAATTTGGCGCCACAGAACGGCACCAGCAAGCAGAAGAACCCAGCAGCCAAACGGCACCCCTAGGTGCTGCAGCTATCGATTATTTTAGTAAATCAAGTATTTTATCGATTAATCCAACTATTAGAGTACTCCAATAAGAAAAAAATATATATATTTAATTAAAAAGAATGTTTTCCTTTATGAAAACTCATCACCCCATGTGGTATCATTGGACCCCCCTGCCATTAATCCTCTGTGCCATCAGCTCCCCCCGTGCTACCCGCTTCTAGCTTACATGCACTATGTCCTGACGATGTGTTGGGATACAGTGCAGCACAGTGCGGGCCACCACGAAGCATGAGTAATAGCAAGCGCTTCACTCACGCTCCGTGGTCACATGACACAAACGAATCCTCGATGCAAAATTTTTTTGTGTCGAGTTACTCTATTGAATCGAGTAATCGTTGCAGCCCTATTGGCAATGCCACCCTGGCACTGGGCCCCACCAACCCATTAGCAAGGCACCACAGCAACAATGGCCACCACGCAGCACCGCACCATGTGAACAGTCGTCAAAGCTCACCTTATCATATGCTCTCAGGAACTCCAACTGAGAACTGGTAGGAATTTGTATATCTAGTGGATATAGATGATACAGCCATCAGTAGCAAGGGCTTATCTCATATGTCCTTGGCTACTGAAGTGCTACCATACATAGACGTACAAGACACACTCTGTGCAGGGAAATAGTTAATACACACTGCAACTACTGAAGAACATTTCATTTAAAATCGATAGAGCATTTCATGTTAATCAATGAGGAGGAGAACCTTCTGCAAGAGTGATTGTTTGGCAGCTGTCTCTAACATCATAGCCTCTGAATCTAAAACTGAAACTCTCAAAAACGGAACTTCTTGTCTTCCCCCCATCCCCCATCTACTAACTCACCTAAACTTGATATTTCAATTTCGGTCTGCAGCACCATCATAACTCCTGTGCAACATGCCCGCTGTCTTGGGGCCACATTTAACTCTGATCTTTTCTTCGTTCCCCATATTTAATTACTTACACGTTCTTGTCGTTTGCACCTCAATAATATCATCAGAATCCTTTTCTTACGGTGGAAACGGCCTTTAATCAATCATTCTCGTCTTGACTACTGTAACGCATTACTAATTGGTCTCCCGCTCACTATACTCTACCCCCTTCAGTCTGTTCTATATGCTGCAGCCAGGCTCATCTATCCATTCAACCACTACACTGATGCTACTAGTCTGTGCCAGTCACTTCACTGGTTGCCCATCCACCACAGAATATAGTTAAAACGTCTCACCCTCACCCACAAAGCTCTGAACAGCACTGCACCTCCATACATCTCCTCCCTCATCTCCATCTACCACCCTACTCATGCTCGCAGTTCTGTTAGAGACCTAAGATTAATAACCTCCATAATTCATACCTCTCACTCCTGTCTTCAAGACTTTTCTAGAGCTGCACCTACTCTCTGGAAGAGGGTTGTTTAGATACCAAAATTTTAATTGGTTTCGATACCATAAAAAAGTATTGCGATACTTGAAAGCATGCGATACCACGCAAAAAAAAAATATATAAAAAAAGCCAAAACAAATCTCCACCTTCAAACGTGCCTTAAAAACACATCTTTTCAGGCAGGCTTATCAAGCTACCTAAAATGACTTTACCCAGACTAAACCTCCCCCCACCAACTCCTCTGGCCTAAACTTGATCCTGTAGTAGTCCCAAACCCGAAGCAGATCGGCCGGCAGAACTCCTGTCAGTTCAATAATGGATTAAATCCTACTTATCACAATCAACTACCTTGTGGGTCACCCCCAATTCCTCATAGATTGTAAGCTCTTGCGAACAGGGCCCTGACTCCTAGTGTTTCAGTTACATATTAGCCAGTTAGTTTTGTTTTGTACATGAACCCTATGAATTTGTAAAGCGCTGCAGAATATGGTGGCGCTATATAAATGTTTTATTATTATTATTTGCATGAGCAGCACATATGCAGCGCCTTCTGTATAGTCACCAGGTTCTGACATCAGAGGATGATTACTCAAATTTTATTTTTTATTAAGTTTGTCCATTGACTTGTTTGTAAGGTATTATAATCATCATTCTTTACTCACAGAGCTTTATTAGTCAAAGTTTTTTTTTTATATTTATTAAGGGCTCAAACAATAGTCTTTGTCCATTGCTTAAGGCCTCATGCACACGACCGTTGTGTGCACCCGTAGCCGTTGTGCCGTTTTTTTCGCGGACCCATTGACTTTCAATGGGTCCGTGGAAAAATCGGAAAATGCACAGTTTTGCAGCTGCATCCGTGATCCGTGTTTCCTGGCCGTGAAAAAAAATATGACCTGTCCTATTTTTTTCACGGCCAACGGTTCACGGACTCATTCAAGTCAATGGGTCCGTGAAAGAACACAGATGCACACAAGATTGGCATCCGTGTCCGTGATCCGTGGCCGTAGGTTAGTTTTTATACAGACGGATCCGAAGATCCGTCTGCATAAAAGCTTTTTCATAGCTGAGTTTTCACTTCGTGAAAAAAAACTCAGAACCGACAGTATATTCTAACACAGAGGCGTTCCCATGGTGATGGGGACGCTTCAGGTTAGAATATACTAACTGAACTGTGTACATGACTGCCCCCTGCTGCCTGGAAGTTGCTGCCAGGCAGCAGGGGGAAGCCCCCCCCCCCCCAGTAGTTAACACATTGGTAGCCAGTGTGGCCGCCGCCCCCCCCCCCCCTCTCCTGTAGTTAACTCATTGGTGGCCAGTGTGCTCCCTCCCCTGTAGTTAACTCATTGGTGGCCAGTGGGCCCCCCCCCTCCCCTGTAGTTAACTCATTGGTGGCCAGTGTGCTCCCTCCCCTGTAGTTAACTCATTGGTGGCCAGTGGGCCCCCCCCCCTCCCTCCCCTGTAGTTAACTCGTTGGTGGCCAGTGGGCCCCCCCCCCCCTCCCCTGTAGTTAACTCGTTTGTGGCCAGTGGGCCTTCTCCCCTCCCTCCCCCTCCTAATTAAAATCTCCCCCCCATCATTGGTGGCAGTGGAGTGTACCGATCGGAGTCCCAGTTTAATCGCTGGGGCTCCGATCGGTAACCATGGCAACCAGGATGCTACTGCAGTCCCGGTTGCCATGGTTACTTAGCAATTTGTAGAACCATTATACTTACCTGCGAGCTGCGATCTCTGCGTCCGGCCGGGAGCTCCTCCTACTGGTAAGTGACAGGTCCGGTCGGGAGCTCCTCCTACTGGTAAGTGACATGACCTGTCACTTACCAGTAGGAGGAGCTCCCGGCCGGACCTGTCACTTACCAGTAGAAGGAGCTACCGGCCGGACGCAGAGATCGCAGCTCGCAGGTAAGTATAATGGTTCTACAAATTGCTAAGTAACCATGGCAACCGGGACTGCAGTAGCGTCCTGGTTGCCATGGTTACCGATCGGAGCCCCAGCGATTAAACTGGGACTCCGATCGGTACACTCCGCTGCCACCAATGATGGGGGGGGAATATTTTAATTAGGAGGGGGAGGGAGGGGAGAAGGCCCACTGGCCACCAACGAGTTAACTACAGGGGAGGGGGGGGGGCCGGCCGCACTGGCCACCAATGAGTTAACTACAGGGAAGGGAGGGAGGGGGCCGGCCACACTGGCCACCAATGTGTTAACTACAGGGGGGGGGGCTGCCCCCTGCTGCCTGGCAGCACCTGCCAGGCAGCAGGGGGCAGTCATGTACACAGTTCTTTTAGTATATTCTAACCTGAAGCGTCCCCATCACCATGGGAACGCCTCTGTGTTAGAATATACTGTCGGATTTGAGTTTCACGATGTAACTCAAATCCGACAGTATATTCTAACATAGAGGCGTTCCCATGGTGATGGGGACGCTTCAAGTCAAAATATACCATCGGATTGGAGAAAACTCCGATCCGATGGTATATTAACTCCTGACTTTACATTGAAAGTCAATGGGGGACGGATCCGTTTGAAATTGCACCATATTGTGTCAACATCAAACGGATCCGTCCCCATTGACTTGCATTGTAATTCAGGACGGATCCGTTTGGCTCCGCACGGCCAGGCGGACACCAAAACGACTTTTTTTTCATGTCCGTGGATCCTCCAAAAATCAAGGAAGACCCACGGACGAAAAAACGGTCACGGATCACGGCAAAACGGAACCCCGTTTTGCGGACCGCAAAAAAATACGGTCGTGTGCATGAGGCCTAATACACACATTGTGAATGGATGCAGGATCCACAATGGGCAAATGCATGTTAGTTTTCTGTTCTACAAAAGTCAAAATTTTTCATAAAAGTAAAACTTTACACAAAATTATGCAACTTTTAAAAAGGGATTCTGTCACCAGGATTTCACTTACTGAGCTGTTAACATGACCACATCAGTCTCCATGATTTATATTACAATATACTAGTTATTACTGCCCTGTGTCTTGTAATTTTTCGCTTTTACTAATATGCAAACACCTAAATAAGGAGCCCAAGGGGCTGTCCCTCTGTCAGTTAGAGCCCAGCCACACCCCTTCTCCTTGAGCCCAGCACCGCCCCACTGCTAATTTATTCACTCCTCCTCACCGACCTCGTAAGACACTAGAGTTGTTGCGATGCCAAATTTTTGATTCGGTTTCGATACCATAAAAAAGTATTGCGATACTCGATACCACACGAAAAAATTAACGAAAAAAGCCACGTGCATTCCGCATTTAAAAAAATGGCGAATCGCACAGTTATTTATTTTTTCTGTTCTGGCGTTCACCGCATAGATTTTTCTTTAGATTTTAATAGTTTGGACTTTTCTGACGTGGCGATATGTAATATGTTTATTTTTTATACATTTTATATGAAATTGGGAAAGGGGGTGATTCATACTTAATATTTTGGTGTGGTCTTTATTTATTTAATAACCATTTCCCCCCTTAGGGGCTAGAACCTGGGATCTTTCATCCCTTGTCCTATTCACCCTGATAGAGCTCTATCAGGGTGAATAGGACTTCACACTGTCCCTGCTGCTCTGTGCACACAGCATCAGGGATGTTACCATGGCAGCCAGGGCTTCAGTAGCGTCCTGGCTGCCATGGTAACCTGTCGGAGCCCCAGGATTACAGTGCTGGGGCTCCAATCAGAAGCTGCCACTGCCACCAATGAGGTGGAGGGGAGAGGACCCTGTGGCCACTGCCACCAATTATTTTAAATAATGGGGGGAGGGGGCACTGTGCCAATGATTTTTAGGGGGGGGGGCGCACTGCACCACCAATGATAATTACCCCTTAATACAGGAGGTGGGTACTGGCAGATCAACGGCAGTTAAAAAAAATGCTTCTTATGATATGCAAATGAAGCTGTAAGGAGCCCAGAGGGGCGTTTATTCTTTCTCCACGGTGCCCAGGAACGCCCCTCTGAAGTGCCGTGCCCGCCTAAATTTGAAAACTAATAACTCCTCCAAGTTCAGCTAAATCGCCTCCCAGAGGCGAGGTTAAGTGCTCCCCCCCAGCGGCAAACACCCCCGATCCTCCTCTCGCCTGCAACCGAAATCCCGCACAGGCGCAGTGCCAGCGATTTCCTGGGCCTGCGCTATGATAAGACGACTGAGGGTTTCCTTAGCCAGCTAAAACGCTGGCACTGCGCCTCCGCGGGATTTCGGTTGCAGGCGAGAGGAGGATCGGGGGTGTTTGCCGCGGCACTGGGGGGGGAAGGAGCACTTAGCCTCGCCTCTGGGAGGCGATTTAGCTGAACTTGGAGGAGTTATTAGTTTTCAAATTTAGGCGGGCGCGGCACTTCAGAGGGGCGTTCCTGGGCACCGTGGAGAAAGAATAAACGCCCCTCTGGGCTCCTTACAGCTTCATTTGCATATCATAAGAAGCATTTTTTGAAGAAATGACAAGACTCACAATAAAAACAACAAGACATATGGCTATAAGGTACTTTATTACAAATGGATTCATTAAAAAAATTTTTTGCTAATATGCTAGTGACAGATTCCCTTTAACTGCCGCTGATCGCAGCTCCCTGTCAGGGGCAGGGTGTCGGCAATGCGATTCTGCTGCCGGCACCTGCCTCCTGTATTATGTGTTAAATACTTCTTTATATGAGTCCAGACTAAGTATTAGGCTACACAGAGCGGCGCCCAGAGATGTCCCAGCACTTACTATTATTCCTGGGCGCCGCTCCGTTCGCCCGCTGTGCCCCATTACTGTCTCCTCTCCTGCTCCGTATGCTAATTACTATCGGAGCAATGGGGAGGAGACATCAGCTTCTCTAGTGGGCGTTCCTTCTCCCTGGCTGTAGAGCTGTCCAATCGCAGCGCAGGGAGAAGGAACGCCCACTAGAGAAGCTGATGTCTCCTCCCCATCGCTCCGATAGTAATTAGCATGTGGAGCAGGAGAGGAGACAGTAATGGGGCACAGCAGGCGAACGGAGCGGCGCCCAGGAATAATGGTAAGTGCTGGGACATCGCTGGGCGCCGCTCTGTGTAGGAAAAGTCGTATCATTGGTGGCACAGTGCGCCTCCGCCCCTCTCTCCGTTCATTGGTGGCAGCAGCACAGGGGGGAGGGAGAGACTGCTTCCTTCTCCCCGTGCTGCTGAGAGAACATGAGTGCGCCGACAGCAGCGCGCTCATGTTCAGAGATACTAGACTGCGCAGCAGCGCATGCCAGTATCGATAAAAATTTTAATACGATACCGGGACAAAAGTATCGATTGGGTATCGAAATTTCGATACCCCAACAACCATACAAGACACAGGGTAGTAATACTAGTATATTGTAATATAAATCATGGAGACTGATGTGGTCATGTTAACAGATCAATAAGTGAAATCCTGGGGACAGAATCCCTTTAAGACCCCTTTCACACGGGCGAGTATTCCGCGCGGATGCGATGCATTAGTTGAACGCATTGCACCTGTACTGAATCCTGACCCATTCATTTCTATGTGGCTGTGCACACGAGCAGTGATTTTCACTTGTGCGTTGCGTGAAAATCGCAGCAGGCTCCTCTTTGTGCGTTTTTCACGTAACTCAGGCCCCATAGAAATGAATGGGGCTGCGTGAAAATCGCATGCATCCGCAAGCAAGTGCGGATGCGGTGCGATTTTCACGCACGGTTGCTAGGTGACGATCGGAATGGGGACCCGATCATTATTATTTCCCCTTATAACATGGTTATAAGGGAAAATAATAGCATTCTGAATACAGAATGCATAGTAAAATAGGGCTGGAGGGGTTAAAAAAAATAAAAAAAAAACATTTTTTTTTAACTCCCCTTAATCCACTTGTTCGCGCAGCCGGCATCTCTTCTGTCTTCATCTGTGAGCAATAGGACCTTTGATGACGTCACTACGCTCATCACATGATCCATCACCATGGTGATGGACCATGTGATGAACGCAGTGACGTCATCAAAGGTCCTATTGCTCACAGATGAAGACAGAAGAGATGCGGGCTGCGCGAACAAGTGGATTAAGGGGAGTTCAATTATTTTTATTAATTTTTTTTAACCCCTCCAGCCCTATTGTACTATGCATTCTGTATTCAGAATGCTATTATTTTCCCTTATAACCATGTTATAAGGGGAAATAATACAATCTACACTACAACTAACCCAAACCTGAACTTCTGTAAAGAAGTTTGGGTCTGGGTACCACAGTCTGTTTTTTATCACGCGCGTGCAAAACACATTGCACCCGCGCGATAAAAACTGAACATCGGAACGCAATCAAAACTGACTGCAATTGCATTCCTACTCACGCGGGTTTGCCGCAATGCAACGGGACGCATCCGGACACGCCCGTGTGAAAGAGGCCTAAGGCTGGTTTCACACGGGCGTTGCGGGAAAATGTGCGGGTGCGTTGCGGGAACACCCACGATTTTTCCGCGTGAGTGCAAAACATTGTAATGCGTTTTGCACTCGCGTGAGAAAAATCACGCATGTTTGGTACCCAAACCCGAACTTCTTCACAGAAGTTCGGGCTTGGGATAGTTATAAGGGAAAATAATAGCATTCTGAATACAGAATGCATAGTAAAATAGTGCTGGAGGGGTTAATATATATTAGAGATGGCAGCACCGTCACAGTAGGAAAAAAAGGATGAAGGGTGCGCAGGCCCAGTATGGATATAAGCCAATCCAGTAAAATATAAACGATGAAAAAGGGCAGCACTCCAATAGATAAAAATAAAAATAACTTTATTTACCCATAAGGCTGTAGCAACAGCCTTATGAGTAAATAAAGTTATTTTTATCTATTGGAGTGCTGCCCTTTTTCATCGTTTATATTTTACTGGATTGGCTTATATCCATACTGGGCCTGCGCACCCTTCATCCTTTTTTTCTACTGTGACGGTGCTGCCATCCCTCTTTTTTTCAATATAATATAATATATATATAATTTAACTCACCTTAGTCCACTTGATAGCGCAGCCGCCATCTCCTTCTGTATTCATTCTTTAGGACCTGGGTAAAGGACCTTTGCTGACGTCACTCCGGTCATCACATGATCCATCACCATGGTAAAAGATCATGTGACGTACCATGTGATGACCGGAGTGACGTCATTCAAGGTCCTTTACCCAGGTCCTAAAGAAAGAATACAGAAGGAGATGACGGATGCGCTATCAAGTGGACTAAGGCGAGTTAAATTATTTATTTATTTTTTTAACCCCTCCAGCGCTAGTTTACTATGCATTCTGTATTCAGAATGCTATTATTTTCCCTTATAACTATGTTATAAGGGAAAATAATAATAATGATCGGGTCTCCATCCCGACCATCTCCTAGCAACCGTGCGTGAAAATCGCACTTGCTTGCGATTTTCACGCAACCCAATTCACTACTATGGGGCCTGCGTTGCGTGAAAAACGCAGAATATAGAGCATGCTGCGATTTTCACGCAACGCACAAGTAATGCGTGAAAATCATCGCTCATGTTAACAGCCCCATAGAAATGAATGGGTTGGTATTCAGTGCGGGTGCAATGCGTTCACCTCACGCATCGCATCCGCGCGGAATACTCGTCCGTGTGAAAGGGGCCTAAAGGTTTTTTTCCCCATCTTTGAAAAAAAGCGTTTGCGGCTTAGAACAGTATTACCATCATTTATGCCAGAAAATAATAACAAATCTATACCAACCAGTGGCTTGGCCTAGATTTCAGACCATGGCACACCGACAGCATGCGCCTCTTAATACATTAAGCACATCTTGCCCTAAGGGCCTTCTTATTAAGCTCAGTCTCAGATTTTATCATTAGAGTGAGGGCTTAGTCCATGTGTTATGTTTGTATCTATTGTTTTAAGTGCATTATTTTCTCTTTATAAATGTAGCCATGCACATCTGCATATTTACTACCATATCGTGCAGGATGTTTTGCATTTTTTTTCCGTGACCTTCTTAAGCCCCATTCACACGTCAGTGTTTTGGTCAGTGATTTCCATCAGCGATTGTGAGAAAAAACAAGGATTGGAGCCTCCCTAGACATAAGGTATAAGGGAAAGATCTGTACCTGTGTTTAGAGCCATACCTGGTTTGGCCCAGCAAAAAATGAGCCCTCATGCAGTTCTGTAGATTTAAATATAAAAAAGTTGAAAAATGATGTGGATAAGAATATGATGATCAAAAACAAAATAAAAAATAATCATTTTTCAAAGTATTAAATCACAAGAAAAGTTGTATAAATGAAGTATTGTAATGACCATACTGATCCGGAGAATTAAGGTAACAGTTCAGTTTTACCGTACAGGGAACGCTGCAAAAACAAACCCCATAGAACTGGTGGAATTGCATTTTTGTCCCCAATTCCACCGCATTTGAATTTTCAGCTTCCCACTACTTCATATGCGAAATAAAATGGGGTCATTGGAAAGTAAAACTTGTCCTACAACTGTTAATGAAGAAAAAAAAAAATGTCAAAAAATTTTTGAAAAAAAAGTTATGGCTACAAGAATGCAGAGTAAAAAAAGAAAAAAATAAAATAAAAAAAATTGTCCCACTCCTTCAGGGGTTAAACTGCTCTGGTAACATTAAAGTCGAGTTCTGATTGGTCACAGTGTTCCACAAAGACTGTTTCAATAGAAGACAGATTGATAAGAACAAGAATTGTACAAACCACACAAGGGTAACAGGTGTCGGATTTTCGTGGCCCACCATGTATGCTTGGCCAGGAACCAAATGAATAGTTTTGCTTATGTGCTGTGCTCAAGAAATAATCCTATCGAAAGGGAATTCCTATGATTTGATTCAATTGCCTCTACTTTAAGACAGAAAGTTTATACTGTACATAAATTATGCATGCAAATTACTTTGATCACTGTGAGCCGTTGGTGCTGAAATGAATCAGTACTGAACCCAACAGAAATTAATCTCTCGCTGAAACATTCATGAGAATTAGTCGACTCATAACACAACAACATAATGTTCATTTCTTGCTAAAATCAACTGCCTGAAAATATGTAGTAACAATGGCAGCAAAGCATGCAGTACTCGAGCAGAGTGGCACTATTCCTTCTTCCTGTGGAATAGCAGATCAAAACAAAAAAAATCCACCAAAAACAGAGGCGAGTGCCTTTTTGTATTTTTAGTACATGCACCTTTGAAAGTCACAACTTTTTCCATTTAGTTTAAAAAAAGTGTCCTTTTCAGTGATACACGTGTCTTCATTTTTGTCATTTTTAGCGGAGGGGGTTTTAAAAAAAATTTATTTCACATTTTGTGCCCACATAAGGCCATACAAAATCTTTGAGGGAAATTTAACATAACTTTTTTTTTTTTTTTTGCCAATTTCTACAGTAACTAGTGCTGACATTATAGTGGAATTAAGGTCCCAGAAAGTTTTACTGTTAAGAGTCAATGCACAGCTGGCTTGGGTCTCTTAACTCCTTAAAGGGGTATTCCCACTTCATTAAATAGGGTTACATTAAATCATTGCCCCCCACTGAACATTTCTTATTATACATGTAATTAAAAAAAAAAAACATACCATTCGGCATAAAAATGCTCCTTTCACTCCCCTGTGTTTATGCTGGTATCCCATGGATACGGCCTCATCTCGCCGGCTGCATCCATGTGCCGCGCCTGCGCACCACATCCTAACAGCAGGCCTATGCTGTAAAACGTGAACGCGCACGTCTTCAGCAGTATCGGGCGCATGCGCAGTATGTTTCACTCGCAGTATCGGGCGGCACTCGCTCAGAGAAACAGATGTAGCAGTGCTGAATATGCGGGTGTTCTGACACAGTGCTGGTTGAAGATTAAAACAGATGTAGCAGAGCTGTATATGCGGGTGTTCTGACAGTGCTGGTTGAAGATAAAAACAGATGTAGCAGAGCTGTATATTTGGAAGGTCAGCATCAATGCTGGTGAAAGTGAAACTGATGTAGCAGAGCTGAATATGCAGGGTGTTCTGACACAGTGCTGGTTGAAGATACATAGTGTGAGGTTTATACACAACTGGAGTACAGCTGTAATGGAAACAAATCTGCATCAGTGCTGGTGGGTGGGGGTTGGTCAAGCTTTTGGGCTAATGTATAATATGGAATTATATTTTTTGATGCACAGAATGGGTTTGTAAAAGATCAGACAGATATTTTATGTGTAAAACTGCAGAACAGCCACGTGTTACTGTGCACTGAGCTCACTTCACATGGCTCTCTGAGTGACCATTCCCCTCACAGACACTGCAGACTGATGAGTCATACTTTTCACATGAACGAGCACAGGACTCGGCTCTCAGTGTGATGTCATAAGGAGGTGTGGCCGGCCTTCACTCTAGCTGCCTAAGCCCGCCCAGCCTTAGCTGCAGAAAAAACAGGAAGTGAACAGCTAGCTGGCAGCAATTGATAATGAAGTAGCAAGATGGGAATACCCCTTTAAGGACTCGGCCCTATTTCACCTTAAGGACCAGGCCATTTTTTGCAAATCTAACCAGTGTCACTTTAAGTGGTGATAACTTTAAAACGCTTTGACTTATCCAGGCCATTCTGAGACGTTTTTTCGTCACATATTGTACTTCATGACACTGGTAAAATTAAGTAAAAAAAAGAATAATTTTTTTGCATAAAAAAAAAATACATAATTTACCAAAAATGGAGTAAAAAAAAGTCATTTTTATTTATAAAAAATACCAAATTTGCAAAACATTTGGAAAAATTAGCAAATTTCCAAGTTTCAATTTCTCTACTTCTATAATACATATTAATACCTACAAAAATAGTTATTACTTTACATTTCCCATATGTCTACTTCATGTTAGGATCATTTTAGGAATGACATTTTATTTTTGGGGGACGTTACAAGGCTTAGAAGTAAATCTTGAAATTTCTCAGAAATTTTCAAAAACCAACTTTTTAAAGGACCAGTTCAGGTCTGAAGTCACTTTGTGAAGCTTACATAATAGAAACCACCCAAAAATGACTCCATTCTAGAAACTACACCCCTCAAGGTATTCAAAACAGATTTTACAAACTTAGTTAACCCTTTAGGTGTTCTACAAGAATTAATAGAAAAAAGAAGAGATACAATTTCAAAATTTAACTTTTTGGGCAGATTTTCCATTTTAATATTTTTTTTTCCAGTTACAAAGCAAGGGTTAACAGCCAAACAAAACTCATTATTTATGGCCCTGATTCTGTAGTTTACATAAACACTCCATATGTGGTTGTAAACTGCTGTACGGGCACACGGCAGGGCGCAGAAGGATAGGAATGCCATCTGGTTTTTGGAAGGCAGATTTTGCTGGACTGTTTTTTTTGACACCATGTCCCATTTGAAGCCCCCCTGATGCACCATGTCCCATTTGAAGCCCCCCTGATGCACCCCTTGAGTAGAAACTCCAAAAAAAGTGACCCCATTTTAGAAACTACGGGATAGGGTGGAAGTTTTGTTGGTACCAGTTTAGGGTACATATGATTTTTGGTTGCTCTATATTACACTTTTTGTGAGGCAAGGTAACATGAAATAGCTGTTTTGGCACAGTTTTTTTTTTGTTATTTACAACATTCATCTGACAGGTTAGATTATGTGGTATTTTTTTTTTAGAGTAGGTTGTCACGGACGCGGCGATGCCCATTATGTATACAATTTTTTTATTTATGTAAGTTTTACACAATGATTTCATTTTTTAAACAAAAAAATAAATCATGTTTTAGTGTCTCCATAGTCTGAGAGCCATAGTTTTTTCAGTTTTTGGGCGATTATCTTAGGTAGGGTCTCATCATTTGCGGGATGAGATGACGGTTTGATTGGCACTATTTTGGGGTGCATATGACTTTTTGTGATGCAAGATGACAAAAAATGGCTTCTTTACACAGTTTTTATTTTTTTACGGTGTTCACATGAGGGGTTAGGTCATGTGATATTTTCATAGAGCCGGTCGATACGGACGCGGCGATACCCAATATGTATACTTTTTAAATTTACTTAAGTTTTACACAATAACAGCTTTTTTAAAACAAACAAAAAAAAAGATGTTTTAGTGTCTTCATACTCTAAGCCATAGTTTTTTTTTTTTTTTGGGCGATTGTCTTAGGTACAGGCTAATTTTTTGCGGGATGAGGTGACTGTTAGATTGGTAATATTTTGGTGGGCATACGCCTTTTTGATCGCTTACTGTTGTACTTTTTGTAATGTAAGGTGACAAAAAAAATGGTTTATTTAGCACAGTTTTTATTTTTTACGGTGTTCATCTGAGGGGCTAGGTCATGTGATATGTTTATAGAGCCAGTTGATCCGGACGCGGGGATACCCAATATGTCTACTTTTTTTATTCCCCTATTACTTCCATATTTTTTTTTTACTTTATTTGGGGAAGATTACGTTTTTGTTTATTTTGACATGAAACTTAATTTTTTGGGGGAGGAAACTTTATTTTTTAAACTTTTTTTGTACTTTATTTTTTGTCCCACTTTGGGACTTCAACTTTTGGGGTCTAATCCCTTTTACAAGGCATTCCAATACTTCTGCAGTGGAATGCATTGGCTGTATGAGTAATACTGTGTGTATTACTCATACAGATTCCTGCCTGTGAGATCCAGGGGGCTGGATCTCAGAGGCTCGTCACAGGAAGGCATTGCGCTGCCTTCCATGCCATCGGGTCCCCCCTACAGCTGCATAGGGACCCGATGGCACCTGCGCCCGCCGCCGCACCATTGAAAAGCCGCAAACCTCAGGTCTCAATCGACCTGCGGTTTGCGGCGATCGCAGACATGGGGGCGGGGGGGGGGGACCTCCCCCTTGCATTTAGCCAAGGTGCCTGCCTGCTGTGTTCTCAAGTACCAGGACATCAGGGCGTACCTGTACGCCCTGTGTCCGTAACATGTTAAAGGGGGTGTGTCATCAGAAAATAGCCTGCTGTTTAAATCACTTTTTTATGTAACATTTTTAAAGAATTTTTGATGATGTTTTTAATTTTATGGAATATATGGAAAATTAAACAAAAAAGATAAAATCCTACAGGTTTCACACTGGCCACTAAGGCTAATAATTGGCGCCACTTATTTGTCTGTACAGATCACTTTACTGCAGTTAACTCATTCTAATCCTGCCTGTAATGATATCACCTCTGTGTACAGGATGCTCCATTTACAGTAACATAGTATATAAGGCCGAAAAAAACACATTTGTCCATCCAGTTCCTTTTCTTATCCAAGTTGATCCAGAGGCAGGAAAAAAAAACAAAAAAAAAACAAAAAAAAAAACTGAGGTACAAGCCAATTTTCCCCACTTAAGGGGGGAAAAATTCCTTCCAGACTCCAATCAGGCAATCAGAATAACTCCCTGGATCAAATAGTAGCTATAGCCTGTAATATTATTACACTCCAGAAATACATCCAGGCCCCTCTTGAATTCCTTTATTGTACTTACCATCACCACCTCCTCAGGCAGAGAGTTCCATAGTCTCACTGCTCTTACTGTAAAGAACCCTCTTCTATGTTTGTGTACAAACCTTCTTTACTCCAGACGCAGAGGATGTCCCCTCATCACAGTCACTGTCCTGGGGATAAATAGATGATGGGATAGATCTCTGTACTGACCCCTGATATATTTATACATAGTAATTAGATCTCCCCTCAGTCGTCTTTTTTCTAAAGTGAATAACCCTAATGTTGCTAATCTTTCAGGGTACTGTAGTTGCCCCATTCCAGTTATTACTTTAGTTGCCCTCCTCTAAACCCTCTCCAGCTCTGCTATGTCTGCCTTGTTCACAGGAGCCCAGAACTGTACACAGTACTCCATGTGTGGTCTGACTAGTGATTTGTAAAGTGGTAGGAATATGTTCTCATCACGGGCATCTATGCCCCTTTTGATGCAACCCATTATCTTATTGGCCTTGGCAGTAGATGCCCGACACTGGTTTTTACTGCTTAGTTTGCTGTTTATTAAAATTCCTAGGTCCTTTTCCATGTCAGTGTTACCCAGTGTTTTACCATTTAGTATGTACGGGTGACTTGCATTATTCCTTCCCATGTGCATAACTTTACATTTGTCAGTGTTAAACCTTATCTGCCACTTCTCTGCCCAAGCCTCCAATCTATCCAGATCCCTCTGTAGTAGTATACTGTCCTCTTCAGTGTTAATTACTTTACACAGTTTAGGGTCATCTGCAAATGACACTAAACTGTGTAAAGTAATTAATACTGAAGATATTTTACTGTGCAAGCCTTCTACAAAATCATTAATAAATATATTGGAGAATATGGCCCAATACTGACCCCTGAGGTACTCCGCTAGTGACAGTGACCAGTAGGTGATTGTTAGCTCTTATCTATTCTTTCCTTGTACAATGACCACTGTACATGTCACAAAACATGCCTAGAAAACTCTCCCACAGAAGTCAATGAGGTCCTCTCCAGAACATTGTGTCTATGGCCCATGGGACTGCCGTTAAGCAATTTTATTAATGCTCAGGCAAGACGGCCGTCCCCATAATCATGTTCAGAAACAAAATAAGCAAATCTACAATCAGAAAAGAAAAAACTGGAAAAAAAAACAATATGTGCCATTATTTGATTTGAACTGGCAGATAAAAATTTTGGTGACACATTTCCTTGCAGCTAATGCAGTTAAATGGGTTGTCTAGTTTGCTGACCATGACGACGATGTTTCTCAGGATAGTCATCAATATCAGATCGGTGGGGGTCATGTGAGCACTGTGTTCTCCCTGTTTATTTGCTCGTTGTAGACAGTGCAGTGCTGAGCAAGTAATTACAGCTCCTTCATCCCATCAATGAAAAGGAGCAGTTGTAGTTGCACTCAGTCCCATTCAAGTGAATTGGGACGGAGGCATTGTAGTTACCCATGCTCGTCGCTGCAATGCCGACTGTGAGCAGGTAAACAGTAAAGTTAACACAAGGTCACACGAGCTCTGCATTCTCTTCAAACAGTTGATCGGTGGGGATGCCAGGAGCCGAACCCTCACAGATTTGATATCCTGAGAAGAAGTCATCAATATCGGAAACAGAACAACCCCTTTAAACAAGGCCTACGACCACATGATCACCGGTACCCGAGCAGGAACCTGCACTGCTGCTTACTGATCTGTATACTGAGGGTCTTGTATAGTGCAAAACACTGTTTTGAACCCGAAAAGTGCTTTTCCTGGACATGGAATAAAGACATAGGGTACACACAGCTATGTTTGGAATGTGTTTGCCATCTTCTGTAAGGCAATGCTTTTAGCCCTTTCACGCATTTGGACGTAACTGTAAATCTAAATTGCAAGTGACTTTCTACATTTGGACGTACAGTAACATCCAATTTGCTTACCAGGGTTGTGACAGTGGTCCCTTACCGGCAAGCGCTCTGATTGGTTAGTCTCTGCAGACTAACCAAATCGGAGCACTTCATTAAGAAAAATGACGGTTTTAAGCTGTGATCTCCACGCTCGAGATCATAGCCTGAAATCAGGCATGACTGCCACCGTGCCCCAGATAAATGTAAGTGCCCCCCCACATGTGGCCATTTGCCCCCCATCGCCCCCAGCTGCTATGTCCTCTCTGCCGGCTGTGATGGCAGCGGCTCAAGAAATGGAGCCGCTGCCATCAGCAGAGAGTGTCTGCTGTAACTTACAGCTGACACTGCTACCACGGACGAAATTGGTGCTGGCACCGATCTCAGCCGTTTAAACCCCACAGATTCCGGTCAGCAGCCGCCCGCGGCATCCATGGGGTTGAGAGGGAGGGAAATCACTCCCTCTTGCATCGGGCCGCTGCTGTTTCGATGGAAGCTGCATGCTGGTTGCCATGGCAACCGGATTCCTTACAAAGGCATCCTGGTTGCCATGTACCTAAGGCTGATCAGACCCTGCGGGAGCTGATCGGACCCTGCAGGGTCTGATCAGTCTTAGTGTAAGTGTAGCACTGACTATACAGTGCATTGCAATAGATGACTATTGCAATGCACTGTATAGCCATCATGCCCACTGGATCTTCAAGATCCAGATGGGTCTTGATAAATTAAATATAAAAGTGTAAAAAAAAAAAAAAAAAGTGAAAAAAGTAAAAGATAAATAAAAATATCAAGAAAGATAGTCTCATATCCGTTCATTTATAAAAAAATGAAATAGAATAAAACACTACACATTTTGTATTGCCGCGTCCGTAACAACCTGATTTATCTAAGTATCATATTACTAATCCTGCCCGGTGAACGGCGTAAAAAAAATATATGTAAAAAAAATTGCTGTTTTGTCACCACGTCCACAAAAAAAATAATAAAAAGTGATCAAAAAAGGCATATGTACCCCAAAATGATACCAATAAAAACTACAGCCCATCACGCAAAAAACAACCCCTCAAACAGCTAGGTTGGTGAAAAAATAAAAACAGTTATGGACTATAGTATATGGCGATGCAAAAGGGTAAATTACTCTTACCGGTAATTGGTTTTTCCAATAGCCTCCCCAACGGCACTGACAGGAGGGTATCCCGGCCCACTGGACAGGAAACACTGGAGCTCCAGATTAAAAATTCCTCCTCTTCTTACCTAAGCCAGTGAATAACCAAGGACACGGAAAATGATGGAAGGAAAAGTTATTAATGCAACATAAAACAATCCACCATCCATACTTTTACCAAAAAATAACCAAAACAAGGGTGGGAAAAACTCCCAGTGCCGTTGAGGAGGCTATTGGAAAAACCAATTACCAGTAAGAGTAATTTACCCTTTTCCCCGACGCTTCCCCAATGGCACTGACAGGAGGATTAAAAGAATGAACAATTTTTTTTTAGGGAGGGACTACTGTAGAAAGAATTCTACGCCCAAAGTAAAAGTCCTGATTATCCTGATAGTCTTACTAAATCAGCTGAAGCATCCGCTAAAGAAGTTTGTTGCTTGCTTCAACTTTGGTAGGGATGCTAACAGCTCCTCTCTAAGAGTTCCAGCTGCCAAGTGATCCTCTAATTTACCTAACCATACTACTAAGGATCTAGCCGTGCAGGTTGAAGAAATACTGGGTCCAAACATCGCATTATTGGTCTCCCATGCTTTTTTAAGCAGGCCTTCACATAGGATCACGCAGTAAGCCCATATCCTCAAATAGAAGGGAGGATTTTTTGATATACGGGCTACCGATGCAACAACTCTGGGGGTCTTGGTCCACAGAATCGCATCACAGTCCTCAAATGCGTACTTCCTTTTAAAAGTGCTTGTAACAGGGACTCTTTTCTGTGGATCTCTTCATTCCATAGAAACATTTGATCCTGTACCGACTGGCTCTCTTTAGGATCTTCTATATCCATAGTGGCACTTATTGTTTTTAGAAGACTCTGCCATTCTTCTGGAAGGAATAACTGTCTCCCATAACAGTCATCAGAGAGTCCGAGCTATTATCAAGGATCTCCCCTTCATCCGCCTCAAATTTGTATAAATGGGAACTATGAGACTTCTGAGGTGGAAGCTTGCGGAGCTAAAGGAGGTAGCCTTGATTCCACTGCCGCATTTACTTCCTCTCTAATCCTACTCCTTATGCAGTCCAGAAAAGAGGACTCTTCTGATACCACTTTCTCAGTGCATTTAGCACATAGCGACTTCTTGGATTTTGAGACAAAGGACTTCTTGCATATAGCACACTATTTGCATCCTGGGTCTCCTCCCTGCATCCTGGAGGTGAAGGTTTCTCTGTCCTAAAACAATCAAACATTAACAAAAAAAAGGGCTAGTAATTTTTAGTATTTATTGACCTCCACCACCTATAAGTGAATACATAAAGGAGTAGAGCCTCACACCCAAGAATTATTCTGGAAGCATACAGGAGAGGAGGCTTACCGGGCTGAGGGCACTGGAACCTGGATCCACAGGCTTGCGGGCCGCATCTTCCAAAGGAGCCAACATGCTGGATTATGGAATCACACCACCAGATGACTGGTAGTGGTTCAGCATCCCCGCCATGAGAGCTTAAACGCGGGGACGTCCGCGTGCGTCAAGTGACATCACGACGCACGCAGCGTCGCTACATCGTGACATCACTCCGTTCCAGGACTTCCTCCTCCCTAGAGAAGGCCCCGCCTGCTTAGTCGCTTGCCGCAATGGATCCAGAACCCCCAGGGGGGGGGGGGGGGGGTATGGGGGTAAGAAGTCAGGGGCTGCCTTCCACTGAAGGGCTTATGCCGAAGCATGGAGAATGGAGCTATCGCATCCCCGAAGCCCCCAACCTCTTCAGGGGACTTCCCAAGCAGGGAAACATAGTAAGGCCGTGCGAAAATCTTCTTAGTACTGTCAGGAGCATCAGCGCTGTCCGAGGACAGGAAACAACACTGGCTTAGGTAAGGAGAGAAGGCCTTTTTAATCTGAAGCTCGTGTTGTTTTCTGTCCAGGGGGGCGGGGATACCCTGCTGTCAGTGCCGTTGGGGATGCCCCAGGGAAAATATCATTTATTTTTAACACAAAAGTGATTTTATTGCTGGAAAATAAAAATAAAAATTGTAAAAACATAAATAAACTACATGAATTTGGTATCGCCATAACCGTATCCACCCACGGAATAAAATAAATCATATATTTACCACAAGAGGAACCCCATAAAAAATAAACACTGACAGAATTGCTATTTGTGCCCACTTCACCTCCACAAAAAAAATTGTATAAAAAAAGTGATCAAAAAGACATATGTACCCCAAAACCATACCAATAGAAACTACAGCCCGTTCCGCAAAAAAACAAGTCTTCACACAGCTACATTGGTAAAAAAAAAAAAAAAAAGTTATGGGCCCTAAACAATTTCAGCAAATTGTTAGAAAATCCCAATGCCACTTTTACCCTTCTGAATGCTGCACTGCCCCCAAACAGCAGTTTATGACCACGTATGAGGTGTTGCCGTATTCAGGAATTTTTTTAAAATAAATTTTGGGGTGCATTTCTCCTGTTACTCCTTGTGAAAATGAAAAATTTGGGGCTAGATTTTTCATTTTCACAGGCATGTTTCTCTAAATTCTATGAAACGCTTGTTGGGTCATAGCATTCACTTATTCCTTGAGGTGGGTAGTTTCCTAAATGGGGTCACTTTTTGGGTTCTCTTTCTAGGGGTACCTTAGCAACTCTTCAAAGGTGACATGGCACCTAAAAATCATTCCAGCAAAATCTGCCCTCCGTTAATATGGCGCTCCTTTCCCTCTGCACCCTGCCGCGTGCCCATAAAACAGTTTATGACCACATATGGGGGGTTTCTGTAAATTGCCGAATCAGGGTAATAAATAGGTTTCTTTGGCTGTTAACCCTTGCTGTGTTACAGGAAAATTGGATTTAAATGGATAATCTGCCCAAAAATTTTGCTTTAATTCTTGTGGAACACTTAAAGGGTTAATAAAGTTTTGGATAAAGGGGCGTAATTTCTAAAATATGGTCATTTATGGGTGGTTTCTACTGTGTAAGCCCCACAAAGTGACTTCATAACCGAAATGGTCCTTAAAAAAGTGGGTTTTAGAAATTTTCTTCAATTTAAAAATGTGCTTCTAAACTTAAGTCTTCTAACTTCCTAAAAAAATTTTTAATGACATTTGCAAAAAAGATGCCAACAAAAAGTAGACATACGGGGAATGTAAAGTGATAACCCCTTAGGGACACAGCCTTATTTCACCTTAAGGACCAGGCCAATTTTTGCGAATCTGACCAGTGTCACTTTAACCACCTCAGCCCCCAGTGCTTAAACACCCTGAAAGACCAGGCCACTTTTTACACTTCTGACCTAAACTACTTTCACTGTTTATTGCTCGGTCATGCAACTTACCACCCAAATGAATTTTACCTCCTTTTCTTCTCACGAATAGAGCTTTCATTTGGTGGTATTTCATTGCTGCTGACATTTTTACTTTTTTTGTTATTAATCGAAATTTAACGATTTTTTTGCAAAAAAATGACATTTTTCACTTTCAGTTGTAAAATTTTGCAAAAAAAAACGACATCCATATATAAATTTTGCTCTAAATTTATTGTTCTACATGTCTTTGATAAAAAAAAACATGTTTGGGTAAAAAAAAAAAAATGGTTTGGGTAAAAGTTAGTGTTTACAAACTATGGTACAAAAATGTGAATTTCCGCTTTTTGCAGCAGCTCTGACTTTCTGAGCACCTGTCATTTTCCTGAGGTTCTACAATGCCCAGACAGTACAAACACCCCACAAATGACCCCATTTCGGAAAGTAGACACCCTAAGGTATTCGCTGATGGGCATAGTGAGTTCATAGAACTTTTTATTTTTTGTCACAAGTTAGCGGAAAATGATGATTTTTTTTTTTTTTTTCTTACAAAGTCTCATATTCCACTAACTTGTGACAAAAAATAAAAAATTCTAGGAACTCGCCATGCCCCTCACGGAATACCTTGGGGTGTCTTCTTTCCAAAATGGGGTCACTTGTGGGGTAGTTATACTGCCCTGGCATTTTCCAGAGGCCCTAATGTGTGGTAAGTAGGTAAATGACCTGTGAAATCCTAAAGGTGCTCTTTGGAATATGGGCCCCTTTGCCCACCTAGGCTGCAAAAAAGTGTCACACATGTGGTATCGCCGTATTCAGGAGAAGTTGGGGAATGTGTTTTGGGGTGTCATTTTACATATACCCATGCTGGGTGAGAGAAATATCTTGGCAAAAGACAACTTTTCCCATTTTTTTATACAAAGTTGGCATTTGACCAAGATATTTCTCTCACCCAGCATGGGTATATGTAAAATGACACCCCAAAACACATTCCCCAACTTCTCCTGAGTACGGCGATACCAGATGTGTGACACTTTTTTGCAGCCTTGATGCGCAAAGGGGCCCACATTCATTTTATGAGGGCATTTTTAGACATTTGGATACCAGACTTCTTCTCACGCTTTGGGGCCACTAGAATGCCAGGGCAGTATAAATACCCCACATGTGACCCCATTTTGGAAAGAAGACACCCCAAGGTATTCAATGAGGGGCATGGCGAGTTCATAGAATTTTTTTTTTTTTGGCACAAGTTAGCGGAAATTGATATCTTTTATTTTTTTCTCACAAAGTCTCCCTTTCCGCTAACTTGGGACAAAAATTTCAATCTTTCATGGACTCAATATGCCCCTCACGGAATACCTGGGGGTGTCTTCTTTCCAAAATGGGGTCACATGTGGGGTATTTATACTGCCCTGGCATTCTAGGGGCCCTAAAGCGTGAGAAGAAGTCTGGAATATAAATGTCTAAAAAATTTTACGCATTTGGATTCCGTGAGGGGTATGGTGAGTTCATGTGAGATTTTATTTTTTGACACAAGTTAGTGGAATATGAGACTTTGTAAGAAAAAAAAAATAATTCTGCTAACTTGGGCCAAAAAAATGTCTGAATGGAGCCTTACAGAGGGGTGATCAATGACAGGGGGGTGATCAATGACAGGGGGGGTGATCAGGGAGTCTATATGGGGTGATCACCCCCCTGTCATTGATTACCCCCCTGTAAGGCTCCATTCAGATGTCCGTATGTGTTTTGCGGATCCGATCCATGTATCCGTGGATCCGTAAAAATCATACGGACATCTGAATGCAGCCTGACAGGGGGGTGATCAATGACAGGGGGGTAATCAATGACAGGGGTTAATCAGGGGTGATCACCCCCCCTGGAAGGCTCCAGGGAGACGCCTGTATGTGTTTTGCGGATCCGATCCATCTATCAGTGGATCCGTAAAAATCATGCGGACATCTGAATGGAGCTTTACAGGGGGTTGATCAATGACAGGGGGGTAATCAATGACAGGGGGGTAATCAGGGAGTCTATATGGGGTGATCACCACAGTCATTGATCACGCCACTGTAAGGCTCCATTCAGACGTCCGTATGCGTTTTGCGGATCCGATCCATCTATCAGGGGATCCGTAAAAATCATGCGGACATCTGAATGGAGCTTTACAGGGGGTTGATCAATGACAGGGGTGTAATCAATGACAGGAGGGTGATCAGGGAGTCTATATGGGGTGATCACCACAGTCATTGATCACTCCCCTGTAAGGCTGCATTCAGACGTCCGTATGTGTTTTGCGGATCCGATCCATCTATCAGTGGATCCGTAAAATTCATACGGACCTCTGAATGGAGCCTTACAGGGGGTGATCAAGGAGTCTATATGGGGTGATCAGGGGTGATCAAGGGTGAATAAGGGGTTAATAAGTGACGGGGGGGGGGGGGGTGTAGTGTAGTGGTGCTTGGTGCAACATATTACTGAGCTACCTGTGTCCTCTGGTGGTCGATCCAAACAAAGGGGACCACCAGAGGACCAGGTAGCTTCTTGCGAGATGACGCGTATATGCGTGATTGTGCGCAGCGCTGCCACCTCCGGAACGCGAATCTGCGTTAGGCGGTCTGGAGGTGGCAGCGCTGCGCACAATCACACAATTGACTTATCCAGGCCATTCTGAGATAGTTTTTTCGTCACATATTGTACTTCATGACACTAGTAAAATGAAATCCAAACAATAATTTTTTGCATAAAAAAATACCTAATTTACCAAAAATTTTGAAAAATTTGCAAATTTCAAAGTTTCAGTTTCTCTACTTCTATAATACATAGTAATACCCCCAAAAATTGTGATGATTTTACATTCCCCATATGTCTACTTCATGTTTGAATTATTTTGGGAATGATATTTTATTTTTTGGGGATTTTACAAGGCTTAGAAGTTTAGAAGCAAATCTTGAAATTTTTCAGAAATTTACAAAAACCCAATTTTTAGGGACCACTACAGCTCTGAAGTCACTTTGCGAGGCTTACATAATAGAAACCACCCCAAAATGACCCCATTCTAAAAACTACACCCCTCAAGGTATTCAAAACTGATTTTTACAAACTTCGTTAACCCTTTAGGTGTTGCACAAGAGTTATTGGCAAATGGGGATGAAATTTGAGAATTTTTTTTTTTGCCTAATTTTCCATTTTAACCCATTTTTTCCACTAACAAAGCAAGGGGTAAAAGCCAAACAAGACTATCTTTATTGCCCTGACTCTGCCGTTTACAGAAACACCCCATAAGTGGCCGTAAACTACTGTACGGCCACACAGCGGTGCGTAGAGTGAAAGGTGCGTCGTTTGGTTTTTGGAAGGCATATTTTGCTGGACTGGTTTATTTACACCATGTACCATTTGAAGCCCCCCTGATGCACCCTTAGAGTAGAAACTCCATAAAAGTGACCCCATTTGAGAAAATAGGGGATAGGGTGGCAATTTTGTTGGTACTAGTTTAGGGTACATATGATTTTTGGTTGCTCTATATTATACTTTTTGTGCGGCAAGGTAACAAGAAATAGCTTTTTTGGCACCGTTTTTTTTTTTTTGTTATTTACAACAGTCATCTGACAGGTTAGATCATGTGGTAATTTTATAGAGCAGGTTGTCACGGACGCGGCGATACCTAATATGTATACAATTTTTTTTATTTATGTAAGTTTTACACAATGATTTCATTTTTAAAACAAAAAAAAAGTTTTAGTGTCTCCACAGTCTAAGAGCCATCGTTTTTTCAGTTTTTGGGCGCTTATCTTAAGTAGGGTCTCATTTTTTGCGGGATGAGATGACGGTTTGATTGGCACTATTTTGGAAAGCATATGACTTTTTGATCGCTTGCTATTACACTTTTTGTGACGTAAGATGACAAAAAATTGCTTTTTTTTACATTTTTTTTTTTTTTTTTTACGGTGGTCACCTGAGGGGTTAGGTCATGTGATATTTTTATAGAGCCGGTCGATACGTACGCGGCGATACCCAATATGTATACTTTTTTTTATTTATGTAAGTTTTGCACAATGATTTCATTTTTGAAACAAAAAAAAAAAATCATGTTTTAGTGTTTCCATAGTCTAGGAGCCATAGTTTTTTTCAGTTTTTGGGCGATTATCTTGGGTAGGGTAGGATTTTTGCGGGATGAGATGACGGTTTGATTGTTACAATTTTGGCGTACATGTGACCTTTTTTGATCACTTTTATTACCTTTTTTGGGAAGTAAGGTGGGCAAAATTTCAATTTCATCATAGTATATTTTTTATTTTTTATGGCGTTCACCGTTCGGGTAAAGTAATATGACCGTTTTATAGATCAGGTCGTTACGGACGCGGCGATACAAAAACATGTGTAGGGAATTTTTTTTTTTTTCATTTTTAATCAGTGATAAATGTGTTTTTTGATTTAAACTTTTTTTTCACTTTACATTTTTTGGACCCAGACCCACTTGGTTCTTGAAGATCCAGTGGGTCTGATCTCTGTATAATACAGTACACTAAATAGTGTTTTGTACTGTATTTTACTTACACTTTGTCTGAACAGATCTATGCCTTTAGCACAGATCTGTTCAGCACCATGGACAGCAGGATGCCTGAGAAGGCGTCCTGTTGCCATGGGAACCTTCCCCATCTGCTCAGTTGTGGCCACAACTGCGCAGACGGGGAAGGGTAAGGAGGGGGGCTCCCTCCCTCTGTCACCCCATCCTGTCTGGGGGCTGCAAAGGCACAGCAGCCCCCTGATGGGAGAGGGAAGGAGCTCCCGACTGTTAACCTCTGCTCTTCCATACCCGCGGTATAGAAAGGGTTAAACGGCTGACATCGCATCACAGATGTCAGCCGTTTATACCAGGGTGTCAGCAATGTGCTGACACCCTGGTATACCCACTGGCCACCAACGATTATTCAAAGGGGAGGCGGGCGGGGGATTGCGATCCCGCCTGCCGCACCGCCCGCTTCCCGCACCGCCTTCAACCCCACCCCACCCCCCCCCCTGCACCTCCCGCTGCCATAAAATCATTCAGGGGTGCAGGGGGAAGGGGGGGTGAAAAATATATATTTTAGGCATATAAAATTTTCTGATCTGCAGAAAGCGTAGCAAACCGCAGGTCTGAATTGACCTGCGGTTTGTTGCGATCGCCGATTTGTCACGGGACCCGGTGGCACCTGCGCCCGCCGCCGCACCATTGAAAAGTCGCAAACCTCAGGTCTGAATTGACCTGCGGTTTGCGGCGATCGCCGACACGGGGAAGGGGGGGGGTCACGGGACCCCCCACCTTGTTCCGATCACCGCCGGCAGTAATCGGAACACCACATGACGTACCGGTACATGTGTCCTTAAGTACCAGGACAACATGACGTACCGGTACATCATGTGTCCTTAAGAGGTTAAAAGCAAAGAAATTCCAATTTTGAAAATAGCTAATTTTTCCCAAATTTCTGCAAATTTTCAATTTTTTTATGCATAAAGGTAAAATGTATCAACTCAAATTCACCACTAACATGAAGTATGATGTGTCACGAGAAAACCTTTTCAGAATGGCTTGGATAAGTAAAAGCGTTCCAAAGTTTTTACCAAATAAAGTGACATGTCAGATTTGAAAAATGGGGCTCCGGCATTTAGTCCAAACTTGGAGTTAAGGGGTTCTGCACTTTGTTTTAACTGATGATCTATCCTCTGGATAGATCATCCGCTTCTGATCGACAGGGGACCGACACCCGGGACCCCCGCCGATCAACTGTTTGAGAAGGCAGCGGCGCGGCCTTCTCACAGTTTACTGCCGGCCCACAGACGTCACGACTAGTATAAACTAGCGTGGGCGGGGCTAAGCTCTATTCACTTGAATGGAGCTTAGCCCCGCCCACGCTAGTTGATACTAGTCGTGACGTCAGTGGGCCGGCGGTAAACAGTGAGAAGGGCGTGGCGTTACTGGAGCACCGCTGCCTTCTCAAACAGCTGATTGGCGGGGGTCTCTGGTGTCGGACCCCCGCCGGTCAGAAGCTGATGATCTATCCAGAGGATAGATCATCAGTTAAAACAAAGTGCAGAACCCCTTTAAGGTACTTTCACACTAGCGTTGTTAGAATCTGGCAGGCAGTTCCGTTGCCGGAACTGCCAGATCCGGAAATCCGTATGCAAACGGATATATCTTTTTTTTCCGGATCAGTTACTTATTCATTGAAATATGGGACCCGTCTTTCCGGTATCATCTGGAATAACGGATCCGGTATTTCATTTTTTCAAAGCTAGAAAGAACTGCGCATGCGCAGACCAGAAAACCGGATCCATCAATTTCCAGAACACTTGGTTCCGGATCCTGCAATAATACATTTAAATGGAAATGAATGCCGGATCTGGCAAGTACGGTAGTGTTCCGGAATTTTGGCCAGAAAAAAATACTGCAGCAAGCTGCTGTACTTTGACCGGTCAAGTACCGTACAAGGGACGGAACGGAAGACATCCTGATGTATACTGAACGGATTGCTTTAAATTCAGAATGCATTGGGACAAAACGGAAGCATTTTTTTCCGGTATTGAGACCCTTTACCGGATTTCAATACCGGAAAAAAATAACGCTAGTGTGAAAGTACCCCAAGTTATATTGGTGAAAAATGACATGAGACATCCTTTAAGTAGACAAACGTCATGAGGGAGTTAAGCTTTGTAAAGCAAAAGTGGCCTGACTCTTGTTCCTCTGAATATATGAATGATGCCATACTGAATGAAATCTGACTTTCATGTGTGATAAGAGTTTCTAATAAACTTTAGTGTATCGGCTCGTAGAGTTAATGACCTCAACTACTCTAGTCAAGCCAAAAACCAATGCTATAAGACTCATTCGGCAGATTGGGCACTTGGTAGTGAATATTTTCATTGCATTACACTTGGTAAGCTGGTAGTAGTGAAAAGCGTCTGGAATTACAGTACGGTCGGTATATAAAATCCTCACAGGCAATCATTCACTTGATAAAAGCACAGCTACAGTTTAAAGTGCACAGTATCACGTCACACAATTTGCTCCTGCAAGATCTTCTTTATATTTAATATCATTTATGAGTACTATACATATTCAATCAATACAAAAGCGTCTGTAAGGACACACGTACTGTAATTTTATTTTAATCATCTTCCAGATAATACAAGAGTACATATGAATCAGACCAAATTCTATTTCATGCTTCATAGGCTCAGATATTACCAGAACACTAAACGGAGGAAGTTATCTGCATTTCCCTTGTGAGCGCTCTTTTTCTTATTGGGAAAGTAGTAACTAGCCGTTGTGTTTGAGGGAGTAAAGTAATCTCAACCCCATCCAGAATGAGGCTCAAAAAGGGCAGATAAGAGGTCTGCAGCCGCGAAGCAAGGGGTAGGTAGAGTGTGCGCTACTTAATTATCAGATAACTGAAGAGGGGGAATGCTGCGTGGCAGTGTATATCCATCTATTTCACGCAGATGGAACCAGTGAATCCCAGTACAGATGCAGTAAATGGTTGCGTGGCCTCCCCTATGTTTGAGAAGCGGGTTAAGGCAAGTATAAAGTCAAACACAAACGAGCGACTTCAATGCAAGAAACTCGCTGCGTGTGACAATGTGATTTCCCGTTCTGAACTGTGCTCCGCTGACAGGATCGCACGGCATTACAAGGCTGCATGTCCATGTGAGACCTGGAATCTACCGAATTACACCGACAGCATAATTCAATAGTTTCCAGGTCGCATAAGGACACACAGTCTTGTAAATCATTATAAACGGTGTGCAATCCAGTTAGAAGAGTAAAGTTCAGAGCGGGAACTCGCACTGCCGACACTCAGCAAGTTTCTCACATTGGACTCGCTCGTCTGTGTGTGGCCTAAGAATTCAAAGAATTGGTGGGATTGAAAGAAAACTTGCCTAAGGACAGGGTCACACACAGCTGTTTATGCCAAAAGAGGACTCATCAGGAAAGAAAATAAGTACCAGCATTTGGCTTCATGCACCCAGCTGTTATTGACCTGTGCTCGCCGTATATGGACACGGACCCGTTCACTTGAATGGGATATGCACTATTTTTTGCAGTGCTGAGGCACGGACAAAAAGCCCACGGGGGCACGCCGTAGTAAGCAGGTGAATGGGTCCGCATCCATGTTTGCGGCTCGCAATATGGGCATGAGGCCATTACCTGTTAGAGTCCTGCAACTATGACATCACGTACATCATTCGAGTGACTGCTGCAGTCAATCACTAGTTTCAGCATTCTCACACCCCACATTAAAGTAGTCACATGAATGATATAAGTGAGATTATCAAGGTAGGACTAGCTGGGGATTTAATGTGTTAGTAATAGTTTTTTTTTTAATGTTATACCATATTCTGGCAAGGTTTCTAAAATCCAAAACCATCCCTTTAAAAGATCACTTAATCAACGGCTATGCTGTGGAGCTCACAGTTTAGCAGGCTGGCACTGGAATCAGCCAACACTGCTGGACAGACCTACTCCCTGACAGTTTCTATGAAACTGGTAATGGAGGCTCTGAATAGATTCTCCAACACCTGCCTCAGACAATGTATATGCAGAGTTACTCAACTGTTTACTTGTATTATACCTACATGTAAAAACTAGGGATCGACCGATTATCGGTTTTACCGATATTATCGGCCGATATTCAGGATTTTGACAGTTATCGGTATCTATTTTGCCGATATACCAATAACGTATGGGGAACACAGATCGCGCTGCTCTCAGCGCTCTCCGTGTTCCCTCAGCAGCACAGGGGAGAAGGAAGCAGTGTCTCCTCCCCCTGTGCTGCAGCTGCCACTTAGAGGAGAGAAGACAGAGGAGGGGAGGGACTGTGGCCACCGCTCCACCAATGAAGTTAAGTCTTTCATTAATTCATATACAGGAGGCGGGAGCTGGCTGCAGAATCACATAGCCGGCTCCCGACCTCTATGAGCGGTAGCTGGGATCTGCGGTAGTTAACCCCTTAGGTGCCGCGGATCGCAGCTACTGCTCAGAGGTCGGGAGCCGGCTATATGATTCTGCAGCCAGCTCCCGCCTCCTGTATACGAATTAATGAGAGATTTCTCTTCATTGGTGGCACAGTGCGCCCCCCCAAGCCCCCCAGTATTAATCATTGGTGACGCAGTGCACCCCCCACCCCCATCCCAGTATTACAAACATTGGTGGTGCAGTGCGCCCCCCCCATCCCCAGTATTAATATCATTGGTGGCAGTGGCCACAGGATACCCTCTCCCCTGCTCCTCCGATCGGGGCCCCAGCAGTGTAATTCTGGGGCTCCGATCGGTTACCATGGCAGTCAGGACGCTACTGAAGCCCTGGCTGCCATGTTCAGCTCCATGCTGCTGTGTGCACAAAGCACAGAGCAGCAGGGACAGTGCGAGATCCTATTCACCCTGATAGAGATCTATCAGGGTGAATAGGACAAGGGTTCTAGTCCCTAAGGGGGCTAAAAGTTAGTTAAAAAAAAAAAACACAATAAACATTAATTTTCAGCAGATTTGTGTAGAAAATTATTTTTTTTTTTTTTCAAAAATGAAAATTCCCAGAATATCGGTATAAATTATCGGCTATCGGCCTGAAAGTTCACAAATTATCGGTATCAGCCAGATATGTTTTTATGGTGTTTTTACTAGGGATCAACCGATATAGATTTTTTAATCAATATCGGTCGATCCCTAGTAAAAACACCATAAAAACATAAGCTTTGTTATTACAAGACTTACCTGGATCATTGTGAGAGTGAGGCACAAGGAAAACCTGAAGAACTTCATTATCCCACTCATGCTCATCGTAGGTTATGTCAAACCCTTGTTTCCATACACCACCATCCGGATTATCAAATGGAACAATGTCATAAACATCCAGCATCTAAAACAAAAAGAATGAAATGACTCCATAAATTACCAGTACCTAGACGATAAAGTAAGGGCATTGTTCTATCGATTAGTAAAACAGTGAGAAGCTTTAGGCTGAAACCACACGTGACAGAAATGCTGCAGATGCTATGTGCAGCTTTGTGCTGGAAAAACCTGCAGCAGAATAACGTACAAGGAAAGTGCCTTAAACGTGATTCTGAAACACGTTTTCTGTCACTTAAAAGGGGTTATTTGGTAAATGATAACCTATCCTCAGGATAGGTCATCATTATCGCATCAGCGGGGGTCCAAGTTCCGGCATCCCCACCGATCAGCTGTTTCAGAGAGCCACTGCTCTCAACGGAGCTCAGGTAAGCGATGCAGGCGCCTGGCAACTTTCCAGGGGCAGTTGTACATCATATAGTAGCTGTGCTCGATATTGTAGCCTAACCTCACTGACTTGAATGGGGCTGAGTAGCAACTAGGCCAGGTGACTGATGTACGGCGATGTCACTGGCCTAGGAAGAGCCTGCAGCACTCGAGGCCTCTTCTAACAGTTGATTGAGGGGGTCTTGGGTTTTGCACCAATGCAGATCTAACACTGTTGATCTATCCTGAAGATCAGTCAGAAATGTAATTTTCCTGTATAACCCCTTTAAATACTGATGACCTATCCTCAGACCAGGACATAAATATCAGACTGAAGGGGGTCCAATGCCCCACCTATTAGCAGTTTTGAGCAGCCACTGAAGCCAGAAGCGTTAGGCTCCGTTCACTACGAGTGGCCACTCTGGGGGTACTGCAGCTGAACTATCATTCAAGCAAACATTATTCTGCATTTGAGAAATTTGTTAAATGGTAGGTATACTGCAGCACACCAGTGCTGGATTCTGCACAGTAGACAAAGCCTGTATGCGCGAAACAGCTGATCGGTTGGGGGTGCCGGCTATCAGACCCCCCCCCCCCCTACTGATCCAACACTGATAACCTATCCTGAAGTGGTGTCACAAAGAACCAGCCCTAGTGCCTTCATGCTAAAAACTCGTGCACTGCTTTGTGTAAAGAGTACAACCCTGTATTGTAAACGCGTGCTACAAGATCAAAACCTTAGCAATTACCAAAACCTAAATGTCAACTTATTTAACAAATGGTCATCTGGACACCGGAAGGAATACATAGTCTCCATCAGCAGCAAAAACAATCCCCCGCCAGGCTTCACAATGAGTTTGTACCGCTTGGCTGGTTTATTTGTGATAACTGCATCTGTGTGACAGGCGTAGTTTCTAGAACTCCCGTTACCTACTCAGTACTGCAAATTCTATTGTTCAGAAGGGGTTTTTTAAACCTTGAATCAGTCTGTGTTTTAAAAAACGAAAACTCTAAAAACCCAGAAACTGATTTTATCTTTAAAATGTTAAAAACAAATTACAGCCACCATCAGATCCAGAGTAGCCCCAAAAAGACAAGTCTGCTTTATATACAGGTGAAACTCGAAAAATTTGAATATCGTGCAAAGTTCATTTATTTCAGTAATGCAACTTAAAAGGTGAAACTAACATATGAGATATCTCGCTTTACATGTAATGAGTCTATTTCAGGCCTTTAGTTGTTATGAATTGGATGATTATGGCTTACAGCTTATGAAACCCCAAAGTCACAATTTTGAGTTATTATTATTTTTTATAATTATATATATATATATATATATATATATATATATATATATTGTGGTGCAACGCGACGTTGGTGGATAGAGAGAGACATGATGTCCCAGATGTGCTCAATTGGATTCAGGTCTGGGGAACGGGCGGGCCAGTCCATAGCATCAATGCCTTCGTCTTGCAGGAACTGCTGACACACTCCAGCCACATGAGGTCTAGCATTGTCTTGCATTAGGAGGAACCCAGGGCCAACCGCACCAGCATATGGTCTCACAAGGGGTCTGAGGATCTCATCTCGGTACCTAATGGCAGTCAGGCTACCTCTGGCGAGCACATGGAGGGCTGTGCGGCCCTCCAAAGAAATGCCACCCCATACCATTACTGACCCAATGCTAAACCGGTCATGCTGGAGGATGTTGCAGGCAGCAGAACGTTCTCCACGGCGTCTCCAGACTCTGTCACATCTGTCACATGTGCTCAGTGTGAACCTGCTTTCATCTGTGAAGAGCACAGGGCGCCAGTGGCGAATTTGCCAATATTGGTGTTCTCTGGAAAATGCCAAACGTCCTGCACTGTGTTGGGCTGTAAGCACAACCCCCCACCTGTGGACGTAGGGCTCTCATATCACCCTCATGGAGTCTGTTTCTGACCGTTTGAACAGACACATGCACATTTGTGGCCTGCTGGAGGTCATTTTGCAGGGCTCTGGCAGTGCTCCTCCTGTTCCTCCTTGCACAAAGGCAGAGGTAGCGGTCCTGCTGCTGGGTTGTTGCCCTCCTACGGCCTCCTCCACGTCTCCTGATGTACTGGCCTGTCTCCTGGTAGCGCCTCCATGCTCTGGACACTACGCTGACAGACACAGCAAACCCTCTTGCCACAGCTCGCATTGATGTGCCATCCTGCATAAGCTGCACTACCTGAGCCACTTGTGTGGGTTGTAGACTCAGTCTCATGCTACCACTAGAGTGAAAGCACCGCCAGCATTCAAAAGTGACCAAAAACATCAGACAGGAATCATAGGAACTGAGAAGTGATCTGTGGTCACCACCTGCAGAACCACTCCTTTATTGGGGGTGTCTTGCTAATTGCCTATAATTTCCACCTGTTGTCTATCCCATTTGCACAACAGCATGTGAAATTGATTGTCACTCAGTGTTGCTTCCTAAGTGGACAGTTTGATTTCACAGAAGTGTGATTGACTTGGAGTTACATTGTGTTGTTTAAGTGTTCCCTTTATTTTTTTGAGCAGTGTATATTACCATCCAAAGGTTATTCCATCATGAAATAAAGATTTGTTTTATAATTATGTAGAATAAGGCTGTACGTGGACTCCCATATTGTTGAATGGATTAGGCAGTGGCTGAGGGACAGACAACAGAGGGTTGTAGTCAATGGAGTATTTTCAGACCATGGTCTTGTTACTAGTAGGGTACCTCAATGGTAAGGTGTGTCTTTTTGCTGATGACACAAAGATTTGTAACAGGGTTGATGTTCCTGGAGGGATACACCAAAATGGAAAAAAAAAACAAAAAAAAAAAAAAACAGGAAAACTAGAGGAATAGTCAAAAATCGGGCAACTAAAATTTAATGTTGATAAGTGCAAGATAATGCACCTGGGGTGTAAAAACCCAAGAGCAGAATATAAAATCAGTGATACAGTCCTAACCTCGGTATCTGAGGAAAGGGATTTAGGGGTCATTATTTCAGAAGACTTAAAAGGTAGGCAGACAATGTCATAGAGCAGCAGGAAATGCTAGCAGAATGCTTGGGTCTATAGGGAGAGGAATTACCAGTAGAAAGAGGGAGGTGCTCATGCCGCTCTACAGAGCACTAGTGAGACCTCACTTGGAGTATTGTGCGCAGTACTGGAGACCATATCTCCAGAAGGATATTGATGCTTTGGAGAGAGTTCAGAGAAGAGCTACTAAACTAGTACATGGATTGCAGGATAAAACTTACCAGGAAAGGTTAAAGGACCTTAACATGTATAGCTTGGAAGAAAGACGAGAGAGGGGATATGATAGAAACTTTTAAATACATAAAGGGAATCAACAAGGTAAAAGAGGAGAGAATATTTAAAAGAAGAAAAACTGCTACAAAAGGACATGGTTTTAAATTAGAGGGGCAAAGGTTTAAAAGTAATATCAGGAAGTATTACTTTACTGAGAGAGTAGTGGATGCATGGAATAGCCTTCCTGCAGAAGTGGTAGCTGCAAAGACAGTGAAGGAGTTTAAGCATGCATGGGATAGGCATAAGGCTATCCTTCATATAAAGATAGGGCCAGGGGCTATTCATAGTATTCAGTATATTGGGCAGACTAGATGGGCCAAATGGTTCTTATCTGCCGACACATTCTATGTTTCTATAAGTGTAATTTTTTTTGGTAAATAAATTCCATTAATCCATTCACAATGTCATGCTCTTCCAGAGGTTTTTGTAAGATTATTGGGCAGTTTCTCTGCCTACAAGATATTATCACAGATGCTTGGTTTACTTTTGCAGTTCTCAAAACTGAATTTGACTCAGCAGAGATCACATGCCTCTTCTTCACAGCAAAAATGTTATAACATGAACAGAGTTGAGAAAAATACCTTAATCCCAACTTCTACAAACCTATGAATGCAGAATCAACCTAATCAAACTAATATGAAAAGTTGTTATTCTAAAAATCTTCATCTACTTGCATATTATAAGTTATACCAGCAAGAATTAGTCTTTATGTAGAAAACTATGATTTAAATCAAGCCTTACTGACTAGTGATTTAAATCATTTTGATTTAAGTCAAATCCACCCTGCTAGAGAGTGACACTTTGAGAGCCTAGAATATTTAACCTTTTCACAATATTCTAATTTTAAGTTGCATTACTGAAATAAATGAACTTTTGCACAATATTCTAATTTTTTGAGTTTCACCTGTAATAGAAAGTCATACAATTTTCTAATATACATGTATTTAACATTCTGCATACATACCTTTCTTATCTCAGGCAGTTGACCCCTATACACAATAGACTGGTATAACCCATGTATCAGTCCTGTGTAATGTTATCCATAGAATCCTAACATATCCCTGACATTCAGTAAACTGTAGTGTTGCATGACATACATGTGCAAAAGGCACATTCATGTGATAAATAGGACTGGTGTTGAACTTATTATGGATATTACAGTAACTGCATTACTGAGTGTATTTACATGGCTGCCTGAATCTAGCTGACGTCATGTAGTTAATAAAATTTAATGTAAAAAAAAAAAAAAAAAACATATCTGCTTCTTCACAAACCCTGACAGACATGATGATATGCATGGCTCACTAATGCACTACTATTCAATTGTTACAATACCTGGGCAGTTAACTGAAAGCCGGGTCACATGATGGCTCACATGCTTGACACCATGTTTAGTCCTATCCAGCTAGCCTAAAGATGCATTTTACAGGACTAAAATGGGATGCATCTTTTTTTTTCCTTGAGGGAGATGCTACTACATGAATATTCTAAAGGTCTGAAAGCAACATTTTACATAGATGTATATTAGAAAATTGTTCAACATCCTATTCGCTAGATAAATAAATGTAAGCCAGAATACCTCTTTAAGCACCATGTTATAATGGTGATGACCCCTTGAAATGAAGAATCATGTGATCTTTATGCAGCCTTTCACATCTGTACTATATACTGGGCAGCAAACAAGAATGCTATATACCTGGGATTCAAATAAGCAGCATTTAATAGCCAAACACTGTACCACTAGAAATGACCAAGGGGTTATGCGGTACGATAAAACATTTTGGATAAGGAGCTGAATGGGTTACAAAAATAAAAGATTTAGTGCACACCTCCCTGTTCTCCTTTTGCGAATGTCTAATTGATTACTAGGTGCATATTTGTCTCCAAGTCCAGTCCAGATATACCAAAAAAAATTAAAAAAAATGACAAGAACAGTCAACAAGGACTATTCCGCGTCACATGCAGAAACTTTTGAAGCCACTTCTTCTGCGCATGTGCCAAGGAATAGAAGAGTTCTGTCCCCGTCCACAGCAAAAACTATGTCTCATCCACAGCTAAGAACAGAAACCTGGTAAAGGACATGACATCGGCAGAAGCAGGACAGGGTTCCCAAGCAGCTGATCCAAATACCTTCAGGATGGCAAGTATATGGCATACTTTCTCCTACAGGCAAGTTGTATGTAATGAAGGCAGGTTGTGGAACCTGCTGGGTCCTTGAAAACCCCTTTAAAAAGGAGTTGTCAAGGTGCTAATTACATGAAGTAATTACACTTTACCGTTCCACCACTATTTCTGTTCTAAACCCTTACGGGTCTCTTTCTGGTCCCTCTTGACACAAAGGAAAGGCCTGCTAAGGTCACTAGATGTAGCAGTGAACCACCTAAACTAATGATTTTTTGAGCAGGCATTTCAGGGCATTTTATGAGAACTAAAGAGGAGACCTTGAAACTATAAAGAACCACTTAAAGGCATAGGCCCTTGGATAGGCCACCCGTATCTCCTCTCAACTGAAGGGATCAGTACTTCAGAAGTAGCTCTGACACCATAGCCAGTTGCTGGAACTACACAGCTGTATGCATCGAATAGTCCACGGAGCTGGTCACAGCAGAAATCCTCCCATTGGTCAGCTCCATCCACTACACAATGGATGGGGCTGTGTGGTTGCGGTGCCTACTTACAGTGCCAGAGCTACTCCCACACAGCTGACTGGCGGGGGTATGAAGTGTCGGGCCCTCTGCAATGAGATATTAATAGGCCATAATATAAAAGGAGTGGACAACCCGGTTAAGCATCAGTGTGGGGAGTGGTAATGGCACCTTATATTATTGTTTTACACCAATCAGATTTTTATTTTATTTTTTCTCTCTCAAAACAAAGTCAGTGGCTGCACAACCCCCTTAACACTACTGACTGTGCCAGCTAGAATTACAGAACTTTTTTGAAAATATATATTTTTAAAGGTGACTAGAGAAGAATTTCAGACCTGAATAAAGAAGGTCCAAGTGAAGGTTTTGAAAGAGTCATTCCGAAAGTAGTCATTCCTCAAGTAGTTATTTATTTTTGTGTAGGCTTCATTATATAAGGAAGCACATGCAAAACTATCTTAAAATATATTCATAGGAAGCTGGTTCAAAAGTAAAACATAGTCTTGAGGGTATATGGACAGAAAAGCCTTACTGTAGAGATACAGCGTGAATGAGCCGGATGCAAAACAATAAAGCTGCAATAGCTGCACAGCATCTCCAACCTTTCATACAATATTTATACATCTTTGCGAAAATTAAAAGTTCAGCAAAAGCTTGAAGTTGCTACACATGATACGGACTGCATAAAAGTGTTCAGCTCAAAAGGCACTGCTGAAAATAGAAGACGTATAAACTGCAGCAGAAATGGACCAAAGCTAAAAGGTCATGTAGGTGGCAGGCCATAGTCCTTAACAAGCAATTAAAGAAGTGTGCAGCCGTATGAATCAATTTCACAGTAGTAATAAAAACCTACTAAGAATTTTCTGTCCAACTAATGTTACTAGAGATATTTTGGTTAAATGCTTTCTTCAAGTACTGCTGAGGTTACGTCCATCCACAAGACCCCAAGCTATATGTTAAGGGACCTCTACCAATTAACTGCTTCCCCCACCAGCTATTACTGTACCTCTACTACTGGGCATCCATTGTCCAGAGGTGCATGGTCCTTATATTAGAGCCTGGTCTTGATTCTAACAAAGCTTATGAGCTGCAGGGGTCACTTTCTGGGGGCTTGTAAACCAGAATCTGGGGGACCACCAGCTCATCTGTACAGAATCAGTGAATGAAAAGAAGCTAAGGTTGTGAGGCAAGTAGTGTTTTTAGTTATTTTAGACCACTTTCTGCAATTTCTTTTTATCAAGGGATCGTAAATCTCTTTAAACAGTTGTTCAAGATAATTTAAAGGGTTCTGCACTGGATAGATCATCAGCAACTGATCGGCGGGGGTCCGACACCTGGGACCCCCGCTGATCAGCTGTTTGAGAAGGCAGCAGTGCTCCAGCAGCACCGCAGCCTTCTCACCATTTACCGCCGGCCAAGTGACGTCACGGCTAGCATCAACTTGCCTGGGCGGGGCTAAGCTCCATTCAAGTGAACAGAGCTTAGCCCCGCCCAGGCCATTGATACTAGTCGTGACGTCACTGGGCCGGCAGTAAACAGTGAGAAGGCCGCGGCGCTGCTTCTCAAACAGCTGATCAGCGGGGCTCCCGGGTGTCGGACCCCCGCCGATCAGATTATGATTATCTATCCAGAGGATAGATCATCAGTTAAAACAAAGTGCAGAACCCCTTTAAGGTATGATCATACTGTGTGGTCATAAGGGCTGTGGAGTCAAATCTAAAGTAATTTATTAACTTTCCTATAAATTTTGAAGTTTAGTGATAATCATAAAATATATTTATGTTCTATCAATCTAAGCCCCTTTTCTATCAATCAGTGCACCTCATACTTGGTATCCTCATCTCTCCGGTGTTCTCTCCCGTCCTTCATACTCTGTATCTTCTTACCTCCCCTGCGTTCTCTCCTTTCCCTTATAGGGTTGTCACGATGATTAGATTTTGATCCCAAAAAAAAGTATTGATACCAGTGATAACAGTACCACGTGTGAAAAAAAAAAAAAAAAAAAAAAAAAAAAATCAAAAAAGCTGAGTGCATTCTGCATTTTATAGAACGTCCGGCCCATAATCGAACAGTCCTATTTTTCGGGGGGACATGGTGACAAAAAAAATGGCGAATCGCGCATTTTTTTTTTTTCTGCTATGGCATTCACCGCATAGTAGATTTCTTTTTATATTTTAATAGTTTGGCCTTTTTGGACGTGGTGATATGTAATATTTGTTTACAGTATATATTTTTATATGTAAAATTGGGAAAGAGGGTGATTTATATTTAATATTTTTGGCTTTTTTTTTACTTTATTTAATAACCATTTCCCCCCTTAGGGGCTAGAACCTGGGATCTTTTAATCCCTTATCCTATTCACCCTAATAGAGTTCTATTAGGGTTAAAAGGATTTCATACTCCCTAGTACACACAGCAGCAGGGAGCTTGCCATGGCAGCCGGGGCTTCAGTAGCATCCTGGCTGCCATGGTAACCGATCGGCACCCATCGATTACACTGCTGGGGCTCTGATCGGAACTGCCACTGCACCACCAATGAGGAAGAGTGGAGGGGACCCTGTGGCCATTGCCACCAATGATTTAATACTGGGGGGTTGGGGTTGCACACTGCGCCACCAATGTTTTTAATACTGGGGTGGAGGGGGGGGGGCACACTGCACCACCAATGAAGATAACTCACCCATTAACACAAATACAGGAGGCGGGTATCAGCGGCAGAATCACATAGCCGACACCCGACCTCTATGACAGGGAGCTGCGATCAGCGGCAGTTAACTGCTTCTCCCCTGTGCTGCTGAGGGAACATGGTGCGCGCTGAGAGCAGCGAGTGCCATGTTCTGTGATACTAGGCCGCGCAGTAGAGCAGCCTAGTATCGGTTAAAGGCAAATTCCGGAATCAAATATATATGGTACAAAAGTATTGATTGGATATCGATAATTCGATACCCGGTGAAACCCTAGTCACTTATACTAGCTTTCTTTTCATCTCTCCCGTGTTCTCTCCTGTCCCTTATACTCGGTATCTTCTCACCTTTCCTGTCCCTTAGGCTACATGCACACGAACGTTGTTTGTTTCCTTGTCCGTTCCGTTTTGTTTTTTTTGCGGATAGGATGTTGAACCATTCATTTCAATGGCCCCTGCAAAAAATGCGGACAGCACACAGTGTGCTGTCCGCATCAGTATGTCCGTTCCGTAGCCCCGCCAAAAATAATAGACCAGTATCCTATTCTTGTCCGTTTTAGGCATTGTTACAATGGATCCGCAAAAAATAAAAAAAATCAGATGGCATATGGATGTCATCCTTATTTTTTTTGCAAAAAACATACAGTCGTGTTCATGTAGCCTTATACTCGGTATCTTCTCACCTCTCCTGTCCTTTTTACAAGGTATCTTCATGCTGCTCTAAGGCCCTTAGTTACAATACCTGAAACTGCTCTATACATGCTCAGTAATAAGTTTTTTATCTAAAGACCAGAGGAGTAAGTTCACTACTGGGCATGTCTGCAGTCATCACAGAAGTGCTAGACAGAACAGTAAGATATTAACGGGGTTGTCCGGGAATAAGTAACTTTTCACAGGTGCCTGCAGAACCATACTTACCTACTCCCCGCCACGTTGGTCCTGCGTTCCGGCTCCTGTGGATCCATCCTCCAGTCTGCAGCTTGTCTAATTTGTCCCCAGCACAATAATAATCATCTTCCCTGCTGCAGGCAGTAACCAGCTTCAGCAGTGATGTGTCCCTCATGGACATGTCACCACTGAATCCAGTCATTGCAGAGCAGATGATCATGCCCATGTCGGAGAAGAACAAACCACAGAACAAGAGACACACTGAAGCCAATGCTCAGAACCGAAGTGGCGGATAGCAGGTAAGTATGAATCTTTCTGCTGGCACCTATGAAATACATGTTTCTTTTATTACCATAAAAAGGTCAAATTCATAGATTGTATACATTTAGGGTGCATTCACACGACCGTATAGATAGATCTGCATCTGTTCCGCAAATTTGAGAAACTGGTGCGGACCCATTCATTTCAATGGGGCCGCAAAAGATGCGGATAGCACACCATGTGTTGTCCGCATCCGTTGTTCCGTTCCGTGGCCCCGCAAAAAAGATAGAGCATGTCCTATTCTTGCCCGCAACCGCGGACAAGCTTAGGCATTCTCTATATAGCGCTGGCCATATGCGGTCCGCAAATTGCGGAACGCACACAGCTGGTGTCAGTGTTTGGCGGATCCGCAATACACTTACGGTGGTGTGTTTTCCAGTTATTAAATGAATAGATGGCATATGTACTTCCCGGAACTTACAAAATTTCAGGAATTTCAGAAATTGTATTCCAATAAATATGGTTTAAGTTCCAAGTACCCTGATTACTTACATGATAGTAATGAAAAGTATGCTGTTAACAATTTTGCTACTGGAAATTAGTTATTACTAAATTATTGGCCATTTACGAAGGAATTGGAGTAATAAAATACAACTGGAGTCAGAACTTACCAGCCATGGCTGTTGTCTCACTGTGGTCAAGTACCCTACGAGGCGCAGCAGGCTCTACTTAAAGGGGTTGGGCATACCACCCCCACTTGGCCAGACCTGTAAAGGGAAGATTACTTACCTGCTTCCTAGCACTGGCTCCCCGCTCCTTCTCTTCCAGGCCTGGGCTGCTCCGTTAGGCTCTCTAACTGAAAATATCTAGTTTGACATTGCCACAGAGGCAGACACCAGATCCCCTTGTGTCATGTGACCATTCGTCATAACGTAAGGGGAGACGGCCACCCCTGTAGCCAGGGATTGGCCGCAGGTGATGTCAAACTGGATGATTTCAGTAAGGGAGTCCAACAGAGCATCACAGGCCAGGAAGGGGATAGGAGGAGAAGGAGCGGGGAGCCAGTGCTGGAAGCAGCAAAGTAATCTTCCCTTTACAGGTCTGGCCAAGTGGGGGTGTTTGCCAAACACCCCCATTCTTGCACAACCCTTTAAACTAATTTAAACTAATTAGGACCACACTGTTTACAAGCCTGATAACTGCTTAAAATAACAAAAGATCACACTCTTTTCCCTTACCAGCACATCAGAGCTGAAAGATTTCGCAGGGTCCGTCCACCACCAAGCGCTGCTCTCATAGAAGCGAACGGGAGCGCACTGCGCACACGCGGCCCCTGCTCCCATTTATTTCTATAAAGCAGACGGAAATAGCAGAGCCAGCGCTCGGCTATTTTCGGCGGCCCCATAGAAACGAATGGAGGGCAGCTGAGCAGTGCGCCCTCCATTCCTTTCCCCGCTCCGTTCTCATTGTAGGTGCGGTTTCTGTGATGGGAATACCCCTTTAATGCCCCCTATGCCTTTCACTGTAGAAATTCGTTGAACGTCCTCCCCAGACGCATGACAATGTCCAGGAACAGAGCAATTTGGGTCCTCTTGGTTAGGTTTAATGTCCAAGAAGTCCAGCAGCAGAAGTGCTGATTCACTAGCCCTGTAATTGCCCTGAAGAAATAGTATTTCAATCATTTTCTATTATCAAATCTAATATTTTTCCTTAAGCAATTTCTCTACATTTAATCATTTTCCCAATAGACTTGTTCAGATCCGAGTAGTGAGAAGGTGACTGAACATCTATACCGCCACACACACAAAAAATAAAATAAATAATATGTAATTGAGTAGAATGATAAAAAGGTAACCATATTTATAATGCTCTTCATAAGACGGTCATAACCCTTCAATAGCCGTTTGGCCCCTTTCACACGAGCGTGACGGATTAGGTCCGGATGTGTTCAGTGAAACCCGCACCATTTTGCAAGCAAGTTCAGTTAGTTTTGTCTGCAATTGTGTCTAGTTTTTTCCTCGACGGTGCAATGCGTTTTGATGCGTTTTTCATGCGCGTTATAAACTGAAAGTTTACAAAAACATCTCTTAGCAACCAGTAAAAAACGTATCGCACCTGCTTGCGGATGCAATGCGTTTTTCACGCAGCTCCATTCACTTCTCTGGGGCCAGCGCTGTGTGAAAAATGCAGAATATAGAACATGCTGCGATTTTCACGCAACGCACAAATGATGCGCGAAAAACACCGCTCATGTACAGTCGTGGCCAAAAGTTTTGAGAATGGCAAAAATATTAGTTTTCACAAAGTTTGCTGCTAAACTGCTTTTAGATCTTTGTTTCAGTTGTTTCTGTGATGTAGTGAAATATAATTACACGCACTTCATACGTTTCAAAGGCTTTTATCGACAATTACATGACATTTATGCAAAGAGTCAGTATTTGCACTGTTGGCCCTTCTTTTTCAGGACCTCTGCAATTCGACTGGGCATGCTCTCAATAAACTTCTGGGCCAATTCCTGACTGATAGCAACCCATTCTTTCATAATCACTTCTTGGAGTTTGTCAGAATTAGTGGGTTTTTGTTTGTCCACCCGCCTCTTGAGGATTGACCACAAGTTCTCAATGGGATTAAGATCTGGGGAGTTTCCAGGCCATGGACCCAAAATGTCAACGCTTTGGTCCCCGAGCCACTTAGTTAGCACTTTTGCCTTATGGCACGGTGCTCCATCGTGCTGGAAAATGCATTGTTCTTCACCAAACTGTTGTTGGATTGTTGGAAGAAGTTGCTGTTGGAGGGTGTTTTGGTACCATTCTTTATTCATGGCTGTGTTTTTGGGCAAAATTGTGAGTGTGCCCACTCCCTTGGATGAGAAGCAACCCCACACATGAATGGTCTCAGGATGCTTTACTGTTGGCATGACACAGGACTGATGGTAGCGCTCACCTTTTCTTCTCCGGACAAGCCTTTTTCCAGATGCCCCAAACAATCGGAAAGAGGCTTCATCAGAGAATATGACTTTTCCCCAGTCCTCAGCAGTCCATTCACCATACTTTCTGCAGAAGATCAATCTGTCCCTGATGTTTTTTTTGGAGAGAAGTGGCTTCTTTTCTGCCCTTCTTGACACCAGGCCATCTTCCAAAAGTCTTCGCCTCACTGTGCGTGCAGATGCGCTCACACCTGCCTGCTGCCATTCCTGAGCAAGCTCTGCACTGGTGGCACTCCGATCCCGCAGCTGAACCCTCTTTAGGAGATGATCCTGGTGCTTGCTGGACTTTCTTGGACGCCCTGAAGCCTTCTTAACAAGAATTGAACCTCTTTCCTTGAAGTTCTTGATGATCCTATAAATTGTTGATTGAGGTGCAATCTTAGTAGCCACAATATCCTTGCCTGTGAAGCCATTTTTATGCAACGCAATGATGGCTGCACACGTTTCTTTGCAGGTCACCATGGTTAACAATGGAAGAACAATGATTTCAAGCATCACCCTCCTTTTAACATGTCAAGTCTGCCATTTTAACCCAATCAGCCTGACATAATGATCTGCGGCCTTGTGCTCGTCAACATTCTCACCTGAGTTAACAAGACGATTACTAAAAAGATCTCAGCAGGTCCTTTAATGACAGCAATGAAATGCAGTGGAAAGGTTTTTTTGGGATTAAGTTCATTTTCATGGCAAAGAAGGACTATGCAATTCATCTGATAACTCTTCATAACATTCTGGAGTATATGGAAATTGCTATTATAAAAACCTAAGCAGAAACTTTTCCAATTTCCAATATTTATGTAATTCTCAAAACTTTTGGCCACGACTGTACACAGACCATTGAAATGAATGGTTCACGATTCAGTGTGGGTGCTATGCGTTCTCTTCATGCATCGTACCTGCGCGGAAAACTCGCTCGTGTGAAAGAGGCCTAAGAGAAGTAGGCTGCTGACAGACACCTCGGCATCTTATAGCCCATGAGAGTAAAGGGGAAGGTTGAAATTCAACATGCCAGCTCCTTTCCTCCAACATAGAGTTCAGCTGACCTTGCTCTTATGTGCATGGGAACTTGTCCCATTACAAGATTCATGGAAAGGAGGCGTAATGGCCAAAGGCTGTGTAACAAAAGCCTATCAAGAGTGCCAATTTAGCAGATGAAGGCCACTTTACAACCTATAAAACGTAACATGATCTCCTTATTTGTCTGTTTTTTCTCTTGTTTGGTCAATTGCAGACCATAGAAAATAAAATAGAAAAGCAATGTAGTCGTCTCAGGCTGCATGGCCTCCCCCTCTCATGCTAGGGCACATGGGCCAGGAAGATTAGGAGTAGGGGGGTTAGGTTTAGAGTACATTCACACCAGTGTTAGGGCTCATGCACACGACCGCATGTATTTTGCAATCCGCAAAAAATACGGATGACGTCCGTGTGCATTCTATATTTTACGGAAGAGCTGGACCCTAATAGAACAGTACTATCCTTGTCGGTAATGCGAACAATAATAGGACATGTTCTTTTTTTTTTTGCGGAACGGAAACGGATTGCACACAGAGTAACTTTATTTTTTTGTGGACCCATTGAAATGAATGGTTCCGCATATGGTCCGCAAAAAAAGAAAATTTGTTTGTGTGCATGATCCCTTGAACACATTTTTTTTTAGGGATCGACCGATTATCGGTCAATATTCATGATTTTCAAAGTTATCGGCATCTAACCTTGCCGATAATGCGTACAGCGCGCTATCAGCGCGCTCATGTTCCCTCAGCAGCACAGGGTAGAAGGAGTCACTCTCTCCCTCCCCCTGTGCCGCGCTGCCAATGAGGAGAAACGGGAAGAGGAGGGGCGGGCACACTGAGCCACCAATGAAAGTTAACGTCTAATACAAATACAGGAGGCGGAGCCCAGCCTATATGACAGGAAGCTGCGATCAGCGGCAGTTAACCCCTCAGGTGCTGCACTTGAGGGGTTAACTGCTGCCGCTGATCGCAGCTCCTTGTCAGAAGCAGGGTGCCGGCTAGGTAATTCTGTGCCGACACACCCGCCTTCTGTATTAAAACGTTAATTATCATTGGTGGCGCAGTGCGCCCTCCCCAGTTTTAAAAACATTGGTTGCGCAGTGCGCCCTCTCCCCCACTATCAAGTATTAAAATCATTGGTGGCAGTGGCCAGTGTCCCCTCTCCTCCTCCTCCTCCTCCTCCTCGGTGATACATTGGCAGCTTCTGATCGGAGCCACAGCAGTGTAATCCTGGGGCTCAGATTGGTTACCATGGCGGCCAGGACGCTATTGAAGACCCGGCTGCCATGGTAAGCTCCCTGCTGCTGTGTGCACTATGCACAGGACAGCAGGGAGAGTGTAAAGCCTATTCACCCTAATAGAGCTCTATCAGGGTGAATAGGACAAGGGATGAAAAGATCCCAGGTTCTAGCCCCTAAGGGGGGAAATAGTTAAAGTTAAAAAAATATATATAATTAAAATGTAAAAAATTGTTAAGTATAAATCACCCCCTTTCCCAATTTTACATATAAAATAATAAACAAACATATCGCCACGTCCGAAAAGTCCAAGCTATTAAAATATATTAAAAGAAAAAACCCATGTGGTGAAAATGCACAGAATAGATATAAGTTTTCGGCCTGAAAGTTCACAGGTTATCGGTATCTGCTCAAAAAAATAAAAAATCTATAAAATCGGTCGATCCAATTTTTTTTTTCTTTAAAAAAAATAAAAATAAAATCTGACACATGGATGTTAAAAAAAGGCTCCTTTCAATTGTATGGGGCAGTGAGCAACATCAAATTTTTTTGACTGCCATTATTCATGGGCCATTAAATAGGCCATGTGAATAGGACCATTCAGAGTGTCGTTTTTTATCGTCATGTGAATGCGCTCTTATGCCTCATTCACACGTCAGTGTTTTGGTCAGCGATTTCCATCAGTGATTGTGAGGAGTGGAGGCTACACAGACAAAGGGAAAGATCTGCACCTGTTCTGTGTTTAGAGCCGCACCTGGTTTTGGCTAAAAATCACTTATTGAAATCACTGACGTGTGAATGAGGCATTAGGCTGCATAATTTTTGTCTACACAGTGAGCGTGGCCATTTTATGGGGAGGAATCTACTAGTTACTAATAGTGCAACCACCCATAGTACATACAGCTGAATAGCTAATCTGCCTAGTTATGCAGAGATAATTCCTCCCTTCGCTGCATAATTGTGCAGATTTGTCTTTTAGCAGCTTTAGAAAGCTGGGTGGCTTGTAGAGGTATGCTACATAAACGATGCCCTGATAATATATTTATGGATATAGTGTATGCAGAACATATGTACTAAGTGTGGCCTCCATTACATCTCTACAGAGGTTGTTACTCAGCTTTCCCAGACTTCAATATTTGCTTACTTAGGCCTCTTGCACACTGCAATTTGCGGGCCCCAATGCACTGTTTGCGGGCTGCAATACGGGCTACAGCCGCGTGCATGAGGCCTTATGCAGTGACAAATCCCTTCACATAGCTAGACCAAATTGCCATTCAGGGTCCTGGAAAAGCTGGGTGACAAGACTGTAAAGCCGTCCCCAGTTTGCTGGCGCTATGACTCAGCCCTGGGTTCGATGTTACATATTTTTTGGGATTGCCCCAGACTCAGTCTCTTCTGGCAGTCGATCCATAAAGCGCTGTCCTCAATTTTTCAGTTTTCAATCCCGAACACGCCTGGTTTTTTCCTATTATTTCTATCGGATCTACCAATGAGCGTGCTTCGTAAGTCTTGTCTGTGCTCTTTGGCGATTGCGGCTAGGTCGTGCATCCCTGCGAGGTGGAAATCCTCTTCGTCTCTGACAACTGGCTGCTGGATTCAAAAGGTGGAGGAGATCTGGAGAATGGAGGAACTTACTTCGCAGCTGCGATCTAAACCTAAAGCTTTTCTGGATGCTTGGGCCCCCTGGTTTGTTTTCCAGGACTATCCAGGACAGAGCCTATTGTCATGAGAAATTAGACGACTCACGCTGTACTCTTTTATGCTTCCCCCCCCCCCGCGGTACTTGTTCGTCAGTGTTTTGTCTGTGTGTAAGTGTAGCAGTTGAGATCTGTTTTATGTGTTTGTTTGTTTTCAATTGTCATGCGCAATCTATTTCTGTTTCTATAGGCACCTGATGCTAGCATTTTTCCATATGGGTACGGGTTTGGAAGATATGTTCTTCTTGGTCATTTTCGTTAATGGCACCAGGACATGCGTAGACAAATATCTTGTATTTCAAGGACGTATATCACCGCGTACTGCAATTACCCCTCTATTCTGCAAGTTCAATGTATTATCTTGACCTTTCATTGTAGTGTTATGTTTTTGAAGTATGCCAAGTACTCGGGCTACTTTCCCGATGCACTTTATGTTATTTGTATAAATTTAAATAAAGAATAATAAAAAATAAAAATAAAAAAGACTGTAAAGCTGCACTGGTGACAAAACATTATGTTGTTCTGGTACAATACGGTAGATTCACATATCGTATCAGGGAAGCAGGGATAATTTTATATAACCAATATGCCCCCATCACCACCCCGCAGAGATTGCTACCCAGCTTTCCCAGACTGCAAAATGCCACAGCAGCCCATTTATGAATTGGTCAATCCCCAGTATTAAAGAGCACTTCTATTTGCTAGGCAGGAACCTGGAAAAGCAGATTAAGAAGATGAGTGACAAATCCTCTATACTGTAGGACAGCTTGACAGATTTGTCACTAAATACTAAAGCCTCATGCACACAAACGTATTTTCTTTCAGTGTCCGTCCCTTTTTTTTTGCGGACCGTATGCGGAACCATTCATTTTAACGGGTTGACAAAAAAAAAAAACGGAAGGTACTCTGTGTGCATTCCGTTTCCACATGTCCGTATTTTCGTTCCGCAAAAAAATAGAACATGTCCTATTATTGTCCACATTACGGACAAGGATAGTACTGTTCTATTAGGGGCCAACTGTTCCGTAAAATACAGAATGCACATGGACGTCATCCGTATTTTTTACGGATACTTTTTTTGCGGACCGCTAAATATATACGGTCGTGTGCATGAGCCCTAAGGGGGAGATTTATCAGTGGTGTGAAGTAGAACTGGCTTAGTTGCTTAGATGGAATATGACTGGTTGCTATGGGCAACTAAGCCAGTTCTACTTTACACCACTTTAATAAACCTCCCCCCTAGGTCTACCTAAATAAATCCTTCTCCTCAGTTGACTGCTTTCCCAGGACCTTGAAAGGCAAATCTGAGTTATAGCTATGTGGACCTGTAATACAGACTGCAGAATGCTAAATCTGCCAGGATAAATCCTGCTCCCCATTCCTAAACAGTGTTACAGCTACAGGAAACAAACCATAAACAAAAAAAGTATGTACATGTACAGTTTGTACTTAGAGGGGGGGGAAATTCGTTGGTATAAAAAGCGAGGGTTCGATAAAACTCACAATAATAGTAGTAATAAGAGTGGATGTGTCATCCAATTAAACAGTAGAATGGAATAAAAAGAGCTATGTTCAGAAAGCAGAATGTAGAAGAGAAGAATAATATAATAAAATAAAATCATATAATGGCTTTCTGGGTGGATAAAATCATAGAACAAATACTCAATAGAGGAAAAAGGCATCAAAGAAATAAGCAAAGAAATAAATACGTAGGCGTATAGCAATAGTTCGCAAAACACAAATTGATAAAAAGTCAGTTTTTTTATGTCATCATCATATTATGTGTGTACGACTGAATTCATAAATACAGAGATAAATGGATAAATAGATAAAAATCAGTCAATTCATATGTATTCTTATGTTACATTTTATGGGTCAGAGAGGGTGTGAGCATCAATTGGTAGGTAGATACATAAATTACATAAATTATTAATTGATTGATAGCACGGGAATGATAGAGGTTGTATGATTCAGACAGTGGAAATAACTGGTGGATTGGATGGTGAAATGAAATATAAATAAATGGAACGAAAAAAAAAACAAAAAAAAACACACACCTGACTCACCTTTGGCAAAGGTAACAATAATATTAACCATTTCTCAAAACTATCATTACTCCCTTATCACTCAGCAATAACTCCAAAACTACTTCTGCCACACAGCGTTGTACTACAGTGCCAGTAACAGCGACCGGGCAGCAAAAATCCAGCTGCACCAGCAGCACACCAGGTAACATCCCTCCCCCACCCACAGTCCGTACCCAGACCCACATCCATCCATTGCTATTTCTTTCAACCACCGAAACAATGCACTCACATCAACATATGACGTCACAATCCATTACAAATCCACCATTTAAGCTCATTCGCAGGAACCAGTCACAGTCCATTGCTCCATCAACTAATGCTATCAATAATTTATTTACCTACCTACCAATTGATACTCACACCCTTTCTGACCCATAAAAGCGAACAAATGAATTGGCCAATTTTTATCTATTTATATAAATTATTTATGAATTCAGTCGTACACACATAATTTTATATGATGACATATAAAAACTGACTCTCCATTTGTTGTGTTTTGCGAACTATTGTTTTAGCTATACGCCCAGTGCTCCAGACTAAAAAAAATACCTAGTAGCCATTGGCTCCTGAACTGAAGAATTTAGGTCGCCAAATCAAAACCAAATCAAAATTTTGGTATCGTGACAACGCTACACCGATCAGATTGGCGTAGGGTTGTTTCGATACCAAAATTTTGATTCGCTTTCCCCACCATTAAAAAAAAAAAAAAAAAAGCATTGCGATACTCAATACCGCGCAAAAAAAAAAAAAAAGCCGCGTGCATTTCGCATTTTAAGAAACGTTCGGCCCATAATAGAACAGTCCTATCCTATTTTTTGGGGTGGCAAGGTGATTAAAAAATGGCGAATGCTCACCGCATAGGAGATATTTTTTAATAATTTTATAGTTTGGACTTTTCGGACGCAGCGCTATGTAATATGTTTATTTATTGTTTATATATTTTATATGTAAAATTGGGAAAGGGGGGATTTAAACTTAATATTTTAGGGTACTTTCACACTAGCGTTTTTCTTTTCAGTCATAGAGTTCCGTCACAGGGGCTCTGTACCGGAAAAGAACTAATCAGGTATATCCCCATGCATTCTGAATGGAGAGTAATCCGTTCAGTTTGCATCAGGATGTCTTCAGTTCAGTCATTTTGACTGATCAGGCAAAAGATAAAACCGCAGCATGCTACGGTTTTATCTCCAGCGAAAAAAACCTGAAGATTTGCCTGAATGCAGGATCCGTCCTTCCAGTCTGCGCATGTGCAGACCGGTAAAAATGTGTAAAAAGATACAAGACGGATCCGTCTGTCCGCATGACAAGCGGAGAGATGGATTCGTTCTTGCAATGCATTTGTGAGATGGATCCGCATCCAGATGAGTCTCACAAATGCTTTCAGTCACATCCAGATCGGTGGAACTGCTTGCCGGATCACACTGCCATAAGTGTGAAAGTAGCCTTAGTGTTTGTGTTTTTTGTTTTGTTTTTTACTTACTATTAGCCCCCTTAGGGGCTGGAACCCTTGTCCTATTCACCCTTTGGCCCCTTTCACATGGGCGAGTTTTCAGTGTGGGTGCAATGCGTGAGGTGAACGCATTGCACCCGGACTGAATCCGGACCCATTCACTTCTATGGGGCTGTGCACATGAGCGGTGATTTTCACGCATCACTTGTGCGTTGTGTGAAAATCGCAGCATGCTCTATGTTGTGCGTTTTTCACGCAACACAGGCCCCAAAGAAGTGAATGGGGCTGCGTGAAAACCGCAAGCATCCGCAAGCAAGTGCGGATGCGGTGCGATTTTCACGCATGGTTGCTAGGTGACAGTCTATTCACTGTATTATTTTCCCTTATAACATGGTTATAAGGGAAAATAAAAATAATAGCATTCTTTAATACAGAATGCTTAGTAGGTCAATATAATAAACATTATATACACCCCAGTATAATAAACATTGGTGGCGCAGTGCGCCCCCCCCTCCCCAACACCCCAGTATAGTAAACATTGGTGGCACAGTGCGCCCCCCCTCCCCCAACACCCCAGTATAGTAAACATTGGTGGCACAGTGCGCCCCCCACCCCCCCAACACCCTAGTATAATAAACATTGGTGGCGCAGTGGGCAGTGTCAATGAGGGTTAAAAAATAAAAATAAAAATTAACTCCCCTCCTCCAATTGATCGCGTAGAAGCCGGTCTCCTGTTCTTTCTTCAGGACCTGTGGTGACATCACTGTTGCTCATCACATGATCCATCACCATGGTAATGGACCTCAGTGACATCACCACAGGTCCTGAAGAAAGAACTTGAGACCGGCAGCTACGCGATCAATTGGAGGAGGGGAGTTGGTTAAAAAAATAAAAATTAACTCCCCTCCTCCAATTGATCGCGTAGCTGCCGGTCTCAAGTTCTTTCTTCAGGACCTGTGGTTATGTCACTGAGCTCCATCACATGGTCCATTACCATGGTGATGGATCATGTGATGAGCACAGTGACGTCACCACAGGTCCTGAAGAAAGAACAGGAGACCGGCTGCTACGCGATCAATTGGAGGAGGTGAGTTAATTTATTTATTTTTTTAACCCTCACTGGCACTGCCCACTGCGCCACCAATGTTTATTATACTGGGGGTGTTGGGGGGGGGGGGGTGTTGGGGCGCACTGTGCAACCAATGTTTATTATACTGGGGTGTTGGTTGGGGGGGCGCACTGCACCACCAATGTTTATTATACTGGGGGGGGCGCACTGCGCCACCAATGTTTATTATACTGGGGGGGGCGCACTGCGCCACCAATGTTTATTATACTGGGGTGTTGGTTGGGGGGGCGCACTGCGCCACCAATGTTTATTATACTGGGGGAGCGCACTGCGCCACCAATGAAGATAACGGACCTGTTAATACAAATACAGGAGGCTAGTACCGGAATCAAATAAGCTGCACCCGACCTCTATGACAGGGAGCTGCGATCCGCTGCAGTTAACCCCTCCTGTATTTGTATTAACAGGTCAGTTAGCTTCATTGGTGGCTCAGTGGCCACAGCCCCTCCTCCTCATTGGCGGCGGCAGCACAGGGGGGAGGGAGAGACTCCTCCACTGCGCTGCTGAGAAGAACATCGGCGGCGGGCAGAGAACTATCATCTCCGGTGCCCCGCCGCTGTATTTAATGGCAGAGCTGTGGCGGCGGGTCTAGTCGCAAATGGCGACAAGACTAAAAAGTCTTGTCGCCATTTGTAAATTCTAAGTCGCATTGGCGACCATTTTGGTCGCCATCTGGAGCCCTGTATACGCCTACGTATATATTTCTTTGATGCCTTTTTCCTCTATCGAGTATTTGTTCTATGATTTTATCCACCCAGAAAGCCATTATGATTTTATATGATTTTATTATATTATTCTTCTCTTCTACATTCTGCCTTCTGAACATAGCTCTTTTTATTCCATTCTACTGTTTAATTGGATGACACATCCACTCTTATTACTACTATTATTGTGAGTTTTATCGAACCCTCGCTTTTTATACCAACAAATTTCCCCCCCTCTAAGTACAAACTGTACATGTACATACTTTTTTTGTTATGGTTTATGTTTCCTGTAGACTTGATAAAGGGGTCATGCGTACCCGAAACGCGTTGTCTCTCAATAAACTTTTACATTCCAAATCCGGTTGTGACTTGCGCCTCACATCCACCAGCTCGCCAGATCACCATAATTGTGACAGGTACAGTTACTATTTTCAGTACTCAACCAAGTGGCGACTTGGCCCTCGCCCTAGGTTCTTCTGGACACGGCAGCTCCAACCTGATACCCAGTTCATCCAGCGGACCTATATCACGGTTGCACCCAATTCGGTGCAACCTGAACAGGGGAGCATCACATTCACCTCAATTTGAAGGACGCTGTTCCACCTTTACTTAAGACTAGGAGGGAATGTAAAATGGTCACAGTTGCCGCTTTTAATGCAGGCATTTCTAAAACCAGTAAGTGTATACACTGACTGAATACCATGAATGGCAGCCTGACAACTGCAGGGAATGTGAAATTTGTTACATGTTGTCAGTGCAAACGTTCTACAGTTAAATCACTCTTCCCACTCCGAAAACCATTTTATAAACACTCTACAAGAAAAACTGTCTTTGTTGCAGATAGAAATTAATCACAGCTTTGATTTCATTTTTCAAAAGCACTAAAAGAAATAGCAACAAAGTCAAATTTAGAAATAAAAAAAATAAAATGCATATAAACTCACTGCCTTCAAACATAAAAAAAAAAAAAACTAGGTACTATAGTTACAAAGCTAATAAAAAAATTAAAAAAATAAAAAACCCGGCCAGGACAAAGCAGGGTATGATAAGCCCAGTTGCCCAGCTTTTTATGGGGGTTTGATTAATTTCACTGGCAGACACCTACCTGGACGTCAGATTTCGGGTTACCACTCGCAGAAGCAAACTGGCAATCCTCTTTATTGATTGGAAGCAATGCAGGTGCAGAGGGAAATAATGGGGAAAATGATCCACGGCTAAAGTTTATGGCTTCTGGGTTTTTCTGACCATCTTTTACAGACTCACTCAGGTTGATTACAGAGTCTCTTATATTAGAGATGATCTCATTATTTTCTGCTAGCAGCCGCTCCAAATGATCAATTTTCTCTTGTAGTATGGAGAGCTGACCCTGCAGAAGAAAAAAGTGGTTTCATTTAGTGATCTTACATTTTATTACAGCTTATTTATAGACATCTACATGAAAATTGGAGTCACTGTCAATAAATTCCACTACTTCTTAAGTACGGAGATAGAGTTATAGCCTGTATTACAGTCCTGAGCCATCTCGCCATACATTAGTTTACCAGACAACAGATTACAGTAGGCACTGTCCAGTATCAGTGGCCACACACATAGATGGAAGTAGGCTGAGTGTTGAACGAGCGATAACTAGTGGATGATCTTATTCACATTTTAGTGAAATCACATAAAATAACAAAGTTAAAAAAAACACATTAAAAAGGGTCATCACATCTCAGCCTTTCACACTAGCGTTTTTCTTTTCCGGCATAGAGTTCAGTCACAGTGGCTCAATTCCGGAAAAGAACTGATCAGTTTTATCCCCATGAATTCTGAATGGAGAGTAATCCGTTCAGGATGTCTTCAGTTCAGTTATTTTGACTGATCAGGCAAAAGAGAAAACCGTAGCATGCTACGGTTTTATCTCCGGCGAAAAAAGCTTAAAGGGAACCTGTCACCTGGATTTTGTGTATAGAGCTGAGGACATGGGTTACTAGATGGCCACTAGCACATCCGCAATATCCAGTCCCCATAGCTCCGTGTGCTTTTATTGTGTAAAAAAAACGATTTGATACATATGCAAATTAACCTGAGATGAGTCCTGTATGTGACATGAGTCAGGGACAGAATTCATCTCAGGTTAATTTGCATATGTATTAAATCGTTTTTTTTTACACAATAAAAGCACACAGAGCTATGGGGACTTGATATTGCGGATGTGCTAGCGGCCATCTAGCAACCCATGTCCTCAGCTCTATACACAAAATCCCGGTGACAGGTTCCCTTTAAGACTTGCCTGAATGCCAGTTCCGGCATTTTTTCCCCCCATAGAAATGTATTAGTGCCGCTATTCAAAATACCGGAATGCCGGATCAGTCCTTCCAGTCTGCGCATGCGCAGACCGGAAAAAAAAAAAAAAAAAAAAGAGAAAAAAGTAAATGCCGGATCCGTTTTGCCGGATGACACCGGAAAGACGGATCCGGCATTTCAATGCATTTTTAAGACTGCTCATGATTCTGAACAGTCTTACTAATGCCATCAGTTGGCATACGTTTTGCCGGAACTTCTTGCCGAAACTCTCTGCCGCAAGTGTGAAAGCCAGTGTTACAGAAATTGCTGAATTCTTTCGGCATCATGACTGTCTGTAACTGGTTGGCTATGGCTAAAACAACCGCTTTAAAATAGTTCGATCAACTTTTGGCATTATTTTTACAACATACTTTACTGATTTTGCACTTTCATGAGAAAACGGTCCATGAAGTTGCCTTTTGGCAGTGAGTTGCCATTGAAAACCCATCTTCACTGTTCAGCACAGCACCCAGTGAAGACGCTCCTTGCTTACTGCCTCCCTCCCAATCACAGCGAAGAGAGTCACAGCCAGGAAGAAAATAAATATATATTTTTTTTATAAAAAGTTCACCCTCTCTCTGGCGCACTCCTCCCTGGCTGTAAGCTGCCCAATCGCAGCGAAGGAGACACACCCTGACAAACACGGCCGTCTCCTTCTCCCTGTACCGATGGTATGGATTAGCATACAGGGTGGGAAACCAGAACAGGGGCACAGCAGGGGAACGGAGCAGCGCATAGGAGAAAAATAAATAAAGAGATATCACATCTCCTCAATATGCCCTACACTGTCAGGTATTGTAATGTCAGGACCAGTGAAATGTCCTCTTTTAGCATAGAGAGGATAGAGCCAGCCGATTTCAGCTCTGATGCAAGCAGAGTAGTGAGTGAAGGGCTCGGCAAATCCCAGGCGCCAGGTCACCATGGCGATCAGAAATTGTCCTTGCCCTCACATGGCTGCCCCCAAGTAATCCGGGACGCTACCAGCACTCAGTTGCCTCTACGTAGACTTCTGACAGTCTGGCAGGGAAGGAGTTACCCAGATCCGCCCCGTCCGCTCACTGGATGCTGCTCGTGGCTAGAGACATCGGCTTCTATAGAGGGCGTTCCTTCTCCCTGGATGTAGTGCTGTCCAATCGCAGCGCAGGGAGAAGGAATGCCCAGGAGAGAAGACGTCTCCTCCCCATTGCTCCGATAGTAATTAGCATATGGAGCAGGAGCCAGTAATGGGGCACGGCGGACGAACAGAGCGGCGCCCAGGAATAATAGTATGTGCTGGGACATCCCTGGGCGCCGCTGTGTGTAGCCTGATACTTAAATTCTGGACCCACGTCTAACACATAATACAGGAGGCAGGTGCCGGCAGCAGAATCGCATAGCCGGCACCCTGCCTCTGACAGGGAGCTGCGATCAGCGGCAGTTAACCCATCAGGTGCGGCACCTGAGGGGTTAACTGGCGCTGATCTGCTGACAGTACCCACCTCTTGTATTAAGGGTTAATTATCATTGGTGGCGCAGTGTTCCGTTCCCCCCCCCCATTAAAATCACTGGTGGTACAGCGCGCCCACCCCTCTCAAACCCCCAGTATTAAAATCATTGGTGGTAGGGGCCACAGGGTCCCCTCTTCATTGGTGGCAGCTTCTGATCAGAGCCCCGGCTGTGTAATCCTGGTGCTCCGGCAGCCAGGATGCTACTGAAGTCCTGGCTGCCATGGTAAAGTCCCTGATGCTGTGTGCACAGAGCACAGAGCAGCAGGGACAGTGTGAGGTCCTATTCACCCTGAGAAATCTATTAGGGTGAATAGAACAGGGATGAAAAGATCGCAGGTTCTGGCCCCTAAGGGGGAAAATAGTTATTAAATAAAAAGTGTAAAAAAAAATATTAAGTATAAATCACCCCCTTTCCCAATTTCACATATAAAATATATAAACAATAAACATATCACATACTGCCACGTCAGAAAAGTCCAAACTATTAAAAAAAATCTATGCGGTGAACGCCGGAACAGAAAAAAGAAAAATAAAATAGCGCGATTCGCTTTTTTTTTTTTTAAATGTGGAATGCACGTGGCTTTTTTTGTTTATTTTTTCTCGTGGTATCGAAATCAAAAATTTGGTATCGCAACAACTCTGTTCTGTACACTGTGTGTGTGTTTCTGTACACTGCGCGTGTGTGTGTGTGTTTCTGTACACTGCGCGCGTGTGTGTGTGTGTTTCTGTACACTGCGCGCGTGTGTGTGTGTGTTTCTGTACACTGCGCGCGTGTGTGTGTGTGTTTCTGTACACTGCGCGCGTGTGTGTGTGTGTTTCTGTACACTGCGCGCGTGTGTGTGTGTGTTTCTGTACACTGCGCGCGTGTGTGTGTGTGTTTCTGTACACTGCGCGCGTGTGTGTGTGTGTTTCTGTACACTGCGCGCGTGTGTGTGTGTGTTTCTGTACACTGCGCGCGTGTGTGTGTGTGTGTTTCTGTACACTGCGCGCGTGTGTGTGTGTGTTTCTGTACACTGCGCGCGTGTGTGTGTGTGTTTCTGTACACTGCGCGCGTGTGTGTGTGTGTGTTTCTGTACACTGCGCGCGTGTGTGTGTGTGTGTGTGTTTCTGTACACTGCGCGCGTGTGTGTGTGTGTGTGTGTGTGTTTCTGTACACTGCGCGCGTGTGTGTGCGTGTGCGTGTGTTTCTGTACACTGCGCGTGTGTGTGTGCGTGTGCGTGTGTTTCTGTACACTGCGCGTGTGTGTGTGCGCGTGTGCGTGTGTTTCTGTACACTGCGCGTGTGTGTGTGCGCGTGTGCGTGTGTTTCTGTACACTGCGCGTGTGTGTGTGCGCGTGTGCGTGTGTTTCTGTACACTGCGCGTGTGTGTGTGCGCGTGTGCGTGTGTTTCTGTACACTGCGCGTGTGTGTGTGCGCGTGTGCGTGTGTTTCTGTACACTGCGCGTGTGTGTGTGTTTCTGTACACTGCGCGTGTGTGTGTGTGTGCGCGTGTGTGTGTGTTTCTGTACACTGCGCGTGTGTGTGTGTGTTTCTGTACACTGCGCGTGTGTGTGTGTGTTTCTGTACACTGCGCGTGTGTGTGTGTGTTTCTGTACACTGCGCGTGTGTGTGTGTGTTTCTGTACACTGCGCGTGTGTGTGTGTGTTTCTGTACACTGCGCGTGTGTGTGTGTGTTTCTGTACACTGCGCGTGTGTGTGTGTGTTTCTGTACACTGCGCGTGTGTGTGTGTGTTTCTGTACACTGCGCGTGTGTGTGTGTGTTTCTGTACACTGCGCGTGTGTGTGTGTGTTTCTGTACACTGCGCGTGTGTGTGTGTGTTTCTGTACACTGCGCGTGTGTGTGTGTGTTTCTGTACACTGCGCGTGTGTGTGTGTGTTTCTGTACACTGCGCGTGTGTGTGTGTGTTTCTGTACACTGCGCGTGTGTGTGTGTGTTTCTGTACACTGCGCGTGTGTGTGTGTGTTTCTGTACACTGCGCGTGTGTGTGTGTGTTTCTGTACACTGCGCGTGTGTGTGTGTGTTTCTGTACACTGCGCGTGTGTGTGTGTGTTTCTGTACACTGCGCGTGTGTGTGTGTGTTTCTGTACACTGCGCGTGTGTGTGTGTGTTTCTGTACACTGCGCGTGTGTGTGTGTGTTTCTGTACACTGCGCGTGTGTGTGTGTGTTTCTGTACACTGCGCGTGTGTGTGTGTGTTTCTGTACACTGCGCGTGTGTGTGTGTGTTTCTGTACACTGCGCGTGTGTGTGTGTGTTTCTGTACACTGCGCGTGTGTGTGTGTGTTTCTGTACACTGCGCGTGTGTGTGTGTGTTTCTGTACACTGCGCGTGTGTGTGTGTGTTTCTGTACACTGCGCGTGTGTGTGTGTTTCTGTACACTGCGCGTGTGTGTGTGTTTCTGTACACTGCGCGTGTGTGTGTGTTTCTGTACACTGCGCGTGTGTGTGTGTTTCTGTACACTGCGCGTGTGTGTGTGTTTCTGTACACTGCGCGTGTGTGTGTGTTTCTGTACACTGCGCGTGTGTGTGTGTTTCTGTACACTGCGCGTGTGTGTGTGTGTTTCTGTACACTGCGCGTGTGTGTGTGTTTCTGTACACTGCGCGTGTGTGTGTGTTTCTGTACACTGCGCGTGTGTGTGTGTTTCTGTACACTGCGCGTGTGTGTGTTTCTGTACACTGCGCGTGTGTGTGTGTTTCTGTACACTGCGCGTGTGTGTGTGTTTCTGTACACTGCGCGCGTGTGTGTGTTTCTGTACACTGCGCGCGTGTGTGTGTTTCTGTACACTGCGCGCGTGTGTGTGTTTCTGTACACTGCGTCTCTGTCTCTCTCTCTCTCTCTCTCTCTCTCTCTCTCTCTCCACACACACATACATACATATATATATATATATATATATATATATATATATATATATACACATATATACACATGTGTGTGGTCACAGGAAAAAAAAAAATAATAATCAAACAGGCTGAGAAGTAAACTATTTTTAAGAGCCTCTCAGAGAGCAGAACCAGTTTAAGAGCGGAGATGCTGCAGTAACAGGTCAATTACAACAGCCAAAATAAATCAATTTCAGGACAAAATCTTACGATATTTAATTGGAAGCTTTTTATTTTTTTTATTTTTTGCCTACTGGAGAAACAACATGAAGATACTTGTCGGTAACTACAGGAACAAAATAAAATTAAGCCTGACATCACCAACCTAGCAATCCTGTCTGATAAATCACCAGAAATAAACCATGGCAAGGGGAACATCTCCTTGCTACTGGCAGTCTGGTTTCAGAACATCAGGAAGGTGTCCTTTGAGATCAATAGTTACAAGACAGTTTAGGAAAAATCCCAGCAGCATGCTCTTCAAGTTACCGTATTTTTCATCCCATAAGACACATTTTTTTTTCCCCAAAGTGGGGGATCTGTACTCACCGCATCCTGGCCCCTCAGCTGTGCCATGGCTGCGCAAAGTGTGAGGGCTCTCTGTGACCTCACGCTGTGCGAGTCAGGTCACAGCACAGCCACAGCAGGAAGAAGACCGAGCGCGCTGGAGGTGAGGAGCAGCGGAGTCAAGAGCAGGAGAGGTAAGTGTTTTTTTATTTGTGTAATGTGTATTTTATTTGATCTGTGGCATGGGGGCTCATAATGGAGTCTTATAAGTGGCATGGGGCTCAGATTGCATGGGGGCTCAAAACAGGGGGCACACAATGGTGGCTGATCTGAGGTCTTACTGGGGTCTTATTAACATTAGGGGTCTGATCTGAGTTCTGATTGAGGGTCTTATTAATATTGGGGCTGTCAGATGAGGTCTGATTGCCCTCTCTGTATTTTGTACAGATCCTGGACCCCAGTGCAGAGAGGGCAGAGCCTCTAGGTGTAATGGCAATAACATTGTTCCTAGAGGCTCATTTGCATATATTAAAACATCATTTTTCTCGGGCGGGCACATAAGAACATGGGACCAACACAGATGCCTTCAGCTGCCAAGTGCACATATAACAGGTCAGCCAGTGTCATAGGTACAAATCTGCTGACAGATGCCCTTTAAACACACCAAGCTAAGGCGAAAAAAATAAATAAATAAAATATATATACCTCCATTAGATAATAGATTAAAACTATATTATATAAACCTACAATTCCATATATTTCATTTAAGAAAAAAAAAAAAAAAAAAAAAAAAAAAAAAAAAAAAGAAGAAAACACATATCCATACGAAAGTTTAGACCCTGTGGACCCTGGCACTCCAATTGCGAGATCCTACATGTTTACCCAGTGTAAACTTTATGCCTGCAATCACCACCTTTGGGCTGTTTTGAAACCTTTTCACAACCGTACACTTTCAAATAAGTAAAATTTCCTGCATGTGCATATAAAAACTGAAATATTTCTAATTTCTGGATTATAAATCTAGTTAAAGAAGCTGTCTCACTTCAGCAAATGGCATTTATCATGTAGAGGATGTTAAAGACCTGTCACCTCTCCAGGACATGCCTGTTTTAATAGCTTCATGCATCCCCAATAACAATTCTGGAGCATCTATTCTTATGTCTGTATGTTGCACCATTCCTTTATTATTTCTACTAGAAGTTATGAATGAATTGCTAGCAGTCTGCAATAAGGGTACAGAGGGGTGGTAACAAGTTGGGGGTGGGGAGTCTGTGCAGGTACACCCCCCCTTCCCAAACTGGTTACCACCCTCTGTACCCTTATTGCAGACGCTAGCAATTCATTCATAACTTTTAGAGAACCTAGTCTGATATTATTGGTTGTACCCCTTCAGGACCCTGCCATTTTTCACCTTAAGGACAAGGCCATTTTTTGCAAATCTTCCAATGTGTCACTTTGTGTTGATAACTTTACAACGCTTTTACTATCCAAGCCATTCTGAGATAGTTTTCTCGTCACATATTGTACTTCATGACCGTGGTAAATTTGAGTCAAAATATTTCGATTTTATTTATTAAAAAAAAAAAATATATATATATATATATATATATATATATATATATATATATATATATATATATATATATTTTTTTTTTTTTTTTTAAATAAATTGGAAATAAATTTGCAATTTTCAAAATTTCAGTTTCTCTGCTTTTAAAAACAGATTGCGATACCTCCTAAAATGGTTATTAACATTCCCATATGTCTACTTTATGTTTGGATCATTTTGTAAATGACTTTCTTTTTTTGGGACGTTAGAAGAATTAGAATTTCAGAAGCAAATCTTAAAATTTTTAAGAACATTTCCAAAACCCTCTTTTTAAAGGACCTGTTCAGGTCTAAAGTCACTTTGTGGGGCTTACATAGTAGAAACCACCCATTAATGGCCCCATTTTAGAAACTACACCCCTTAAAAAAGGTATTCAAGACTGATATTACAAACTTTGTTAACAATTTAGGTGTTCCACAAGAATTAAAGTAAAATGTAGATTAAATTTCAGAATTTCACATTTTTGGGCAGATTTTTCATTTTAATCCATTTTTTCCCAGTAACAAAGCAAGGGTTTACAGCCAAACAAAACTCAATATTTATTACCCTGATTCTGTAGTTTAGAGAAACACCCCATTTGCGAATGTAAACTGCTGTACGGGCACACGGCAGGGTGCAGAAGGAAAGGAGAGCCATGTGGTTTTTGGAGGGCAGATTTCACTGGGATAATTTTAAGTTGCTTTGTCACATTTGAAGATCCCCTGATGCACTCCTTGGAGTAGAAAGTCCCCCCCCCCCAAAAATAAAAAAGTGACCCCATTTTGGATAAGGTGGCAGTTTTGTTGGTACTATTTTAGGGTATATATGATTTTTGGTTGCTCTATATTACACTTTTTGCGAGGTAAGGTAACAAAATGGCACTTTTATTTGTTTGTTTGTTTAAATTTTACATAATAAAGCATTTTTTGAAGAAAAAAAAAAGATTCTTTTAGTGTCTCCATATTCTGTAAGCCATAGTTTTATGGTTATTTTTTGGGACTCATGTAGGGGCTCATTATTTGCGGGATAAGATGACAGTTTGATTAGTACTATTTTGGGGTGCGTATGGCTTTTTGATCGCTTGGTATTTTTGTGATGTAAGGGGACAAAAAATAAATTTAAAAAAAAAAGGCTTTTTTTAACAGTGTTCATCTGAGGGGTTAGGTTATGTGATATTTTAATAGACCTGGTTGTTACGGACAATGCGATAATTAATATCGCAACTTTTTTTTTTTTTTTTCACTTTTAACGCAAAAGCATTTTTGAAACAAAAAAAAAAGAAATCATGTTTTATTGTCTCCATATTCTGAGAACCATAGTTTTTTTAAATGTTTTGGGCGATTGTCTTAGGTAGGGGCTCATTTTTTGTGGGATGAGGTGACTGGTGGCATTTTGGGGGGCATACGTCTTTTTGATCGCTTGGTGTTGCACTTTTTGTGATGTAAGGTGACAAAAAATAAAAAATAAATGTTTTAGCACAGTTTTTATTGAATTTTTTCTACGGCTTTCAGGTGAGGGGGTGGATCATGTGATATTTTTAGAGTCAGTCGTTACGGACGTGGAAATACCCAATATGTCATTGTTTTTTTTACAGTTCAGTGTTTTTTGGGGGAAATTATTTTATTTTTTATAAAAAAACATTTTACTATATTTTTTTTTGTCCCACTATGGGACTTCAACTCCTGGGGTTCTGATCCACTCTGCAATGTATTACAATACATCCTGGATTGTAATACATTGCATGTCAGCTTTTACGCTGACAGCCTGCCTGTGAGACCCAGCCTAAGGCCCCTTTCACACGAGCGAGTATTCCGCGCGGATGCGATGCGGGAGGTGAACGCATTGCACCCGCACTGAATACTGACCCATTCATTTCTATGGGGCTGTGCACACGAGCGGTGATTTTCACGCATCACTTTTGCGTTGCGTGAAAATCGCAGCATGCTCCTCTTTGTGCGTTTTTCACGTAACGCAGGCCCCATAGAAGTGAATGGGGTTGCGTGAAAATCGCAAGCATCCGCAAGCAAGTGCGGATGCGGTGCGATTTTCACGCACGGTTGCTAGGAGACGATCGGGATGGAGACCCGAACCTTATTATTTTCCCTTATAACATGTATTCAGAATGCTAAGTAAAACAGGGCTGGAGGGGGTTAAAAAAAATAAAAAATCATTTAACTCACCTTAATCCACTTGCTCGCGATGCGGGCATCTCCGTCTGACTCTTTCACTGTATAGGACCTGTGGAGAGCATTAACTATAGTTTAAGGACCTGGGATGACGTCACTCCGGTCATCACATGGTACGTCACATGATCTTTTACCATGGTGATTCACCATGGTAAAAGATCATGTGACGTACCATGTGATGACCAGAGTGACGTCATCCCAGGTCCTTAAACTATAGTTAATGCTCTCCACAGGTCCTATACAGTGAAAGAGTCAGACGGAGATGCCCGCATCGCGAGCAAGTGGATTAAGGTGAGTTAAATGATTTTTTATTTTTTTTAACCCCCTCCAGCCCTGTTTTACTTAGCATTCTGTATTCAGAATGCTATTATTTTCCCTTATAACCATGTTATAAGGGAAAATAATACTATTTACAGAACACCGATCCCAAGCCCGAACTTCTATGAAGAAGTTCGGGTTTGGGTACCAAACACGCGCGATTTTTCTCACGCGAGTGCAAAACGCATTACAATGTTTTGCACTCGCGCGGAAAAATCGTGGGTGTTCCCGCAACGCACCCGGACATTTTTCCGCAACGCCCGTGTGAAAGAGGCCTAAGGGCTGGATCTCACAGGCTTCCGTAGAAGGCAAGCCCCGATGCCTATGGAAGGCATCGGGTTTGCCTTCTCTGCCATCAGGTCCCCGCCACTGCAGCGCGGGGACCAGATATAGATACGGAGGGCACCCGTACCCTTCGCAAACCCTCTGCTTGCCTCGGTCAGAGCTGACCACGGCATACAGTCTTCACCTAATGCCGATGTGTGCAGCAGGGGCCCGGCTGTCAGTGACTGCCGGGTCCATGTGGCTGATTGGGAGAGTGCAGTTGCTTACTGAAGGCTAAAAGCAATTCATTCATTACTTCTGGTAGAAATAATAGAGGAATGGCACATCATAGAGTCATACGAATAGATGTTCCAGAATTGCTAGAACATGGGGAATGCATGAAGTTATTAAAACAGGCATGTCTGGAGTGGTGAAAGGTCCTCTTTAATAGGTTGGCAATTTTGTTGTAGTAATCATCCATGACTGGAGACAGAGCCTCTACTGAGCAAGCTTAGGTCGGCTACATGATCTGCAATCACATCAGATATTTCCTCAATGTTCTTGCTCACCTTTCATTCAATGCCATTCATTCTTGGAATTTAAAGTTCATAAATTCATTATTAATGTAGTTATTCAGGAATTTGATATTGATGACCTATCCTCAGAATAGGTAATCAATATCAGACTGGCAGGGGTCCCACACCCAGCAACCTCCACCAATCAGCTGTTTAAAGAGGTTACTGCACTGACCAGAGCACCGCTGAGCGCTGCAGCCTCCTCTTTGCTTACCAAGCATAGTGCTGTCCATTGGATAGTGGTTGTGCTTGGTATTGCAGCTCAGTCCCATTTATTTGAAAGTTACAGAGCTGCGCCTAGGTCACGTGACTGATGTACAGTGACATCACTGGCCTAGGCCCTCAGAGAGCTGGGGCCACTTTGAACAGCTGATCGGTGGGGGTCCAGTGTTTCAGACCCCTGACAATTTGATACCGAGAACCCATCATGAGCATAGGCCAGGAATATCAAATTCACATCGTAAAGGGCGTCCAAGACATTTCCGGCTAGACATTTTCAGTGATCCATTTCAACTTGTGCATTGCAGAAATCCTTTATCAGTCAGTAACCTAATAGGTTTATTCACATCGAACATCTTATGTGTCATCAGAAAATCTAAATTGCTTGTTAGGGTAGGTTCACATTCGCGTTTAATGGATCTGGCAGGTTGTGTCGGCGTTCACCGGATCCAGCCTAGCTGGATACTATCGTTGACTGCCAGGCTATTGACTACAAATGGGATCTGGCAGCTTTCAGGCAAAATTAATAGGGTCAATGTGCGATGTTGCTTCTAGCCTCCTACTAAAGGAAGTTTGCAAAGTTCACAAATTCTTTCTTTGCAAAAATAAATAAAAAAAAAGATATTCTAAAATCTTTAAAATGACATAAGGGCGTAGTGGAAAGACAGTTAACTTCTTATATACACAGGAAACACATTTCTAGTGAAAGCAGCACATTGTCATAATGGCAACCACAGCCATCACATGCAGTCTTCCATAATGTGAACATAGGATAGACCACTGGTGGCAAACCTATGGCACAGGTGCTAGAGGCGGCACTCAGAGGGCACGCATGTCCTGGAAAAAGTCTCTGGGGTACCAATATGCCTTAGACTTTCCCTTTCATTCATTGGCGCAGGGCGCACTATGAACGGCACAGGCAGTACACAACGACATTTATCGCGCGACAATAAGTCACGTGACAGAGCACAACTACACTGCAACATTTGTCACGCAACAATTTTTAGAATGGTAGTCTATGGCAGGGATGGCCAACCTGAGGCTCTCCAGCTGTTGCAAAACTACAACTCCCACCATGCCCTGCTGTAGGTTGATAGCTGTAGGCAGACTGTGCATGCTGGGAGTTGTAGTTTTGCAACAGCTGGAGAGCCTCAGGTTGGCCATCCCTGGTCTATGGTGTCACAGAAAAAGCCCTCTCGAATGGATTTTTTGCGACTGTCGCGTCGCAGTGCGACACCATAGACTATCATTATAAAAATTGTTGAGCGACAAATGTAGTCATGTAGTCCTAGCCTTATTCACAATATTGCCGTTTGTCAATTCATGATACACTTTCAACACAGCAGCATGAAAACAGTTCAGTCTACGCATTTCCAGAAATACTGCCACCCTTGGCCAAAAGCCAATAATCATCCCTTTTTACAACTCTGATAAATCTCCCCTTTTACCCATGATCGCAACGAGGGATATGTGAGCAGACAGTCTATAACACCCCACATCCTATATATACCCACCAAGCCAGCTCACCACACGTGACTTCCTTCATGAGCTGCGCACTGCTGACATCAAAAGTAGGAAGTGGTCATAATAATGTGACTTGACCGAGTAGATATAAAATAGATGCAAATACTGTGCAGTGTAGTACTAATTGTCACTATATGAGAAAGTATCAGAACAACCTACTGTTCTAATAAAAAAATTATGTTTATTACATAATATAATTATGTTTGTTACTTTTTTTTTACTCTCCATGTATATCTAGATTTTAAAATCTTAAAATTTTGCAGTATTAACAGTGGCCACTAGGCCTCCAATATGGCTGATCTGATGGCACTGGCTCACTGGGGGACACATGTCTGAATCAGACATGTGTCCCCCAGTGAGCCTGTGCCATCAGATCAGCCCCATGTGGCATTTGCCATCATCAGACATGGTCTGTGTCCCCCAGCAGTGAGCCAGTGCCATCAGATCAGCACCTGACGCTGACTGATGGCAAATGGCATGGGGCTGATGATTTGCTATACCACAGGCACATAAAAATATTGTTTTTAGAAAGCAATTAGCAATAGGTTAGTAATAGTTTAAGTCTTAAGAGAAAATTTGTCTCATTAGAGATGAGTATTCGATTGCTAAAATAATAGTTTCCTGCAGGCGCCCTAGATGTCATCAAGCTGTGCCTGTTTTGGTCAACTTCATGGAGGAGCTTACATGTGGTGAGGAAGAGGAGGAGGTGCTCATGAAGACCGGTGCGACGTCGGTCATATGGACCTGGGTTTGGGTTTAAGATGTCGGATGTGGAACAGAAAAATATAATCTGCAAACTATGCCGGGCGACAATAATAGCAAAGAGGGAATACAACCAATATGTTTCATCACCTCAAAGTGAAGCACGTTTTGGAATACGAAGATAGCCAAAAACTGCGCCCTCCTCCACAAACGGCCAGTCAGTCAAGTAGAAAGAAAAAAGGTGGCCCTGCCCCTACACACCTGCAGACCGATATTGAGAAAGCATCGGCGGTTGATTGATATTACAAATGCCATTACCCTGTACCTGTGTAAGGACATGGTGCCGTTTCTTACAGTGGAGAAAAGCGGCTTTCAGAACATGATTAAGACACTTGATCCACGTTACGAGGTACCTAGCCGCAAACACTTTAGCCAAACTGAAGTGCCCAAACTGAATGACAAAGTCCGCGAGCAAGTGAAGAAAGAACTCTGGAGCATAAAATACTATGCAACCACTACGGACTTGTGGTCGAATCGCACAATGGATCCTTACATTAGTCTCACAGTCCACTTCATCAATGACGAGTGGAAGTTGTGCAGCAGATGCCTACAGACATCTTATTTCCCCAAAGATCATACAGGGGAACTGATATCTCAGGGATTGAAGGAAGCGCTGGAGTCATGGGGACTTAAAGAAGAGTTACAAGTCTGCATAACCACCGACAATGGCGCAAATATTGTGAAAGCAGTGGAAATGAACGGCTGGACAAGACTGCAGTGCTTTGGTCACAGGCTCCACCTGGCCATCGGTAGGTAAACAGTCCTTTTAGTCCTAGACTAGTTACATTATGCACTGGGGTTGATGTGCTAATGATATCTTCCAATTTTGTCCTTGGAGAGAAGTGTGAAAGACGCCCGTGTTGAACATGCCATTGGCAAATGCAAGAAATAGTGAGTGCCTTTTCTTACACTTGGAAAAGGAAGAGAGAAATGGCTAATGCCCAGGCCGAGCTAAACCTGCCTACTCACCGCCTCATCACTGAAACACCAACAAGATGGGGGTCTCGACAACAGATGATTCAGCGGCTGCTTGAACAAGTGAAGGCCATATCACAGGTCCTGAAAGCAGACAGGAAAACCAGGCACCTGGTACCCACTTGGCAGGATATTGATGTGTTAGAATCTATGAACAAGACCCTCAGTCTCCTGTTGGAGTTCACAGATGCTCTGTCTGGAGAAGAGTATGTGAGTGTGTCGTATGTCAAACCTGTGCTCCATCTTCTAAACACCACAGTTCTTCCTCTAGCTGATGAGGACATTGACACGGACCTGACGAAGGACATGGAGAGCCATCCTCAAGTATTTAAATAAGTACTCAGACCCTGCAACTGATTACCTCCTGGATATGGCCTCCTTGGGTCGACCCACGCTTCAGATCATCATCATATATAGCAGATGACCGAAAAGAGTTCATCTTCACAAAAGCAGCAGCAGAAATTCAGGCACTGCTAGAGACGCAACCGCAAGCTGTGTCTGCAACAGAGTCAGTCATCACCATCACACACAAGCACAGGAGCTGCTGGAGAAGCCCAGAGAGAACCCAAGGAGTAAACGAAGTCTGGGCAGCTTTTTCAAAAATGCATCCGCTCAGCCTGGCCCAGCTGCCCTCACTGACAGAGAAGCGATTGAAATTGAGCCTAAGAGTTACCTGCAGGCACTCGATGTAGAAGGAGAAGCTGACCCACTGAAGTGGTGGAGGCTGCACCAGGCTAATTTTCCCAGGGTGGCAAGCCTAGCCAAGAAATATATCTTTGCATTCCTGCCACAAGTGCCCCCTCAGAAAGGGCATTCAGCACCAGTTGCAATATAGTAACATGCCACCGATCTGCACTGAAGCCCGAGACTGTGGACAAACTTGTGTTCCTGGCGAAAAACCTTGGCTGATGTGCATTAAATGTAATGACAGGACCTCTCAGGAAGCGTGCAATGCTATACTCCTGTATTTATCTCCTTATTGGCGACTCCAGAGGACCTGAGCTTTACTTTCGCACCCTCACTGAATAGTTTTATTAAAATTCTACTTAATTGATATTGATATTATCCTTTAAAATTACTTACTGTTAGACAAGGAACTCAAAAATGTGATTAAAATTACTCAGGGAGTTCAGGTTAGAGGGAAGGGATATACACTCACCTAAAGAATTATTAGGAACACCTGTTCTATTTCTCATTAATGCAATTATCTAGTCAACCAATCACATGGCAGTTGCTTCAATGCATTTAGGGGGGGGGGGGGGGGGGGGTCCTGGTCAAGACAATCTCCTGAACTCCAAACTGAATGTCAGAATGGGAAAGAAAGGTGATTTAAGCAATTTTGAGCGTGGCATGGTTGTTGGTGCCAGACGGGCCGGTCTGAGTATTTCACAATCTGCTCAGTTACTGGGATTTTTACGCACAACCATTTCTAGGGTTTACAAAGAATGGTGTAAAAAGGGAAAAACAGCCAGTATGCGGCAGTCCTGTGGGCAAAAATGCCTTGTGGATGCTAGAGGAGAATGGGCCGACTGATTCAAGCTGATAGAAGAGCAACGTTGACTGAAATAACCACTCGTTACAACCGAGGTATGCAGCAAAGCATTTGTGAAGCCACAACACGCACAACCTTGAGGCGGATGGGCTACAACAGCAGAAGACCCCATCGGGTCACACTCATCTCCACTACAAATAGGAAAAAGAGGCTACAATTTGCACGAGCTCACCAAAATTGGACTGTTGAAGACTGGAAAAATGTTGCCTGGTCTGATGAGTCTTGATTTCTGTTGAGACATTCAAATGGTAGAGTCCGAATTTGGCGTAAACAGAATGAGAACATGTATCCATCCTCTGATGGCTACTTCCAGCAGGATAATGCACCATGTCACAAAGCTCGAATCATTTCAAATTGGTTTCATGAACATGACAATGAGTTCACTGTACTAAAATGGCCCCCACAGTCACCAGATCTCAACCCAATAGAGCATCTTTGGGATGTGGTGGAACGGGAGCTTCGTGCCCTGGATGTGCATCCCTCAAATCTCCATCAACTGCAAGATGCTATCCTATCAATATGGGCCAACATTTCTAAAGAATGCTATCAGCACTTGTTGAATCAATGCCACGTAGAATTAAGGCAGTTCTGAAGGCAAAAGGGGGTCCAACACCGTATTAGTATGGTGTTCCTAATAATTCTTTAGGTGAGTGTATATCCTGTCATAGTCATCCTGCCTGTGATACCTACTGAAAAGTTACCGGAACAGAACAGGAAGTATGTAGATGCAAAGACTAAGCACTGTGGTACTAATTACCACATTTTAGCAACATTTCAATATATGCCACACCTTTCCTCCATACTATCTGAAAAGTCAGCTTGCACTCGTTACTATGCAGCGCGGCACACTCTCCAGCCCTTTGTGAGAGTCATCTACAAAGGAGGTGGATCAGAGGGCCTCTCTTTACTGAAAGAAGAATTGAGACACAGATAGAAAGCATCTGGATACATTTTCTGTATGCATTAGTAAGTAGCGATACTAGATTCCTGGCACACATGAGATGAGTGCCCGAATCCAAGTAAAATTCAACTGGCATGCAGCGCACAGAGAACAGCAGGAAACAAAGCTTAAAGTTTTAATGGGTATACTGTGAAGAACATTACATGCAAGTTTCCTTTCAAATGTGGCAAACAAATGGAACAAGGCGCACAAAAAGAGATGGCAGCGAAGGCCATTTACGCCATATGCTTGGCAAGGAAAACACTTCTGTTCTTTATAGGTTTGGAAGCATCCTGAGTGAATGCAGCAAGAGTACTGCATTTTAGCCACGTCTTATGGTTCAGTGGTCTCAAGATAACATTCATCAGGTGAACACAATGCAGGACAAATCCCAGGAATCAGCTAACTGCTGTGATGACCCATGAGCATCGTTTATCACTGATCATCTCTCAGTTCAGGAAATATCGCGGCATCTTCTATATTGTGCGGTTTTCAAGCGCCCCTGGCTCCATAGACGTGAATGGAGCTTGTGTGAAAAACGGAAGACATCCAGATGCATTGCGGTTCTCATTGATGAGTGTTACCGTAATCAGTTTTTATCACTTGCATCAAAAAATGGATTTCATCCACATGGAAAAAACTGAAACACTGAACACAATCGCAGACAAAACCACACAACGTGTATCATTTGTGTGAAATAAGCCTTAAAAGGGATTGTGTCGTCAGTAAATGACCTATTGTTTCAATCAAATTTATGAATTTTTTTTTTATTTTTTTTTTTTGTGGGTGTTTGACCTCTTGCTCACGAACATATTTTAATTCAGTGTCCATTCCGTTTCCGTATTTCCGTTCCGCAAAAAAAAATAAAAATAGAACATGTCCTAATATTGTCCGCATTACCGACAAGGCTAGTACTGTTCTATTAGGTGCCAGCTATTCCGTAAAATATGGAATGCACACGGATGTCATCCGTATTTTTTGCGGCTCCGATTTTGAGGATCGCAAAATACATAAGGTAGTGTGCAAGAGGCCTTATACAGAGCTAATGAAGAGTTACCTGAATAGAACAGGAAATCTCAACATATTAGGCCCAGTGCTGTACTTGGCTATCTATGGAACTCCTATGAATCTATCAAGATACAAGTCACTGTCCTCATAATAATCAGGAAGTGCAGAAATGTGGCAGCCCTAAACTTCAGCTGGGAAACAATAACTTTTTTCTGAAACTGTGTTAAAGCAGTTCTTTGGCAGGATCAGACCAGACAGGCCGGCCACTTATCACTATGATCATTAATGGACTTTAGGTGCCCCGTGACCCTGATTCACCTGTTAGCTTTCATTGGCTTTTCTTGGACATTTACCAACCACCAGGATCACCCCCAACACGACTTGCCATTGATCAGATCCTTACGTTTATCACTTTCTCAACACATCAAATTCAAGAACTGACTGGCAGCTGTCAGGGGCTGGAATATATAAGGCAGCAGGTGAGCAAAGTCCAGACATAATCCATGTTATTTCAGTCGCCTGTCTATGCATTGAACCCCTTCAGGACCCTGCCATTTTTCACCTTAAGGACCAGGACATTTTTTGCAAATCTGACATGTCATTTTATGTGGTAATAACTTTAAAACGCTTTCTTATCCAGGCCATTATGAGACTGTTTTCTCGTCACATATCCTACTTCATGACAGTGGTAAATGCGAGTCCAAAGATTTCATTTTTATTTATAAAAAAAAAATAAAAAATACCAAAAATTCTCTGCTTTTAAAACAGATAGTGATACCTATATACAGATAGTGATATTAGTTGTAGTCTAGATTGTATTATTTCCCCTTATAACATGGTTATAAGGGAAAATAGCATTCTTAATACAGAATGCTTAGTACAATAGGGCTGGAGGGGTTAAAAAAAAAATTTATATATATTTTAACTCCCCTTAATACACTTGTTCACGCAGCCAGCATCTCTTCTGTCTCGTTCTGTGAGCAATAGGACCTTTGATGACGTCACTGCGTTCATCACATGGTCCGTCACATGATCCATCACCATAGTTATGCATCATGTGACGGACCATGTGATGAGCATAGTGACGTCATCAAAGGTCCTATTCCTCACAGAACAAGACAGATGCCGGCTGCGCGAACAAGTGGATTAAGGTGAGTTAAATTATTTTTTATTAACCCCCTCCAGCCCTATTGTACTATGCATTCTGTATTAAGAATGCTATTATTTTCCCTTATAACCATGTTATTGCGGGCCGCAATAATTATATATTTTTTTCTATTTTTAACATTATTTTTTTTATATTACTTATGGTAATTGGGGATTTTTTTTTTTACACTTTACATCCCCCATAAGGTCATACAAGACTTCTGGGGACACTTAACTTCTTTTTTTTCCCACTATTGATTTCTCCTGCAACTAGGGCTGACATAGTAGCCCCAGTTACAGGGGAAATACACCCCCCATAGAGGGTGTACAGCAGAATACTGCGCTGTACAGCCTCAGTGCAGAGCTGATCATGGTCTATAGAAGACCCGACAGCTCCTGCACTCACGGCCCCGGCGGTCACATGACCACCGGGTAGGGACAGGAAGCGCAAAACGCTTCCTGATCTGTATACACAGTGCTCGTTGAGCACTGTGTATACAGCGATCTAGAAGGCAGGGACACCTGGGAACTGTCCCTGCCTTCTTCCTGGGGTGCCCTGCTGTCACTGACAGCGGGCCCCCACTCAGCAGCTGCACGATTAGACCGTCCATTCAGAGATAAACATCCACCCATAGGATGTTTAAATCCTATAGGCAGATGTGAGGTGGTTAAGTTGCCATGTCACATTTGAAGACCCCCTGATGCACCCCTAGAGTAGAAACTCCAAATAAATTTTGGAAACTACAGGATAAGGTGGCAGTTTTGTTGGTACTATTTTAGGGTACATATGATTTTTAGCTGCTCTAGATTACACTTTTTGTGAGGGAGGGTAACAAAAAAAAAAAATTGCTGTTTTGGCACAGTTTTTATTTTTTGTTATTTACAATGTTCCTCTGACAGGTTAGATCATGTGCTATTTTTATAGAGCAGGTTGTTATGACAATATCAAATATGACAACTTTTTTGGTTGTTTCAGTTTTACATAATAAAGCTTATTTTTATTTTTTGGGCGACTGTCTTATGTAGGTCATGTGATATTTTTATACAGCAGGTTCTTACGGACGTGGCGATGCCCAATAGGTCTACTTTTTTTTCCCCCCCATTTTTTTACTTGAAATTTTTTTGTAAAACTTTTTTTTTTTTTTCACTTTATTTTTTTGTCCTACTCTGGGACTTCAACTTTTGGGGGTCTGATCCCCTTTACAATACTTCTGTATTGTAATGCATTGGCTGTAAGTGTATTACACACTAATACACTTACAGGCTTCCTGCCTGTGAGATCCAGGGAGCTGGATTTCACAGGCCGTCACAGAAGGGAGCAATGATGCCTAAGGAAGGCATTGTGCTGCCTTCCCTGCCATCGGATCCCCGTCACAGCAGCGCGGGGACCCGATGGCCATCCCGGACCCGACATGATCTCGCACGTGCAGAGGCAGTGTGAGTGTTAATGCACCGGCATCAATGTTTTGATCGATGCCGGCGCATACAGCAGGGGTCCGGCTATCAGTGACTGCCGGACCCCTGCCGCTGATCGGGCGGGCGCAGCTCCTGCACCCGCCCGATCACCATGAAGTACATGTACGTCACTGGTCTTTAAGGCTCTGCCAGATATAACGTACATGTAAGTCATGGGTCCTTAAGGGGTTAATGTTAAGGCTGAGGTCATTGTTAGGATGCTTCTGCTCACACGAGGAGATATAGTAATGTCTGCTGTGAATTATGCTTCTAAGATCACGCTGTCTATGAAGCTCATGAGCAAGAACAAGAGCTCCACCAAAGCCAGGTCAAAGAGGTGACAGAGCTTCTCCCATGTCCCAATACAAGTTTGTCATGTACGAGCTGAAAGCACAAGGACCTACCAGCCATTGGTTCCGATCTGCAGTTTATGGGTACATTCTCTACATTTGCAAACACGGGAAACATCAAGTAAAACGCTCCAACAAAGAATTTTCCATTGGAGCGCAGATTCCCAGGAAGTCTTTATTAAGCAACATTTAATAAGATAGAAAAACCAAGTACGGTATGTGCCAAAATTACACACTGATAAATCTGCTCTAAGATTAGTTCCTGCATGTGAAAGCCAAAGAGCTGGATTCAGGAAGGTAGAGACGTAACCTAATCCAACAATAAAAGCTAGCTTCATTTTCTCAATGTATACGTGTTACTGCATAATCGAGAACTGTGCAAACTACCACACAATCTATGGTTATTCACTCGCATTTAAAAGACTTCTGAGATTTTTTATTTTTTTTACTGATGACCTATCCTCAGGGGGTCCGACGTATCGCAGCTCAGCCCCACTAAGGTCCTAGGCCCCGGAAATTATGAACGCGACGTCATTGGCCTAGGAAAAGCAGTGAGGCGGAATAAAAATAATAATCATAAATAATAATAAATCTTGGAAAAGCACTTTAAGTATTTGAGCCAATGAAAAAAAAATGGGGCAATTTAAAGAGGGACATCTGACATATCTGCTTTAGCCAACACTTGAATCCACTTCAGCAACATCATAACTATGTTCTATCATTCCTTTATTATTCCTACTAGAAGTTATGAATGAAATAATATCAGTTTACAGTGAAGGCTCAGATTGGTGTTTCCAGTTTCTTTTGGGGGGGGGGAGGGGGGTCCTTCTCAGCAGCCATGTGCAGACCTGGGCTTCCAGTGTTCCCGGGGAACTGGTCGGGATTCCAGCAGTGCCCTTTCTCCACCAGCAGCCTTACCAGAAGATAGTCCATAGCAATACCCTGATATAACCCCTTAATAACAGTCTACAGGAGGATACAATATTGCATTGCACCACAATTTTGCCACTTTACATTTCTTGGATGAGATTATAAATGTGGGTGTGGTTTAGCAGGAGGGGGTGGGGTCTTCTGTAGACTATCATATATACACAGTCGAGTCCCATTATTATAACCACTTCCTACTTTGGATGTTGTCAGCAGCACGTAGCTCATGAAGGAAGTCACGTCTGGTGGGTATATATGGGATGTGATAGGCTGTCTGCACACATATGCCTCGTTGCTGTCATGGGTTAAAGAGGAGATTTATCAGAGTTGCAGAAAGGGATGATTATTGGCTTTTAGGCCGAGGGTGGCAGTATTACTGACACTGCACAGTATGTTAACTGCTGTGGTGAAAGTATCATGAGTGAGAAAATTGTGTCATTGCGAATAAGCGCAGTGAAAACTGCAGAGCGCCACTGATGTAAGAGGTGCGAGGGCGGACCGACACGCTACAGTGGAGCAGCTCACTGCCAAATTGACCCAGGGGCATACCAGACATGTGTCTAAAACAGTTCGTGAACCTTACTGAACACGAGGCATCGAAGCAGAGGGATGGTCACTGCACCTGTTAAAGCTGCATAGACAAAAGAGGCTTCAATTTTCGCAGCAGTATTGGAATTGGACCTTCGCTGATTGGAAAAGGGTCGTCTTCTCTGTGCAGTCACATTTTCTGCACCATTTGGACGATGGTTTAACACCCTGCAACCATTGCTGGAAGAACAAGCTGGTGGTGGCAGCGTTATGGTCCGGGGAATGTCTTCATGGCATTTTTCTGGGCCCACTCATCCACGTGGAGGGCACTCTCAGCTGATTTGGGATCTTCCAGGAAGACAATGAGACATGTCACATGGCTAGAAATATCCAACATTTGTTGGAAGAGCATGAACAAGACTTCAAGTACTACCCTGGCCCACTAAATAACTTTAGTCATGTTTGCTCTATGGATGCTCCCCCACGCACCCCTTCGGCAGCTGTGGGATGCACTGCAGTCAGCCTGGCTCCAGATACCTGGGACAACCTACCAGGACCTTACCGAGTCACTTCTAGCTGCTGTCAGTGCTGTACATTGCGGTTACTCTCTGGATATTAGCTGGTGGTCATAATAATGTGATTCTACTGGGTAATATAACTTGCGTCAGAAACTGGCACAAATTAGAGCAGAAATGTACAAGTGCTCGGCAGAAGTAGATTTCAATTTCTAGCTCACAGCCAAATACACGCTAAATTTATTTAAAAAGTGTCCACCTCTAAATAAGACTCAGCACAACTTATTCTAGTTTAAGACTGGAATATGAAGCACAAATAAATCTCTCTCCATACTCCATTTGTATAGTACAAACTACAATAAATGTCCTATTGGATGCTGAACACATCTGAAAATCCCCCCAAATTCACTATTAACGTGCATTATAAAATTTATAACTATAGCATATGGCAGTGCAAAAAGGTCATGGTCATTGCATATACTGTACAAAGAGGCAGCGCAGGAAATAATGTCACTACAGTCTTGAAGACACCATCTCTTGTGCCACATCTTTATAAAAAAAAGAACTAGTATTTCCAGTTTAAAGGGAATCTGTCACTAGCATATTAGCAAAAAAAAAATTTCATGAATCCATGTGTAATAAAGTACCTTATATCCAGATGTCTTGTTCTTTTTATTGTGAGTCTTGTCATTTCTTCATAAAAAGGCTTTTTATGATATGCAAATCAAGCTGTAAGGAGCCCAGAGGGGCATTATTCTTTCTCCACGGTGCCCAGGAACGCCCCTCTGAAGTGCCGTGCCCGCCGAAATTTGAAAACGAATACTTCCTACAAGTTCAGCTAAATCGCCTCCCAGAGGCGCGGCTGAGTGCTCAAACCCCCTCCCCCCAGCGCCGCGCTCTGCGGCAAACACCCCGAACCTCCTCTCGCCGCATCCTAAATCCTGCGCAGGCGCAGTGCCGGCGATTTCCTGCGCCTGCGCAATGATAAAAAGACTGAGGGCAACAGCGTCACTGGGACCGGCGCATGCCCAGTGACGCTGTTGAAGCTGTTGCCCTCAGTCTTTTTATCATTGTGCAGGAAATCGCCGGCACTGCGCCTCCGCAGGATTTAGGATGCGGCGAGAGGAGGTTCGGGGTGTTTGCCGCAGAGCGCGGCGCTGGGGGGGAGGGGGTTTGAGCACTCAGCCGCGCCTCTGGGAGGCGATTTAGCTGAACTTGTAGGAGGTATTCGTTTTCAAATTTCGGCGGGCACGGCACTTTAGAGGGGCGTTCCTGGGCACCGTGGAGAAAGAATAATGCCCCTCTGGGCTCCTTACAGCTTGATTTGCATATCATAAAAAGCCTTTTTATGAAGAAATGACAAGACTCACAATAAAAAGAACAAGACATCTGGATATAAGGTACTTTATTACACATGGATTCATGAAAAAAAAATTTGGATAATATGCTGGTGACAGATTCCCTTTAAAAACTGGTGAAGTGCAGCCACACATTAGAAACCGTGGGAGACCATGACTGCAGTAAGAGATGCGGAGCATGACAGGGTGACCAGATCAGCCCAATATCTGAAGCACTGGCAAGACTGAGGTGCTCCACAAAGCTTTCACAATCTGGTACAATACATTCTCCACATAAAATCACAGGATAGATCAGGGAAGACAAGTACATGTCATCCTACCAAAAAAAAAAAATATATATAAATATATATAAATATATATAAATAAAATAATAATAATGGCAGAATATCTTTTTTTCCTATTACCACACCCAAAAAAGTTAAAGGGGTTGTCAGATTAAAAATAACGAAAAGCCACTTAAATGCGGTAAAAAAAAATAATTAAAGCATACTTACCCGTTTCTCTAGCACCATCCTCTGTGCTGCAGGTCCAGTCCTCCTGCCTACAGAGCGACGTGTACGGCACTTGACTACTGCAGCTAAGTGTGTATAATGACGTCATCACCGCAGATTGTATACAAGCAGCAGGAAGACTAGACCAGTGGCACAGATATCGACACTGCAGAAACAGCTATTTTTCTGCACTCATGCAGCCCTAATCCCCAAACATGAGAAAATTATTGTCCATCTTAGGCTACTTTCACACTAGCGTTGTTTTAATCCGGCGTTCAATTCCGACACCAGAACTGCCCGCCGGATCTGGAAAAAACGTGTGAAAACGGATTACATTTGATCACAATGAAAAAATGCATTGGAAAAAACGGATTTATGTACGCCATTTATGGACTAACTTTTTTTTCACATTTTTCGGGTTTAACTCAGCCCTATTTCACCTTAAGGACTTTTTTTGCAAATCTGACCAGTGTCACTTTAAGGCCCCTTTCACACGGGCGAGTATTCCGCGCGAGTTGAACACATTGCACCTGCACTGAATCCGGACACATTCATTTCTATGGGGCTGTTCACATGAGCGGTGATTTTCACGCATCACTTATGCGTTGCGTGAAAATCGCAGCATGCTCTATTTTATTCACGCAACGCAGGCCCCATAGAATTGAATGGGGTGGCGTGAAAATCGCAAGCATCCGCAAGCAAGTGCGGATGCGGTGCGATTTTTACGCACGGTTGCTAGGAGACTATCGGGATGGAGACCCGATCATTATTATTTTCCCTTATAACATGGTTATAAGGGAAAATAATAGAATTCTGAATACAGAATGCATAGTAAACTAGCGCTGGAGGGGTTAAAAAAAAAAAAAATAAGAAGAAGAATTTTTAGGTAATTTTTATTTTTTTAACCCCTCCAGCGCTAGTTTACTATGCATTCTGTATTCAGAATTCTATTATTTTCCCTTATAACTATGTTATAAGGGAAAATAATACAATCTACAGAACACAGATCCCAAGCCCGAACTTCTGTGAAGAAGTTCGGGTTTGGGTACCAAACAGGCGCGATTTTTCTCACGCGAGTGAAAAACGCATTACAATGTTTTGCACTCGTGCGGAAAAATCGCAGGTGTTCCCACAACGCACCCGCACATTTTCCCGCAACGCCCGTGTGAACCCAGCCCAAGTGCTGATAAAACCCAAAATTTTGAAAAATTAGCAAATTTCAAAGTTTCAGTTTCTCTACTTCTGTAATACATAGTAATACCCCCAAAAGTTGTGATGACTTTACATTCCCCATATGTCTACTTCATGTTTGAATAATTTTGGGAATGATATTTCATTTTTGGGGATGTTACAAGGCTTAGAAGTTTAGAAGCAAATCTTGAAATTTTTCAGCAATTTACAAAAACCCAGTTTTTAGGGACCACTACAGGTCTGAAGTCACTTTGCGAGGCTTACATAATAGAAACCGCCCAAAAATGACCCCATTCTATAAACTACACCCCTCAAGGTATTCAAAACCGATTTTACAAACTTTGTTAACCCTTTAGGTGTTGCACAAGAGTTATTGGCAAATGGGGATGAAATTTGAGAATTTCATTTTTTTTGCCTAATTTTCCATTTTAACCCATTTTTTCCCCACTAACAAAAGCAAGGGTTAACAGCCAAACAAGACTATCTTTATTGCCCTGACTCTGCCGTTTACAGAAACACCTCATATGTGGCCGTAAACTACTGTACGGGCACACAGTAGGGCGTAGAGGGAAAGGTACGCCGTATGGTTTTTGGAAGCCAGATTTTGCTGGACTGGTTTTTTGGCACCATGTCTCATTTGAAGCCCCCCTGATGCACCCCTAGAGTAGAAACTCCATAAAAGTGACCCCATCTAAGAAACTACACCCCTCAAGGTATTCAAAACTGATTTTACAAACTTTAACGCTTTAGGTGTTGCGCAATATTTAATGGAAATTAGAGATACAATTTCAAAATTTCACTTTTTGGCAGATTTTCCATTTTAATATTTTTCCAGTTACAAAGCAAGGGTTAACAGCCAAACAAAATTCACTAATTATGGCCCTGATTCTGTAGTTTACAGAAACACCCCATGTGGTCGTAAACTGCTGTACGGGCACACGGTAGGGCGCAGAAGGAAAGGAATGCCGTACGGTTTTTGGAAGGCATATTTTGCTGGACTGTTTTTTTGACACCATGTCCCATTTGAAGCCCCCCTGATGCACCCCTAGAGTAGAAACTCCAAAAAAGTGACCCCATTTTAGAAACTACGGGATAGAGTGGCAGTTTTGTTGGTACTAGTTTAGGGTACATATGATTTTTGGTTGCTCTATATTACACTTTTTTGTGCGGCAAGGTAACAAGAAATAGCTTTTTTGGCACTTTTTTTGTTATTTACAACATTCATCTGACAGGTTAGAACATGTGGTAATTTTATAGAGCAGGTCGTCACGGACGCGGTGATACCTAATATGTATACAATTTTTTTTATTTAAGTTTTACACAATGATTTCATTTTTAAAACAAAAAAAAATGTTTTAGTGTCTCCATAGTCTAAGAGCCATAGTTTTTGCAGTTTTTGGGCGATTATCTCAAGTAGGGTCTCATTTTTTGCGGGTTAAGATGACGGTTTGATTGGCACTATTTTGGGGTGCATATAACTTTTTGATCACTTGCCATTATACTTTTTGTGACGTAAGATGACAAAAAAATGGCATTTTTTTTACAGGGGTTAGGTCATGTGATATTTTTATAGAGCAGGTCGATAAGGACGCGGCGATAAATAAATTAAAAAAAGTATACATATTAGGTATAGCCGCGTCCGTAACGACCGGCTCTATAAAAATATCACATGACCTAACCCCTCAGGTGACCATCGTAAAAAAATAAAAATAAAAACGGTGTAAAAAAAGCCATTTTTTGTCATCTTGCGTCACAAAAAGTATAATGGCAAGTGATCAAAAAGTTATATGCACCCCAAAATAGTGCCAAACTGTCATCTCATCCCGCAAAAAATGAGACCCTACTTAAGATAATCGCTCAAAAACTGAAAAAACTATGGCTCTTAGACTATGGAGACACGAAAACATTTTTTTTGTTTCAAAAATGAAATCATTGTGTAAAACTTAAATAAAAAAAAGTATACATATTAGGCAAGTTTTACACAATGATTTCATTTTTGAAACAAAAAAAAAAAATCATGTTTTAGTGTTTCCATAGTCTAAGAGCCATAGTTTTTTCAGTTTTTGGGCGATTATCTTGGGTAGGGTATGATTTTTGCGGGATGAGATGACGGTTTGATTGGTAATATTTTGGCGTACATGCGACTTTTTTGATCACTTTTATTACCTTTTATGGGAAGTAAGGTGGGCAAAATTTCAATTTTAATAGTTTTTTTATTTTATTTTTTATGGCGTTCACCGTGCGGGGAAAGTAACATGGCCGTTTTATAGATCAGGTCGTTACAGACGTGGTGATACCAAGCATGTGTAGGGAATTTTATTTTTTTCATTTTTAATCAGTGATAATTGTGTTTTTTGATTTTTACTTTTTTTCCACTTTTTTTAACTTTTTTTTGACCCAGACCGACTTGGTTCTTGAAGATCCAGGATGTCTGCATAATACAGTACACTATATAGTGTTTTGTACTGCATTTTACTTACACTTTGTCTGAAACAGATCTATGCCTTTAGCACAGATCCATGGACAGCAGGATGCCAATCTTGGTGTTCTCTGGCAAATGCCAAACGTCCTGCACGGTGTTGGGCTGTAAGCACAACCCCCATCTGTGGACGTCAGGCCCTCATATCACCCTCATGGAGTGTTTCTGACCGTTTGAGCAGACACATGCACATTTGTGGCCTGCTGGAGGTCATTTTGCAGGGCTCTGGCAGTGCTCCTCCTGTTCCTCCTTGCACAAAGGCGGAGGTAGCGGTCCTGCTGCTGGGTTGTTGCCCTCCTACGGCCTCCTTCACGTCTCCTGATGTACTGGCCTGTCTCCTGGTAGCGCCTCTATGCTCTGGACACTACGCTGACAGACACAGCAAACCCTCTTGCCACAGCTCGCATTGATGTGCCATCCTGGATAAGCTGCACTACCTGAGCCACTTGTGTGGGTTGTAGACTCCGTCTCATGCTACCACTAGAGTGAAAGCACCGCCAGCATTCAAAAGTGACCAAAACATCAGCCAGGAAGCATAGGAACTGAGAAGTGTTCTGTGGTCGACACCTGCAGAACCACTCCTTTATTGGGGGTGTCTTGCTAATTGCCTTTAATTTCCACCTGTTGTCTATCCCATTTGCACAACAGCATGTGAAATTGATTGTCACTCAGTGTTGCTTCCTAAGTGGACAGTTTGATTTCACAGAAGTGTGATTGACTTGGAGTTACATTGTGTTGTTTAAGTGTTCCCTTTATTTTTTTGAGCAGTGTATATTGCAGAAGGCCTCGATAGTAAGGTGTGTCTTTTCTGATGACACAAAGATTTGTAACAAGGTTGATGTTCCTGGAGGGATACACCAAATGGAAAAGGATTTAGGAAAATCTGGCAACTAAAATTTTATGTTGATAAGTGCAAGATAATGCACCTCGGGCATAAAAACCAAAGAGCAGAATATAAAATCAGTGATACAGTCCTAACCTCAGTATCTGAGGAAAGGGATTTAGGGGTCATTATTTCAGAAGACTTAAAAGGTAAGCAGACAATGTCATAGAGCAGCAGGAAATGCTAGCAGAATGCTTGGGTGTATAGGGAGAGGCATTACCAGTAGAAAGAGGGAGGTGCTCATGCCGCTCTACAGAGCACTAGTGAGACCTCATTTGGAGTATTGTGCGCAGTACTGGAGACCATATCTCCAGAAGGATATTGATACTTTGGAGAGAGTTCAGAGAAGAGCTACTAAACTAGTACATTGATTGCAGGATAAAACTTACCAGGAAAGATTAAAGGACCTTAACATGTATAGCTTGGAAGAAAGACGAGACAGAGGGGATATGATAGAAACTTTTAAATACATAAAGGGAATCAACTCGGTAAAAGAGGAGAGAATATTTAAAAGAAGAAAAACTGCTACAAGAGGACATAGTTTTAAATTAGAGGGGCAAAGGTTTAAAAATAATATCAGGAAGTATTACTTTACTGAGAGAGTAGTGGATGCATGGAATAGCCTTCCTGCAGAAGTGGTAGCTGCAAATACAGAGAAGGAGTTTAAGCATGCATGGGATAGGCATAGGGTCATCCTTCATATAATATAGGGCCAGGGGCTATTCATAGTATTCAGTATATTGGGCAGACTAGATGGGCCAAATGGTTCTTATCTGCCGACACATTCTATGTTTCTATATGTGTAATTTTTGTGGTAAATAAATTCCATTAATCCATTCACAATGTCATGCTCTTCCAGAGGTTTTTGTAAGATTATTGGGCAGTTTCTCTGCCTACAAGATATCACAGATGCTTGGTTTACTTTTGACTCAGCAGAGATCACATGCCTCTTCTTCACAGCAAAAATGTTATAACATGAACAGAGTTGAGAAAAATACCTTAATCCCAACTTCTACAAACCTATGAATGCAGAATCAACCTAATCAAACTAATATGAAAAGTTGTTATTCTAAAAATCTTCATCTACTTGCATATTATAAGTTATACCAGCAAGAATTAGTCTTTATGTAGAAAACTATGATTTAAATCAAGCCTTACTGACTAGTGATTTAAATCATTTTGATTTAAATCAAATCCACCCTGGTTTCCGTGGGCCTTCCTTTATTTTTGGAGGATCACCAGACATGAAAAGTGAAAAAATATAAATAAAAAAAAATCAAAGTTTGCCTTGCAAATGATAGGGAAAAAAAACGGACGCGGATGACAATCTTGTGTGCCCCTGTGTTTTTTCACGGACCCATTGACTTGAATGGGTCCGCGAAAAAAAAAAAAAAAAAAAAAAAAAAAAGGGGACCGGTCATATTTTTTTGACGGACTGGAAACACGGATCACGGACGCGGACGACAAACGGTGCATTATCAGAGTTTTTAACGGACCCATTGAAAGTCAATGGGTCCGCAGAAAATCACGGAAAACGGAACAACGGACACAGAACACAACAATGGTCGTGTGCATGAGGCCTAACTCCTAATATACAGCCAATGTTATTAACCCCTTAAGTACTGAGCCAATTTTCACCTTAAGGCCTCTTTCACACGACCGTATGGATTTTTCAGTTTTTCGGGCCGTTTTTCCGGATCCGTTTTTAGTTTCCGTTGTGGCATATACAGTAATTACATAGAAAAAATTGGTCTGGGCATAAAATCTTCAATAGATGGTTCCGCAAAAACGGAACGGATACAGAAGACATACGGATGCATTTCCGTATGTGTTCTTTTTTTTGCGGACCCATTGACTTGAATGGAGCCACGGAACGTGATCTGCAGGCAATAGGACATGTTCTATCTTTTAATGGAATGGAAAAACAGAAATACGGAAACAGAATGCATACGGAACACATTTCATTTTTTTGCGGAACCATTGAAATAAATGGTTGCGTATACGAACAGAAAAAACGGCTCGTAAACGAAAAGAAGAACAAAAAAAAAAAAAAACTGTCGTGTGAAAGTTTTTGCGGCACGGATGCGGACCTATTCAATTCAATGGGGCCGCAAAAGATGCAGACAGCACTCAGTGTGCTGTCCGCATCCATTGCTCCGTTCCATGGTCCGCAAAAAAATATAACCTGTCCTATTCTTGTTCGCGCTTTGCGGACAATAGGCAATTCTACAATGGGCCGCCCGTTCCGTTCCTCAAATTGCGGGAGGTACACGGTCGGCTTCCGTTTTTTGCGGACCGCAAAATACGGAACGGTCGTGTGCATGAGGCCTAAATCCCAGGCAGATTTTTGCAAATCTGACATGTGTCACTTTGTGGTGATAACTTTAAAATGCTTTTACTTATCCAGGCCATTCTGAGATTGTTTTTCTCGTCACATATTGTACTTCATGACAGTGGTAAATTTGAGTCAAAATATTTCATTTTATTTTATAAAAAAATAAAATTACCAAATTTACTAAAAAAATTGGGGAAAAAAACACTAAAATAATTATTACTTTACATTTCCAATATGTCTACTGTAAATTACATTTTTTTTTTTGGGACGTTAGAAGGCTTAGAAGTTTAGAAGCACCTGCGATGCCCGGAGGATTGAATTGCGCAGGATCGGGACTGGGGAGAGTTCTAGCCGCCGCCCAGCGAAGTGAATAATGATGAGCTGGGCGGGGCTTAAGAACAGCAGTTGGGAAGGCTGGCTGGGCGCATTTTCACATGAAACGCCGCCCCTTGGGCAGATTGCTGACCGAAGAAGCAGGTTATAAAACTTTATATTTCGCTCTTTATAAGGTGGACAGGGGGGATAGTTATATGCTTTTAAAAGACTGTATAAGACCTGTAATGTGATATATCTAACTATATTTGTGGTCAAGGCTCCGGGGAAAGTGTTGGGAAGAGGATGTGTACTGGACACGGTAGAACCTAACCTTGGCTAGTGGTGTGCCTTTAGCCACGTGACGCGGGTAGCCAAAAAAGGGGGCTAACCCAGGGAGTCTGAGCTGAGTGAAGCTGGAAAATAGGGAGGGTCGGGTGGGGCACTGGCGATGCCGACACCAGAGGGAGGGCGTGAGCCGGCTAAATACCCTATGCCCCTCCCACAAATGCAGGCTGGGAATCCAGCCTGCTATACTTGTGGTCAAGGCTCCGGGGAAAGTGTTGGGAAGAGGATGTGTACTGGACACGGTAGAACCTAACCTTGGCTAGTGGTGTGCCTTTAGCCACGTGACGCGGGTAGCCAAAAAAGGGGGCAAAACATGAATTTTAGGCAGTTTATTATTTGTAGCTTACAAAACCAGACTGGAAAAGGCTTTGGCAATCTCGACCCGTGGATGAGGGATGTAGCGGGAAAAACAGGAAGATTGCCATCGTCCCATCTTCCGTATGACGTGAGCGGGGACGCCATGTTTGGAGGCTGCCGATGCGGCCCCGATCCTGAAGGAGTGTCCGGAAATGGAAGCAGCGTGGAACCCCAGACCCGAAGCTATGGAACGGATGTGTCTGATGAACTGCGCGGACGTCAGTGACCGTACGGGAAAAGGCAGTAGGGGGCTATCGGGAGTTCTGTCATGGAGAGTGGAGAGCAGCTGATTGAACACGGACACTGGGCACCAAGGATTGAATGACTTAAAGTATTCGATCTGTACCGGTGGACCGACTTGGGAGGTTTTGGAGGAAGGAAGAGAGAAGGTGAAGTGGTCTAAACTATGGAGGAGCTGGCTGATAACCGGCCCTGGATTCCGGGCTGAGGTGCAGCAGAATTCCCCCGGCCTGAGAAACCCATAGAAGCTGAGGTAGAGAGCGGCTTTGAGGATCGAACTTCTGAAAGGGCCAAAGGGATTACCATCTAGGGCGACTGAAATTTTTTGGAATAATTCCCCTGTGACTGGTTGTCTGGAGGGAAGGGCAGGGGAAGAGAGCTTCTGAATGCCTCTCAAAACTGCTTTGACCGCCTGGGAGGAAAAGAAGGAGGAATGACTAGGGTGACTGATCATGTGGTGGTGCTGGATGCCCGCTAAATAAAGTCTGATGGTATTGTGGGACAGATGGAGCTCCTTGTGGCAGTATGCCAGGAAAGCCAGGACGAAGGAGACTCTGTCCCTGTCCCCCCTGGGGTGAAGGTGGGCAAACCGCCTGAAGGTGTTCCACCCTGTTAAATAGTTCCGGGCAGAGTTAGCCGAGAGAGACTCGCGGATGAGACCGTGGGCTGCGGAAACGTACTCCTCTAGTCCATGATCAGGGCTTCGAACCCCGGAGGGTTGATCCCGACTCTCCGAGCTCCTGGCATGACCTGGAAAAACAAATTAAAGTTGAAACGGGACAGAGCATCAGCTGCGGTATTTTTCCTGCCCTCTATGTGCCTGCAAATGATGCGGAAGTTGTTTTGCAGGGACAGCCAGGTGAGCCTGCGAACCAGACGCATGACCTTGGGGGAGCTGGACCTACCCCTGGCGAGGATGTCAACAACCGCCTGGTTGTCAGTCATGAAGCACACTGGCTTGTTACTCCATGACTGACCCCAGACGAAGGCGGCTGCGACGATGGGGTAGACCTCGAGCAGGGGGGAAGACCTGGCGGCCTCCTGGTCTGAGGAGACCTGCGTGGGCCAAGGACCTGCAAACCATTGATCCCCGCAGATGGCCCCGAAACCGAGGGAAGCAGCAGCATCGGAGAATACCAAGGGAGAGGCTTCATTCCACTGAGGAACGAAGAGGGAGATGCCATTCCAGCTGGACAAAAACAAGGACCACATGGCCAGGTCCGCCAGCGCGTCACGCCCGAGGTGGATGAGCGCATGCTGATCTGAGGCTGCTGGGAGGAGTCTGAGTAGGCCGGCAGTAAAAGACCTGCCCTGGGGCATGATCCTGGCGGCAAAGTTGAAAGACCCCAATAAAGACTGGAGTTCCAACTTTGACACCGTGCGGGTGCCCACGAGCCTGGCCACGGAGTCCTTTAACCTGTTTAATTTGTCCAGGGGGAGGCTGGCCTCCATTCTGATAGTGTCCAGGGTGATGCCCAGAAAGGTGATTACCCTGGAGGGGCCCTCGACCTTAGCTGAAGCCACCGGAACATTGAGGCGGCTGAACAGGCTGAGGAGGCTGTCCAACCTGTCCGGGGCATGTTCGGCCTGCTCGATGAGCAAGAAGTCATCCAGATAATGGATGACCCTCGGACAGTGGGCATGATTGACCAAGAGCCAATGTAGCGCTTGGGCGAACTGGTCAAAGAGCCAGGGACTGCTCTTTGACCCGAACGTCAAGCGGGTGGCAAAGTAATATTTTGCCCTCCATTTGAGGCCGTAGAACTTCCACAGATGAGGCAGGATGGGCAGCAACTTGAAGGCATCAGCAATGTCCGCTTTTGACAACCAAGCTCCTGCCCCGACCTGTAAAATGAGCTCCACGGCCTCGTCCAGGGACGAGTACTGCATAGAGAACTCGTCCGACGGGACCAGGGAATTCAGGCTGGGGGTGCTGGATGCATGAGGAGCAGACAAGTCATAAATTAATCTTTTTTTATTGGACGATTTTTTGGACACCAGACCTATGGGGCTGACCCGGTACAGAGGGAAAGGGGATTCTGCAAAAGGACCGATCATAAAGCCCTTCTGTAACTCTGCCTCCAGCAGAGCGTCCACCGCCCCGGGATCCGCCAGAGAGGAGAGGAGGTTGGGGCACTCATGAGTGACCTGCGGAAGGGTGACTAGCCCGGTATGGAAACCCTCCGAGAACCCCTGTGAGAGAAACTGGACAAAACTGGGGTCATGATGTAGTTGGAGAAGGGAGAGTAACAGGTCAACGTTGACCCCGCCTAGTCATGGGCGTTTAGCCGTGCGTTGGGAACAGGAGGACTGAGGATGGGCCCTGAAACAGATGGTGCAGATGTGCAAAGCCTTGCATTTATCATAACTGCAAGAACCCAAGTTGAAGTTATTGCATAGCTGATTCTTCCCTAAGAAGGTGATGGGACGGCCGAGTTTGTCCGTGGTGGGATTGGGTTTCTGCGCCCCTGAGCTGGACGTTGGCCTGGCAGGAGATGGGTTGGCGACATGGGGGCACCAATCAGAAGCATGGAGGACTGATTGGCAACCGGCACAGGCTGGGGATTTTTGCCCGGCGAAGTGCCTGCAAAAAATCTCCATGTCCAACACAGCCCAGTTGGTGACATGCTGGTGCTGGAGGAAAGCCGCTGCCGCTTTGGCAGAGAAAGACCGGTGGTACTCGTAGAAGGCGGTACCGCCATATCTGTACCCCAGCTCGGTGACCTTGTACATGTATGTGTCCAATTCTACCCTGCGGTGGGGATGAATGGAGCACACTATGTCCCGGTACAGGCTGAAGGTCAGCATGAACTCGGGGATGGACAGCTTCTTGTTGAGGCGGACGTCTCTAGACCTTAGCACCACCGACACATCACCGCAGGCGATTGTCCGGTTTTCGACCGTATCATGGGTGGAGATTAGGATGGCGGCCAAATTGATATCCTTCCCTGCCAGGATATCCCGCCTGATGTTTTCTGGAACGAAGAACGCTGGGGCGATGTCGGGAGAGGCCAGACCTGTACCTGGGACGTTGGCCTGGGAAGTAGAAGGCACGGCTTCGGCCTCTGGCGGAGGAGGAGGCGTAGCCATCTTGCTCTCGACGGCCTGGAGCCTGGAGTCGATGTGTGACATTGACGATGCCATGTTATTGATGGTCGCATGGAGTTGGGTCAGGGAGAGCTGGATGGTCGACATGGAGACCAGATCTTCGGAGGCTCCGGGTGGTTCAGAAGCCCTGGGAGATTCAGGGAAGAGCAGATGATACAGTTCTGCCTTCCGTGCCGATGCCGAATGGCGGATCCCTTTTTTCTTCAGTTCCGCGAGCATTCTGGGGATGGTCCAATGCCTGTAAGATGCGCGGCTGGCTGCTTCCGAGACCGCTGACTCAGGGATGGACAGTGAGTCCTCAATATCCGAGACATGCGACATGTTGCCCGAAGAAGACCGGACCCTGGAGCCTTAGAAAGTTTAGGATGGAAAAAGTTAGGAAACCTGGGATGGAACAAAACTCGGGAGCCCGCGGAGAGAGTGAACTTCCCACCCTGCGAATCTGGGTTTGGTAAGTGAGGAAAAAATACAAAATTTTAACTGGAACCTGCGGGGAGATGTACCCCGACATCTGCTGACAAGATGAAACTTACGTGATGATGAAACAGGAAAAACGAAACCTGGAGGTGGCAGGCCGAAAACGCAAGAATATCCTGAACGAAATCAGGCGATGGGAGGACAACCTGAAAGAAAACACGAAAAACCGAGCGGCCTGAGCGTGTCAGGTGGTGAGGAGAAGGACCTGACGTGAACAAGTGAACGAAAACGTCGGGCCCTGCACAAACCGAGAGCCGAGACGCGACTGGAAACGAGGCCCAACTGGCCGCCAGCACGGAATTGACCAGTGTGGCAAGCAGTGAGGAGACATGACCCGTACGCTCTGGCAAATGGCGAGCAACGGGCCCCAAGCGTGACAGATAAAGAAACCTGAACTGACCGTGATAGGTACACCTGGGGAAGAAGAAGGATGCGACAGGACAGTAAGAGGGAAAGAAAGACGTGGAGTGAGAAGGCGAGCCCAAGAAACGACCCTGCAAGATAAAAAGACACCAACAGGACCGACCGGACGGGACATGAACCAAACGTAACAGGAGGGAGGACATGATGAAGGCTTGACCAGCAAGAGGACATGACGAGGGCCTGAACGTAACAGGCAGAAACCAGAAAACCCGAACGTATCAGGCAGACAGACATGAAGAAACGGAAAAACCTGAACGTATCAGGCAGACAGTGACGAAAATGGAAACCTGAACGTATCAGGTGGATGGACATGAAAACGGAAACCTGGACGTACCAGGCAAACAGACACAACAAAAGGAGACCTGAACGTATCAGGAAGACGAACATGAAAACGGAAACCTGGACGTACCAGGCAAACAGACATGAAAAAAGAAGCTTGAACGTATCAGGCAGACAGTGCCGGAGATGGAAACCTGAACGTATCAGGTAGACGGACATGAAAACGGAACCTGGACGTATCAGGCAAATAAACACGCAAAACGAAACATGAACGTATCATGCCGAAAAAAACAGAGAACCTCCAGAACGTATCAGGCAGGAAGACGTGGAGCCAATCCTGGACATATCCGAAAAACACTAGAACGGATCAGGAGGGAGTACATGACGAAAGAAAAACCCCGGACGTATGAGGCAACCGGACCTGAAAGTATTAATTGATTGGACAGGCAGTGAGCCTGGACGTGTCGGGCGAGACCCATATTAGAACAGGACAGGAAGAGAAGACCACCTGGACATCCTTGGAGGAAAGCATGGCGACCAGGTATAATAGAAAACAGGTGAGAGAAAACGGAACATATCTGCACAACCCCTTTTTTTTTTTTTTTTTTTTTTTTTCAGGGGCGAAACCGCTGCGTGCCTAGCCACCGGCCCACGCGGCTGCTCCCGGAAACGCCCGGCCGCACCGCAAGACCGAGCCGCCCGGCCATGGCATCCCCGCAACATGTCCGCCCAGCGTATTCTGGGCTTTTCATGCAACACCTTATTGAAAAAACACATGTGGGGAAACAAGTGGCCCGGGCACCAGGAGTGGGCGTGGTATGCCTTCCATATTGGAGCCCAGGATTAGGGGTTCCCCCTGGGTGCCCCACGGTGGAGCGCAGGGAGGTTGGGAATATGGGGGCCTCCTGATGACTGAAGCGACGTGCGGAATGCCGATGCGTTCCACCGTGGAACGCACCGGGGAAGTGATGGAGCTCCGGGAGATGGGCCGGATGCCGATGCGTTCCACCGCGGAACGCACCGGGGAAGTGATGGAGCTTCCGGGAGATGGGCCGGATGCCGATGCGTTCCACCGCGGAACGCACCGGGGAAGTGATGGAGCTTCCGGGAGATGGGCGGGATGCCGATGCGTTCCACCGTGGAACGCACCGGGGAAGTGATGGAGCTTCCGGGAGATGGGCGGGATGCCGATGCGTTCCACCGTGGAACGCACCGGGGAAGCGATGGAGCTCCGGGAGATGGGCGGGATGCCGATGCGTTCCACCGTGGAACGCACCGGGGAAGCGATGGAGCTCCGGGAGATGGGCGGGATGCCGATGCGTTCCACCGTGGAACGCATCGGGGAAGTCGTGAAGTGGCGCCCCCGTCTGCCGCCCCCCCAAGGCCTGGACAAGGAGGAGGAATCAGCCCGGGGGGGGAGGGGAGACGGTTGGAGCCATGCTTGTTGTGGAGGAGACTGGAAGCGGGGAACCTGAAGCGGCCAGCTCCGGAGCGCCCCAGCTGAATCTTGCCCCAGCGCTGCCTGAGCGGACCGCACCAAGTATCCCGTCTCCTGCTGCACCGCTCCCCCGCCAGCCACGCCAGGGATGCGCGCTCCCACCAGACCGGGCGCAACGGGCGCGGCCGCAACGGAGTATAGATGGCGCAGTCAGAGGAGCGCAGCAGAGGAGAAGCGTCGGAGGGGGAAGCGGAGGTGGGCGGCCGGAGATGGAGTGCGGCGGCGAGGCCCGGAGTAACTTACCCAGAAGGAGCGCCGGCCGGGAGGGACGTACCGCCGCCGCGTCTGCCTCGTCAGTCTAGCCGGAACCGGAAGTCGCACTCGTATGACGTCGCCGTAACACGAGATGCACTGGCGATGCCGACACCAGAGGGAGGGCGTGAGCCGGCTAAATACCCTATGCCCCTCCCACAAATGCAGGCTGGGAATCCAGCCTGCTATACATGCTGTTTTGGCCTGTCAGTGTCCCTTTAAACCCCCTTAATGACCAGACCACTTTTTACAATTCTACACTACTTTCACGGTTTATTGCTCGGTCATACAACTTACCACCCAAATTAATTTTACCTCCTTTTCTTCTCACTAATAGAGCTTTCATTTGGTGGTATTTTATTGCTGCTGACATTTTTACTTTTTTTTATATCAAAATGGACAGTAATTTTTGCAAAAATAGACATTTTTCACTCTGTTGTAAAATTTTTCAAATAAAACTACATTTCTATATAAATTTTTCTCTAAATTTATTGTTCTACATGTCTTTGATAAAAAAAAAAAATGCAATAAGTGTATATTTATTGGTTTGAGCAAAAGTTATAGCATTTACAAACTATGGTACAAAAATGTGAATTTCCGCATTTTGAAGCAGCTCTGACTTTCTGAGCACCTGTCATGTTTCCTGAGGTTCTACAATGCCCAGACAGTAGAAACACCCCACAAATGACCCCTTTTCGGAAAGTAGACACCCTAAGGTATTCGCTGATGGGCATAGTGAGTTCATGGAAGTTTTTATTTTTTGTCACAAGTTAGCGGAAAAGGATTTATTTTTAATTTTTTTTCTTACAAAGTCTCATATTCCACTAACTTGTGACAAAAAATAAAATTTTACATGAACTCACCATACCCCTCACGGAATACCTTGGGGTGTCTTCTTTCCAAAATGGGGTCACTTGTGGTGTATTTATACTGTCCTGGCATTTTAGGGGACCTAAAGCGTGAGAAGTAGTTTGGAATCCAAATGCGTAAAAAATGCCCTGTGAAATCGTAAAGATACTCATTGAAATTTGGGCCCCTTTGCGCACCTAGGCTGCAAAAAAAAGTGTCACACATGTGATATTGCCGTACTCAGGAGAAGTAGGGCAATGTGTTTTGGGGTGTATTTTTACATATACCCATGCTGGGTGAGAGAAATATCTCTGTAAATTTTGTATAATTTTTTTTTAAAAGTTGTCATTTACAAAGATATTTCTCACACACAGTATGGGTATATGTAAAAATACACCCCAAAACACATTGCCCTACTTCTCCTGAGTACGGCGATACCACGTGTGACACTTTTTTGCAGCCTAGGTGTGCAAAGGGGCCCAAATTCCAATGAGTATTTTTAGGATTTCCCAGGGCATTTTATACGCATTTGGATTCCAAACTTCTCACGCTTTAGGGCCCCTAAAATACCAGGGCAGTATAAATACCCCACAAGTGGCCCCATTTTGGAAAGAAGACACCCCAAGGTATTCCGTGAGGGGTATGGTGAGTCCATGTAAAAAAAAAAAAAAATTGTCACGTTAGCGGAAAATGAGACTTTGTAAGAAAAAAAATATATATATCAATTTTCGCAAACTTGTGGCAAAAAAAATAAAAAATCTTCTGTGAACTCGCCATGCCCCTCAAAAGTGATCTTTATAGCGCCGCAGCGATTTTACTGTGTTTTTGCAGTGATCAGAAAAATATAAAATTCTGTCACTGCGGTGGGGCGGACTGAACGCAAGTGTGTGCACAAGATCAGGCCAGATCGGGCGAACACTGCGTTTTTTTGAAGAGCCTATAGAACATGTCCTATTCAATTGCGGACAAGAAAAGACATTTTCTATATAGTTCTGGCAATGTGCGGATAGTTCTGGCAAAACAGCGTCTGATATACCTTTCAGGGGTTAAAAAGAAACAAAACAAAAAAAAAACGCATCTACAGCCTGCCAGCGAATGATCGCCGCTGGCAGGCTGTAGATCACCTCGTTTACCTTCCGATCCTGTGAAAGCGCGCTACTGTGTGCGCGCGTTCACAGGAAATCTCACGTCTTGCGAGATGACGCGCCGATGCGTCCAGGAGGAATAACCCGGCCGCCCGCAGGACGCATCCCTGCGTTAGGCGGTCGGGAGGTGGTTAAAGGGGTTGGCCACTATATAAGTACTTTCCACTATATAGTGGGAGGTAGGGTAAAAGAGTTTCCTAATATACTTTATTAAAAAAAATCCAAATGGTAATGTTTTTATAATGAGCCCCACCCCCTCAGCCCCGCTCTGCGTGCAGCCAGTTCGTACATGGCTGCAAGAGACATGGAGGAGCTTTAGGGCTCTTTCACACTTGCGTTCTTGTCTTCCGGCATAGAGTTCCGTCGTCGGGGCTCTATGCCGGAAGAATCCTGATCAGGATTATCCTAATGCATTCTGAATGGAGAGAAATCCGTTCAGGATGCATCAGGATGTCTTCAGTTCCGGAACGGAACGTTTTTTGGCCGGAGAAAATACCGCAGCATGCTGCGCTTTTTGCTCCGGCCAAAAATCCGGAACACTTGCCGCAAGGCCGGATCCGGAATTAATGCCCATTGAAAGGCATTGATCCGGATCCGGCCTTAAGCTAAACGTCGTTTCGGCGCATTGCCGGAGCCGACATTTAGCTTTTTCAGAGTGGTTACCATGGCTGCCGGGACGCTAAAGTCCTGGCAGCCATGGTAAAGTGTAGCGGGGAGCGGTGGAGCAGTGTACTTACCGTCCGTGCGGCTCCCCGGGCGCTCCAGAGTGACGTCAGGGCGCCCCAAGCGCATGGATCATGTGATCACATGGATCACGTCATCCATGCGCATGGGGCGCTCTGACGTCATTCTGGAGCGCCCCGGGAGCCGCACGGACGGTAAGTATACCGCTCCCCGCTCCTACTATGGCAACCAGGACTTTAATAGCGTCCTGGGTGCCATAGTAACACTGAACGCATTTGGAAGACGGTTCCGTCTTCAAATGCTTTCAGTACACTTGCGTTTTTCCGGATCCGGCGTGTAATTCCGGCAAGTGGAGTACACGCCGGATCCGGACAACGCAAGTGTGAAAGAGGCCTTAGAGAAAGCTCCTCTCCTGGGCGTTCCTTCTCCCTGTGCTGCAATTGGACAGCGCTACAGCCAGGGAGAAGGAACACCCACTAAAGAAGCTGATGTCTCCTCCCCATTGCGAACGGAGCGGCGCCCAGGAATAATAGTAAGTGCTGGGACATCTCTGGGCGCCGCTGTGTGTAGCCTGATACTTAAAGGGAACCTGTCATGTGGATATTTGATTATAATCTAACTAATTATATACAATCATTAACTACTAAAAAGTACCTTAGGATGTATTCACTTACTGGTGTGACAGATTGTTACCTCATAATATACACACAAAGATGCCGCATGCTAATGAGCTCATTTGAGTCCAGCGTTTTTTGTTTGTTTTTTAATTCAAAGCTATAGCCACTCCCCTGCCCACCTGCTGCTGATTCCTATGGAAACAAACTGTCATTCAGCAGCAGGTGGGTGGGGAGAGTCAGGAGCTCATGAATATTCATGACTCATCATTATCAGCTGGAGCTTTTCAATACAAGATGTTGGCAGATTGACTGGGTCAATTAAAGAAAGTGACCCAGCATTGTGCTAAGAGAATCAGTCACTTATGTTGCCCTTAGTTAGGACTCCATAAAACTGGCGACAGGTTCCCTTTAAAGTCCGGACCCAGGAAAAGTCCCATCATTGGTGGCGCAGTGTGCCCGCCCCTCTCTTCTCATTGGTGGCAGCAGCAGCACAGGGGAGAGGGAGAGACTGCTTCCTTTTCCCCTGTACTGCTGAGAGAACATGAGAGCGCCGACAGCAGCGCGCTCATGTTCTGTGATACTAGACTGCGCAGCAGCACATCCCAGTATCGAAGAAATGGAAATCCCGGTATCGATAAGTATCAATTGGGTATCGAAATTTCGATACCCGCAACAACCCTACCCCGACGCACTCTTACTTTTCTTCCCGCTGCGAACTCTGAGAGGAATAATAAGCCGGTGGTAGAGACAGTCAGAGCAGGGAGCGAGCCAGTGGCAGACTGGGCATGCACTGCTCTTATTAGGAAAAGCAGCGCATGTGCAGTTAGAATAAAGCCATGGCTGAGCTCATTATAAAAACATTACCATTCAGATTTTTTTAATAAAGTATATTAGGAAACTCTTTTACCCTACCTCCCACTATATAGTGGAAACTACTTATATAGTGGCCAACCCCTTTAAGAATCAGGTTAACACATTTTTTTTGCTGTTATACCATGCTGGGTTGCAGGAAAAATGGATCTAAAAAGGGAAAAATCTAAAAAATTTTAAATTCACCTCCATTTTCCTTTCATTCTGGTGGAACACTTAAAGGGTTAACAAAGTTATAAGGGAAAATAATAAAGATTGGGTCCCCATCCCGATAGTCACATAGCAACCATGCGTGACAATCGCACCGCATCCGCACTTGCGATTTTCATGCAGCCCCATTCACTTCTATTGGGCCTGCGTTGCGTGAAAAACGCACAATATAGAGCATGCTGAGATTTTAACGCAACGCACAAATCACCGCTCATGTGCACAGCCCCATAGAAATGAATGGGTCGGTATTCAGAGCGGGTGCAATGCGTTCACCTCACGCATTGCACCCACACTGAAAACTCGCCGGTATGAAAGGCGCCTTACGTTTTTTGGCCAGAGAAAATACTGCAGCATGCTGCAGTTTTCTCTCCGGCCATAAATCCTGAACACTTAATTTCCATTGAAGTGTATTAGTGCCAGATCCCGCATTAAGTGTCCCGGCAAAACGGATCCGGCTTTTCAGTCTTCCTTTCTGAACGGATGCACGCGGTTATATTATCTGAACGGATGCACGCGGTTATATTATCTGAACGGATGCACGCGGTTATATTATCTGAACGGATGCACGCGGTTATATTATCTGAACGGATGCACGCGGTTATATTATCTGAACGGATGCACGCGGTTATATTATCTGAACGGATGCACGCGGTTATATTATCTGAACGGATGCACGCGGTTATATTATCTGAACGGATGCACGCGGTTATATTATCTGAACGGATGCACGCGGTTATATTATCTGAACGGATGCACGCGGTTATATTATCTGAACGGATGCACGCGGTTATATTATCTGAACGGATGCACGCGGTTATATTATCTGAACGGATGCACGCGGTTATATTATCTGAACGGATGCACGCGGTTATATTATCTGAACGGATGCACGCGGTTATATTATCTGAACGGATGCACGCGGTTATATTATCTGAACGGATGCACGCGGTTATATTATCTGAACGGATGCACGCGGTTATATTATCTGAACGGATGCACGCGGTTATATTATCTGAACGGATGCACGCGGTTATATTTTCTGAACGGATGCACGCGGTTATATTATCTGAACGGATGCACGCGGTTATATTATCTGAACGGATGCACGCGGTTATATTATCTGAACGGATGCACGCGGTTATATTATCTGAACGGATGCACGCGGTTATATTATCTGAACGGATGCACGCGGTTATATTATCTGAACGGATGCACGCGGTTATATTATCTGAACGGATGCACGCGGTTATATTATCTGAACGGATGCATGCGGTTATATTATCTGAACGGATGCATGCGGTTATATTATCTGAACGGATGCATGCGGTTATATTATCTGAACGGATGCACGCGGTTATATTATCCGAACGGATGCATGCGGTTATATTATCTGAACGGATGCATGCGGTTATATTATCTGAACGGATGCATGCGGTTATATTATCTGAACGGATGCGTTTGTGCAGATCCATGACGGAGTGTGAAGGTAGCCTTAGAGACTGAATGCCCAAACTGTAACCTAAAACCCAAAGTGCCAACACTGCAATGTAACCTGAATACTACAGTCCAGTATAGTATATCTTCCATGTACTTTATCACTTAACTATAATAGCCGCTAGGGGTGGGCGATATGATATGTGCCACGATATGGATTTTGTGTATATCGCTGCTCCGCGATAGTGAATGATTGCGCAGAAGCTTCTGGCTCACCGCTCCTTGGCCTCCCGACTGCGCACCGCGCTGTACTGGCCAGGGCCAGCGTGCACACAGCGTCAGCCCGCTTTGCTGACGCTGTATGGGACGTCAGTCAGGTCCCGCCCAGTGCTTGAAGAAGACGCCACATCTGCGGACTCCATTAGCCGGCCGCTGCCGAGCACCCTGCAGGAAAGGCAAGTATAATAACAGCGACTCTTGTGGGGGGACGGGGACTCTTGCTGGAGGATCGGGGGTGGGGGGAGTGGGGAGTGGATAAGGAAAGGATCTTTTTGCAAAGGACGGCCAGAACCTGATCATCTTCTGATGGCACTGAGACTCGCTGCTCGGTCTGAATATATAGCAGGGGGACACATGGAGTCTGATGATGGCAAATGCCATGGGGCGCTGATCTGATAGCACTGGCTCACTGCTGGCGGACACATGTCTGATGATGGCAATTGGCAAATGCCATGGGGCTGACGCTGACTGATGGCAAATGGCATGGGGCTGATGATTTGCTATACCACAGGCACATAAAAATATTGCTTTCAGAAAGCAATTAGCAATAGGTTAGTAATAGTTTAAGTCTTAAGAGAAAATTTGTCTTATTAGAGATGAGTATTCGATTGCTAAAATAATAGTTTCCTGCAGGCGCCCTAGATGTCATCAAGCTGTGCCTGTTTTGGTCAACTTCATGGAGGAGCTTACATGTGGTGAGGAAGAGGAGGAGGTGCTCATGAAGACCGGTGCGACGTCGGTCATATGGACCTGGGTTTGGGTTTAAGATGTCGGATGTGGAACAGAAAAATAATCTGCAAACTATGCCGGGCGACAATAATAGCAAAGAGGGAATACAACCAATATGTTTCATCACCTCAAAGTGAAGCACGTTTTGGAATACGAAGATAGCCAAAAACTGCGCCCTCTAAAAATTTCTTAAAGTTTATTAAATTTGTATTTTTTGTATACATACAGAAGAAAATACATCGCAATATATCGCACATGCTTCAAATTATATTGCAATATAGATTTTAGGCCATATCGCCCACCCCTAATAGCCACCTACATTCAGTGCGCCGCCTGTGCCGTTCATAGTGCGCCCTGCGCTGATGAATGGCAGGAAAAGTCTAAGTCATATTGGTACACCATAGACTTTTTCCAGGGTGCGAGTGCCCACAGAGAGGGCTGAGTGCTGCCTCTGGCACCCGTGCCATAGTTTCGCCATCACTGCTCTATGACCTGTGCAGAAGTCAGGAGGCCTACTGTGAATGGTGGATCCTGTGTTACCTATACAGAGGTGTTATCTGTTATTCTAATCCTGCCTATGATGATCAGGAGATGACTGCTGAAAAGTGATCTGCCCACGCCATGGCATCTATTGTTAGGCTTAGGCTTCTTTCACATTTACGCTGCCAGAACAGCCTGTCGGAGATGTCTAACGCAAATGGGAAACAAGCTTTAGTGACCAGTTAGAAAAAACGCCATAGAAAATTAAAAATAGCATCATCAATAATTCTTTGAACATAAATAAAAAAAATAAAATAAAAAAGTGATTTAAAACGACGCGTCATCAGAAAATGACCTATTCCCTTTTAAGCACATCCATCACATCTGCAGTCAGCTCGCTCAGGATTTTTTCGGTCACAGGCACTGACCCCCCTAGGGTGCCTTCACACGCTGCAGAAATTTCTGCGACTGAACATCAGTTCCATTCATCTAAATGGAGCACATGGATTTCTGCAAGCCTCATTCAAGTGAATGGAAAGGATATTTAGCTGCAACAAAATCTGATGTGTGTGAAGACACTCTTACCAATCTGGAATAATAAATAAATATAAAATAATAAACATTTTTTGAAGGTAACCCCTTTTAAGATACTCTGACATCTACAATCACAGTTCACAAAACCCGATGCTCCATAGCGAGCTGTAAGATTCTGCATAGTACCAAGAGGAGCACATGCAGTATTCGGCTTGTTTTTGGGCGACAAGCTTAGGCTGAATCCAAGAGGGAATGCCCATCATCCACATATTAGAATCCTGCAAAATCAATAGCAATCCTTAAACCCTCTCTGCTCACAGAGAACGTCTACAAACCACAAGACTCGCGCCCAAGCGAACATAAATTAGCTTTGAACTGGAAGATTTCTGCTTCTACTAGAGATGCAGAGCAGTTCTAACCAGGACAAGCAACCAGCAGCAGCGAAGAGGAGGCACCTGAGCGACGAGTATCAAGAGACACGACCATGTTACTTCATGGTTGTAATATCTACTTCGACACCAGTCAAAGTGTTGGAGACATAGGAAAACACTTTATGGTGCCCATTCAGATTATATACGGTTCTGCTCCAAAGGCCAACTCCTAGAAAGGTCACACACTGGGGTGGTTTATCAATGTCTTTACTCCAGCTTTCTGACACACATGCATCTTTGTAGGAACGGGGCTTCAGAGGTAGTGGAGCAACACATCTGACAAGGTCTGTGCCATATACTTCAGCAGGGAATGTGCCATGTTGAGGAACACTGTACACTGCTGTGACAATATTAGGAAATCTCCCCTACTGACAACACGTGCAAAAGATGAAATAAAAACTACATTTCTGGAGCACATATTGCAGCAACAAATCAAGTGTGGAGAGAACAAACCTCCAGAAACAGAGGCGTAAGCCACAACAGCAAAATAAGAAGAATAGAAACTAATAAATGAGAACTTCATCCTGTAAAAGCGAAAGGCAATCCAGTCCTCAAAACTTTCTATTCAGATATTGTCAAGTGTATCTGGAGAACAATCCCAGAGAGAAGCGTGAAGGGTCATCAACTAGCCTTCCCAGGGAGAAAAAACAAAAAAACCAACAAGTAGAACCATGCCTGCCTTAACTCATAAGAAGTCCTAGCCCATGGACCTGCACGGGTTGTCAGCTGTCACCTGTGAGACCAAACTGGACATCCTCCACCTGGCAGCAATGAGGTCTATGTGGAGTTGAAGGGTACGACCACACGGTCAGGTTTACGGATGCCAAAACCAGAAGTGGTACATAAAAGGACAAAAGGAGTACAACTTCACTTTTTTGATTTCGCTCTTGTTTTTGGCTGCCAAAACTGCATCAGGAAACCTGACAGTGTGGCCGTACCCTTCAACTCCACATAGACCTCATCTCTGGGAGATGGAAGACAGCCGACAATAAAGAACACTAGTCCTAAAGGGGCAGGTTCATAGGGTAGGACTTCTTATAGGTACAGTATACTCAGAATTTCCCAGGCCAGCAGTTTTATTAGGTTATCATGACAAGTGCCTTTTAGAGCCAGGCTTGAGTAGACACCAGCTGTCCCACCTCTTCCAGAAGAAAATGAGAATACAAGATAATAAATGGTAACAGCAAAACCATCTTTAGGATAGGCGTCAGGGAAGTTCACTGTAGAACTGTGCCTGGAAGGAGCCTCAGACCACCAGTAATCTAGCAGCCTTAGATGGGCTTTCTATAGAAGCACAGGGTGTCCACCATGGGGGTCCATGTGGGGAGCAGGCCACACATGCAGCTTTCTCAGGATCAGTGAGGTCTTCATGGTATGTTTGAGGAGGTTACTGATCTTAGGTGTTTTGTCCCCCAGCTGTGACCCTCACAAGAAGGAATGGCACTGCTTGGAGATAACTTGGGCTACACATGACTTTAGAAGGAGATGACACCAGCCCAGTGGGGGGGGGCACCTCAATGACATGACACCTATCACTAGATAACCCCCCAGCAGCACCCATTGGATCAGTGGGGGGCACGTCTCACCTTTGGGAAGGCTCCTTCTCTGCGGGGGTTCTGAGGTTGGTCAAACTGCCCCCGGTCCAGCATGAGATACAAGGAGAAGATGACCACACAGAATATAGCGCTGCCCAGCACCGTGATCTGCCGGCTCAGCTTCATCTTCCAGTCCAAGCACACAGCTCCTCGGCGTCCGCTTCACACTCAGCCAGGCAGTGCCCTCTCGTCACACCTGCCCCGGGCACCAGGGTCACATGCTCCTGCTCCACAGGTCACACACTGACGGCTCCAACTTTCCGCCCCATGAGGGCTGCACCTATCCGGACCAGGCAGGGAGTTCCTGCTGCACTCCGTACAGAAAGCGCCGGGGCACAAGCCCCCTCCCTCCCCAAATAGCAGAGCTCCGGGACTTCCGCAGAGTGCTCTCCACTCCTGGCAGGGACTCAGCGCCCAGTGGAGGCGACACCAATCACGTCACGCCGTGTCCCGCTGCCTCAGTCACGGCCACCGCTCCACAACTCCGTCCAGCGGCTTGAAATTGTAACCACCGAGAGGCGGGGCTTACAGGAAGGGGCGGGGTTCCCATGTCCTAAGGACGCGTCATACAATTGTACGGCCCAGCGAAGGGAGTGTGGTGACGTCACAGAACTAGGTCTTAGGAGCAGCCCCGCCCCCCCGAGGTTTGGCAATTTGGGGTCCCTGTCCTCCTACCCTGCTGTGTGTGACGTGTGGCGGAGCAGAGGTCCCGTGTACTGCAGGGGTTAATAGCGTGATATGTGTGTGAGGGCATAAAACTACTGAGCCCTGGAATATCCTGTACCTGTAGACGGTGCTGTACCCGGGCTCCACACACGTTATATCTGTGGGCTGTATATCCCTCACTACACATACGTGTTACCATACCTGCACACAATCCTATACATGCACTCATATCTACAGCATATACTTACTGTATACACCTATACATGTTACCATACCTACATACACTCATCTATATACTTACTGTATACACCTATACATGTTACCATACCTGCACACACTCCTATCTATATACTTACTGTATACACCTATACATGTTACCATACCTACATACACTCCTATCTATATACTTACCGTATATACCTATACATGTTACATACCTGCACACACACTCCTATCTATATACTTACTGTATACACCTATACATCATGCTACATACCTGCACACACACTCCTATCTATATACTTACTGTATACATGTTACATACCTGCACACACTCCTATCTATATACTTACTGTATATACCTATACATGTTACATACCTACACACACTCCTATCTATATACTTACTGTATACACCTATACATGTTACCATACCTACATACACTCATCTATATACTTACTGTATACACCTATACATGTTACATACCTACACACACACTCCTATCTATATACTTACTGTATACACCTATACATCATGCTACATACCTGCACACACACTCCTATCTATATACTTACTGTATACATGTTACATACCTGCACACACTCCTATCTATATACTTACTGTATATACCTATACATGTTACATACCTACACACACTCCTATCTATATACTTACTGTATACACCTATACATGTTACCATACCTACATACACTCATCTATATACTTACTGTATACACCTATACATGTTACATACCTACACACACACTCCTATCTATATACTTACTGTATACACCTATACATCATGCTACATACCTGCACACAATCCTATACATGCACTTATATCTACAGCATATACTTACTGTATACACCTATACATCATGCTACATACCTGCACACACACTCCTATCTATATACTTACTGTATACACCTATACATGTTACATACCTACACACACTCCTATCTATATACTTACTGTATACACCTATACATGTTACATACCTACACACACACTCCTATCTATATACTTACTGTATACACCTATACATGTTACATACCTACATACACTCATCTATATACTTACTGTATACACCTATACATCATGCTACATACCTGCACACACACTCCTATCTATATACTTACTGTATACACCTATACATGTTACATACCTGCACACACACTCCTATCTATATACTTACTGTATACACCTATACATGTTACATACCTGCACACACTCATCTATATACTTACTGTATACATGTTACCATACCTACATACACTCCTATCTATATACTTACCGTATACACCTATACATGTTACATACCTGCACACACACTCCTATCTATATACTTACTGTATACACCTATACATGTTACCATACCTGCACACACTCATCTATATACTTACTGTATACATGTTACCATACCTGCACACACTCCTATCTATATACTTACCGTATACATGTTACCATACCTACATACACTCCTATCTATATACTTTCTGTATACACCTATACATGTTACATACCTGCACACACACTCCTATCTATATACTTACTGTATACACCTATACATGTTACATACCTACACACACTCATCTATATACTTACTGTATACATGTTACCATACCTGCACACACTCCTATCTATATACTTACTGTATACACCTATACATGTTACATACCTGCACACACTCATCTATATACTTACTGTATACACCTATACATGTTACATACCTGCACACACTCCTATCTATATACTTACTATACACCTATACATGTTACCATACCTACACACACTCCTATCTATATACTTACTATACACCTATACATGTTACCATACCTACATACACTCCTATCTATATACTTACCGTATACACCTATACATGTTACATACCTGCACACACACTCCTATCTATATACTTACTGTATACACCTATACATGTTACCATACCTACACACACTCCTATCTATATACTTACTGTATACACCTATACATGTTACATACCTACACACACTCCTATCTATATACTTACTATACACCTATACATGTTACATACCTGCACACACTCCTATCTATATACTTACTGTATACACCTATACATGTTACATACCTGCACACACACTCCTATCTATATACTTACTGTATACACCTATACATGTTACATACCTACATACACTCATCTATATACTTACTGTATACACCTATACATCATGCTACATACCTGCACACACACTCCTATCTATATACTTACTGTATACACCTATACATGTTACATACCTGCACACACTCCTATCTATATACTTACTGTATACACCTATACATGTTACATACCTGCACACACACTCCTATCTATATACTTACTGTATACACCTATACATGTTACATACCTGCACACACTCATCTATATACTTACTGTATACATGTTACCATACCTACATACACTCCTATCTATATACTTACCGTATACACCTATACATGTTACATACCTGCACACACACTCCTATCTATATACTTACTGTATACACCTATACATGTTACCATACCTGCACACACTCATCTATATACTTACTGTATACATGTTACCATACCTGCACACACTCCTATCTATATACTTACCGTATACATGTTACCATACCTACATACACTCCTATCTATATACTTTCTGTATACACCTATACATGTTACATACCTGCACACACTCATCTATATACTTACTGTATACATGTTACCATACCTACATACACTCCTATCTATATACTTACCGTATACACCTATACATGTTACATACCTGCACACACACTCCTATCTATATACTTACTGTATACACCTATACATGTTACATACCTGCACACACTCATCTATATACTTACTGTATACATGTTACCATACCTGCACACACTCCTATCTATATACTTACCGTATACATGTTACCATACCTACATACACTCCTATCTATATACTTTCTGTATACACCTATACATGTTACATACCTGCACACACACTCCTATCTATATACTTACTGTATACACCTATACATGTTACATACCTGCACACACTCATCTATATACTTACTGTATACACCTATACATGTTACATACCTGCACACACTCCTATCTATATACTTACTATACACCTATACATGTTACCATACCTGCACACACACTCCTATCTATATACTTACTGTATACACCTATACATGTTACCATACCTACACACACTCCTATCTATATACTTACTGTATACACCTATACATGTTACATACCTACACACACTCCTATCTATATACTTACTATACACCTATACATGTTACATACCTGCACACACTCCTATCTATATACTTACTATACACCTATACATGTTACCATACCTACACACACTCCTATCTATATACTTACTATACACCTATACATGTTACCATACCTACATACACTCCTATCTATATACTTACCGTATACACCTATACATGTTACATACCTGCACACACACTCCTATCTATATACTTACTGTATACACCTATACATGTTACCATACCTACACACACTCCTATCTATATACTTACTGTATACACCTATACATGTTACATACCTACACACACTCCTATCTATATACTTACTATACACCTATACATGTTACATACCTGCACACACTCCTATCTATATACTTACTGTATACACCTATACATGTTACATACCTGCACACACACTCCTATCTATATACTTACTGTATACACCTATACATGTTACATACCTACATACACTCATCTATATACTTACTGTATACACCTATACATCATGCTACATACCTGCACACACACTCCTATCTATATACTTACTGTATACACCTATACATGTTACATACCTGCACACACTCCTATCTATATACTTACTGTATACACCTATACATGTTACATACCTGCACACACACTCCTATCTATATACTTACTGTATACACCTATACATGTTACATACCTGCACACACTCATCTATATACTTACTGTATACATGTTACCATACCTACATACACTCCTATCTATATACTTACCGTATACACCTATACATGTTACATACCTGCACACACACTCCTATCTATATACTTACTGTATACACCTATACATGTTACCATACCTGCACACACTCATCTATATACTTACTGTATACATGTTACCATACCTGCACACACTCCTATCTATATACTTACCGTATACATGTTACCATACCTACATACACTCCTATCTATATACTTTCTGTATACACCTATACATGTTACATACCTGCACACACTCATCTATATACTTACTGTATACATGTTACCATACCTACATACACTCCTATCTATATACTTACCGTATACACCTATACATGTTACATACCTGCACACACACTCCTATCTATATACTTACTGTATACACCTATACATGTTACATACCTGCACACACTCATCTATATACTTACTGTATACATGTTACCATACCTGCACACACTCCTATCTATATACTTACCGTATACATGTTACCATACCTACATACACTCCTATCTATATACTTTCTGTATACACCTATACATGTTACATACCTGCACACACACTCCTATCTATATACTTACTGTATACACCTATACATGTTACATACCTGCACACACTCATCTATATACTTACTGTATACACCTATACATGTTACATACCTGCACACACTCCTATCTATATACTTACTATACACCTATACATGTTACCATACCTGCACACACACTCCTATCTATATACTTACTGTATACACCTATACATGTTACCATACCTACACACACTCCTATCTATATACTTACTGTATACACCTATACATGTTACATACCTACACACACTCCTATCTATATACTTACTATACACCTATACATGTTACATACCTGCACACACTCCTATCTATATACTTACTGTATACACCTATACATGTTACATACCTGCACACACACTCCTATCTATATACTTACTGTATACACCTATACATGTTACATACCTGCACACACTCCTATCTATATACTTACTGTATACACCTATACATGTTACATACCTGCACACACACTCCTATCTATATACTTACTGTATACACCTATACATGTTACATACCTGCACACACACTCCTATCTATATACTTACTGTATACACCTATACATGTTACATACCTACACACACTCATCTATATACTTACTGTATACATGTTACCATACCTACATACACTCCTATCTATATACTTACTGTATACACCTATACATGTTACATACCTACACACACTCATCTATATACTTACTGTATACATGTTACCATACCTGCACACACTCCTATCTATATACTTACTGTATACACCTATACATGTTACATACCTGCACACACTCATCTATATACTTACTGTATACACCTATACATGTTACATACCTGCACACACTCCTATCTATATACTTACTATACACCTATACATGTTACATACCTGCACACACACTCCTATCTATATACTTACTGTATACACCTATACATGTTACCATACCTGCACACACTCATCTATATACTTACTGTATACATGTTACCATACCTGCACACACTCCTATCTATATACTTACCGTATACATGTTACCATACCTACATACACTCCTATCTATATACTTTCTGTATACACCTATACATGTTACATACCTGCACACACTCATCTATATACTTACTGTATACATGTTACCATACCTACATACACTCCTATCTATATACTTACCGTATACACCTATACATGTTACATACCTGCACACACACTCCTATCTATATACTTACTGTATACACCTATACATGTTACATACCTGCACACACTCATCTATATACTTACTGTATACATGTTACCATACCTGCACACACTCCTATCTATATACTTACCGTATACATGTTACCATACCTACATACACTCCTATCTATATACTTTCTGTATACACCTATACATGTTACATACCTGCACACACACTCCTATCTATATACTTACTGTATACACCTATACATGTTACATACCTGCACACACTCATCTATATACTTACTGTATACACCTATACATGTTACATACCTGCACACACTCCTATCTATATACTTACTATACACCTATACATGTTACCATACCTGCACACACACTCCTATCTATATACTTACTGTATACACCTATACATGTTACCATACCTACACACACTCCTATCTATATACTTACTGTATACACCTATACATGTTACATACCTACACACACTCCTATCTATATACTTACTATACACCTATACATGTTACATACCTGCACACACTCCTATCTATATACTTACTGTATACACCTATACATGTTACATACCTGCACACACACTCCTATCTATATACTTACTGTATACACCTATACATGTTACATACCTGCACACACTCCTATCTATATACTTACTGTATACACCTATACATGTTACATACCTGCACACACACTCCTATCTATATACTTACTGTATACACCTATACATGTTACATACCTGCACACACACTCCTATCTATATACTTACTGTATACACCTATACATGTTACATACCTACACACACTCATCTATATACTTACTGTATACATGTTACCATACCTACATACACTCCTATCTATATACTTACTGTATACACCTATACATGTTACATACCTACACACACTCATCTATATACTTACTGTATACATGTTACCATACCTGCACACACTCCTATCTATATACTTACTGTATACACCTATACATGTTACATACCTGCACACACTCATCTATATACTTACTGTATACACCTATACATGTTACATACCTGCACACACTCCTATCTATATACTTACTATACACCTATACATGTTACATACCTGCACACACACTCCTATCTATATACTTACTGTATACACCTATACATGTTACCATACCTACACACACTCCTATCTATATACTTACTGTATACACCTATACATGTTACATACCTACACACACTCATCTATATACTTACTGTATACATGTTACCATACCTACATACACTCCTATCTATATACTTACCGTATACACCTATACATGTTACATACCTGCACACACACTCCTATCTATATACTTACTGTATACACCTATACATGTTACCATATCTGCAGTATATGAATATTACTATTGCTGGACACGTATGTTATTGTATATATTTCACATGCAATTTGTGCAGCTAATTTCACTCAGAGTACAACATCCAGAAGCAATATGCAGCTTGCCCTAAAATCGACATGGATTATTATTATTTATTTTTTCCACCAGATGGGAATGGGCTTCAGTATAACATACTGTACACACCACCACCTGGGAACATGGATTTAGGCTACATTCAAACGACAGTGGGGGAAAAAAACGGCTTCTAAAAACGGCCACATTGTCAGTTTTTTACGGCCATTGTTCAACTATTCTTCGGCTGTTGGTCCATTTTTACCTCACCCACACGCGGGGACATTCTCTCCTCTTTACCCTCGTTATTCACTGGTTGCCGCGGGACCTTTTTTTTTTTACTTGAAACTTTATTTTTTTTTATTGAAAACACTTTTTGTACTTTTTTTAAAGCTTTTTTTCTGCCCCACTCTGGGTTTAATCCCCTCTGCAATGCATTACAATATATCTGTATTGCAATGCATTGCCTGTTCGTGTACTACAGTGAGTAGTACACGAACAGGTTGCCTATGAGACCCAGCCTGAGGCTGGATTTTCTGGGCACCCTTAGAAGGCAGGTCCTGATGCCGTACAAGGCATTGGGCAGCCTCTGCACGGCATCGGGCTGCCTACTGACACATTGAGTCCCCGCCACAGCAGCGCGGGGACTCGATGCGCTCTATCACCCGCCGCAAACCACTTCCGGTCAGCGCGAACCACGGCAAAGAAGGGGTTAATCCGCCGGCAGATACAGAAGGGGCCCGGCTACCAGGGACTGCCGGACCCCTGCAGTGATCGGGCACGCACCGCTCCGGTGCCCGCCCGATCAGCCCACCGTGCATGTACGGCGGAATGCATTCTGACAATGCATCCCCCGCGGTACATGCATAGCGTTTTGCGTTATGGGGGTAAAGACTGTTAGATGGCTGCACTCCTGTCTATACAGCAGTTAACAAGGGTGTCAACCACCAAAAATAAGACATGTACTACTTTTTAATGGCCGCTATTCACTTGCTTTTAATAAACATCCATGTCAATAACCCCATTGACTTAATTTGGTTCCGAAAATTGCGTTTTCTTTACTGTTGTGTGAACGTAGCCTTAAGTACTGTACTTATATTCAAGCATTAATGACATCCTTGCCTGCTCTGGCATGAGTCAAGCATTAGTACGCACAACTGTATCTGTGCACATTGCTATACCTGTATTCATGACTACTACTGTACTAGTTACCATGCTTGTGCATTCTCCTGCCCCTGTATATTGTACAAAACCTGTTCACATTGTGCCTGCAGTACGTATGACTCTTGTACATACTGCGCCTGTACATAATACTCCCTAACCCTCTTTTTTTGCAGGATTGTTCTGTAAAATGGTATATCACTCCTGTACACATTACTGTGCCTGTACACAACACTTAAAGTGTAACTGCCATTCTACTTTTATGTATGTAATGTATCGGGACAGTGATACTGACCATTTTTGTGATATACTTTAATTACTGAAATCGTACATTTCTATTAGAAAAACAACTCTGATATGGCCCATTTTGAGCCTCAGCAACGCTCCTCTGTCTTCTGCTTACATAACAGTCAGTGTTGAGCAAGTCTCCACCTTAATGTAAACAGAAGACGAGGAGCGTGGCAAAGGCTCAAAATGGGTCACTTTAGAGCTATTTTTCTAACAGAAATGTACGATTTCAGTAATTAAAGTATATTACAAAAATGGTCAGTATTACTGCCCCTACACATGACACAAATAAAAATGGAATGGCAGTTACACTTTAAATCACGTGGATGAGCGTGGAATGTTCTTCACCTCCCTGTGTTGCCTGGAGCACAGCGCTGCCTTTTTACCACCCCCAGTGTTACAGTCTAGCTGAACCAGAGTTGTTTTGCAACTCATTAATTATAGGAGAAATCTTTACTGCAGGGATATCACTGTGTTTAAAGGCACCCATAAAAGAAGACTGGCTGTGATTACAGGACATTCCAGTTATGCTCCTCCTTAGGGTACGGCCACACGGTCAGGTTTCTGCATGCAGTTTTGGAGGTCAAAACCAGGAGTGAATTCCAAAAAAGGAGACATCAGGGTGGACTGGCTATAGACCCTACAGGGAAATTTCCCATTAGACCAACCGAGCCCTCCTCATGATCGCTGGCTGGGTACATAATGATCTGATGCTCTCATTTATTTATTTATTTTGTGCACTTATACAGCGCTGCTATGTTCCTCACTGGTTTACAGACATTAGCATCATGCTGTCCCCAATGGAGCTAACAATATAAGTTCCCTATCAGTATGTCTTTGAAGTGTGGGAGGAAACCCATGCAAACATGGGGAGAACATATGAACTCCATGCAGATGTTGTCCTTGGTCAGATTTGCACCTAAGACACCAGAGCTGCAAGGCACCAGTGCTAACCACTGAGCCACCATGCTGCCCATTCATTCATTAATGCTAGGAGCAACAGGTACTTATGCACCTGGCCAAAGGCTGCAAGTGCCCTCCTAAACTCAACTGTATTACCGTCCTCAGGACAGGAATGCAGTTGAATATTGTGGTGCGGGAGGTAGTTTTGTGCTGCACTGTGGTATTTGGTTCAGCTGGGGTGGTATTTTGTGCTGCACTGTGGTATTTGGTTCAGCTGGGGTGGTATTTTGTGCTGCACTGTGGTATTTGGTTTATCTCGGGTGGTATTTTGTGCTGCACCGTTGTATTGCAGGCCGCTACTTCTTCCGTTGTCCCTACCTTTTTATGCTGCCCTGTCTTCTGTAAGTTTATACCTGCCTACAATATGGGGCAACCTCTAGGTTTTCTTCCAGGGCCACTTTAATTTCCCAATCTAAGGGTACTTTCACACTAGCTTTAAAGAGGACCTTTCACCGATTATTACACTATGAACTAACTATACAGACATGTAGAGTGGCGCCCGGGGATCTCACTGCACTTACTATTATCCCCGGGCTCCGCTCCGTTCTCCTGCTATGCCCTCCGGTATCTCCGTTCCCTAAGTTATGGTAGGCGGAGTCTGCCCTTGTTCTTCTGTAGCGCTGGCCAATCGCATTGCAGAGCTCACAGCCTGGGAGAAAATAACCTCCCAGGCTGTGAGCTCTGCGCTGCGATTGGCCAGCGCTAGAGCAGAACAAGGGCAGACTCCGCCTACCATAACTTATTGACTGGAATCTCCGCCTACTATAACTTAGTGAGCGGAGATACCGGAGAGCATAGCAGGAGAACGGAGCGGCGCCCGGGGATAATAGTAAGTGCAGTGAGATCCCCGGGCGCCGCTCTACATGTCTGTATAGTTAGTTCATAGTGTAAAAATCGGTGAAAGGTCCTCTTTAAAGTTCTCTGGTATTGAGTTCCGTCACAGGGGCTCAGTACCGGAAAAAAAACGCATCAGTTTTATCCCAATGCATTCTGAATGGAAAGTAATCCGTTCAGTATGCATCAGGACGTCTTCAGTTCAGTCCCTTTTACGGTATTTGGACAGAGAAAATACCGCAGCATGCTGCAGTATTTTCTCCGGCCAAAATTCCGGAACACTTGCCTGATTGCCGGATCATTGAAATGTATTAATGCCGGATCCAGCAGCAAGTGTTTCGGAAAAACTGATCCGTCTTCCCGGTCTGAGCATTCGCAGACCTTTAAATCTGTGAAAAAGATAAATACCAGATCCTTTATTTCCGGGTGACACCAGGGAGACGGATCCGGTATTGCAATGCATTTGTCAGACGGATCCGGAAACAAATTATGTCAGTTTGCATCCAGATTTCCGGATCCGGCAGGCAGTTCCAGCAAAGGAACTGCCTGCCGGATTCTTCTAACTCTAGTGTGAAAGTACCCTAACCCTGCGAGACATCCTATCTGACCTCTATGTTGTCTCTCCTATTAAGATCAACTCCTGACCGAGTGCATGCCAATATGACTTTTTTAACTACTGTAGAAATGTCCTATCCTTGTCTGCAAAACAAACAATATAGAACATATTCTATTTTTGCAGGGCCAAGGAACGGGACTATGAATGCGGACAGCACACGGGTGTGCTGCCTGCATCTTTTGTGGCCCCATTGAAGGGAATGGATTCGCATCCAATCTCCAAAAAAATGTGGATCGGATGCGGACAAAAACAACAGTGTGCATGAGCCCCTCTTCCCAGGATGCATTGCAAAGGGTGAAATACGCATCAGATATTCTCGACTTATATTTAAATGTGGATTTAAACGTTATGTGCAGATTCCGGTCCATTTTGCTACTGCTGTTAACACTGTAGATCTTCTGCATGCAATTCTGCTGTGGACAGTCCTCAGCATTTATGCTATGTCTGACTGTACCCTTAGGGTTATGCAAATTCTGAACCGAAATAACACAAAAAAGTATAGTACAATGCTAGTGAATCGTATTCTAACACACCCCATTCCTTCACAGCATAAAATATCGGCTGTGGATACTAGGCAAGGTGTTTTCAAATCCCTGTCTTTTGCAGAACTGATAAGGATTTTCACCGCAGTGCGTGAAATCCGCAGCTCAATCTGCACCAAATGCAAAAATGAAATCCGCGCCTAACACTGGCAGACTTTATTACAGATTTTGGTGTATATTTTTAGGGCAATTCAACATCATATTTTTTTTTTTATGCAATGTGTGAATCTAGTCTTAAAGTGTAACTGTCATTCTTCTTTTTATTTTTGTAATTTATCGGGGCAGTGATACTGACCATTTTTGTAATATACTTTAATTACTGAAATCGTACATTTCTATTAGTAAAACAACTCTGAAATGGCCCATTTTGAGTTTCAGCAACACTCCTCTGTCTTCTACTTACAAACCGGATTCCAAAAAAGTTGGGACACTAAACAAATTGTGAATAAAAACTGAATGCAATGATGTGGAGATGGCAAATGTCAATATTTTATTTGTAATAGAACGTAGATGACAGCTCAAACGTTTAATCCGAGTAAATGTATCATTTTAAAGGAAAAATATGTTGATTCCAATTTTCACGGTGTCAAAAAATCCCCAAAAAGTTGGGACAAGTAGCAATAGGAGGCTGGAAAAAGTAAATTTGAGCATAACGAAGAGCTGGAAGACCAAATAACACTAATTAGGTCAATTGGCAACATGATTGGGTATAAAAAGAGCTTCTCAGAGTGGCAGTGTCTCTCAGAAGCCAAGATGGGTAGAGGATCACCAATTCCCACAATGTTGCGCAGAAAGATAGTGGAGCAATATCAGAAAGGTGTTACCCAGCGAAAAATTGCAAAGACTTTGCATCTATCATCATCAACTGTGCATAACATCATCCGAAGATTCAGAGAATCTGGAACAATCTCTGTGCGTAAGGGTCAAGGCCGTAAAACCATACTGGATGCCCGTGATCTCCGGGCCTTTAACCCCTTAAGGACTCAGCCCTATTTCACCTTAAGGACTTGGCCATTTTTTGCAAATCTGACCAGTGTCACTTTAAGTGCTGATAACTTTAAAACGCTTTGACTTATCCAGGCCGTTCTGAGACTGTTTTTTCGTCACATATTGTACTTCATGACACTGCTAAAATTGGGTCAAAAAAGTTAATTTTTTTGCATAAAAAAATACCATATTTACCAAAAAATTTGAAAAATTTGCAAATTTCAAAGTTTCAGTTTCTCTACTTCTGTAATACATAGTAATACCCCCAAAAATTTTAATGACTTTACATTCCCCATATGTCTACTTCATGTTTGTAGCATTTTGGGATTGATATTTAATTTTTTGGGGATGTTATAAGGCTTAGAAGTTTAGAAGCAAATCTTGAAATTTTTCAGAAATTTACAAAAAACAAATTTTTAGGGACCACTACAGGTCTGAAGTCACTTTGCGAGGCTTACATAATAGAAACCGCCCAAAAATGACCCCATTCTATAAACTACACTCCTCAAGGTATTCAAAACTGATTTTACAAGCTTCGTTAACCCTTTAGGTATTGCACAAGAGTTATTGGCAAATGGGGATGAAATTTGAGAATTTCATTTTTTTGCCTAATTTTTCATTTTAACCCATTTTTTCCACTAACAAAGCAAGGGTTAACAGCTAAACAAGACTGTATCTTTATTGCCCTGACTCTGCCGTTTACAGAAACACCCCATATGTGGTCGTAAACTACTGTACGGGCACACAGTAGGGCGTAGAGGGAAAGGTGTGCCGTTTGGTTTCTGGAAGGCTGATTTTGCTGGACTGTTTTTTTGACACCATGTCCCATTTGAAGCCCCCTGATGCACCCCTAGAGTAGAAACTCCATAAAAGTGACCCCATCTAAGAAACTACACCCCTCAAGGTATTCAAAACTGATTTTTACAAACTTTGTTAACCCTTTAGGTGTTGCACAAGAGTTATTGGCAAATGGGGATGAAATTTGAGAATTTCATTTTTTTGCCTAATTTTCCATTTTAACCCATTTTTTCCACTAACAAAGCAAGGGTTAACAGCCAAACAAGACTGTATCTTTATTGCCCTGACTCTGCCGTTTACAGAAACACCCCATATGTGGCCATAAACTACTGTATGGCCACACAGCGGGGCGTAGAGTGAAAGGTGCGCCGTATGGTTTTTGGAAGCCAGATTTTGCTGGACTGTTTTTTTGACACCATGTCCCATTTGAAGCACCCCTGATGCACCCCTAGAGTAGAAACTCCATAAAAGTGACCCCATCTAAGAAACTACACCCCTCAAGGTATTCAAAACTGATTTTACAAACTTTGTTAACCCTTTAGGTGTTGCACAAGATTTAATGGAAAATAGAGATACAATTTCAAAATTTCACTTTTTTGGCAGATTTTCCATTTTAATATTTTTTTTCCAGTAACAAAGCAAGGGTTAACAGCCAAACAAAACTCATTATTTATGGCCCTGATTCTGTAGTTTACAGAAACACCCCATATGTGTTCGTAAACCGCTGTACGGGCACGCGGCAGGGCGCAGAAGGAAAGGAACGCCATACGGTTTTTGGGAGGCAGGTTTTGCTGGACTGGTTTTTTTGACACCATGTCCCATTTGAAGCCCCCCTGATGCACCCCTAGAGTAGAAACTCCAAAAAAGTGACCCCATTTTAGAAAGTACGGAATAAGGTGGCAGCTTTGTTGGTACTAGTTTAGGGTACATATGATTTTTGGTTGCTCTATATTACACTTTTTGTGCGGCAAGGTAACAAGAAATAGCTTTTTTGGCACTTTTTTTTTTTTGTTATTTACAACATTCATCTGACAGGTTAGATCATGTGGTAATTTTATAGAGCAGGTTGTCACGGACGCGGCGATACCTAATATGTATACCTTTTTTTTATTTATGTAAGTTTTATACAATAACTTCATTTTTAAAACCAAAAAAAGTTTTAGTGTCTCCATAGTCTAAGAGCCATAGTTTTTTCAGTTTTTGGGCGATTATCTTGAGTAGGGTCTCATTTTTTGCGGGATGAGATGACGGTTTAATTGGCACTATTTTGGGGTGCATATGACTTTTTGATCGCTTGTTATTACACTTTTTGTGACGTAAGATGACAAAAAATTGCTTTTTTTACACCGTTTTTATTTTTTACGGTGGTCACCTGAGGGGTTAGATCATGTGATATTCTTATAGAGCCGGTCGATACGGACGCGGCGATACCTAATATGTATACTTTATTTTTATTTATGTAAGTTTTACACAATGATTTCATTTTTGAAACAAAAAAAAATCATGTTTTAGTGTTTCTTTAGTCTGAGAGCCATAGTTTTTTCAGTTTTTGGGCGATTATCTTGGGTAAGGTATGATTTTTGCGGGATGAGATGACGGTTTTATTGGTACTATTTTGGCGTGACTTTTTTGATCACTTTTATTACCTTTTTTGGGAAGTAAGGTGGGCAAAATTTCAATTTTCTCATAGTTTTTATTTTTTTATTTTTATGGTGTTCACCGTGCGGAGAAAGTAACATGACCGTTTTATAGATCAGGTCGTTACGGACGCGGCGATACCTAATATGTGTAGTGTATTTTATTTTTTTAATTTTTATTCAGTGATGAATTGTTTTTTTTTTTTATCTTAACTTTTTTCACTTTTTTTTACTTTTTTTTTGACCCAGACCCACTTGGTTCTGGAAGATCCAGTGGGTCTGATGTCTGTATAATACAGTACAGTACAATATATATTGTTCTGTACTGTATTTTACTTACACTGAACAGATCTATGCTTTCAGCATAGATCTGTTCAGCACCATGGACAGCAGGACGCCTGAGCAGGCGTCCTGTTGCCATGGGAACCCTCCCCGTCTGCTCAGAACTTCGCAGACGGGGAAGGGTAAGCACAGGGCTGAGGGGGGCTCTCTAGGGGCTCTCTCCCTCTCCATCGGGGGGCTCACTCAAAAGTTTCTGATCCCCGCGGTCAGGGACCGCGGGCATCAGAAACTGCAAAAAGCGCAGCAAACCGCAGGTCTGAATTGACCTGCGGTTTGCTGCGATCGCCGACACGGGGGGGGTCACATGACCCCCCCTGGCGTTGTCACAGGATGCCGGCTGAAGGATTTCAGCCGAAATCCCATTCCGTTTAACCCCTCGGGCGCCGGAATACTGATTTCAAGTTAGGACGTACCGGTACGCCCTGAGTCCTTAAGGACTCGGGAAATAGGGCGTACCGATACGCCCTGCGTCCTTAAGGGGTTAAACGACACTGCACCACAAACAGGAATGCTACTGTAAAGGAAATCACAGAATGGGCTCAGGAATACTTCCAGAAACCATTGTCAGTGAACACAATCCACCGTGCCATCCGCCGTTGCCAGCTGAAACTCTACAGTGCAAAGAAGAAGCCATTTCTAAGCAAGATCCACAAGCTCAGGCGTTTTCACTGGGCCAGGGATCATTTAAAATGGAGTGTGGCAAAATGGAAGACTGTTCTGTGGTCAGACGAGTCACGATTCGAAGTTCTTTTTGGAAATCTGGGACGCCATGTCATCCGGACCAAAGAGGACAAGGACAACCCAAGTTGTTATCAACGCTCAGTTCAGAAGCCTGCATCTCTGATGGTATGGGGTTGCATGAGTGCGTGTGGCATGGGCAGCTTGCATGTCTGGAAAGGCACCATCAATGCAGAAAAATATATTCAGGTTCTAGAACAACATATGCTCCCATCCAGACGTCATCTCTTTCAGGGAAGACCCTGCATTTTTCAACAAGATAATGCCAGACCACATTCTGCATCAATCACAACATCATGGCTGCGTAGGAGAAGGATCCGGGTACTGAAATGGCCAGTCTGCAGTCCAGATCTTTCACCTATAGAGAACATTTGGCGCATCATAAAGAGGAAGGTGCAACAAAGAAGGCCCAAGACGACTGAACAGTTAGAGGCCTGTATTAGACAAGAATGGAAGAGCATTCCTATTTCTAAACTTGAGAAACTGGTCTCCTCGGTCCCCAGACGTCTGTTGAGTGTTGTGAGAAGAAGGGGAGATGCCACACAGTGGTGAAAATGGGCTTGTCCCAACTTTTTTCGGATTTCTTGACACCATGAAATTCTGATTCAACATATTTTTCCCTTAAAATGGTACATTTTCTCAGTTTAAACTTTTGTTCCGTGATTTATGTTCTATTCTGAATAAAATATTAGAAGTTGGCACCTCCACATCATTGCATTCAGTTTTTATTCACGATTTGTATAGTGTCCCAACTTTTTTGGAATCCGGTTTGTACATAACACAGTCAGTGTTGAGCAAGTCTCCACCTTTATGTAAACAGAAGACGAGGAGCGTGGCTAAGGCTCAAAATGGGCCCCTTTAGAGCTATTTTTCTAATAGAAATATACTTTAATTACTGAAATCGTACATTTCTATTAGAAAATAGCTGTAAAGTGACCCATTTTGAGCCTTAGCCACGCTCCTCTGTCTTCTGTTTACATTACTGTGTTATGTAAAACAGAAGACAGAGGAGCATTGTTAAGGCTCAAAATAGGCCACTTTAGAGCTATTTTTCTAATACAAATGTGCTATTTCAGTAATGAAAGTATATTTAAAAAATGGCCACTATCACTGCCCCTACACATTACAAAAATAAAAAAAAGAATCACAGTTACACTTTAAAGGGGTTATTCGACTCTTTGTAACTGATGACCCATCCTCTGAATTACCCCTTTAAAGAGGTTTTTTACCCTTGGGGTGTCACGGCTGTGTCATGGTTTGGTATTGTGGACCATGTCACTTTTGCCGTGCATACTTGTTGCTGGTAGCAACATGTTGTTTTTGCATGTTTTGACACTTCCCTTTTAAGTTGTGTGTCCCTTCCCATCCTGGTGTGCACGGGGTTAAGGTGTGTTTGCTAGGTGTGGTGGGTGTGACCTCAGACCTCCTTATATGTTGGGGTGGTGGAACCTGAGGTCAGTTTTATTTTTCTTGTCAGTCTGTATAGGAGCTCTGCTCCATGGCTGTATGTTTTAGTCTGTGTGAGCCACCCTTATTTGTTATATTGTTTCCCTTGCTCTGTCTGTGTGTCCCCTCCGGCGTGTTTCTGTTTTCCCTCTCCCACCTGGTGTATGTTGTTATGGTGTGGGCCTTGTTTGGAGGTTATTGTGTTGTGGTGTGTTTCCTCCGAAAGGGGGTTGCTTTCCCGGAGGGGTTTAAGCAAACATCTAGACAGTGCGTTTCCGGTCCATCTCGTCGGTGGCAGGTAAGTTTTAGTAACCTAGGTTGTCTGTTGCCTTTTGTTACTTACCAGTCGTTCGGCTGTGTACCCTGTCTAGTTGGTGGCCAGCTGCTGGGCTTCTGGAGACACCATGCATCCGTTGTGTAGGATGAATGGGTGGTCTCTGCCCTGTCTTCAGGCTTAGGGCATAGCAGGGATACCTAGGGTTCTTGGTTGGTGAGCATGAGCCCCCTTACCTTCTGAGGCGGCTCATGCATTAGGAGTTTAAGGAGATCTTTAGGATCGCGTTAGGAGGTGACCTGCTCCCTGTTCCTTTCTATCCGGCATAGCAGCGACTGATATTGTACAGTGGGGAGTTTCCCCCACTCCCCGCCATGACATTGGGCCTTTCAGCCAGAGCCTCTACATGGCCGGACGGAAGTACACTTACCTGTTCCTCACTGCTATGTTCTGGTTCCTTTACTCCACCGCCTCCTACTCTTCCTGTGTCAACATCTTGCTGACTGGCCGCAAAGGTGACTGGTCCCTCCTAAGTCATGTCACTGGATCACATGATGTATGGGGGCACATCACCACTGCGGCCATGAGACCCATGTCAAACTGGATGTTGACACAGGGAGAGAAGAGACGACTGCATGGGAGCGAAGAAGCCAGAACACAACGAAGGGGAGCAGGTACATATGCTACAGGTCCACCCACATAGAGGGGTCTGCCTGAAAGGCCCCGGGGTGAACAATCCCTGTAAATTTCAGGTTATGTCAAACTTGCAATCAAATTTTTCAAGTCAAGTGGCCACATTTATCAATTATTTTGCTAGAGTTTTTTTGTAAACTAGGGTTGTATCTGCTGTGCACATACAGTCAGGTCCATAAATATTGGGACATCGACACAATTCTAAATTTTTTGGCTCTATACACCACCATAATGTATTTTAAATGAAAAGAATAAGATGTGCTTTAACTGCAGACTGTCAGCTTTAATTTGAGGGTATTTACATCCAAATCAGGTGAACGGTGTTGGAATTACAACAGTTTGCTTATGTGCCTCCCACTTGTTAAGGGACCAAAAGTAATGGGACAGAATAATAATCATAAATCAAACTTTAACTTTTTAATACTTGGTTGCAAATCCTTTGCAGTCAATTACAGCCTGAAGTCTGGAACGCATAGACATCACCAGACGCTGGGTTTCATCCCTGGTGATGCTCTGCCAGGCCTCTACTGCAACTGTCTTCAGTTCCTGCTTGTTCTTGGGGCATTTTCCCTTCAGTTTTGTCTTCAGCAAGTGAAATGCATGCTCAATCGGATTCAGGTCAGGTGATTGACTTGGCCATTGCATAACACTCCACTTCTTTCCCTTAAAAAACTCTTTGGTTGCTTTTGCAGTATGCTTTGGGTCATTGTCCATCTGCACTGTGAAGCGCCGTCCAATGAGTTCTGAAGCATTTGGCTGAATATAAGCAGATAATATTTCCCGAAACACGTCAGAATTTATCCTGCTGCATTTGTCAGCAGTCACATCATCAATAAATACAAGAGAACCAGTTCCATTGGCAGCCATACATGCCCACGCCATGACACTACTACCACCATGCTTCACTGATGAGGTGATATGCTTAGGATCATGAGCAGTTCCTTTCCTTCCCCATACTCTTCTCCTCCCATCACTCTGGTACAAGTTGATCTTGGTCTCATCTGTCCATAGGATGTTGTTCCAGAACTGTGAAAGCTTTTTTAGATGTCGTTTGGCAAACTCTAATCTGGCCTTTCTGTTTTTGAGGCTCACCAATGGTTTACATCTTGTGGTGAACCCTCTGTATTCACTCTGGTGAAATCTTCTCTTGATTGTTGACTTTGACACACATACACCTACCTCCTGGAGAGTGTTCTTGATCTGGTCAACTGTTGTGAAGGGTGTTTTCTTCACCAGGGAAAGAATTCTTCGGTTATCCACCACAGTTGTTTTCCGAGTCTTTTGGTGTTGCTGAGCTCACCGGTGCGTTCCTTCTTTTTAAGAATGTTCCAAGCAGTTGTTTTGGCCACACAACAAAGACAACTAGAAGGCAGAGCATGCAAATAATAGGGCTCAGCCACTGCCTCCCAAAATTCCAATATAAAAATACTAATCCCCTAGGGGACAGAGGGAGTAAAACTTAACATTTAATAATGGTAATGTTAAAAATGTCCGCGCTGTGTCACGGTAAGAACAGACAAGAAGAAATAGATGAACAGCCCAAAATGGGCCTAGACAAAAATACACTGATTGGTGCTTGTATACATGTATAAAAAGGAATGCTCTCACCCATCAGTAGCTGTACAATTTGGCAGTAAGGTGTTTTCAAATACGGTGAGCTTCAAGGAGACGAATATCCTTTATTTACTGGAGATGAAAAGAATCCCAGAAGTGGTGGTACCAATCAGGAAAATTGCCATGATGAACTTCAGCATAGATAGGACACGGGAGAAAACATCCCTAATGCACCCTGTCCAGGGGAAAGGGACTAAAATACCCTGCCTATTAATACAAAGTACTTGCCCCGCAAGGAGCGACCCCGTCCAAAAATGCAGAGTCGAGATAATAGGGCTGTCAGCAAGAGGCATTTACATGCCAGCGCTATTAAGGCATCCAATTTCGCGCCGCTCATCCAGGACCGCCTTATCACCATCACGTGATGCAGGGTAATGCGGGTCACGTGACAGGTGGAACGCAGGCGGCGGACGCAACGCACGTCAGCACCACACTCCACATACCCGGATGGTGGGCAGCAACAGGAAGGAGCCGCAAACCACGTGACGATGTCAAGTGGAAGTGGCCCATACCTGAGCCAATTTAATCCCCAACAAGCTTATCCATTACGCAATCAGAGCCAACCTCCTCCAAACCCCTAGGACCCCAAGTTGTTAATCTCTCCTCCTGTCCCCTCAGTTCCACTGAGATTCAAGTCTTACAACTTGGCCTCTCCTTTGTACCTCGCTGGCACAAATTTTATAAATTACAGGAGAAAAAACTGTGTCGCGAACTAGGTATTCCCTTGGATATCCTTTCAGATGTGCGTCTGCTTTATGATCTCGAAAGGGAATTTGAACAGCAAGAAGGTGTTGGTCCGTTCACCAATCTAAAACTAAAAAGCAATAAAATGCCACCCATCTCTGCAGAATTGTCTTGTGTAGATGTTTTTCTGAGTACTTTTTCACAACAGATTGAGGACTTACGCCCTCCACATTTCTCTAATCTTGACCGGGTCTATACCACTGTTATCTCAGATCTTGAAAGTGATCGTTCTATAGTTAAATATATAAATCCTCAGATAAGGGGGGAAATACAGTGGTTATGAACCACGCTCAGTATAGAGAAATGTGTGAATCTTTGATGCATGATTCCTCTACATATGAAATGCTGCCCCGGGATCCTTCTGATGAGTACAGAGTAGAACTTAAGGGTATTCTAGATGAGGCAAAATTATCACAAATTATCAAAGAAGACGAGTATAGATTTCTGTTACCTCCTTGCCCACGTTTGTCTACATCCTACTGTCTCCCCAAATTACACAAGGGGACGCACCCACTTAAAGGGTGACCCATTGTGTCAGGGGTGAGGAACCTTTGTCAAAATTTGGGGATTTATGTGGATCAGATTTTGGCCCCTTTTGTGACTGCACTTCCCTCCTACACTGCGACACCACAGACTTGTTAAAGCAGCTAGAGGGGATTCACATTGAGGAAAGTAGTTTGTTGGCCAGCATTGATGTTGAGGCGCTGTATTCTAGCATTCCTCATTCCCTTGGCATCAAGGCGGTCGAGTACTTTTTGAGCACTCGTGGCTTTCAGTACCGCGCCCACAGTCTCTTCGTCCTTCGTTTACTTGAATTCACGTTGACTCAAAACGTGTTCTCCTTCAGTGGGAGGGTCTACCACCAGCTCAGGGGCACTGCGATGGGGAGTTCCTGTGCCCCATCATATGCTAACTTGTACCTGGGCTGGTGGGAGTCGACCCTTGTTTTTACGGAGGAACGATCTGTCCTAATGGACCACGTGGGACTGTGGGCGCGGTACATTGACGACATTTTTATCATTTGGAACGGTAGTGATGTTTTATTCCGGTCCTTGGTGGAGACACTCAATGATAATATGATTGAGATAAGATTCACGTGTGAGTCTGATAGTGAATGCTTGCCTTTCCTTGATGTTCTTATTTCCAAAACCCAGGAGGGTGAGCTTAATACGTCGATATGTAGAAAGCCCACATCTACTAATACCTTGCTTAAGTGGGAGAGCAGTCATCCTCTCCCACTTAAGAGAGGTATTCCCAAGGGGCAATACTTACGTTTAAGGAGGAATTCCTCGACTCAACGTGAATTTAGAAGGCAGGCCGATGACCTTTGTATTAGGTTTCGGCAGCAAGGGTATTCAGACAGGGTCCTGCGGAGAGCTTTTCGGTCAGCGTTAGACGAAAATAGAGCTAATTTGCTGACTCCAAGACTCCATCATACACCAACCCAGAAGCTAAACCGCCTTATCACTACATTTGATAGGGCAGCACCTGAGATCCGTGAGGTCATTTGTAGGAACTGAGGTACTCTTTTGATGGACCCTGATCTGAAGGAAGTTGTGGGTGAATACCCACACCTCACGTATCGCCGTGGGCGTAGTCTTTGTGATAGACTAGTTTCCAGCGAATACATACCCCCTTCCCATTCTGGCTGCTCTTGGTTAAAAACAAATGTCAAAGGCTGTTACCGGTGTAGTGGTTGCATTGCTTGCCCTCACTTGAAAATCGGTAAAACATTCCAAAGTAATATCACTGGTAAAGAATATGTTATTCATCACTACATCAATTGCCGCATGCGTGGGGTGATCTATCTCCTGACTTGTGAATGTGGTAAGGAGTTTCGCAGAAGAATAGGCGAACACCTACAGTACAGACCAAAAGTTTGGACACACCTTCTCATTCAAAGAGTTTTCTTTATTTTCATGACTATGAAGGCATCAAAACTATGAATTAACACATGTGGAATTATATACATAACAAACAAGTGTGAAACAACTGAAAATATGTCATATTCTAGGTTCTTCAAAGTAGCCACCTTTTGCTTTGATTACTGCTTTGCACACTCTTGGCATTCTCTTGATGAGCTTCAAGAGGTAGTCCCCTGAAATGGTCTTCCAACAGTCTTGAAGGAGTTCCCAGAGATGCTTAGCACTTGTTGGCCCTTTTGCCTTCACTCTGCGGTCCAGCTCACCCCAAACCATCTCGATTGGGTTCAGGTCCGGTGACTGTGGAGGCCAGGTCATCTGGCGCAGCACCCCATCACTCTCCTTCATGGTCAAATAGCCCTTACTTTCAAAGTTTTCCCAATTTTTCGACTGACTGACTGACCTTCATTTCTTAAAGTAATGATGGCCACTCGTTTTTCTTTACTTTGCTGCTTTTTTCTTGCCATAATACAAATTCTAACAGTCTATTCAGTAGGACTATCAGCTGTGTATCCACCTGACTTCTCCTCAACGCAACTGATGGTCCCAACCCCATGTATAAGGCAAGAAATCCCACTTATTAAACCTGACAGGGCACACCTGTGAAGTGAAAACCATTTCAGGGGACTACCTCTTGAAGCTCTTTAAGAGAATGCCAAGAGTGTGCAAAGCAGTAATCAAAGCAAAAGGTGGCTACTTTGAAGAACCTAGAATATGACATATTTTCAGTTGTTTCACACTTGTTTGTTATGTATATAATTCCACATGTGTTAATTCATAGTTTTGATGCCTTCAGTGTGAATCTACAATTTTCATAGTCATGAAAATAAAGAAAACTCTTTGAATGAGAAGGTGTGTCCAAACTTTTGGTCTGTACTGTACGTGCTATTTCCAAGGCCAAAGATACACCAGTGGCCAACCACATTCACAATCACCATAATGGTAGAGCTTGTGTTTCCGTTATGGGTATAGATAGAGTTCTTCCCCCATGGCGGGTTCCGTTTTTCCGTGATCCGTGACTATTTTTTTGTCCGTGGGTCTTCCTTGATTTTTGGAGGATCCACGGACATGAAAATAAAGTCGTTTTGGTGTCCGCCTGGCCGTGCGGAGCCAAACGGATCCGTCCTGAATTACAATGCAAGTCAATGGGGACAGATCCGTTTGACGTTGACACAATATGGTGCAATTTCAAACGGATCCGTCCCCCATTGACTTTCAATGTAAAGTCAGGAGTTAATATACCATAGGATCAGAATTTTCTCCAATCCGATGGTATATTTTAACTTAAGCGTCCCCATCACCATGGGAACGCCTCTATGTTAGAATATACTGTCGGATATGAGTTAGATCGTGAAACTCCAATCCGACAGTATATTCTAACACAGAGGCTTTCCCATGGTGATGGGGACGCTTCAGGTTAGAATATACTAAAAGAACTGTGTACATGACTGCCCCCTGCTGCCTGGCAGGTGCTGCCAGGCAGCAGGGGGCAGCCCCCCCCTGTAGTTAACACATTGGTGGCCAGTGCGGCCCGGCCCCCCCACCTCCCTCCCCTGTAGTTAACTCATTGGTGGCCAGTGGGCCCCCCTCCCTCCCCTGTAGTTAACTCATTGGTGGCCAGTGGGCCCCCCTCCCTCCCCTGTAGTTAACTCGTTGGTGGCCAGTGGGCCCTCTCCCCTCCCCCCCCCCTCCTAATTATTATCTCCCCCCCTATCATTGGTGGCAACGGAGAGTACCGATCGGAGTCCAGTTTAATCGCTGGGGCTCCGATCGGTAACCATGGCAACCAGGACGCTACTGCAGTCCCGGTTGCCATGGTTACTTAGCAATTTGTAGAAGCATTACACTTACCTACGAGCTGCGAAATCGAAGGTTGCCTTCCTATGTTACACATATTCAATCCTTGCAACCTGCAAATAGTAGATATTCCAATCTGCTTTAGGGATTGCAAGGCGATTGTCTATCTGTTGGTGTCAATGGTGGTTATTATTATTATAATTTTTTATTTATTTTTTATGAAATTTGCAATGATACAATTTATTCTAGCCTGTTGCAGGGCAAAAGGTTATTTTTGTTTGTTTGTGTTACATGTTTTTAAATTGTGGAATGATAGTATGTTCACACTGTGCGGCTTTTCTTTCCAGGGAGTGAATACCATGGCACTCCCAGGGTTAATATGTCCAGAGATAGCGCGCACAGTGATTGATGTAGTAAATGAAGAGGTGTGTCAGAGTGTGTGGCAGCCTATGGGGCTGAAGACTCCCTCCTTGATTTTGGAGGAGGTGTACTTCAACTCCTTTAAATTGTGGGGTCACACATAGCAAGGTGTTACGACTAAGGGTACTCACCCGAAACGCGTCAACTTCCATGCCGTGTATGAGGTGGCTATGTCCGTTTTCTACATGTGATTAATAAAGAAGAGCTGACAGAGGATCTCTATTTGTCTCCGGGACCTTTTTTCTTCACTTACTTGCAACCTACGAGCTGCGATGTCTGCGTCCGGCCGGGAGCTCCTCCTACTGGTAAGTGATAGGTCATTAAGCAATGCGCCGCACAGACACCAGTAGGAGGAGCTCCCGGCCGGACGCAGACATCGCAGCTCGCAGGTAAGTATAATGCTTCTACAAATTGCTAAGTAACCATGGCAACCGGGACTGCAGTAGCGTCCTGGTTGCCATGGTTACCGATCGGAGCCCCAGCGATTAAACTGGGACTCCGATCGGTACTCTCCGCTGCCACCAATGATAGGGGGGGAGATTTTAATTAGGAGGGGAGGGAGGGGAGAGGGCCCACTGGCCACCAACGAGTTAACTACAGGGGAGGGAAGGGGGGGCCCACTGGCCACCAACGAGTTAACTACAGGGGAGGGAGGGGGGGGCCCACTGGCCACCAACGAGTTAACTATAGGGGAGGGAGGGGGGGGGCCCACTGGCCACCAACCAGTTAACTACAGGGGAGTGAGGGGGGGGGGGCCCACTGGCCACCAACGAGTTAACTACAGGGGAGGGAGGGGTGGCCCACTGGCCACCAACGAGTTAACTACAGGGGAGGGAGGGGGGCCGGCCGCACTGGCCACCAACGAGTTAACTACAGGGAGGGGGGCCGGCCGCACTGGCCACCAATGTGTTAACCACAGGGGGGGGGGGGGGTGCTGCCTGGCAGCACCTGCCAGGCAGCAGGGGGCAGTCATGTACACAGTTCTTTTAGTATATTCTAACCTGAAGCGTCCCCATCACCATGGGAACGCCTCTGTGTTAGAATATACTGTCGGTTCTGAGTTTTCACTTCGGATCCGTCTGTATTAAAGTAACCTACGGCCACGGATCACGGACACGGATGCCAATCTTGTGTGCATCCGTGTTCTTTCACGGACCCATTGACTTGAATTGGTCCGTGAACCGTTGTCCGTCCAAAAAATAGGACAGGTCCTATTTTTTTGACGGACAGGATACACGGATCACAGTCTCGGCTGCAAAACGGTGCATTTTCCGATTTTTCCACGGACCCATTGAAAGTCAATGGGTCCGCGAAAAAAAACGGAAAACGGCACAACGGCCACGGATGCACACAACGGTCGTGTGCATGAGGCCATAATGTGTAGATAAGGCCTCTTTCACACGGCCGTTTTTTTTTCCCGTTTACTGGCCGTTTTTTGCGGTCCGTATACGGTCCGTATACGGAGCCATTGATTTCAATGGGTCCGCAAAAAAAACGGAATGTACTCCGTATGCATTCCGTTTCCGTTTTTCCGTTTTTCCGTTCCGTTTTAACATAGAACATGTCCTATATTTGGCCGCAAATCACGTTCCGTGGCTCCATTAAAGTCTATGGGTCCGCAAAAAAACGGAATGCATACGGAAGTGCATCCGTATGTCTTCCGTATCCGTTCCGTTTTTTGCGGATCCATCTATTGAAAATGTTATGCCCAGCCCAATTTTTTCTATGAAATAACTGTATACTGTATTTGCCATACGGAAAAACGGAACGGAAAAACGGAACGGAAACGGAAACACAACGGAAACAAAAAACGGAACAACGGATCCGTTTAAAACGGATCGCAAAACACTGAAAAAGCCATACGGTCGTGTGCAATAGGCCTAACACTGGGGTCTAGTATAATATACTGAGCCAACCCAAAAACAAAACCAATAACCCCAAAGAAAAGTGGGAGACACACATATAAAATATATGTAATTTATTAAGACATGATAAAATAACAAATACTATATGAGACATAAGGCACAAGCGTACAGGAGGGGGGGAGACCTCATATAAGGAGGTCAGATACAACCTCTCTCCCAAACACCCAGCTGGCAGGGAAAAAGAGGTCACAGCCCTAGGTATACATCAGCATGAAAATTGTGAGAACTGTAGGGTCACTCAAAATAACATGTACTGGTATGAATGTTGCATCCACAGAAAGAAAAATGAAAAAAATGTACAAATAGCACAAGGCAAACGAGCCCACCCAAAGACCTGGGATGGCCGCATAAAGTATGCACATAGCCATTGAACTGTAAAATACAGACAGAGGCAAGTGTGCCAAGTGCAAGTGGTAATAGAAATATAAAAGGAAAAATAACAACTAACTGAGCAAAAGAACAAAACATGTATTACCCATGATATGCTGGACCCAGAGCGTGTGACTAAAAGCTGCACCTCGATGTACGTTTCACCTGGAGAGGCTTCGTCAGGGGGCTAGTTTGCCTTGTGCTATTTGTACATTTTTTTCATTTTTCTTTCTGTGCATGCAACATACATACCAGTACATGTTATTTTGAGTGAACCTACAGTTCTCACAATTTTCATGCTGATGTATATCTAGGGCTGTGACCTCTTTTTCCCTGCCAGCTGGGTGTTTGGGAGAGAGGTTGTATCTGACCTCCTTATATGAGGTCTCCCCCCCTCCTGTACACTTATGCCTCATGTCTCATATAGTATTTGTTATTTTATCATGTCTTAATAAATTACATATATTTTATATGTGTGTCTCCCACTTTTCTTTGGGGTTATTGGTTTTGTTTTTGGGTTGGCCGTTTGTTCTCTGGCCTGCATAAATATCTCTCACTAATATCATCATTTGAGTTACCAGATGCTCACGCTATCGTGAGTCTCTCCATTATCCAGGATGCAATGCTTCTGAGGCGTCCTGGTTGCTAGGCATTTCGTCCGCCTCCAGATTGTTCACTGGCCTGCCCTGTTTGTGGGTCGTTCGCTTTTGGAACGGGGCGCGGTTCGGGTATGTAGAGCGTGGCGCTGACGTGCGTTGTGTCTGCCACCTGCGTTCCACCTGTCACGTGACCCGCATTACCCTGCCTCACGTGATGGTGATAGGGCGGTTCTGGATGAGCTGTGCGAATTTGGATGCCTTTAAAAGCGCTGGCAGATAAATGCCTCTTGCTGACAGCCCTATTATCTCGACTCTGCATTTTTGGCCCGCAACTCATAGTTGCCTAATCTGACACTGCCCACTGGTGTGCTGGCACCGATGCCTAAGTTGTCACTACCCAATGGTGTGTAGGCATATTGGTGACTTGTGGTTTTTGGGTGGCCTGGGTCCCACTGGCCTGGCTTTTCCCTAGGGACTTATAATTACCCAGATCTTTGGTGTAAGTTCCTACCACTGCCATTTTATTATCTATGTTTATTCCCCCTTTTTTCTAAGCAAGCTCTTTTTAGTGTTTGCCATTATTATTGTACATCTCCCCTGATGAGTTCATGTGGAACGAAACTTGACACGTTGGGAGTTTACCTCCAATAGGGTGTACTAGAGATACCACCCGGGCACAGGGAAAGGTATCCGGACGGGATCGCTCCTTGCGGGGCAAGTACTTCGCATAGATAGGCATGGTATATTAGTCCCTTTCCCCTGGACAGGGTGCATTAGGGACGTTTACTCCCGTGTCCTATCTATGCTGAAGTTCATCATGGCAATTTTCCTGATTGGTACCACCACTTCTGGGATTCTTTTCATCTCCAGTATATAAAGGATATTCGTCTCCTTGAAGCTCACCGTATTTGAAAACACATTACTGCCAATCTGTACAGCTACTGATGGGTGAGAGCGTTCCTTTTTATACATGTATACAAGCACCAATCAGTGTATGTTTGTCTAGGCCCACTTTTGGCTGTTCATCTGTTGTTTTGGCCACACCTAATGTTTTTGCTATCTCTCTGATGGGTTTGTTTTGTTTTTTCAGCCTAATGATGGCTTGCTTCACTGATAGTGACAGTTCTTTGGATCTCATTTTGAGAGTTGACAGCAACAGATTCCAAATGCAAATAACACACTTGAAATGAACTCTGGACCTTTTATCTGCTCATTGTAATTGGGATAATGAGGGAATAACACACCTGGCCATGGAACAGTTGAGAAGCCAATTGTCCCATTACTTTTGGTCCCTTAACAAGTGGGAGGCACATATGCAAACTGTTGTAATTCCTACACCGTTCACCTGATTTGGATGTAAATACCCTCAAATTAAAGCTGACAGTCTGCAGTTAAAGCACATCTAGTTTGTTTCATTTCAAATCCATTGTGGTGGTGTATAGAGCCAAAAATGTTAGAATTGTGTCGGTGTCCCAATATTTATGGACCTGACTGTATGTAGAGTATTTTGCCCAGAATTTAGTGTCATTTGTTCCATGCACATCAGTTTGTTAAAGGATTGTGAAAAGTGGCACTGGTTTATTGCTTGGCTCAGGATTAGGACTGCACTTTTTTGTGCAGTTTATTGAGCCAGCGCTAGGAGTAGATCTGACAAGGACAAATCCTTTATAGACTTGAGCTATGTTCACATTAACACTCATTTAGATTAGTACTAGGATGTTACTTTCACCAGGATCAGGACATAGCCTAAAGTCAGCAGTTGGGGCAGTGCCATTCTTTCCATCAAAACAATGGAAATCTTGATGCTTCCTATTGTATGTCAGTGGAGACCATCAGACACTGGTGGGATTATTGTACCATATATGCTATATGTATAGTCTTCCTGTTTTTTTTTATAAAGTCCTCTTACCCAAAATATTCACCAAAAAAAAAAAATTACTGTACTTAATTCATTTTTAAACACCATTTAAAAATACATTGGGGACTGCCACAAATGTAATGATTAGAATACATCTAGAGCTCATGCAGACGACAGTTTCCATTTTTGCGGTCCACAAAACATGGATACCGGCCTTGTGCATTCCACATTTTGCGGAACCGAACATCCTGCCATTTATAGAAGAGTCCTATAGGACATGTTCTTTTTTTTTTGCGGGTGCTGCAGAACAGACATACGGATGCGGACAACACACACCATGCTGTTTGCATCTTTTGAGTAATGGGTCCGCATCCGACCCGCAAAAAATGTGGAATGGATGCGGACAAAAAACACGGTCACGTGCATGAGCCCTTATCTTGTTATTTATACCAAATAATCAATAAGTGTATTATGTACTCCAAAATAGTCTTCATATGGCTACATGGAAAAAAAATATATGGCTCACGGAATGCGGTTACACAAAAGTCACTTTTCCATAAAAAAAAATTTTATTGAGCAAAAGTACTAATACGTAAAAAAGCTACTTACCTGATATCCCAATATTTTAATGACCTGTGAAATAATAATTTAAAATAACACTGAGAAAAGACAATACTGGAATTGCAGTTTTTATGTTGTTTTTTTTTTTAAGGTACATTCACACTTGCGGCAGAGGATTCTGGCAGGCAGTTCCGTTGCCGGAATTGCCTTCCCGCTCCGTCTAAATGCATGCAAACTGATGGCATTTGTCAGACGGATCAGGATCCTGATCCGTGTGATAAATGCATTGAAATGCCGGATCCTTCTCTCCGGTGTCATCCGGAAAAACGGATCCGTCATTTATTTTTTTCACATTTATTGCGGCCTGAGCATGCACATACCGCAATGCCGGATCCGTTTTGCCGGAACACTCGGGGAATGTCAATGCATGTCAATGGGAAAAAATGCAAGTGTTCCGGAATTTTGGACGGAGATAAAACCGCAGCATGCTGCGGTATTATCTCTGTCCTGAAAAGTCAAAAAGACTGAACTGAAGACATCCTGATGCATCCTGAACGGTTTGCTCTCCATTCAGAATGCATGGGGATAAAACTGATCAGTTATTTTCCGGTATTGAGCTCCTAGGACGGAACTCAATGCCAGAAAAGAATAACGCTAGTGTGAAAGTGCCCTTAACTAGGTTCTTCAAAATGGTGCCATTGAAGAATACAACTCATCCCACCAAAACAAACCCTCATAGCCAGAAAATATAAAAAAATGTATGTCTCTTGAAGTGCAAAAATAAAGAAAAATAAAAACTACGGTAAATAAAAAAAAATACAATAAGTGTCCATTCACACGTCCGTGTGTGTGGATACGCAAAACAAGGACATTGGCGATGTGTGTTCCGCATTTTGCGGACCGCACATCGCCGGCACTTAATAGAAAATGCCTATTCTTGTCCGCAATTGCGGACATGTTCTAGAATAGGACATGTTCTATATTTTTCGGGATCAGAATTGCGGACCCGGAAGTGCGGATCCGCAATTCCGTATCCGGGCAGCACATCGTGCTGCCCCATAGAAATTAATGGGTCCGCAATTCCGGAACGAAATTGCGGACGTGTGAATGGACCCTAAGATAAAAAAAAAAGAAAGAAAACTGAACCTTAGTTGTTGTCCTGTTCTGAACTATTGATGGTCTTCCCTTAGAATTGGTCATCAATAACAGATTGGAGATTGGAACGGCTGATTGACAGGGATGTTGGGATTCAGACCCCCACTGATGCTGATATCCTAAGGCCCCTTTCACACGGGCGTCACAGATTTTGTCCGGATGCGTTGCGGGTGCATTGCGGGAAACCCGTGCGAGTGCACGCGCAATTTCAGTCAGTTTTTTCTGAGCGAGTGCAAAGCGTTTTAATGCGTTTTGCACACGCGTGATAAAAAACTGAATGTGGTACCCAGACTTCTTCAATGAAGTTCGGGTTTGGGTTTGGTGTTCTGTAGATTTTATTATTTTCTATTATAACCATGTTATAATGGAAAATAATAAAGTGAATGGACCTCCACATCATCTCAGCAGCCATCCGTGAAAATCGCATTGCATCCGCACTTGCTTGCGGATGCTATGCGATTTTCACGCAGCTCCTTTCACTTCTATGGGGCCTACGTTGTGTGAAAAACGCAGAATATAAAACATGCTGCAATTTTCACGCAACGCTCAAGTGATGCGTGAAAAACATTGCTCATGTATACACAGCCCTATTGAAGTGAATGGGTCAGGATTCAGTGCGGGTGCAATGCGTTCACCTCACACATTGCACCCGCACGGAAAACTCGCCCGTGTGAAAGGGGCCTAAGGATAGATCATCAATAATTCAGTCCTGGAGAACCCCTTTAAGGTTCAAAACATGTGTGGTATTAAGGGGTTAAAGTTTGTGAATTAGCAGAAACAATTGTATAAGAGCTCATGCAAATGACCATATTTTGCATCCGTGTCCAATTCACATATTTCGCGGATTGTACACCAACGTATTCAGGCACACAGGCGTCTGCAAATTATAGAACTTGCCCTATTCTTGTGTTTAGTGCGGGCAAGAATAATCATTTCTAATTATGGGAGTGAGAAAAATGTGGATTCTACACGAAAGGTATCTGTATTTTGCCAATCTGTGGTTTGCAGACCGAAATACGGGCATGGTTGTGTGCATGAGGCCAAAGTCTCAGTTCTCAGACTCTTCTAATGCCCCTCCTAGGATAATTGTGCCCCTATTGCAATATTTCCTAATCTCAGGACTGAGGATCCTTGCACCATACTATTGCAGCCAGCTGCCTGAACATTTCATTTCCACACTTCTACTGTTTTAATTTGCAAAAATGATTAGATAAATGTTGCTTAATACATGAATATAATTAGTTAAACAAATCCACAGATCTTCTCTGCTGACAAAATGAATTTACTGAGTGTGCATACATCTCTATGGACCTAAAATGGTTGCTATAAGCTAACTCTTAAAATATAGAAAACCGTTACAGCCAGCAAAATACTTGAATCTCATAAATTCCTGCATTCTCATAATGATTTATTTATAAGGCTAAAACATATTCTCATACAGTGTTGTGTATTTAGATATAGAGAAATCACATGCAGAATTTCTGCCCATGCTAATGGTGTAGAAATACCGTAGTTTTAAAATGGGCTTCATACAGGCAATGCCATACATTTCTCTAAAAACATCTGCCACACAATAAATGCTGTACTAATGAAATATTAACCACCAAGTTTTCTGTGCTGTCTCTGCTGCTGCTGTCTATGGCAAAGCAGCAGCGAACAGGAAGAGAGACGGGAGATGGCACGTGCACACTGCGTGCCCCATCTCCTTGTACAGCTGATCGGCAGGGGTGCCGGGTGTTGGCCCCCCTGCCGATCTGATATTGATGACCTATTCTGAGGATAGGTCATCAATATTAAAAGCCCCGACAACCCCTTTAAGCCCAGATTGGTGGAGTGCTGCAATGATGGTTGACCTCCTGGAACATTCTCCCATCTGCACATAGGATTTTTGGAGCTTACTTTGAGGGGGAAGTCAGCTGGTTGTTCCAAACTTCTTCTATTTAACCTGTTCGCTACCAGCTCCGTACATGTATGGCACTGGAGCGATGTGCAAATATGTGTCATGCCCCACTCTGACGATGTGCGGAGGTCAGCCAGGATTGCAGCACCAGTCTAGTATTTGTTTTGATGCTGTGCTGGATCCGCCTCGCATCAGGTGCACTGGGTGGAGTCATTAGTTTAAATAGTCTCCAGCTAAAGTGCTCTGAGCGGATTATACTCATCATTGTGGTCTTGGAAGCTAGGAAGGAAGGTTGGCTGTTTGTTCCTGCTCTCAGCAGATAAGTGTCTTTTCTTGTTTGGTTGTTTATGTCATCTTACCCGTCCAGGTTCTGTGCGAGCTGGCAGCTCCTTTCTCCCCACTTCACCATCTCAGGGAGTTCAGGGTTCTGTTAGTATAGGCTGGTGGACACAGCAAATCTACCATCAAGATTTGTCTGTGGGCTGAGCATTGTAGGGAAAGAGGTCAGGGATAAATTAGGAGGTGACCCTTTCCCTGTCTCTCGTCCAGAGCCTGGTTGGTGTGTTATCTGTTAACTGTGCACGTCCGCCGTGATATTATAATCCGCCATACTGTGACTGCCATTGCTCAGCGTTTATGTGATGGCGTCAATTGATGCACTGGTTGACCGCATGCAGGGTTTGTCCCTGGAGGTTGCGGATCTACGTAGTACGGTCACACAGTGTCAGAGGGTGTTGGCTTCAGGTACAAGTCAAATTGTCGGGGAGCCTAAAGTCGCTCTTCCGGAGAAATTTGCAGGGGGTACTGATGATTTTTTCCGTTTCAAGGAATCATGTAAGTTGTACTTTCGTTTGTGCCCATTTTCATCAGGTAATGAGGATCAGAGGGTGGGTATCGTCATGTCTTTGCTGAAAGGGGACGCGCAATCATGGCCTTTTTTCCTGCCGCCCGGTTCTCTGGCTCTCCGGTCGGTGGAGGAATTTTTTAAAGCCCTGGGATTGATTTACGATGACCCAGATCGAGTTTCAATGGCAGAGTCAAAATTACGTAACTTACTACAGGGTAAACATACTGCTGAGGTTTACTGCACAGAGTTTAGGAGGTGGGCTACTGAGTCGGGGTGGAACGACCCCGCGTTACGTAGCCAGTTTTGTCAGGGGTTATCTGAAAGGTTGAAGGATGCTCTGGCTTTTCATGAATACCCTGATACTTTGGAAAATGCAATGTCTTTGGCGATACGTTTGGATAGACGTATCAGAGAGAGGGGTAAGGGTCCCTCTGTGCAGGGGATTCCTCCCGCGTGTAGTTTTGTTCCACCAGCTGCCCAGGGAGATATTGCTTGTTATTCTGGCCTAGGAGAGGAACCCATGCAGTTAGGTCAGATATCTTTCCATTTGGATAGTAGAGACTTTCGTAAAGCGCACAATTTATGTTTCTTTTGTGGAAAGAGGGGTCATTTTGTTTTTTCTTGTCCGTATGTTGAACCACAGGGGAGAGTGATAAAGAAAAAAGAAAAAGAAAAAAAAAACTCCCTCACACTTAGTAGTATAATTGGTGTGGTAGAGCAGACTGGTATGCAAGTTCCCTGCAGTTCCCGTTTTCTCCTTTCAGCTATGGTGGCGCTAGAGTCTCGAAATGTGTTTGTTGATGTTTTTCTTGATTGTGGTGCTGGGGTAAATTTAATTGACTTTCTGTTTCTTGAGGGTTTGGGACTAAGTATTTGCACGTTAGAGAACGAGATTCGTGTTTTTGCCATTGATTCTTCCCCTCTTTCTCAAGGGAGCCTTACTCACGTTGTTCATCATATTCATTTAAGGGTAGGTGATTCACATGCTGAGATTATTTCCTGTTTCGTCATGAAGGATTTGCCAGCTCCAATAGTTTTGGGGTTGCCATGGTTGTCTAAACAATAACCCAACTATAGACTGGCAGGCGAGACAAATCATTGTTTGAGCAAGTTTTGTTCGGATAATTGTCTTGTCACATCTATTTCTGAAGTGTCCGTTACGGCCTTGCCTCAGTATCTCTCAGATTTTTCGGACGTGTTTGCGGAGGGTGGGGCTCAGGAATTGCCCCTTCATCGTGACTATGATTGTCCTGTGAATCTCATTCCGGGGGCTAAGTTGCCTAAGTCTCGGCTCTAAAACCTCTCTCAACCCGAGAGAGAGGTCATGCGAAAGTATGTCGCCGAGAGTTTGGCAAAGGGTCATATTAGACCATCTAAGTCTCCAGTGGCTGTAGGTTTGTTCTTCGTGAAGAAGAAAGATGGATCACTGAGACCGTGTTTGGATTTCCGGGAGCTGAATCGTATTACAGTCCGGGATCCATATCCCCTGCCTTTGATCTCTGATCTTTTTGATCAGATTGTTGGAGCCAAGGTGTTCTCCAAGTTGGATTTGAGAGGAGCATACAATCTGATCAGGATCAAGGAGGGGGATGAGTGGAAAACTGCCTTCAATACGCACGAGGGTCATTTTGAGAACCTGGTAATGCCTTTTGGGTTGACAAATGCGCCAGCGGTATTTCAGCGATTCGTCAATGATATTTTTCATCATTTGGTGGGGAGGTTCGTAGTAGTCTACCTTGATGACATTTTAATTTATTCTCCTGATCTGAAGACCCATCAGGATCATGTGAGACAGGTTTTGACGATCCTGCGGGAGAATAAGTTATACGCCAAATTGGAGAAATGTTTATTTGCGGTGCAAGAGCTTCCATTTTTGGGATACATGCTTTCTGATTCTGGTTTTCGTATGGACCCCGAAAAGGTCCGGGCGGTTCTGGAGTGGGACCGACCGGAGAATCAGAAAGCTTTGATGCGATTTTTGGGGTTTACGAATTATTATAGAAAATTTATTTTGAATTATTCCACGCTAGTCAAACCTCTTACTGATATGACCAAGAAGGGCGCTGATGTCTCTGTCTGGTCGGATGAGGCATTGCAGGCCTTTTCGGCTATTAAGGAGCGTTTTGCGTCTGCTCCCATTCTGGTGCAGCCGGATGTATCTCAGCCATTCGTGGTCGAGGTCGATGCATCAGAGGTGGGGGTTGGGGCGGTGCTTTCGCAGGGTCCTTCTCCTGGCAAGTGGGTCCCGTGTGCCTTCTTCTCCAGGAAGCTCTCGGTCTCTGAGAGGAATTATGATGTTGGAGATAGGGAGTTGTTGGCGATCAAGTTGGCCTTTGAAGAATGGCGTCACTGGTTAGAGGGGGCTTCTCACCCCGTTACTGTGTATACAGACCATAAGAATTTGGCTTACCTGCAATCTGCCAAGCGTCTGAACCCTAGACAGGCCAGATGGTCATTGTTTTTTACCAGGTTCAATTTCGTGGTTATCTTTCGCCCAGGGGTCAAGAACGTCAAGGCAGATGCCTTGTCTCGCAGCTTCCCTGGGGGAGGTGATTCAGAAGATCCAGCGCCGATTTTGGCGAATGGAGTGGTGGTCTCCGCTCTGTACCCTGAATTGGAGATGGAGGTGTTGGGAGCTCAGGAGGGGGCTCCTGGTTCGTGTCTCCCAGGGAGGTTGTTTGTTTCTGAGGGCCTACGATACAAGGTGTTCAAGGAACATCACGATACTGTTCTCGCTGGACATCCTGGTGGTAAGTCCACCTGTGATCTGGTGTCCCGGAGGTTCTGGTGGCCAGGTTTGCGTAAGTGTATTGAGAATTACGTGGCAGCTTGTGAAACCTGCGCTCGGTCTCATACTCGACCGCCTGGTTCACTTATTCCATTGTCTATTCCATCTCGTCCTTGGACACATTTGTCCATGGACTTTATTACGGACCTACCAAGTTCCTCCGGGAGAACAGTGATTTTGGTGGTAGTCGATCGTTTCAGTAAAATGGCTCACTTTATACCACTAACAAGTCTGCCTAACGCTAAGACTCTTGCGCAGATTTTTGTGGATAATATTGTTAAATTGCACGGTATTCCTTCGGATATTGTCTCTGATAGGGGCACGCAGTTTGTCTCCAGGTTTTGGAGGGCGTACTGCTCTCGACTTGGCATTCAACTTTCTTTCTCGTCGGCTTTTCATCCACAGTCGAACGGTCAGACGGAGCGTACCAATCAAAACCTGGAGACCTACTTGAGGTGCTTTGTGGCTGAGAATCAGGAGGACTGGTCCTCATTCTTGCCCTTAGCAGAATATGCAGGAGTCCACGGGTAAGTCGCCATTTTTTGGCGCATACGGTTTCCATCCTCAGTTTGGTACCTTTTCTGGGTCTGGTTCCTCCGGGATGCCAGAGGAGGAGAGATTCTCTTCTGCCTTATCCTCTATCTGGCAGGGGATTCAAGGGAATTTGGAGAGGATGGGTGAGAGGTATAAACGAATGGCTGACAGGAGACGTGTGACTGGTCCGGACCTGTGTGTGGGTGATTTGGTGTGGTTGTCCACTAGGAATATCAAGTTGAGAATGCCATCTTGGAAACTGGGTCCAAGATTTGTTGGTCCATATAAGATTTCTGCTGTGATCAATCCTGTGGCATTTCGACTTGATCTGCCGCAGACTTGGAGGATCCACGATGTCTTCCACAAGTCTTTACTAAAAAAATATGTTAAACCGGTGGTACCATCGCCATTGCCTCCTCCTCCTGTTCTGGTCGAGAGAAACTTGGAGTTCGAGATCTCCAGGATTCTCGACTCAAGAGTTCTGCGGGGTTCCCTCCAGTACCTGGTTCATTGGAGGGGGTACGGTCCTGAGGAGAGGATGTGGGTTCCGGCATCAGATGTCAACGCCAGCCGTCTGGTGAGGGCCTTTCATAGGTCCCATCCGGATAAGGTTGGTCCAGGGTGTCCGGAGGTCACCCGTAGAAGGGGGGGTACTGTCATGCCCCACTCTGACGATGTGCGGAGGTCAGCCAGGATTGCAGCACCAGTCTAGTATTTGTTTTGATGCTGTGCTGGATCCGCCTCGCATCAGGTGCATTGGGTGGAGTCATTAGTTTAAATAGTCTCCAGCTAAAGTGCTCTGAGCGGATTATACTCATCATTGTGGTCTTGGAAGCTAGGAAGGAAGGTTGGCTGTTTGTTCCTGCTCTCAGCAGATAAGTGTCTTTTCTTGTTTGGTTGTTTATGTCATCTTACCCGTCCAGGTTCTGTGCGAGCTGGCAGCTCCTTTCTCCCCACTTCACCATCTCAGGGAGTTCAGGGTTGTCACGGAACCATGAACCAGACGTACAACAAGAGATAAGTGAAAATAAGAAGGCTTTATTGAAAATAAAGCTGTAAAGCAAAAGTCCAAACGGATGGTGAAACCGAGCAGAGTCTTTGCGAAGCCAGAGGTCAGGAACCAGAAGGGTAGTCAGACGAAGCCAGGATCAGGAACCAGCAGGGTAGTCAGACGAAGCCAGGATCAGGAACCAGCAGGGTAGTCAGACGAAGCCAGGATCAGGAACCAGCAGGGTAGTCAGACGAAGCCAGGATCAGGAACCAGAAGCAGCAGCAGTCTTAGAAGCATGTGAACACAAGAGGACCAAGCAAGGAACTGAAGCCACAGACCTCCTATATATATGAGCTAGGCATCCAGCTCCTCCCAGGGGAAGGAGGAGCCGCAGGGTGGAAGGCTACAAGAAACCCAGGACCCAAGATGGCCGCCAGCACATGTCAAACGAAGGAGAGCAGCAAGCAGGTAAGACCATGACAGTACCTCCCCCTCAAGGGCCCCTCCTCCGCGGAGCACAAAACGGTTTCTGAGGGAAGCGTGCGTGGAAGGCTCGGAGCAAGGCAGGAGCATGGACATCTGCGGAGGGAACCCAGGAACGCTCCTCTGGACCATAACCACGCCAATGGACCAAAAACTGCAACCGACCGCGGACCAGGCGTGAGTCCAGGATATTGCTCACCTCATATTCCTCACGATTGCCCACTTGGACCAGACGAGGCCGAGGAACCGAGGAAGTGAAACGATTACACACCAGTGGTTTCAACAGGGAGACATGAAACACGTTGGAGATCCGCATGCCAGGAGGAAGCGCAAGGGCATAGGCTACCGGGTTTACCCTGCGAAGCACTCGGAAGGGACCAACAAAGCGAGGCGCCAGCTTGGGAGTGGGCACTCGAAGGTTGAGGTTGCGGGTGGACAACCATACACGGTCTCCGACCTGGTAGGAAGGAGCAGGCGCTCGTCTGCGATCAGCCTGGAATCTCTGGCGCTGCGCAGAGACCTCAAGGGACTTCTGGATCTGTACCCAAGAAGCACGTAGGACGGAAAGGTGATCCTCCACAGCCGGAATATCCTGGGGAGAGAATACCTCCGGTAACACGGCAGGTTGGAACCCATAATTGGCCATGAAGGGAGACGTCCCAGAGGAAGAGTTCACCGCCGTGTTCCTGGCAAACTCAGCCCAAGGCAGGAGGTCAACCCAATTGTCTTGGTGATCGGAGACATAGCAACGAAGGAATTGCTCCAAGGCCTGATTGGATCGTTCTGCGGCCCCATTGGACTGAGGGTGGTAGGCCGAGGAGAAGGAGAGATGAATCCCCAATTGGGAGCAAAAGGCGCGCCAGAACCTGGACACAAACTGACTCCCCCGATCCGACACAATCTCCTTAGGCAAACCGTGCAACCGGAAGACCTCCCTGGCAAAAATCGTGGCCAACTCTTGTGCAGAGGGTAACTTCTTGAGAGGAACACAGTGGCACATTTTGGAAAACCGATCCACAATCATGAGAATGACCGTATGGCCTCGGGATGCAGGGAGGTCCACAATGAAATCCATCCCCAGGTGTGACCATGGGCGCTCCCCGGTGGCTATGGGTTGCAGAAGGCCCAACGGAAGGTGCCGAGGGGACTTACTCTGGGCACAAACGGAGCATGCCGCTACATATGCGGCGATGTCGGAACGTAGGGAAGGCCACCAGAACAGACGTGAAACAGCCCAGGACAGCTGATTCTTTCCAGGATGCCCCGCGGTCTTGGAGTTATGGTAGGTTCGCAACAACCGAGTGCGCAACTCCTCAGGCACAAAACATCTGCCGTTGGGTCTCCCAGAGGGAGCACCAGATTGAGCCGCCAAAATCTGCTCACCCAGGGGAGAGGTCAGGCTGGTGCGAATGGCGGCCAGGATCTGATTCGGAGGTATGACCGAAGTCGGAATCGACTCCTCCCTGGACAGCTCGGAGTACTGCCGTGATAAGGCATCCGCCCTGATGTTCTTGGAACCGGGTAGGTAGGAGACCACGTAATTAAAACGTGACAAGAACAGAGCCCATCTGGCCTGACGTGGTGTCAATCTCTTGGCCTCAGAAAGGTAGGTCAGATTCTTGTGGTCCGTCAGGATGAGAACCGGAACCACCGAACCCTCGAGCAAGTGCCTCCATTCTTTAAGGGCCTGCACGATGGCCAATAACTCCCTGTCACCAATCTGATAGTTGCACTCCGCGGAAGACAGTTTCCGGGAGTAAAACCCACAAGGAAGCAGAGGACCCTCTGGTGTTCTACGCTGAGACAGAAGGGCGCCTACTCCCGTCTCAGACGCGTCCACCTCGAGGACAAAGGGCAACCCAGGGTTGGGATGCGACAGAATCGGAGCCGACACAAAGGCGGACTTTAGGGCCTCAAAAGCTCGGATGGCCTCGAGCGGCCAGACCTGGGAATTACTGCCCTTCCTGGTCAGATCCGTGAGAGGCTTGGCCAGCATGGAAAAGTCCCTGATGAACTTCCGATAATAATTGGCGAAGCCCAAAAAGCGCTGCAGGGAACGAAGACCACTGGGCTGGGGCCACTGTAAGACAGCCGAAACCTTCTCAGGATCCATGGAGAACCCCTCAGCGGAAATGATGTAACCTAAGAAGGTTACCTGGGATCGGTGAAATTCGCATTTCTCAAGCTTACCGAACAGCTTGTTCTCTCGTAACCGTTGCAACACTCGTCTGACATCCAGAATGTGGGCCTCCATGGATTCAGAATATACCAAGATGTCATCCAAATAGACTACCACACACTGCTGCAACAGGTCACGGAAAACATCGTTGATGAATTCCTGAAAGACTGCGGGCGCATTGCACAACCCAAAGGGCATAACCAAGGATTCGTAATGACCGGTCCTGGTGTTAAACGCGGTCTTCCACTCATCGCCCGCCTTGATCCTTACCAGGTTATATGCCGCCCTCAGGTCGAGTTTGGTAAAGACCGTGGCCCCTTTAAGGCGATCGAACAGCTCGGAAATCAAGGGTATCGGGTAAGCGTTCTTGATCGTGATGCGATTGAGACCCCTGTAATCGATGCAAGGCCTCAACTCACCGCCCTTCTTTTTCACAAAGAAAAATCCAGCCCCTGCCGGGGACGAAGATTTGCGAATGTGTCCGCGTGAAAGCGCCTCCCTCACGTACTCCTCCATGGCCTCATTCTCCGCTACCGACAGTGGATAGACTTTGCCACGAGGAGGAACGGCACCAGATTGTAACTCTATGGCACAATCGTATGGGCGGTGCGGAGGTAGGGCAACCGCGCGCACCTTATCGAATACATCCCGGTACTCCTCGTATTCAGGAGGCAACAGAGAGTCCGAGGAAGTACACAGCAACTTGACAGACCCATGGATGCAACTAGCCCCACACTGCGGTGACCACGAGAGGATCTCGACCGATCTCCAATCGAAAGTCGGATTATGCTTCTGGAGCCAGGGGTACCCCAAGACCACCGAGTAGTGTGGAGACGAAATAACCTGGAGGCAGACCGACTCTCTGTGAACGGCACCAATGGCTATCCCCACTGGAAGGGTCTCATGAGTCACGTGTGGCGGCAGAAGGGGTCTGCCGTCTATCGCCTCAAGAGCCAGTGGGGAACCTCGAGCCTGCAGAGGAATGGAATTGGCGGCAGCGAACACACTATCAATGAACAAACCACCAGCACCAGAGTCCACCAACGCCTGGGTCGTCACCGAGCCCCCGACCCAGGAGAGGACAACAGTGATCAGTGGTTTGTCAACACGGGAAACCGGGGACGAGGAGACTCCACCCAAGATCTGCCCCCGACAGGATCTCAGGGTACGAGCGTTTCCCGGACGGTTCGGACATGCCAACCGAAAATGCCCACCGAGACCACAGTACATGCATCGGCCCTCGCGTCTCCGGAGTGCCCTCTCCCCCTCGGACAGGCGAGCAAACCCCAGCTGCATGGGTTCACCCCCAGACAAGTCATCCCCAGGAGGCGTGGGAGGAGAGGGAGGCACGGGTGGGACAGCAAACGTAGGCACCAATCTGTTAGAAGACCTCCGCAGGTTCTCCTTAAAGGAAGGTCTCTCCCTGAGTCTGGTGTCAATCAAAATCAGGAAAGAAATAAGAGACTCGAGCTCAACTGGTAGGTCCTTAGCTGCAACCTCATCCTTCAAGGCATCCGAGAGACCATGAGAGAAAGCAGCGACCAGAGCCTCATTATTCCAGCCCACCTCTGCTGCCAGGGTACGAAACTCAATGGCGTATTCAGCTACGGATCGTGAACCCTGTCTGATGGACATAAGGAGCTTCGCAGCAGAGGCAGCACGAGCCGGCACATCGAATACCTTCCGAAGAGAAGCAACAAAACCGGAAAACTCGGCAACCACCGGATTGTTGTTCTCCCATAAAGGGCTGGCCCAGGCCAAGGCCTTGTCCGAGAGCAGCGAGATCAAGAAGCCCACCTTTGATCTCTCAGTAGGAAAGGCATGTGGCAGCAACTCGAAATAAATGCCCACCTGGTTAAGGAAACCTCGGCACTGAGTTGGCTCTCCCCCAAAGCGCTGTGGAAGAGGGGCAGAACCGGTCATACCCCGAAACACCGCAGGCGCAACAACAGGTGTCGGGGTAGACTCTGGCGCAACAAACGGAGCGGCAGTAGGAGCGAGCCCAGGAGCGACAACCGACCCATCGGCAACGGGAGCGAAATGAGCCGTGCGTTCAAGCAGGGTTTGCAACGCCACAGCGAACCGACCCAACAGGTGATCCTGCTGATCAAGTCTGGCAACCAGCGTGGGTAGCGAGGATGGCCCTGTACCGTCAGAATTCATGGCTTGGTCCTAATGTCACGGAACCATGAACCAGACGTACAACAAGAGATAAGTGAAAATAAGAAGGCTTTATTGAAAATAAAGCTGTAAAGCAAAAGTCCAAACGGATGGTGAAACCGAGCAGAGTCTTTGCGAAGCCAGAGGTCAGGAACCAGAAGGGTAGTCAGACGAAGCCAGGATCAGGAACCAGCAGGGTAGTCAGACGAAGCCAGGATCAGGAACCAGCAGGGTAGTCAGACGAAGCCAGGATCAGGAACCAGCAGGGTAGTCAGACGAAGCCAGGATCAGGAACCAGAAGCAGCAGCAGTCTTAGAAGCATGTGAACACAAGAGGACCAAGCAAGGAACTGAAGCCACAGACCTCCTATATATATGAGCTAGGCATCCAGCTCCTCCCAGGGGAAGGAGGAGCCGCAGGGTGGAAGGCTACAAGAAACCCAGGACCCAAGATGGCCGCCAGCACATGTCAAACGAAGGAGAGCAGCAAGCAGGTAAGACCATGACAAGGGTTCTGTTAGTATAGGCTGGTGGACACAGCAAATCTACCATCAAGATTTGTCTGTGGGCTGAGCATTGTAGGGAAAGAGGTCAGGGATAAATTAGGAGGTGACCCTTTCCCTGTCTCTCGTCCAGAGCCTGGTTGGTGTGTTATCTGTTAACTGTGCACGTCCGCCGTGATATTATAATCCGCCATACTGTGACTGCCATTGCTCAGCGTTTATGTGATGGCGTCAATTGATGCACTGGTTGACCGCATGCAGGGTTTGTCCCTGGAGGTTGCGGATCTACGTAGTACGGTCACACAGTGTCAGAGGGTGTTGGCTTCAGGTACAAGTCAAATTGTCGGGGAGCCTAAAGTCGCTCTTCCGGAGAAATTTGCAGGGGGTACTGATGATTTTTTCCGTTTCAAGGAATCATGTAAGTTGTACTTTCGTTTGTGCCCATTTTCATCAGGTAATGAGGATCAGAGGGTGGGTATCGTCATGTCTTTGCTGAAAGGGGACGCGCAATCATGGCCTTTTTTCCTGCCGCCCGGTTCTCTGGCTCTCCGGTCGGTGGAGGAATTTTTTAAAGCCCTGGGATTGATTTACGATGACCCAGATCGAGTTTCAATGGCAGAGTCAAAATTACGTAACTTACTACAGGGTAAACATACTGCTGAGGTTTACTGCACAGAGTTTAGGAGGTGGGCTACTGAGTCGGGGTGGAACGACCCCGCGTTACGTAGCCAGTTTTGTCAGGGGTTATCTGAAAGGTTGAAGGATGCTCTGGCTTTTCATGAATACCCTGATACTTTGGAAAATGCAATGTCTTTGGCGATACGTTTGGATAGACGTATCAGAGAGAAGGGTAAGGGTCCCTCTGTGCAGGGGATTCCTCCCGCGTGTAGTTTTGTTCCACCAGCTGCCCAGGGAGATATTGCTTGTTATTCTGGCCTAGGAGAGGAACCCATGCAGTTAGGTCAGATATCTTTCCATTTGGATAGTAGAGACTTTCGTAAAGCGCACAATTTATGTTTCTTTTGTGGAAAGAGGGGTCATTTTGTTTTTTCTTGTCCGTATGTTGAACCACAGGGGAGAGTGATAAAGAAAAAAGAAAAAGAAAAAAAAAACTCCCTCACACTTAGTAGTATGAATGGTGTGGTAGAGCAGACTGGTATGCAAGTTCCCTGCAGTTCCCGTTTTCTCCTTTCAGCTATGGTGGCGCTAGAGTCTCGAAATGTGTTTGTTGATGTTTTTCTTGATTGTGGTGCTGGGGTAAATTTAATTGACTTTCTGTTTCTTGAGGGTTTGGGACTAAGTATTTGCACGTTAGAGAACGAGATTCGTGTTTTTGCCATTGATTCTTCCCCTCTTTCTCAAGGGAGCCTTACTCACGTTGTTCATCATATTCATTTAAGGGTAGGTGATTCACATGCTGAGATTATTTCCTGTTTCGTCATGAAGGATTTGCCAGCTCCAATAGTTTTGGGGTTGCCATGGTTGTCTAAACAATAACCCAACTATAGACTGGCAGGCGAGACAAATCATTGTTTGAGCAAGTTTTGTTCGGATAATTGTCTTGTCACATCTATTTCTGAAGTGTCCGTTACGGCCTTGCCTCAGTATCTCTCAGATTTTTCGGACGTGTTTGCGGAGGGTGGGGCTCAGGAATTGCCCCTTCATCGTGACTATGATTGTCCTGTGAATCTCATTCCGGGGGCTAAGTTGCCTAAGTCTCGGCTCTAAAACCTCTCTCAACCCGAGAGAGAGGTCATGCGAAAGTATGTCGCCGAGAGTTTGGCAAAGGGTCATATTAGACCATCTAAGTCTCCAGTGGCTGTAGGTTTGTTCTTCGTGAAGAAGAAAGATGGATCACTGAGACCGTGTTTGGATTTCCGGGAGCTGAATCGTATTACAGTCCGGGATCCATATCCCCTGCCTTTGATCTCTGATCTTTTTGATCAGATTGTTGGAGCCAAGGTGTTCTCCAAGTTGGATTTGAGAGGAGCATACAATCTGATCAGGATCAAGGAGGGGGATGAGTGGAAAACGGCCTTCAATACGCACGAGGGTCATTTTGAGAACCTGGTAATGCCTTTTGGGTTGACAAATGCGCCAGCGGTATTTCAGCGATTCGTCAATGATATTTTTCATCATTTGGTGGGGAGGTTCGTAGTAGTCTACCTTGATGACATTTTAATTTATTCTCCTGATCTGAAGACCCATCAGGATCATGTGAGACAGGTTTTGACGATCCTGCGGGAGAATAAGTTATACGCCAAATTGGAGAAATGTTATTTGCGGTGCAAGAGCTTCCATTTTTGGGATACATGCTTTCTGATTCTGGTTTTCGTATGGACCCCGAAAAGGTCCGGGCGGTTCTGGAGTGGGACCGACCGGAGAATCAGAAAGCTTTGATGCGATTTTTGGGGTTTACGAATTATTATAGAAAATTTATTTTGAATTATTCCACGCTAGTCAAACCTCTTACTGATATGACCAAGAAGGGCGCTGATGTCTCTGTCTGGTCGGATGAGGCATTGCAGGCCTTTTCGGCTATTAAGGAGCGTTTTGCGTCTGCTCCCATTCTGGTGCAGCCGGATGTATCTCAGCCATTCGTGGTCGAGGTCGATGCATCAGAGGTGGGGGTTGGGGCGGTGCTTTCGCAGGGTCCTTCTCCTGGCAAGTGGGTCCCGTGTGCCTTCTTCTCCAGGAAGCTCTCGGTCTCTGAGAGGAATTATGATGTTGGCGATAGGGAGTTGTTGGCGATCAAGTTGGCCTTTGAAGAATGGCGTCACTGGTTAGAGGGGGCTTCTCACCCCGTTACTGTGTATACAGACCATAAGAATTTGGCTTACCTGCAATCTGCCAAGCGTCTGAACCCTAGACAGGCCAGATGGTCATTGTTTTTTACCAGGTTCAATTTCGTGGTTATCTTTCGCCCAGGGGTCAAGAACGTCAAGGCAGATGCCTTGTCTCGCAGCTTCCCTGGGGGAGGTGATTCAGAAGATCCAGCGCCGATTTTGGCGAATGGAGTGGTGGTCTCCGCTCTGTACCCTGAATTGGAGATGGAGGTGTTGGGAGCTCAGGAGGGGGCTCCTGGTTCGTGTCTCCCAGGGAGGTTGTTTGTTTCTGAGGGCCTACGATACAAGGTGTTCAAGGAACATCACGATACTGTTCTCGCTGGACATCCTGGTGGTAAGTCCACCTGTGATCTGGTGTCCCGGAGGTTCTGGTGGCCAGGTTTGCGTAAGTGTATTGAGAATTACGTGGCAGCTTGTGAAACCTGCGCTCGGTCTCATACTCGACCGCCTGGTTCACTTCTTCCATTGTCTATTCCATCTCGTCCTTGGACACATTTGTCCATGGACTTTATTACGGACCTACCAAGTTCCTCCGGGAGAACAGTGATTTTGGTGGTAGTCGATCGTTTCAGTAAAATGGCTCACTTTATACCACTAACAAGTCTGCCTAACGCTAAGACTCTTGCGCAGATTTTTGTGGATAATATTGTTAAATTGCACGGTATTCCTTCGGATATTGTCTCTGATAGGGGCACGCAGTTTGTCTCCAGGTTTTGGAGGGCGTACTGCTCTCGACTTGGCATTCAACTTTCTTTCTCGTCGGCTTTTCATCCACAGTCGAACGGTCAGACGGAGCGTACCAATCAAAACCTGGAGACCTACTTGAGGTGCTTTGTGGCTGAGAATCAGGAGGACTGGTCCTCATTCTTGCCCTTAGCAGAATATGCATTGAATAACCGTAGGCAGGAGTCCACGGGTAAGTCGCCATTTTTTGGCGCATACGGTTTCCATCCTCAGTTTGGTACCTTTTCTGGGTCTGGTTCCTCCGGGATGCCAGAGGAGGAGAGATTCTCTTCTGCCTTATCCTCTATCTGGCGGGGGATTCAAGGGAATTTGGAGAGGATGGGTGAGAGGTATAAACGAATGGCTGACAGGAGACGTGTGACTGGTCCGGACCTGTGTGTGGGTGATTTGGTGTGGTTGTCCACTAGGAATATCAAGTTGAGAATGCCATCTTGGAAACTGGGTCCAAGATTTGTTGGTCCATATAAGATTTCTGCTGTGATCAATCCTGTGGCATTTCGACTTGATCTGCCGCAGACTTGGAGGATCCACGATGTCTTCCACAAGTCTTTACTAAAAAAATATGTTAAACCGGTGGTACCATCGCCATTGCCTCCTCCTCCTGTTCTGGTCGAGAGAAACTTGGAGTTCGAGATCTCCAGGATTCTCGACTCAAGAGTTCTGCGGGGTTCCCTCCAGTACCTGGTTCACTGGAGGGGGTACGGTCCTGAGGAGAGGATGTGGGTTCCGGCATCAGATGTCAACGCCAGCCGTCTGGTGAGGGCCTTTCATAGGTCCCATCCGGATAAGGTTGGTCCAGGGTGTCCGGAGGTCACCCGTAGAAGGGGGGGTACTGTCATGCCCCACTCTGACGATGTGCGGAGGTCAGCCAGGATTGCAGCACCAGTCTAGTATTTGTTTTGATGCTGTGCTGGATCCGCCTCGCATCAGGTGCATTGGGTGGAGTCATTAGTTTAAATAGTCTCCAGCTAAAGTGCTCTGAGCGGATTATACTCATCATTGTGGTCTTGGAAGCTAGGAAGGAAGGTTGGCTGTTTGTTCCTGCTCTCAGCAGATAAGTGTCTTTTCTTGTTTGGTTGTTTATGTCATCTTACCCGTCCAGGTTCTGTGCGAGCTGGCAGCTCCTTTCTCCCCACTTCACCATCTCAGGGAGTTCAGGGTTCTGTTAGTATAGGCTGGTGGACACAGCAAATCTACCATCAAGATTTGTCTGTGGGCTGAGCATTGTAGGGAAAGAGGTCAGGGATAAATTAGGAGGTGACCCTTTCCCTGTCTCTCGTCCAGAGCCTGGTTGGTGTGTTATCTGTTAACTGTGCACGTCCGCCGTGACAATATGGTTGGCAGATCTCTCTGTTTCAAACAGCAGAGACTTGTGGCTAATTACCGTGACCAGCAATAATGCCGATCGCAATAATTAAATGCTTTAGATTCCGTGACCTAGTGAGATCACAGCATCTAAATGCTCAAAAACCCGGAAGCGCTTCCTACCGATGCCCTGTGTGGCCAGTTGGGGCAACGGTAGTTGCGCTGAACACTTTCAGCCTCGCTGACAAGGCTGAAAGTGTTCATGCTGCAATTCTTATTTTGGCCACCAGGCCAGGATAAGAAATGAGCAATATTGAGTTTAAATGGCATTTCAACCACTTCAGGACCCTGCCATTTTTCACCTTAAGGACCAGGCCATTTTTTTCAAATCTGACATGTGTCACTTTATGTGGTGATAACTTTAAAACGCTTTTACTTATCCAGGCCATTCTGAGATTGTTTTCTCGTCACGTATTGTACTTCATGACAGTGTTAAAATTGAGTCCAAAAAAATTATTTTTATTTATAACAAATTTTTAAAAAATTAGCAAATTTCAATTTCCCTACTTTTATAATAGATAGTAATACCTCCAAAAATTATTACTTTACATTCCCCATATGTCTACTTCATGTTTGGATCATTTTGTGAATGCCATTTTATTTTTTGGGGACGTTAGAAGGCTTAGAAGTTTAGAAGCAAATCTTGAAATTTTTCAGAAAATTTCTAAAACCCACTTTTTCAGGACCAGTTAGGCCTTATTCACACGTCCGTTGTTTCTTTCCTGATCTGTTCCGTTTTTTGCGGAACAGATCTGGACCAGATCTGGACCCATTCATTTTCAATGGGTCCTGAAAAAAAATCAGACATTGAGCTGTCCGTTTTTTTTCAGGACCCATTGAAAATGAATGGGTCCAGATCTGGTCCAGATCTGTTCCGCAAAAAACGGAACAGATCAGGAAAGAAACAACGGACGTGTGAATGGACCCTTAAGGTCTGAAGTCACTTTGTAAAGCTTACATAGTAGAAACCACCCAAAATGACGCCATTTTACAAACTACACCACTCAAGATATTCAAAACTGATTTTACAAACTTTGTTAACCCTTTAGGTGTTCCACAAGAATTAATGAAAATTAGAGATAAAATTTAAATTTTTTTTAGTATCTCCACATTCTGAAAGCCGTAGTTTGATTAATTTTTTGGGCGACTGTCTTGTGTAGGGGCTAATTTTTTTCGGGATGAGATGACGGTTTGATTGGTACTATTATAGGGTACATATGACTTTTTGATCGCTTGCTATTACACTTTTTATGATGTATGGTGACAGAAAATTGTTTTTTTTACAGCGTTTTTATAAAAAAATGTTTACGGTGTTCACCTGAGGGGTTAGGTCATGTGATATTTTTATGGAGCAGGTTGTTACAGACACGACGATACCTGATATCTATACTTTTTTTTATTTACTTAAGTTTTACACAATAACAGCATTTTTAAAACAAAAAAAAGGATATTTTAGTGTATCCATATTCTGAGCCATAGTTTATTTTTATTTTTTGGGCGATTGTCTTAGGTTACGGCTCATTTTTTGTGGGATGAGGTGACGGTTAGATTGGTACTATTTTGGCGGGCATACGCCTTTTTATCGCTTGGTGTTGTACTTTTAGTGATGTAAGGTGGCAAAAAAATTGTTTATTTAGCACTTCTTTTTTTTTTACGGTGTTTATCTGAGAGGTTTGGTCATGTGATATGTTTATAGAGTCGGTCGATACTGATGTGGCAATACCTAATATGTCTACTTTTCTATTTTTCTCTATTTAAAAAAAAAAGTACTTTATTTGGGGAAAATGTAGTTTTTTTGTTTTTTTTTACTTGAAACTTTTAATTTTTGGGGGGAAAAACTTTATTTTTTCAACTTTTTTTTCACGTAATTTTTTGTCCCACTTTGGGACTTCAACTTTTGGGGGTCTGATCCCCTTTACAATGCATTCCAAAACTTCTGTATTGGAATGCATTGGCTATATGTGTAATACAGTGTGTATTTCTCATACAGCTTCCTGCCTGTTAGATCCTGCCTTCCATGCCATCAGGTCCCCGTCACAGCAGCATGGGGACCCGATGGCAGCTCCGATCCCCGCCCAACATCGCATGTGCCGCAGTCAGCACATGAAGGGTTAATGCGCCGACATCGGTGATTTCATCTTCGATTCGTACATCATGGGTCCTTAAGGGGTTAAAAATCCCTGATAGAACAAAACTAAAAACTAAAAAACATAGTTTATAGGCTCATATATAAGCCACAAAATCATCACAAAAAAATAAAAATGTAAAAAAATATATAGAAAAATATAAAAGTTTAAATTAGTATAATGAAAAAATAAATACCTAAATAACAATAAATATAAACACCATGAGTATCACCACAACCGAAAGCACCCATACAATTAAAATAGAAAAACAAATCCCAATACGCCGAATGGCGTAACGGAAAAAGGGTCAAAATGGCCTATTTGCCATTTTTTCATTACTTCTCCAACCCCAATTTTTTTTTAATCAAATGTGATCAAAAAGTCACGCACACTTAAAAACTACAGACTGTTCCGCAAGAAATGAGCTCCTAAACAGCTCAGTAGACACAAGTATAAAAAAGTTATGGGGGTCAGAATATGGTGATGTAAAAAAATAAATAAGTATCAAAGTTTAAATTTCTTTTTACACTATTTAGACATAAAGAACCTATACATATAGGGTATTCTTGTAATTGTACTGACCCAGAGAATAAAGGGCATTGGCCAGTTTTGCCATAAACGAAACGCTGTGGGAACAAAACCCGTAAAACGGTGGAGGAATTGAGTTTTTTTTCCAATTCCACCCCATTTGGAATTTTTTTACTGCTTCCCACTAAATTTTATGCCATAATTAATGGTGGCATTAGAAAGTACAACCTGTCCCACAAAAAATAAGCCCTCATACAGCTATGTGACTGGAAATATAAAAAAGTTATGGCTCAAGGAAAATGGGGAAAAAAAATGAAAACGCAAAAGCGAAAAAACCTCCGGTAGCCTAAGGCCCCTTTCACACGAGTGAGTTTTCTGCGCGGGTGCAATGCGTGATGTGAACGCATAGCACCCGCACTGAATCCGGACCCATTCATTTCAATGGGTCTGTGTACATGAGAGTTTTTTTTTTTCACGCATCAGTTCTGCGTTGAGTGAAAAACGCAGCATGTTCTATATTCTGCATTTTTCACGCAGTCCTGGCCCCATAGAAGTGAATAGGGCTTCAGTGAAAAACGCATTGCATCCGGAAGCAAGTGCGGGTGCGATGCGTTTTTCACTGATGGTTGCTAAGAGATGTTTGTAAACCTTCAGTTTTTTTATCACGAGCGTTAAAAACACATCAAAACGCACCCGCACGGAAAAAGATGAACAACTGAAAGCAATTGCAGACAAAAATTACTGAGCTTGCTTGCAAAATGGTGTGAGTTTCACTAAACACATCCTGAATCAGAGTCCATTCACACGTCCGCAAAATGGGTCCGCATCTGTTCCACAATTTTGCGTGTGGACCCATTAATTTTCAATGGGGCCGGAATGTGCTATCCTCATTTGCGCATTCGCACTTCCGCATCCACACTTCCGTTCAGCAAAAAAATAGAACATGTCCTATTTTTGTCCGCAATTGCGGACAAGAAAAGGCATTTTCTATGAGAGTGCCGGTGATGTGCGGTCCGCAAAATGCAGAACGCACATTGCCGGTGTCCATGTTTTGCGGATCCTCAATTTGAAAAACACATACGGACGTGTGAATGGACCCTGAACGCATCCGGAGCCAATCCGCCACGCTCGTGTGAAAGAGGCCTAAGGATTAAGGCTACTTTCACATATGCGTCAAAGAAATGTGGCAAGTAGTTCTGGCAAAGAACAGCCTGCTGGAGTTTTCTGGATTAGCTGGCTAGTGCCACGTGCCCACTGGACCCCATATTATGGGATGTAGTGGGGATCAAATCACATATACAGTATGCTGTGATTCAGCTGGACAGTGTTAGAATACAACAGCTACAGCTTAAAGAGGACCTTTCACCACTCCTGACATGTCTGTTTTAATAGCTTTATGCATTCCACATGTAATAAGAATTCTGGAGCATCCATTCTTATGGCTCTATGTCCCATTCCTCTATTATTTCTACTAGAAGTTATGAATAATTGCTAGCAGACTGCAGTAAGGGTACAGAGGGGAGGTAACCCGTAGGGGGTGTGTGCCTGCACAGTCTGAAAATGACAGCACTGATTGCATAGAGTGAGTCTGTGCAGTTACACCCCCCACCCCAACTTGTTACCTCCCCTCTGCACCCTTATTGAAAGCTAATAGCAATTCATTCATAACTTCTAGTAGAAATAATAAAATATTGGCATAACATAGAGCCATAAGAATAGATGTTCCAGAACTGTTATTACATGGGGAATGCATGAAGCTATTAAAACAGGCATGTCAGGAGCGATGAAAGGTCCTCTTTAATGCTGGAGGAACTATGTTAACCTGACAGTAGATGGCACTGTGTTAAGCATAACTGTTTATTCAAATGCAGTTATACTAGTGTGTGTACTATCTGGTGATGGTGTAGATTAGTGATGATGGAGCATGCTCAGCCGAACACCTGTTCGGCTTGAGAATCTCGATGCTCGGTACATGGCGGTACTTGGCCGAGTACCGCATATGCTCGAGCACCATGCTCGAGTCTCCTCCCCGCACGTTTCTTGGCTGCTACGCAGCCAATAAGTGTGCGGGTAAGTACTGCCCTCACTGATATTCCAGTATCCTTGTTGGCTACTGGCATTACATTGATTGGCTGGCCGGAAGTACCCAATGACACATGTTCGGCTCATTCATAATCAGGAAGAGCTGAGCATAGGAAGGGACAGAGTGTAGGGAGTGTAATTGAATATTCTTTTGGTACCAAAACGTTTCAGAGACCCAAAAGTCCTTTTAAGGACCATTGTGTGTGACAGCAGCAATATATATTTTTAGCGCATCCTGCGCTAAATACCGTGTAATAGGCCGCTGCAGACAGTTTAATTATTTGCGCCACATCTCCTGTGCAAAGTGTGCGCATCCCTAAAATATCAGTGACATACATTGTACTTTTTCCATAGACGTGTCCACTTCTGACCTTACCTGGGCAACATCTGCAGTGTAACGTGTGCGCTTCAAAAATGTATTAGTTTTAATCAATGTTATTCTTTATTCCATATATAAAGTATAAATACAGAAATACAGGACGCGTTTCGGCTCGTCCAGCCTTCCTCAACTATATAATACAAAATGGTGACATACACATTTATATAAACACCTAACACACATCACTCATGACATCATCAATTAGACAATCACAATAGCACAAACATGTGATCCTTTAAACATATAATTGGATGCATTTATCCTACTATGACCCAGTCGATCCGAAGGGAAATAGGATCCTACCATATCAAGTTCTTCGCACCGTGGTATGAAAGAAAATGCATCCAAATTAAAAACATATTAAAATGACATTACCTCATAATCCCTATTCAATGTATGGATCCAGAAGGCCTCTCGTTTATGCAGAAGCTTTTTTAGATCACCTCCCCTTCTTGGCTGATGTACCCGTTCTATCACCTGATATTTAAGCTGAGCAAATGAATGCTTCTCAGTATGAAAATGGTGTGGAATCGGCAATAACATATTCTTCTTACGTATAGTAGATTTATGCTTGCTGTTACGATCTTTTACCATCTGCATTGTTTCCCCTATGTATAAGAGTCCACAGTGACATTTTATTAAATAAAGGAAACGTCACAAGGATCTCGACCATGGTACAGGGGAGGAGCCAGGTCCGGAAATCATTATTCGTCAAGTTTGGGCGAGACGAACAGCTCACGGGATACACGCCCTTTTTCCAGGCGGGGCCTCGGACGGCGTCCTCCACGAGGAAACGCCGGGCGGGCCGAAAGCACAGAAGGCCCGAAACGAATAACGTAGCCGAGTGTCTTGACGCGATCTCAGGTAGGCTACCTTCCCAAGTCATTAACTTGTCGTCCAAACCATTAGATAGTAGAACTCTGGGGATTCTGGAGAAGGGCCTTTCCCTCAGTTACACTGGTCACTTTTATTCTTTTCAAATAGATGTAGACCTCCAGGCTTTTATTCGGAGTGTAAGGCTGAAGGCCCATTTCTCTGGTAAAGAACATCCCTCATATATGATAGATGTGGATGAAGGTGACCAGAAAGAAGGGACTATGCTAAAATTGGCAGACATGGGCTTGCGGTTGAGAAGCAAATTCACCCCTCCTAAGAGCCACCATCCTGTGGAAACCTTTGTACATCTGGTGACTATGGAGACACAACAGATGCTGGAGATGGCTAGGAGAGGTGATTTACATGTTAAACAAAATGTTACTACTGAAGAGAGACAAGCTATACATGCTTTGATGAATAATACATCTTTGATAGTGAAACCCACTGATAAAGGCGGTTCCATTGTCATAATGGATAAAGAGAAATATGTATGTGAAGTCAACCGCCAACTCTCGGATACTGCCACCTACAAGGCGCTGGATTACAACCCGGTGTTCCAGATAAAAACAAAGATGATGGATGTGGTGCCGAGTTAAAGACATCGGGAGGTTATTGATGAAAAGCTGTGTGATTTTTTTTTTTTTTGGTCAATCCCTCACCAGTGACGCCGGTGCTTTATTTTTCCCGAAGGTACAAAAGACCTTGATAAATCCCCCTGGACGACCGATTGTGTCCATTCCGTGTTGTCACCTCTAGCGATTGTTTTAGAAAAGGCACTGACACCATTGGTGAAGGATACCACCTCCTTTTTGCTTGATACTTTTTCTACAAGTAATCAGGGAATTGGGCAATGTCCTGGAGGATTGCTGGCTTGTAACTATAGATGTGGTCAGTTTGTACACATCCATTGAACATAGTAAAGGTATGGAGGCGGTGACATCGATGTTACAGTCAAGCAATTATTCTGTTGAACAGCAGTAATTTTTCATTGATTTATTGAGCTTGGTTTTGTATGAGAATTACTTTATGTTCCGCGATCAGTTTTTTCTGCAGCGACGGGTACGGCGATGGGCGCGAATGTGGCCCCGTCCTGCGCAAATATTTTAATGTCATCATTTGAGGAGCATTATGTTTACACTAATGAGAACTTTCAAAAGTTTGCAATAGTTTGGAAAAGGTTTATTGATGACGTGTTTTGCGTGTGGGCGGGGCCACTTGCGCCCGTCTTGTCGTTCTCTGAACATTTAGATGATGGGTCATAGTAGGATAAATGCATCCAATTATATGTTTAAAGGATCACATGTTTGTGCTATTGTGATTGTCTAATTGATGATGTCATGATTAGGTGATGTGTGTTAGGTGTTTATATAAATGTGCATGTCACCATTTGGTATTAGGGTATTTTCACACTTGCGGCAGGACGGATCCGACAGGCTGTTCACCATGTCGGATCCGTCCTGCGGCTGTTTCGCCGTGCCCCCGGGCCGCCGCTCCGTCCCCATTGACTATAATGGGGATGGGGGCGGAGCTCCGGCGCAGCACGGCGGTGCACGGCTTAAGGCCGCCGGACTAAAATTACTGCATGTCAGGTTTTTTAGTCCGGCGGCTTTCTCCGTGCACCGCCGTGCTGCGCCGGAGCTCCGCCCCCATCCCCATTATAGTCAATGGGGACGGAGCGGGGGCACGGCGAACAGCCACAGGACGGATCCGACATGGTAAACAGCATGTCGGATCCGTCCTGCCGCAAGTGTGAAACTAGCCTTATATAGTTGAGGAAGGCTGGACAAGCCGAAATGCATCCTGTATTTCTGTATTTATACTTTATATATGGAATAAAGAATAACATGGTTTTAAACTAATACAGTTGCTGGGATTACCTGTTGAATTGATTGATGGGGATTGCCACTTCCCATGCAACAGTTGGAGGATCGTGAGCTGTCTGTTTGGTGTTTCAAAAATGTATCTGTGGCATACAATGTCATTTTTCCAAAGACGGTGTCCACTTCTGACAGTGACATTACCAGGGCCACATCTGCAGTGTAACGTGTGCGGTTAAATTTTTTTATCTGTGACATGCAATGTCATTTTTCCGTAGACTGTGTTCGCTTCTGACAGTGACCATACCAGGGCCACGTGTGCAGTGTAACATGTGAGCTTCAAAAATGTATCTGTGACATACATTGTAATTTTTCCGTAAATGGTGTCCGCTTCTGACAGTGACCTTACCAGGGCCACATCTGCAGTGTAACATGTGCGCTTCAAAAATGTATCTGTGAGATACAGTGTACTTTGTCAGCTTTAAAACCACACTCCCCCGAGTACCCAAAGACTTTGGTTTCCCGGAAGCAGCTCGGCGGGTCATGGGAATAACGTCGCCGAATCGCTGGTCGTCATCGTTTATGGTCGGAACTACAACGGTATCTGATCGTCTTCAAACCTCAGACTTTCATATTTGATTAATGAAAAAATTCTTGGCAAAGGCTTTTGCTTTGGTTCATCTTGCGCCGGTCCAAGAATTTCACCTCTAGCGGCGCAATACGGATGTCCCCGGCCGTCCCTCTTAATCATGGCCCCAGTTCCGAAAACCAACAAAATAGAACCGGAGTCCTATTCCATAATTCCTAGCTGAAGTATTCAGGCAACCCGGCCTGCTTTGAACACTGTAAATTTTTTCAATGGTTAGCAAAGCAGCAGGCACTCTCCCATAATTTTTTTAAATGGTCAGCTCAGCAGCAGGCCCTCAACCATAATTTTTTAGTTGGTCAGATCACCTGCAGGCCCTCGCATATAATGTTTTAGAGGGTCAGCTCACCTGCAGGACCTCACCTATAATCTTTTAGAAGGTCAGCTCACCAGCAGGCCCTCACCTACAATCTTTTACAGGGTCAGCTCATCTACAGGCCCTCACCTAATTATACCTAATAGGTAATTTGCATGCATGCTGCCTTGTTTGGATGTGGTAGCCGTAGCCGTTTCTCAGTCTCCCTCTCCAGAATCGAACACTGATTCCCCCTTACCCGTGGTCTCCATGGTTGGCGCTGAAAATAACATCGAAAGTTGATAGGGCAGACATCCGAATGGATCGTCGCCGTCACGGGGAAGTGCAATCGGTACAAGGTTATTTAGAGTCACCAAAGTGGCAGTAGGCCCTCGCCCATAATGTTTTAGATGGTCAGATCAGCAGGCGCTTGCTCCAATTGTTTTTTGAGGGTCACCAGCAGGACATCAATCATAATTTTTCAAGGGTGTGTATGATGCCCTCCTTTATGTGTAACAAAGGGTGTATTGGAGTGTCGGTTCCTTGTAATTTTTGGCAGACTTTTCACTTAGTGCATAGGCTTTATAAAGGAGTCCCACTACCTGAACAATTGTACCACAATGTGAATGAGGCCCTCCTTTATGTGATATACAGGTTGTATTGGAGTGCTTCTTCCTTGTAATTTTTGGCAGCACTTGCACTTTATAAGGAATAACAAAGTATTGGCCTTATTAAAAGTTTAAAGGGTTTCTATCACTTGGTATGACATAATTAGCTCTCATACACTAGCGATCCGCTAGTGTCTGCTCTGGCCAACCATCCTAATATAACAGCTTTTGGGGCAGCCGTTTTGCTAAAAAAATAACTTTTATAAATATGCTAATGAGCCTCTAGGTGCTATGTGGGCGTCATTAGCACCTAGAGGCTCCGTCTACCTTCATACACAGCCACCGCCCAGCGCTTCCCTCCAGCCCGCCCATCTCCTGCTGAATGCGATCCTCAGTGTGACGCAACGGACGAATTCTCGCGCATGCGCCGTGCGCGGCTGTATTCGGCGCATGCGCAGTGAATGTCTGACCGCTTCCCTGCTCAGACATCTCCACTGCGCCGATGACGTCATAGTGCTCCAAGGAACAGGCGCAGTGGAGATGTCTGAGCAGGGAAGCGGTCAGACATTCACTGCGCATGTGCCGAATACAGCCGCGCACGGCGCATGCGCGAGAATTCGTCCGTTGCGTCACACGGAGGATCGCATTCAGCAGGAGATGGGCGGGCTGGAGGGACGCTCTGGGCGGCGGCAGTTTATGAAGGTAGACGGAGCCTCTAGGTGCTAATGACGCCCACATAGCACCTAGAGGCTCATTAGCATATTTATAAAAGTTATTTTTTTTAGCAAAACGGCTGCCCCAAAAGCTGTTATATTAGGATGGTTGGCCAGGGCAGACACTAGCGGATCGCTAGTGTCTGAGAGCTAATTATGTCATACGAAGTGATAGAAACCCTTTATTAAACACAGTTAAAATACTTATATAACATAAAATTCACATGTGTGTGACATATAGCAAAAAATAGTAGTATGTACCATACAGTATGAAAAAATAATAAAATACCCTAAAATCACATAATATCTCAAGTAGGAAGGATCCCTTATGTCCACAGTTATTTTGGCTGCAGGTTCTGTATTGCTGCAAAATGATGAAATACTCTACAGCTATCCAGATTCAAATCTATATGTGTATAGTTTTACACGCACTGGGGATATAAAGTCTTAATTTCGTTTGTAGACAGTATTAGTTCGTAGTCTCAATTCACACAATGTTGCGCATATAGTTAGATTCCTTTTTGTCAGTGACCCAATAGGTCGTATATCGCATGTGGTACAGTCTTAAGCCTGTGATGTACAGGTTTTATAGTGAAGATATATAGGTTTTGTTGCCGGTTTTTAAACAGGATTTTGTAGGTATATTCTTCTTACCTTCCTTTTTGTTGTTCGTTCATGCCTTTTTCTAGTTTGGCGAGGGCAACGCGGGACACAATCGGCGTCTCTCTGCGTGCTCCTCCTGCCAGCTTACCCGAATTCTCGCGGGAGTTGAGGCAATGTATCGGCTTTACCTGACTCACGTCACTTCCGTCTAGCGCGATCAGGAAAAGGGAAATCTGTCTCGATTCTTGTTGTTAGTTATGATCGTTTACATACGCATGGCCATGCTAATTATTGCGGAGGTACTTCTTCTCCAATATGTGCGATCCATCCCAGACGCGTTTCGGGAACTCTCCTTCCCTTCATCAGTGGTATCGCACTCCTGTTTGCCTCCGCCTTTTATAACAACGATCAGTACCAAGCTGTGGATTCCTGGATTTCCTTAATTAGTGAAAATTCATATGCGTTTTCTGAGCGTTTCTTTTGCGTCTTTTTTATGTATATGCATTTTTTATAATATATGCTCATTTGATCCTTCTGTACCTCTTGTATAAAGGAAACTATTATCTATGATTGCGTTTGTGAGTTATTCAAATTACAACTCATGGATTTTTACAAGGGAACTGCAAATGGTGATATATAGTGTCCACTGTAACCCTAGATATCGCAGGTTTTCATCTGAAGGTACCTTAGATTAATTGCAAAATTTAAAACATGATTATAAAATATGATAAAATAAAAATATATAAAAATCACATATGAACTATGGATAAGAGTGTCCATTCAGATATCTTTCTACAATAGTAAATATTCTAACTCTAAATATGACTGTAGTTTTCTTGGAAATGTTCATTCTAAAGGATTTTCGATCGGGGCAATGACTCAGGCAGGTGCCAATATTTATCAGTGCCAAAATCGGTTTTCTACTGGTAGCTGATGGACTTTATCAAGCTGTGTCAGGGTGAGGGCCCTCGCTCGAGTCCACGACGCAGTGCCGATAGACAGCCAGACTGCGGCGTGAGAGTCAAATCGGGGGCACCCAACCTACAAAAACCCGAACAACTCCAACTCTACATTTAATCCAGCTGGTAACATTGATCCAAACTCGTAAATACGGCGTGACTCTATTTTCGACATCTGTTTGATATAGTTGCCTCCTCGCCAGTGTCTATCTACCTTTTCCAATGCCATGAAGATCAAATTAGAAGGATCTTTATTATGCACCTCTCTATAGTGTTTGGATAGACAATGCTTGTCATATCCTTTTCTTATGTTGGCTATATGTTCGGCCAATCTTATTTTCAATAGGCGTTTGGTTCTGCCTATATATTGTCTTTTACATGGACATTGGATCAGGTAGATGACTCCAGCGGTATTACAGGTAAGGCAGTCCTTAATCTCCCATGTATGGGTATTCTGTGTAGAAGAAATTGATGTTGTTTTTCTGGGTGTAGAGTTAATTCTACATGCTGCACATTTACCACATTTGAAGAAACCCTTGAGGTTTCATCCATGTTCCCAAAATAGTCTTTTGATTGTTAGTTATTGTTTTGGGTGTTCTAATAGATGGGGCTATTTTTAGACCTAAACTAGCTGCCTTTGTGAATGATACCGATGGAGTAACTGGTAGGAGGTGGCCTATCTTTTTGTCACTCAAAATATGGAGCCAATGGGTTCTTATGATTTTTTGTACTCTCTTGTAATTGTCATTGAACGGGAGAGCAATTCTGGTATTTATAACCTCACTTTCTTGTTCTGTTTCAGTTATTAATTCCCTTTTTGTAAAACAGGTTTGTCTGTCTAGTTTTCTAGTTCTTTCTAGGGCTGCTTCCACAATTTTTTCGGGATATTCCCTCTCTAGAAACTGAGTCTTCATTTTTATTGCTTCTACCTCGAAATCTTGATCTTGTGTACAATTTCTTCTTATTCTGCGAAACTGGCCGAATGGGACAATAATCAGCCAGTTTGGCAGATGACAGCTTGAAAACTGTATAAAACTGTTCTTGGATACAGATTTGAAGAAAGTGTTGCATATATATCTTTTTGCTTCCTTTCTTATCTTTAAATCCAAGAACTCTGTTTCTTCTGTGATGTTCGAGGTGAACTTTAAGTTCAGTCGATTCTGGTTGATTTCTGTCAGGAAAATCCTGCCTCGTTTCCAGATGAAAATAATATCAGCAATAAATCGACCCCATGGGGCCAGATCCGCCCCAAGCCTTGGTACAATATGGTTGTGTTCCCATTCTGCCAAAAATAAATTGGCATAGCTCGGAGCGAATCTGGTCCCCATGGTGGTCCCACATTTCTGTAGATAATAGTCTCCCTCGAAATAAAAATAATTGTGGGTAAAAATGTACTTAATGCCCTCTATAATGAATTCTATGTGTGGCTCATCCAGTGTTCCATCGCTAGTTAATTGTTCCCTCACCGCTGACATCCCCTGTTGGTGGTCAATCACTGTGTACAGGGACTGCACATCAAATGTGCCCATAATCCATCCTGGTTCAACTTCTAGATCCTCCAATACTTGTATGATGTGGGTTGTATCTTTAATATAAGACCTACAGTTGTGTTCAAAATTATTCAACCCCCAATGCTGTAAAGGGTTTTAGGGAATTTAGTGTACATTTGTAATTGTGTTCAGAATGAAATCTTACAATGACTTTTTAAAGAACCAAATGCAGCTAAAATGACATCAATTGTTTTTGTAATACAGTATTAAATGTTTTTTTTGTGATTTCTTCATTGACACAATTATTCAACCCATTAAAAACTACCACTCTTAAGAACAGAGGTTCATTCAAGTGTTTTCGATCAGGTATTGAAAACACCTGTGGATGTCAAGGAGCAGCAATCAAGCATAATAAGCACCAATTAGGCAGATTTAAAAGGACTGTGATACTCAGCTCCTTCTAGACATTTACTGGTGTGTTTACAAACATGGTGAAGTCAAGAGAATGGTCCAGGAAGACAAGAGAAGAGGTGATTTCTCTTCACAGGAAGGGCAATGGCTATAAGAAGATTGCAAAGATGTTAAACATACCAAGAGACACCATAGGAAGCATCATTCGCAAATTCAAGGCAAAGGGCACTGTTGAAACGCTACCTGGTCGTGGCAGAAAGAAGATGCTGACTTCGACTGCTGTGTGCTACCTGAAGCGCAAAGAGGAGAAAAGTCCCCGTGTGACTGCTGAGGAACTGAAAAAAGATTTGTCAGATGTGGGTACTGAAGTTTCAGCTCAGACAATAAGGCGCACGCTGCGTAATGAAGGCCTCCATGCCAGAACTCCCAGGCGCACCCCCTTGCTGTCTCCAAAGATTAAGAAGAGTCGACTGCAGTATGCCAAAAGTCATGTGGACAAACCACAAAAGTTTTCTGTGGACTGATGAAACAAAATTAGAACTGGATCAACGCTATGTTTGGAGGAGGAAGAACAAGGCCTATGAAGAAAAGAACACCTTGCCTACTGTGAAGCATGGTGGGGGGTCAATCATGCTTTGGGGCTGATTTGCTTCTACAGGTGCAGGGAAGCTTCAGCGTGTGCAAGGTACCATGAATTCTCTTCAGTACCAGGAGATATTGGATGAAAATGTGATGCAGTCCGTCACAAACCTGAGGCTTGGGGGACGTTGGACCTTTCAACAGGACAATGATCCCAAGCATACCTCCAAGTCCACTAGAGAATGGTTGCAGATTAAAGGCTGGAACATTTTGAAGTGGCCATCGCAGTCACCAGACTTAAATCCGTTTGAGAACCTCTTGTGGGACTTAAAGAAAGCAGTTGCAGCGCGCAAGCCTAAGAATGTGACTGAACTGGAGGCTTTTGCCCATTAAGAATGGGCGAAGATACCCGTAGATCGCTGCAAGACACTTGTGTCAAGCTATGCTTCACGTTTAAAAGCTGTTATAACTGGAAAAGGATGTTGTACTAAGTACTAAGATTGAATGTCACTTGGGGGTTGAATAAAACTGATAATGACGTGAGCACAGAAAAGACATTTGTGGTTATTTCATTATAAATGTTATGTTATATTGGTCTGACTTACAAGTAAACAAGATGACTGAAATGATCAAAATCAATGTCAAACTGGCCAAAACACTAAATTTCAGTGGGGGTTGAATAATTTTGAACACAACTGTAGTTCTTTTCACAACGGGTTGGATTTGTACATCTATGTATTTAGACAGGTTTGAGGAAATTGACCCTATCCCTGAAACTATCGGTCGGCCACACGGTTTTTCAAGACATTTATGGATCTTGGGGAGACAGTAAAAGACAGGTAGTCTCCTCTGTGTCCCCAAGATAAAATCATATTCCTGTTTGGAAACTGTCAGTGACTCTAAGCCCCTCCCACAAAGTGATTTCAATTCCATATCAAAGCCCTCCAATGGGTCACTCTTCAACCTCACATAGGTCTCAACATCTGTTAGTTGTCGTAGACACTCCTCATTGTAGTCAACTGTATTTAAAATGACCACTGCGCCCCCCTGATCCGCAGGGCGTATAGTGATACCTTCATTTTTTTGGAGCTGTTTTATGGCATGGCACTCCTGTCTAGTCAGATTGTCCCGACTCGAAAATCCTATTTTTATCTTTCGTATATCCACTTCCACATTTTTTTGGAAAGTGGCCATTTCCATACTAATTTCATTTCTAGGGAACATTGTTGACTTGTTTTTAAGTCTCGGTTTCCCGGATAGATCTTTCCTCAATCCTCCCTAATGGATTTTTTTAAAAATGTTTTTTTAGACATAGGTTTCTTATATATTTTTGTATTCCTATGTATACAGAGAACTTGTCCAATTTTTCAGTGGGTGCAAATTTTAGGCCTTTTTCTAATAGTCGGGTTTGTGAATTTGTGAGGTTAACTGAACTCAACTTTATTATTGTTGTGTCATTTTAAATCAGTGTCTCCTGTGTTGTCTCTCTCTTCCTATTACTTCTTCTTGTCTTTTATGTTCTTCTACGTGATCTTGGTGATGATATTTTCAGGAGTCCCTGTGATTCCTTAGGGGATATGTGACGTGTTCTCTTATTTGTGGATTGTGATAGTGGTGATTTTCTGTGACTTGTTGTTGATGATAATTTTTGTGCCTCAAGTTGTACTGGTGTATTGGTGATTCCCGGTTGCGGGTAGGAGGTGTGTGTTCTTTGTGTCTCGTTCGTGTCCTGTGATGTGCTGGAGTGTGGTCTAAAAAATGTTGTTGGTTGGACAACTGGTCATATCTATTTTTCACTGTTACTGTATATTTATTTTGTATGTTCTCTTCTCTTGTGTCTTTATTTTTAGGGGGATTGTCTTTAAATGTATTTGTGTTCTCTAGGGTCTCTTCTGTCTGGTAGTTTTTTGGGGAATTTACATATTTTCTCCCTTTCTTATTTATTATTTCATTTTTGGTTTTGTCCAATCCTTTGCATAGTCTCTCCTGCCAGTTTTCAAATTCCTCATTTTTAGGGAGTTTATCTATCTGTTCTTTCAGTTTTGTAATTTTCCCATTTAGATCACCCAGCATCTCCATTCTTCTTTTAATAATCAATTTAATCAGTGACACTGAGTGAGCAAAAAAAAGACAAGAAGTAATAGGAAGAGAGAGACAACACAGGAGACACTGATTAAAAATGACACAACAATAATAAAGTTGAGTTCAGTTAGGGTCCATTCACACGTCCGTTGTTTCTTTCCTGATCTGTTCCATTTTTTGCGGAACAGATCTGGACCAGTTCTGTACCCATTCATTTTCAATGGGTCCTGAAAAAAATCGGACAGCTCAATGTCTGATTTTTTTTTTCAGAACCCATTGAAAATGAATGGGTACAGAACTGGTCCAGATCTGTTCCGCAAAAAGCGGAACAGATCAGGAAAGAAACAACGGACGTGTGAATGGACCCTTAACCTCACAAATTCACAAACCCGACTATTAGAAAAAGGCCTAAAATTTGCACCCACTGAAAAATTGGACAAGTTCTCTGTATACATAGGTTTCTTATATATTTTTGTATTCCTATGTCTAAAAAAACATTTTTTTAAAAATCCATTAGGGAGGATTGAGGAAAGAGATCGATCCGGGAAACCGAGACTTAAAAACAAGTCAACAATGTTCCCTAGAAATGAAATTAGTATGGAAATGGCCACTTTCCAAAAAAATGTGGAAGTGGATATACGAAAGTTTAAAATAGGATTTTCGAGTCGGGACAATCTGACTAGACAGGAGTGCAATGCCATAAAACAGCTCCAAAAAAATGAAGGTATCACTATACGCCATTTTAAATACAGTTGACTACAATGAGGAGTGTCTACGACAACTAACAGATGTTGAGACCTATGTGAGGTTGAAGAGTGACCCATTGGAGGGCTTTGATATGGAATTGAAATCACTTTGTGGGAGGGGCTTAGAGTCACTGACAGTTTCCAAACAGGAATATGATTTTATCTTGGGGACACAGAGGAGACTACCTGTCTTTTACTGTCTCCCCAAGATCCATGAATGTCTTGAAAAACCGCCTGGTCAACCGATAGTTTCGGGGATAGGGTCAATTTCCTCAAACCTGTCTAAATACATAGATGTACAAATCCAACCCGTTGGCAGATGACAGTTTTCAAGCTGTCATCTGCCAAACTGGCTGATTATTGTCCCATTCGGCCAGTTTCGCAGAATAAGAAGAAATTGTACACAAGATCAAGATTTCGAGGTAGAAGCAATAAAAATGAAGACTCAGTTTCTAGAGAGGGAATATCCCGAAAAAATTGTGGAAGCAGCCCTAGAAAGAATTAGAAAACTAGACAGACAAACCTGTTTTACAAAAAGGGAATTAATAACTGAAACAGAACAAGAAAGTGAGGTTATAAATACCAGAATTGTTCTCCCGTTCAATGACAATTACAAGAGAGTACAAAAAATCATAAGAACCCATTGGCACCATATTTTGAGTGACAAAAAGATAGGCCACCTCCTACCAGTTACTCCATCGGTATCATTCACAAAGGCACCTAGTTTAGGTCTAAAAATAGCCCCATCTATTAGAACACCCAAAACAATAATTAACAATCAAAAGACTATTTTGGGAACATGGATGAACCTCAAGGGTTTCTTCAAATGTGGTAAATGTGCAGCATGTAGAATTAACTCTACACCCAGAAAAACAACATCAATTTCCTCTACACAGAATACCCATACATGGGAGATTAAGGACTGCCTTACCTGTAATACCGCCGGAGTCATCTACCTGATCCAATGTCCATGTAAGAGACAATATATAGGCAGAACCAAACGCCTATTGAAAATAAGATTGGCCGAACATATAGCCAACATAAGAAAAGGATATGACAAGCATTGTCTATCCAAACACTATAGAGAGGTGCATAATAAAGATCCTTCTAATTTGATCTTCATGGCATTGGAAAAGGTAGATAGACACTGGCGAGGAGGCAACTATATCAAACAGATGTCGAAAATAGAGTCACGCCGTATTTACGAGTTTGGATCAATGTTAACAGCTGGATTAAATTCAGAGTTGGAGTTCTTCGGGTTTTTGTAGGTTGGGTGCCCCCGATTTGACTCTCACGCCGCAGTCTGGCCGTCTATCGGCACTGCGTCGTGGACTCGAGCGGGGGGCCCTCACCCTGACACAGCTTGATAAAGTCCATCAGCTACCAGTAGAAAACCGATTTTGGCACTGATAAATATTGGCACCTGCCTGAGTCATTGCCCCGATCGAAAATCCTTTAGAATGAACATTTCCAAGAAAACTACAGTCATATTTAGAGTTAGAATATTTACTATTGTAGAAAGATATCTGAATGGACACTCTTATCCATAGTTCATATGTGATTTTTATATATTTTTATTCTATCATATATTTTATAATCATGTTTTAAATTTTGCAATTAATCTATTGGACTGTCTGTATAAGATACCTTCAGATGAAAACCTGCGATATCTAGGGTTACTGTGGACACTATATCACCATTTGCAGTTCCCTTGTAAAAAACCATGAGTTGTAATATGAATAACTCACAAACGCATTCTTAGATAATAGTTTTCTTTATACAAGAGGTACAGAAGGATTAAATGAGCATATATTATAAAAAACGCATATACATAAAAAAGACGCAAAAGAAACGCTCAGAAAACGCATATGAATTTTCACTAATTAAGGAAATCCAGGAATCCACAGCTTGGTACTGATCGTTGTTATAAAAGGCGGAGGCAAACAGGAGTGCGATACCACTCATGAAGGGAAGGAGAGTTCCCGAAACGCGTCTGGGATGGATCGCACATATTGGAGAAGAAGTACCTCCGCAATAATTAGCATGGCCATGCGAATGTAGACGATCATAACTAACAACAAAAATCGAGACAGATTTCCTTTTTCCTGATCGCGCTAGACGGAAGTGACGTGAGTATTGCCTCAACTCCCGCGAGAATTCGGGTAAGCTGGCAGGAGGAGCACGCAGAGAGACGCCGATTGTGTCCCGCGTTGCCTTCGCCAAACTAGAAAAAGGCATGAACGAACAACAAAAAGGAAGATAAGAAGAATATACCTACAAAATCCTGTTTAAAAACCGGCAACAAAACCTATATATCTTCACTATAAAACCTGTACATCACAGGCTTAAGACTGTACCACATGCGATATACGACCTATTGGGTCACTGACAAAAAGGAATCTAACTATATGCGCAACATTGTGTGAATTGAGACTACGAACTAATACTGTCTACAAACGAAATTAAGACTTTATATCCCCAGTGCATGTAAAACTATACACATATAGATTTGAGTCTGGATAGCTGTAGAGTATTTCATCATTTTGCAGCAATACAGAACCTGCAGCCAAAATAACTGTGGACATAAGGGATCCTTCCTACTTGAGAGATTATGTGATTTTAGGTGTATTTTATAATTTTTTCACACTGTATTGTACATACTACTATTTTTTGCTATATGTCACACACATGCGAATTTTATGTTATATAAGTATTATATAAGTATTTTAACGGTGTTTAATTAAACTTTTAACAAGGCCAAGTGTTGAGTGCTCACCCAATACTTTGTTATTCCTTTTAATTTACCATTTGAGGGTGGGTGTCCCTCAGTTTGGGTTTGCAGCACCTACTCCGTAATTTCGTCCAGAGTGAGCCACCGTTCCAAAAACGCACTTGCACTTTATATACATGTAAATATACAGGAAAGAATGTTTCCTAACAATGTTTATCTTCAGTTTTGTGCGTATTATTGTCAGTCTGTAAAAGTGGCGTACTACTCAGACAACATGGTTCCAAGCAGCTACCTGGGAGTCCAAGATGCATCCAGACATCCTCCCCATGCTGTTCCCGAGCCATTTCGATGGTGTTTCCATCAATTTCTGACCTTTTCCTATGAACCAGGCAGTGGGTGCCTGGTTTAATGCACGGGTTCTCCCATTGACTTCCATTATACTCGGGTGCTCGGCCTGATGTGTTCGGCCTGAGCACTCAAGTACTATGGTGCTCGATCAACACTAGTGTAGATGTTATCTCTGGTAGTCTCCATCTTGATGATGATGTTACAGATAATGGTTGCTGTTTTGTCCCAAGTAAAGAAAACCCGTTCTTTGTTTTCCCAATGTCTGAGCGCTGTTCATGGAAGCTGCAAACACTGCAACAGTTTGTTTTCACTTCATCATCGTGGGGTACTGGGTGCAGATTGATGGGGGAAAACTTGACTTTTTTGGATTTTAGCACAAGGCTGGATGGATTAATATAGTTTTTCATACAGTCCTGATCAAAAGTTTAAGACCACTTGAAAAATTGCAAAAAATCATATTTAGCATGGCTGGATCTTAACAAGGTTCAAAGTAGAGCTTCAACATGCAACAAGAAGAAATGGGAGTCAGACAAAACATTTTTTGAGCATTCAATTTAATGAAAACAACGAATAAACTGAAACAGGCTGTTTTTCAGCTGATTAAAAGTTTAGGACCACATGCCTTTAAAAGGCCAAATCTGTGCAAAGATGTGGATTCATTGTCATTTTCTGTCAGGTAGTCACACGTTGTGATGGCAAAGGCAAAAAAACTCTCAGTTTTTGAACGTGGTCGGGTTGTTGAACTTCAAGCAGGGTCTCACACAGCGCGCCATCGCTGCTGAGGTGGGACACAGTAAGACAGTCATTTGGAATTTCTTAAATTCTTAAATGATCCTGAGGGATATGGAACAAAAAAGTCAAGTCTGAAGTTGAAGACCCAAAAAAATTTCATCAGCACTGAGCCGGAGGATCCAATTGGCTGTCCGTCAAGACACTGGACGATCCTCGACATAAATTAAGTCCTTACTGGTGCTGACTGCAGCCCCATAACCATCAGACAGATCTTCAAAAACAAAAAACGTCTTCAAAGACCTCGTCTCCTTGAACGCCACAGAACTGCTCGTTTGGACTTTGCAAGAGAGCACCAAACATGGGACATTCAAAGGTGGAAGAAAGTTTTATTCTCTGATGAGAAAAAAATTTAACCTTGATGGTCCTGATGGTTTCCAACATTACTGGCATGACAAGCAGATCCCACCTGAGATGTTTTCTACGCGCTACAGTGGAGGGGGCGCCATAATGGTCTGGGGTGCTTTTTCATTCAGTGGAACAATGGAGCTTCAGGAAGTGCAGGGGCGTCAAACGGCTGCTTGCTATGTCCAGATGTTGCAGAGAGCATTCCTCATGACTGAGGGCCCTCGTCTGTGTGGTAACGACTGGGTTTTTCAACAGGACAACGCTACAGTACACAATGCCCGCAGGACAAGGGACTTCTTCCAGGAGAATAACATCACTCTTTTGGCCCATCCTGCATGTTCCCCTGATCTAAATCCAATTGAGAACCTTTAGGGATGGATGGCAAGGGAAGTTTACAAAAATGGACAACAGTTCCAGACAGTAGATGGCCTTCGTGCGGCCGTCTTCACCACTTGGAGAAATGTTCCCACTCACCTCATGGAAACGCTTGCATCAAGCATGCCGAAACGAATTTTTGAAGTGATAAACAATAATGGCGGAGCTACTCATTACTGAGTTCATGTTTGGAAGTTGGATTTCTGTTTTGGGGGGGTTTAGTTTTTTTTGGAGGTGTGGTCCTAAATCTTTGATCAGCTGAAAAACAGCCTGTTTCAGTTTATTTGTTGTTTTCATTAAATTGAATGCTCAAAAAATGTTTTGTCTCACTCCCATTTCTTCTTGTTGCATGTTGAAGCTCTACTTGGAACCTTGTTAAGATCCAGCCATGCTAAATATGATTTTTTGCAATTTTTCAAGTGGTCTTAAATATTCTTAGGCATTCTTTGTATTCTGTCTCCGGCCAGGTAACTAATTGCTAAGTATTGGATTCAGTCAGCCCCTCCTACTAATAGAGCAATTGTTTCTAGAATGAATGCATTTATTAGATTAGAAAGAGGGGTATACATAAATGTAAGGCAGCAACATTGAAATGATCTGAGGTCCACGGTTAATACTCCTGGTTTTCCATCATGATATCTGCATAGAGGGTTGACATATTCATAAGAAGCCTAGTCCCCAATTAATATGTAGTAATAACTATGTTGTAGAAGTAAAAGAGTGGGTCCTATATAGAGTTGAGCGAATTTCCTGATATCTTTTCAGGTTCAGTTCCATCGAGACATCTGTCAGATACAATTAGGTCCAAATCAGAAGTATCCCAATTGCCCTGGGAAGTCGTGTATGATACCCTGGGGTCTGCTAGGACTGTATCCCACCCATTTCAAGTTCTTTAATGCCAAGACAGCATTAGTAATGACAAAGTGACAGCGTCTTATACCGTATGCTATGGGAACACATGATGGTCGGTGGTAACAAAGCCTGGTTAAAAGTAAACTGCACTGTCAGAATTTTTATGTTTTTTAATCATCTCTTTTAGAGGAGTAGCAACAGGCTTGGTGTTTCACGGCCATACGAGTGCCAGAGACACTCTCATGAACAGTGTGGCAGGGTCACCTTGCTTTTTCAGTTGGTATACTGCTCCTAAACAGCTCCTGATGGTCCTACTAATGTATGGAGAAACACGTCGAGGGTAATGATCTATAGAGGAACCCTTCTACCTGATAGCTGAAATGTAACTAGCTTGAGTGCACTTTTATTTTTAGCATCACAGCAGGCATCACTGGTAATCTGGGGCGGGGGGGGGGGGGGGGGGTCTGTGAGACTCACTCAGTATTTCTAACTCTCAGAACCCCAAAAAAAACCACTAGGTACAATAGCAGGGTCTCCAGCAAATGAACCCCTGCTTTGTAGATTTCAACTCAGGGCAAAAGAGAGCATCGGAGCATGCTCCGATGCTCATAACAGAGGGCTGCCTGGGTGAGAATATGGACAACCCCTTTAAGGTACATAAATGTATGGAGAATCCTCCGGGATGCCCTATAGTGTCAGTGAGGTGTTTAGTTACTGAACCCCTCTCTCGCTATTTGGATTGGTTGTTGCGTCCTTTAGTGGCCCTTGTATTCGCTAACTTGTTTTTGGCAGATTTTGAGGATAACATTTATACAAACTAATAATCCACTTAGTAGGTATATCCAAGTGTACCTTAGGTAACTAAATTATATATTTATAGTATGAGTATTATAGTATGAGTATGGTCTGGCTCAGTGATAGGCAAACTGTGGCTCTCCAGCTGTTGCAAAACTACAACTCCCACCATGCCCTGCTGTAGGCTGAAAGCTGTAGGCAGTCTTTGCATGCTGGGAGTTGTAGTTCTGCAACAGCTGGAGAGCCGCAGTTTGCCTATCACTGGTCTGGCTCATCAGAAGAATTTCCATCCTTTGTGTCTTATGTGAACACCAATGAGGTTAATATGACCTTCATAAATCAGTTTGGAGAACGTAAAATACAGTTCTTGTTGAAGTCAAGGTGAACAATGGTTCTATTCAGACTAAGGAGTGTAGAAAACACACAGTGACTAATTTGTTACAAAAATATGAAAGTTACCATCTATTTAATGTTAAACAGGCCAATTTTTACGGTTAAGAAGACTGAACAATGTAGATAATTTGTAAAACATGCAAGGGAATTAGTAGACGTTTAAAAAAGGAGAGGCTACATCAATTTAACATTCTTTGAATAGAGTAAGATCTCAGAAAAGGGATTTTTAAAAATTTAAAAATAACAGAAAAAAAACAAGAAAGGAGATTCATTTTTTCTTTCCAATATAGTGATGCGATAAAAATCTATATTAGAAGCAACTGGTATATGATAATATCCAATCCCACTTTATCAAAAGATGTAGCGGGTCGCAAACCGGTGGTATTTATTTGTAATAATCATGCCAGTGGCACTAGGCCAATTACTGTATTTTTCACTTTATAAGACGCAGTGCATTATGGAAGCGCTCACTAGTATGCAGGGGGAGGGGGGAGAGGTGAGTGAAGAGCTGTACTCACCTCTACTCCCAGGTCTTCTCCGGGCCAAACCGCACTTTTCTGACTATTCCGAAATACTGCTCTACTGGGGATCTGATCTGAGGTCTGAAATGGGGGGGCCTGACATGGAGGCTTTATCTGAGGTCTGGTGCGGGGTCTGACATGGAGGTCTACGGCTACATGCATACGACAGTGAAAAATGACCGTGTGATGGCTGTTTAAATAACGGCTATTTTTAGCACCAATGTAAGTCTATCATGCTATTCACATGGGCGTTTTTTTTTTTTTTAACAACTAGTGAATAGAGGCTGTCAAAGAATAGGACATATCCTATTTTTGACTGTTTTCACTGCCAGATGGACCCCATTGAAATAAATAGTAACGCTTAGACAAGAGTGCACCCATCTAATGGCCATTAAAAACAGGTACAGTAAGACAATGTGGTCTATTAGGGGTTAAAAAAATACTGCTTCCACAGTCACTTCTCTTTTCATTAAAAGGGACCTGCTGAAAGGACCTGCGCTCTGCGTCATGACTTCACCACGTGCTCATGCTAGGTGTGCACAGTGATGTAATCAAGCTAAGCGCAGGTCCGTTGGCAGGTCCTTTTCAATGCAAGGGGGAGCAACTGCCGCTGCGCATGTAAGTGGATGAGATGAGTATTTTTATTTATTTTTTTGCTAAAATGAAACATTACAACTGGGGGCCACGAAGGGGAACATTGTTACAGATGGGAGCCACTATGGGAGACATTATTACAGATGGGGTCATTATGGGGGACCTTTTTACAGATGGGAGCCACTATGGGAGACATTATTACAGATGGGGCCACTATGGGGGACATTATTACACATGGGGGCCACTATGGGGGGCATTATTACACATGATGGCCATTATGGGGTACATTATGTGTACTGAGGTCACTGTAGGGGTAGGGATCTTCATGAAAAAAAGCCAATGAAATTCATCAGTTTTTTATGGCCATTTTTAACTGCCATTAAAAATGAACGGACAGAAAATGAATTCACAAATGGTTGAGAATGGCCATGAAGAACTAGTACTGACAGTGTGTCCCATTTTAACAGACTTTTTTTCATGTGCATGTAGCCTGAAGGGGGTTTAATATGAGGTCTGATACGAGAGTCTAACATGGAGGTCTAAGGGGGTCTGATCTGAGGTCTGATATGAGAGTCTAACATGGAGGTCTAAGGGGGTCTAATCTGAGGTCTGATACTGGAGTCTGATCTGAGGTCTGATATGGGGGTATGACATGGAGGTCTAAAGGGGGCTGATCTGAGGCCCTGATATGGGGATCTAACATTAAGGTCTAACATTAATTTGAACATAATGTCCCCAAAAAATTATTGTGCTAAGCTGATATTGAGCCAGGATGCCCCCACAGCAACCTTATAGTCACTTGTATTCCTGGTTTTACTTAACCCGTGGGGCCCTTGCAATTTGTGGTAATATAGTAGGAGGGTGGGGATGGTCTTTCAGTTCCCCAAATGGCAGATTTGTGTATCAGTTCACACATAGATTACTAGGAGCACTTTGAATAATACCACAGTCAATGCAGATCAGCAGGTGATCAATGCAGTATGTGCTTCTGTTAGTGTAGTGGTGAAATATCAGTTATTTGCAATAGTATGTTATATGAATAGACACATTTATACTTAGAGGTGTTTTCCAAGGCTATGGTTTATTTTAACAGGCATCTTCAGAGTGACTGGATGTGCGGTGTGGTTCATACTTACCTGGTCCCACCGCTGGATTCCAGCTGCATCGCTCCACGGCCTCCTTGGCAGGTCCTGGGTCTATGGGAATCAATATCCTGTTGACAGGCATCATGTAAACACTTTAATAGGACCAGGCTAGATCCTCCATTTGAAAGTAAAGAAAATCGAAACTAATAAGATCTTTCCTTAAAGAAAACTTTAAAGTCCGTGGTGACCTGTGTTCTGAAGTTACTGGCACAAGTATCGGCGCCAATTACGAAATTATCTGCATACGACAGATGCTAATAAGGACTATATGGATTAACAGAAAAAAATTTGTTCGAGATATCACATTACGAACCAACATCCTCGACTTCCGCCTCTGATAAACTACATTGGCACTCACGTAAGTAAACAGGAGCGGGGGGCCTGGTGCAGTACACCATGAAACACTAACCACTGAGGAAGGAGCAGGAATACGCTCCGAAACGTGTCTGGTATTAAGGAACAGTGAGGAATATACAAGCCGGGATAACTAGGAATTGCAGCGGTTTACTATTATATTGACTGCCAACCATTCAAAAAAGCCGCACTTCCCTCGGACACAGCATTGCCGAAAGAGGACCAATCATCAATCCCGGAACGAGTGACGTACCGCCCCGCCCAAGTCACGTGGGACGCCATGTGATAAAGACAAGTGACCACGTGGGACGCCGCATAGGTGCTTGTAGGACAAAGCAGAAAACTTTAACAGCTAAATATCTAAAGGTTAACCACAATCTCAATACGAGAATATCAGTATGAGGACTTTGCTCACAGGAAACTAAACGGACTTAGATGAACTGTATACCTTAATGCAAAGTGTGAATTTTAACCACAGTCAACCCTTATATGACAACATTTCTGGGTCAGATTCAATAGGCACTCATTGCCTACTATAAACATTCATTGCTTAATATTAGCGCATATCGCTCATTACAGTGCCTATATTTTAAATACTGTATATTTATATACTTCCATCCATTCAACTTGCAGCTGAATTTTAAATTGTGGTGTACTTAAACCAAGACTTTTTTCCACCTGTAATTATTCACCCTTGTGAAAGTATCAACTATTGTATATCCAGCATACCTAAACAATCTATTTCGGTATACTTAACTGCCATATAGCACTTTATTCAGTCTGCACATAGCACTTTAACATCACCATATTGAACACTTGAACTGATAATTTCAGTGCATTTTATTTATTTGCAATGTATTCAGCTTGCACATACCACTTATGTGTATCGAGCCTGCAACTTGCACTTTCACTATACTGAGTCTGCATATTGCACATATCCTACTTCTATATTTATCATTACCACACCGAATACCTGAACTGAGAATTTTGGTACATCCTATTTATTCAAAATGTACTCAGCTTGCACATAGCACTTTTATGTACCGAGCTTGCATATTGCACTTTCATGTACTTAGAAACATAGAAAACATAGAATGTGTCAGCAGATAAGAACCATTTGGCCCATCTAGTCTGCCCAATATACTGAATACTATGGATAGCCCCTGGCCCTATCTTATATGAAGGATGACCTTATGCCTATCCCATGCATGCTTAAACTCCTTCACTGTATTTGCAGCTACCACTTCTGCGGGAAGGCTATTCCATGCATCCACTAATAGAAACATACTGAGTTTGCATATTACACATATTCTACCGAGCTTGCATATTGCACTTTGATATACTGAGCCCGCACATTGCACTTTAATGTACTGAGTTTGCACTTAGCACTTTGCATATTCAGCCTAATTTAATTCCTATATGTACTCAGCTTGCCTATAGCATCTCATTATTCCAAGACTATCTGGTACTTGTACTTAGTACTTCGTATATTCAGCTGTATATTCACTATTACTTGGTTTATTCTTTTATATCAATAATAAATACCAATTTATCATCATTCTAAGTTTATACCATATGTGAGTGTGTCATCACATTTTATACATTGAATTATGTTATATGAATAGCCACATTTATACTTAGAGGGGTTTTCCAAGGCTATGGTTTATTTTTACAGGCATCTTCAGAGTGACTGGATGTGCGGTGTGGTTCATACTTACCTGGTCCCACCGCTGGATTCCAGCTGCATCGCTCCACGGCCTCCTTGGCAGGTCCTGGGTCTCTGGGAATCAATATCCTGTTGACAGGCATCATGTGAACACTTTAATAGGACCAGGCTAGATCCTCCATTTGAAAGTAAAGAAAATCGAAACTAATAAGATCTTTCCTTAAAGAAAACTTTAAAGTCCATGGTGACCTGTGTTCTGAAGTTACTGGCACAAGTATCGGCGCCAATTACAAAATTATCTGCATACGACAGACGCTGGTAAGGACTATATGGATTAACAGAAATCATTTGTTCGAGATATCACATTACGAACCAACATCCTCGACTTCCGCCTCTGATAAACTAGATCGGCACTCACGTAAGTAAACAGGAACGGGGGGCCTGGTGCAGTACACCACGAGGGACGCCGCGGAGCATGCACCGAATCCCGTCCGTGAAAGAGCCTGTTTGTGAGTATACCGTACGATCCAGAGGAATGTTCTAGTGATTTGCTGGTTGTGATTCTCGTTCCTTAACTTTGTTACAAATTTGGCACCGAGTTGACAATTGTGTGGACAAAGCTCTAAGGTATTTAAACTTGGAATACTACAGACAATTTCCTGTTACAAGTATTGTGGAAGCGTAATTGATAGACTGACTTATCACATGCGATTTATTTTCTGAGTTGCGATTTTGCATTAGCTGGATGGACGAACTATATGAATTATTTCAATTTTAGATCAGTGTGATTCGTCACACGGTGGACTGGTTTGGACATACAGTACAGACCAAAAGTTTGGACACACCTTCTCATTCAAAGAGTTTTCTTTATTTTCATGACTATGAAAATTGTAGATTCACACTGAAGGCATCAAAACTATGAATTAACACATGTGGAATTATATACATAACAAACAAGTGTGAAACAACTGAAAATATGTCATATTCTAGGTTCCTCAAAGTAGCCACCTTTTGCTTTGATTACTGCTTTGCACACTCTTGGCATTCTCTTGATGAGCTTCAAGAGGTAGTCCCCTGAAATGGTCTTCCAACAGTCTTGAAGGAGTTCCCAGAGATGCTTAGCACTTGTTGGCCCCTTTGCCTTCACTCTGCGGTCCAGCTCACCCCAAACCATCTCGATTGGGTTCAGGTCCGGTGACTGTGGAGGCCAGGTCATCTGGCGCAGCACCCCATCACTCTCCTTCATGGTCAAATAGCCCTTACTTTCAAAGTTTTCCCAATTTTTCGGCTGACTGACTGACCTTCATTTCTTAAAGTAATGATGGCCACTCGTTTTTCTTTACTTAGCTGCTTTTTTCTTGCCATAATACAAATTCTAACAGTCAATTCAGTAGGACTATCAGCTGTGTATCCACCTGACTTCTCCTCAACGCCACTGATGGTCCCAATCCCATTTATAAGGCAAGAAATCCCACTTATTAAACCTGACAGGGCACACCTGTGAAGTGAAAACCATTTCAGGGGACTACCTCTTGAAGCTCATCAAGAGAATGCCAAAATTGTGCAAAGCAGTAATCAAAGCAAAAGGTGGCTACTTTGAAGAACCTAGAATATGACATATTTTCAGTTGTTTCACACTTGTTTGTTATGTATATAATTCCACATGTGTTAATTCATAGTTTTGATGCCTTCAGTGTGAATCTACAATTTTCATAGTCATGAAAATAAAGAAAACTCTTTGAATGAGAAGGTGTGTCCAAACTTTTGGTCTGTACTGTATAACCGATTGTTTGTGATAAATCCGTGCCTAGTCCCTGTTTTTGGTGGACTGATAGGCCTTTTAGAGTCTAGCCAGACTACTAATAGACCATCCTTTTATTAAGGGCTTTTTTATATGTAAATGCATGCATTTTTGAAGTATATGTCATATTTAATTTTTATCTATATTTTATGTTGAAATAAATTACCACCTACTCCAGATAAGTGTGAGTGCCCAGCTCTCTATTAATTTGTTGCTTATATTATAAATTGGGGGAATCTGTTCACTGTGAGCACCCCTCTTTGGAATCAGATGCGGTAGTGCTACCATTATACTTTATCATGTGAACACTGGAGCAAATCACTGTCCCTTTTGGAAGCAGAAAATATTCCCCCACTCTGATTTTATATCGAGTGTCTAAAAGCATGGCTATCCTATAGTCATGCATCCAATACCCATTTGCTTGATGCTAACGATACGCTTGTCAGGAGGTAAGCAACCAATGCATCTTGCCAAGCTCCCCAGTGTACCCAGTTGTTTCTTTCTCTGACCCACACTGCAATGGTTGGTCATGGCCAGGACATCTTCATCATGTCGGCATACAATGGAGATTTTTCAAGATAAATTCAAAGGAAAATTGGTTTAGTTGCCCATAGCAACCAATTAGATTCCACCTTTTATTTGTCAGAGCTCCTTTGGAAAATAAAAGGATCAATCTGATAGGTTGTTATGGACAACTAGGCCAGACCTCCTATGCACCAGTCTTGATAAAAGTCACTCAATGAGTGTTAGGCCTCTTTCGTGAGGTGAACGCATTGCACCCGCACTTAATCCGGACCCATTCATTTCTCTATATTGTGCGTTTTTCACGCAACGCAGGCCCCATAGAAGTGAATGGGGCTGCGTGAAAATCGCAAGCATCCGCAAGCAAGTGTGGATGAGGTGCGATTTTCACGCATGGTTGCTATTATTATTTTCCCTTATAACATGGTTATAAGGGAAAATAATAGCATTCTTAATACAGAATGCTAAGTAAATTAGGAATGGAGGGGTTAAAAATTTTTTACATTTTTAATTTTACTCACCTCATCCACCTGTTCACGCAACCCGGCTTGTCTTCTTTCTTCTTCTTTGAGGACCTGGGAGAAAAGGACCTTTGGTGATGTCACTGCGCTCATCACATGGTCAATCACATGATCCATCACATGGTCCATCACAATGGTGATGGACCATGTGATGAGCGTAGTGACATCACCAAAGATCCTTTTCCTCCCAGGTCATCAAAGAAGAAGAAAGAAGACGAGTTGGTGAGTTTAATTATTATAATTTTTTTAACCCCTCCATCCCTAATTTACTTAGCATTCTGTATTAAGAATGCTATTTTCCCTTATAACCATGTTATAAGGGAAAATAATACAATCTACACAACACAGATCCCAAACCCGAATTTCTGTGAATTCCAATACAATACATAAAAAACAAAACATTGCATCACCAAATTTATGATGTGTGCCATTAAGGGAGTATGTATTATGGGGCACATTTATTAAGACACCGGTCTTAACCGCCTCCGGACCGCCTAACGCAGGATCGCGTTCCGGAGGCGGCAGCCCTGCGCAGAGTCACGCATATATGCGTCATCTCGCGAGACGAAGGTAAGCGAGTGGATCTCCAGCCTGCCAGCGACGATCGTTTGATGGCAGGCTGGAGATGTGATTTTTTTTAACCCCTAACAGGTATATTAGACGCTGTTTTGATAACAGCGTCTAATATACCTGCTACCTGGTCCTCTGGTGGTCCCTTTTGTTTGGATCGACCACCAGAGGACACAGGTAGCTCAGCAATAAGTAGCACCAAGCACCACACTACACTACACCCCACCTGTCACTTATTAACCCCTTATTCACCCCTGATCACCCCATATAGACTCCCTGATCACCCCCTGTCATTGATCACCCCCCTGTCATTGATCACCCCCCGTAAGGCTCCATTCAGACGTCCGTATGATTTTTACGGATCCACTGATACATGGATCGGATCCGCAAAACACATACGGACGTCTGAATGGAGCCTTACAGGGGGGTGATCAATGACGGGGGTGATCACCTCATATAGACTCCCTGATCACCCCCCTGTCATTGATCACCCCCCTGTCATTGATCACCCCCCTGTAAGGCTGCATTCAGATGTCCGTATGTTTTTTACGGATACATGGATCGGATCCGCAAAACACATACAGACGTCTGAATGGAGCCTTAAAGGGGGGTGATCACCACATATAGACTCCCTGATCACCCCCTTGTAAGGCTCCATTCAGACATCCGTATGATTTTTACGGATCCACTGATACATGGATCGGATCCGCAAAACACATACGGACGTCTGAATGGAGCCTTACAGGGGGGTGATCAATGACAGGGGGTGATCACCCCATATAGACTCCCTGATCACCCCCCTGTCATTGATCACCCCCCTGTAAGGCTCCATTCAGATGTCCGTATGTTTTTTACGGATCCACTGATACATGGATCGGATCCGCAAAACACATACAGACGTCTGAATGGAGCCTTACAGGGGGTGGATCACCCCATATAGACTCCCTGATCACCCCCCTGTCATTGATCACCCCCCTGTCATTGATCACCCCCCTGTAAGGCTGCATTCAGATGTCCGTATGTTTTTTTACGGATCCACGGATACATGGATCGGATCCGCAAAACACATACGGACATCTGAATGGAGCCTTATAGGGGGGTGATCAATGACAGGGTGGTGATCACCCCATATAGACTCCCTGATCACCCCCCTGTCATTGATCACCCCCTTGTAAGGCTCCATTCAGACGTCTGTATGATTTTTACGGATCCACTGATACATGGATCGGATCCGCAAAACACATACGGACATCTGAATGGAGCCTTATAGGGGGGTGATCAATGACAGGGTGGTGATCACCCTATATAGACTCCCTGATCACTCCCCTGTCATTGATCACCCCCCTGTAAGGCTCCATTCAGACATTTTTTGGGCCCAAGTTAGCGGAATTTTTTTTTTTTTCTTACAAAGTCTCATATTCCACTAACTTGTGTCAAAAAATAAAATCTAACATGAACTCACCATACCCCTCACGGAATCCAAATGCGTAAAATTTTTTAGACATTTATATTCCAGACTTCTTCTCACGCTTTAGGGCCCCTAGAATGCCAGGGAGGTATAAATACCCCACATGTGACCCCATTTCGGAAAGAAGACACCCCAAGGTATTCGCTGAGGGGCATATTGAGTCCATGAAAGATTGAAATTTTTGTCCCAAGTTAGCGGGAAGGGAGACTTTGTGAGAAAAAAAAAAAATCAATTTCCTCTAACTTGTGCCAAAAAAAAATAATTTCTATGAACTCGCCATGCCCCTCATTGAATACCTTGGGGTGTCTTCTTTCCAAAATGGGGTCACATGTGGGGTATTTATACTGCCCTGGCATTTTAGGGGCCCTAAAGCGTGAGAAGAAGTCTGGGATCCAAATGTCTAAAAATGCCCTCATAAGAGGAATGTGGGCCCCTTTGCGCATCTAGGCTGCAAAAAAGTGTCACACATCTGGTATCGCCGTACTCAGGAGAAGTTGGGCAATGTGTTTTGGGGTGTCATTTTACATATACCCATGCTGGGTGAGATAAATATCTTGGTCAAATGCCAACTTTGTATAAAAAATGGGAAAAGTTGTCTTTTGCCGAGATATTTATCTCACCCAGCATGGGTATATGTAAAAAGACACCCCAAAACACATTGCCCAACTTCTCCTGAATACGGCGATACCACATGTGTGACACTTTTTTGCAGCCTAGGTGGGCAAAGGGGCCCACATTCCAAAGAGCACCTTTCGGATTTCACAGGTCATTTACCTACTTACCACACATTAGGGCCCCTAGAATGCCAGGGCAGTATAACTACCCCACAAGTGACCCCATTTTGGAAAGAAGACACCCCAAGGTATTCCGTGAGGGGCATGGCGAGTTCCTAGAATTTTTTATTTTTTGTCACAAGTTAGCGGAAAATGATGATTTTTATTTATATATTTTTTTTTTTCTTACAAAGTCTCATATTCCACTAACTTGTGACAAAAAATAAAAACTTCCATGAGCTCAGTATGCCCATCACGAAATACCTGGGGATGTCTTCTTTCCAAAATGGGGTCACTTGTGGGGTAGTTATACTGCCCTGGCATTTTAGGGGCCGAATGCGTGAGAAGTGGTTTGAAATCAAAATCTGTAAAAAATGGCCGGTGAAATCTGAAAGGTGCTCTTTGGAATGTGGGCCCCTTTGCCCACCTAGGCTGCAAAAAAGTGTCACACATCTGGTATCCCTGTACTCAGGAGAAGTTGGGCAATGTGTTTTGGGGTGTCTTTTTACATATACCTATGCTGGGTGAGAGAAATATCTTGGCAAAAGACAACTTTTCCCATTTTTTTATACAAAGTTGGCATTTGACCGAGATATTTATCTCACCCAGCATAGGTATATGTAAAATGACACCCCAAAACACATTGCCCAACTTTTCCTGAGTACGGCAATACCAGATGTGTGACACTTTTTTGGAGCCTAGGTGGGCAAAGGGGCCACATTCCAAAGAGCACCTTTCGGATTTCACCAGCCATTTTTTACAGATTTTGATTTCAAACAACTTTGCACGCATTTGGCCCCCTAAAATGCCAGGACAGTATAACTACCCCACAAATGACCCAATTTTAGAAAGAAGACACCCCAAGGTATTTCGTGATGGGCATAGTGAGTTCATGGAAGTTTTTATTTTTTGTCACAAGTTAGTGGAATATGAGACTTTGTAAGAAAAAAAAAAAGAAAAAAATCATCATTTTCCGCTAACTTGTGACAAAAAATAAAAAGTTCTAGGAACTCGCCATGCCCCTCACGGAATACCTTGGGGTGTCTTCTTTCCAAAATGGGGTCACTTGTGGGGTAGTTATACTGCCCTGGCATTCTAGGGGCCCTAATGTGTGGTAAGTAGTTTGAAATCAAAATCTGTAAAAAATGGCCGGTGAAATCCGAAAGGTGCTCTTTGGAATGTGGGCCCCTTTGCCCACCTAGGCTGCAAAAAAGTGTCACACATCTGGTATCTCCGTACTCAGGAGAAGTTGGGCAATGTGTTTTGGGGTGTCATTTTACATATACCCATGCTGGGTGAGAGAAATATCTTGGCAAAAAACAACTTTTCCCATTTTTTTATACAAAGTTGGCATTTGACCAAGAAATTTAGCTCACCCAGCATGGGTCTATGTAAAATGACACCCCAAAACACATTGCCCAACTTCTCCTGAGTACGGAGATACCAGATGTGTGACACTTTTTTGCAGCCTAGGTGGGCAAAGGGGCCCACATTCCAAAGAGCACCTTTCGGATTTCACCGGCCATTTTTTACAGATTTTGATTTCAAACTACTTACCACACATTAGGGCCCCTAGAATGCCAGGGCAGTATAACTACCCCACAAGTGACCCCATTTTGGAAAGAAGACACCCCAAGGTATTCGCTGATGGGCATAGTGAGTTCATAGAAGTTTCTATTTTTTGTCGCAAGTTAGTGGAATATGAGACTTTGTAATAAAAAAAAAAAAATAAAAAAAATCATAATTTCCGCTAACTTGTGACAAAAAATAAAAAGTTCTATGAACTCACTATGCCCATCAGCGAATACCTTAGGGTGTCTACTTTCCGAAATGGGGTCATTTGTGGGGTGTTTGTACTGTCTGGCCATTGTAGAACCTCAGGAAACATGACAGGTGCTCAGAAAGTCAGAGCTGCTTCAAAAAGCGGAAATTCACATTTTTGTACCATAGTTTGTAAACGCTATAACTTTTACCCAAACCATTTTTTTTTTTACCCAAACATTTTCTTTTTTTATCAAAGACATGTAGAACAATAAATTTAGAGAAAAATTTATTTATGGATGTCGTTTTTTTTGCAAAATTTTACAACTGAAAGTGAAAAATGACATTTTTTTGCAAAAAAATCGTTAAATTTCGATTAATTACAAAAAAAGTAAAAATGTCAGTAGCAATGAAATACCACCAAATGAAAGCTCTATTAGTGAGAAGAAAAGGAGGTAAAATTCATTTGGGTGGTAAGTTGCATGACCGAGCAATAAACGGTGAAAGTAGGGTAGGTCAGAAGTGTAAAAAGTGGCCTGGTCATTAAGGGTGTTTAAGCTAGGGGGGCTGAATTGGTTAATGAAGCCCCTGTGCTGGTGGTGGATCCGCCGAAGTTATGAAGAGGCGCCAGCCTCTCCATAACTTCGGCGCATCCAGCGCCAGTACTAAATGTAAGACAGCTTCCGAGCTGTCTTACATTTAGACCTTTTTCTACACCTAAAACAGACATAGAAAATGATGAATGAGCCTGGCCTGCTCTCCTGTCAACTTCCACGCCACGCCCACAATTTTAGAAATGGCGTGAGCAGGGCGAAGTCGCAGATAGTGGCGCAACTAACCGTTGTGCCGCCATCTGCACCTGTAATACACCTAGTTTAGGCGTATTTAAGCTTAGTAAATGACCCCCTATATTCCCATATATAATGCAGCCACAATGTTCCTGCTACTGTCGTTGACATCAAGCGGCAAAGCAACTGATCCACTGTTTGGCTTCTCTTGCTCAGGCTCAGACATGGAGGAGATGGATAAGCACCTGATGTGGGACGTAGACCTGCACAACCTTAAAGGTGTCAGTAGCACTTGGCCACACTGCGTAACACTATTGTTATAGCCAGTGAGTATGGTTCCACTGTGCCAACCAACCAATTTGACTTAGGGCTAATCAGAGCATTATCCGGGCAGTCTACTGGTATTTAGTCTTTAGGCCTTATAAAGGGATCTGAATAGTCCCATTGTAGTTGGCAGCTGACCCACGGTGGTCAGAGAAGCGCCTTTAAACACCGAGGGGTCAGGCAAAACCTGTAGTCAGTACATGTGAATCTGTAAAACTAGTCCAAGGTCAGGGCAGACGGCAATGGGTCAATAAGGTAAATAGGCAATGGTCAGGAAAGGCATGGGATGGTCTGAATCAGTAAACAGATAGAGGTCAGTATACAGGCAGAAAAACAGCACAGCACACCTTTGCAGAGAACTAGCAAGCTACACAACCTGAATCTCTGGCACCCCTTCCCTAGGGGAAGGTGCCTTAAATACCATGAAGTGACTAGATATTTGCTAGAGGAGACTATGGTGCACATATGCTGGCCTCTTAAAAGCCAGGGCTTGAAGACCTTACAGGAGAGCCCAGGGTCTGCATGAGACATGTAGGATGCCAAAGGTAGGATCTTCTACTGACTTGCAACAGAGGGCAAGTGAGTCCTGACTGCCGGAACAGATAAAGAAGTGTGGTAAGTCACAAAGCGCCTGTGCCCACCCAGGGGAGTAGAACCGCGACAGGCACAGGCTGCCATCACAACAACCATATTAGATAACATGCAATACAATGAGTGACATGACATCACTCATTTATGTATCGGCAGGCAGTGGCGCACAATAAACAACAGGATTTAAATTTAAGTTGTTTGAACAAAATGTTCACTCGTACGCAGAATGAAATAAAACGACGCTGTATAAATGCTTGATGCAGATAAATACGCCAATTTTTGGTGGCACTATGCTCAATAAGATAATATACAAAACAATGGGTAATGTGATTTCCTGTCATTCACAACCGTTTCAACAGGAAGCAGCATCAGGGCCAGGATTAATATATTATTGTCGAAGATCTGTGATTGTAAATGATGTGATGCAGATTGGGGTGATTCTCATTTAAAAGAAATTGAATTGTATAGCTACCAGCTGCTGAAGCACTCACAACAATGGCTGCCAGCCTGCCTGTGCCTAACTAACACACTGACTGACTGAGTGCGACTCCTGTCTCTCTCTAAAATCTGTCCCTATCAAGTTATAATTTGTACAATTTTTTCATTATAAATTACTATTAAATACACTCACTGACACTAAGTTATCTGGATTCTGTGTTTGACTGTCTCTCTGTCAGACGTATAACCCCACAAATCAGCAGCATTTCCTGATTGGGCTGTTGTCATCAGTGACTGACAGCTATAGTCTTTTGTGATTGGCTGTTCTAGAAGTCATGTGATCATTCTTCATCTTCACTGTCTTCTGATCTGGAGGCCTCAATTTTGACTGGTTCATGCAGAAAGAATCCCAAATGTTTTAGACTCGCACAAATCCAAAACTTTTGGGAAATTTGTAGCAAATTTGATTTGCAGGGAATCGATTTGGCCATCTTTAATCTCGGGATAAACATTCACATATGTAGTTTTTATTTGTTTGTATTTTTTAATTCTGCAATCTGCATTTTCCCCTGGGGATGGTCTTTGGGGGTTTGAAGTTTGTGAAGAGGGTTTCTTTGCTTGTTGTACATTTTGTGTAATTAAAGGGAATCTGTCACCAGTTTTCTGCTGCCTTCACTTTTAAGTCCTAACAGCTCCAGCGCATGCCAATGAGTCCTGATATTCATGAGCTCACGGCTTCCCTACCCACCTGCCCCCATTGACAGTTTTTTTTCCAATATAAATCTGTAGCAGAATCAGCAATACAAGATTTTGCAAAAATGGCTGGGTTAATTAAATAAGGTGACACAGCATTTTGATAAGGAGACCTATCACTAGTTTATGTTGCCCTTAGTTAGGACACCATAAAACTGGTGACAGACTCCCATCAACCTCTAAAGAACCTTGATGTGTGTTTATTAAAGGCTATTTACACCTTTGGGGACCATTTATTTTATGATTGCATTTTACTCATTTGGGGCTAAAATTATTTATTTCAATTGGCCTTTATTAAAAATATTAAGTTGTTCTGTCTAGTTTTGAGCCAACTTCTGTTTTCAAGTTCGGCGTACAAGGTTCGGGATATCTAAGATTTCCGTTATGGATTCCGCTACCATGGATCATAACTTATGGTCTGTGGTAGCGAGATCCATAACTGAATTCTTAGATAACCCGAACCCAAACCTTGTACGCCGAACTTGAAAACAGAAATTTGCTTATTCCTAGTTCTGTCACAAAGGGTTAACTGTTTGTCTAGCTGTGTGCATCCTACTTTCACTTTGTGCTGGTCATCTAATTATCCTTATCTCTAACTTACTAAGTGGTCATAAACACCTATTATCAATAAACACTTATTAATTATCAGTAAAATATTATTTATTAGTAAAATAAGGATTGAGCTTTGATAAGTGTTTTTAAGGTCTGAGAACAGAGATAAGGAGCCTGTCAGCTCCCTGTCTGATGGAGCATTGAGAAAATTCAGATCCTGCTAGTAGAGCATCTCTGCTCTGTACAGAGAAAAGGACTCCATATTTTTAATAAAGACCAATTGAAAAAATATATATTTTTAGATCATGATAAGTACAAAGCACTAGTAAAAAAAAAATGCCCCCAAAGGTGTACATACCATTTAACCCTTTCCTGCACTTTAACATAACTGAACATCAAGGTAAGGATTACCTTCTAGCACCTTAGCATACAGGTACTTCGCAGTGATGGCACCAGTAGAGTAGTTGTCCACTCTGCAGCAGGAGATGTCGCTGTAATGTTGGACTACTGCTGTAATGGCTGGTATCAGAGCTGGTGTTCTCAGCATAGAAGTCATTAGAAAGCTGGAATGGGGGCTCTCCCTTAAAAGGGTTCTGCAGTTTTTTTTAAACTGATGATTTATCCTCTGGATAGATCATCAGCATCTGATTGGCGGGGGGTCCGACACCCGGGACCCCTGCTGATCAGCTGTTTGAGAAGGCAGTGGTGCTGGCAGTAGTGCAGCGGCCTTCTCGCTGTTTACCCCAAACCCAGTGCCGTCACAACTAGTATCAATGGCCTGGGCAGGGCTAAGCTCCATTCAAATGAACAGAGCTTAGCCCCGCCCAGGCCATTCATACTAGTCGTGACGTCACTGGGCCTGCGGTAAACAGCGAGAAGGCCGCGGCGCTACTTCCAGCGCCACTGCCTTCTCAAACTGCTGATCGGCAGGGGTCCCGGGTGTCGGACCCCCGCCAATCAGATGCTGATCTATCCAGAGGATAGATCATCAGTTTAAAAAAACTGCAGAACCTCTTTAACTCCATCATTGCCCAACCCCCGCAATGCTATGGTAGGCCTGTCAGTGATGGAAGCCTATTAGGCCCAGAAGCAAGGTCTAATAGGTTACTAGTGTTTAGAATATATACAGGCTGACATGAAATACTGGACTACATGAGTAGTTCTATTATGTAAGCAGTCAAAGGATCGCATGTTCAAGTCCTTTAAGCCTGTTCTTGCATGAAACAATCTGCCCCTTATTTTGCATCTAGGCCTCAGACCCCTATACTGCCTGGTGGCTGTCTGGTACTTTTGGTCTCTGGAGAAAGGACCGTACACCATATCTTCCTGGACACTGTATTTTAAGCTCCTATTAACATTTTTCTGACCAGTAACAAACATTCATTGCAGCTGCCATAAAACGTACACAGACAGTGCAGGACAGTGCTATACAGACAGTGCAAAAAGGAAGCATGCTGTCACAGCCTTTGGTTTGCGCTGTGACACTGTTGCCACACTTGCGGTTGCCCACGGCAACGTGTTGCTGTGAGAGCATGCAGTGGCAGTGTCTTGGCCTTCTGGGTGATTTCCGTGACATGGTTGCCACGCATGCTGTTGCCGGTGGTAACATGTGGTTTAGTATGCTTGTGTGTGCACTTCCCCTTTAAGTTGTAGCCTTCCCTAGTCTGGTGTTGGAAGGGTTAACTCCCTTCCTAGTGTTTTGTGAATACTGGATTTTTGTGGGTGTGGGTGTGGCTGCTTGGGCTATTTAGTCTCTGCTGGATGCTTGTAGCCCAGTGTTCCTCCACCCTTGATGTATGCTGGTGGTTCTCTGTTCCATCTGTGTGTTGCTCCAGGGGCTGGCGGCAGTCTTAGAGAGACATTCTTGCACTCACGCTGATCCTGCTCCCCCCCCCCCGCCCTGTTGTTTATTGGGTGTTCTGTCTAGTTCCCTTTTTTTTGTTGGGGGGGCTTTGAGGGGTGAGAGTGTCACGGCCTTTGGTTTGCGCTGTGACACTGTTGCCACACTTGCAGTTGCCCGCGGCAACAAGTTGCTGTGAGAGCATGCAGTGGCAGTGTCTTGGCCTTCTGGGTGATTGCTGTGACATGGTTGCCATGCATGCTGTTGCCGGGGGTAACATGTGGTTTAGTATGCTTGTGTGTGCACTTCCCCTTTAAGTTGTAGCATACCCTAGTCTGGTGTTGGAAGGGTTAACTCCCTTTCTAGTGTTTTGTGAATACTGGGTTTATGTGTGTGTGTGTGTGTGGCTGCTTGGGCTATTTAGTCTCTGCTGGATGCTTGTAGCCCAGTGTTCCTCCAGCCTTGGTGTATGCTGGTGGTTCTCTGTTCCATCTGTCCAGTGAGGGCCACCCTTGTGGTCATCAAGGTTATCACGGTGTCTCCTTCCCTTCCTGTCCCTTTGATTATGGAGTGGGTTTTGATCAGGGTGTTGGTATGTCTATTTTTGGTGTATGCTGTATGTGTTCCCCTCTCCTTGCAGCCTGGCCTCAGATAGAGACTCCTGTTCCTCCATGACTGGGATGAACAGGTCGTCTCTTCCCTGCTCCTTGGTGAGGGATTACCAGGGCGACTTAGGGTCTACAGGAATCCTGAGTATGAGTCGTCCTACCATCGGGGTCCGCTCATACGGTGAGGAGTCAGGGAGAGGAATAGGGATGTTGTAGGAGGTGACCTGCTCCCTTATTACTCCTTTTGGCCAGGCTGATCCCCTTTACCCTTTGACACCGCACGGTGGGAGTTTCCCCCACTCCCCGTCGTGGCACGCGTACCTCTAATGTGACCTTCAAATAAATAAATACAAAACTTAAAAAAAATGCAAAAGACATTTTTATCTTCTAAAAAATTACACATAATAAATGAAATGAAAAAGGAAATACATGAGATGTGTTCTTGAGGCTTATTACTTCTGTTCCTTCAAACCTCCTACATTATTTTTCACTGTCATCTTCCTGTCTGTTTTCATCAAATATTAGTGGGACTAATTCCAGAGAAAGCATCTTACACTGGGTACAATGTAAGCCACTAGATTCCTTATAGTTGTCCTAGCAGAGCCATCCGTTAAAAAATGGTTGGTATTCTGCAATTTAGGAAAATAATAATGTTCGCTGCAACAGACTATATGTTCCTGGAATGGGATGTTACTGTGTCAGAGCTCTTTCTGTCTTCTTCCTGTTTTCTAGATCTTTCGTAATTCACCATTTCCTAATGCAATAAAGCCTCTGTCACTGCCAATATGTTCTGCTTATCTCTTGTTTCGCACTTTCATGATTTAAATTGACAGAGCTGACTCACAGAGTAGCAATAACTTTAGGTTTTTTAATGTATAGTTGTAGGTTGTCAGTCTTAAATATAGAGCATATCTCGTGATGTATGTGGTCTTTACCCTCTATATACTGGGAGTCCAGTACTGCCAAAGGAAGAACATGACATGTGCTTAGCATGTTCACTTGAATGGGGGCTATGCTGCATGAAAGGGGTATTCCCAAATCAGACATTGGGGGCATATCGTTAGGATATACCCCCAATGTCTGAAAGGTGCGGTTCCCACCACTGGGACCCGCACAGTCCCGGAGGGCGCACCAAGCATACGTGGCCACCCTCTATTCATTTCTATGGGAGCGCCGAAAATACCTGGCTATTTTCAGACGTCCCATTGAAATGAATGGGAGGTGCATGCTGAAAGTGCAGCCACGGCTCCATTCACTTCTGACGGAAATAGCTGAGCCAGTGCTTAGTTATTTTCGGCGCTCTCATAGGAATGAATAGGGAGCGGCCATGCATGCTCGGTGAGCCCTCTGGGACTTTGCAGGCTCCATTCTAAGCATAGGTGTGGGTCCCAGACGTGGCACCCGCACCTTTCAGACATTGGGGGCATATCCTAGCGATGTCTAAGGTGGGAATAACCCTTTAAGCTGGCACAGGCACTCAGGCCCGGCGCTATAATAAGGCAGTCCAAGCGGCTGCCTTAGGGCGCAGAGACGCGGGGGGGAACGGAAAAATGTTACATTTTTTTTAAAATAAATCACTAGCGCCGCCGGTCGCCCGCCCACCCACCCACACTGCATGGTCAGTGTATACAGATGTTGTACAGCACAGCCTACATGGTCGGAATACTGTCCGCTTCCAGGCTCCGTCCCCCTCCTGCCCCACATTTCATTCCCAGCAGTCACAGTCTTAGCCTTTACCTGCTCTTCTGTGCAGTTGCCATCGCTCCTCCCGGCCTCTCTCCAATTGGCGCCGCTCTGGCCCACCCCCCGCTGTTCTACGGCTGCTGGGGAAAGCTGAGCAGGTATAGCGGAGATGCAGGCTCCCGACACTGAACACTAGTCAGTCCATTAAGTGTGTGGCATACTGCTGTGTTACAAATATGGCTCCATTTTCCACTACCCACAGGACTCAAGGTATTGCCCAATGCTCAGACCCAAAGTAAGAGTGCGTGTGACATGTTAATTGCACGTGCTAGTGGAGGCCTCCATATGCCCCCACTTGTACCTAGGGCTTTGGGTTACTGAAGCCTTAGGTTTTCTTGAAGTTGTAAATCACCTAGATTATTTCTACAATTGGGCTGGTTAACTTTAAACTGAATAACTAGCCACATGTAGCAACATGTATGCCCTCTATTTCCTGATGAGTGTGAATGGTGGCGGGGGGGGGGGGGGGGGTGCCAAAATGTAGCTGCGCTTGTGTTGGCAGAAATCCTTGCACCGGCCCTGCAGGCACTACACAATGGACGGAGCTTTCTGCTTCTGGCTCCATCCATTTTATTGTTTTCTGCTGCCTACAGTTGTCGAAAACAGCTGATGGCTGGGGATGCGAGGTGTTGGACCACCACCGATCTGTAATGACCTATTCTGAGGATAGCTCACCAATGAGGATGAGTGAATTTCCTGAAATTTTATTCAGATTTGATTCAAATCAAAAGTGCCCCAATTGCCCTTACAAGTCGTGGATGACCTCCTGGGGTCTCCTATGACTCTATGCAACTCCTTTCAAGATCTTTCATGCCTAAACATCAATAATAATGCCAAAGGGACAGTGGACATGCATGGCTATGGATAGACACATGATAGCTGGTGGTAACAAATAGCCTCTTTAAAAACACACTGCACTGTTGGATTTTTTTACGTTTTTTAAAGGTCATTTTTGGAATTTCATTACTGGAATGTGACAGCTATCCTCTGATGTAGCTCACTGCATGAGGCTTCCTGTTTATGGGATGAGTGGTATTTTTCTGTGACACCATTTTGGTGTATGTATAACTTACTAAGTAAACACCTATTCCACCATTGATTTATTACTTTTCAAAATTTGTAGCATTCACTGTACATGTGTCAGTCATTGTGACAAACAAGAATGATGTCAGCTTATGAGCCTGTACCATCATTATGATGTAGTGCACCAGGTACCCACCCTACAAGCAGTGCGGGAAATTGTTAACGAGAACCTGTCACGTCTATGGAGGCTTCAAGAAGTAGTTAATTTTTCAAATACAGTGAAACCTCTTCAAAGCCCTTTGCGAAAATCACTCCATGACCACATTTCCTGTCACAGATTTTCAATTGACCATATAATTTGCATAATAGCTATCCCCCTGTACATCAGAAAGTTTACAGATTTATCTCTTTAACACCTTAAAGGGGTATTCCCATCTCAGTCAATGGGGGCATATCGCTAGGATCCCACCCCTGGGACCTGCACCTACAACGAGAACGCAGCAGGGAGAGCCGTGGCTGGAGGACCCTGGATTTCCCGGGGTCTGTCCACCACCAAGTGCTTCTCCCCGCTGCTCCCATAGAAGTGAATGGGACAGCACTGCGCACGCGCGGCCCCTGCTCCTATTCATTTCTATAGAGCAGACGGAAATAGTCGAGCCAGCGCTCGATATTTTTGGCGGCCCCATAGAAATGAATAGAGGGCGGCTGCTCATGCACAGTGCGCGCTCCGTTTATTTCCCCGCTCCGTTTGCATTGTAGGTGCAGGTTGCAGAGGTGGGACCCGCACCTATCAGACAATGGGGGCATATCCTAGCGATATGCCCCCATTGTCTATGATGGGAATACCCCTTTAATTCCCCCTATGCCTTTCACTGTATAAATTAGTTCAAAGTCCTCCCCAGATGCATGACAATGTCCAGGAATAGAGCAAAGATGAAGCCTACTTAGACGAATTCCCATTTTACAAATCTGACATGTGACTTTTTTTGCCGTAATAACTTTGGAATGCTTTTACTTATCCTAGCAATTCAGAGAATGTTTTCTCGTGACACATTTCAGTTAATACCTTTTTCTTGATACTAAATGAATAGAGTTGTTTCATGTTTTACTATTTTTGCATCATAAAATCACTTTTTTAAACTTAAAATCAGTTGTTTTTCATCGCCATATATTAACATCTATAACATTGTTATTTTTATGCCAATGTACCTGGCTGAGGGCTTGTTTTTCATGTGACTGTAGCTTTTATTGGTACCATTTTGGGGTGCAAATTATTTTTTGCTCACTTTTTATTTCAATTTTTGAGAGTTGAGGTGGCCAAAAATTGCAATTCTCTCAGTGTTTTTTAATTTTTAATTTTGTATGGGGTTCTCCATGCGGTATATATGATTTCATAACTTTATTCTGCAGGTTGGTACGATTATAGCAATGGCAAATTTATATAGTTTACATATACTAACATCCAGATTAGGGGGCCTTTGTAAGGCCTTGGGCTGCGATAGCAACCTTCAGAAACCTGCGATTGCATTGTAGTGGGCCTAATGGAGAAGGGAGGGACACCTTCTCCCTGTAAACCACTTAGATGCCACGGTTGCTACTAACCTTGGCATCTAAGGTGTTACAGGGAATCTGTCACCATAATATTGGTCTATTATCTGAGGAAATACATGAGTAATAGTGTAAATAAAGAGTCCAGATTACCACTTTAAATTTTTCTACTGCTCATAATGGAGAGGACCCCACAGCAGTCCTGACAATGTATTTCAGTGCAGGTTTAAATGTAAGTAACGGGGGAATGTGGGGAGAAGGAAAATAAAATGTAGTGATCTGGACTCCTTATCTGTAGTGTTGGGCGTGAATATTCGAATCGCGAATTTTAATCGCGAATATCGCCACTTTGAGAATTCGCAAAGATGTAGAATATAGTCCTATATATTCGTATTCTCGAAAATTTTTGATTTTATTTTCATCAGTAACCTCCCTTCTTGCTTGTGGGCCAATGAGAAGGCTGCAATGTCTTTGTCTGAGCTTAGCAACATCTCTAGCAACCAATAGGAAAGTAGCCTACCCCTTACTATATAAGAACCTCCCCAGCAGCCATTTTCTGTAGTTTTATGGAGTTCTGAGAGAGACAGCAGTGTCATTGCTGTGCTCCATGCTTTACTGTTTAATTACATTAGATAGTTAGTTAGTTAGCTCATATATATAATACAGATAGTTAGTGGGAGATAGTCAGTGTAGGTTAGATAGTGATATAGTGTAGCTGATAGGTTCCAGTGCAGGGTGTTAGGTAGTGTGATAGGTTCTGCTGTCCATACATACGTGCTACAGACATAGTGCTGTGATGTCACAAGTTCACAACAATACTTAGTGCACCAATCAGTAATATGTAGTCAGACCTGCTAAAATGGGAAGTTGCATGTATTGCGCAAAAATATGCGCATCATTAATTGCCGTTGGCACAATCTCGAATATATTGGAGCACTCTATCTGCATATAAAGCTATTGTAATAGAAAAAGTAGAAAAATCCAGCTCCAAGATGATGAAAAAATCGTAGCTTTATTTGCGGTATTAAAATCTTCAACATACAGGACAAGTTCAGTTACGTGTTTCAGACCATGAATAATTTGTGGTCCTTCTTCATGACACCATGAGGAAGGACCGCAAATTGTTCATGGTCTGAAATGCGTAACTGAACTTGCCCTGTATGTTGAAGATTTTAATACCGCAAATAAAGCTATGATTTTTTCATCATCTTGGAGCTGGATTTTTCTACTTTTTCTGCTATACATCTCATCGCATCCAGGTGCGTTATCCGTGCTCAGCTGGTGGAGGGGAAGGTGAGAGCTGCTTTTTGTTTTTATAAAGCTATTGTAATGTTCTGCCGTTCCAATCATTTCTCAGGAAACTTCTAGCAGCTTCAAAAATGTAGCAACAGTGACCCACGCCTGTATTGCACATGCAATATGGGCATATTACATTGCCGATTTTCGTATTCAAGAAAATAATCGCGAATATATGATGAAAATTCACGGAATATCATGAATTCGAATATTGCCCCTGCAATCTGTAGTAGTTCTCATATAATATAGTGGACAATAGTCCAAAATCCTTGTGAGAGATTTCCTTTAACCCGTTGTGTCGCCATTTTAAAGATGTCACCGGCTCAAGCAGGCTTTAGTAGCTATTACTAGAATATACCAATACGGACCAGTAGGTGGCAGCACTGTACTGCTATATTGTAAATGGAGTGTTCTATAATGGCTATCTAGCCATCACAGAACACATTGGGCATTCCAATGATTGCCAGTTATAGGGTTTTAAAAAATATAAAAATATAAAAGATCAAATCACCCCCTTTTCCTAAAAAAAAGCATAACTAATAAAAAAAAATAAACATTATGGGCATTGCCGTGTGTGAAAATGCCTGTGCCATTAAAATATAACAGATCGCCCCGCAAAGAAAATGAGCCCTTTCACACCTCCATACACATAACTACCAAAAAGTTATAGGGGTCAAAATATGACAATGAAAGGAAAAAAAAAATTTTTTTTCAAGGTTTTAATTTTCTTAGTATTAAAACGCAAGAAAAATGATACAAGTGTCGTATCGTAATCGTACTGACCTGAAGAACTCCAGTAAAAAAATAAAAAATAAAAAAAACATAAACCTTTTTTCCCCAGCTCTCCACTACATCATATGCAATATTAAATGGTGCCATTTAGAAAGTAAAACTTGTCCCACAAAAATAAGCCCTCATAAGGCTATGTGAACAGAAAAATAAAAAAGTTATGGCTCTCGGAAGGTGGGGAGTGAAAAATGAAAACACAAAAATTTAAAATTACAAGATCCTCTAAGGGCTAATCTGTCGGAATCAGTATTACAACCTATCTCGGCAGGGTGTCAGCAGTATGTTACAGCTGACCCCCACTGCTGATGGCAGCAGCTCAGTTCCTGTGCTGCTGTCATCTCCATGTTAACAATGTATGGCGTGGAACCCTAATGTTCAGCTTGCCACGCTGTATATTTATGGCATGGTGCGGAAAGAGCCAAATTCTGTCTCTTCAAGAACTGAGCCAACTTGGGGATGAAGTCAGCCCCTGCATGCCTTATACCCATTCTAGCAATTGGGAGGGGGGTCCTAGCTTTTGGCTGGAATACCCCTTTAAAGCTGGGTTTAATATTTGGCTTCATTTTTATACTTTTATAATTTTAATTACAGGAAAATATTTTCAGAAATGAGGCCTGGGACACATTCTGTATCTATTCACTATCTCACATAAGACTTTATTATACTAGTGTACATTGTGCCCTTCCATTTCCTGTCCTCAGTTTGACTGATAATGTCCTGTTACATAAATGTGCTGATGTTTCCCAGAATGTAACCTTTGTATCGCATATCCTCTGTTCTTTCTGTCTTCCGTAGAAACTTATTGATTGGTATCATATAGCCAGGTATTAAGAGATAAGGACACTGCACTCTGCAAACTGCAGATCCTAACAAATATAATTTGTTACTGTCTTTTATACTTTTTCACTCTTACCTTTCATTCATAAAGTCTGTTGTAATCTTCTCTCTAGTAAAACGGAAATAATTTATCTGTTAAGGATCTGTTTGCATCACATTTAGCTCTCTGTTTTAGATGAGAAATTTCAATATCTGAAAGTGCATCTCAAACCCGTTCAGACCGGAGGTTTTTATTTATTTTTTGCGCTCCCTACCTTCCCAAAGCCATAACTTTTTTATTTTTCTGTTCACATAGCCATATGAGGGCTTGTTTTTTTGCGGGACAAGTTGTACTTTCCAACACCACCATTTAATATTGCATATGATGTAGTGGGAAGCAGGAAAAAAAATCCAAATAGGGTAAAATTGCAAAAAAAAAAAAAAGCTATTCCACCACAGTTTAAAGTTTTGTTTTATTTACAACGTTCGATGTGTGATAAAACTGACCAGTTACTTTTATTCTACAAGTCAGTATGAATAGTTTTTCTTGCGTTTTGATAGTGATAAAAAAGTGGGAAAAAAATCAGTTTTATTTTTTTGTCGCCATATTTTGACCCCTATAACATTTTTGTAATTATGTGTACGGAGCTGTATGGGGGCTCATTTTTTGTGGGGCGGTCTGAACTTTTCATTCATACCATTCTGGGGTGTGTATGACTTTTTGATCACTTTTTATTTAATTTTTTTGTAGAAAATTAAGCGGCCAAAAACGGCGAATAGGCCATTTGGACACTTTTTTTCTGTTTTGCTGTTTGCCGTATGGGGAATATATTTTTAGATTTTTATACTATGGGCGTTTTTGCACATCGAGACATCCATGATGTGTATTTTAAATTTTTTTTTTGTTATTTTATTTTTATTTTGGGAAAAAGGGGAGTGATCTAAATTTTTATGTTTTTATTTTTAATGTTTATTTTTTTGAACTTTTTTTTTTACACTTTTTAGGGAACTATAACATGCAGTCATTAGATTGCTATTATCATAGACTCCAATTCATTTGCATTGGAATCTATGATGATTTTACTAGTTTCCTATGGCAAGGGCTCCATAGAAAATACAGGTGAAACTTGAAAAATGTAAATATTGTGCAAAAGTCCATTTATTTCAGTAATGCAAATTAAAAGGAATTGCATTAATGCAGCTTAAAAGTGTCACACTCTAGTCAGCTAATTAATCCATACCCCCTGAGCAAAGGGTACCTCAAAATTGTGACTTTGGGGTTTCATAAGCTGTAAGCCATAATCATCCAAATTATAACAAATAAAGTCTTGAAATATCTCGCTTTTCATGTAATGAGTCTATCTCATATGTTAGTTTCACCTTTTAAGTTGCATTACTGAAATAAATGAACTTTGCACGATATTCTAATTTTTCGAGCTTCACCTGTACTATGCAGCAGCCTCCTGTCATTCACATGGGCTGCTGCATACACACTCCTCTGATCACCACACGGGGGAGCCGGAGCATAACCGAAAGTGAGTGCTTTTGGTTTTCAGCACGCTCAGATGCCGTGGTCAGGATTGACCACGGCATCTGAGGGGGTTAAATGTCTGCGATCTGCATTACTGCCGATTGCAGACATGAGCCGCGGGTGTCTGCTATAAGAAGCAGGCGGGCACCAGCAGCTATAGCGCCCGCAGCGCTCAGGACTGGGCGCCATCTTTAAAGACCCTGTGTAACGGTCACGTCCACACACACACAGGGGGAAGGGTAGTGACCACTGTGCTCCACACTCACCCCTGGCCCTGCCTACTTGCCTCACGAGTCCTGATGACAGGGGACAACTGGACGGCAATCTCTAACTTAGGATATGTGCAGGGAAGACAGACAAGACAAAATATGAAACATGAACGGACCGGGTCAGAACCAAGAGAGCTACGCAGTACAACGGATTAAGCAAAGAATGGTCAGGAGAAGCCGGGGTCAAATACCAGGAGAGTAGCGAAGTACAAGAGGAGTCCTAAGAGAGTAGTCAGGTGGGAGCCGAGGTCACAATACCAGGATGTATGCGCAGTACAGGAGGAGCAGGCAGAGGATCGTCAGGGAACAGGATCAGGTAAATATTCAGTAGTCCAACAAATAGCCAGGAGCCTAGAAATTAACAGGCAACCTGTAGCCAGCAGGCTGCCTGTATTTATAGTGGGGAGTGAGGGTCATGTGACGTGGCCAGCATCACATGACCGACAGACCAACCAGTCGAGCACCGAGTGATCAGCTCGGCGCTCAAGGCAGACTAGGAGCAGGGAGCCACCCAGCTAGTAAAGCCGCCCTGGGAATGAGGTCAAACACAGAACCTCATTCCAAAAGCTAAGCAACAGTTCTGCGGGCAATGGGGGACCGAGTGCACCTTCGGAACCCCGTGACAGTACCCCCCCTTTTACGAGGGGCCACCGGACCCAAGACTTCAGGCGATGGCTTTTCAGGGTGTGCTAGATGAAATTTACGAACCAGTCTAGGAGCATGAACCTCCCTGGCAGGTACCCAAGATCTCTCTTCAGGTCCATACCCCTTCCAGTGAATCAGATACTGCAAGGAGTTACGCACCTTCCTGACATCCACTATTTTAGACACGACATACTCGACAGCATCATTAACAAGAACCGGCGGAGGCGAGGCTTTCGATGGTACTACCGGTTCAAAATATTTTTTAAGTAGAGATTTATGGAACACATTATGAATGTGGAATGACTCGGGCAGCTCCAACCTAAATGATACCGGGTTAATCACCTCCGTGATCTTATATGGACCAATAAAACGAGGAGCAAATTTTCTAGAAGCTACCTTGAGAGATAGATTCTTGGAGGACAACCATACTTTATCCGCAACCTGAAAGTTCACCCCCCTTGAACGTCTCCTATCGGCCTTGAGTTTTTGAGAACTTTGAGCCTTTTCTAGGTTCGATTGAACCCGGGCCCAAACTGTGCACAGTTCGGAGGAGAGTTTATCAGCTTCAGGGTTAGAGGAGGAGACGGACGACCCAGAATGAAAACGGGGATGAAAACCATGGTTACAAAAGAAAGGGGAGACCCCAGCAGAAGAATTGACACGGTTATTCAGAGCAAATTCAGCCAACGGAAGGAATTTGACCCATAATTGCTGGTCATCAGCAACATACAACCTCAGGAATTGTTCCACAGACTGATTAAGGCGTTCAGTCTGCCCATTACTCTCAGGATGGTAGGCGGAAGAAAAAGACAACAAAATTTTACATCTTTGACAGAAGGCCCTCCAGAATTTGGACACAAACTGCACACCCCTGTCCGAAACAATATTTTCCGGGATGCCATGTAAACGAACAATCTCTCTCACAAAAATAGACGCCAGGGTTTTAGCATTCGGAAGTTTAGGCAGGGGAATGAAATGAACCATCTTGCTAAACCTATCGACCACTACCCAAACCACAGTCTTACCCTCCGCCAGCGGTAGGTCAGTTATAAAGTCCATCGAGATATGGGACCAGGGTCTACTGGGAATGGGTAGGGGTCGTAGGTTACCAGCAGGGCGAGTCCTAGGTGTCTTAGACCTGGCACAAACCTCACAGGCTGACACGTAGGACTTGACATCCCTGGTCAGAGTGGGCCACCAATAAGATCTAGAAACCAGATCCTTAGTGCCCTCAATACCCGGATGTCCACAAAAGGCAGAATCGTGACACTCACCCAACAGCTGGAGACGAAATTGTACGGGAACAAACAACTTATCTGTTGGGGTGGATGCCGGTGCCAGATGTTGTTCAGCCTTAATGCGAGCCGAGATATCCTGGGTTAGAGCCGCTAAGAAGATGTTTGCTGGTAGGATGGATTCAGGCGGCGTCTCAGTGGGTTGAAAAGCATGGAAGCTCCGAGATAATGCGTCTGTCTTCACATTTTTACTTCCCGGCCTGAACGTAATGGAGAAATCAAAACGGGTAAAAAACAGAGCCCATCGGGCTTGTCGGGGATTCAACCTCTTAGCGGACTCGAGAAACATTAGGTTTTTATGGTCAGTGACAACAGTTACTCGATGCCTTGCCCCCTCCAAAAAATGTCTCCACTCCTCAAATGCCCATTTAATGGCCAACAGCTCCCTATTCCCTATGTCGTAGTTTCTCTCCGTGGGAGAGAATTTCCTAGAGAAGAAGGCACACGGTCTCAGGTTAGTGAGGCTAGCAGGACCTTGTGAAAGGACTGCTCCTGCGCCGTCCTCGGACGCATCCACCTCCACAATAAAGGGTCTCTCCTGATCAGGCTGGATCAGAATGGGAGCGCTACTAAATGCCTTTTTTAATGTTTCAAATGAAGAAATGGGCTTGGTAGACCAATTCTCCAAATCCGCCCCTTTCTTAGTAAGGTCGGTCAATGGCTTAGCAATTACAGAAAAATTCATGATAAATTTACGGTAGTAATTAGCGAAACCCAAAAACCGTTGTAAAGCCTTTAAGGATGAAGGCCTTACCCATTCCTTAATTGCTAAAACCTTACCAGGATCCATCTTAAAGGCGTGAGGAGTCAAAACATGCCCTAGAAACAGTATCTCCTGTACACCAAAGACACATTTCTCTTGCTTAGCAGATAGGTGGTTCTCCCTCAACACCTCTAATACTTGTTTGACATGGGACACATGAGATTCGAAATCAGGAGAGAATATCAAAATGTCGTCAAGATAGACAATAATAAATTTACCTAAGAACTCCCTAAGAATATCGTTCATTAAGTTTTGGAACACAGCTGGGGCATTGCTGAGTCCAAAAGGCATCACCTGATATTCAAAGTGTCCTATCGGAGTATTGAACGCTGTCTTCCATTCGTCTCCCTCCTTGATTCGGATTAGATTGTATGCCCCTTTCAGGTCAATCTTGGAAAACCAGGTTGCCCCCAAAACCTGGTTAAATAAATCCGGAATCAATGGGAGAGAGTATCTATTTTGGACAGTGATTTTATTTAATCTCCGGTAATCAATACAAGGCCTAAGACCACCATCCTTCTTTTTAACAAAGAAAAACCCTGCTCCCATAGGAGAGACTGAAGGTCTAATATGCCCTTTAGCAAGGCTCTCCTTAACCCCTTAAGGACCGGGCTCATTTTCACCTTAAGGACCAGGCCATTTTTTGGAAATCTGACCAGTGTCACTTTAAGTGCTAATAACTTTAAAACGCTTTGACTTATCCAGGCCATTCTGAGATTGTTTTTTCGTCACATATTGTACTTCATGACACTGGTAAAATGAAGTCAAAAAAATTATTTTTTTTGCACAAAAAAATACCTAATTTACCAAAAATTTGGAAAAATTTGCAAATTTCAAAGTTTCAGTTTCTCTACTTCTGTAATACATAGTAATACCCCAAAAAATTGTGATGACTTTACATTCCCCATATGTCTACTTCATGCTTGAATTGTTTTGGGAATGATATTTTATTTTTTGGGGATGTTATAAGGCTTAGAAGTTTAGAAGCAAATCTTGAAATTTTTCCGAAATTTACAAAAACTCAATTTTTAGGGACCAGTTCAGGTTTGAAGTCACTTTGCGAGGCTTACATAATAGAAACCACCCAAAAATGACCCCATCTAAGAAACTACACCCCTCAAGGTATTCAAAACTGATTTTGCATACATTGTTAACCCTTTAGGTGTTGCACAAGAGTTATTGGCAAATGGGGAGGAAATTTGAGAATTTGATTTTTTTGTCTAATTTTTCATTTTAACCCATTTTTTCCACTAACAAAGCAAGGGTTAACAGCCAAACAAGACTGTATCTTTATTGCCCTGACTCTGCTGTTTACAGAAACACCCAATATGTGGCCGTAAACTACTGTACGGCCTCACAGCAGGGCGTAGAGTGAAAGGTGCGCCGTTTGGTTTTTGGAAGGCTGATTTTTATGGACTGGTTTATTTACACCATGTCCCATTTGAAGCCCCCTGATGCACCCCTAGAGGAGAAACTCCCTAAAAGTGACCCCATCTAAGAAACTACACCCCTCAAGGTATTCAAAACTGATTTTACATACGTCGTTAACACTTTAGGTGTTGCACAAGAGTTATTGGCAAATGGAGATGAAATTTGAGAATTTCATTTTTTTGCCTAATTTTCAATTTTAACCCATTTTTTTCACTAACAAAGCAAGGGTTAACAGCCAAACAAAACTGTATCTTTATTGCCCTGACTCTGCTGTTCACAGAAACACCCCATATGTGGCTGTAAACTACTGTACGGCCACACAGCGGGGCGTAGAGTGAAAGGTGCGCCGACTGTTTTTTTGACACCATGTCCCATTTGAAGCCCCCCTGATGCACCCCTTGAGTAGAAACTCCATAAAAGTGACCCCATCTAAGAAACTACACCCCTCAAGGTATTCAAAACTGATTTTACAAACTTTGTTAACCCTTTAGGTGTTGCACAAGATTTAATGGAAAATAGAGACACAATTTCAAAATTTCACATTTTTGGCAGATTTTCCATTTTAATATTTTTTTTCCAGTTACAAAGCAAGGGTTAACAGCCAAACAAAACTCATTATTTATGGCCCTGATTCTGTAGTTTACAGAAACACCCCATATGTGGTCGTAAACCGCTGTACGGGCACACGGCAGGGCGCAGAAGGAAAGGAATGCCATACGGTTTTTGGAAGGCAGGTTTTGCTGGACTGTTTTTTTGACACCATGTCCCATTTGAAGCCCCCCTGATGCACCCCTAGAGTAGAAACTCCAGAAAAGTGACCCCATTTTAGAAACTACGGGATAGGGTGGCAGTATTGTTGGTACTAGTTTAGGGTACATATGATTTTTGGTTGCTCTATATTACACTTTTTGTGCGGCAAGGTAACAAGAATTAGCTTTTTTGGCACCGTTTTTTTTTTTTGTTATTTACAACATTCATCTGACAGGTTAGATCATGTGGTAATTTCATAGAGCAGGTTGTCACGGACGCGGCGATACGTAATATGTATTAAATTTTTTTAATTTATGTAAGTTTTACCCAATGATTTCATTTTTAAAACAAAAAAAAGTTTTAGTGTCTCCATAGTCTAAGAGTCATAGTTTTTTCAGTTTTTGGGCGATTATCTTAAGTAGGGTCTTATTTTTTGCGGGAGGAGATGACGGTTTGATTGGCACTATTTTGGGGTGCATATGACTTTTTGACCGCTTGCTATTACACTTTTTGCGATGTAAGATGACAAAAAATTGCTTTTTTTACACAGTTTTTTTTTTTTTTTTTTACGGTGGTCACCTGAGAGGTTAGGTCATGTGATATTTTTATAGAGTCGGTCGATACGGACGCGGCAATACCTAATATGTATACTTTTTTTTTATTTATGTAAGTTTTACACAATGATTTCATTTTTGAAACAAAAAAAATTATGTTTTAGTGTCTCCATAGTCTAAGAGCCATAGTTTTTTCAGTTTTTGGGTGATTATCTTAAGTAGGGTCTCATTTTTTGCGGGATGAGATGACGGTTTGATTGCTACAATTTTGGCGTACATGCGACTTTTTTGATCACTTTTATTACCTTTTTTTGGGAAGTAAGGTGAGCAAAATTTCAATTTCATCATAGTTTTTTATTTTTTATTTTTATGGCGTTCACCGTTCGGGTAAAATAACATGACCGTTTTATAGATCAGGTCGTTACGGACGCGGCGATACCAAACATGTGTAGGGAATGTTATTTTTTTAATTTTTAATCAGTGATAAATGTGTTTTTTGATTTTTACTTTTTTTTCACTTTTTTTCACTTTTTTTTTTACCCAGATCCACTTGGTTCTTGAAGATCCAGTGGGTCTGATGTCTGTATAATACAGTACAGTACAATATATATTGTTCTGTACTGTATTTTACTTACACTGAACAGATCTATGCTTTCAGCACAGATCTGTTCAGCACCATGGACAGCAGGACGCCTGAGAGGCGTCCTGTTGCCATGGGAACCTTCCCCGTCTGCTCAGAACTGCACAGACGGGGAAGGGTAAGGATGGGATCTGGCGGGGGGCTGTCTGGGAGCTCTCTCCCTCTCCATCGGGGGGCTGCAAAGGCACAGCAGCCACCCGATCGGAGAGGGAGGGAGCTCCCTCTTACTGTTAACTTTTTCCATACAGCGGTCCGTACGGACCGCTGTATGGAAAGGGTTAAACGGCTGACATCGCATCACCGATGTCAGCCGTTTATACCAGGGTGCCAGCAATGTGCTGGCACCCTGGTATACCCACTCTACACCAACGATTACTCAATGGGAGGCGGGCGGGGGATCGCGATCCCGCCTGCCGCACACCGCCCGCCTCCCGCACCGCCCCCACCGCCCGCAACACCCCCCCTGCACCTCCCACCGGGCTAAAATCATTCAGAGGTGCATGGGGGGGTGATAAAAATATATTTTCGGCACACTAAAGTTTCTGATCGCCGCGGTCAGGGACCGCAGCGATCAGAAACAGCAGAAAGCGCAACAAACCGCAGGTCTGAATTGACCTGCGGTTTGTTGCGATCGCGGACATGGGGGGGTCACGGGACCCCCCCGCGCATTTAGCCGAGGTGCCTGCTCAATGATTTGAGCAGGCACCTTGTTCCGATCACAGCCGGCCGGGCGGCAGTGATCGGAACAACACATGACGTACCGGTACGTCATGTGTCCTTAAGGACTCGGGAAACATGCCGTACCCATACGTCATGTGTCCTTAAGGGGTTAATATAATCTTCCATAGCCTTGCGTTCGGGCCCTGAAAGATTATAAATTCGACCTTTAGGAAATTCGCACCCTCAATTAGCTCTATGGCGCAATCATAAGGTCTATGGGGGGGTAGAACCTCTGGAGTAAGGGACGAGAACACATCAGAATATTCCTTAATAACAGAGGGTAATGTATTAGACCTTACTGAAACCCCAGCCTGGACCACGGACAAGCATGAGTCACACTTAGGTCCCCATTTCACCAACTCTCCTTTGGACCAATCAATTGTGGGGTTATGTAAACTGAGCCAAGGCAACCCCAGTACCACCTCAACCGGTAGGTTCTCCAGGGCTAGAAGAGAACATCTCTCAGAGTGGCACACACCCACGGACAGAGAAATTTCAGAGGTACATGACCTCACCGTACCACCAATCAGGGGAGTAGCATCAATAGCCATGACATGGATAGGTGTAGGTAAAGCAAACATTGGAATACCCAATTTACAAGTAAACTCAAAGTCAATAAAGCTGGCCGCTGAACCGGAGTCAATAAAGGCCTTACCCGGCCACTTATTAACCCCCAGAGAAATTGTTATGGGTACCAAAAGCTTACCTTTAGAAAAATCAGGGTGTACCTGGTCTTTAGGTTGTCTTGCTTTAGAAGACTTGTCAGAGAGGTTCCTCTTAGGACACAACTGACTCTTCAGGGCTGGTTCATTGCATCCTGAGGGGACACACCACCGTCTGAATTGGGTGCAATACTCCTCCGCAGGGAGATGGCCCTGAACCAGTGCCCTAAGAGCTGTCTCGGCTACCAGGGCCCTGTATGGTTCGTCATAGAGGGTACCCAGGGCCTGAAAAAACCCCTCCACAGAAGTTAGACAACTGGACCCAGGAGGTAACGAAAATGCCCAGTCCTGGGGATCACCCTGTAGTAGAGAAATTATAATCCCCACGCGTTGACTCTCGGGACCGGAGGACACGGGGCGCAAACGGAAGTAGAGTTTTCAATTCTCCTTAAAGGAGAGAAACCTCTTCCTGTCTCCAGAAAAGGGTTCTGGGAGCTTGATCTGGGGTTCAAAATATGGACTGGAGGACAGAGGAGTGGAAGAACCTTGCCCTAACTCACAAGAACGGAGTTTCTCTCCTAGCTCCTGCACCCTCTGTGTCAAGTTAGAGACATGGTCAGTCAGGGTAGTAAGAGGATTCATGATACAGTGGTTATTGGGCCTGTTAATCTGTAACGGTCACGTCCACACACACACAGGGGGAAGGGTAGTGACCACTGCGCTCCACCCTCACCCCTGGCCCTGCCTACTTGCCTCACGAGTCCTGATGACAGGGGACAACTGGACGGCAATCCCTAACTTAGGATATGTGCAGGGAAGACAGACAAGACAAAATACGGAACATGAACGGACCGGGTCAGAACCAAGAGAGCTACGCAGTACAACGGATTAAGCAAAGAATGGTCAGGAGAAGCCGGGGTCAAATACCAGGAGAGTAGCGAAGTACAAGAGGAGTCCTAAGAGAGTAGTCAGGTGGGAGCCGAGGTCACAATACCAGGATGTATGCGCAGTACAGGAGGAGCAGGCAGAGGATCGTCAGGGAACAGGATCAGGTAAATATTCAGTAGTCCAACAAATAGCCAGGAACCTAGAAATTAACAGGCAACCTGTAGCCAGCAGGCTGCCTGTATTTATAGTGGGGAGTGAGGGTCATGTGACGTGGCCAGCATCACATGACCGACAGACCAACCAGTCGAGCACCGAGTGATCAGCTCGGCGTTCAAGGCAGACTAGGAGCAGGGAGCCACCCAGCTAGTAAAGCCGCCCTGGGAATGAGGTCAAACACAGAACCTCATTCCAAAAGCTAAGCAACAGTTCTGCGGGCAATGGGGGACCGAGTGCACCTTCGGAACCCCGTGACACCCTGCCAGCGGCGTACATGTACGGCGCTGGGCGTTAAGGGGTTAAGGCTACTTTCACACTAGCATTTTTGCTGGATCCAGCAGGGCTCAGCAAAAACGCTTTTGTTACTGATAATACAACCACCTGCGTCCATTATAAACGGATCAGGTTGTATTATCTTTAACATTGCCAAGACGGATCCGTCATGTACTCCATTAAAAGTCTATGGGGGACGGATCCATTTTCTATTGAGTTAAACGGATCCGTCCCCAATGACTTGCATTGTGGGTCATGACGAATCTGTCTTGCTCCGCATCCCATGACGGAATGAAAACCGCAGCATGCTGCAGTTTGTCCTCCGATATGAGAACACAACCAAACGGAACGGAATTCATTTTGGAGCATTCCCTTCTGTTCAGTTCAGTTTTGTCCCTATTGACAATGTATAGGGACAAAACGGTAGCTTTTTTTTTCCAGTATTGAGACCCTATGACGAATTTCAATGCCGGAAAATAGAAACGCTAGTGTGAAAGTAGCCTTAGTGGATCTATTCAGTTCAGTGAGGAAAGAGGACTCTGAAAGGTCAAACTTTAGAGTCCGTTTAACCCGCTTTCCACCTGTGTACGTTTTTTGTAGAACTCAATAAGAAAATCGGTCTGGACTTGTGAACAGGCCCATTGACTTGAATGTGGCAGTGTACAGTCCATGTGCTTTCCGCTCTACACTCGGACAGCTCAAAGATGTGAAAATCACTCTTCTGAATGAGCCCTAAAAGTAAGACTGGTTTAGTAAATCTGCCTCATGACGTTTTACAGCGTCTGGCATCCAGTTAAAGGACTTTAGTATAACTTTTTACTCAGTTTAAGTAATGATTTCCATTTCCACTTACTAGCATGCAGAGAAGGTTGGAACTTGGCTAGGTTAGGAATAGCATATCCTTAATGATCATCTTTTAGGAAGAAATTGTATAATTATGTGATAGGAAGTTTGGTTTTGACAGTGAAGTTCTGTTGGAGCTGACATTATATTTGATGGGATTCATTAAAAGATGCTGTCCTATGTCGTACTGACAATAAAAGACTGGCAGATAACCTGTGATCCTCATGGGATTCCTCTTTTTTTGAGTCATAGCTATTGTAAGAAGAGTGGAATACTAAGCACAGACGTAGCCTCAATATCGCTCAAAAGAAAATGCACTTTAAAGTAGAGATATGTTAACATATTTTATGCAGTACCTAATGTTAACATGAATTCAATATAAAGCAGATTTTCTTGCAGAAAATATGAAGAATAAACATACAGTAAGAAAAATATTCCCACTTGCTAAACCAAAATAATTTTCTTGGTTTCCATTGAGCAGAGCTGTTTATGTTGTTATGAAATTCACTTTCTGAGACCTGTACAATAATTATTATAATGATATTTCAGTTACCTTACTGGCATATCCCCTACCTTCATGGGAATTGTTGTAAGGGGTCTAAACTGTAAAATAGACTTGATATGTGGTGAGCTGGTTTTTATGATTGACTTTTTGAGACATTTGTATTTATTTGTTGATGTAGATGGACTTTTGGGTAAAAAAAAATAAGGTAATAGGTTTTTATTAAAAATGTTTGCTCTGTTTGGCTTTTGTAGCGTCTGTGTTCCATAGTACATACAGTTAGGTCCAGAAATATTTGTACAGTGAGACAAGTTTTAACATTTTACCAAAACATATTCAAGATTCAGTTATATAATCAATATGAGCTTAAGGCCTCTTTCACACGACCGTTTTTTTGTTCCGTTTTGCTGGCCGTTTTTTGCGTTCCGTATACGGTCCATATACGGAACCATTCATTTCAATGGTTCCGCAAAAAAAACGGAATGTACTCCGTATGCATTCCGTTTTCGTATTTCCGTTTTTCGGTTCCGTTAAAAGATAGAACATGTCCTATTATTGCCCGCAAATCACGTTCCGTGGCTCCATTCAAGTCAGTGGGTCCGCAAAAAAAGCGGAACACATACGGAAATGCATCCGTATGTCTTCCGTATCCGTTCCGTTTTTTGCGGAGCCATCTATTGAAAATGTTATGCCCAGCCCAATTTTTTCTATGAAATTACTGTATACTGTGTATGCCATACGGAAAAACGGAACAGAAAAATGGAACGGAAACGGAAACACAACGGAAACAAAAAACGGAACAACGGATCAGTTTAAAACGGACCGCAAACCACTGAAAAAGCCATACGGTCGTGTGAAAGAGGCCTAAAGTGCAGACTCTCAGCTTTAGACCTCTTTTTTTTTCCTTTTCCGTTCCATTTTTGCGGATTTAGTTTGCAGTCCGTATGCGGAACCATGCATTTCAATGGGTCCGCAAAAACAATGGAAGGTACTCCGTATGCATTGCGTTTCCGTATTTCCATTCCGTTCAAAAATAGAACATATCCTATTATTGCCCGCAAATCAAGTTCTGTGGCTCCATTTAAGTCAATGGTTCTGTAAAAAATACGGAATGCATACGGAATGCATCCGTATGTCTTCCGTATCCGTTCCGTTTTTGCGGAACCATCTATTCAAAATTTTATGCCCAGCCCAATTTTTTTATGTACTTACTGTTTAAACATTATTGTATGTGTAAAGGGGGAATATTAATCACCAATATTTATGCAAATATCGGTAATTAATATTCATAAATAGGAGGAACCGTCTATTGATAACTCCGCCTATTTATACCTTTATATACTAATAACAATACCTTTGCTATGCTTTACACTAATCACTATGCTAGCTGCATGCGCCTTACTAACTAACTATCGCCAATAATTACACGTTACACAGATACAAATATAACAGTATTTATTAACAATACACTACGCAATACACTAACATTACAGCACTAATTATACAGTACTCATCTACACTACACGTTCCCAATTCCACCCATAAACTAACTATATGATACACACATTCAATATTAACAGCCCACCCACCTAGTACTGTATACTATCCCTACGGGGTAGACGAAGGTAGACGGTGGTCTTACAAGCCGACCACCAAGCACAAATACCACGGGAGGGGATTAGAGTATAAAAGGTTACCAGGATCAGGGGTAATAGGGGTAAAGGGGTAGGGATACAGAGGGTTACCAGGGGTATGTGGGGTAGGGTTATAGTGTCCAGGGGATATATACCAGGGGATAGCCGCAGGGTATATAGTGAGGGTTACCAGGGGAGTGAGATCGTACAGGGGGGGTCCGGGGGGTATATAGATAGTGCAGGGGGGGCCGGAGGGTATATAGATTGTGCAGGGGGGGACCGGAGGGTATATAGAGGGTATATAGATTGTGCAGGGGGACCGGAGGGTATATAGAGGGTATATAGATAGTGCAGGGGGGGTCCGGAGGGTATATAGAGGGTATATAGATAGTGCAGGGGGGGTCCGGAGGGTATATAGAGGGCAGGGGGGGTCCGGAGGGTATATAGAGTGCAGGGGGGTCCGGAGGGTATATAGATAGTGCAGGGGGGGGGTCCGGAGGGTATAGAGAGTGCAGGGGGGGAATATAGCGATACTTAGGGTTAATGCTCGTTGTCCAGGGGTCGCTCGTTCGTCTAGGGGTGCTCGTCAGTCCAAGGGGGTCTCCTTCCTTCAGGGTGGGTGGGCGGCCGGCTCTCTCCTCACTAGTGCAGGCCTGCCGGACTTATATGTCCGGCCGCCCGCACTGCCGTAAGGCCGCCCACACAGCGGCGCGCGAGCGCGCACCACAGTGCAGGACACGTGGACCGGCGCGGTGAGATGACGTCACCGCGCCTGCCCGCGCGTCCCTGCACGCGCACTGCAGGGCCGCGTGCATATGCTGACAGGCGGGAGATCCTTTGATCTCCCGTCTGTAGCTCTTAGCATTCTGGACATCGCAATGGTAATTGCGATGCCAGAATGCGCATAATAGAGTGAGCGGAGGTATCTCCTCTCCCTCTATTATGCTTAATTATCTTCAGCAGGGCTGCAGATAATTAGAACAAAAGGATTCAAATTCTATTGAATTTGAATCCTTTTGAGGTCACCAGAATGACCGGACCTTGTTCGGTCATTCTGGCGCCTTCACCCAGATTACATCAATGTAAATGCTTGGGGCACATTTACATTGATGCATCTGTGTCCATGTAGGGGGGGGTTTATATGGTATGGGGATATATATATATATATATGATATACAGGGGGCATTATAGGATACAGGGGGCATTATAGATATTAAAGGGGGCACATACATATATGAATTCCCACAGGGGCATGAATGAGCCCCTGGGGAATATCAGAGGCAGATGGGCGCAGGTGCTGGGCACATCTGCGCACATCGCCCTCTGAGGGGCTAACATATACATACATATCTATTAAGGGGGCACATGCATATATCACATTATATGAATTCCCACAGGGGCATGAATGAGCCCCTGGGGAATACCAGAGGCAGATGGGCGCAGGTGCTGGGCACATCTGCGCACATCGTCCTCTGAGGGGCTAACATATACATATATATATGCATGCCCAGTAGGCATGCATATATATTTATGTATACCTGCCACCCTTCCTCAACAATCCCCCTGTTGTCGGTGATACGACAATATCTAGGGGGAAGGGTGGAGGCATCTTTTGCCCCCCCTCAACCCCATCCTCGGTGATGGTCCAGGAAAACCGGAGTGCACCCTGTCTCTTAGGTACCTAGACATCATCTAACCCAACGACTTCCTCCGACCTGCCCTTCACTGTAACCGACTCCTCCATCCACAGGATACACCGTCGTCTTTGTTTCCCAGGAACTCTCTTCTGCCTTGACTGTTAAGGTGTTAGCCCCTCCTATTGTCATTTCTTTCTGGACTTTCGGAGTGGCTTGATCCTCGCAGTCTTTGACTTGTCTTTCTCTCACTCTTCCGGTGTCGGTCACTCCTGATAAGTTTAGAATGACCACACCCTCGCTGTCTTTGACTTGTCTTTCTCTCACTCTTCCGGTGTCGGTCACTCCTGATAAGTTTAGAATGACCACAACCTCGCTGTCTCGGCATTGCTGTCGATCTTCAGGTGTCGTCCACGCCCAAGGAATCTGGAGTGGGTCCACCCTTACAGTCTCAGTCTCTATTCTGCGCCAACTCTTCTTAAGCCCGTCTTGTTCCATCTTGATCGAAGGATGGGTGCGGTTCTCCCATGGACAGCTGAATCGGTCTTTACAAGGCAGGTCAGATATATATATAGGTTTTTCTTTCAAATAGAGGTGATGTCACGGTACCTAAATTCTAACAACGGGAATACCTCCGTTACACTACACATCCAGGTTATTCCCTTATGATCCTTACCGTTCAGGGGTCAAAGTGGCAAATGGAAACCAGAGGGGACCTGTCCCTATCGTGCCCTAATCTTATCCCCATTCACACCACCTATTTACACAATAACCCCCAACCCCCCCTAAATCCAAGAGTTCAGTCCAATTGTCTTGTTCTTTGGGCGATTAGGCCTCAGGACTTTTTGTGACGTCAAGTCCTGAGCCTTCGGCGGTTGTTTTCGTGAAGTGCCGTCTGGTTCTGGTTTAGTTGGTCCGTTAGTCTCTTGACTCTCCGATACATCCACCATAGTCCAAGGTACATGAGTCCAACCAGAACCAGAAGCACTATCACCGGGTGAATCAATAAATTGAAAAATGACGTTGCCTTTGGACTGTATCCGAAAAGACTCTCCCACCACGAAACCTTTGAGTCCTTGTCCAATGCGGTGGCAACCGCGATAATCTTTGTTCGGTCATGGGTGAGTTGAATGGTGGCTTGCTTTTCCGTCTCCCGAAGACGTTGTATGATCTCTTCCTCTTGGCCGAAATTCATCAGGAGATGTCTAAGTTCTTTGCCGAAGCCAAGAGGAATCTTCTGAAGTCTTACAGGAACATCGGGGCGGATGTCAAGTCTTTTCTCTGGGGTAATCGGGGTTCTTCCCTGCTGCTCTGCGACGTTCAAACCTAAAACGGGACTAAGGGTGCAGTACGCTCCAGGGCGGAGTGTTCCTCGTTCGGTACAGTTAAGCCCAAAAATTGCATACGATGGGTCACTCCCTTGGTACCAACACCAATACCCCTGCCCCAAATATTTCAAAGAGGATGAGGGCATTGGGTTGGCCTTCATCTCACAGGACCCCTCGGTGTTCCAACACTGGTGTCTGAGCATCCGCTCCCGACTACCCTGACAGAGGATGACATTCTCCCTTATCCGACATCCCTCTGTATCAAACAAAGAGGGATGGCCCTCCTCATAGGTTAGAACGCCCGAGGGGAGCTGGGGATGAAGCACCGTCTGGTTGTTAATCATCGTTCCTAGATTGATGGCACTGTATCCTTGTCTGATGCGACCGGATACAGGTGCCAGGGACGAAGCAGTGCAGGTTAAATTTTGACATCCATGCCACTGAACCACCCACCAATTGGTGTGATTAATAGCAAAAGGAGAAATCAGTGGACTTATTCGCTGACGGAGGTTGAATGGGAAGTGGCCGTTGTGAAGTGCCGTGACAATATGTTTAAGGTTGTCCGAGAGTTCGCTCTGGACCTGCGTACACGCCAGAGCAAGCTGAGCCCGATCCTGCTCCTCCAAAAGACCCACAACTAACCTCCTAAACTTCTCACGTATAGCAGAAGATAGAGAGGTAGTGGCATCAATGTGTGAGTGTTGTAAACCCTCTAAGACGTGGTCTACATCAATCTGGGTCTTGAATCCTTCCCCGGCGTGTCGCGCAACCTCCCCAAGCTTACTTCTCAAGACTTCCATGTCCATAGTGTTCAGGGCACCCACTCCCAAAGGACCTCCGCCCAGTCCCATAGCCACCAGGTCTCTCCTCCCCCTGTTCTTCCTGAGTCGAGAGTCGTCTTTCCTGACCTCTTGCCCCGCCTCTATCCAACCTCTTACCATGTCAATTTGGTTCCTAACGAACTCCTCACACCTATGATCCCAGTGATCAACTCGGAAGTCATCTACGGAAATTCTCCAGGTAAACAGGATGAATTTTGCATCCGTGATGATCTTCCAGGGGGATGATAGTTGAGGAGCTACAGGGTCTGCCAATTGATGGATAGGGGTGGTGCAAGAGTCTGAATGTGGTCTTACTGGTTGGAGACCTTCTGTTTCGTAGGGGACCCTTACTATAGTAACACAGACCCGTCCCCGTCCTTTGAATGGATACCATTGATCGTCTTCTCCAGCCTGTAACACTAGTTTCCCTACGGGTTTGGTTTGAGACAGATAGACCCATTGAGTAAAGGTCCAGCACCCTTCGTCGGCTGCCTCGCAAAAAGGCCACTTGAATGAACCATCTATATTGATGTCAAAGTTAATGTCCCTGCCCCTGGGGTCTGTCCAATCGGAAGACACATACCTACCCCGGTATTCCTCAGTCATAGGGGTACCATCCATCCATACATCCACTGTAGGGGTGTCCACCCCATTGCACACTAAATCCCACCTCCAGGGATTAGTGTCCAACATCACCATCTGGGTATCCTGTTCCCAGTGGGCATAGGTGACGAAATAGTATCCCGTCACCTCAGGAACGCAGTTGTCTCTCATGATCGTGATCATGAAAGACCGTATGGATGGAGACCCCTTTAACTGCGCATACCTTGGGTCCTTGGCATCGGTCCGTACTTTTAAAACTGTGGCTCGATACAAACCCTCCAGTTTTACCGGACCACTCTGATCATTCCAAATGGCCTGATCAGAGTCACTGCAGTTTAACTTTAACATCATTATGCTGGTTCGCACGTAATCTGTGGATACATGGCCCTGTACATAACTGGATTCCCTGGTGATAATCATCTGGGAATCCCTCAACATACAATAAGCCTTCAGGGTGCCTTTTACCGGAATGGGCCTATCAAAATATGTCCTAACCCTCAACCCGTCTCTGCTATCCTTCCCTAGGAAGGTAGCTTTCAGGATATACCAACCGCTGTACTCTGCCCCAGTGACATCTTCAGGACTCAGCAAACCCTCCTTGGTATACAACACTGTGGTAGTGTTGGCTCTCACTTGCTGGTAAGGGTGCAAGTGTGGATTCCTAGACACCCATCTCAAGGATTTGCTAGGTACAGGGTCCAAGTCCTGAAAATGCCTGTATTCCTTGAGACAGAGGGCGTGCAAGTCATGTTGTATGGCAGACACATTCTCCACCGGGGTATAATGCTGAATTACACCATTGGCAAAACCCTCTCTCTGGAAACCATACAGATACCATTGACCTGGTGTAAAGGTAACGTTCTTGTATGGTTCCAGGATTTTGCCATCCAAACATTCCACCATTAAAAGGCCGGGTCCATCAAGTGATATGCTGGCCATACCAATATTAGTCCCCAGGTCCTCCCCTGAAGAGGCTGAGCCCGCCATCAACATGCTTACCACTAGTGTCACAAGCTGGGTACGTATCTCATTCAGAGGATGCCTAGCTCTTCCCTGGCAGTGTGGTCCCATGGAGTGTCTCCCTCTTGTGTTCTGAAATGAGATGGGATGTGTTAAGTGGATTGGATTCACACTCGACCCACCAAGCCCTTTCTCCCCCCCTCACCCAACTCGGAACGGTATGCGTTATTGAGTTGGGGAGGCTCGGGTGGCTTTGGCCTGGTCGATGTGAATCCAAAAAACTTCCTGGCGTCTACGGGATTTCTTCTTGCTCGTGATAGGCCTTTGTACCTTCAGCATGGTGTCCCCCATTGCTTCAAGGACCTTGTACGGTCCCTCCCAGTTTGCGTCCCATGGGCCGACCCGACGAAAGACTTTCACCATTACCATTTCGCCTACAGAGGGCATAGGCGTTTCCCCCTGTAGATACGGTTTGTGTAACCGTATAGCTGCATGAGGCAGTAACTCCTTCAGGTTCTGCTGAACCTGTTGAAGAAACAAGTCTCTGGCGATGGCTTCAGGGCTGACGCCCTTGGGTTAACCTGAGCGCACACCAGGCACTGTTGCGTAACGTCCTCTACTGTGTTGGACATTCCAGGCCAGTACAATTTGTCTCTCAGGAGAGGCAAGAGCTTATTCCGGCCAAGATGTCCAAACATTTGGTGGTTCAACCGCGTCAGCTCTGTTTGCAGATGCTGTGGAACCACCGGGAGAGGAAGCGACTGAGTACCGGTGTCGTAGCACAGGATCCCCTGTTGTAAGGACCAGGGATGCTGTGGTACTTGGATGTGTGTCATTAGAAGAGGATCCTTAGCTTGTTCCTCCTCGAATGACACCGGGCTGTCACTCAGATGGGTATGCGCAGCAATCTGGTATGCGGACAGTGGCTCAGTGCCTGGTTCCCTAAAGGTCCCAGACACTGCTGCTAGTTTTGCCAGTTCGTCTGCCTGGTTGTTACCTGCTGTCAAAGGTTCGTCCCCTTTTTGATGCGCCGGGATTTTTATGATGGCTGCTTCCGCCACGTGTGCCATACCCCATTCCCACAGCTCCTTCAGGACTGACACATGAGCCAGAGGTTTGTTTTGGCTGTCCACAAATCCTCTTCTCTTCCAAACGTCCAGGTGCAATGTGAGGGAGCGAACTACATATGCGCTGTCGCTATATATAACTCGTTTCCCTGGAGGGTGAAGAAGCAGGGCCTCTTTAACAGCCTCCAGTTCTGCCCGCTGTGCTGACATGTGACCTGGTAACCGGACAAGACTCTGGGTACCAGTGGTCTCATCCAGCACAGCAAAACCTGTGACATATTCCCCATCCAGATAAAACCGAGAGCCATCAACAAAGATGACTCTGTCATCTGGATGCTTGTCAGTCCTGAACATCTGTGGAGAGTCATCCATTACTGGAGGGCCACAGTCATGTTCAGTTCCAGTCAGGTTCAGCAACTGGGACAAAACATACTTGGCCTTGTGGTCCACCTGCAGATTCCGGCCGCTGAGATCCATGATCCATCTCCCGAATCTCTGTTGGGAGACTCCAGGGAGAGTATCACGGAGCAAAAGGGTCAGCGGTGAATGTGGAGTCTGCAAAGTGAGGGGCCGGAAGCCAACAATATGCTCTGTGGTCTTAACAGCATAGTGTATGGCTGCCAATTGCTTGGCGCATTCATCGAACCCTCGTTCGACGGGCGAAAGCAGCCTGGAGAAATATCCCAGCGGTCTGGTCTCGTAACCTACTTTCTGTACCAGGACAGCTGAGATAGACTCCATCCCTGCATGCGCCTGTATGGCCATATCCCCATCTGAATGTGGAGTGGCCAACACAGGCGCCGAGGAGAGGTCCCTTTTCAGGGTTGAAAAGGCCTCCTCCTGCGCATCGGACCACCCTTTGATTGAGGGTTCCTCTCCTCGAAGGAGTTCGTAGAGAGGTTTCGCTTTGGCCGCGAAATCCTCTATGAATTCACTCATGAAGTTGGCAACCCCCAGGAATTTTCTCAAATCCTGAAGGGTGCCAGGCCTGGGTAACTTTACCATGGCTTCCACCCGGGACGTCATGATTCCTTTGGTTCCACAGGAAATTTGGACCCCAAGGAAAGTTACCTCCGCTTTAGCCAAATTTGCCTTATGGGGACTCAGTTTGAGTCCTGACTTTGCCAGGAGTCCCAGCAGCTCTTTCAACAGAACCAAGTGTTCCTCCAAGGTTTCTGTATGCAAAAGCAGGTCATCCACGTATTGCAGGAGGCATTCTGGCCGTGAGAACACAATCAGCACAGCCGCCAATGCCTGATGGAAATACGTGGGGCTGCTATGGAACCCCTGGGGCAGTACAGCAAACATGTACTGTTTGTCCCCCACCGTAAAAGCGAATTTGTACCGACACGACTCCGTGAGTTCGATGGAGAAGAACCCGTTGGAAACATCGATGGTCGAGAATACGCGGCTTTCGCCACTTATTCTGGCCATGATGTCGGGAGTTTGGGCCACCACTGGGGCTGACATTGGGGTGTATTTATTAAGGACACGGAGGTCTATGGTCAGCCTCCATGCGTTTGTGTCCTTTTTCCTAACTGGCCAGAGGGCATTGTTGCACTTCGAGTTGCCCTCAATGACCACACCCCTAGTCTTCAATTCAAGGACAGTGTCCATAATTGAATGGGTGGCCTCTGGTGGAAATCGATATTGGCTTTGAGGTGGAGGGTCAGGACCCTGTATGTCCACCAAAACGCCAATCAATCTGCCACAGTCATTCTTATTTTGGGCCCACAGATCAGGGTGCTCATACACAATAGGCTAAAGGTCTGGATTGTGCGAGACCTCAGGCCACTTGTGTTCCAGCACATCAGTAGAGTTATCTACTGCTGGCAAAGGTGGTCCCAGACACTGGCGTTGAATGACAAACACCTTGGCTCGTCTGGGACCCTTCCACACAATGCAATTTGCCAGATCCAGGATCCACCCATTTTGTGTCATTACATCGGTTCCGATAATGTTATCAGAACCGGGGTAATACCACATGGGTATCCTGAGGTTAGTGCACCTGGTAATCTGAACGATTACCTCATCAATTCTGTGGGCCTTCACCCCCCCTTGTTGGTGATCAAATCCGATCACCACACACTGGGGGCTGTTGGGGAGTAGATCATGTTTGATATTGGTAATGGATATTTCCGCCCCAGTATCAAGCATGATTTCCGTTTCTTTATCTTTTATCGTGGCTTTTATATGGGGTCTCCCTGAAGGATCCAGTATGATTGGACATACTGGTGCCAATTCTTTAGGGACCCCTAATCTTCAATCGATATCCACCAGACTCCCAGTAGGTATTTGTGTGGTACATACTGCCACTCTTGCGCTCTGTTCCTGATCCTTAGGTGTGGAATCTCTTGATTCCATGCCCCCTGGGACATTCATGACCGCCACGCATTTTGGTGCTTGTCCTGATGAATGTCCCAGATTCATATCAACCTGTTCTCCCACAGGTCTGGCATAATTAGGCTTCATCCTGAAACCGTTATTATTGCCGTTTTTCTCCGAATTTGTCCGGTTAATCTTTAACCACTGTGGACAATTTCTTTTTATGTGCCCCTCTTGTAAGCACAGGAAACAACGAAAGTTTCCTGCCCTTTCCAGCGGTGGGGCCGTGGGGCGGACAGTTGATGCATACCTCGTGTGTTGTACCCGGTCGTCTTGCGACCTACCGTATACAGGCACACGCTCCCTCACTTTCACAGACTTCTTACTGAGCAGTATGTCTTGTCTACACTGCTCAATAATCATGGCTGCATCCGTGAGGGATGGCTCCCTAGCTGCACTCAGCCGGATTGCAGTATCAAGATATGGGAATTTTTCCACAAACATGCGCACCATGCCTTGTGGAATCCCAATACCCTGATCTTTGGTAACCCTCCTGTACATCGCTTCAAACCGACTACACAATGACAAGGGTTCATCATGTATAGTAGGCTTAAACTTTGACAGGACCTCTGGAGTGACATCCCAATGACCCGTGGCCAGTCTCGTGAGTATGGAGAGGCGCTCCTCCTTATCATGAAACTGGCCATTCGTGGGTCGCATCCTCCCCGTTACCTCATACCTTTGATTAAGGTGTGTTGGTAACCATAATCTGAACAGCTCCATGCGATATTCCGGAGCCACTGAATATTTGTTACAGTGACCTTCAAAAATATCGCATGAAGCGAACGGATCTACATGGGGATCATATTTCGGGATCTCCTTGCAGATCCGTAACAGGAAGTTTATCCTTTCCATACTGGAATGGTTAGGATACACCTCTTCCTGTTTCTCCGGACGTGTTGGCGGATTGGAAGTGGAATATACCCCTCCACTTTCCTCTCCCCAACAGTTGTCCTGGTAACGGTTGCTACCCCTATTCTCCCCGGATGACGGGGTGAATTGTAGAGACCGTTCCACCTGTCCCCTAGTGTCTACCAATGCGGATGTATTATCCGTCGAAGACCCTGGCGTTGCCGCCGCTGTCTCCCCCTGTGCCATTTCCGAAACACAAACTTGTTTCGTGGGCACCATACCGTTGGTACTAGGCCTGGACAAATTGGAGATTGCCCGCTGCAAATCTGCAATGGTTTGCGTCTTTGCAGCCAGGTCCTCCCTCATCTGAACAATCAGGGAATCCGTAGATACTATATTGTTCCTGTACTGATTAATCTCAGTGTACAGCCGGAGTAGCTCTCTGTCCATGTCAGAGTAGAGACTGTCCTTATCCGAGAGTCTCGACTCTAACACACAGATTTCTCTGCCCCTCTCGACTGTACACTGGGCTTCGTCTTGTAATTGAACCTCTAGTGTGTGAATTCTTCTATAGTTATCAACACAACAATTGCAGTGGAAGTTTGCTTTGTCCGCAGCCTCCCCTGCCTTTCTTGTGCTGGCAAGTATCTCTGTGTGTTCCGCCCTCCAAATGGTATCCTCATAGGAAAGAACCAATTTGGCTAGCATTTGGAGGCGTTTGGTGGTCTTGTTAAAGACACTCCTACTAATACAAACCCGGTCATGAGCGTACACCTGGTCCAGTAAAGCAGACCACAGCAGCTCAGCGGATTTATATGTAGTAGGAACAATGGGATTAAAAGTGCTGTTTTTGGCTAAGTGTTGGAGTGTGGAGAAGTTCATACTCACCGTTTGCTGAGCGTCCATCTTCTTGTTGGTGCTGTACTTTCTTGTCCCTTGCAGCTGCTTGAAAGAAGTCCTTTTCTTCCGGATCGCTTCTTTCCGACCAGCTGGACTTTTATGTACCTCCAACGAAGATGGATCTCTTTCCGTGACGTATCCTTCTTCTCTTACCCCAGCGACGGTGACCGTGTAAAGCAAATACAAAAATATAAATTCACAGAACAATTATAGATTCTCTGCAAAAGATTTTGTTCTATTTCTGGTACTGTAAGGGAGGTATCGCTTCTCCTGTACGAATTATCGGGTCCTAGACGCTCAGACACTCTGCTGACCGCGTCTCTCCTGCCCGCTAATTCACAGTACTAGCGACCCTCAACCTTAAGACCAAAAATAAACGCAAAATCCACGCAGTGGGCCTGGCTCGCCAATGTAAAGGGGGAATATTAATCACCAATATTTATGCAAATATCGGTAATTAATATTCATAAATAGGAGGAACCGTCTATTGATAACTCCGCCTATTTATACCTTTATATACTAATAACAATACCTTTGCTATGCTTTACACTAATCACTATGCTAGCTGCATGCGCCTTACTAACTAACTATCGCCAATAATTACACGTTACACAGATACAAATATAACAGTATTTATTAACAATACACTACGCAATACACTAACATTACAGCACTAATTATACAGTACTCATCTACACTACACGTTCCCAATTCCACCCATAAACTAACTATATGATACACACATTCAATATTAACAGCCCACCCACCTAGTACTGTATACTATCCCTACGGGGTAGACGAAGGTAGACGGTGGTCTTACAAGCCGACCACCAAGCACAAATACCACGGGAGGGGATTAGAGTATAAAAGGTTACCAGGATCAGGGGTAATAGGGGTAAAGGGGTAGGGATACAGAGGGTTACCAGGGGTATGTGGGGTAGGGTTATAGTGTCCAGGGGATATATACCAGGGGATAGCCGCAGGGTATATAGTGAGGGTTACCAGGGGAGTGAGATCGTACAGGGGGGGTCCGGGGGGTATATAGATAGTGCAGGGGGGGCCGGAGGGTATATAGATTGTGCAGGGGGGGACCGGAGGGTATATAGAGGGTATATAGATTGTGCAGGAGGGACCGGAGGGTATATAGAGGGTATATAGATAGTGCAGGGGGGGTCCGGAGGGTATATAGAGGGTATATAGATAGTGCAGGGGGGGTCCGGAGGGTATATAGAGGGCAGGGGGGGTCCGGAGGGTATATAGAGTGCAGGGGGGTCCGGAGGGTATATAGATAGTGCAGGGGGGGGTCCGGAGGGTATAGAGAGTGCAGGGGGGGAATATAGCGATACTTAGGGTTAATGCTCGTTGTCCAGGGGTCGCTCGTTCGTCTAGGGGTGCTCGTCAGTCCAAGGGGGTCTCCTTCCTTCAGGGTGGGTGGGCGGCCGGCTCTCTCCTCACTAGTGCAGGCCTGCCGGACTTATATGTCCGGCCGCCCGCACTGCCGTACCGCCCACACAGCGGCGCGCGAGCGCGCACCACAGTGCAGGACACGTGGGCCGGCGCGGTGAGATGACTTTGATCTCCCGTCTGTAGCTCTTAGCATTCTGGACATCGCAATGGTAATTGCGATGCCAGAATGCACATAATAGAGTGAGCGGAGGTATCTCCTCTCCCTCTATTATGCTTAATTATCTTCAGAACAAAAGGATTCAAATTCTATTGAATTTGAATCCTTTTGAGGTCACCAGAATGACCGGACCTTGTTCGGTCATTCTGGCGCCTTCACCCAGATTACATCAATGTAAATGCTTGGGGCACATTTACATTGATGCATCTGTGTCCATGTAGGGGGGGGTTTATATGGTATGGGGATATATATATATATATATATATATATATATATATATGATATACAGGGGGCATTATAGGATACAGGGGGCATTATAGATATTAAAGGGGGCACATACATATATGAATTCCCACAGGGGCATGAATGAGCCCCTGGGGAATATCAGAGGCAGATGGGCGCAGGTGCTGGGCACATCTGCGCACATCGCCCTCTGAGGGGCTAACATATACATACATATCTATTAAGGGGGCACATGCATATATCACATTATATGAATTCCCACAGGGGCATGAATGAGCCCCTGGGGAATACCAGAGGCAGATGGGCGCAGGTGCTGGGCACATCTGCGCACATCGTCCTCTGAGGGGCTAACATATACATATATATATGCATGCCCAGTAGGCATGCATATATATTTATGTATACCTGCCACCCTTCCTCAACAGTATGCTTCCGTTTTCATTTGCGATCTGCAAAAAATGGATCACAAATGGAAACCAAACGGTAATACGGAACGTCATAATGGAATGGAAGCGGAAAACTACTGAAACAAAAAAATGGAAAAACGGATGCGTTAAAAACAGACTGCAAAATACTGAAAAAGCCATATGGTCGTGTGCAAGAGGCCTTAATTTGAGGGTATTCACATTTTAATTGAAGGAAGGGTTTAGGAATTACAGCTCTTTAATATGTCTGCCTCTTTTTCAAGGGACCAGAGGTAATTGGCCAATTATCTCAAAAGCTATTTCATGGGCTGCATAAGCTATTCACTAATCTATCATCAATTAAGCAGGTAAAAGATCCGGAGTTGATTGTAGGTGTGGCATTTGCATTTGGAAGCTGTTACTGAACCCACAACATGTGGTCAAATGAGCGCTCAGTGGAAGTGCAATAGACCATCATTAGGCTGAAAAAAAGGAGAAATCCATCAGAAAGCGGAAATGTTCTGGTAAAAAAGAGTACACTAGTGAGCTCAAGAACTCAAAAAGGCCTGGACGTCCACGGAAGACAACAGTGGTGGATGATCACAGAAGCTTTACCATGGTGAAGAAAAACCTCTTCACAACATCCAGACTTGGAACGGTTCATGATCCAAAGCACACCACATCCTCTGTAAAATATGATGGAGGCAGTATGATGGCATGGGCATGCTTGGCTTCCAATGGCACTGGGTCACTAATGTTTATTGATGATGTGACTGAAGACAGAAGCAGCCAGATAAATTCTGATGTTTAGGCCTCATGCACACGACCGTTGTTTTATTCCGTGTCCGTTATTCCGTTTTTCGTGATTTTCGGCGGACCCATTGACTTTCAATGGGTCCATTGAAAACTCGGCTAAAGCACCGTTTGTCATCCTGCGTCCGTGATCCGTGGTTCTAGTCCGTCAAAAAAATATAACCTGTCCTATTTTTTTCACCAAAAACAGTTCGCTGACCCATTCAAGTCAATGGGACCGTGAAAAAATGCGGAGGCACACAAGATTGTCATACGCGTCCGACTTAGACTTTTTTTTTACTTTCCTTCATGTCTGGTGATCCTCCAAAAATAAAGGAAGACACACGGAAACAAAAACGGAAACAGATCACGGAACAACGGAACCCCATTTTGCGGAATGGAACACAACAACGGTCGTGTGCATGAGGCCTTACAAGGATAAACTGCTCAGATTCAACCACATGCAGCAAGGTTAATTGGACGGCACTTCAGAGTACAAATGGACAATGACCAAAAACATACAGAGAAAGCAACCCAGGAGTTTCTTATGGCAAAGAACTGGAATATTCTGCAATGGTTGAGTCAATCACCAGAGCTCACCCCGATCGAACATGCGTTACACTTGCTTAACCGCTTGCCACACACGTAACGGCGATAGGCGTCCGGGCGGCAACGCTCTCAGGCCTCAGCGACGCCTATTGGCGTCATCTCGTGAGACCTGAGAGTTCACAGGATCGCGCAGTTCACAATTTCAACTACAGCCTGCCAGCAGCGATCATTGGCTGGCAGGCTGTAGATTTTTAAAATAACCAATCAAATGGGTATGTCAGACGCTATTTTGTAAATAGCGTCTGATATACCTGCTACCTGCTCCTCTGGTGGTCCCTTTTGCTTGGATCGACCACCAGAGGACACAGGCAGCTCTGTAAGTAGCACCAATCACCACACACACACATTACACCCCCCTGTCACTTATTAACCCCTTATTAACCCCTGATCACCCCATATATACTCCCTGATCACCCCCTGTCACCCCCCTGTCATTGATCGCCCCCCTGTAAGGGTCCCTTATCACCGCCAGTTACTTAGCTACTTGTTAGGTATTTAGCGCCCAGCCCACCGCACCACAGTCACTGATTAGCGTCATCGCTGTCGCTAATCAGCACTAGTACTATATAGTATCTGTAAGTGATCAAGACTGATCGCAATCAGATCTATATCAGTACATTAGGGTCACCTTAGGCTCTACAAAAAACGCAGTGTTCGCCCGATCAGGCCTGATCTTGTGCGCACACTTGCGTTCAGTCCGCCCCACCGCAGTGACAGAATTTTTTTTTTTCTGATCACTGCAAAAACACTGTAAAATCGCTGCGGCACTATAAAGATCACTTTTGAGCTTTCTGGATCTTTATTAGAGATCACAGCTTTACTTCGCAAGCACTCCTTTTTACTAGGCAGGTGTGCTCTTTTTCCTGGGTAGTCTCAGAGGAATACCCCCTAAATTTAGTTAGCCCAAAATGTCAAAGGGGTATTCCGCTGAAGAGGCCTACAGGATTCTGGCCCTGATGGATGAAAGCGATGGGGACGCCTCACCCGCTGAATCCAGTGGTGCAGAATATGAACCTGTAGACAGCAGTGGCACTCTAACCGCTAGTGAAGATGACGAGGTTGAGGTCCCTGCTATGGTCAGGCGTACCCGACCCCATGTCAGTGTTCTGCATACCCCGCATGATGAGCCTCATTTGCAGCAGAGTGGTGCTAGCGCTGATTTTTTTATGGTGCGGCATACACCAGCAGCGCAGCACATCCTGGACCTTCTACCAGCACTGCCGTATTCCCTGGTGAAGTGGCGAGCACCAGAAGGGCAGTTCAAGCTGGTATGGCGGCACATGCAGTAACTCCCCCGTCGCAGCCACCACGTTCACAGGCCTGTAGAGCCCTTAGTCTCCTAGAGGTGCTGGCAACCCAAATTGGCACTCCCCTGCTTCCGCCGCACCTGTATTGCCCCCTTTCACCGCCCAGTCTGGAGTTCGCGTGGAGACAGCTCATTTAGGATCAGCCCTCGAGTTTTTTGAGCTGTTCTTCACCGCGGATCTTTATGACTTTGTTGTGGCAGAAACCAACCGCTATGCCACACAGTATATAACCGCCAATCCGGAAAGCGTCTATGCCCAGCCTTTCCGGTGGAAACCAGCCACAGTTTCCGAATTTAAAATATTTTTGGGCCTTATCCTCAGCATGGGTCTAACAAAAAAAAAATGTATTGCAGTCCTATTGGTCTAAAGACCCAATACATTACATGCCCATGTTCTCTGCTGCTATGTCCAGGGCACGTTTTGAGGGCATCATGCGCTTTATGCATTTTACTGACAATAAAACCTGTCATCCAAGAGGCCACCCTGCTTATGACCGCCTTCACAAAATTCAGCCCCTCATAGACCGTTTGTCATCCAGGTTTGCAGATGTGTATAGCCCCAATCAGAACATCTGCATAGACGAGTCCCTTGTACATTTTACCGGGCGCCTTGGCATCAAACATTACATCCCCAGCAAGCGCGCCCGGTATGGGGTCAAACTGTGAAAGGGCCACGGGCTATACATATCGTTTTAGGGTCTATGAGGGAAAAGACTCAAAACTGGAGCCGGTCGGATGTCCTGACTACCTGGGGAGCAGTGGCAAGATTGTCTATGACTTGGTGTCACCCTTACTCCACAAGGGGTACCACTTATACGTGGACAATTATTACACAAGCGTGGCCCTCTTTCGGCACTTACATATAGTCGGAATTCAATGCTGTGGCACCACGCGACCTAGTTGCCGGGGCTTCCCCCAACGGCTCGTTAATACCCGACTTGCACGGGGGGAGAGGGCTGCCTTGTGTGACCAAGAACTGCTCGCGGTGAAGTGGAGGGACAAGAGGGACGTTTACCTTCTGTCCACCATTCACGCAGACACGACAGTACAAATTGAAAGGGCAACTGGAGTCATTGAGAAACCCCTCTCTGTCCACGACTATAACCTTCACATGGGAGGGGTGGACTTCAATAACCAGATGATGGCTCCCTATTTAGTGTCCCGCCGCACCAGACGCTGGTATAAGAAGGTGTCTGTTTATTTAATTCAATTGGCTGTCTATAATAGTTTTGTTCTCTACAGTAAGGCTGGGAGAACGGGATCCTTCCTAAAATTCCAGGAAGAGATCATTTCGGAACTCCTGTATCCAGGAGGGTCCGTGCCCCAAGTCCCTGATGTAGTTAGCCGGCTACAAGACAGACACTTCCCGAGTGTCTATCCTGGTACCCCAACTCAGCGTTCCCCAAGAAAAAGATGTTGTGTCTGTAGCAGGGCTGGAATAAGGCGTGACACCACCGTTTTTTGTCCTGACTGTCCTGACCAGCCTGCCCTATGCATAGAGGAGTGTTTCCGCAAGTACCTCACACAGGTACACTTTTAGTGTAGGGATCGCGTGACACAGGACAGGTACACAGGGGTCTTAGGGCCCTTTCACACAGAGCTGCTACAAACCTCTCCTTTCACCTGGGACAAAGTGCATAATGTACTTCGCCACATCTCTGGGCGATTTGCGCTTTGCACATTGTCCCATGGGGAAGGAGAGGTTTGTCCTCTAAAGGTAAAAAATAAAATAAAATCACAGGTAAGCAAAAAAGTTAATGTTCTGTTTCAAATGTTATATAAAGTTTATAAAAGTTGATGTTAATAAATTTATTGCGTTGCTGCCTGTTTTTTTTTTTTTTACCTTCTAGGTGGACCAAGCGATCAACCAGCTGCAGCACTGATGTGCATTCTGACAGAAGCATTGAGCTGCTGTCAGATTACACAAAGTCGGTGTATGCGGCGCTGCAAGACGAGATTTCTCCTCTGCAGTAAAAAAGATACGTTTGCCGAGGCTTATGAGCTGAGGGGCGGTGTTCATATGCTGTTGTTATGTTCAATAAATTCTGGCAATGATTTATTCATCCACATCGATTGATGTGAATGGAGAAATCGGGTTTGCCAGGGCATACGAGCTGAAGTGGGTTTGGATGTTAGGCGGAGCTCCTATGTCCTGGCAGAGATTTTTTCATCCACATTGATTGATGCGAATGAAGAAATCTGTGCCGTTCATTTTTTCTTTCAGCTCAGAGGCTGAACGGAAAAAAATATCTCATTACCCGTATGCTCAATATAAGGAGAATAGCAGAAACTCCTAATGCTGGCCATACATGTAATGATTGTGGAGACCCTCAAATGCCAGGGCAGTAGAAACACCCCATTTTGGAAAGAAGACACCCCAATGTATTCGCTGAGCGGCATATTGAGTCCATGAAAGATTGAACTTTTTGTCACAAATTAGCGGAAAGGGAGACTTTGTGAGAAAAAACTAAATAAAATAAAAAAAATAAATCTTCTATTAACTCGCCATGCCCCTCACGGAATACCTTGGGGTGTCTTCTTTCCAAAATGGGGTCACATGTGGGGTATTTATACTGCCCTGGAATTTTAGGGGCCCTAATGCGTGAGAAGAAGTCTGCAATCCAAATGTCTAAAAATGCCCTCCTAAAAGGTACTCATTGGAATTTGGGCCCTTTTGCGCACCTAGGCTGCAAGAAAGTGTCACACATGTGGTATCGCCGTACTCAGAAGAAGTAGGGCAATGTGTTTTGGGGTGTATTTTTACATATACCCATGCTGGGTGAGAGAAATATCTCTGTAAATTGACAACTTTGTATAAAAATATTGTAAAAAGTTGTCATTTACAGAGATATTTCTCACACACAGTATGGGTATATGTAAAAATACACCCCAAAACACATTGCCCTACTTCTTCTGAGTACGGATATACCACATGTGTGACACTTTTTTGCAGCCTAGGTGCACAAAGGGGCCCATATTCCAATGAGTACCTTTAGGATTTCACAGGGCATTTTTTACGCATTTGGATTCCAAACTACTTCTCACGCTTTAGGGCCCCTAAAATGCCAGGGCAGTATAAATACCCCACAAGTGACCCCACTTTGGAAAGAAGACACCCCAAGGTATTCAGTGAGGGGCATGGCGAGTTCATGTAAAATTTTATTTTTTGTCACAAGTTAGTGGAATATGAGACTTTGTAAGAAAAAAAATGAAAAAATAATCATTTTCCGCTAACTTGTGCCAAAAAAAAAAAAATCTTCCATGAACAACAAAAAATGTCAGCAGCAATCAAATACCACCAAAGAAAGCTGTATTTGTGAGAAGAAAAGGAGGTAAAATTAATTTGGGTACCAAGTTGCATTACCAAGCAATAAACCGTTAAAGTTGTGAAGTGCCGATTTGTAAAAAAGTGCCTGGTCACTAGGGGGGTATAAACCTGTGGTCCTTAAGTGGTTAAAGGGGATATCCCATGACTAAAGTAAAAAATTTAATTCAGACATCATATAGTACATAACAACCTCTTTTTAACAAAGCTAGAACCAGCCCTGCACCTCACATGGATCCAGAGATCATCCTACGCGGTCTCTGCCATTGTCCTGTGAGCTGAGCATAGGGAGATACGTGGCAAGCGCTTTTGCGCTAGGGACAGTGTTGCTGAAAACAATTAATAGAAGAATTCAATACCAATAAGATGGAAGCCTTTATTATTCCAGTTCGCAGCGTGCCAACCAATACATCCATCTCCCCCCCTTTAGGGGGGCCAGGTCTTAATGATGACCATCCTCATATTTTGCCGTTTTTACTTCCTAGAAAAGTCAGCAAGATGCAGAGAGAGGAGGATCTGGATGTTCCCGATGACATATTCTTATGGATATTAGATGATGTGGACAAAGAGGAAAATCAGACGGCAGAACAAGGGCTCCCACCAGTAGGGCAGGAGAGCACTGAGGTTGGAGAAGTGGGTATGTCAGCACCTAACCAGCCAAACCCCATACCAGCAACAGCCCCTGTTTAAAGGTGCATTTAAGGTACCGTATGGCTATTAATAATGAAGATGGACTATACAGTGCAGTCTTCATTATTAAATGAAAGGCAGTTGCAGGCCACTTGGCTTCACGGTTCTTCACCGCAGCATGGCCGCAACTCGCCTGCAGCACAGCGGCTCTGTGTGGCCGTACCATAAGGCAGAGTGGCCTGGGTATACCTGATTTATAGCGATTCATGATTAATTAATTTGTAACAAATCTAATTTCTTGGGGAACTTCGGCAAACTGTCAAATCTAATTTTTCAAACCTTCACTCAGCTCTATAAATCAATAATAAAGAATGCCTCCAAAGTTGTCCATTGCCTCTACCAAAAGAAAAGCAGCTATCACTTTGCGCACATATAATACACATAACATTAATGCATGTAAAGTAAGGTCAGTAAACAGTTCATACAGTAGAAATGTTTGTTTATTATCAGAACACTCCTATTCATGAATGGAACATCTGTGTAATGGCCTAAAAGAAATTACTATTTATGGAAATGTGCCATCAGAAAATGACCTATTGTTTAACCCAATAGAGACCAAGCGCTGTATATATACAGTACATTGCTTGGTCACAGGCGTGCACAGTAGATGTGCCTGCACAATCAGCGTGCACAGGCCTGTGGTGTATCCACCAGCACCAGCAGTGAAAACACTGATGCTGACAGATTAACCCTTTATATGCCGCAGTCATCAATATGGTGTTTGCAGAGGGATGGGGGCTCCCTCTCCGACTACATCGGCCCCTCGCACTGTGGTGACAGGAGGCCGATGGCTGCTAAGGCAGCCCTGATGCCTTAGGCTACGTCTACACGACGACATTTGTCACGCGACAATTTTTATAATGGCAGTCTATGGTGTCGCACTGCAACAGTCAACATGCTGCGACTGCGACGCAACAGTCACAGAAAATCCATTTGAGATGGATTTTTCTGCGATTGTTGCAACGCAGTCGCAGCATGTTGCATGTTGCAGTGCGACACCATAGACTGCCATTATGAAAATTGTTGCGCGACATTGGTGCAACAAAATGTTGCGCTACAAATGTTGCAGTGTAGTTGTGCCCAATCTGTCGCGCAAATTATTGTCGCGCGACAAATGTCGTCATGTAGACATAGCCTTACACAGGCATCAGAGCCTGCCAGCTACGGAAACCTGTGAGATCCACCCCCCATGCTACGTCTCATAGGCCCACTGACAGTGTAATACTGACAGAGTAGTGCATTACAATACAGCATGTGTTCTAATGTATTGTAGAAGGGATCAGACAGCCAAAAGTTAAAGTCCCATAGTGGGGAAAAAATTCTAATAAAAAAAGTAAAAAATATATATATTTTAGAAAAAAAAGTTTCAAGTAAAAAAAAAGTGCTCCTTTCTCCTCATCAAGCCATTTACACTGAAAAAAAAAAGAAGAAATTACACATATTGGGTATTGCCACATCCATGAGGACCAGCTCAATAAAGATTTCATATGATCTACCCCGTCTGATAAAAACTGTAAAAAATATGCCAGAACAGTCAGTTTTTTGTCACCTGGCCTCACAGAAAGCATAATATCAAGCAATCAAAAAGTCAAAAGTCAAATGTACCCGAAAATATTACTATTGAAAACGTCATCTCATCCTCAAAAAATGAGCCCCCACAGACAATCAGCATGCAAATAAAAAAATATGGCTCTCAAAATGCTTTTGTTTAAAACTGAGCAAAAAATTAAAGAAAATATATATTTGGTATTGCCACTATACAAGTAGAGCCCCCCGTGACAGAGTGGAGAGGGTGTCAGCAGTAAGTTTGTGTTGACGTCACTGATTATTTTGCCCTTTGTCTGATCCGTCAGAACAATAACCCCCAAAAAATGGATCCTGTCTGTGGAGCATCTGCCTTCACTCGGTCAGCATTTGGTCAGTAATCCATCAGTATTGCTAATGCCCAAAAAAAACCAGAGTGGATCTAAAATAGAGATGACACATGAACTGAATATTTGCATGTCTTCTGTGTTTTGTACCCACTCCTGCGTTTGGCTACCAAATCATAAGCCATTTCTGATGGGACCATACAGGCCTTACAGCTGCTACACAGACAGGATCCATTGTGCGTCTCATTTTTCATTCCTTCTGACAGATAAGAAGAAGGGTCCAATAAATGATTTCAGTCAGGCTGAAAGGCAAAATAGTGGCCCAGTCATGAAGTGGGGAGGGTGGGAACAACATGAGAAGTCCACAGAGTGACCCTATGACAGAGTCTGGAGGTGGTGGCAGCATCAGGAGGAGGCCACAGAGTGGCACAATGACTGTGGAGGTGGCGGCAGTATCAGGAGGCCACAGAGTGGCAAGATGACGTAGTGTGAAGGTGGCAGCAGCATCAGGAGACAACAGAGTGGCAAAGTGATAGTGTGAAGGTGGCAGCAGCATAAGGAGACCACAGAGTGGCAAGGTGACATAGTGTGGAGGTGGCATCAGCATCAGGAGGCCACAGAGTGACCCGGTGACAGAGTGCGATGGTGGGTGGCAATACCAGTACCAGCTGAAGATGGTGGGTGAAAGAAGGAGCATTTGGCATCAGATGTGTGGCATCAGGCAGGTGGCAGCATCAGAATAGTAGCTGAGGCAGGTAGCCAGAAGAAACCGGTCTCTTTTGTCAAAGTGTTGGTGTGGCACCATGGATGACCTAGTCTGATGCATCAGGCATTGGTGGGTGGAAATCCTGGCTGATCCATGTCTGAATCATCTTGACAAAGGTCAATCTCTCCACATTTTGGGTGGACAGGCGAGTTCTTCTTGGGGTAACTATGGCCCCCGCCGCACTAAACACCCGCTCTGATGCCACACTACTGGCCGGGTAGGACAGCTTTTCCAGTGCAAACTCTGCCAGTTGCGGCCACAAATCCAGTTTGGCTGTTCAGTAGTCCAGCGGATCTTCAATGTGAACGCAGAGGGCCCCCCAGTCAGATCTGTGAGAGGATGGACGATGACGCAGATAGGCAGCGGCCAACTGACTACATACAGTTGCAAGAAAAAGTATGTGAACCCTTTGGAATGATATGGATTTCTGCACAAATTGGTCATAAAATGTGATCTGATCTTCATCGAAGTCACAACAATAGACAATCACAATCTGCTTAAACTAATAACTCACAAAGAATTAAATGTTACCATGTTTTTATTGAACACACCATGTAAACATTCACAGTGTAGGTGGAAAAAGTATGTGAACCCTTGGATTTAATAACTGGTTGAACCTCCTTTGGCAGCAATAACTTCAACCAAACGTTTCCTGTAGTTGTAGATCAGATGTGCACAATGGTCAGGAGTAATTCTTGACCATTCCTCTTTACAGAACTGTTTCAGTTCAGCAATATTCTTGGGATTTCTGGTGTAAATCGCTTTCTTGAGGTCATGCCACAGCATCTCAATCGGGTTGAGGTCAGGACTCTGACTGGGCCACTCCAGAAGGCGTATTTTCTTCTGTTTAAGCCATTCTGTTGTTGATTTACTTCTATGCTTTGGGTCGTTGTCCTGTTGCAACACCCATCTTCTGTTGAGCTTCAGCTGGTGGACATATGGCCTTAAAGAGGACCTTTCACCTGTATAAACTATGTGAACTGAGTATGCTGCCATATAGAGCGGCGCCCGGGGATCTCACTGCACTTACTATTATCCCCGGGCGCCGCTTCGTTCTCCCGTTATAGGCTCCAGTACCTTTGCTTTTTAAGTTATAGTAGGCGGGTCTTCCCTTGTCCTGTGGGCGTCTCCTTCTCCTAGGCTGCAGCGCTGGCCAATCGCAGCGCACAGCTCACAGCCTGAGAGTTTTTTTTCTCCCAGGCTGTGAGCTGTGCGCTGCGATTGGCCAGTGCTACAGCCTAGGAGAAGGAGACGCCCACAGGACAAGGGAAGACCCGCCTACTATAACTTACAGAGCAAAGGTACCAGAGGGCATAACGGGAGAACGGAGCGGCGCCCAGGGATAATAGTAAGTGCAGTGAGATCCCCGGGCGCCGCTGTATATGTCAGCATACTTAGTTCACATAGTTTATACAGGTGAAAGGTCCTCTTTAAGTTCTCCTGCAAAATGTCTTGATAAACTTGGGAATAAATTTTTCCTTCGATTATAGCAATCCGTCCAGGTGACGCAGCAAAGCAGCCCCAAACCATGATGCCGCCACCACCATACTTCACAGTTGGGATGAGGTTTTGATGTTGGTGTGCTGTGCCTCTTTTTCTCCACACATAGTGTTGTGTGTTTCTTCCAAACAACTTAACTTTGGTTTCATCTGTCCACAGAATATTTTGCCAGTACTGCTGTGGAACATCCAGGTGCTACTGTGCAAACTGTAAATGTGCAGCAATGTTGTTTTTGTACAGCAATGGCTTCCTCTGTGGTATCCTCCCATGAAATCCATTCTTGTTTAGTGTTTTACGTATCGTAGATTCGCTAACAGGGATGTTAGCATATGCCAGAGACTTTTGTAAGTCTTTAGCTGACACTCTATGATTTTTCTTCACCTCATTGAGCAGTCTGTGCTGTGCTCTTGCAGTCATCTTTACAGGACGGCCACTCCTAGGGAGAGTAGCAGCAGTGCTGAACTTTCTCCATTTATAGACAATTTGTCTTACCGTGGACTGATGAACAGCAAGGCTTTTGGAGATACTTTTATAACCGTTTCCAGCTTTATGCAAGTCAACAATTCTTAATCGTAGGTCTTCTGAGAGGTCTTTTGTGCGAGGCATCATTCACATCAGGAAATGCTTCTTGCGAAAAGCAAACCCAGAACTGGTGTGTGTTTTTTATAGGGCAGGGCAGCTGTAACCAACACCCCCAATCTCATCTCATTGATTGGACTCCAGTTGGCTGACACCTCACTCCAATTAGCTCTTGGAGATGTCATTAGTCTAGGGGTTCACATACTTTTTCCACCTGCACTGTGAATGTTAACATGGTGTGTTAAATAAAAACATGGTAACATTTCATTCTTTGTGTGTTATTAGTTTAAGCAGACTGTGATTGTCTATTGTTGTGACTTAGATGAAGATCAGATCACATTTTATGACCAATTTGTGCAGAAATCCATATCATTCCAAAGGGTTCACATACTTTTTCTTGCAACTGTAGGATGTCTCTATAGTAGTTCAATTTTTCCTCCCTCAGCGGGTGTAAAAAAAGGCCCCCATTTTGGACTGGTAGCGAGGGTCCAACAAGGTGGAGAGCCAGAAGTCATCCCTCTACCGAATGGTGACAATTCGTCTGTCACTACGCAAGCAAGTGATCATGCATCGGGCAATTTGTGCAAGTGACTCAGAGGGACTACCTGCCTCCATCTCCACTGCATACTGCCACGGTGTGTCTGGGTCCTCTGCCTCGTCTTCCTCATTGCCCTGTAGCTCCTCTGGCTGCTCCTGCTCCTCCTCTCCTGTCACCTTTGTATAAAAACCACCCATTTCACTACACATTGCTTGTGCTCCAATGTCCTCCTCCTCCAGTTCAGCCCCCACAGGGCTCATCTGGCCATGACATCTAGGCACCACATCTCCAGTCCCCTGACCAGCTAGATTTACCAGCATCTGTTCCAGGACATGAAGCAGTGGAATGAAGTTGTTCATCCCATAGTCCTGGCGACTGACAAATAACATGGCTTCCTCAAAGGGCCTGAGCAAATGTCAGGTGTTATGCATGAGCTGCCACTGGCTGACATCGAAGTTACACAGGGGAGTACTCCTGTCTGCTTGGATCATCAAGAAATTGTTTTTGGCCTTTCTCTGTTCGTATAGTCAGTCCAACATATGGAGGGTGGAATTCCAACGGGTGAAAATGTTCCATATCAGCCTTTGTTGGGGGATGCCGTTCTGCTGCTGCAGCTCAAGGAGGGTGTGATTTGCGGTGTATGAGTGGCTGAAGTGCATGCAAAGTTTCCTGGCCATTTTTAGGATGTCTTGCAGATGGGTGAAAGACTTCAGGAACCGCTTGACAACCAGATTGAACATGTGTGCCATGCAGGGCGCATGGCTCAGCCCTCCTTGACGAAGCACCGACACCATGTTCTTCCTGTTGTCGGTCACCATGTTTCCAATTTTGAGTTGTTGCGGAGAAAGCCAGGATTTGATTTCTTGATGAAGGACACGGATCAGTGTTCCAGTTTCTGCAAAATACTTGTGATGTCAAAATGCTCACTCCACCCCTTGATACAGTCCTGATCAAAAGTTTAAGACCACCTGAAAAATAGCAAAAAATCATATTTTGCATGGCTGGATCTTAACAAGGTTCCAAGAAGAGCTTCAACATGCAACAAGAAGAAATGGGAGTGAGACAAAACATTTTTTGAGCATTCAATTTAATGAAAACAACGAATAAACTGAAACAGGCTGTTTTTCAGCTGATAAAAAGTTTAGGACCACACCTCCAAAAAAAAACTAAACCCCCCCAAAACAGAAATCCAACTTCCAAACATGAACTCAGTAATGAGTAGCTCCGCCGTTATTGTTTATCACTTCAGAAATTAGTTTCGGCATGATTGATGCAAGCGTTTCTGTTATGGACTACTGATACAAAATGGATACTTGCTTGTTGAGAACTATACTGTAGTTAAAATGGCGGCCAGGTACCCAGCCAATGCGTATAACAAGAATCTTGCTCTTTGCTTTATCATGTGTCACAAGACGGTTTCCGTTCAGCTCAAGCAAGCAGCTTCAAAGAAAGAAGAAGTAACGGCTTCACCCACCAGCAAGGGGGGAGGGGGGGGGGGGACTTCCTCTTGTCATCGATGTGACAGAAAATACAGGGTTTATAGCCAATAGAAAAGATACACGCCACCTTACACCCCCCACTCCTTTCCGTCCTATATACTGTCTACTGTTCCGCAATAAACCAGAGATCCTGTTATAAACCAGCTGTGTGTTGTCTCAGTATTGATCTCTCAGTATACGTATACTTTAACATTAATTAATTTGGAGCAGTACATCAACCGAACTGGCAGCTTGGCCAGAACCAGAACAAATTTGACGCCCAATCATGGGGCTCGAGGATTGGACCCTCTGTTCCCGTACCCCCGGAGACTAGACGAGGAGAGGCACACTAACGGACACCGGGATAGCGACCCGTAATACGAGGTAGGAAAATTTAGTCATCTTGCCTATAAAGTGTCCCCTGGTGTAGCCTCTTGGAGTTCGTCTGAGGGAGGGGTGCGGCAGCAGTCTGGGACGTCCTCGAGGGCATGAAAGTAAGAACCCCATTTGTTTTTTAAAGTCTTGATGTACTGTGTTGTGCCTATAAGTTGTGAAGACCCTGTTGACAAGTATCACTGACTGAGACACGGAGTTCTCCTATGTGCCTGTATCGGAGTTCAGGCCGGCGTCTGACTCAAATCTCCATAAAGGGGACGATCACAGAAGGGGGGAGAGCGGTCCGCGGTAGCCCAGAGTGTGCTGACCGGGACTCAAAGGTCTTCACGTCCAGTGATTACTCTATACAGAGGTCTTAAGGCGGCTCCAGTAGGTGCGAGAGACGATTAGACAGTACGCAAGGGTTCTTCCTTGATGTATTGTGGTTTATTGTTTTTAATGTGCGACCCTTTGTAACGGAAACACAGACTGATAGAAACCCAAAGGTCTTCTAAAGTGCCTGTGTCAATCGGTCACCCCGGTGTTGTGACCGAGAGACGACAGAAGGGAGGAGACCGGCCAGTGTCTACCCGGAGTGTGTGGGACATTAGGCTCAACGTGTTATATCGGGTTTCTGTGTTGTCCAGAACAAGGTAAAGGATCCAGAAGATGAGAAATGAGGAAAGTGTCCCGAAGGGCTACTGTTCACCTGAACAGTACGTGGCGGACCGGAGAAGCAAACACCTTCAATTGCTTTTCAATGGCTTTTGTTTCAAGATAACATGATGATTTAAGAAATTTGAGTTACGAGTTTGAGTGCTAACCCTGCTACATCTGTATAACATAACAAAAGGTGGCACACTGCCCTGTTATGTGGCAGACATTGTTGAATGAGAAAAGAGAGAAGTTAGAGGATGATAAATTGACAGACATGGTCCGTGTGTGGTTGGACTGTAGTAAAGAATTTGAACAGACGGGGGGAGAACAAAATTTTGATGAGAAAAGACATAGATATTTCTGTAAACCTGGTGTTGCATTGATACATGACTTGCCACCGCCCTATAATGGCGCCAGGAAGAAAGCAGGTGGGTGGACCTACAAAACATGTGGTCAACAGAATCCCTCCTCCCGTGATATGTGCCTTGCCTGTGGGGCTCCCCACCCACAAAACCACACCTTGGTAACTACTCCCCAGCACGTCCCATCACTTCCCGTGTTAGCTACAGCGCCATCTTGTCCCCAGCCAACGCCCATGAACGGACCTTTAATATCATTCGGTCCGGACCCCCCCGTCACTCCTATGTCACCCCTAGTGTCCCGGTGATCTCTATGCTGTACCCGATGATAAAACCGGATGGCACTTTTATGACTCCCCGTTAGATCATGACCCCCACACCCATAATGGTGGGAGGTCAAACAGAAGAGCCCGATCAAACGCAGCCTGACGAGGCGCTAGAATCTGTGTCGGGCACAAGGACTTCCTTTCCCCAATTGGCACCATGGAACGGGGGTAGTTGCACTGATGCACAGAACCCAAACACCGCCAGTCTCAGATTACTGCATTGCAAAGAAATATGCACGATCTAGAGAGGGGCAATTACAAAACCCTTAGGGAAGCCCTGGCACTAACACGTCCCCAGGGCTTGCCCAACTATGTGTCTTTTACTCTACAACAGTTATTCACCATAGTGAATTTACTGCCTGACCCTGAGACCCACCCAGTGCCATTTTACAGGAAATTGTCTCAAGTGCACCAAACCTATGGATGTACATGGTCTGATTTGCAAAGTATAGTGGAGAATAAGACTGCTGAATACTGCTCACTGATAATTTATTTATTTATTTTATGCACTTATATAGCGCTACTATATTTTGCAGCGGTTTACAGACAAATGGACAAAAGCAAAATTAGCAGATCATTCCACCACATTGCAGGACAGCTACGGGGGATCAGTTGAACCCCACCTTTTTTCTTTTCACAGAAATGTTAGTTTCTGCTGTGTTAGTTTAAGATCCTCTTTCTTATAAGAAACTGTCTTGCTTCTTGGTCTTTGTGGTTTTCGCTCAAATTATGTGAAACCCACAGCTGCCGGATGTCTAACAATAAAATTCTGCACTCATTTATATGAGCAAGGGGATTCGCTGCAAACCATTTTGCACCTCATCCCGGATACTCTCTGGGCCAGAGGACCCCAGGATATCGGATGCCTCAATGTCCCACCAGTCACTGTGACCCTGAAGGACCCCAAAGTCCTACCATACAAAGAGACTGGACCCAGTAGCCAGGGAAGCCCCTTCCTGTGTCAGAGCTGTACATGCAGCCAGTGCCCTGCTGGCCAACACTTCTGATATGGTACTAGGCCACCCCCTCACTATCCTAGCACCACATGACATTTCTGCCATTCTCCAACAAACACAACCTAGGCATCTGACTAATCAACGTCACCTATGGTTGCAAGGTAGCCTGCTCCTACCTGATAATGTCACTATTCAAAGATGTCACATCCTCAATCCTGCTGCTCTTCTCCCTCTTCCAAGGGGGGAGTATACTGGAGAATCTGAAGATTTTATTGATCTACAGGCACACTCGAGCTGACACCTCTGAAGCCAGAGGAAAGGCCCTAGCTGATCAAGCAGCAAAGCAAGTAGCAGTGAAAGAGGAAGAAGAACAGACCTCACAAGTCTTGATGGCAACAGAGTCCACAACAGACCTAACACAGAAATCAAAAGAGGTCTCCTGGGATCTGCTAGTCCAGTTACAGAAGCAGGCCACGCCACAAGAAAAATTGGATTGGCTAAAAGAGTCAGCACAAGAAGAGAAAGAATCTAGACTGTGGACCCAAGGAAAGAGAGCATCTCTGCCCAAAGCTCTCTATCCTCTGATAGCTTCAATTGCTCATGGGCCCACCCACCAATCTAAGACCATCATGAAAGAACTAATAGACAAAATATGGGTGGCCCCAGGGATAACCCCTGTCCTGGGGAGGCATACTCAGTCTTGCCTCATCTGTGCGCAGTGCAACCCGGGAAGAACTGAGCCTACACCAACCAAATGTCTCCCCAAAGCCCAGTACCCGTTACAACGGTCAAATTGACCACATCCAGATGCCAATGTGCCAAGGGTTTCAATATGTGCTAGTAGTGGTAGACTTGTTCTCTGGGTGGCCAGAAGCCTACCCCGTCCGAAATTAGACAGCCACAACAACTGCTAAGAATTTAATGCAGGAAACTGTTTGTAGGTTCGGAGTACCTGAGGTCATTGAAAGTGATCAGGGCCCAGCATTCACTGCTAGATTAACCCAAGAAGTCTGGAAGATGGTAGGGTCACACTTAGCCTATCACACACCCTACAGACCCCAAAGCAGCGACAAAGTCAAACGACTGAACGGGGTACTGAAGTCCAAGATGCTGAAAATGACTAGGGAGACAGGGCTCAGTTGGGTACAATGCCTGCCAATAGCACTATTTTCAGTTAGACACACCCCTAGGCCTCCACACAAATTGACTCCATATGAAATTTTGTTTTGGACAGGGCCTAGGATGGGGCAGTACTTCCCACAGCAATTGCAAATACATTATGAATCTGTTGCAAAATATGTGATTGCCCTGAGTAAACAATTGTCTAACATACGTGCACAAGTTTTCTCTTCCATTCCAGATCCTGACTCCCTAGAGGGAAGCCACACTCTCAAACCTGGAGAGTGGGCGGTGGTCAAGAAACACATCAGAAACACCCTCGAACCACGATACAAGGGGCCTTAACAGATGTTGCTGACTATCCCGACCTCTGTGAAACTCGAAGGGAGGCTTACCTGGATCCACGCCTCACATTGTAAAAGAGTAAAGGCTGTCCCGACAACCCTGGAACAATAAGCCATGAGGGTCCACCTACTTATAACTTTGACTGTAGGCATATCAGCAGTGTTCACGCCACTGGGTGATGAATGGGACAATTCACTGATACGGTACCATAAAATTCTAGTCCAGAGGTTGGAAGAGACTGAAACTCAGAGATTGTTGGATCTGTACCCACAGTCCCGTGAGTTCGACCAGTATGCCTTATTTTGCAATACCCCTGGAACTTTCTGAACTGATTGACCTGTCTAATTCTACCATCTTTCTCACTAGCATATACCAAGTTAAATCCAGTAAACACAAGGACAGGGAAGTGGCCACACATACACTCAGGTTGCAATGACTCAAAAACAGACAGCCACGTGCAGTGTATTGGTGTAGATACTGTGAACGGAAAAGACCTACCCTGTAACAACCATACTGTACAGGACCTTATCACAGGTATATTAGCTAGCAACACCGAAGGTCAGTTAAAAGGATATGAGCTGGCGAAAGGGATACAATTAGCCAAATTATTTACCCAATTATTCAATAGCACAGCAGTGGCAGTTTCAGAAGACATATACTTAATTTGTGGACACAAAGTGTACAAATGGTTATCCGAGAATGTCACAGGACTGTGCACCATCGCCAGGCTTACTCCTGCCACCTTCATAGTACCACACTCTGAAATTGACATAAATGCAGTATCTAAACACACCTTGTATCATAGGGCCAAAGATAACACACCCAGACCAAATGGCAAGCCACATGTAGTAGAGATGAGCATTTCCAACAAAATTCTTAGTAGCCTTTTCATATATCCTATGATAGTGCAGATGTGGGATCACTTGATGGTGGCAACTGATTATCTAGATGATCAAATATGGGAAGTGATGAGACTTATGAATACCTCGAACATCGTGCAAAACCAGTTGATCATTGTCATTAACAAACACACATTAGTTCTAGACTATGTTACGGCCAAAGATGGAGGTATGTTCCAGGTTGTGGGACCCTCTTGCTGCCATTACATAGACCCGCAGGGTAATTTGCAAGTTAAGGTGGGTAGAGAGAAAATGGCGGATCTAAGGGACAAATGGCTGGACTCACATAAAGCTGATAAAGATACATGATGGTCTGATACCTTCTCTTTCCTCAACCCCGACAACTGGTTTAAAGGTATTGGAGGTTGGCTCATGGGAATTGTCCAAGGAATATTACAGGTAGCCCTAATAATATTGGTGATATATATTTAGTAATTAAGCTTGTTCTTACTTGTGTGACCCGCCTTTTAAAAAGAATGAAGAAAACTGATGAACACCCTATCATGCTTCTCTACGATGAGGAAGAACAGAAGGAAATATCGCTCAACACAGCTCCCCCTCCTCACTAAGATGCCTGGCTGAGATAGGGTGAGATGAATCCCAAGGTATTACCACAAGTCCGATTAACCGGGAACTTATCCATTAGGGATAGGTTGTCGCCACTGTGGGTGAAGAGGATACGAATGGTATGCCAGGGGATTCATTAGGTAAGGGAAAGTCTACAATCAAGTTTCCAAGGGGGGACTGTTATGGACTATTGATACAAAATGGATACTTGCTTGTTGAGAACTATACTGTAGTTAAAATGGCGGCCAGGTACCCAGCCAATGCCTATAACAAGAATCTTGCTCTTTGCTTTATCATGTGTCACAAGACGGTTTCCGTTCAGCTCAAGCAAGCAGCTTCAAAGAAAGAAGAAGTAACGGCTTCACCCACCAGCAAGGGGGGAGGGGGGGGGGGACTTCCTCTTGTCATCGATGTGACAGAAAATACAGGGTTTATAGCCAATAGAAAAGATACATGCCACCTTACACCCCCCACTCCTTTCCGTCCTATATACTGTCTACTGTTCTGCAATAAACCAGAGATCCTGTTATAACCCAGCTGTGTGTTGTCTCAGTATTGATCTCTCAGTATACGTATACTTTAACATTAATTAATTTGGAACAGTACATCAACCGAACTGGCAGCTTGGCCAGAACCAGAACATTTCCATGAGGTGAGTGGGAACATTTCTCCAAGTGGTGAAGACGGCCGCACGAAGGCCATCTACTGTCTGGAACTGTTGTCCATTTTTGTTAACTTCCCTTGCCATCCATCCCCAAAGGTTCTCAATCCGATTTAGATCAGGGGAACACGCAGGATGGGCCAAAATAGCGATGTTATTCTCATGGAAGAAGTCCCTTGTCCTGCGGGCATTGTCCTGTTGAAAAACCGAGTCGTTACCACACAGACGAGGGCCCTCAGTCATGAGGAATGCTCTCTGCAACATCTGGACATAGCCAGCGGCCGTTTGACGCCCCTGCACTTCCTGAAGCTCCATTTTTCCACTGAAGGAAAAAGCACCCCAGACCATTATGGCGCCCCCTCCACTGTGGCACGTAGAAAACATCTCAGGTGGGATCTGCTTGTCATGCCAGTAACGTTGGAAACCATCAGGACCATCAAGGTAAAAAAAATTCTCATCAGAGAAAAAAAAAATTCCTCCACCTGTTGAATGTCCCATGTTTGGTGCTCTCTTGCAAAGTCCAAACGAGCAGTTCTGTGGCGTTCAAAGAGACGAGGTCTTTGAAGACATTTTTTGTTTTTGAAGCCCTTCAGTCTCAGATGCCGTCTGATGGTTATGGGGCTGCAGTCAGCACCAGTAAGGGCCTTAATTTGGGTCGAGGATCATCCAGTGTCTTGATGGACAGCCAATTGGATCCTCTGGCTCAGTGCTGATGAAATTTTTTTGGGTCTTCCACTTGACTTTTTTGTTCCATAACCCTCAGGATCATTTAAGAAATTCCAAATGACTGTCTTACTGCGTCCCACTTCAGCAGCGATGGCACGCTGTGAGAGACCCTGCTTATGCAGTCAAACAACCCGACCACGTTCAAAAAGGGAGAGTTTTTTTGCCTTTGCCATCACAACGTGTGACTACCTGACAGAAAATGACAATGAATCCACATCTTTGCACAGATTTGGCCTTTAAAAGGCATGTGGTCCTAAAATTTGGATCAGCTGAAAAACAGCCTGTTTCAGTTTAATCGTTATTTTCAATTAATTGAATGCTCAAAAAATGTTTTGTCTCACTCCCATTTCTTCTTGTTGCATGTTGAAGCTCTACTTGGAACCTTGTTAAGATCCAACAATGAAAAATAAGATTTTTTGCCATTTTTCAAGTGGTCTTAAACTTTTGATCAGGACTGTATATAACTTGAGAGATGTAGTTTACAAAATGGGGTCACTTATTAGAGGTTTTCACTGTACCTCAGGAGCTCTGCAAATGTGATGCATCGCATGAAAACCATTTCAGCAAAATCTGCACTCCAAAAGCCATATGGCGCTCCTTTCCTTCTGTGTGCTTGTTTAACAGTTTGCTCCCACTTTACTTACCCAGTAGAACCCCCCTAACAATTTAATAGGAATAGTATGTCTCAGATGGCACATGCTGAAATGCCATACCTATAGAAAAATAGCAATTTTAATGTTTTATGGTTCTTTATGCATTAATGTCTACAAAATTCTCACTCCACCCCTTAATACTGTGAGGGGAGGAGATTCCAAAATAGGGGGTCAGTGCTCGAGGTTCCATTTACTATTTCACTCCAGAGCCTCTACAGTTGTCAGCACAAGATGTGTAAATCACCATGTTGGGCTTCAGATGCTCATGGGGCTCTTTTACTCCTGAACCCTATGGTATGTCCATGCAAAAGATTAGGGCCACATGTAAGGTGTTTCTAAAATCAGGAAGGAGGGCATAATAATAAGACCCTAATTTTTCACACTTGCAACACAATGGGCACAACATATTGAGCAGTAAAATGGCATATTTGTTTAAAAATAGTTTTTCGCATATGCTTCCTCAGGGAGTCCGTCGTGGAGGTGCCATATATGCGGGTCTGTACATTTTGATACATGGAATGATTTATGGGGGTGCACCACATTGTGGTTTTTTCATGTGTACCCCTCTCTACTTGTTTTGTTTACTTATATATATTACTGCGGCTGTGCACTTCCTCACGGTTTTGGATGTCACTACCTTTTGGTATATTGCGGATCCGCAAAACGGCCATGGAGTGCACACGTTCGTGTGAAAGAGGTCTTAAAGGGTTAATGAAAAACTAACAGGTCTGTGAGAGCCAGACCTGCCAATCACAGCGTTCGCCGGCCTGGGACCGCCCTCAGCCTGGTAAACTGAGATCCCTGGCTGTGTGTAACAGCTGGGGTCTCAGCACTGTCACCATGTCTGCAGACATTTAACAGTTGACAGTTTAATGCCATGATGTGTATACTCGTCATGAAGCACTAAGCAGTGCTCCATGACGAGTTTACACGTCATATAGCACTAAGGGATTAAGGAACCCTCCTACTCTGCACTCATTACCTGTATCAATTGCACCTGTTTGAACTTGTTACCTATATAAAAGACACCTGTCCACACACTCAATCAATCACACTCCAACCTCTCCACCATGGCCAAGACCAAAGAGCTGTCTAAGGGACAACATTGTAGACCTGCACAAGGCTGGGATGGGCTACAGGACAATAGGCAAGCAGCTTGGTGAGAAGGCAACAAATGTTGGTGCAATTATTAGAAAATGGAAGAAACACAAGATGACTGTTAATCTTCCTCTTTCTGGGGCTCCATACAAGATCTCACCTCGTGGGGTAAGGATGGTTCTAAGAAAGGTCAGGAATCAGCCCAGAACCACATAAGAGGACCTGGTCATTGGTCATTGACCTGAAGAGAGCTGGGACCACAGTCTCAAAGATTACTGTTAGTAACACACTATGCTGTCATGAATTAAAATCCTGCAGGGCACGCAAAGTCCCCCTGTTCATGCCAGCACATGTCCAGGCCCATTTGAAGTTCGCCAATGACCATCTGGATGATCCAAAGGAGGCATGGGAGAAGGTGATGTGGTCAGATGAGACGAAAATAGAACTTTTTGGTATCAACTCCACTCGCCACTACCTGAGAGGCTGGAAAAGTCACATGTTGGTTTACAGGGTGTGAACGGCGCTTTAGCTGATGTAGGGAAATTATTTATGTTTAGTTAGAGCCCAGCCGGGCAGGTGTTTGTCTTGTATTATGTTTGTTTTGCTGAGGTGCCAAATAAAAGCGCTGTTTGGACACGAGAATCTGTTGTCTGGCAAGGTATCTATGAGAATGACCCTGGAAAAGAGCTAATCCCCCACAATATCTTTTAGGGCTGCAGCTATTATTTAAATAATCAATTAGTTGTCGATCATTTCAAAAAAACACCAAAATAACAAAAAAAAGGGGTTTATATGATTTTACTTGAAAAATTATGTTCAAAGGCCATACTAAAACAAATTTAGGAGTTACATAAATATAACAAAATTTGCAGTACAATGTAAAAAAAAGACAAATTATTGGGGATCTGTGGATGACACCATTATGGGGGATCTGTGGATGGCACTGCTATGGAGAGAATCTGAGGATGGCACTGCTATGGTGGGGATCTGTGGATGACACACTGTTATGGGGGATCTGTGGGTGACACTGTTATGGGGGATCTGTGGATGACACTGTTCTGGGGGATCTGTGGATGACACTGTTATGGCGGATCTGTGGATGACACTGTTATGGGGGATCTGTGGATGACACACTATTGTGGAGGATCTGTGGATGACACTGTTATGGGGGATCTGTGGATGACACTATTATGGAGGATCTGTGGATGGCGCTGTTATGGGGGGATCTATGGATGGTACTGTTATGGAGGGGATCTGTGGATGGCACTGTTATGGGGAGGGGGATCTGTGCACTGCTATGGGGAGGGGGATCTGTGGATGGCAGTGGTACTGTTATGGGGAGGGGGATCTGTGGATGGCACTGTTATCGGGAGGGGGATCTGTGGATGACACTGCTATGGGGGGATCTATGAATGACACTATATAGCATCTTATGCTATATGTGTCATCCACAGATCTCCCCCATAACAGTGTCTCCCAATACATCGGCCCAGCCGCTCACATCATTATTCATATCTAAAGAGTATTCCTTAACCGGCAGTAACTTTTACTTGAACTTTAAATCAGCGCATCTTTATTACCTTACAATGAAGCTCCGGTAACAGGCAGAGTGGGCGGCGGCGTAACTTCACTCACTCACGTGACGCGCCTGCTCCGCGCACTTTATGAATGAAGCAGGCGCATCACGTGAGTAAGTGACGTTACGCAGCCGCCCGCTCTGCCTGTTACCGGAGATTCATTGTAAGGTAATAAAGATGCGCTGATTTAAAGTTCAAGTAAAAGTTACTGCCGGTTAAGGACCCGCAGGCATAGCGCCTGACCGCCCGCTCCCGCATAGCAACGAATCGGCCTATTATTCGATAACGGGATTCGTCGACAACGAATCCCGTTATTGAATATTATCGATAACTTTGATTAATCGTTGCAGCCCTAATACCTTTAATGAGTTATTCTCTGATAAAGTCACATATGCCAGATTTCTAAAATCTGGCTTGTTCATTAAAGGGTTAAATAAAGCTTTTACGTTAAACATATATTTAAGGAACTTTTTACTGATTTCGTTTTTATTTTTCCTTGTCACTTTACATATTTAAATACAAATCCTAAAATCATGCAGTTTTAACACTGGCCACTAGAATTAAAATATGTCAAGACTTCCTGCTCTTTAAGGGCAGCCACATGGGCCATAGACACAATGGATAGGAAGGAGCCTCATAGATTTCTCTGGGATCTCTTTTTCTAGGCATTCTCTGTGACATAGGCAGAGGTCAGGAAGGAAGCAGTAGATAAGCTGTGATATCACCTATTGTGAATGGTGGATCTTATGTTATCTATACAGAGGTGTTATCTGTCATTGTAATCATGCTTGTGATGATAATGTCATAGCTAATAAAAAATTACCTGTATAGAACAGGAAATCATGACCTATTATTAAGTCTAGCGGCAAGTGGAAACATTGCATGATTATATACATTTTTAAAAATACATAGAGGCATGGAAAATTAGACAAACTCATAAAATAAAACCGGTTTCACATAAGAACGTAATTTAAACAATATAATTTTCTGATGGCACATTTCTTTTAAGAAGTATATAGTATACAAGTAGGTTTACCACAACATACCTATGAGAAAAATAGTCAAATATCTTGCTACATGTTAGAGTTAGTAGGTTTAAAGGGGTTGTCCTGCCTAGGAGCTGACAACCAAAATGGTTGTAACCTGCACCCAATCAAAGAAAATGTAACTCGCCTGTTCGCTGTCTTACCATTCCTGCATGCAATCGGCCACCATAGACTACACTCCAGTAGAGCGATGGACTAGAAAGTGGAGTATCATCTCGAGACAGAAGTGTTATACTTAAAGGACACTATATTCATCAAACATTATGTGACATCGGATAAATTTGGCCCAAATTACAGCAATGCAAACTTCTGTGAAATTGACTTTAATTATGCCCCTCATGATAAATGTCCCCTATGGTTTCTTTGCTACAAGTAGGAGATCTTGGTTAAATAAAACATTGCTACTTTCCCTTTTGTCAGCATCATGATCAATTTTCACTTCAGAATCCCCCTACCCCACCTACCATTTGGTATCTTTATTAATAGCCTGAATTCTCTGTAGCCATATTCCCCATGATCACATTCAGGGAAAATGCAATTGAGAATTTTCTTCAGCTCCAAGGCCATAGAGTTGTTATTACAATTAATAGCAGTGATTGAATAAGGCCAGAGTTTTATAAAATATTCATATCTGCAACACATCCTGCTACTACAATCTAATATAGTTAATCTGTTTAGTGCTCTGAATAATGTGAACTAATTAAAAATAACATGCTTTAGTCTTTGTATTGTGTTGACCGAGGCAACTGCACCATATGCTACGTGTAATAAACGGCTAATACGGATATATAAACGGATTTACCTCTGTGTAGTTTTCAATGTTTTCCCATTATAACCATGTTATAAGGGAAAATAATAATAATGATCGGGTCTCCATCCCGATCGTCACCTAGCAACCGTGCGTGAAAATCGCACCGCATCCGCACTTGCTTGCGGATGCTTGCGATTGTCACGCAACCCCATTCACTTCTATGGGGCCTGTGTTGCGTGAAAAACGCAGAATTTAGAGCATGCTGCGATTTTCACGCAACGCACAAGTGATGCGTGAAAATCACCGCTCATGTGAACAGCCCCATAGAAATGAATGGGTCGGTATTCAGTGCGGGTGCAATGCGTTCAATTCACGCATCGCATCTGCGCGGAATACTCGCCTGTGTGAAAGGGGCCCTAATATTGGCGATGTGTTCAGCCTCTCTTTTTTTCATGTCTTTTGGTTCAACTGTATTGTTTATGACACGAACACTCCAGCATGTATATGACGTCAGTTGTGTTGCATGTTAGACAGTCTTTAATTTGAAATTTGAATGAGTTGTGCGTGGAGCGGACCTGCGTTGTTTTCTTCGGGAAGTTTGTTAGCTTGCAATTACTGCAGCGGCCGCATCGAAAGAAACCCTTTAATGAGAGCCAGTTATTAAATGTCCCCTTCATTTTTTGTTTAATTGTGGGGGCTATTTTGAGACCTAGGTTGGGGGCCTTGGTATATACGATTGATGGAGTGGTGTTTAATAGTGGACCAATAGTTTTGTCATTTAGTAGATGATGCCAGTTGTTATTAATAATGTTTGCAATGGTTTTGTGTTGGGCGTTATATGGAAGGATCAATCTTGCTTCTTCATTGTGTTGTGTAACTTTCTCTTTGTCTTTGAAGAATTCCTGTCTATCTATTTTCTTTACCTTATTTTGTGAACTCTCTATTAATGTATCTGGGTACATTTTATGTATTTTGTTTAATTTGTTCAGCTTCTTCCTCGAATTTGGTGTTGTCGGTGCAATTACGCTTTAGTCTTCTAAACTGACTAGTTTAGACAGAAAAATGCATTCTCAGTTCACGTCGTGCTGAAAGCGTTTAGTTGCCTATTTCAGTACAAACAGAAAAATAAATTGTCAGTTCACGTCGGCGGCGGTTAGATGTGTTGAAAGCGTTTAGTGGCCGATTTCAGTACAAACAAAAAAATTAATACTCAGTTCACGTTGGCGGTGGTTATATGTGTTGAAAGCAGGGCTGGGAGTCAGCAGGGTGGCAGCAGTGGGAGGTCGGGAGCCAAACGTGCCTGGGGTAGAGCACCTGCTTCGCAGCAGCCTACCTACCAGGAAAGTAGCAGGGGTTCATGGAAGTAGGGGCGGTAGCAGTCAGTCAGTGCGGTGGTTATATGTGGTAAAATCTTTATTGAAGAATTTAGGTCGAAAAACTAAATCTATTTAGCGTTCAGCACTGCGGTTATATGCGGTTAAATCTCCATGATTTCTCCATGATAAATCTGCAGCGTGGGGCCCCGTGTTGCTTCTACACACTTTCAAAATAATCCTTTAGCGGAGCGAATAGATGCCGGATGACCGGGACACTCCATGATCTTCCCAGGAGCTGCTGTCGGGAGCAGCGGTTCATTTCTGAGACGTCCGTATAGTGCGGGGGGAATCCGAAAACCCTTTCCCTCTCCGTGCTCCATTTTAGGTGGTAAAATTTTATTGAAGTATTTTGGTGGAAACATTTATTTTATTCAGCGTTCAGCGCTTCACTTATATGAGTTAAAATATTTTGTGAGTCCTTTTGGTGGGCAAAAAGATTGTATTCAGCGTTAAGCCCTGCACTTATATGCGGTAAAATCTTTTGTCTTATTTTGGTGGAAATGTTTTTTTATTCAGCATTAAGCGCTGCACTTATGTGCGGTAAAATCTTTTGTGACTTATTTCGGTGGGAAAAAAAATTGTATTCAGCGTTAAGCGCTGCACTTATATGTGGTAAAAGTCAGTTGGCCACTGCCTATCTGCGCCATAGCCCATCCTCTCGCAGGTCTGACTGGGGGGGCCCTCTGCGCTCACGTTCCACTGCCATGGCTGCTGGGGAGGGGTGGGGTGGCAGGAGCAGTACCAGCTCCATCAGCAGCAGCCTGAGTCTACAGTCGCTGATGAGTAGCTTTCTTCACCCGCATAGTGAAGAAACTACTCAACAGCAGCAGCAGGTAGACCTGAAGCAGAACCTGGACCAGCAGGTGGTGGCATACTTGGACAGCACCCTGCCACCCCACATTGAAGATCCGCTGGACTACTTGGTAGCCAAACTGGATTTGTGGCCGCAACTAGCAGAGTTTGCCCTGGAAAAGCTGTCCTGTCCGGCCAGTAGTGTGGCATCAGAGCGGGTATTTAGTGCGGCGGGGCCATAATTAACTCAAGGAGAACTCCCCTGTCCACCCAAAATGTGGAGAGACTGACCTTTGTCAAGATGAATCAGGCATGGATCAGCCAGGATTTCCAACCACCAATTCCTGATGCATCAGACTAGATCATCCATGGTGCCACACCAACACTTTGATAAAGAAACCGGTTTCTTCTGACTACCTGCCTCAGCTACTACTCTGATGCTGCAACCCGCCTGATGCCACACATCTGATGTCAAGTGCTCCTTCTTGCACCCACCTTCGTCAGCGGGTACAGGTATTTCCACCCACTGCCCCACTCTGTTATCGGGTCAATTTTTGGTCTCATGATGCAGCTGCTGCTGCCATATCCATGCTGTCACCTTGCCACTCTGTGGCCTCCTCATGCTGCTGCCATATCCACACTACGTCACCTTGCCACTCTGTGGTATCCTGCTGCTGCTGCCATATCCCCACTATGTCACCTTGCCACTCTGTGGTCTCCTGGTGCTGCCGCCACCTCCAAACTATGTCACCTTGGCCACTCTGTGGTCTCCTGATGCCGCTGCTGCTGCCATCTCCACACCATGTCACCTTGCCACTCTGTGGTCTCCTCCTGCTGATGCCATCTCCACACTATGTCACCTTGCCACTCTGTGGTATCCTGCTGCTGATGCTGGTTCCGTCTCCACACTATGTCACCTTGCCACTCTGTGGTATCCTGCTGCCATATCCACACTATGTCACCTTACCACTCTGTGGCCTCCTGATGCTGCTGCCACCTCCAAACTATGTCACCTTGCCACTCTGTGGTCTCCTGATGCTGCTACTGCCATCTCCACACTATGTCATCTTGCCACTCTGTGGCCTCCTCATGCTGCTGCCATCTCCACACTATGTCACCTTGCCACTATGTGGTATCCTGCTGCTGCCATCTCCACACTATGTCACCTTGCAACTCTGTGGCATCCTGATGCTGCTGCCATCTCCACACTATGTCACCTTGCCACTCTGTGGTATCCTGCTGCTGCTGCCATATCCACACTATGTCACCTTACCACTCTGTGGCCTCCCGATGCTGCCGCCACCTCCAAACTATGTCACCTTGCCACTCTGTGATCTCCTGATGCTGCTGCTGCCATCTCCACACTATGTCACCTTGCCACTCTGTGGCCTCCTCATGCTGCTGCCATCTCCACACTATGTCACCTTGCCACTATGTGGTATCCTGCTGCTGCCATCTCCACACTGTCACCTTGACACTCTGTGGCATCCTGATGCTGTCGCCACCTCAAAACTATGTCACCTTGGCACTCTGTGGCATCCTCATGCTGCTGCCATCTCCACACTATGTCACCCTGCCACTCTGTGGTATCCTGCTGCTGCCATATCCACACTATGCCACCTTGCCACTCTGTGGCCTCCTGATGCTGCCGCCACATCCAAACTATGTCACCTTGCCACTCTGTGGCCTCCTCATGCTGCTGCCATCTGAACACTATGTCACCTTGCCACTCTGTGGTATCCTGCTGCTGCTGCCATATCCACACAATGTCATCTTGCTACTCTGTGGCCTCATGATGTTGCCGCCACCTCCAAACTATGTCACCTTGGCACTCTGTGGCCTCCACATGCTGCTGCCATCTCCACACTATGTCACCTTTCCACTCTGTGTTCTCCTCATGCTGCTGCCAACTCACAACTCTGTCTGTGGGCCACTCTGTGATCTCTTCATGCAGCTGCCACCTCCACACTATGTCACCTTGCCACTCTGTGGCCTCCTCATGCTGCTGCTGCTGCTGCCACCTCCGAACTATGTCACCTTGCCAGTCTGTGGCCTCCTCATGCTGCTGCTGCTGCCACCTCCACACTATCTCACCTTGCCACTCTGTGGCCTTCTCATGCTGCTGCTAAATCAACACTATGTCACTGGGCCACTCTGTGGTCTCCTCATCCTGCTGCTACCTCAACACTATGTCATTGGGCCACTCTCAAGCTGTTCTCCCACCCTCCCCACTCTATGACTGGGCCACAATTTTGCCTTTTTGGCATGGTTGACATCATCATTTATTGACCCTTCTTCTGATCTGTCAGAAGTAAGGAAAAATGAGACACAGAACGGATCATGTCTGTGTACTAGCTGTAAGGCCTGTATGGTCCCATCAGAATTGACTTATGATTTGGTAGCAAAAAGCAGGAGTGGGTGCAAAACCCAGAAGACATGCAAATATTCCATTCACGTGTCATCTCTGTTTTAGATCCACTCCTGTTTTTTTTGGCTTTAGCAATACTGATGGATTACTGACCAAATGCTGACCGAGTGAAGGCGGATGCTCAACAAACAAGATCCATTTTTTAGGGGGGGTTATTGTTCTGACTGATTAGAGGAATTGCAAAATAATCAGTGACGTAAACACAAACTTACTACTGACACCGTCTCCACTCTGTAAGGGGGGCTCTACTCGTATAAGCGTTTAATAAAACTGGTTCTGTAGACATCTATGTGGAATCAGCTGACGACGGTGTAAAAGGAGTGCACTCTGTCATGCTACAGTAGAATCTTGGGCCTCTATACGGTTCTTTTTACTTGGCGCTAACATCGACCTGTAAGGTTGAGTTCATACTTGAGTGATTTGGTCAGTTTTGGCCTCGTAACTGCCCAAATAAGTGAAGTGTGCAGTGATTCAAAGAGCGACGCCTGTCATGTGCGTGTCATACTGACTCACAGTATTATTTCACTACCACAGCAGACTTCCTATGCGTGTTACTGCAAGGCACAGTGTTCTACACTACTATACAGGCTGTCTGCAGCCAGGAAATGACAGTTTTTTAACGCAATTCGCCACAAATAAATTTAGAGAAATTTTTGGAGAAATTCGCTCATTTCTAATTATATCTATTAAAGATAAGCAAATTTCCGCATATGAAATTCGTTTACACTTCGTTTGTTGGTAAAAGGTGAATTGCGCTATGGATTCCGTTACCACGGACCATAACGCAATACTATGACGGAATGCATAACAGAATGTCTTTAGAGGCATTACGTTATTCATTCCATCATAATAGAAGTCAATGTGCTGCAAAACAGATCCGTCCCATTTCCGTTATGCAGGGGAGGACTCCCCTGCATAACGGAAACGGGACAGATCCGTTTTGCAGCCCATAGACTTCTATCATAATGAAATAAATAATGGAATACCTCTAAAGGCCTTCCGTTATGCATTCCATCATAGAATTGCGTTGTGGTCCGTGGTAACTGAATCCATAACGCAATTCACCTTTTACCAACAAACGAAGTGTGAACGAATTTCAAAATATAAAATTTGCTCATCTCTAATATTTATACATATCAAGTTACAAAAAACAAAATGGCTGCACACCGTTATATATACACAAACAATAGAGCTAAGAAATGGGGGTCATTCTAGATAAAAGTGGTACAATACCGACTATAAATGAATAATGGAGCTCTTAGCGCACATACGTGTCGGGCCCATCTACCAGGCGTCAAGGTGGCTTCCGCAAATGGGTCCCTATCACTAAATATACTGCCTCACTTTGGACTTACTTAAGCTTACAATATTCAGGGCAGTGTAGGAACCAGCTACAAACGCACTCTGCTCAGAAGTCCCAGGTAGATGGGCGTGTTCAGTCTAAAAAAGGTGCTACCCTCAATATATTGCAAGAAAATTTTGACTAGAACCTTCAGAATCACAGGTGCATATCCATGAAGCAAACATAATTACAAAAAACAAAATGGCTGCACACCATTATATATACAAACAATAGAGCTAATAGGGGTCATTCTAGATAAAAGTGGTACAATACCGACTATAAATGATTGTACCACTTTTATCTAGAATGTTCCCATTTCTTAGCTCTATTGTTTGTGTATATATATAATGGTGTGCAGCCATTTTGTTTTTTGTAATTATGTTTACTTTATGGATATGCACCTGTGATTCTGAAGGTTCTAGTCTAAATTTTCTTGTGGTATATATTAAGGGTAGCGCCTCTTTTAGACTGAACACGCCCATCTACCTGGGACTTCTGAGCAGAGTATGTATGTAGCTGGTTCCTACACTGCCCTGAATATTGTAGGCTTAAGTAAGTCCAAAGTGAGGCAGTATATTTAGTGTTAGTGACTAGAGTTGAGCGAACACCTGGATGTTCGGGTTCGAGAAGTTCGGCCGAACTTCCCGTAAATGTTCGGGTTCGGGATCCGAACCCGAACCGAACTTCGTCCCGAACCCGAACCCCATTGAAGTCAATGGGGACCCGAACTTTTGGGCACTAAAACGGCTGTAAAACAGCCCAGGAAAGAGGGCTGCAAAAGGCAGCAACATGTAGGTAAATCCCCTGCATACAAATGTGGATAGGGAAATGAATTAAAATAAAAATTAAAAAAATAAAAATGAACCAATATCAATTGGACAGAGGTCCCATAGCAGAGAATCTGGCTTCACGTCAGCAGAGAATCAGTCTCTTCATGCCATAGCAAAGAATCTGGCTTCATGTCAGCACAGAATCAGTCTCTTCATGTCATAGCAGAGAATCTGGCTTCATGTCAGCACAGAATCAGTCTTCATGTCATAGCAGAGAATCAGGCTTCACGTCACCCACCACTGGAACAGGCCACTGTCACACATTTAGGCCCCGGCACCCAGACAGAGGAGAGCGGTCCCGTAACAGAGAATCTGTCCTTATGTCAGCGCAGAATCTGTCTTCATGTCATAGCAGAGAATCAGGCTTCACGTCACCCACCACTGGAACAGGCCACTGTCACACATTTAGGCCCCGGCACCCAGACAGAGGAGAGCGGTCCCGTAACAGAGAATCTGGCCTTATGTCAGCGCAGAATCTGTCTTCATGTCATAGCAGAGAATCAGGCTTCACGTCACCCACCACTGGAACAGGCCACTGTCACACATTTAGGCCCCGGCACCCAGACAGAGGAGAGCGGTCCCGTAACAGAGAATCTGGCCTTATGTCAGCGCAGAATCTGTCTTCATGTCATAGCAGAGAATCAGGCTTCACGTCACCCACCACTGGAACAGGCCACTGTCACACATTTAGGCCCAGGCACCCAGGCAGAGGAGAGAGGTCCCGTAACAGAGAATCTGGCCTTATGTCAGCGCAGAATCTGTATTCATGTCATAGCAGAGAATCAGGCTTCACGTCACCCACCACTGGAACAGGCCACTGTCACACATTTAGGCCCCAGCACCCAGACAGAGGAGAGCGGTCCCGTAACAGAGAATCTGGCCTTATGTCAGCGCAGAATCTGTCTTCATGTCATAGCAGAGAATCAGGCTTCACGTCACCCACCACTGGAACAGGCCACTGTCACACATTTAGGCCCAGGCACCCAGGCAGAGGAGAGAGGTCCCGTAACAGAAAATCTGGCCTTATGTCAGCGCAGAATCTGTATTCATGTCATAGCAGAGAATCAGGCTTCACGTCACCCACCACTGGAACAGGCCACTGTCACACATTTAGGCCCCGGCACCCAGACAGAGGAGAGCGGTCCAGTAACAGAGAATCTGGCCTTATGTCAGCGCAGAATCTGTCTTCATGTCATAGCAGAGAATCAGGCTTCACGTCACCCACCACTGGAACAGGCCACTGTCACACATTTAGGCCCAGGCACCCAGGCAGAGGAGAGAGGTCCTGTAACAGAGAATCTGGCCTTATGTCAGCGCAGAATCTGTCTTCATGTCATAGCAGAGAATCAGGCTTCACGTCACCCACCACTGGAACAAGCCACTGTCACACATTTAGGCCCAGGCACCCAGGCAGAGGAGAGAGGTCCCGTAACAGAGAATCTGGCCTTATGTCAGCGCAGAATCTGTCTTCATGTCATAGCAGAGAATCAGGCTTCACGTCACCCACCACTGGAACAGGCCACTGTCACACATTTAGGCCCAGGCACCCAGGCAGAGGAGAGAGGTCCCGTAACAGAGAATCTGGCCTTATGTCAGCGCAGAATCTGTATTCATGTCATAGCAGAGAATCAGGCTTCACGTCACCCACCACTGGAACAGGCCACTGTCACACATTTAGGCCCCGGCACCCAGACAGAGGAGAGGTTCATTCAACTTTGGGTTGCCCCGCAATATAATGGTAAAATGAAATAAAAAATAGTATTGAATGAGGAAGTGCCCTGGAGTAGAATAATATATTGTTAAGGGGAGGTAGTTAATATCTAATCTGCACAAGGGATGGACAGGTCCTGTGGGATCCATGCCTGGTTCATTTTTATGAACGTCAGCTTGTCCACATTGGCTGTAGACAGGCGGTTTGTCTGTAATGACGCCCCCGGCCGTGCTGAATACACGTTCAGACAAAACGCTGGCCGCTGGGCAGGCCAGCACCTCCAAGGCATAAAAGGCTAGCTCTGGCCACGTGGACAATTTGGAGGCCCAGAAGTTGAATGGGGCCGAACCATCAGTCAGTACGTGGAGGGGTGTGCACAGGTACTGTTCCACCATGTTAGTGAAATGTTGCCTCCTGCTAACACGTTCCGTATCAGGTGGTGGTGCACTTAGCTGTGGCGTGTTGACAAAACTTTTCCACATCTCTGCCATGCTAACCCTGCCCTCAGAGGAGCTGGGCGTGACACAGCTGCGTTGGCGACCTCTTGCTGCTCCTCTGCCTTCGCCTTGGGCTTCCACTGGTTCCCCTGTGACATTTGGGAATGCTCTCAGTAGCGCGTCTACCAACGTGCGCTTGTACTCGCGCATCTTCCTATCACGCTCCAGTGTAGGAAGTAAGGTGGGCACATTGTCTTTGTACCGGGGATCCAGCAGGGTGGCAACCCAGTAGTCCGCACACGTTAAAATGTGGGCAACTCTGCTGTCGTTGCGCAGGCACTGCAGCATGTAGTCGCTCATGTGTGCCAGGCTGCCCAGAGGTAAGGACAAGCTGTCCTCTGTGGGAGGCGTATCGTCATCGTCCTGTGTTTCCCCCCAGCCACGCACCAGTGATGGGCCCGATCTGCTTTGGGTGCCACCCCGCTGTGAACATGCTTCATCCTCATCCTCCTCCACCTCCTCCTCATCCTCGTCCTCCTCGTCCTCCAGTAGTGGGCCCTGTCTGGCCACATTTGTTCCTGGCCTCTGGTGTTGCAAAAAACCTCCCTCTGAGTCACTTCGAAGAGACTGGCCTGAAAGTGCTAAAAATGACCCCTCTTCCTCCTCTTCCTCCTGGGCCACCTCCTCTTCCATCATCGCCCTAAGTGTTTTCTCAAGGAGACATAGAAGTGGTATTGTAACGCTGATAACGGCATCATCGCCACTGGCCATGTTGGTGGAGTACTCGAAACAGCGCAACAGGGCACACAGGTCTCGCATGGAGGCCCAGTCATTGGTGGTGAAGTGTGTCTGATCCACAGTGCGACTGACCCGTGCGTGCTGCAGCTGAAACTCCACTATGGCCTGCTGCTGCTCGCACAGTCTGTCCAGCATATGCAAGGTGGAGTTCCACCTGGTGGGCACGTCGCATATGAGGCGGTGAGCGGGAAGGCCGAAGTTACGGCAGGGTGTGAACGCCGTGCTGGATCCACTGTCGGCCACCCAATTGACTAATGCCTGTACCTGCTCAGGCCTTACCATCCTTAGAACGGCATTGGGCCCCACCAAATATCGCTGTAAATTCTGCTGGCTACTGGGACCTGAGGTAGTTGGTTCACTAGGACGTGTGGCTGTGGCAGAACGGCCACGTCCTCTCCCAGCACCAGAGGGTCCACTAACACCACCACGACCATGTCCACGTCCGCGTCCCTTATTAGATGTTTTCCTCATTGTTCCCGTTCACCACAATTTTGAGAATGGCAAATTTGGGAATGCTTTTTCAACCCAGAACAAAAAGTCTGCTTTTACGGTCACTACAAATAACTTGACCAGCTAAAACAGTGCAGATTTGGTTGAATAGAGATGTGAGACCTGTTTTTTTTTGCGCTGTGTGACAGGTATAGGTTTAATCACAGAATGACACTTCTATCAGCACGCTAGCGTGTGTCTTAGGTTTTTCTGAATGACACTATCAATACCTTCAATGTAAGATTTTCTTTTTGGGATAGATTTCAAGTAGGCCTCAAATACCAGAAACTAGTTATTTTGAGAATGGGAAATTTGGGAATGCTTTTTCAACCCAGAACAAAAAGTCTGCTTTTACGGTCACTACAAATAACTTGACCAGCAAAAACAGTGCAGATTTGGTTGAATAGAGATGTGAGACCTGTTTTTTTTTGCGCTGTGTGACAGGTATAGGTTTAATCACAGAATGACACTTCTTTCAGCACGCTAGCGTGTGTCTTAGGTTTTTCTGAATGACACTATCAATACCTTCACTGTAAGATTTTCTTTTTGGGATAGATTTCAAGTAGGCCTCAAATACCAGAAACTAGTTATTTTGAGAATGGGAAATTTGGGAATGCTTTTTCAACCCAGAACAAAAAGTGTGCTTTTAAGGTCACTACAAATAACTTGACCAGCAAAAACAGTGCAGATTTGGTTGAATAGAGATGTGAGACCTGTTTTTTTTTGCGCTGTGTGACAGGTATAGGTTTAATCACAGAATGACACTTCTATCAGCACGCTAGCGTGTGTCTTAGGTTTTTCTGAATGACACTATCAATACCTTCAATGTAAGATTTTCTTTTTGGGATAGATTCCAAGTAGGCCTCAAATACCAGAAACTAGTTATTTTGAGAATGGGAAATTTGGGAATGCTTTTTCAACCCAGAAAAAAAAGTGTGCTTTTACGGTCAATACAAATAACTTGACCAGCTAAAACAGTACAGATTTGGTTGAATAGAAATGTCAGGTCTATTTTTTAGGCGCTGGGTGACAGGCTCAACTTGCCCCTGATGTAATATATGGCCAACAAATAACCACACTGTTGATGGTTAAATGCACTTGGGTGACACAGGCTCAGCCTGCACCAGATGTAGTATATGGCCAAAAAATAATCAGACTGTTGATGGTTAAATGCACTTCGGTGACACAGGCTCAGCCTGCAGCTAATGTAGGATATAGCACAAAATAACCACACTATCGATGGTTAAATACACTTGGTGATAGCTCGTGCTGGTGCACCACAAGCCACAAAATAGCCGCCGATCACCCCAGAAAAAAAGTGATCTAAAAACGCTCTGGGCAGCCTCAAAAAAGTGAGCAAGTCAATAATAGCACTTCAATGATCCACAGCTGCAGATCGATCACAGAATGAAGTCTTTTGGAGGAGTTAATCTGCCTAATCTCGCCCTAACGTCGCAGCTGCAACCTCTCCCTATACTGATCATAGCAGAGTGACGTGCGGCGCTACGTGACTCCAGCTTAAATAGAGGGTGGGTCACATGGTGCACTGGCCAATCACAGCCATGCCAATAGTAGGCATGGCTGTGATGGCCTCTTGGGCCAAGTAGTATGACGCTTGTTGATTGGCTGCTTTGCAGCCTTTCAAAAAGCGCCAAGAAAGCGCCGAACACCGAACCCGAACCCGGACTTTTACGAAAATGTTCGGGTTCGGGTCCGTGTCACGGACACCCCAAAATTCGGTACGAACCCGAACTATACAGTTCGAGTTCGCTCATCCCTATTAGTGACCCATCTGCGGAAGCCACCTTGACGCCTGGTAGATGGGCCCGACACGTATGTGCGCTAAGAGCTTCCATTATTCATTTATATTCGGTATTGTACCACTTTTATCTAGAATAACCCCCATTTCTTAGCTCTATTGTTTGTGTATATATAACGGTGTGCAGCCATTTTGTTTTTTGTAATTATGTTTGCTTCATGGATATGCACTTGTGATTCTGAAGGTTCTAGTCTAAATTTTCTTGCTATACATATCGAGTTGTCATTTTTGGGTCAGTGATCAAAATAATTGAAGAAGAGCTGTTTGGGCTTTAGCCTTTTCAGGTGGATCTACATAAACACATACATATTGTATCAGGACTGACATATTTGCTCAAATAATGATAAATTGTGGGTCTGCATTTCTTTGACTTATGTGTCTCATTGTCTTGAATTTATGCATCATAGATTCTGATTATGCAATAAGGATATCCTAAGTAAACAGCTTGCCTGCTTTCTCACCAGAATCACCTGCAAACCTACGATTTTCATTAAAGACTCCCAGTTTGTATGCAGCTGCACAACCTTGTGTGGGAGGTTAAGCTGCTGCTAGGGGATTGCAATTCAGTCTGCTGCTGTTAAATGTGCAGGTTTAGACAAGGAAAACGCTCAACCCTTTCATAATGCCATTCCCTACCTACAATCCATACTCTGTGTATGTGAAATGAGGCAAATAAAAGTAGAAATGTGTCAATAAACAAAACATAAGATAAATATTCTGGTACAATTTTATAGAATGTTTTTTAATGCTAATCATAAGGAAATAATGTTATGTGGCATGTATCAACATTATAAACAGGTAGTTTTGCTATTTTTTCCCCCACAATATAAGCCTTGGTGAGCAGAAAATTAGACGTAGAATGGATGTATTATGCCCCATCCAGAGTTGTAACACAGAACACATGGCAGTATTTGAATTTGGTTTTCAGTTGTACTTTGCTGTTTCACCAAGCGTTAATTTTAATTGTGGATTCCAACAGAACAACACCTCAGCTGGAACCTGTATTTAATTCATACATTAGACTTTACATGCAATGTAATGGAGTGAATGTGTAAAACCCAATGCATTGTTTCATAGGCAGATGTAAGCGCTTATACCATTTGGCATGTTTGCTACAATTCACATGGACAAAGCTCCTGTATTTCTTATAATTTGACCTATATATATTTCGTTGTACATCCATTTAAGGTTTGCTGAGATATGCACATTGTCTACTGTAATGGCTAAAATCATCTCATATCATTTTTTACCTGTTCCAGTTTTTGTGCTGATGTTTTATGGATCCTAGCTAGAGAGGAGCAAACCTTTTTAAGATTCATTTTGTTTCATGTTCAACAAATTTTTCATATAATTTGGTTTGGACATAAATCTATTGAGAGAGATGCTAGTATGTGTAGTACGTGTGCGGAGTATTGTAGGCCAGGCAATGCCCCTCTGGGTTTCTGAAAAACATATTCAAATTAGCTTTCCTAAGCCTGTCTGTCGCCAACAGATGTAAGATATGCGTACTAGACGCCCTCTCTAAGAAAAAACAGTACCCCAACCTAGGCCTCCCAGACAGCCAAGCAAAGTTTCTTTGCTCAGCTCTGTTAAAGGGATATCCAGAAAGAGCTGGATTCTCCGCCCAAAACAAATCACCAAACTTTCAGGTTTATTACAATTTGAACTTTTTGGGAAATTCGAGACAAATTCCAAACTGGTGGAATGCTAGATTTGCTCATCCTTAATCTTAACCCATTATACAGTGACCTCTGTATAAGCCCCCTTTATCAATAACTTAATCTTAACCAAGCCCTCACGGGCAGGGCCCTCTCTCCTTCTGTACCAGTTTGTATCTCGTCTTGTTCATGCTTATTGCAATTGTGTGTATTATGTATGTATACCCCTTATGATATGTACAGCGCCATGGAATGAATGGCGCTTTAATAATGATAATTATAATAACAATTATACAATGACTAATGTGCACATGCATGCCAGTCCTGGCAATGTATTTCAGCACAGCTTTGAATGCTGCTGACAGGGAAATAGGGGCAGTATTACAGTATCTGTAGTACTACTCAAGATTGTTGTGACATTCCCTTTAAGGTCGCAAAACGCTTTAGAAGTTGGCCGTGAGCTACTGTATTCCATATCTCCCCAGTACACATCAAAGCTTGGCTAGTACTGCTTACATTTAAGTTCTTGATAAAGAAGGCTTGTAACCATGGAATTCACTATTTCGTGCACAATGCCTCGTAGGACTAGCTTAGCAGAATGTAATGATACTTTTCACTTTGCAATTTGTTGCTTTATTCTGGAGAAAAAGTACTTTTAATCCATATGTAAATGAGCGGGTAAGTGCATGGAGGGTGGGCCCTAGCCCTTCCCCTGCTTACTCTGCCAGCCCCTCCCTCTCCTAGATTGACAGAGCCAGGTTCCTGCATAGTCATTTCACCTGATTATGTCAATCAAAAAGGAAAACTGGCACATCTCACTCAGAGAAGTATTACTCGTGAGTCTCTCTCTCTCTCTCTCTCTCGTTTTCTAGGACATATTTTTCTCATCCTAGGAGATCTTACACACTGTATACCAATTTTCAGGCCAATTGAAGCATATTTAATTCAGTTAGGATCAATTTGGATCTGAAACCAATTATTTTAAAAATTCTGCGAATCGGAGATTAAACAAATTTCAAGAAATTCGCTCATCTCTAATTTATGTAGTAAAAGTATAATATATAAATAAATTTATAGTCCCAAGCTTCCATCTGACTTGCTGGTCCAAAAAAGTACAGTACTTTAGGCAAACTCTCCAGTGGAATAATTGAAAATAATAAGCATTTATACAGTAGTGAAAACCATCTAAAAGTAGACATGAAATACATTTATTAAATGATGAAAACTCAGGAAATACACTTTTCATAAAAAGGAACCCATTTACTCAATTACTTATGAAAAGGGAAGAGAAAAAAAAATAGAAGCTTAGGCGAGTATTTTAATAGATGAAGAAATAGTACAAATGTCCTTGGTTCTTACAATCATAACATTAGTTTAAAAGGATGTCTTAAAAAGTCAAGAGAAATGTAATTTGTGTCAGTAAAAAACATGTAAAAATATTAGCACTTCAAGCCGAATCCCATAAGTGTTTTCAAACATGCATATTGTAAATCAATGTTAATATCATAAATTGTTTTGTGTCAGGATAATCAATTTTTTGTTTTCTCCTCCACACAGGAGACCAAAGGCTAGATTTTATAATAGTTGCTAATAAGTAACAGCTGGCACAGTGGGCATCAATTTTAAGTACTTTACTCTATTGATTGCTTTGAAAGGTGTATTGTACATTATAAAAAAAAACATTTTGCCATAACTGGTGAAAAAGAAATGAAAAAACAAACACTAAAACATGTACAATTTATTTATAACATCTCACCCAAAACAATATTAAATGGGTTGTACGGGCTTTTTCTATACAGTCGATCAGCTGTATGAGGAGACGGCACACACAGTGTGCACCTGCGGTCTGCCTTCTCTCTTCCTGTCCACTGCTGCTGTCCCATAGACATACAGCAGCGAGCAAGAAGAGAGAAGGGAGACGTCACGTGCATACTGCGCGCGCCGTCTCCTCATACAGCTGAGTGCAAGGTGTCAGACTCCCGCCAATCTGATATTGATGACTTATCTTGATGATAGGTCATCAATATTAACAGCCTGAACAACCTCTTTAAAGGGGTAGCACACTTTACTTAGCACAGGAAAGGAACCCCAGCATCAACCATGACACCACCTACAATCACTGAAAGGGAGACAAAGCATAACAGAACACAAACGAGCTGGGTACTTTAAAGGGTAAAACGCGTTTTACCCATATTGATATTGGTTGTCCTAACTAGACATCCCCTGCATGGGTTTTTAGCATTAGAAAAACATGGCTGGTTTAATCCAAAAATCACCAATACACTGGCTATATGTGGTTTTGCAGATTACTACAAGTTTAGCTGCAGTACCAGACAAAAACCATGGACATATGCATTAATGTTCCTGGAAGAAAGCAGCTATGTTTTTATAATCTAGAAATAAAACCCGTTTTATTTATTTATTTTTTAAATTCTAAAATCCTGCAGTGTTTGCACTGGCCACTTAGCTTGACACTATGTCGAGACTTCCTGCTCTGGAGAGATCACTTTTCAGTAGTCATCTCATTATCTTCCCTGGCAAGATTACAATGTATTCTTTATATATAAATAATACAGGATCCATTCATCACAACAGGTGACGGTCACTGCTGATCTACCCCTCCTCTGTGCTTAATGACCTCTGCACAGGTCACAGAGCATGTCTAGAGAACAGCTCCGTAAAAATCAGTGGGTCATCTCCTGTCCATTGTGCAGATGGTCCATGTGGTTGCTATAAAATGCTGTTGACAGGCGCTCAGACAAGATGATTGTCTGTGTAATCATGTACAGAATATAAAATAAAATATACAATCAGAAAATTAAATAAAAAGGTTTAAAAATGAATATGCTTCAATAGCTGGTTTTAAAAGGAAGCTGTAACCATGGAAATGCAGCACAATCTGCAGCATGTTATAGAGCAGGGGAAGCTGAGCAGATTGATGTATAGTATTATGCTTTTATAGGGTTCATGCACGCAAATGTATTTTTTTCTCTGTCCGTTATGTTTTTTTTTTTTTACAGAACCATTCATTTAAATGGGTCCACAAGAAAAACTGAAGTTATGCCTCATTCACACATCAGTGTTCGGTCAGTAATTTTCATCAGTGATTTTGAGCCCAAACTAGGTGCAGGTCTAAACACAGAACAGGTGCAGATGTTTCCATTATACCTGATGTCTGTGGAGGCTCCAATCCTGGTTTTGAAAATCACTGACCAAATCACTGACCAAAACACTGACGTGTGAATGAGGCTTTACTCTGTGTGCATTCCATTTGCGTATGTCCTTTCCACAAAAAATAGAACATGTCCAATTATTGTCCGCATTACGGACAAGGATAGGACTGTTCTATTAGGGGCCAGCTGTTCCGTTCTGCAAAATATGGAATGCACATGGACGTCATCCATATTTTATGAGAATCCGTTTTTCGCGTGCATGAGCCCTAACGTGTATTTTATTTTTTTTCATTTTCACTTCTGCTCTTTCTATGTCCATAACAAAGCATACAGAGATAGCCATGAATCCCTGAGTAGGACCGCCCACTTGACTGCTAAGCATAGGACGAAGAGACGTTTAAATGGATAAATTCCAAGATATATGGATTCTTTCCCACAAAACTATATATCCATCTGTTCATATGCTGCTGCGCTATAACATGCTGCCTACAGACTGCACTGCATTTTCATGGTGACACGTTCCCTTGAAATAGTAAAAGGAATATAGGTGATATATTCCCTTCAAAAGTTAAATATTTAATGTATTGATTCTTGAGAAGAGACCTTTAACAGGCAGAGGTGGGGCATGATTTTTATAAATATGTAAATGGATGTACAAAAAAATATGGTGAAAAGCTGTTCCATATACAATCCCCTGAAAAGATAAGGAGGCACTGCTTCTATCTGGAGAAGAAAATTGATATCCCAACTGTGAGTTAAATCTCCAGAGGTGACAAGGCTTCTTTTCCATGAGAGCTGTGAATCTGTAGAATAGTCACCCCAGGAGCTTGTCACAGCAGGTATAGTTGATGGCTTCAAGAAAGGCTTAGATGATTTTTTTTAAGAGTAAAATAAGATTAATGCTTATGGAAATGCTTAGAATTCTTGCCTGAGTGTTGATCCAGACTTATTGCCAATTGGACTCAGCAGGGACATTAGACCTTTTAGAGTAGATTGAATCATGCATTATGCTCTTTCTCCTTCCTTTTGATCAATAGGGGCAAACAAAGTTCAATGTTTACCCATACCACTTACCATATATACCCAGTATACTGTATATGATAGTTTAGAGTGCAAAAGGAGTTAAGGTCACTTATAACCCATTGTGGTGTCCCATAGTTGTGAGTAAGTTTCTGATATACGATACCAATAGGATGAAGGTTGTTTATTGGTTAACACCTAATATTCCTGGTGGGGAAGAGGTTAGTAGTGATGGTTTAGGGCAAGAACTTGTATGTAGAAGATGATTTTTATCTAATCTAAATACTTCCAAACTTTTTTATGGTACATAGTTCCCCTGCTTTACTTCACACAACTGTTGAGTTAAAGATAAGATTCTAACTTCCTGCAGTCACCACTAGTTCGCTAAAAAAACAAAATAAAAGACACAATGGCTCAATAAAGGCATTACCCCATAGGACACATAGACATGTGCACGATGAAATTTGTTCACTTTAAGGGCTCGTTCACACAACTTTTTCTAATGAATGAATGAGAAGCTGAAAAAAATCTGTGTCAAAAGCCGCACAGAAAAAGCGCAGAAAATCAGCAAGGATTCTGCTCTGATTTTTTTCTGCGTGTTTTATAAATCCATTGTCTGAACAGTACCCTAAATGGTTGAGTTATGAGTACAGCGTCCCTGTAGACTTGTGGAACATTGTGGCTGTAGGCAGACGTCCAACCAGCAAATCCAGTGAATTCAGGTAAAGAAGACTAAAAAAAAAAAAGGATAAAAGTGAGAAGAGGGAAGGTATTCTTCTTAGTCTTTTATTGCAATGTGTAAAACTACAATGGGTTTCGGGACTGGACTGGTCCCTTCATCAGGTACATAACCACATTGAACTCTTTGATGCATCCCTATGAAGTAAGTGCCTTGTTGTACCAAAAATAGCTTTATCTTTTAATTCCATAGTTTCTCCAGAATGGCTCAGAGGAGAGGAAGGTTTATTTCTGGGTACATTGGCACCACATATACATAAATACAATTTCAGTGGTATGTCCTCTTTACATTTTTATCCTTAAAGAGTAGCTGCCATTTCAGATAACCTTTCACAATAAGCTGCCATATGTGTTTACATGAGTGATACAATTATATCTGACCATTATATTACTTGTAACTGGCATTTTTGGCAGCTTTTTAGTTTGCATTCTGTATCTCTAATTTTCAGTTGGGCTGGTGGGTGAAGACTAGCTGCCCCCTATAGAGTACACATAGAGACAACAGATTCTGCTTCCTATCTCTCACTCACTCACTCACTCACTCACTCACAATCACCCATTCTGAGCATCAGAAGCACCATATAGGACTTTAAATAGACTTACTGGAAAGTATAGATTTGAATGTAGAACCAATTTTATGAGCTGTGCTGAATTCTTGTTTTGCATCTGTCTTTGTTTCTCTCTGCATTTTCTCTCTTCTCCCCATTTCCTCTCCTCTTTGGGATGATCCTTCAGTGAGCAGGCAACACATCTTGGTCTAAGACAGATTTCTCACAAATTTTATATAAATATTTAGGGGGTCATTTAAAAAGACAGACGTCTTAGATGCCAGTCTTAATAATCCCTATAGCTGGCAGTGGATCTGCCGAAGTAATGAAGAGGTGCTGGTCTCTACATAACTTCGGCATATCCACAGCTGGTCTAAATGTAAGCCAAGCATTTTTCTTATATTTAACTGCACTATTGATTTATTCAGAATTAGGTGAAAATGCAGTGACCATTTATACGTATAATGGATGTACATAGACATAATTGAGATAAATTGAGTAGCTATGTAAATACAATATATTACATTACTTATCTTGTGCTAGTCCTGAAGTACAGCTTGCATTATAAACCTGAACTGCATTCACACTTTCATTAATATTTTTTGTTTAATATTCTATGTATTTTTTTTTACATTTTTGAAGCCTTCTTTGACCATTGCCCCACCCCCCAAAAAAACAAAAAAACAAACAAACAAGCTTTGTGAACAGAATCCCCATTAAAAGGTGTTTTCAAGATGGCTGCCCAATGAAAGATTACCAACATTTATAAATTGACTTCCTGTTGGTATAAAATCCAAATGTACTCAGTCTTCTGAGGAGGCTATGGCATTCCAACTGGAAGATATAGATGTGGACAATTTACCTGCCTCACCTTCCTCTAATACCATTGAAACTCTACCTCCATTTTTTGAAATAGGAGAAGGTCATGTTTCAGGTAATCAGATATTGATTAAAACCTCTAGCAGTTAACAAATCAATTGCAGTACAAAGTGATCTGTCTGGTCAAATATAATGTTGGTAATGTTGGACAGTTCTCTACTTTGAGCTGATATGAGCAAATTTAGAGACAGGCTCGAAGCTGCTGAAAACAGAATCAGCTCAACCTAAGATATGTTAACTTCCCCGTCTAATGCTTGTAGGAAGGCACAAGGGACCATCGCTGATGGTAGATATATTTCACCGAGGTTCCTGGCCTCGGTGAAGTAGGAATCAGTATTTTAGGTGTGTTAGCAACAGTAGGTGGCTTGCAATTATTTTTTTTTGTATAGCTGTGAATAGCTGATCCAGGACGGCTCTTACTGGGAGCAGTTATAGTGCTGGGTGGATGACTACTCCCCACGTTCCAGGCTGGGTTTTGACTGGCCTACAAAACAGCCAGCAGTGTCAGGTGGTGGTGATTTCCCCTCTTTGACAGCAGAGCTCTGTGGAGTGCTGTGTGGGATCAGAGGCTAATCTGGAGTTGCAGTGCCTGAAAGACTGAGGACAATATGAGGTCCACATATGCCCCGTGGGGTTACGGTACTGTGCAGTACCATACCTGTGTTATGTTATAGATGTGGGACTTTATTGTTTCTTTAAGGCCGGCTGGAGCAAGCCGGTCCCTGCCTTTTACTGCCTTGTTGCAGTAGCTTTGCTTTCACGGCTAAAGGGATGCTGCTGTGTTCTTACCTAAAGGCTACAATTGGGGCAGATCCCCACGAGCTGTAAAAGCTCTTGATGGTGAAAGCTTTATCCAACAAACTAATGGTGGATTTACACATGCATATATTTGTGCAGATTATAAGGGACAAATGTTCCTGTAAATGCTAGTTCCTGAAAATCTGCCCGTTTAAAGGTGCAGCCGATCACCTGATGAACAAGCAAAACACTTTTTCACTGGGTGAAAATATTGTTAGTGCTGGCATCTAAGTTATCGTTTCTGGACAGCAGATTGTGCTGTTTAAACAGCGATCAGCTGCCCAGAAACAATGCAGATGTATGGGCATTGGAGCCTACAATCACAGAGGGTACCGGTCTTATGGAAGACTTCCTGCCGGTCCCCAAGGCTACTTTCCCAACGTCCCTAAATTACTATCGTTCTGTGGCCTTAGCATTGCATGCTATGGAGTCCTTGGAAAGATTAGTGCTTGCTTACTTGAGTCCAAGGGTGAGGCCTTTTGCTGACCCCCCTACAGTTCGCTTATCAGTATAAAGTGGGGGTGGACAATGCTGTTATGTTTTTGTTACATACAGTACATTCATTTTTGGACAATGACGGAACCACTGTGCATGCATTGTTCTTTGGTTTCTCTAGTGTGTGTAATACCTTACAACCACTCTTACTACGCAAGAAGATGACTGATATGAATGTCGATGAGAGGATTATAAATTGGATAATTGACTACCTGTTAGACAGGGGGCAGCAGTGTCTGGCAGATTATTGAGCAGTGTAGGTGCCCATCAAGGAACTGTGCTGTCACCCTTGCTTTTCACATTGTATACTGCAGATTTTCGGTATAAATCTGATTTTTGGGGAGCTGAGCAGATTGATGTATAGTATTATGCTTTTATAGGGTTCATGCACGCAAATGTATTTTTTTCTCTGTCCGTTATGTTTTTTTTTTTTTACAGAACCATTCATTTAAATGGGTCCACAAGAAAAACTGAAGTTATGCCTCATTCACACATCAGTGTTCGGTCAGTAATTTTCATCAGTGATTTTGAGCCCAAACTAGGTGCAGGTCTAAACACAGAACAGGTGCAGATGTTTCCATTATACCTGATGTCTGTGGAGGCTCCAATCCTGGTTTTGAAAATCACTGACCAAATCACTGACCAAAACACTGACGTGTGAATGAGGCTTTACTCTGTGTGCATTCCATTTGCGTATGTCCTTTCCACAAAAAATAGAACATGTCCAATTATTGTCCGCATTACGGACAAGGATAGGACTGTTCTATTAGGGGCCAGCTGTTCCGTTCTGCAAAATATGGAATGCACATGGACGTCATCCATATTTTATGAGAATCCGTTTTTCGCGTGCATGAGCCCTAACGTGTATTTTATTTTTTTTCATTTTCACTTCTGCTCTTTCTATGTCCATAACAAAGCATACAGAGATAGCCATGAATCCCTGAGTAGGACCGCCCACTTGACTGCTAAGCATAGGACGAAGAGACGTTTAAATGGATAAATTCCAAGATATATGGATTCTTCCCACAAAACTATATATCCATCTGTTCATATGCTGCTGCGCTATAACATGCTGCCTACAGACTGCACTGCATTTTCATGGTGACACGTTCCCTTGAAATAGTAAAAGGAATATAGGTGATATATTCCCTTCAAAAGTTAAATATTTAATGTATTGATTCTTGAGAAGAGACCTTTAACAGGCAGAGGTGGGGCATGATTTTTATAAATATGTAAATGGATGTACAAAAAAATATGGTGAAAAGCTGTTCCATATACAATCCCCTGAAAAGATAAGGAGGCACTGCTTCTATCTGGAGAAGAAAATTGATATCCCAACTGTGAGTTAAATCTCCAGAGGTGACAAGGCTTCTTTTCCATGAGAGCTGTGAATCTGTAGAATAGTCACCCCAGGAGCTTGTCACAGCAGGTATAGTTGATGGCTTCAAGAAAGGCTTAGATGATTTTTTTTAAGAGTAAAATAAGATTAATGCTTATGGAAATGCTTAGAATTCTTGCCTGAGTGTTGATCCAGACTTATTGCCAATTGGACTCAGCAGGGACATTAGACCTTTTAGAGTAGATTGAATCATGCATTATGCTCTTTCTCCTTCCTTTTGATCAATAGGGGCAAACAAAGTTCAATGTTTACCCATACCACTTACCATATATACCCAGTATACTGTATATGATAGTTTAGAGTGCAAAAGGAGTTAAGGTCACTTATAACCCATTGTGGTGTCCCATAGTTGTGAGTAAGTTTCTGATATACGATACCAATAGGATGAAGGTTGTTTATTGGTTAACACCTAATATTCCTGGTGGGGAAGAGGTTAGTAGTGATGGTTTAGGGCAAGAACTTGTATGTAGAAGATGATTTTTATCTAATCTAAATACTTCCAAACTTTTTTATGGTACATAGTTCCCCTGCTTTACTTCACACAACTGTTGAGTTAAAGATAAGATTCTAACTTCCTGCAGTCACCACTAGTTCGCTAAAAAAACAAAATAAAAGACACAATGGCTCAATAAAGGCATTACCCCATAGGACACATAGACATGTGCACGATGAAATTTGTTCACTTTAAGGGCTCGTTCACACAACTTTTTCTAATGAATGAATGAGAAGCTGAAAAAAATCTGTGTCAAAAGCCGCACAGAAAAAGCGCAGAAAATCAGCAAGGATTCTGCTCTGATTTTTTTCTGCGTGTTTTATAAATCCATTGTCTGAACAGTACCCTAAATGGTTGAGTTATGAGTACAGCGTCCCTGTAGACTTGTGGAACATTGTGGCTGTAGGCAGACGTCCAACCAGCAAATCCAGTGAATTCAGGTAAAGAAGACTAAAAAAAAAAAAGGATAAAAGTGAGAAGAGGGAAGGTATTCTTCTTAGTCTTTTATTGCAATGTGTAAAACTACAATGGGTTTCGGGACTGGACTGGTCCCTTCATCAGGTACATAACCACATTGAACTCTTTGATGCATCCCTATGAAGTAAGTGCCTTGTTGTACCAAAAATAGCTTTATCTTTTAATTCCATAGTTTCTCCAGAATGGCTCAGAGGAGAGGAAGGTTTATTTCTGGGTACATTGGCACCACATATACATAAATACAATTTCAGTGGTATGTCCTCTTTACATTTTTATCCTTAAAGAGTAGCTGCCATTTCAGATAACCTTTCACAATAAGCTGCCATATGTGTTTACATGAGTGATACAATTATATCTGACCATTATATTACTTGTAACTGGCATTTTTGGCAGCTTTTTAGTTTGCATTCTGTATCTCTAATTTTCAGTTGGGCTGGTGGGTGAAGACTAGCTGCCCCCTATAGAGTACACATAGAGACAACAGATTCTGCTTCCTATCTCTCACTCACTCACTCACTCACTCACAATCACCCATTCTGAGCATCAGAAGCACCATATAGGACTTTAAATAGACTTACTGGAAAGTATAGATTTGAATGTAGAACCAATTTTATGAGCTGTGCTGAATTCTTGTTTTGCATCTGTCTTTGTTTCTCTCTGCATTTTCTCTCTTCTCCCCATTTCCTCTCCTCTTTGGGATGATCCTTCAGTGAGCAGGCAACACATCTTGGTCTAAGACAGATTTCTCACAAATTTTATATAAATATTTAGGGGGTCATTTAAAAAGACAGACGTCTTAGATGCCAGTCTTAATAATCCCTATAGCTGGCAGTGGATCTGCCGAAGTAATGAAGAGGTGCTGGTCTCTACATAACTTCGGCATATCCACAGCTGGTCTAAATGTAAGCCAAGCATTTTTCTTATATTTAACTGCACTATTGATTTATTCAGAATTAGGTGAAAATGCAGTGACCATTTATACGTATAATGGATGTACATAGACATAATTGAGATAAATTGAGTAGCTATGTAAATACAATATATTACATTACTTATCTTGTGCTAGTCCTGAAGTACAGCTTGCATTATAAACCTGAACTGCATTCACACTTTCATTAATATTTTTTGTTTAATATTCTATGTATTTTTTTTTACATTTTTGAAGCCTTCTTTGACCATTGCCCCACCCCCCAAAAAAACAAAAAAAACAAACAAACAAGCTTTGTGAACAGAATCCCCATTAAAAGGTGTTTTCAAGATGGCTGCCCAATGAAAGATTACCAACATTTATAAATTGACTTTCTGTTGGTATAAAATCCAAATGTACTCAGTCTTCTGAGGAGGCTATGGCATTCCAACTGGAAGATATAGATGTGGACAATTTACCTGCCTCACCTTCCTCTAATACCATTGAAACTCTACCTCATTTTTTGAAATAGGAGAAGGTCATGTTTCAGGTAATCAGATATTGATTAAAACCTCTAGCAGTTAACAAATCAATTGCAGTACAAAGTGATCTGTCTGGTCAAATATAATGTTGTAATGTTGGACAGTTCTCTACTTTGAGCTGATATGAGCAAATTTAGAGACAGGCTCGAAGCTGCTGAAAACAGAATCAGCTCAACCTAAGATATGTTAACTTCCCCGTCTAATGCTTGTAGGAAGGCACAAGGGACCATCGCTGATGGTAGATATATTTCACCGAGGTTCCTGGCCTCGGTGAAGTAGGAGTCAGTATTTTAGGTGTGTTAGCAACAGTAGGTGGCTTGCAATTATTTTTTTTTGTATAGCTGTGAATAGCTGATCCAGGACGGCTCTTACTGGGAGCAGTTATAGTGCTGGGTGGATGACTACTCCCCACGTTCCAGGCTGGGTTTTGACTGGCCTACAAAACAGCCAGCAGTGTCAGGTGTGGTGATTTCCCCTCTTTGACAGCAGAGCTCTGTGGAGTGCTGTGTGGGATCAGAGGCTAATCTGGAGTTGCAGTGCCTGAAAGACTGAGGACAATATGAGGTCCACATATGCCCCGTGGGGTTACGGTACTGTGCAGTACCATACCTGTGTTATGTTATAGATGTGGACTTTAATGTTTCTTTAAGGCCGGCTGGAGCAAGCCGGGTCCCTGCCTTTTACTGCCTTGTTGCAGTAGCTTTGCTTTCACGGCTAAAGGGATGCTGCTGTGTTCTTACCTAAAGGCTACAATTGGGGCAGATCCCCACGAGCTGTAAAAGCTCTTGATGGTGAAAGCTTTATCCAACAAACTAATGGTGGATTTACACATGCATATATTTGTGGCAGATTATAAGGGACAAATGTTCCCTGTAAATGCTAGTTCCTGAAAATCTGCCCGTTTAAAGGTGCAGCCGATCACCTGATGAACAAGCAAAACACTTTTTCACTGGGTGAAATATTGTTAGTGCTGGCATCTAAGTTATCGTTTCTGGACAGCAGATTGTGCTGTTTAAACAGCGATCAGCTGCCCAGAAACAATGCAGATGTATGGGCATTGGAGCCTACAATCACAGAGGGTACCGGTCTTATGGAAGACTTCTGCCGGTCCCCAAGGCTACTTTCCCAACGTCCCTAAATTACTATCGTTCTGTGGCCTTAGCATTGCATGCTATGGAGTCCTTGGAAAGATTAGTGCTTGCTTACTTGAGTCCAAGGGTGAGGCCTTTTGCTGACCCCCCTACAGTTCGCTTATCAGTATAAAGTGGGGGTGGACAATGCTGTTATGTTTTTGTTACATACAGTACATTCATTTTTGGACAATGACGGAACCACTGTGCATGCATTGTTCTTTGGTTTCTCTAGTGTGTGTAATACCTTACAACCACTCTTACTACGCAAGAAGATGACTGATATGAATGTCGATGAGAGGATTATAAATTGGATAATTGACTACCTGTTAGACAGGGGGCAGCAGTGTCTGGCAGATTATTGAGCAGTGTAGGTGCCCATCAAGGAACTGTGCTGTCACCCTTGCTTTTCACATTGTATACTGCAGATTTTCGGTATAAATCTGATTTTTGCCACCTCCAAAATTCTGTGGTAGTGGGATGTATTACGGGGGCCCTGTTGAGGAGGAATATAGGAAGCTGGTGTCGGATTTTGTGGAGTGGTGTCAAGCTAACTATCTACAACTAAACATAAAGAAAGCTAAGGAGAAAGATTGAATATTTACCTGTCACTATTGCAAGTCAGGAAGTGGAGCAGGTCGAGAGTTACAAATATTTGAGGGTCCACTTGGACAGCAAACTTGACTGAAGGGGCAATATGGAGAGGGTGGGCAGACTGTACTTTCTATGGAAACTAAGATCATCAGCATCTGATCGGCAGGGGTACGATACCTGAGACCCCTGCCGATCAGCTGAGAAGTTAGCGGTGCTGGCAGTAGTGCCAGTGGTTCCTGCAGGCCCAGTAATGTCATGACTAGTACCACTGGCCTGAGCGCGGCTAAGCCCTGTTCACCTGTTCAATGGGGCGTAGCCGTGCCCAGGCCTGTGATACTAGTCGTGATATCACTGGGCCTGTGGTAAACAGCGAGAAAGCCGTGGCGCTACTGCCAGTGCCTCTGCAGTAAAAAAAAGCTGCCTGACCGCTTTAATTACTGAACTGGGAAGGATATTTTGCATGGGATTCATCTAAAAACATATATTTATTGCCTTTCTTCCTCACACAATGCATTCTTTAGAATTGATCTCAAATTGGCAATATGATCATATGATCCCTTTGGTTCAAAACATCAGATATGAGGTTTGTGGTATTTTGGACCACTCACCTCTATCTATTCAAATAAGCGCAATGTCTCATGCGCTAGGCCACCTTTTATTGAAAATGAATCCAGGGTGGCTTCTTCTGCTGGACTCAGAACCTCTGGACAATTAAATACATTGGGGGGAATTAATCAGGAGGGTAATATTTGAAGTCTGTGTATGTTATGCTACATTTATCAAATGTCAGATTGCTTGATAAATTTGTCTCCTCCTTAAACCTAACACTTTTGTTCAGAAAAACGACTCCAGTTTTCCTACTTCACCTTCCTACTGGAGTGAGATTGCGACTTTTTTGCGACCTTTTAAAAAAGTCTCAATCATAAATCTATGGTTCAATAAGATTTATTATCTTTTATAATCATAAAGGAAACATCACAAATTTTAGTATAGAAACCACACATACAATTACAGTGCGTCATGCAATCTCAAACAGCAGTATAGCATCAAGGACATGGTATAAGCATGTAACTGTAACCGTACTGCAAACAACCAACTGTCATATAGTCAGAGGAATCAAAACCCAAAAGGGCTTAATAAGGCCTCAAACAAATGATATATAGGCCAATAATTCTAGACAAACAGTGACAGAAAAAGGGGGGAGACAAGACGACACACACGAGGAGGGGGGGGGGGGGGCGAAGGGGAGAAAATCGTATGGCATAGCAAGTGAATAACTAGGCACTTTTATGGAGGGGAATCAGGGAGAACCCCAGAAGCCACCCAAACCGAGAACGAGGGAGAGGCTCTAAACCTGGACCATGGCTCCCAACCCTTAAGAAACGCCGGAATTTTGTTCTGGTCAGAGGCACAAATCTCCTCTCTGTGAATCAGAACATCTAGTGCAGAGGCCCAAGTAATCCTTCTCAAACTCTCGGTCGACTTCCAATTGCGCGGTATAATTTGTCTCATGGCTAGGATAAAAAGCCGCAATGACCCCTTTTTAATATGCAAGATCCGACCCGGGAAAATAGATAGAAGAGCGATGGAAGGGGAGGATGCCTTGGTGGCCCGGAATAGAAAATTATAAAGCTTGAAGACATCTACCCTTAACAGGTTAAGCTTCGGGCATTCCCACCATATATGAGTCATGGTCCCCCTAGCACCCAGGCACCGCCAACATAGCTCAGAAACCGAGGGATAGAAACGATGCAATTTCTCTGGTGTCCAATACCATCTGGTAAGTATTTTATAATTGAGTTCTTGCAAATTACACGATATAGAGATCTTATGCGTAAGAAGCAAAGAACGTCTCCATTGATCCCCAGTAAAGGTTTCACCCAATTCCATCTCCCAATCTAGCATAAACTTGAGTTTGGGATAGGAATCTCCAGATTGGCTGTCCCCAGTCACCTCGGTGTTCAGCATGGCATAAAGTAGAGAAATAGCATGGCCAGGGGCCGCCTGAGCAACACATAACTTTTCAAATTCCGTTAGAGATGCGCGGGACTGCAAACCAGGCATCAGAGAACTAACGAACCCCTGAGCTGAAAATAGAGGAATCATCTTCCGGGAGATGGCGGGAGTATGTGTGATAGGTCCTCTAGAAGGCGTATCCCAGTAGAAGAACAGACGTCTCTCAGTCTGACAGTAGATGTGTAATTAACTCGAAAGGCGGGCACCTGTTTAAGTCCCACAGGTAAATCTGGATGATCAGTGAGCATTGAGAGGGGACCTGGGATCTTAGCTAAATTTAGTTTAGGTGCAAACTTTATCCACGAAGCGGCTAAAGTAGGGAGGAGCATATCAGATTGGGCATGCAGGAGATTACATAAGGAATTAGGGGGCAGCCAAAATATGCCTGTTGCCAGGTGGGGATTCGTTACATGCTCAATTTCTACCCACATCTTAGTATCCTTGTTGTGAAAAAGATCCAAGACGCAGTTCGTAACTGCAGCCCTATAATATGTCAAAAAGTTAGGTAAACCTGTCCCTCCCTCTAATTTAGGGCGAGTTAATCAATCATAAATCTAGAGTGAAAATCATTACCATAGCTAACCACAACCACTTTCCCACCCATATTTAAAAAATGGAGTCAGTGTTATAAGAATTCAAAAATGACAAAGTTAGAACCAATGACAAAGTTAGAGCATCCTTAAAAATGATTTTAGGGATTTAGGTAACAAGCTTATGGCAAGGACCTCAAAGTGTTTTCTTAGTGTTTTCCAAAATACTACCTGTACCACGAGTCACTCAAGAAAGGCAGTGGGAGATTAGGGAGGTTAACAAATGACTCAAGAACTGTTATTGGAAGGAAGGGTTTCGGTTCCTAGAGAACTGGGCTGACTTCTCTGTCGGCTACAGGCTCTATGGTAGGGATGGGCTGCACCCCAATTGGGAAGAAGGTCCAGCTGTTTTGGGTGAAAAGATGGCTAAAAGGTTTGAGGAGTGTTTAAACTAGGGACTGGGGGGAAGCATAATTAAAATTATAGAAGGGAAAGATAGTGCAGATAGAGACTTGGGGCAAGGTAATGGAACTGGGGGAGGAATGGAAGGAGGGACTAGAAAAGTTTATAAGGAAATGTGTAGGGTAAAAAATATACATAAACCTCTCAATTGTATATATACTAATGCCAGAAGCCTGACTGATAAAACTGGGGAACTGGAATTAGTGATGTGTAAGGAGGACTATGACATAGTGGGAATAACTGAGACAGGCTGAATGATAGTTATGACAGGGTTACAGTCTGTTTAGAAAGAATCATCAAAACCGGAGAGGGGGAGGGGTTTGCCTTTATGTAAAGTCCTGTATAATCATGAACACCTTCCCAATTAAAATATACCTTTTATTTATCGTCTACTAAAATCTGGCCTTCAGCCGGACTACATGTAACAAGAGGGTCAAAAAGACACATATACAGTACAAACTACGTGGTCATACAAAGAACCATATAGAAATCTTGCAATATATGTGAATGCGGCCATACAGAGGTACTAAATATAGCTCACGGTCAGCTGAAGTAACACAGAGAAATTTTCAGCTCAATAGTCACCTAATATTAGTGAGTCCACAATGACAAAAATAGATATACAATATGGTCGCATTCAATTCAGGGATACTCAGTTGTTACTCACGGTTAGCTGAGATACCAAAGATGAAGTTTTTCTCAACCAGGTGGTAATCTACCACTGGTAAGGAGCAGTCAGGTAGTCATCTAGCACTGATGAGATCCAGAGGCAGTAGTAGTGATGGTAGATCCCTGGAGATGGTATCCAGTAAGTTAAATAACCCTTCTAGAGAGTCGATGGGGAATAGCTATCCTACACATATCCCTCTGTCACCCTAGTAAGACTAAGCCCAGGGACACCCCTTAAAGGTAGGGGCTCCCTGTCCTCGTACCTAACCTAGTACACCCTGTATTGCCCTATCCTATACAATGCTAAGTAGAGAAAATACATAAAACACATAGTGAGAAAACATGAAAAGACAAAAAATCCCAACGTTACGTTTCCCCAGCCACTATAAATTCTGGCTGGTTCGTCAGGGGAAGAGGAGGAAAATTCTCCAGCAACAATGTCTCATAATAGAGATTTTCTGTATAGTGTCCCTCAATCGAGACCCTCCAGGAGTCGGAGCCCAGATGAAGGCTATAGATGACCGGTGTCCCCAGGTCTAAATCAAAGTTGGCGCCTTATAAAGAGTCCACCCATTACTAAGTCCCTCCCCCTTTAAGACTCAGTCCTCTCCTACATATAATATAAGGCCTTTCATAATTGATCTTTACTCCTCCATAGTCTCCTATTCACTCGATCCCTATAACCGTATGTATCAAGATTAAAACAGAAAATCCTTACAGTGAGTGTGGCATCCATAAACCATGCAGACGCCGATTTGGAACGCAAATGCGTTCCACAGACCGGACGTGTTGTTTCAAAACCGGAAGTGACATACATAGTCACACTCCGCGAAACCGGAGTACGATCGTGAGCCAGAGATGACCTATGACGTGCAACCGGCGGTGTATACAGTTTCTGGCCAAATCCATATCTCATTTAAATGACCTAATGTAAACGAAGCATACAATGTAAAGATGTACCAATGACTAAAAAAAAAAATTTTTTCCCCTTTCTATAAGGTATCTCAATAGGAGTTATTCTATACCGGGATGATCAAAATGAGATGATTAATTATATACTCAACAAAAAAAGGGGGAGGGAGAGAGGAGTGGGGGAAGATGTGTAAGGGGGGCGGGCGGGGGAGAAATTGGTTTACCAGATATCAGGGTTGGACAGTCATTAATATAGGACATAGGTATCACCGGACATATCATTCTTCTTTAGCCACTACAGGGAAAACAACAATTATAAGATAGACCCCGTTGTGGCTATACAATAAATAAAAGTACAGGATAAAATCATGAGGGTTATCGGGACGTTCAATAGCTGTCATGAGAGGATCTTTGAAATTTTTAGAAGACATTGGGGTATCCTTCGAACAGACAAGGACCTCGTCGATGTACTTCCATTTAAACCAGGAATTACCTTCAGGAGGGGAAAATCGATAAGAGATCTCCTAGTACATAGTCTTTACACGACACCAAAAGTATTTGGAACTTGGCTAGATAGGAGACTGTTGGGAATGTATAAATGCAGTGGATGTATAGCACGTCTGTTTATCACCATATCGAAAAACCTTCAGAAGTGTCTCGACGGGTAGGACCTTTGAGATGAGGGACTTTGGCAATTGCAAGAGTTGCGGAGTGGTCTATTTGATAACATGCCCATGCCCGATGAACTATGTGGGCAAGACGAAGAGGGAATTGAGGAGGAGAGTGGGGGAGCACCTAGGAGATATTAGGCATGGACGAGACAAACCCATGACAAATCATGTATACGATTTCCATGGGGGTGATGCCAGATCCCTGGGCTTCCAAATTATTGAAATTATCCCTTCCTCCCCACGTAGGGGAGACTGGGATAAGAAGATCTTGCAGAAGGAGTGCCAGTGGATCTATAGATTGAAAACATATAGTCCACACGGCCTAAATGAACAACTATCATTTGGCTGTTTTTTATAACTGGTGCTCACCCGCTCTCTCTTTCTCTCCGTGACCCTTGCCCCTCCTATGTCCCTATATATCCTATTTTTTCATTTGGGAATGATTACAAATTTGTCATAACGTCCGTGTGTCTGGGCTCTGACTCTCTAGATTGATTCCTCCTCCTTCTTTTACTAGACCAGCTATCAATGGAGATTTTAGTTATATCATTAATCCTGCCATATATGTGTAGTATCGGATCGAAAATGATCCCACTATAATTATTGTATAGCCACAACGGGGTCTATCTTATAATTGTTGTTTTCCCTGTAGTGGCTAAAGAAGAATGATATGTCCGGTGATACCTATGTCCTATATTAATGACTGTCCAACCCTGATATCTGGCAAACCAATTTCTCCCCCCCGACCCCCCTACACATCTTCCCCCACTCCTCTCTCCCTCCCCCTTTTTTTGTTGAGTATATAATTAATCATCTCATTTTGATCATCCCTGTATAGAATAGCTCCTATTGAGATACCTTATAGAAGGGGGGAAAAAAAACTTTTTTTTAGTCATTGGTACATCTTGACATTGTATGCTTCTTTACATTCGGTCATTTAAATGAGATATGGATTTGGCCAGAAACTGTATACACCGCCGGTTGCACGTCATAGGTCATCTCTGGCTCACGATCGTACTCCGGAATCGCATGGTTGAACGCATCTGCGTTCCAAAATGACTTCCGGTTTCGCGGAGTGTGACTATGTATGTCACTTCCGGTTTTGAAACAACACGTCCGGTCTGTGGAACGCATTTGCGTTCCAAATCGGCGTCTGCATGGTTTATGGATGCCACACTCAATGTAAGGATTATATGTTTTAATCTAGATACATACGGTTATAGGGATCAAGTGAATAGTAGACTATGGAGGAGTAAAGATCAATTATGATAGGCCTTATATTATATGTAGGAGAGGACCGAGTCTTAAAGGGGGAGGGACTTAGTAATGGGTGGACTCTTTATAAGGCGCCAACTTTGATTTAGACCTGGGGACACCGGTCATCTATAGCCTTCATCTGGGCTCCGACTCCTGGAGGGTCTCGATTGAGGGACACTATACAGAAAATCTCTATTACGAGACATTGTTGCTGGAGCATTTTCCTCCTCTTCCCCTGACGAACCAGCCAGAATTTATAGTGGCTGGGGAAACGTAACGTTGGGATTTTTTGTCTTTTCATGTTTTCTCACTATGTGTTTTATGTATTTTCTCTACTTAGCATTGTATAGGATAGGGCAATACAGGGTGTACTAGGTTAGGTATGAGGACAGGGAGCCCCTACCTTTAAGGGGTGTCCCTGGGCTTAGTCTTACTAGGGTGACAGAGGGATATGTGTAGGATAGCTATTCCCCATCGACTCTCTAGAAGGGTTATTTAACTTACTGGATACCATCTCCAGGGATCTACCATCACTACTACTGCCTCTGGATCTCATCAGTGCTAGATGACTACCTGACTGCTCCTTACCAGTGGTGGATTACCACCTGGTTGAGAAAAACTTCATCTTTGGTATCTCAGCTAACCGTGAGTAACAACTGAGTATCCCTGAATTGAATGCGACCATATTGTATATCTGTTTTTGTCATTGTGGGCTCACTAATATTAGGTGACTATTGAGCTGAAAATTTCTCTGTGTTACTTCAGCTGACCGTGAGCTATATTTAGTACCTCTGTATGGCCGCATTCACATATATTGCGAGATTTCTATATGGTTCTTAGTATGACCACGTAGTTTGTACTGTATATGTGTCTTTTTGACCCTCTTGTTACATGTAGTCCGGCTGAAGGCCAGATTTTAGTAGACGATAAATAAAAGGTATATTTTAATTGGGAAGGTGTTCATGATTATACTGGTTTATTCTTCCCCTATGTTTATTCACTGCAAAAGCGGTTTATTGGTGTGGTAGAGTTTATGTAAAGTCCTGTCTAATGTCCACACTCCGGGAAGATATAAGTGAGGGACATGAACATGTGGAGTCACTGTGGGTAAAAATACATGGAGCCAAAAACAATAATAAAATACTAATAGGAGTTTATTATAAGCCACCTAATATACCAGAGTCCACAGAAAGTCTACTTCTAAACAAGATAAATGAGGCAACAAATCATGAGGTCGTTATTATGTGTAACTTCAACTACCCAGCTATAGACTGTAGAAGAGAAGAAACGCTAAACTTTACATTGAGCGTGTGGACCTTAGAGGGCGCACTAACACAACCGGTCATAAGTAGAGTTGAGCGAACACCTGGATGTTCGGGTTCGACGAGTTCGGCCGAACTTTCGAAAAATGTTCGGGTTCGGGATCCGAACTCGACCCGAACTTCATCCCGAACCCGAACCCCATAGAAGTCAATGGGGACCCGAACTTTTGGGCACTAAAAAGGCTGTAAAACACACCCGGAAAGGGCTAGAGGGCTGCAAAAGGCAGCAAAATGTAGTTAAATCCCCTGCAAACAAATGTAGATAGGGAAATGATGAGTTAACATAAAATAAATAAAAATTAAACAATATTAATTGGAGTGAGGTCCCATAGCACAGAATCAGGCTTCAAGTCACCCACCAATGGAGAAGGTCACTTACTATTATTTTGACCACAGCACCCAGACAAAGGAGAGAGGTCCCACAGCAGAGAACCAGGCATCATATCACCCACCACAGGAGTAGGCCACCATTTAGTTACTTTGACCCCTACACCCAGACGGAGGAGAGAGGTTACACAGCAGAGAATCAGGCATTTAGATCACCCACCACAGGAGTAGGCCACCATTGAATCAGACCCCGGCAACCATGTCAGATGGCACAAGCATAAGCTTTATATCAATCAGCACAGGAGAAGGCGACTTTGACAGACTTTGACCCCTACACCCGGACGGAGGAGAGAGGTTTCAAAGCAGAGAATCAGGCATTTAGATCACCCACCACAGGAGTAGGCCCCAATTTAATGGGACCCCGGCAACCATGTCAGATGGCACAACCATCAGCTTCATATCAATCAGCACAGGAGAAGGCGACTTTGAAAGACTTTGACCCCTACACCCAGACGGAGGAGAGAGGTTTCACAGCAGAGAATCAGGCATTTAGATCACCCACCACAGGAGTAGGCCCCCATTGAATCAGACCCTGGCAACCATGTCAGATGGCACAACCATCAGCTTTATATCAATCAGCACAGGAGAAGGCGACTTTGAAAGACTTTGACCCCTACACCCAGATGAGGAGAGAGGTTTCACAGCAGAGAATCAGGCATCATATCAACCACCACAGGAGAAGCCACCATTTAGTTACTTTGACCCCTGCACCCAGGAAGAGGAGAGAGGCACCACAGCACATATTCTGGCATCATATCAGCCACCACAGGAGAAGCCACCATTGAGTTACTTTGACCCCCGCACCCAGGAAGAGGAGAGAGGCACCACAGCACATATTCTGGCATCATATCAGCCACCACAGGAGAAGCCACCATTGAGTTACTTTGACCCCCGCACCCAGGAAGAGGAGAGAGGCACCACAGCACATATTCTGGCATCATATCAGCCACCACAGGAGAAGCCACCATTGAGTTACTTTGACCCCTGCACCCAGGAAGAGGAGAGAGGCCCCACAGCACATATTCTGGCATCATATCAGCCACCACAGGAGAAGCCACCATTTAGTTACTTTGACCCCTTCACCCAAACAGAGGAGAGAGGTTCCACATCAGAGAATCAGGCATCATATCAACCACCACAGGAGTAGGCCACAATTTAATGGGACCCCGGCAACCATGTCAGATGGCACAACCATCAGCTTCATATCAATCAGCACAGGAGAAGGCGACTTTGAAAGACTTTGACCCCTACACCCAGACGGAGGAGAGAGGTTTCACAGCAGAGAATCAGGCATTTAGATCACCCACCACAGGACTAGGCCCCCATTGAATCAGACCCTGGCAACCATGTCAGATGGCACAACCATCAGCTTTATATCAATCAGCACAGGAGAAGCCACCATTGAGTTACTTTGACCCCTGCACCCAGGAAGAGGAGAGAGGCCCCACAGCACATATTCTGGCATCATATCAGCCACCACAGGAGAAGCCACCATTGAGTTACTTTGACCCCCGCACCCAGGAAGAGGAGAGAGGCACCACAGCACATATTCTGGCATCATATCAGCCACCACAGGAGAAGCCACCATTGAGTTACTTTGACCCTTGCACCCAGGAAGAGGAGAGAGGCCCCACAGCACATATTCTGGCATCATACTAACCACCACAGGAGAAGCCACCATTGAGTTACTTTGACCCCTGCACCCAGGAAGAGGAGAGAGGCCCCACAGCACATATTCTGGCATCATATCAGCCACCACAGGAGAAGCCACCATTGAGTTACTTTGACCCCCGCACCCAGGAAGAGGAGAGAGGCACCACAGCACATATTCTGGCATCATATCAGCCACCACAGGAGAAGCCACCATTGAGTTACTTTGACCCCCGCACCCAGGAAGAGGAGAGAGGCACCACAGCACATATTCAGGCATCATATCACACACCACAGGAGAAGGCCTCTTTCAGTGATTTAGGCCTTTGGACCCAGACAGAGGAGAGAGGCACCACAGCACATATTCTGGCATCATATCAGCCACCACAGGAGAAGCCACCATTGAGTTACTTTGACCCCTGCACCCAGGAAGAGGAGAGAGGCCCCACAGCACATATTCTGGCATCATATCAGCCACCACAGGAGAAGCCACCATTGAGTTACTTTGACCCCTGCACCCAGGAAGAGGAGAGAGGCCCCACAGCACATATTCTGGCATCATACTAACCACCACAGGAGAAGCCACCATTGAGTTACTTTGACCCCTGCACCCAGGAAGAGGAGAGAGGCCCCACAGCACATATTCTGGCATCATATCAGCCACCACAGGAGAAGCCACCATTGAGTTACTTTGACCCCCGCACCCAGGAAGAGGAGAGAGGCACCACAGCACATATTCTGGCATCATATCAGCCACCACAGGAGAAGCCACCATTGAGTTACTTTGACCCCTGCACCCAGGAAGAGGAGAGAGGCCCCACAGCACATATTCTGGCATCATACTAACCACCACAGGAGAAGCCACCATTGACTTACTTTGACCCCTGCACCCAGGAAGAGGAGAGAGGCCCCACAGCACATATTCTGGCATCATATCAGCCACCACAGGAGAAGCCACCATTGAGTTACTTTGACCCCCGCACCCAGGAAGAGGAGAGAGGCACCACAGCACATATTCAGGCATCATATCACACACCACAGGAGAAGGCCTCTTTCAGTGATTTAGGCCTTTGGACCCAGACAGAGGAGAGAGGCACCACAGCACATATTCTGGCATCATATCAGCCACCACAGGAGAAGCCACCATTGAGTTACTTTGACCCCTGCACCCAGGAAGAGGAGAGAGGCCCCACAGCACATATTCTGGCATCATATCAGCCACCACAGGAGAAGCCACCATTTAGTTACTTTGACCCCTGCACCCAGGAAGAGGAGAGAGGCACCACAGCACATATTCTGGCATCATATCAGCCACCACAGGAGAAGCCACCATTTAGTTACTTTGACCCCTTCACCCAAACAGAGGAGAGAGGTTCCACATCAGAGAATCAGGCATCATATCAACCACCACAGGAGTAGGCCACAATTTAGTTTATTTGACCCCTGCACCCAGGAAGAGGAGAGAGGCCCCACAGCACATATTCTGGCATCATATCACACACCACAGGAGAAGGCCTCTTTCAGTGATTTAGGCCTTTGGACCCAGACAGAGGAGAGAGGTCAGAGATTAGCTTCATATCCCCCAGCACAGCAGAAGACCGCTTTATTTGACTTAGGCCTCAGCACCCAGACAGAAGACAGAGGTAGCATGGCAGAGGTTATGGCTTCATGTCACCCGTTAGTTTAACCGGCCACTTTCATCTGGTTAGGCCCCGGCGCCCAGACAGAGAAGAGTTTCATTCAACTGTGGGTTTCATAAAATTTGTATCAAATAAAGAAGTGGCCCGTAGCACAACAAGACATGTTTTAGGCAGTTAATAAGGACTACTCTGCACAAGGGAGGGACAGGTCCTGTAAGATCCATGCCTGGTTCATCTTTATGAAGGTCAGCTTGTCCACGTTGGCTGTGGACAGGCGGCTGCGCTTGTCAGTAATGACGCCCCCTGCCGTGCTGAATACGCGTTCAGATAAAACGCTGGCCGCCGGGCAGGAAAGCACCTCCAAGGCATAACATGCTAACTCTGGCCACGTGGACAATTTCGAAACCCAGTAGTTGAATGGGGCCGAACCATCCGTCAGGATGTGGAGGGGTGTGCAGACATACTGTTCAACCATGTTAGTGAAATGCTGCCTCCTGCTAACACGTTCCGTATCAGGTGTCGGTGCAGATAGCTGTGGCGTGGAGACAAAACTTTTCCACATTTCTGCCATGCTAACCCTGCCCTCAGATGAGCTGGCCGTGACACAGCTGCGTTGGCGACCTCTTGCCACTCCTCTGCCTTCACCTTCCACCTGTACCCCTGTGACATGTGGGAATGCTCTCAAGAGCGCCTCTATCAGCGTGCGCTTGTACTCGCGCATCTTACGGTCGCGCTCCAGTTCAGGAATTAAAGTGGGCACATTGTCTTTATACCGGGGATCCAGCAGGGTGGCCACCCAGTAGTCTGCCCACGTTAAAACGTGGGCAACTCTGCTGTCGTTGCGCAGGCATTGGAGCATATATTCGCTCATGTGGGCCAGGCTACCCATGGGTAAGGACAAGCTGTCCTCTGTGGGAGGCGTATCGTCATCGTCCACCGTATCCCCCCAGCCACGCACCAGTGATGGGCCTGGGCTGCCACCCCGCTGTGAACTTGCGTCATCCTCGTCCCCCTCCACCTCCTCCTCCTCATCCTCCTCGTCCTCCAGTACAGTGCCTTGGCTGGCGACTTGTGAACCTGTCCTCTGCTGCTTAAACAAACCTCCCTCTGAGCCACTTCGAACAGACTGGCCCGAAAGTGTTAGAAACGAGCCCTCATCCTCCTCCTCCTCCTCCACCTGGGCCACCTCCTCTAACATCATTGCCCTAAGTGTTTTCTCAAGGAGACATAGAAGTGGTATTGTAACGCTGATAACAGTGTCATCGCCACTGGCCATGTTGGTGGAGTACTCGAAACAGCGCAGCAGGGCACACAGGTCTCGCATGGAGGCCCAATCATTGGTGGTGAAGTGGTGCTGTTCGGCAGTACGACTGACGCGAGCGTGCTGCAGCTGAAACTCCACTATGGCCTGCTGCTGCTCGCACAGTCTCTCCAGCATGTGCAAGGTGGAGTTCCACCGGGTGGGCACGTCGCATATGAGGCGGTGAGCGGGAAGGCCGAAGTTCCGCTGTAGCGCAGACAGGCGAGCAGCGGCAGGATGTGAACGGCGGAAGCGCGCACAGACGGCCCGCACTTTATGCAGCAGCTCTGACATGTTGGGGTAGTGGTGAATGAACCTCTGCACCACCAAGTTCAGCACATGCGCCAGGCAAGGGATGTGCGTCAAACCGGCTAGTCCCAGAGCTGCCACGAGATTTCGCCCATTATCGCATACCACCAGGCCTGGCTTGAGGCCCACCGGCAGAAACCACTCGTCGGTCTGTTGTTCAATACCCCGCCACAACTCCTTTGCGCTGTGGGGCCTGTCCCCCAAACATATGAGTTTCAGAATGGCCTGCTGACGTTTACCCCGGGCTGTGCTGAAGTTGGTGGTGAAGGTGTGTGGCTGACCGGATGAGCTGGTGGAAGCAGTGGAGGAGGAAGCCGAGTAGGAGGAGGAGGCTACAGGAGGCAGAGAATGATGCCCTGCGATCCTAGGGGGCGGAAGGACGTGCGCCAAGGAACTGTCCGCCGGGGGCCCAGCCGCCACTACATTCATCCAGTGTGCAGTTAGTGAGATATAGCGTCCCTGGCCGTGCTTACTGGTCCACGTATCTGTGGTTAGGTGGACCTTGCCACAAATGGCGTTGCGCAGTGCACACTTGATTTTATCGGACACTTGCATGTGCAGGGAAGGCACGGCTGTCTTGGAGAAGTAGTGGCGGCTGGGAACCACATACTGCGGGACAGCCATGGCCATCAGCTGTTTGAAGCTGTCTGTGTCCACCAGCCGGAATGACAGCATTTCAAAGGCCAGCAGTTTAGAAATGCTGGCGTTCAGGCCAAGGGCTCGAGGGTGACTCGGGGGGAATTTGCGCTTCCTCTCTAAGGTTTGAGATATTGAGAGCTGAACGCTGCTGTGTGATATAGTGGAGACGCTAGTTGACGGTGGCGGTGGTGGTGGTGTCGGTGGCACATCCTCTGTTTGCTGCTCGGCAGGTGGCAACATTCCTCTCGAGGCGGAAGCCGAGGCAGCAGCGGTAGAGGGAGCAGGGGGAGCCTCAGCGAGTGCCTGGTTTTTAAGGTGTGTACCCCACTGCAGTTCATGCTTTGCATGTAGATGCCTGGTCATGCAGGTTGTGCTGAGGTTCAGAACGTTAATGCCTCGCCTCAGGCTCTGATGGCAGAGCGTGCAAGTCACTCGGGTCTTGTCGGTAGGACATTGTTTAAAGAAGTGCCATGCCAGGGAACTCTTTGAAGCTGCCTTTGTGGGGCTGGGTCCCTGTTGGCGATGTCCAGTAGCAGGCGAACTCTGGGGGCGGCGGCTCGTCTGCTTTGGCCCCCTGCTCCCTCTTTGGCTTCGCTGTTGTCTCGGTCTCACCACTACCTCTTCCTCTGAACTGTGAAAGTCATCGCCACGACCTTCAGTCCATGTGGGGTCTAAGACCTCATCGTCCTCTGCATCGTCTTCCACCCAGTCTCCCTCCCTGACCTCCTCCTGTTCAGTCTGCACACTGCAAAAAGACGCGGCAGTGGGCACCTGTGTTTCGTCATCATCAGAGAGTCGGTGACTCTGCTGTGGTGGTATTCCCATGTCCTCTTCATCTGGAGACATAAGTGGTTGTGCGTCAGTGCATGGTATGTCTTCCTCCACTGGGGAAGGGCTAGGTGGACGCCCCTGGGAAACCCTGGAAGCAGAGTCTTCAAACAGAAGAAGAGACTGCTGCATAACTTGTGGCTCAGACCGTTTCCCTGATATGCTTGGGGGTGATGTGACAGACTGATGGGCTTGGTTTTCAGGTGCCACCTGTGCGCTTTCCGCAGAAGACTGGGTGGAAGACCATGTGGTGAACGTGCTGGAAGCACTGTCGGCCACCCAATCGATTAATGCCTGTACCTGCTCAGGCCTTACCATCCTAAGAGCGGCATTGGGCCCCACGAGATATTGCGGTACATTCTGCCGGCTAGTTGAGGGAGTTCGTTCCCTACTGTGTGCGCCTGGGGCCGAACGGCCACGTCCTCTACCAGCAACAGAGGCTCCACGGACACCACCACGACCGCGTCCTCGTCCCTTAATAGTATTTTTCTTCATTGTTGCGATTCAACTCGCACCACAATGAAATATATTATTTTTTATAAGCAAAATCCCCTCACTGGAATACTTTTAGTCTTTTGACTGTATGGATTACAGATGGAATGACTGTTATATGTGAGTACCGCTTTCTTTGACAGATTCTAGTATGGGTACATATATGTTTTCCCAACCCCAGCACATTAGTTTGCTAATTCCAGATGTATGAAACGCAGGCCTAACTGTATCTAGTATATTGAACGCCAGATAAACTAACTTGGCCTTTTTTAAATAAAAAAAATCCCCTCACTGGAATACTTTCAGTCTTTTGACTGTATGGATTACAGATGGAATGACTGTTATATGTGAGTACCGCTTTCTTTGACAGATTCTAGTATGGGTACATATATGTTTTCCCAACCCCAGCACATTAGTTTGCTAATTCCAGATGTATGAAACGCAGGCCTAACTGTATCTAGTATATTGAACGCCAGATAAACTAACTTGGCCTTTTTTAAATAAAAAAAATCCCCTCACTGGAATACTTTCAGTCTTTTGACTGTATGGATTACAGATGGAATGACTGTTATATGTGAGTACCGCTTTCTTTGACAGATTCTAGTATGGGTACATATATGTTTTCCCAACCCCAGCACATTAGTTTGCTAATTCCAGATGTATGAAACGCAGGCCTAACTGTATCTAGTATATTGAACGCCAGATAAACTAACTTGGCCTTTTTTAAATAAATAAAAAATTCCCTCACTGGAATACTTTCAGTCTTTTGACTGTATGGATTACAGATGGAATGACTGTTATATGTGAGTACCGCTTTCTTTGACAGATTCTAGTATGGATACATATATGTTTTCCCAACCCCAGCACATTAGTTTGCTAATTCCAGATGTATGAAACGCAGGCCTAACTGTATCTAGTATATTGAACGCCAGATAAACTAACTTGGCCTTTTTTAAATAAAAAAAAAATTCCCTCACTGGAATACTTTCAGTCTTTTGACTGTATGGATTACAGATGGAATGACTGTTATATGTGAGTACCGCTTTCTTTGACAGATTCTAGTATGGGTACATATATGTTTTCCCAACCCCAGCACATTAGTTTGCTAATTCCAGATGTATGAAACGCAGGCCTAACTGTATCTAGTATATTGAACGCCAGATAAACTAACTTGGCCTTTTTTAAATAAAAAAAATTCCCTCACTGGAATACTTTCAGTCTTTTGACTGTATGGATTACAGATGGAATGACTGTTATATGTGAGTACCGCTTTCTTTGACAGATTCTAGTATGGGTACATATATGTTTTCCCAACCCCAGCACATTAGTTTGCTAATTCCAGATGTATGAAACGCAGGCCTAACTGTATCTAGTATATTGAACGCCAGATAAACTAACTTGGCCTTTTTTAAATAAAAAAAATCCCCTCACTGGAATACTTTCAGTCTTTTGACTGTATGGATTACAGATGGAATGACTGTTATATGTGAGTACCGCTTTCTTTGACAGATTCTAGTATGGGTACATATATGTTTTCCCAACCCCAGCACATTAGTTTGCTAATTCCAGATGTATGAAACGCAGGCCTAACTGTATCTAGTATATTGAACGCCAGATAAACTAACTTGGCCTTTTTTAAATAAAAAAAAAATTCCCTCACTGGAATACTTTCAGTCTTTTGACTGTATGGATTACAGATGGAATGACTGTTATATGTGAGTACCGCTTTCTTTGACAGATTCTAGTATGGGTACATATATGTTTTCCCAACCCCAGCACATTAGTTTGCTAATTCCAGATGTATGAAACGCAGGCCTAACTGTATCTAGTATATTGAACGCCAGATAAACTAACTTGGCCTTTTTTAAATAAAAAAAAAATTCCCTCACTGGAATACTTTCAGTCTTTTGACTGTATGGATTACAGATGGAATGACTGTTATATGTGAGTACCGCTTTCTTTGACAGATTCTAGTATGGGTACATATATGTTTTCCCAACCCCAGCACATTAGTTTGCTAATTCCAGATGTATGAAACGCAGGCCTAACTGTATCTAGTATATTGAACGCCAGATAAACTAACTTGGCCTTTTTTAAATAAAAAAAATCCCCTCACTGGAATACTTTCAGTCTTTTGACTGTATGGATTACAGATGGAATGACTGTTATATGTGAGTACCGCTTTCTTTGACAGATTCTAGTATGGGTACATATATGTTTTCCCAACCCCAGCACATTAGTTTGCTAATTCCAGATGTATGAAACGCAGGCCTAACTGTATCTAGTATATTGAACGCCAGATAAACTAACTTGGCCTTTTTTAAATAAAAAAAATTCCCTCACTGGAATACTTTCAGTCTTTTGACTGTATGGATTACAGATGGAATGACTGTTATATGTGAGTACCGCTTTCTTTGACAGATTCTAGTATGGGTACATACTGTATATGTTTTCCCAACCCCAGCACATTAGTTTGCTAATTCCAGATGTATGAAACGCAGGCCTAACTGTATCTAGTATATTGAACGCCAGATAAACTAACTTGGCCTTTTTTAAATAAAAAAAATCCCCTCACTGGAATACTTTCAGTCTTTTGACTGTATGGATTACAGATGGAATGACTGTTATATGTGAGTACCGCTTTCTTTGACAGATTCTAGTATGGGTACATATATGTTTTCCCAACCCCAGCACATTAGTTTGCTAATTCCAGATGTATGAAACGCAGGCCTAACTGTATCTAGTATATTGAACGCCAGATAAACTAACTTGGCCTTTTTTAAATAAAAAAAATCCCCTCACTGGAATACTTTCAGTCTTTTGACTGTATGGATTACAGGTGGAATGACTGTTATATGTGAGTACCGCTTTCTTTGACAGATTCTAGTATGGGTACATATATGTTTTCCCAACCCCAGCACATTAGTTTGCTAATTCCAGATGTATGAAACGCAGGCCTAACTGTATCTAGTATATTGAACGCCAGATAAACTAACTTGGCCTTTTTTAAATAAAAATAAAATTCCCTCACTGGAATACTTTCAGTCTTTTGACTGTATGGATTACAGATGGAATGACTGTTATATGTGAGTACCGCTTTCTTTGACAGATTCTAGTATGGGTACATATATGTTTTCCCAACCCCAGCACATTAGTTTGCTAATTCCAGATGTATGAAACGCAGGCCTAACTGTATCTAGTATATTGAACGCCAGATAAACTAACTTGGCCTTTTTTAAATAAAAAAAAAATTCCCTCACTGGAATACTTTCAGTCTTTTGACTGTATGGATTACAGATGGAATGACTGTTATATGTGAGTACCGCTTTCTTTGACAGATTCTAGTATGGGTACATATATGTTTTCCCAACCCCAGCACATTAGTTTGCTAATTCCAGATGTATGAAACGCAGGCCTAACTGTATCTAGTATATTGAACGCCAGATAAACTAACTTGGCCTTTTTTAAATAAAAAAAATTCCCTCACTGGAATACTTTCAGTCTTTTGACTGTATGGATTACAGATGGAATGACTGTTATATGTGAGTACCGCTTTCTTTGACAGATTCTAGTATGGGTACATATATGTTTTCCCAACCCCAGCACATTAGTTTGCTAATTCCAGATGTATGAAACGCAGGCCTAACTGTATCTAGTATATTGAACGCCAGATAAACTAACTTGGCCTTTTTTAAATAAAAAAAAAATTCCCTCACTGGAATACTTTATGGCTTTTCACTGTATGGATTACAGGTGGACTGGTATTAGTAGGGGTGACACAAGCACACCCAAGTCCCTGATGTAGGATTTCTATGGCACAGACCACTATTACAAGTGATTAATGGTCGTTGGGAGAGATTGTGCTGCAGCACTAGTCCCAAGATGGCCGCCGCCTATCAGCCCAGTAACATGTGCCACAAAATGGTCTGCACAACCTTTAAAAAAAATAGCCTTGGACTGTGCTGCTAAATCGCTATTGGTCTGAATCCCAGGTGTAGATGTCTGACTTGTTTGGAGCTTTGGAATGCACACTGTGGCAGCTTCTGCTGCAGCACTACAAGTCGCAAAATGGCGGCCGGCGGTCAGCCCAGGTACATGTGGATGGAAAAATCACTCTGGCCACTCTAAAAATAGCCAATCCCTATCAAAAAAGCAGCTCAGCTGCAGTTGTTCAGATGAATCACAGGTGGAGGAGAGAAATTTGCTTTCAGTTATTCAATTATCCCTGCCTATTCTCGCCCTAGCATCAGCTGCGTCTATCCCTGTTCTATTCACATCGGGAGTGAGCACGTCCCGACGTGCGCACAAGCTTATAAAGAGGCTGAGTCACATGCTGCACTTGGCCAATCACAGCCTTGCCAATAGTAGGCATGGCTGCGATGGCATCTTAGGGCAAGTAGTATGATGCATGTTGATTGGCTGCTTTGCAGCCTTTCAAAATGCGCCAAAATACATGCCGAACGACGAACCCGAACCCGAACTTTTACGAAAAAGTTCGGGTTCGGGTCCGTGTCACGAACACCCCAAAATTCGGTACGGACCCGAACTATGCTCGAACTGTTCGCTCAACACTAGTCATAAGCAATATTTAGGTTTCAGCAATTTTCTGTTTTATTCATAGACCACGCGTTTCGGGGTACTGGAGACCCCTTTATCAAGTCTGAAAGGAGGATTAATAGAAAAGGACACACATATAGAAAAAACACTATATATATATAATATAATGATAAATATAAAAAAAAAAATTATATGAAAATATATATAAATACATATACCGTATTTTTCGCTTTATAAGACGCACCTGATGATAAGACGTACCTAGATTTTTGAGGAGGAAAATAAGAAAAAAAAAATTTGAACCGTAAGGTGTGCTTTTGGAGGGGTTTTGAACTAATGGTGTGCTTTTGGAGGGGTTTTGAACTAATGGTGGTCTGTGGATGACGCACTGTTATGGGGGGACCTGTGGGTGACGCACTGTTATGGGGGGACCTGTGGGTGACGCACTGTTATGGGGGACCTTTGGGTGACGCACTACTACGGGGGATGTAGCATCATATATAGCATCTTATGTAATGGGGGTCACTATTCACACAGGGACAATATACTGTGACACATATGATACTGTGACCAGCATAAGATGATCTTATGCTGGTCACAGTATCATGTGTCACAGTATATTGTCCCTGTGTGAATAGTGACCCCCATTACACCACAGGGCACACAGTAGACTTTATATGTAAAATCTTTTAATGGCTCTGCTTTCTTCTATACCAGTACTCACTATGAAAGCAGCAGTCCGGCCAGCACGTGACGTCACTCACTCAGTCAGTCACGCTCCTGCCAGCTTCATTAATGAAGTGGGAGGAGCATGACCGAGTGAGTGACGTCACGAAGCCGTTTTCATATGTAAAGTCTATAATCTTCAAGCAGTGTCTCTGCTTTAAACTAGGGCAATCCTCTGTAGTGCAACTCACTATGAAAGCGGCAGGCAGAGCGGCAGCGTAACCTCGCGATTCTCACTCATTAATGCTCTTCCCACTTCCTTCCCATGAATGAGTGAGAATCGCGAGGTTACGCTGCCGCTCTGCCTGCCGCTTTCATAGTGAGTTGCACTACAGAGGATTGCCCTAGTTTAAAGCAGAGACACTGCTTGAAGATTATAGACTTTACATGTGATAATTACCGTGAGCGGGGTCCGATGTATTACAGTACAGTGACTGCATCGGGCCCCGCCGCGAGTGTTGCCAGCCTCCGTCCCCTCCTCCCACCCCTCTGATACATTGCGGCTTGCGATGTATCAGCGTCAGCAAAGTAAACATGGCAGTGTTCGCTTTATAAGACGCACTGCCATTTTCCCCCCACTATTGGGGGGGGGGGGGAAGTGCGTCTTATAAAGCGAAAAATACGGTGTATATATATATAATATAAAAATAAAAAACGTACATCACAGAGGATGTACCCCACGTACCACAGAGGAAACCACATTAACACCTTCTATACCCTGGTTTTCAAAGAGTCAAGAGATATTAACAAAACCATTAAGGTCAAGAACAACCTATCCAAAGAGAAAAAAGATGCACTAAAGGAATTGAGCAATAATGACCTTCTCGTTATTAGGAGTGCGGACAAAGGAGGTGGAATAGTTCTACAAAATAAGAATGTTTATATAATGGAAGCAAATAAGATACTGAACGATCCTCTATATTATGAACTTCTTTTATATAATCCACTTACAGAAGACCAAAAGACGTTGAATATCTTGTTGAAACAGGCCAAAGAGAACAAAATTATTACTAAAAAAGAAAGGGAGTACATAATGGTTGAACATCCAAACACGGCACTGTTTTACCACCTACCGAAAATTCATAAAAACACTAGGAACCCTCCAGGTAGACCGATCATCTCGGGAATAAACTCTCTCACCAGTAATCTCTCCCATTATGTAGATTTATTTCTACAAAGACATGTTACAAATCTCCCTTCTTACTTGAGAGATTCCACACAACTAATTAGTTCCCTGAAAAATATTATTTGGGAACCCCAATATAGTTGGCTGACATTGGATGTTGCAGCCCTCTATACGAATATTCCACATGCAGCGGGCATTGAAACTGCAAAACACTTTTTAGAAATGGATGACAGTCTCTCCTGCAAGCACTAGGAGTTCATACTGGATGCAATTAATTTTTTCCTTATGCATAATATCTTTACTTTAGAGGGAAAGATCTATAGGTAACGAAACGGGACCGCAATGGGGACGCGTTTCGCGCCGAGCTTCGCCAACTTATATATGGGCTGCTTCGAAGATGAATTTATCTATTCCGGTCACAATTGGAGGAACAATATCATCTTTTACAAGCGGTATATTATTGATCTCATTGTGATTTGGAACGGCCCCAAGGAAGAAGCTCAGGCATTTGTCACTTACCTCAATACAAACAGATGGAACCTTTCATTTACCTCCAACACTAACAAGTATGTCCATCGAATATTTAGACTTGATCCTTTATTCAGATGACAAGATCATCAAGTCCGAAACGTATTTCAAAAGGGTTGACGGAAATAGCTACCTTGACTATAGGAGCGCCCACTATAAGAAGTGGAAAGATAATATTCCGTTCAGTCAATTCAAACGCATCAGAAGGAATTGTACGGATGATGATGATTTCCTCTCTCAGAGCGATATATTACGGTCTAGGTTCACAAAGAAAAAATACCCAGAAAGAATTATACAAAATGCGTTTATGCGGGCAAAAAATCAGAGCCAAGAAGAATGCCTGAATATAAAAAAGAAAAATGGGCTGACCGAAACATCCAAAATCGTGGAATATAAGACTTCCTTTATCACGACCTTCAACACCAACCATGAAGCTCTAAGAACCATTTTAACAAAACATTGTCACATCCTGAAAGATGACCCATATCTGAAAGACACGATACCACCAAAACCCTGTATCACCTTCAGGAGAGCAAAATCTCTGAAGAACATACTTGCACCTATCAAACTAAAGAAGAAAAAGAACATCAATACAATTTCAGCCAGTCTAACGTGTCATCTGAAATTTACGGGCAGCTACAAATGCAATCACAGGTTATGCAAATGCTGCAACAATATTTCAAACGGGGTGCAGTTCTTTAGAAGTAACGTGACGGGAGAGGAACACCCGATCAAAAGCCTCATGAACTGCTCATCATCCTATGTCATATATTTGATAGAATGCGAATGTGGGTTACAATATATAGGCCGCACCATCCAGTCACTGAGAGAAAGACTGAATAAACATTGTTGGAATATTTCACGGGGCTACCTCAAACATAGTGTGTCCCGTCATTTTCTCGCTATCCATAACAAAGATCCTTTTAAACTAACAATCACACCTATTGAAATTGTTATGGAAACAGCTTCTGATAGATTTAGAACATTACAGAAGAGAGAGATGTATTGGATATTCAAACTTCAAACCCTGGAACCCTATGGACTAAACGAGTCTCTGGAGAGTAAATGTTTCTGACCAGTTTCCAACAAAATCATTCCCCATGACCTAGTGCCCCTCATTACACACATCCCTCCGTGCACAACCATACCCCACGTGCACGTTCCGGGCATACCCCTCTTCAAATCATTCTGGGACCTCCGTCCCTTCCCCCTCGCCCCCATCCATCCTTCATTTCTTCCGCATCCCGTCCCTTCCCCCCCTCCTCAACACCCCCGTCATCCATCTGTTTCATACCCTTCTCGACATCTATGGGTGGAACTATAGTGTGATAATCAAACTGCCAGCCTGTGGTCCACCTATACCCCTCTCCACATCCCCCCCCCACCCTCTGTCTGATTGGACTTGATGAAAAAACTACCCCAATGCAATTGGCTAATTGCCATTCCACTTTCCAATCCTATCCCTCTACTGTTCTTTACACACACACCTAGCTCATAACTTAGTTTCCCTCGCAGGGACCTCAGTTGTCATCTCCCCCATCATCACCCTTTGTAATTAACACCTATAATTATCCATCCAGCATCCTCCTGGAACATACAATTGGCATTTGCCATCCTTGGATTTAGTCCCCTACACGCTGATCTCTGCTCCACCCGGTTACCAGCGCTACCTGGTTCCGACCCCCATCTCTGTCCCCGCCCAGACCATTTTCCCTTCCACTACTCCGTGCACCTTTCGCAACCCCGCCGCTCCACGGACGCTCCTCCAATGAGCATAGTCAGTCCCTCCCACATACTCCTCTTAACCTGTAGCAGTGCGCGCGCTGCACAGGTCAGCGTCCTCCTCGTGCAACTTGGATTCAGCCGTGGCATCCGCTCTGCTGACCCGGCCTAGGTAAGACACACCCCGGCATCCGAGTCCCTTCTTACCAACCAGCAGTAACATTTCCAAGCCCCATTATGTATTCATTTACCTTCCATACTTTATCTAAAAGCATATAATACACCACCAGCCCCTGATTGCTGGCTCATATGCTCATCCCTAATGATATTTATATATGTTCATCTATTTACTTTATCCTTTTTGTCCTTTGCCCTGTTGGTTCCAATACCTATATATGTTTATTCTCTTTTTTATTTTTTTTATTTTACTTAATGAAGAAACACAATCTTGGTGTCTTTTCTCAGCAGAGATAACATTACATTATATAGTATGGCCTCTTCTAGTTTTAGTGTCCATTTCTGGTACAACATAGTGGTTTTTACCCCAGCAGATGATAATTTTATAGCATTGGCTCCTTTTATGTTACAATCCTCTATGTACAGTACAGACCAAAAGTTTGGACACACCTTCTCATTCAAAGAGTTTTCTTTATTTTCATGATTATTTAAATTGTAGATTCACACTGAAGGCATCAAAACTATGAATTAACACATGTGGAATTATATACATAACAAACAAGTGTGAAACAACTGAAAATATGTCATATTCTAGGTTCTTCAAAGTAGCCACCTTTTGCTTTGATTACTGCTTTGCACACTCTTGGCATTCTCTTGATGAGCTTCAAGAGGTAGTCCCCTGAAATGGTTTTCACTTCACAGGTGTGCCCTGTCATGTTTAATAAGTGGGATTTCTTGCCTTATAAATGGGGTTGGGACCATCAGTTGCGTTGAGGAGAAGTCAGGTGGATACACAGCTGATAGTCCTACTGAATAGACTGTTAGAATTTGTATTATGGCAAGAAAAAAGCAGCTAAGTAAAGAAAAACGAGTGGCCATCATTACTTTAAGAAATGAAGGTCAGTCAGTCATCCGAAAAATTGGGAAAACTTTGAAAGTAAGGGCTATTTAAACATGAAGGAGAGTGATGGGGTGCTGCGCCAGATGACCTGGCCTCCACAGTCACCGGACCTGAACCCAATCGAGATGGTTTGGGGTGAGCTGGACCGCAGAGTGAAGGCAAAAGGGCCAACAAGTGCTAAGCATCTCTGGGAACTCCTTCAAGACTGTTGGAAGACCATTTCAGGGGACTACCTCTTGAAGCTCATCAAGAGAATGCCAAGAGTGTGCAAAGCAGTATTCAAAGCAAAAGGTGGCTACTTTGAAGAACCTAGAATATGACATATTTTCAGTTGTTTCACACTTGTTTGTTATGTATATAATTCCACATGTGTTAATTCATAGTTTTGATGCCTTCATAGTCATGAAAATAAAGAAAACTCTTTGAATGAGGTGTGTCCAAACTTTTGGTCTGTACTGTATATGCGATATTGGTTATTCTATTAATTTTATATATATGTATATTTTGGCTCCTTTTATGTTACAATCTTCCATGTATATGCGATATTCGTTATTCTATGAATTTTATATATATATGTATTTTTTTATATATATGCATTTTTAATTTTTATATTATTTTATATATATGTATTTATATTTATATATATTTTCATTTTTTTTTAAATATTTATCATCATACATTTGTCACACATTTCTTTATATGGATAAGCACATATATATAGTGTTTTTTCTATATGTGTGTCCTTTTCTATTAATCCTCCTTTCAGACTTGATAAAGGGGTCTCCAGTACCCCGAAACGCGTTGTCTATGAATAAAACGGAAAATTGCTGAAACCTAAATATTGCTTATGACCGGTTGTGTTAGTGCGCCCTCTAAGGTCCACACGCTCGACGTAAAGTTCAGCATTTCTTCTCTTACCCGAGCGGCAGGGTGACTCCTGCCCAAGGCGATCGGACGAATCTAGGCTGAACCAACCGTTGCAATTCTCTTCTTTTGGCCTTCATTGTGGTTGCGCCCAATTGGTGCAACCGCAATAGGTGAGCAAACCATCTCTTAGAGTAGAATTTTAATTTACTGAACATACCGTATTTTTCGCCCCATAAGACGCACTTTTTCTCCCCCCAAAATGGGGGGGAAATGCCCCTGCGTCTTATGCGGCGAATGCTGACAGTTTTACATCGCAGGCTGCGATGTACGAGCGAGCGGGGAGGGACTGGGAGGAGGACCTGGGGGCCGGCAATAGCGGCGGGGCTGTGCAGTCACTGTACTATAGCCCCGCCGCTCCAGTGCTGCAATATTCAAATATAAAATGTCTTATTCAATTAAAACTGATTACACATGCCCCCTCACTCCTATTATTACCGTACATCCTAACAGCTTCAGTAGAATGCAGGCACGCAGGCCGGGTGGCATCGTAACTCCCTGATGTCAGGTGCCTGCGCCGCCTACTTTATGAATGAAGCAGGCAGCGCAGGCAAGTGACGTCAGTGAGTGATGCGCCGGCCGCTCGGCCTGCCTGGGTTGTCCAGAAGCTGTTAGGATGTACGGTACTATTAGGAGTGGGGGGGGGGACATGTGTAATCACTTTTAATTGAATAAGACATTTTATATTTGTATACTGGAGTGGCGGGGGGAGGGCGGGATCTGTGGATGACAGTTTTATGGGGAACATCCTTGGATGGCACAGTTATGGGCTGGGGGGGTCTGTGGATGGCACTGTTATGGGGTGGGGGGGGTCTGTGGATGGCACATATATAACAGTGCCACCCACAGATCCCCCTGTAACAGTGCCAGCCACAAATCACCATGTAACAGTGCAAGCCACAGATCCCCCCATAACAGTGTCCGTCATCCACAGATCCCCCCATAACAGTTTCCGTCATCCACAGATCCCCCCATAACAGTGTCCGTCATCCACAGATCCCCCCATAACAGTGTCCGTCATCCACAGATCCCCCCATAACAGTGTCCATCATCCACAGATCCCCCTCATAACAGTGTCCGTCATCCACAGATCCCCCATAGCAGTGTCCGTCATCCACAGATCCCCCCATAACAGTGTCCGTCATCCACAGATCCCCAGAATAGTGCCATCCACAGACCACCATTAGTTCCAAACCCACCAAAAGCACACCTTTTCTTATTTTCCTCCCCAAAAACCTAGGTGCGTCTTATAGGGCGAAAAATATGGTACTTACCCTATGAGCGCCTTTCTCTATCCTATTCGCCATCAGCTATAGACTGGGAAACTGAAACTGTACATCTCATAAAGGAAACATGTTCTTGGCAATTCCCAACTGGTTCAGGAACCGACTAGAGGGATGCCCATACTGGACTTAATACTAACCAATAGACCTGACAGAACAACAGATGTGCAGGTTGGGGGACACCTGGGAAATAGTGACCATAAAATAATAACCTTCCAACTGTCATTCAAAAAAGTGTTTCTTCATGGAGGAACAAAAGTACCAAATTTCAAGCAAGCAAAATTTAGGCCATTGGCCTAACTAACTGGGAAGTGCTCAAAAATAAAAATACAGCCACAAAACAGGATATTTTTAAAGGCATCCTAAACTCTAATTGCAAGAGGTACATACCTTATGGGAATAAAAGGGCAAGGAACAAGAAAAAACCAACGTGAATAAATCGAATTGTAAAGAAGACATTTAAAGCATTTAAATCACTAAAACAGGTTAGTTAGTATGCACTGAAAAACTATAAGGAAAAAAAAAATAGAATATGTAAAAAAACAAATAAAAGCAGCCAAACTAGATTTGACAAAAGACAGATATTCCTTGCCAAAGAGAGTAAAACTAACCCTAAAATGTTCTTCAATTATATAAATGGTAAAAAGTATAAATCTGAAGGTGTCAGCACTTTAGAAAATGATGAGAGGGGAGTTGCAGACAGTGATGAGGAGAAAGCAAAGCTATTAAATATTTTTTCTCTACTGTCAGGAAAATAAACTGTCAGATGAAATACAGAATATGAAAGTTAATTCCCCATTAAAAGTGCCCTGTCTGACCCAGGAAGAAGTGGAGCTGCATCTTAAAAAGATGAACATAGACAAATTGTTGGAACCAGATGGCGTACACCCCCGTATCCTAAGAGAATTAAGTAATGTCATAGCCAGACCCTTATTTATGATATTAAGTAGAGTTATGCGGACACCTGGATGTTCAGGTTTGACGGGTTCGGACGAATTTGAGAAAAAAGTTCGAGTTCGGGACCCGAACGTGACCCAAACTTGACCCCAAACCCGAACCCCATTGAAGTAAATGGGGACCTGAACTTTTTAGCACTAAAATGGCTGTAAAAATGTCATGGAAAGGGCTAGAGGGCTGCAAATGGCATAAAAATGTGGTTAAGAGCATGGCAAGTGCTCTGCAAACAAATGTGGATAGGGAAATGACTTTAAATAACATTAAATACGTAAAAATACAAAATAATAATCTTGATCTAGGAGGACGAGGTCCATATGGAGTAGGAGGTTGTGGAGGCGGTGGATGTGGCGGTGTAGGTGGAAGCGGCGGTGGAGGAGGAGGTAGCCTACACTGGTTTTTGGTTTTAAATTTTATTTTTAAAATTAGGGTACACCCCAAAACATTAGGAAATATAACCTGTGATAACCCCCTCCAGTCATGCTAAACACACGTTCAGACAATACACTGACTGCAGGGCAGGCCAGCACCTCCAAGGGGTAAAGGGCAAGCTCAGGCCATGTGCCCAATTTGGAGACCCAGAAGTTGCATGGGCTGACCCCTGTCAGTCAGTTCGTGTAGGCGTGTGCACACTTACTGCCCCACCATGTCGCACGTCTCCGTGATGTTCACCATCCAATTTGATATCTGCTCTATCAACTTTCGATGTTCTTTTATGCGCCTACCATGGTGATCACAGGTGGCGGGGAATCAGGGTTCCAGGCCAGAGAGGGAGCGTGAGAAAGAAAAACCACATCCAAGGGAGGATTCATTTTTTCAAATTTCAAATTATAGAGTTGAAATATGGGAGAAATTATTAAAGCATAAAAGTGTGACATTTTTTCAAAGTTTAAGCATTGAATAAAAAAATGGGGCGCGCATTAATTACTGAATAATATATTACATTTTATCCCCTGTCACCTATGCATAGCAGGTGTTTATTCACGTCTAAAATTGTATAATGTCAACCCAAGAATGTAATAAAAATTATTGAAATTTATTAAGCTGTCAACTAGGTAGAGGAGGGGTATATTACACCCAAAAATTGGTGAATTTCACCCAAAAATGTAACTGACAATTATTTTTTTTTAAACCTGTCTACTAGGTATAGCAGTGGTACATCACACCCAAAAATTGGTGAATTTTGCCAGAATATATATCTGACAATTTTTTTTTGTTTAACCTGTCTACTAGGTATAGTAGTGGTACTATACACCCAAAAATTTGTTAATTTCACCAGAAAATGTAAATGACAATTTATTTATTTTTTAAACGGCCTACTAGGTATAGCAGTAGTACTATACACCCAAAAATTGGTGAATTTCACCCGAAAATGTAAATGACAAAGTAGTGAAATGATATAAAATAAAATACGTACAAATAAAAAAATATATATTTGATTTATGAGGTGGAGTTCCATATGGAGTCGGAGTTTGAGGAGGCGGTGTAGGTGGAAGCGGCGGTGGATGAGGACGAGGTAGCCAACACAGGTTTTTGGTTTTAATTTTATTTTTTAAAATTAGGGTACACTCTAAAAGAGTGTTAAAGATTAAAAATACAAGAATGAGCAATTGCGCTGCAGTATAACAATGGCTGCTTAGTGCCGGTATACATGTCTATTCTGCACAAGTCCTGAGGGATCCATGCCTGGTTCATTTTAATGAACGTGAGCTTGTCCACATTGGATGTGGACAGGCGGCTGCGCTTGTCTGTGAGGACGCCCCCTGCCGTGCTTAACACACGTTATACACAAATTGGCTGTGGACAGGCGGCTGCGCTTGTCTGTGATGACGCACCCTGCCGTGCTTAACACACGTTACACACAAATACACTGGCTGCAGGGCAGGCCAGCACCTCCAAGGTGAAAATGGCAAGCTCAGGCCATGTGCCCAATTTGGAGTCCCAGAAGTTGAAGGGGGCAGACCCGTCATTCAGTACGTGTAGGCATGTGCACACATACTGTTCCACCATGTTGGTGAAATTCTGCCTCCTGCTAAGACGTTCCATATCAGCTGGTGGTGCTGGTTGTTGTGGCTGGTGGTGCTGACAAAGCTTTTCCACATTTTGGCCATGCTAACCCTGCCTTCTGAGGTGCTGGCGGTGCCACAGCTGCGTTGGCGACCTCTTCCTCGTCCTCTGCCTTCGCCTTGTGCTTTCACTGTGCCCCCACTGTCAGGTGGGAATGCCACCAGCAGCGCGTCTACCAGCGTGCACTTGTACTTGCGCATCTTACGATCACGCTACAGTGAGGGAATTAAGGACGATACGTTGTCCTTGTAACGGGGATCCAGCAGCCTGGCCACCCAGTAATCAGCACAAGTTAGAATGTGGGCAACTCGGCGGTCGTTGCGGAGACACTGCAGCATGTAATCGCTCACGTGTGCCAGGCTGCCCAGAGGCAACGAAAAGCTGTCCTCTGTGGGAGGTGTATCATCTGTGTCCTCTGTATCCCCCCATCCATGCACCAGTGATGGCCATGAGCTGGTCTGGGTGCCACCCTGCTGTGAACATGGTTCCTCCTCCTCCATCTCCTCCTTCTCATCCTCCACCTCGTCATCCTCCAGAACTGTGCCCTGGCTGGACAATTGTGTACCTTGGGTTTGTGGGTGCAGGAACCCACCCACGGAGCCACTTGGGAATGACTGGCCGGAAACCCTACGAAATGATCCCTCTTCCTCCTCCACATCCTCTTCCATCATCGCCAGGAGCGTTTTTTCAAGGAGGCATAGAAGTGGGATAGCAACGCTGAGAATGGCGTTATCGGCACTGGCCATGTTGGTGGAGTACTCAAAACAGCGCAACAAGGAACACAGGTCTCGCATGGATGCCCAGTCATTGGTGGTGAAGTGGTGCTGTTCCGCCGAGTGACTCACCCGTGTGTGCTGCAGCTGAAACTCCACTATCGCCTGCTGCTGCTCGCACAGTCTGGCCAGCATATGCAAGGTGGAGTTCCACCTTATGGGCACGTCGCATATGAGGCAGTGAGCGGTAAGGCTGAAGTTACGCTGCAGCGCTGACAGGCGAGCAACAGCAGGGTGAAAACGCTGAAAGCGCGCACAGACGGCCCGCACTTTATGCAGCAGCTCTGACATATCGGGGTAATTTTTAAGGAATCTCTGCACCACCAAATTCAGCACATGCGCCAGGCAAGGGATGTGCGTCAAACCGTCTAGTCCCAGAGCTGCTACGAGATTTCGCCCATTATCACACACCACTAGGCCGGGCTTGAGGCTGACTGGCACAAACCACACATCGGTCTGTTGTTCAAGGCCTGTCCACAGCTCCTGCGCAGTGTGGGGTTTGTCCCCCAAACAGATAAGTTTTAAAACTGCCTGCTGTCGTTTACCTCTGGCTTTGCAGAAGTTGGTGGTGAAGGTGTTACGCTGACCGGATGAGCAGCTGGTAGAGGATGAGGAAGCAGAGTAGGAGGAGGAAGCAACAGGAGGCAAACTGAAGCGCCCTGCATTCCTCAGTGGTGGAAGGACATGTGCCAAACTGCTATCCGCCTCAGGCCCAGCCGCATTTGCATTTACCCAGTGTGCTGTTATGGAGATATAACGCCCCTGACCGTGCTTACTGGTCCATGTATCCGTAGTCAGATGCACCTTGCCAAAGATGGCATTGCACAGTGCACACCTGATTTTGTCCCCTACTTGGTTGTGCAGGGAAGGGATGGCTCGCCTTGAAAAGTAGAGGAGGCTGGGCACGGCGTAATGTGGGACAGCCACCACCATAAGGCCTTTAAAACTATCCGTCTCCACCGGACGGAATGACAGCATTTCAAAGGCCAGTAATTTAGAAATGCTGGCATTCAGGGCTAGGGATCGCGGGTGGGTAGGGGGGTACTTCCTCTTCCTCTCCAGCGTTTGGTAGATGAAGAGCTGAACGTTTCCTTGGTACATTGTGGAGATGCTTGGTGACCCAGGTGTTAGTGTTGCTGGCAGATCCTCTGTTTGTGGGGTGCCAGGTGGCACTGTCACTCCAGAGGTGGATGAAGAGGCCGAGACTGCAGCAGAAGAGGAAGCAGGAGACCTTTCTTGGTTTTTGAGGTGTCTACTCCACTGCAGCTCGTGCTTTGCACTTAAATGCCTAGTCATGCAGGTTGAGAAGGTTTATGCCTCGCTTCAGGCTCTGATTGCACAGCGTGCAAACCACTCGTGTCTTGTCGTCAGCACATTGTCTGAAAAACTGCCACGCCAGGGAACTCCTTGGAGCTGGCTTTGGTGTGCTCGGTCCCTTGCTGCAGTGGCCAGTAGCAGGCGTACTGTCTAGAGGACGGCCGCTCCGCTTTTGCACCCTGCTCCCTCTTCTGCTGTGCTGGTGGCTCTGTGCGACCACCGCCTCTTCCTCCGAACTACATAGGTCACTCGCATGACCTTGATTCCATGTGGGGTCGAGGACCTCATCGTCCTCCACATCATCTTCCACCCAGTCTTCACTCCTGCCTTCCTTGTCGGTCTGCACGCTTTAGAAAGCCCCAGCAGTTGGCACCTGTGTTTTGTCATCATCCGAGACGTGCTGCGATGGTCCTCCCATGTACTCATCTTAAAGATAAGTGGTTGGGCATCGGTGCACTCAATCTCTTCCACTAATGAGGCAGGGCTAGGTGGATGGCCCTGGGAAACCCTGCTAACAGAGTCATCAAAAAGCAGAAGAGACTGCTGCATGACTTGGGGCTCAGACTGCTTGGCTGATTTGCAAGGGGGTGAGGTGAAAGACTGATGGACATCGGCTGCAGGTGCCAATTGTGGTCTTTCAGCAGGAGACTGGGTGGGAGACAATGTGAAGGAACTGGATCCTGTCACTACCAGAGCTTTGAGACGTTCTCACAGCTCTGTTTCTCCGCCCCTGGGATGAAGTCTTTACTTTCTGTTTCCTTCCTCCCAGCTGTTCCTCCTGCGGTTGATTTCCCTGCCTTTAAATCACCCCTACTCCTATTGTAGGGCGTGGATTATATTTCTCATTTCAGTTGTAGCTCTTGCTTGAGTATCTTCACTTGTAGCTATCAGTTCACTGGACCTGTGTTCTGCTGCAGCAAACACTCCGGATATTGCCAGCTGTCCTTGGATCCGTCTTCTCTGCGGCTGCAGCTCCTTCAGCTAAGTGTGCAGACATTGTTGCATACCTGGTTATTTTCTGACTGGATCTGAGGTGGCCACGGTTCCCTCCATATACTGAGCAGGGCACCGGTGGCCGTGCCCCTTCCACTATTGTAGGGGTTACAGTGGTCATCAGTCTTAGGTACGCGGGCATGCCTCGTTCCGCCATTTGGATCCGGGCATGTGCTTTAGCAGCATAGGGAGAGCTTTGCGGGTCTGACAGGGGTCACCCTTTATCCTCCCTAGTTTGGGTCCGGTCAGTGGCTCTTTTTACTGTGTATACTCTTGTTGCTCACATACAGCCTTGACATTATAATCCACCAAAACCGTCCTTTTTTGACATGGATCCGCTTTCTGGCCTGGTTGACCGTATGCAGGGTCTTTCTTTGGAAGTAGCGGATCTCCGTCAATCTATGACTCAGCTTCAAGCATTGGGCTTTGCTCCGGCTCATAGAGTCTGTTGCGAGCCAAAGGTCTCACCTCCGGAAACGTTCTCCGGGGGCAGTGAGAATTTTGTTCGCTTCAGAGAGGCATGCAAACTCCATTTTTGCTTGTGTCCCCACTCCTCTGGTAAGGAGGAGCAGAGGGTGAGGATTGTCATCTCCCTGCTCAGGGGTAATGCTCAGACTTGGGCTTTTTCGCTGCCATCAGGGGATCCCTCCCTTCGATCCGTGGAAAGATTTTTTGTGGCCCTGGGGCAGATATATGATGACCCGGATCGTGTTGCTCTGGCCGAATCTAACTTACGTGTTTTATGCCAGAACAAACTGTCTGCGGAGCTTTATTGTTCTGAATTTCGGAGATGGGCAGCTGATTCAGGTTGGAATGATGCTGCACTCCGGAGTCAGTTCTGTCATGGTCTCTCAGAGAGATTGAATGATGCGTTTGCTTTCCATGAGAGACCAACGTCCTTAGAGTCTGCCATGTCATTGGCGGTACACCTTGACAGGCGTCTAAGAGAAAGAAACAAGACCTCTCTGTCCAGCCATTGTCAGTCTAGGGGCAATGGTGCGGACTCATTCAGTGTGCAGGGGCCTCATCCTGTCTCGCTCCCCTCTGAGGAGGAGCCCATGCAGCTAGGTCGACTTGCCCCTGATAAAAGAGGATTTAGTCCTCAGAGTATGGTGTGTTTTTGTTGTGGGGGCATAGGTCATTTGGCAAATGTTTGTCCGTCTAGGAGATTCTTGAACTGTACTAAGAGCGATAGTAAGAGAAAATCCTCAAAAGGTAAATCATCAAATTCTGCTTCATCTGCTACTTTGGGCAAAGTTGATGTAGGAATTGATGCTTTTCCTCTGACCTGCAGTTCCCGTTTTCTCCTGTCTGCCAGGGTGGCGCTAGAGAGCAAAGTCATTTCTTGTGAGATTTTTGTCGATAGTGGAGCGGCCCGTCAATCTTATTGACACTCAATTTGTAGCCATGCATGGTTTTCAGGTTTGCACATTAGAAAAGGATATACCTGTTTTTGCTATTGACTCTGCTCCACTCTCACAGAGATCTCTGAAGGGCATTGTTCACAATATCCGGCTAGCTGTAGGTGACACTCATGTGGAGGATATATCTTGTTTTGTCCTTAACGGATTGCCTTCTCCTCTAGTTTTGGGGTTACGGTGGCTCACTAGACATAACCCCACTATTGATTGGCAAGGAAGGCAAATAAATGAGTGGAGTGACTTTTGTAGAGAGAATTGTCTCACAGCGACTTTTGCAGAGGTGTCTACTAAAACTGTGCCATCATTTCTCTCTGATTTCTCAGACGTGTTTTCCGAGAGCAGTGTTCAGGAGCTACCTCCTCACCGGGAGTTTGACTGTCCCATTAACCTCATTCCCGGCGCCAAGCTGCCAAAAGCACAACTCTACAATCTCTCACAACCGGAAAGAATCGCAATGCGAACTTATATCTCCGAGAGTCTCGATAAGGGGCATATTCGTCCCTCAAAGTCACCTGTGGCCGCGGGTTTTTTTTTTGTTAAAAAAAAAGATGGCTCTCTGAGACCTTGCCTAGATTTTAGGGAGCTGAACCGTATCACGATTCGCGATCCCTATCCCCTTCCTCTGATCCCGGACCTCTTCAACCAAATTGTTGGGGCCAAGGTGTTTTCCAAATTGGATTTGAGAGGCGCGTACAACCTGGTCAGGGTCAGAGAGGGGGATGAATGGAAAACGGCCTTTAATACCCCTAACGGGCATTTCGAGAATCTCGTTATGCCTTTCGGCCTGATGAATGCTCCGGCCGTCTTTCAGCATTTTGTTAATAGTATTTTCTACCATTTAATGGGGAAATTTGTATTGGTGTATCTTGATGATATTTTGATTTTTTCCCCTGATGTTCAGACCCATCAGGATCATCTTTTTCAGGTTCTGCAGATTCTGCGGGAAAATAAATTGTACGTAAAGCTGGAGAAATGTCTTTTTATGGTATCGGAGATTCAATTTCTGGGTTTTCTCCTCTCTGCTTCTGGTTTTCGCATGGATCCGGAGAAGGTCCGTGCTGTGCTTGAGTGGGAGCTTCCTGAGAATAAGAAGGCATTGATGCGCTTTCTGGGTTTTGCGAACTATTACAGAAAGTTCATTTTGAATTATTCCTCTGTTGTCAAACCCCTTACTGACATGACAAAAAAGGGGGCGGATTTTTCCTCTTGGTCGGAGGAGGCGCTTGCAGCCTTTTCTAAGATTAAAGAGAGTTTTGCGTCTGCTCCCGTCTTGGTGCATCCCGATGTTTCCTTACCTTTTATTGTTGAGGTGGATGCTTCCGAGGTGGGTGTGGGGGCAGTTTTGTCCCAGGGCCCTTCTCCTGCCAAATGGCGACCCTGTGCCTTTTTCTCTAAAAAACTCTCCCCGGCAGAGAGAAACTATGATGTGGGAGATAGGGAGTTGTTGGCCATCAAGTTGGCTTTCGAGGAATGGCGCCATTGGTTGGAGGGGGCCAGGCACCCTATCACCGTTTTTACCGACCATAAGAGTCTGGCATACTTGGAGTTGGCCAGGCGTATGAATCCGAGACAGGCCAGATGGTCTCTGTTCTTCTCCAGATTCAATTTTGTTGTTACATTCCGACCTGGGATCAAAAATGTGAAGGCTGATGCTCTCTCTCGCTGTTTTCCGGGAGGAGGAAACTCCGAGGACCCGGGTCCTATTTTGGCGGAGGGGGTAGTTGTTTCTGCTCTATATTCCGATTTGGAGGCCGAGGTCCAGGCTGCCCAGACTGAGGCACCTGCCCGTTGTCCTTCTGGGAAGTTGTTCGTGCCTCCTGAGCTACGTCACAAACTCTTCAAGGAGCATCATGATACGGTTCTTGCTGGTCACCCCGGGAGTAGAGCCACGGTAGATCTCATTGCTCGGAGATTTTGGTGGCCGGCTCTTCGTAAGTCGGTGGAGGGTTTTGTGGCTGCTTGTGAGACGTGCGCTCGCGCTAAGGTCCCTCGTTCACGGCCTTCAGGTTCCCTTCTCCGGTTACCCATACCTTCCCGTCCTTGGACACACCTGTCCATGGACTTTATCACGGATCTTCCTCGTTCCTCGGGGAAGTCGGTGATCCTGGTGGTGGTGGACCGTTTTAGCAAGATGGCTCATTTCGTACCTTTCCCTGGTTTACCCAATGCTAAAACGTTGACGCAAGCTTTTGTCGACCATATTGTTAAATTGCACGGCATTCCCTCTGATATTGTTTCCGATAGAGGCACGCAGTTTGTGTCCAGGTTCTGGAAGGCTTTCTATTCTCGCCTGGGGGTTCGGCTGTCCTTCTCTTCTGCTTTTCACCCGCAGTCGAATAGTCAGACTGAGCACCTCGATCAGAATCTGGAGACATATTTGCGCTGTTTTGTGGCAGAGAACCAGGAGGATTGGTGTTCATTTCTCCCTCTTGCTGAGTTTGCTCTGAACAACCGTCGTCAGGAATCTTCTGATAAGTCACCATTCTTTGGTGCATATGGGTTCCATCCGCAGTTTGGGACATTCTCGGGAGGGGCTCTTTCTGGTTTACCTGAGGAGGAGAGATTTTCCTCGTCTTTGTCTACCATTTGGCAAAAGATTCAGAGTAATCTTAGAAAGATGAGTGAGAAGTATAAGCGTGTGGCTGATAAGACACATGTGCCTGGTCCGGACCTGAATGTGGGTGATCTGGTGTGGTTGTCTACCAGAAATATTAAACTGAAGGTTCCCTCCTGGAAATTGGGTCCCAAGTTTATTAGGCCTTATAAAATCTTGTCAGTCATCAATCCTGTTGCCTTCCGTCTTGATCTTCCACGGGTTTGGAAGATACATAATGTATTTCACAGATCTCTCTTAAAACCATATGTCCAGCCCACTGTACCCTCCTCTTTGCCTCCTCCTCCGATTTTGGTTGATGGCAATCTGGAGTTTGAGGTTTCCAGAATTGTGGACTCTCGCATTGTCCGCGGTTCTCTTCAGTACCTCGTTCATTGGAAGGGTTATGGTCCTGAGGAGAGGATGTGGGTTCCGGTGTCGGACATTAAAGCCACTTGCCTCATCAGGGCATTTCATAGGGCTCATCCTGAGAAGGTGGGTCCTGGGTGTCCGGAGTCCACCCGTAGAGGGGGGGGTACTGTCACTACCAGAGCTTTGAGACGTTCTCACAGCTCTGTTTCTCCGCCCCTGTGATGAAGTCTTTACTTTCTGTTTCCTTCCTCCCAGCTGTTCCTCCTGCGGTTGATTTCCCTGCCTTTAAATCACCCCTACTCCTATTGTAGGGCGTGGATTATATTTCTCATTTCAGTTGTAGCTCTTGCTTGAGTATCTTCACTTGTAGCTATCAGTTCACTGGACCTGTGTTCTGCTGCAGCAAGCACTCCGGATATTGCCAGCTGTCCTTGGATCCGTCTTCTCTGCGGCTGCAGCTCCTTCAGCTAAGTGTGCAGACATTGTTGTGTACCTGGTTATTTTCTGACTGGATCTGAGGTGGCCACGGTTCCCTCCATATACTGAGCAGGGCACCGGTGGCCGTGCCCCTTCCACTATTGTGTAGGGGTTACAGTGGTCATCAGTCTTAGGTACGCGAGCATGCCTCGTTCCGCCATTTGGATCCAGGCATGTGCTTTAGCAGCATAGGGAGAGCTTTGCGGGTCTGACAGGGGTCACCCTTTATCCTCCCTAGTTTGGGTCCGGTCAGTAGCTCTTTTTACTGTGTATACTCTTGTTGCTCACATACAGCCGTGACAGATCCACTGTCAGCAACCCATTCTACTATCGCCTGTACTTGTTGTGGCCTCACCATTCGTAGAGCCGCATTAGGCCCGACCAAATACCGCTGCAGGTTCTGTCGCCTACTCTCACCTGAGGAAGGGGTTTCACTTGTGCGTGTAGCTGGCACAGATCGACCATGTCCTCTCCCTGCAACAGGAGCTCCACCAGCAGCACCAGACCTGGGCCACGTCCCTTATTTGACGCTCTCCTCATATTTCTCGAATTTAGGATCTTGCCCTAAATGGGTGTTTAATTAATAGTAGAATAGAACGACAGTATGTAAAGGGTGTATCTCACACGGCCTGAATCAGACTAGGCCTCAATTAAAGATTTCTTTGCCCAAAATGGCTGTATTTCAAATGGCTGTATTTAAAATGGCTGTATTTCAAATGCCTGAATCAAACCCCTGTATGTAGAGGGTGTATCTCACAGGGTCTGAACCGGTGTAGGCCTGAATTAAATATTTCTTTGCCCAAAATGGCTGTATTTCAAATGACTGTATTTCAAATGCCTTAATTCAGCCCCTTCATTTAGAGGTTGTATCTCACAGGGCCTGAACCAGTATAGGCCTGAATTAAATATTTCTTTGCCCAAAATGGCTGTATTTCCATTGCCTGAATCAAACCCCTGTATGTAGAGGGTGTATCTCACAGGGCCTGAACCGGTGTAGGCCTGAATTAAATATTTCTTTGCCCAAAATGGCTGTATTTCAAATGGCTGTATTTCAAATGCCTGAATTAAGCCCCTTCATATAGAGGTTGTATCTCACATGGCCTGAACCAGTGTAGGCCTGAATTAGATATTTATTTGCCCAAAATGGCTGTATTTCAAATGCCTGAATCAAACCCCTGTATGTAGAGGGTGTATCTCACAGGGCCTGAACCAGTGTAGGCCTGAATTAAATATTTTTTTTCCCAAAAATGGCTGCATTTCAAATGCCTGAATCAAACCCCTGTATGTAGAGGGTGTATCTCACACGGCCTGAACCAGTGTAGGCCTGAAATAAAGATTTCTTTGCCCAAAATGGCTGTATTTCAAATGCCTAAATCAAACCCCTGTATGTAGAGGGTGTATCTCACACGCCCTGAACCAGTGTAGGCCTCTATTCAATATTGATGCACCAAATGGCGGTATTTCAAAATCTCTGAATCTAATCCAAATGTATCAAATCTAACACAATGACATCTGCATCAAAGGCTCCCATATAATTTTTTTTTTGCCCAAACGAGTGTTTGTTTAACAACTGAATTTGACAGCAGTATATCAGCCTGTAATTTCACAGGTGCTGATGCTGCAAGGCCTGAAAATAGTGTTTTTTTTGTCAAAAAAGTGTGTTTTTAAAACCCCAGAAAATGATGGGTGTATTTCTAGCTTAAATTGCACACTGACTAATCCAGATGTTGTAGATTGCCAAAAAAGTGTCTTTTTGGTAACAGAATATGAAAGCTGTATATATTAAACTTGAATTTAACACTAGCAGATCAGGAAAATACTGTTTTTTGGCAAAAAAAGTGTGTTTTTAAAACCCCAGAAAATGATGGGTGTATTTCTACCTTAAATTGCACACTGACTAATCCAGATGTTGAATGGAGATTGCAAAAAAGATGGTGATTTGCAATTTCCCAAAAGCTCAGATGCAGTGCTGGTGCACTGAGCTTTCATAAAATGTCTGTCGCCGCCCACCTAACTAACAGAATGATAAAAGTTATTTTTTTTTGGTCAATGTGCTCAGGGCAGGGTAAAACGATTGTGCCCTGCACCCACACAACTATTTGTATGTAGATCGCTGAGTTAGATTCTCTCCTATTCTCTCCCTGAAATCACAAGTCCAGCAGCATCCTCTCCCTACACTTGTAACAGCAGAGTGACGTGCAGCGCTATGTGACTTAAGCTTATATAGAGGCTGGGTCACATGCTGCTCTGGCCAATCACAGCCATGCCATTAGTAGGCATGGCTGTGATGGCTTCTAAGGTCAGATGGTTAACTGCTTGTTGATTGGCTGCTCTGCAGCCTTTTCGAAAAGCGCCAAGAAAGCGCCGAACCCGAACCCGAACTTTTACTGAAATGTTCGGGTCCGGGGTCCAAAAATCCTAAAGTTCGGTACGAACCCGAACTTTACAGTTCGGGTTCGCTCAACCCTAATATTAAGAACTCTATATTGACAGGGAGTGTTCCACAGGATTGGTACATAGCAAATGTGGTGCCAATATTCAAAAAAGGTAAAAAAAACAGAGCCCGGAAACAAAAAGTTTAACATCTGTTGTGGGTAAACTGTTTGAAGGTTTTCTAAGAGATGCTATCTTGGAATACCTCAAAGAAAATAAGCAAATAACGCCATATCAGCATGGCTTAATCAGGGATCGGTCATGTCAAACTAATTTAATCAGTTTCTATGAGGAGGTAAGTTCTAGACTTGACAGCGGTGAATCAATGGATGTTGTATATCTGGACTTCTCCAAAGCATTTGACACTGTACCACATGAAAGGTTAGTATGTAAAATGAGAATGATTGGACTGGGAGAAAATGTGGGTAAGTAACTGGCTCAGTGATAGAAAACAGAGGGTGGGTATTAATGGTACACACTTAGATTGGGTCACTGTCACTAGTGGAGAACCACAGGGGTCAGTATTGTGCCCTATTCTCTTCAATAATTTATTAATGATTTTGTAGAAGGCTTGCACAGTAAAATATCATTTTTTGCAGATGACACTAAACTGTGTAAAGTAATTTACACTGAAGAGGACAGTATACTGCTACAGAGGGATCTGGATAGATTGGAGGCTTGGGCAGAGAAGTGGCAGATGAGGTTTAACACTGACAAATGTAAGGTTATGCACATGGGAAGGAAAAATACATGTCACCAGTACATACTAAATGGTAAAACACTGGGTAAGGCCTCCTGCACACGACCGTTGTGTGCACCCGTGGCCGTTGTGCCGTTTTCCGTTTTTTTTCGCGGACCCATTGACTTTCAATGGGTCCGTGGAAAAATCGGAAAATGCACCGTTTTGCAGCCGCATCCGTGATCCGTGTTTCCTGGCCGTGAAAAAAATATGACCTGTCCTATTTTTTTCACGGCCAACGGTTCACGGACCCATTCAAGTCAGAACCGACAGTATATTCTAACACAGAGGCGTTCCCATGGTGATGGGGATGCTTCAGGTTAGAATATACTAACAGAACTGTGTACATTACTGCCCCTGCTGCCTGGAAGGTGCTGCCAGGCAGCAGGGGGCAGCCCCCCCCCCTGTAGTTAACACATTGGTGGCCAGTGTTGCCGGCCCCCCCCCCTCCCCTGTAGTTAACTCATTGGTGGCCAGTGCGGCCGGCCCCCCCTCCCCTGTAGTTAACTCATTGGTGGCCAGTGGGCCCCCCCCTCCCCTGTAGTTAACTCATTGGTGGCCAGTGGGCCCCCCCTCCCCTGTAGTTAACTCATTGGTGGCCAGTGCGGCCGGCCCCCCTCCCTCCCCTGTAGTTAACTTGTTGGTGGCCAGTGGGCCCCCCCTCCCTCCCCTGTATTTAACTCGTTGGTGGCCAGTTGGCCTTCTCCCCTCCCTCCCCCTCCTAATTAAAATCTTCCCCCTATCATTGGTGGCAGCGGAGTGTACCGATCGGAGTCCCAGTTTAATCGCTGGGGCTCCGATCGGTAACCATGGCAACCAGGACGCTACTGCAGTCCCGGTTGCCATGGTTACTTAGCAATTTGTAGAACCATTATACTTACCTGCGAGCTGCGATGGTCTGCGTCCGGCCGGGAGCTCCTCCTACTGGTAAGTGACAGGTCCGGCCGGGAGCTCCTCCTACTGGTAAGTGACAAGTCATGCCGCACTGTCCACCAATGAGTTAACTACAGGGGAGGGGGGGGCGGCCGCACTGGCCACCAATGAGTTAACTACAGGGGAGGGAGGGGGGGGCTGGCCACCAATGTGTTAACTGCAGGGGGGGGCTGCCCCCTGCTGCCTGGCAGCACCTGCCAGGCAGCAGGAGGCAGTCATATACACAGTTCTTTTAGTATATTCTAACCTGAAGCGTCCCCATCACCATGGGAACGCCTCTGTGTTAGAATATACTGTCGGATTTGAGTTTCACGATGTAACTCAAATCCGACTGTGTATTCTAACATAGAGGCGTTCCCATGGTGATGGGGACGCTTCAAGTTAAAATATACCATCGGATTGGAGAAAACTCCGATCCGATGGTATATTAACTCCTGACTTTACATTGAAAGTCAATGGGGGACGGATCTGTTTGAAATTGCACCATATTGTGTCAACGTCAAACGGATCCGTCCCCATTGACTTGCATTGTAATTCAGGACGGATCCGTTTGGCTCCGCACGGCCAGGCGGACACCAAAACGACTTTTTTTTCATGTCCGTGGATCCTCCAAAAATCAAGGAAGACCCACGGACGAAAAAACGGTCACGGATCACGGAAAAACGGGACCCGTTTTTGCGGACCGCAAAAAAATACGTTCGTGTGCAGGAGGCCTAACTCTGACATGGAAAAGGATTTTTAGTGGACAGCAAACTAAGCTGCAGAAACCAGTTTTAGTCAGCTGCTGCCAAGGCCAATAAGATAATGGGTTGCATCAAAAGAGGCATAGATGCCCGTGATGAGAACATAGTCCTAACACTTTACAAATCACTAGTCAGACCACACATGGAGAACTGTGTACAGTTCTGGGCTCCTGTGAAGAAGGCAGATATAATAATGCAAAAGTGGGTGGGGATGTCCCTCCCCCAGGTGGGATGATACACCCGGACCTATACACCTATAGATCTTCACATATACATAAAGAGGGTTATACCCAATCCAAAAAACAGGTTGCTTTCCATGTCTGGGCTGTTGCCACTGTAATAGCATGATTAAAGGAAAAACCTTTGTGCATCCCCATACAGGAAAAAGATATGAGATTAGACAGTTTTATACATGTACTGTAACTCATCCTATGTAATCTATATACTCCAATGTCCCTGTGGACTTATATATGTGGGGGAAACTACACAGGAGGTCAAAAAGAGATTAACACAGCATAAGTCGAAGATACGCAAAGAAGTCTTAGACCTTCCGGTCCCGGAACATTTTCATAAGTCTGGACATAATGGATCACAATTGGGGTTCCAGATTATAGATGGAGTGTCACATTTACGGAGGGGAGGAGATCGAGAAACCCTCCTCAAGCAATTGGAACTAAAATGGATTTATAGACTCGATACGCTTGAGCCCAAGGGTCTCAACAGAGACTTTAATTTGGGGGTCTTTCTATGAGGAATCCATAACTGTCATTTCTTCTTCTGCATAAATGAGCTTTTTAATTTTTGTAACCAAGTTTTGTGCCCAACAATGCTCTTGTTGTGATTGTTTATGTTTAAACCTATGTCTGTGGGTTACACAATTCTCACACACGTTTTACCCTCTTTTCAGGAATGGTCTCCCTGAAGTCCTCCACGCTCCACGCCATTTTTCTCTTTCTTTTACTTTTTCTTTGGATGCCTCCGTAGTCATGCAGTTCAACCATCTTCTTGTTTACTACATTTGGTGACTAGTGATGAGCGGGAGGTACCATATTCGATTTCGACAAAATTCGCGAATATTTGCTTGAATATTCGTCTCGTATTCGTTGAAATCGAATATTCATCATTATTCTAGTTATCGCGATTAATATGCGATTTAAATAATCGCATATTGCGATTTTAACTTAAGGTAACTTCCCTATTGGTTTGATATCTAGAATTAGCGAAGATGACGAATATGACGAATGTATTCGTCATATTCCTCAAAACAAAGATAACGAAGTATTCTCCATCTTCGTTTTAGCTCCATATTCGTCAACTTCGCTAATTCTAGCAATCAAATAGGAAAGTTGACTAGAGACAGCTAAGTTTTTAATTCGCTATGCGATAATATTACTTGATAATTATTATAATTATTCTATTTATTTTTTAAAAAAAGCTAAGTAATATAATTGCATAGCGAATTAAACAAAGCTGTCTCTATAGTCAACTTTCCTATTTGATTTCTAGAATTAGCGAAGTTGACGAATATGGAGCTAAAACGAAGATGGAGAATACTTCTTTATCTTCGTTTTGAGGAATATGACGAATACATTCGTCATGTTCGTCATCTTCGCTAATTCTACCAAGCCAACCATAGTAAACCAGGTCTAAGTTGAAATCGCAATGCGATTACTTCAAGTTATAATAATCAAATTGCGATTTCAACTTAGAGCTGTGTTTCTAATGGGTCTGCTTGCTAGAATTAACGAAGTTAACGAATATGGAATATAGCAGTGCTAAATTGAAATCGCAATTCGATTAATTCAAGTTATAATAATCGAATTGCGATTTCAACTTAGAGCTGTGTTTCTAATGGGTCTGCTTGCTAGAATTAACGAAGTTAACGAATATGGAAAATAGCAGTGCTAAGTTGAAATCGCAATTCGATTAATTCAAGTTATAATAATCGAATTGCGATTTCAACGTAATTCTCAAATCCGACAGTACATTCTAGTATGGGGGCATTCCCATGGTGATGGGGACACTTCATGAGCACGGAAGTCGGCAGAAGCGGCAACGGGCACTGCCTGGAGCAGCCAGGAAGCCAGGAATCCTCAGGACAGGTAAGAACTACTTTTGGGAAGTGGGAAAGAAAAAAATATAACAATAGAAAAAAATTAAAAATAAAAAGAATATTCGAAATAGCGAATTTATAGTGCTATATTCGAAATATTCGCGAATTGGCGAAGTGCCGATATTCGCAAAAAAAATTTGATATTCGAATATTCGCGCTCAACACTATTGGTGACCAATATCGACTTGTGGGGGTGAGTCTCACTATATAGCCCGAATTCTCTGAGTGCATTTAGATGTGTGTGTGGACAGCCACGGTTTGTCACCAGGGCTGTTGTCATTCATCAATGATCGGCCCGGGGGACAGTTTCCGCGACCGTGATCCCCTGACTGAGGACGTGTGTCCCATCTGCACGGATGGGACATGGTCATCATTGGAAGGGGAAGCATGTGCTCGCCCTGGAGGAACCACATATAGCCTTGAGGGTATTTTGTGGTCTGGAACCAGTGACCCATGAAATTACTGGGTTCCTAATTTGACCCCCTCCAAACACCAGAGGACTGATAAGAATACTTAGTTGGGCTTCCCCCCACTTACTTCTTTTTTGAGCCACCAAGTGACAGAAGACGATTCGGATGATTGCCTGGTGACGCGGATGGCTCACAACTCATTCTGTGGGCATCCGCGTCTCCATGGCAACCACTGACGTCATCCCCATGCGACACACTCAGCTGTATGCAGTGCCGTGGAGCAGAGTTTTCTGCCTCCCCGGACATTGGCAACAGCTGACGTCACAGGGGTATCTTTTTCCTATGGGCGGATTGCAGACGCGGGCGCATGCGCATTGAAGCAACAGGCACGCCGATACTTGGCGCGCTTCCCAAGAATTATATGGACGTGGAGCGAGGTTTCAGTGACACGATCTCCGCTTGTGAGGTATTTCTAAAATTATATCAGACCATATACTGCATTGAATGATTCACGTATGTTTTAATACATCACACTGTTTTGGATTGGGTATAACCCTCTTTATGTATATGTGAAGATCTATAGGTGTATAGGTCCGGGTGTATCATCCCACCTGGGGGAGGGACATCCCACATCCCCACCCACTTTTGCATTATTTAAGGCACTTGTTTGATAACTTGTTTCATTGCTTGAGAAAGAGCGATGAAGGTCGAAACGTCGCTTGTACCATGCTGATTTGTGAATAAATCACCACTTTGATTTTCCACACTGGCGAGTGCTGCGCATTGTTGTATTTTTCCTAGACGTTGGGACCACTGGCCAGGATACCCATCTGCGTGCACCACCACCTTTAAAGGTATCTTTAATGATTTTCCCAAAATGGGATCAGTAGTGCTGCCAAAACCTTTTTGTATAACTGCTATATATGTGTCACCCACAGATCCCCCACCCCATAACAGTGCCATCCACATATCCCCCCACCCCATAATAGTGGCATCCACAGATCACCCCCCCCATAACAGTGCCATCCACAGATCACCCCCCCATAACAGTGCCATCCACATATCCCCCACCTCATAATAGTGGCATCCACAGATGACCTTATATACCGGAGCTTCGGTAAACCTGTGGGAGGGGCCGGTGTCATGCAAATGCAGCGGGGCGGTACGGTCACTGTACTCCGGCCCCACCGCTCACTCACTGCTTTATTGCCTAAACATTTTATAATAATAGCTTTCATTGAAGTTCCGATCCCCAGCACCCTCTGTACTACATGCTAAATGTCCTGTAGCAGGCAGAGCAGGGCGGGCGGCCGGCCGTAACTCACTGATGTCACGTGCCTGCACCGCCTACTTTATGAATGCAGACTGCGATGTAAAATGGCAGCATTCACCCCATAAGACGCTTTTGAGGGGAAAAAAGTGCGTCTTATGGGGGCGAAAAATACGGTATGTTAAAAAGTGGCCCATTTTTTGTGAGAGGCCAAAAAGTTGCAAAAGGCCCCCTGATTGCGACTTTTTGAAGCCAGAATTCTGGAGTGAAGACATGATAAATAAGGGCCAATGTATTTTTAGAAATGAATGTTCAAACTCATCTAATGTAAAAGTTTGGGATACTTTGAAGGTTTGTATTAAATACCTATACTTTGTTAGAATCCAGACGCTAAAAGAATCTGCACACCAAAAAAATACTTATAAAATGTGTTACTAATCTCAAATATGAGCTCATCCTTATGGGTGTTTTGAAAGGATTAACACAGTTTAAGGAGGCTCAAATTAATTACAATGATTTCCTTCTTCAAAAGGCAAATGAAAAGCAGACTATGTAACAATATTTTTGTTTTAGTGGCTCTGGATGTCCTGGTAGATTTTTTACCTCCTTGATAAAAAATCAAAAAGGTAGTAAGTAGAGATGAGCGAATTTTTCAAAAATGTGATTCGCCGTTTCGCAGAGTTTTTCGGGAAAAATTTGGGTAGATCCAATTATATTCGCACCGAATTACGTTAAAAAACGGCTATTTCCTGGCTGCTGAGAGCCTTTATAGTGCTGTAGAACACTGTGACTTGTAGTAACATGCATAGGGAGTCTGCTTTGGTAGTGAAATAATACTGTGAGTCCGTATGACATGCAGATGACAGGCGTCGCTCTTAGAATCACTGCACACTTCACTTATTAGGGCAGTCACGGGGCCAAAACTGACCAAATTACTCAAGTATGAACTCAGCCTTACAGGTCGATGTTAGCGTCAAGAAGAAACAAACTCCTTTCATACCGTCGCCAGCTGATTGCACATAGATGTTATCTGAACCTGTTCTATTAAACGCTTATACAAGTAGAGCCCCCCAGTCAGCAGTAGGTTTGTGTTAATGTCACTGATTAATTTGACCTTCCTCTGATCAGTCAGAATAATAACCCACAAAAAATGGATCCTGTCTTTGGAGCATATGCCTTCACTCTGTCAGCATTTTCTCAATAATCCATCAGTATTGCTAATGCCCCCAAAAAAACAGGAGTGGATCTAAAACAGAGATGACACGTGAATAGAATATTTGCATGTCTTCTGTGTTTTGTACCCACTCCTGCGTTTGGCTACCAAATCATAAGCCAATTCTGATGGGACCATACAGGCCTTACAACTGCTACACAGACAGGATCCGTTGTGCGTCTCATTTTTCCTTCCTTCTGACAGATCATAAGAAGGGTCAAACAAATGATGATCTCAGCCAGATCGAAAGGCAAAATTGTTTCCAAGTCATGAACTGGGGAGGGTGATAACAGCATGAAAAGTCCACAGAGTGGCCTTATGACAGGGTCTGGAGGTTGCGGCAGCATCAGGATGCCACATAGTGGCACAATGACAGGGTCTGGAGGTGGTGGCAGCATGAGGAGACCACAGAGTGGCACAATGACAGTGTGGAGGTGGCGGCAGCATCAGGAGGCCACAGAGTGGCACAATGACAGAGTCAGGAGGTGGTGGCAGTAGCAGCATCAGGAGAAGGCCACTGAGTGGCACAATGACAAGGTGTGGAGGTGGCAGCAGCATCAAGAGACCAAATAGTAGCACAATGACAGAGTCTGGAGGTGGTGGCAGCATTAGGAGAAGGCCACTGAGTGGCACAATGACAGAGTCTGGAGGTGTCAGCAGCATGGGGAGACCTCCGAGTGGCACAATAACCGAGTGTGGATGTGGCAGAACATGAGGAAGTCACAGAGTGGCACAATGACAGAGTGTGGAGGTGTCAGCAGTATGAGGAGGCCACCGAGTGGCACAATGACCGAGTGTGGGGGTGGCAGCAGTATGAGGAAGCCACCGAGTGGCACAATGACAGAGTCTGGAGGTGGCAGCAGTAGCAGCAGTAGCAGCATCAGGAGAAGGCCACCGAGTGGCACAATGACAAAATGTGGAGGTGGCAGCCGTATGAGGAGGTCACCGAGTGGCACAATGACAGAGTCTGGAGGTGGCGGCAGCAGCAGCATCAGTAGGAGGCCACAGAGTGGCACAATGACAGAGTCTGGAGGTGGCGGCAGCAGCAGCATCAGGAGAACGGCACCAAGTGGCACAATGACAGAGTCTGGAGTTTGCAGCAGTATGAGGACGCCACCGAGTGACACAATGGCAGAGTGTGGAGGTGCCAGCAGCATCAGGAGACCACAGAGTGGCACAATGACAGAGTCTGGAGGTGGCGGCAGCAGCAGTAGCAGCAACAGGAGAAGGCCACCGAGTGGAACAATGACAGAGTCTGGAGGTGGCGGCAGTAGCAGCATCAGTAGGAGGCCACAGAGTGGCACAATGACAGAGTGTGGAGGTGGCAGCGGCAGCAGCATCAGGAGGAGGCCACAGGATGGCACAATGACAGAGTGTGGAGGTGGCGGCCACCGACGGGAACTGAGAATGCATTTTTCTTTTTGCACTGAAATAGGCCACTAAATGCTTTCAACACTGCCGAAGTGAACTGAGAATATATTTTTCTTTTTGTACTGAAATACAAAATAACACATACAGTATAACCGCCGCACTGACTGACTGCTACCGCCGCTACTTCCATGAACCCCTGCACCATTACTTCCTTGGTAGGTAGGCTGCTGTGAAGCAGGTGGTCTACCCTGGGCATGTTTGGCTCCCGACCTCCCACTGCTGCCACCTTGCTGACTGCCAGCCATGCTTTTAACACATATAACCGCCGACATGATCTGAGAATATATTTTCTTTTTGTACTGAAATAGGCCAGTAAATGCTTTTAGCAGAAATAAATGCACCAATGAAGTGCATATATATTTTTCTTTCTGTACTCAAATAGGCCACTAAATGCTTTTGCCACAAATAAGTGCACCAGTGAAGTGCGTTTATTTTTTTCTTTATATAATGAAATAGGCCACTAAATGCTTTTGCCACAAATAAGTGCACCAATGAAGTGCGTATATTTTTTTCTTTATATAATGAAATAGGCTACTAAACGCTTTTGCCACAAATAAGTGCCCCAGTGAAGTGCGTATATTTTTTTCGTTCTATAATTAATTAGGCCACTAAACGCTTTTGCCACAAATAAGTGCAACAGTGAAGTGCATATTTTTTTTTCTTTCTGTACGCTTTCAAGACATATAACTGCAGAAGTGAATTGAGAATATTTTTCTTTTTGTACTGAAATAGGCCAGTAAACGGTTTTAGCAGAAAAAATACACCAGTGAAGTGCGTATATATTTTTCTTTCTGTACTGAAATAGGCCACTAAACCCTTTTGCCACAAATAACTGCACCAGTGAAGTGCGTATAGTTTTTTCTTTCTATAATGAAATAGGCCACTGAACGCTTTTGTGACAAATAGCTGCACCAGTGAAGTGCATATATTTTTTTCTCTCTATACTGAAATAGGCCACTAAACGCTTTTGCCACAAATAAGTGCACCCGTGAAGTGTGTATATTTTTTTCTTTCTATAATGAAATAGGCCTCTAAACGCTTTTGCCACAAATAAGTGCACCAGTGAAGTGCGTATATTTTTTTCTTTCTGTACGCTTTCAACATATATAACTGCAAAAGTGATCTGCGTATATAATTTTCTTGTTTGAAAAGATATAAGCCACTAAAGGCTTTTCAACATAGCACTTTCACCCCAAGAACAAATTGCTAGAATGCCAGAGGTGTATAATGGCTATTTGGATCCCCAAATAATCTTTCCTTGCTATTGTAAGTCGCTTTTCTAGCACTGTCCCTAGCGCCTTCTGACGTCTCTCCCTGTACTAAGATGCTGTGAAATGATTCATCCCTATCCTTTCCCTGCACTTGTAAATCGTTTTTTCAGGTTTTTTTTCACAATGAGGTTTTTCCAATTGCTGTCCCTAGCATCTTCTCACATCTGTCCCTGCACTCAGAATGCTTGAAAATGTCTGACTCTAAGATGGCCGCCCTTTGTATAGGGCTGGCTGGCTGCTAATTGGCTGCATGCATGGCATTATGGGTCAGTCCCCTTTCCCAGAGTTCCTTGCCCCATGTCCTCACATGTGTAGCCGCCATTTTAGGAAAAAATGTGATTCGTTACCACGAAGCGTGAGGAAATTCGCATTAGTTGCAAATCTAATTTTTCCTGAAATTCGGATCGAATTCCACTTCGTCTGATTCGATTCGCTCATCTCTAGTAGCTAGAATGGTGCCTTAACCAATGACCCGTGTTATAAGTAAGATTTTAAAGAATATTTTGTTGGTTTTATACTACCAAACTAATTATGTGCCTGGATTCACATTTGGATAATAAACACAGAGTCAGGTCAACAGCCTCTGAACTCCACTGAAGTTTAGGGAAGCCTAAGTCAGTACACCAAATAACAAAGGCCCAGGCTTAGATGGACTGTCTTTTGACATGTAGACATTAAGAATCTCTTTTACCCATAGGCGTCGCTACAGGGGGGCAAGGGGGGAAATTTCCCCCCCCCAGGTTATTCCTTGCCTCCCCGTGTGCCACCCCGCTGATTCCCCTTTAAAACGCTGGCCGACGCTAGTACAGCGGCGATCTGTCCAGGGCCGTCTTTAACGTGGGGCAAAAGGGCATTGGCACATTATAAGGAGAATTATTACTACTGGGGGGCATTATAATGGGCTTTATTACTTCTGGGGGTCTATGGGGAACATGTTTACTAGTACGGGAACTATGGGAGCATTATTAGTTCTGGGGCACAGTGGGGACATGTTGGGGTCACTGTAGGAGCACTATTACTACCATGTGTTCTCTAGCAGAGAATTATTCCTATTGGTGGGACTTTTGGGAGCACTATTACTGTGGGGGCACCATGGCACAGTATCAGCTTACCACAATTATTTATAGGGGATATTATGTTTACACTATTAGTGTCAGGGGCACTATTTGCTGGTCGCAGTTATTTTAGGACACTGTGTGCCAATAATTATTGAAGGGCACTATCTGCATGGTACTACTATTATCAGTGGATTTATCTGTTTCTGCAGTATAGTATTGGGGACCACAGCAGCACAGTATTGGTGGTGGTAGGATGATTTGTCCAGAACATGGGAGGATGATGGAAAAGTGGTAAACTAAGATTTTGTTTGTCAAACTGCAGAGACGAGAAATGGATGAAAAATAGTGGTCTGGTCTGAAGGTCTGAAAGGAGGAGATGAGGAAAGAGAATATCTACATCAAAGAGATGTCACTGGATATAAGAGGTATGTGGCGCTGTATTACTCTGTATGTAGGGGTGGATGGAGGGGTTAGTAGTACAGTACTATCTGCACATTGTAAAAAAAAAAAAGTAATCTGCAAAATACTATATATTTGTGTCAGAAGTTGTGCTTTTTTAATTTTTAGAATAATGATACAGGCATTTTATTTGATACTTTTGTGCTGATTCTTTATTTTTTCTCTGTGTGGATTTTTTGTTTGTTTGTGTGTTGTGGTGGAGGCCGTGATTGAATGCTAGGGTGTGGGAAGGCGGGATTCAGGGGGCCTAAGTAAATTCTTGCCCAGGGTCCAATCAATATTAAAGACGGCCCTGAGTACAGCAGCGATCTGTCAGTTTTGCCAAACTGAAAGTACTGCCCATGCTGCCCACCCGCTTCACTATGGGCTCCTCGGCAGTCGGGAGCCAAGGGAATCTTCCCCCGCCCACCTCAGCAGCTATTGGCTGGGAGGGAGAGGCAGAACTGCCATTGGCTGCCTGTGTATTTCAGCCTAGCTTGGCCTGCAGAGGCAGAAAAGAATGCGGCTTGGGGATTTAACATCAGTCACTACCAGAGCTTTGAGACATTCTCACAGCTCTGTTTCTCCACCCCTGTGATGATGTCACTACCAGAGCTTGGAGGAGTTCTCACTGCTCTGTTTCTCCGCCCCTGGGATGAGGTCATTACTTTCTGTTTCCTTCCTCCCAGCTGTTCCTCCTATGTTTGATTTCTCTGCCTTTAAATCACCCCTCCTCCTTTGTAGAGTGTGGATTATATTTCTCATTTGAGTTGTAGCTCTTGCTTGAGTATCTTCACTTGTAAGCTATCATTTCACTGGACCTGTGTTCTGCTGCAGCAAGTACTCCGGATATTGCCACCTGTCTTTGGATCCGTCTTCTCTGCTGCTGCAGCTCCTTCAGCTAAGTGTGCAGACATTATAGTGTATCTGTTTGTTTTCTGACCGGATCCGAGGCGACCATGGTTCCCTCCATATACTGAGCAGGGCACCGGTGGCCGTGCCCCTTCCACTATTGTAGGGGTTACAGTGGTCATCAGTCTTAGGTACGCGGGCATGCCTCGTTCCACCATTAGGATCCGGGTATGTGCTTAGCAGCATAGGGAGAGCTTTGAGGGTCTGACAGGGGTCACCCTTTATCCTCCCTAGTTTGGGTCCGGTCAGTGGCTCTATTTTCTGTGTATGCTCTAGTTGCTCACATACAGCCGTGACAGCGCCCCTCTCCCTGCCACCACGCTTAGAGGAAGAAAGCATGAGGACAGAGCACATCAGAACTGTAAGTACCTTTTCTATCTGCGATGCACCCCTGACCAGCGACCCCTGTGTTACATGATCCCCTGACCAGCGCACCCTGCGTTACATGCACCCCTGACTAGCTCACCTTGCATTAAAAGCACCCCTGACCAGCGCAAACCGAGTTACATGCACCCCTGACGGCCGCACTCTGCGTTACACGCACCCCTGACCGCCGCATTCTGCGTTACAAGCAGAATAAGTAGTATTAGTTGCCCACATCAACAACACCCACAGTTTTTTTTTACAAAAGGGTGAAGAGTTTGCAGAAGTCAGGAGAAGTGAACAATATAAGACAACATAGCTGATTTGAAAAAAATTCTCCAATTCTGCTCACTTTCCTATTCAGTTATGTTGTCCTAGATTGTTCCCTTCTCCAAATTCTTCACCATTTTGTGAATAAGCCTGTGAGCGTCTGTTCATTGGTCTTTTTTAGTGACATTTTTAACATATAGCAAAAAAGGCAGAAAGGGAGAGAAGGCGCTCATAGGGTGAGTATGTCAGTAAGCAGTGCTCTTTTGTGGTGATTGTCGTTTGCTCACCTTTTTTGGTTGCACCAAATTGGGTGCAACACCAGTTTAGGCCAAAAAGAGAGGGTTGGTGCAGCCGAACTCGTCCAATGACCTGGGGCGAGAGCCAAGTCGCCGGTCAGCTGAGTATTGGGTAGAAGATAAGCTAGACCGAAGAGGTCCAGCAGGTTTCTGGACGATAAAGGGCGCAGAGTCACAACCAGGCGTGATATTGATCTTGTTTTAATAGTAGACGTTGCGTTTCGGGGTGTATGACCCCTTTCTCAAGTCTAGAAAAGTATAAAAAGGGGAAGGAAATAGGCATAATATACACTTGTACGTGTATGTGGGCACAAATGGAGCGTAAGTCCACTTCTAATTGGATGGGTGACTGAATAAATAAACAGGGAGGTAAAAAGGAAATGCTAATACATATATACACGTAGAACATAAATAGATGAATATGTTAAAAATATATTAATAAATCGCTGTTCAAATAACTAAAAATCGAGTCTGTGGTAAAAAACAAGTTTGTAGTGGAAAACAGCATTAACGCAAATATATATAAAATTACTTAGATACAGTGTATAAAACTGTGATATAATGTATAATAACTCGTATGCGCGACGGAGGCCTGTATTGGTAAGGAGCTGTTGTACATATATGTGCTGCTTACATGCTGCTATATCGGGTGGTAAAAGCCTCTATATGTAAGGGCGCGGAGGAGGTGGAAAACCGGAAAGGAAGCAATATGCGAATTGGAAGTTGTGATTCTTGGACATGATTGTACTGGAGATAAATGCATCTGCATGAATATGTGAAGTGGTATGATGATTTTGGGGGGTAAAAGCTGTGTCAGGAGATGTGAATGTGTAATAATGGTGGGTGGTATTTGTAACAGAAGAGTATATGAAGCAGTACTAGGAGGTGGTGGTATTATAAAATGGAATTTGCATATATCCCTCTCTGTATCATGAAAGCTTCTGGGAGAGCCTAAGGTGGTGAAAAGATCACAGAAGGGTTGTGTGTCAGTAGAGGCTGTAATATACCTTTAAGAAGTGAGCTGCAGCCTCAGCCTCGCTGCCGGACGGCACGTAGAGCATTCGCTATTTGTTTAGCCCGCGCTCACTGCCGAAAGATAAGAGGGAGATGTGGGCGGAGGAACTGCTTCGATTAGTGGAGAGTTTGTAGAGGACAGGGAAAGCAAGGCTGGGATGGGGATGTAGTATGGAGTTGTGTTGCGGAGTGTGACGGGGGAATGGGGAGTGGTGGGAGGAGGGATGGAGGGGAGGGAAGAAACAGAGGGCTAGTGGATTAAATGGTGATGACGATACTGTCACGACTGTGACTGATCCAGACAGGTCTGGGAGGAGAAGGTCGCACGACTTGCTACTCGCGATAGCTTGTGAGTTTGCTCCATGGTTCAGGGTATGTCATCCGGGTTTTGCCTTGTGAACCTTTTTGTCCTGACTGGAAGTTTGTAGGCATCCTTCTCAGGTGAGTCCTGTCTGCCACTCCCAGCTACTATATTAGTTTCAGTTTCACTTGCAGTCATTGCCAGATATAGTCCTTACTTCCAGTTCTATTCTGACCTTTGAAGGAGATCGTTTGATGGTGTTGTCCGGCGTGGACTGTCGTGATTGGGATCGCCTTCTCTGCTCGTGACTGGATAAGTCTATCTCTGCTATAGTTTGTTTGTTGCTGTCTTCCCCTGCTGTTCTCCTAGACATGAGTGATGGTGACTAGTGCTCCCATCGGCCTTTCCCCACTCTAGGCTTGTTAGGGTGACTGAGGGTTTAGGCATCCTGCTCGCCGCACGGGTTCACACCCCGTCTAGGGTATCAGGGCAGACAGGTGCCAGCTTAGGGTTAGTCAGGGGTGGCCATACTATTCCCATCCGTAGATAAGGGTCCCCCTTCCCCTCCGTCTGGTGCGACATGACTGCTGCTGGGATAGCGGTCGTGACAGTATATCTGGCCTTTTTAAAAAAAAAAAGTGACATTTTTTTTTTTTTTTTTGCTTGCTGTTTTGCTTTGTATTTTTCTGTTCCACTATGGATCCGGTTACGGTTTTGGCGAAACAATTACAGGGATTATCCCTTGAAGTGGCAGGATTAAAAGCAACAGTGCTGCAGCAGCAGCAGCAATCCTTGGGTTCCACCGTTGCTACGGGAAACCAAGGTACTCCTGAGCCAAAAGTGGCTTTACCTGATAGGTTCTCAGGAGGGAGAGACCAATTTGTAACCTTCAGAGAAGCTTGCAAATTGTTCTTCAGGTTACGCCCTAGATCCTCCGGCGGTGAGGAACAACGGGTGGGCATTGTAATTTCTCTCCTGCAAGGAGATCCGCAGGCTTGGGCTTTCTCCCTACCATCAGACTCTCTGGCCTTACGATCAGTGGAGGAGTTTTTTGAAGCCCTGGGTCTCGTATATGATGACCCGGACAGGGTCTCACTGGCTGAGTCTAAGCTACGTAGACTTCGGCAAGAGAACCGGTCTGCTGAACTATATTGTTCCGAATTCCGTAGGTGGGCTACTGATACGTTATGGAACGACTCGGCCCTTAGGAGTCAGTTCTGCCAGGGGTTGTCTGAAAAATTAAAAGACGCGCTGGCGGTATACGAGGTCCCTGAGTCTCTGGAGGCTGCTATGTCTCTGTCCATAAGAATCGACAGACGACTCAGGGAGAGACTATTAAATTTTACGGAGGCCTCTATAGGGCAGGGATCGGTTTGTTATGATCCAGTCGAACCAATGCAAATAGGGGGCGCCACTAGACGGGTGAATCCTCCTAAGTTCCGCCGTAGGTCAGAGGTTTGTTTTCGTTGTGGGGGGAGGGGTCATTTTGTAAAGGTTTGTCCCTCAGAACCCAAGAGACCACAAACAAAGGAGCCGCCGGAAAACTAGAGTCCCCAGATTGTGCGGAGGATAACAGTCTGGGCGTATTCGTTTCCTCCATACGCATGTCTCAGTTTTTGTTGTCTGCTACCGTTGAGGCGGGCAATAAGACTGAGATCTGTTCCTTCTTTTTGGACAGTGGGGCGGGGGTCAACTTGGTGGATTCACGGTTTGCTCAGGCTCTGGGTTTTACTCCGGAACCGATACGCAGAACTATTCCTGTTTTTGCCATCGACTCCTCCCCTCTTACTCAGAAAGAGTTAACTCAGATCATCCATAATATCCATCTGCAGGTAGGGGACCTCCATAAAGAGCATATCTCTTGTTATGTCCTGGACGGTCTTCCGGCTCCTATGGTATTGGGGCTTCCCTGGCTGGTGACTCACAATCCCGTGGTGGATTGGCAGGCCGGGGAGATTGTGGAGTGGGGTGAACATTGTAAGGACAACTGCTTGAGTAGTAGGTGCTCTACACTCTCTGTAACATCTTTACCTGCCTTTCTGTCAGATTTTATGGATGTGTTCACTGAGAAGGGTTGTCAGGGGTTACCACCTCATCGTCCATATGATTGCCCGATTAATCTATTACCTGGGGCAAAACTACCTAAAACCCGGTTATACAATCTTTCCGGCCCGGAGAGGAAGGCTATGAAAGATTATATTTCGGAGAGTTTGGCTAAGGGACACATCAGACCCTCTTCTTCACCTGTGGCTGCAGGGTTCTTTTTCGTTAAAAAGAAAGATGGGGGCCTACGTCCTTGCCTGGATTTCCGGGAATTAAACCGGATAACTATCCGAGATCCCTATCCTCTTCCTCTCATTCCCGACCTCTTTAATCAGGTTGCTGGTGCTAAATGGTTCTCCAAAATGGATCTCAGAGGAGCCTATAACCTGGTTCGCATCAAAGAGGGGGATAAGTGGAAGACGGCTTTTAATACTCCGGAAGGGCATTATGAAAATCTGGTCATGCCATTTGGTCTTACTAATGCGCCTGCGGTATTCCAACATTTTGTCAACGATATTTTTAGTCACCTTATCGGGAGATTTATTGTGATATATCTTGATGACATCCTGGTCTATTCCCCGGATCTGGATACACATAAGATCCATGTGAGACAAGTGCTGCAGATATTAAGGGCCAACAAATTGTTTGCTAAGTTAGAAAAATGTGTGTTCGCCGTAAAAGAACTGCCATTTCTGGGATATGTGTTGTCAGATTCAGGTTTCCGCATGGATCCAGAGAAAGTCCGGGCGATTATAGACTGGGATCTGCCTGAGAACCTGAAGGCATTGCAACGCTTCCTGGGGTTTGCCAATTTTTATAGAAAGTTTATAAAGAACTATTCCTTGGTGGTCAAACCACTGACGGACATGACCCGAAAGGGATCCGATTTTTCCAAATGGTCACATGCAGCCAAAACTGCCTTTGCATCTCTGAAGGAGAGATTCACCTCGGCCCCTATTCTCGTACAGCCAGATGTCTCGCTTCCTTTTATTGTAGAGGTTGACGCATCAGAGGTGGGGGTGGGAGCGGTACTATCTCAGGGCCCGTCCCCTGGTGAATGGCGTCCGTGTGCTTTCTTTTCGAAGAAATTGTCTACTGCAGAAAGGAACTATGATATTGGCAGGACACCCAGGTAGTAGGGCAACCTCTGAATTAGTGTCTCGTCGGTTCTGGTGGCCTAAGTGGCGCCAGGAGGTGTTGAATTTTGTGTCTGCATGTGCTACCTGTGCTCGTTCTAAGGTAGATCATACTTGTCCGGCAGGGCATCTTTTACCTCTAGCCATCCCCAACAGGCCTTGGACGCACCTATCAATGGATTTCATTACGGATCTACCAGTATCAGCGGGGAAAACTGTTATTCTTGGGGTTGTTGATGGCAGTCTTGAGTTTCAGGTAGAAAAGATTGTTGACTCACGATATGTTCGCCGCTCTCTTCAGCACCTGGTGCACTGGAGAGGTTATGGTTCTGAAGAGAGAATGTGGGTTCCAGCTTCAGAGATAAAAGCGGACAGACTCATTCGGGCTTTTCATAGCTCCCATCCGGAGAGGCCTGGTCTTGAGGGTCCGGGGGCCCCTCGTAGAAAGGGGGGTACTGTCACGACTGTGACTGATCCAAACAGGTCTGGGAGGAGAAGGTCGCAGCGACTTGCTACTCGCGATAGCTTGTGAGTTTGCTCCATGGTTCAGGGTATGTCATCCGGGTTTTGCCTTGTGAACCTTTTTATCCTGACTGGGAGTTTGTAGGCATCCTTCTCAGGTGAGTCCTGTCTGCCACTCCCAGCTACTATATTAGTTTCAGTTTCACTTGCAGTCATTGCCAGATGACTTCCAGTTCTATTCTGACCTTTGAAGGAGATCGTTTGATGGTGTTGCTGTGGAGCTCTTGTCCGGCGTGGACTGTCGTGATTGGGATCGCCTTCTCTGCTCGTGACTGGATAAGTCTATCTCTGCTATAGTTTGTTTATTGCTGTCTTCCCCTGCTGTTCTCCTAGACATGAGTGATGGCGACTAGTGCTCCCATCGGCCTTTCCCCACTCTAGGCTTGTTAGGGTGACTGAGGGTTTAGGCATCCTGCTCGCCGCACGGGTTCACACCCCGTCTAGGGTATCAGGGCAGACAGGTGCCAGCTTAGGGTTAGTCAGGGGTGGCCATACTATTCCCATCCGTAGATAAGGGTCCCCCTTCCCCTCCGTCTGGTGCGACACGACTGCTGCTGGGATAGCGGTCGTGACAGATACAGACGATATACTGGTGGATATTGATGTACAGCTGGTGAATGGATAAAGTGGAGGCTAGGACCGGAGGAGAAGGGATTGCTGAGAGCAGGGGAAGCTAGGAAGGAGCTAGGAACGCGTCGTCTACTAATAAAACAAGATCAATATCACACCTGGTTGTGACGAGTTCGGCTGCACCAACCAACAACCCTCTCTTTTTGGCCTAAACTGTGGTTGCACCCAATTTGGTGCAACCAAAAAAGGTGAGCACACGACCATCACCACAAAAGAGCACTGCTTACTGACATACTCACCCTATGAGCGCCTTCTCTCCCTTTCTGCCTTTTTTCTGTATTGTCCTGAGAATCATTAGGTGAAGAGTCAGTAATTGACTCTGAGATATGGCGGCTCTAAATGTAACCTGGTGAACCCACCACTCAGAAGACAAAACAATGGACTACTGAAAACATCGACTACTAGAACGACAGAGACTCACGGATATATGGACAGTGAATGATACATCGAATTCATCCATCGGAGGCACTGGGAAAGATGACTCCCGAGAACAAAATATAAGTTCCAAAGAACTTGCTAACCTTTTCTTTCAGCTGGAATCTCTACTCAAAGAAGAAATCCAACACCATCTTGACTTGATTCTCCTAGAGATATACCTCAAGGAATCATTGGTTCCTCACGGCCGACGTTTCAAATTTGAAAGCTCTTTCAAGAATGATATAGACTTTACAAATGACTGGAATAACTATATGTTAGAATGCGCAAGAGGTATATATGCTAAACGGGAATCCCTATGCACCACTCTCAAAAACAAAATCCACTCCCTGGCCAGCCACCTCACTGCATTCTACAAACACCCAGATTACACTTGTTACGACACTCACCGCCAGGTAGATGAAGCCGCCGTTTAGTGAATAAGCCCCTTTCTCCAGAAATGCAGTTTTTAATCCAGCCGATCGTCAAACTCCCGAATGGAGCATACGAAGTGGCAACTTCTGATCAGCAATTCAGTCGAACTCCTTCCACAGCTAGCAATATACGAAAGCGCTGTCCCAATAATAAATCCCTCCACAAACGAGACCAAGCTCTGTCTTGAAAGTCAAACAGGAATCAATTTTATTGAGGGCTACCCACCCGTATTTATGCAGGTCTCCATCTGGTGGACACGCCCCTAGGGGACCAGAATGGAGACTGACACAGGACAGACATGCAGCACTACAGAGACAATACATCCCCCACAATGCATCATGGTCTCCTCCTCTCTGCCCTGGAGACCCGAGGAGTAATCCCATTATCTCTCAAGACAGAGGGTAACCACAATACACATGTGGGGACAACAGAACAGACATCACCATTTAAACATACAATGTCACAACCCTTTTCAATACACAGACATTTAACATCCCAAAATGGCACGCATTAGACCAGGAGTTCAAGTTAGTTTAAGTCCTTTGTGAACAATGAGGCCATTTGGGTTAACTAGCAGCACACTCTTCTCCTGGGTGGCCGTCCGTTCAGTAGTTCCAATCAGTATTTGGGGAAACACACGAACAGGGGCATACGGGCAGGAAATCCAGCGAAATGAAGGCAAACAGACGAACCAGCAATATAGGCCTATACAGATGGATCTGTCACAACACTCAATACGACAGATTAATTACCAGTCGGCTTCTCCAGCATGAACGTAAGGTTATAGACAAAAAATCCTCCAAACTATCCAAAGATAGGTCGGATTTCCACAATGACAACGTCAAATTCTGGCTGAAAGCAAAGCCCCAAACACATCCCCGGTCTGATAGACACCAGGACCATTCCAGGGCCAGAACAAACCAAAAGGGGACTGGAATTCAAACAAGATCTCCATCCCAACACTCTCGAACATATGTTAGACACCATAGCAAACCACCTAACAAATATCATACCCATGGCATCAAACAACAGTCTAGGTTCACCACTCAACCCAATTCCATTGAATCTCCACTACCCACCAACTCTCGGAAAACACCGAAACCAATACAAGTTGCTTGAGGTGGAGCCTCCCCCACACTCATCGCACCAGTGGTCTCGACTACCCCACCCTGTCCCTCTGTCACAGACTTTGACGTCTCAGTAGATACTGTAACATCAGTGATACCACTTACAGACCACCTGACATCCTACTCTCTGCCGGATTCACCCTCTGACATCTCACAAGAATGTCCCCTCAATTTACCCCCAACATCTTTCCCATCAGTATTGACAGTTCCTGATCCCTCTGGGATCAACTCCCCTACCTTTGAAGATTCCCCACTCACCTTGCACAATACAAGCACTTCAGAAGAAACCCAAATATCTCATAATTATACCATTAATCATTCAGTATCTTTTTTACCGCTATCTGGGGCTCTGACCCCGGAAGCCACATATGTTCTAAGACAACCCACAGGAACAACAACCACAATAACGCATTTCTTCAAACCCATGATGGAGCAAACACTAAAAGGAAGAACAAGAAAAAATGCTGAAGAGGCTGCAGAGGAGGAAACTGGAACCCAAAAGAAAATAAGGGACATAGAGAGGAACTCAGGGAAAACCCCGAGCCCCAAGCAAAACATAACATGACAGTAAAAATATTTAACCTCTCAAAATTTAGTTTCTCGTCGGCAGAGACATCTGTTCTCCAAAAGGGTTTGTCCTTTTTTCCGGCCGAAAAACACAATGAATTTGAGCTCTTTGTTGATTTGAATAAGTTTATTAGAAATCTCACACTTTACAATTGAAAGCGACTCAGGATGGATACTAAAGAGGAAAAACCATGTAGCCCAAAACCTGCATCCACTAGTCATACTGAGCTAAAACCCAAATCTACCTTCAATCCCACCCATCACACAGGGAACTATATTAACACTTTTTTTTCTCTAGTATCCGAAGAAATTAGAAACATTAATAAAAGAACGAAAACTAAAAGTAATCTGACAAAGAAGAAAAAGGATGCATTGGAGGAGTTACAAAACAATGATCAAATTATCATCAGGAGCGCAGACAAAGGTGGGGGAATAATCTTACAAAACAAAGAAGATTATCTGAAGGAAGCAAATAGAATCTTAGGGGACCCATTCTATTATGAACGGCTATCCTTCAATCCACTTAAGGAAGATCAAAAAATCCTCACCTCTATGCTCAAACGAGCAGAAGAAGACCGCATTCTTACAAAGAAGGAAAGGGAGTACATCGCCATAGACCACCCCAACACTGCATTATTCTACCACTTGCCAAAATTCACAAAGATACAAATAACTCGCCGGGAAGACCCATCATCTCAGGGATTAATTCACTCACCAGCAACCTGTCACATTACGTGGACATATTCTTGCAAAAATATGTTCTGGATCTCTCCTCATATTTAAGGGATTCCTCCCAACTTATCTCACTGTTAAAAGACATCAAATGGGAACCCTCCTACAGCTGGCAAACATTGGATATGACCGCATTATACTCCAATATTCCACATGAGACTGGAATTGACGCAACCCACCACTATCTTGAGAATGATAGCCACTTATCTGCGAAACACAAAACCTTCATCTTAGACGCTATCCGTTTCATCCTCACACACAATTCTTTTGCATTTGAGGACCAGATTTAGAGACAACGGAAAGGGACTGCAATGGGGACCCGTTTTGCGCCAAGCTTCGCAAATCTTTATATGGGCCATTTTGAAGAAGAATTCATACTCAACGCAGACCCCTGGAAAGACAAGATCATCTTTTACAAAAGATATATCAACGACCTCTTCCTAATTTAGAGAGGGAGTAGCGAAGAAGCTTAGATGTTCATTTCCCACCTAAACAATAACACATGGAACCTGACCTTTACAGCTAATAACTCAACCACGTCTATTGAATATCTAGACCTGATTCTGTACACTAGAAATGAAACAATAATGTCCAAAACATATTTGAAAAAAGTCGACAGCAACAGCTATCTAGACTATAAAAGTGCACACCATAAAAAGTGGAAGGACAACATACCGTTTAGTCAATTCAAAAGACTCAGAAGAAACTGTACTACTATGAGTGATTTCAAAACACAGAGTCAGATCCTCCGGACAAGATTTCTTAACAAAAAATACCCCAGAGGAATCATAGACGGGGCCTTCCTACGAGCTAGCCAACAAAGCCAAGAAGAGTGCCTGGTTACCAACGATAAATCAAAGGAAGAGGAGAGTACCAAGAGATACAAATCCTCATTCATTACCTACAACCTCAATCATGGAACCCTGAGAAACATCCTGGCAAAACATTGGCACATTTTACAAAGTGATCCGTACATTAAGGACATCATTACTTCTAGATCTCAAATCACGCTAAGAAGAGCAAGAACATTCTAGCACCGAGCAAACTAAAGAAAAAGAAGAAAAAAACACCAACACCAATAGGTACCCCGAACCCTCATTCGGACAGATGGGGGAGTTTTAGATGTGGTCATACCCGCTGCAAATGCTGCACTAGCATTTCAAACGAGATTAAGACATTTAGAAGCAACATATTCGGGGAAGAATTTCCCATTGAAAGTATCCTCAATTGTTCATCCTCATACATCATTTATGTACTCGAATGCGGATGCGGGCTACAGTACGTGGGCCGCACAATTCAGTCCCTTAGAGAACGCTCGAATAAGCATTGCTGGAACATTTCACGTGGATTTCTGAAACACAGCGTATCCCGACATTTTTTATCTACTCATAATAAGGATTTCTCAGATTTAACCATCACACCGATCGAAACAATTGATGAAACTCAGACAGATAGGTTCAGGACTCTACAAAAAAGAGAAATGTTTTGGATATTCAAGTTGCATACCCTTGAACCTCACGGTCTTAATGAGAGTTTGGAAAATAAATGTTTCTAATTTCATTCCCAATTTCCCCCCATGTCATTCCCCCCATTCATCACTCAGTTTATTTATTTATCTCAAAATCATAAAACACCATTACACTGCCCACAATATCATCATCCCTTCCAAAATCCCCCCACTTCCCTTCTCCTCCGGTCCTAGCCCCCAATCATTTGCATCCATTCTCCACCTTATCCACTCATTATCTGTACATCACTATTGAAAGGTATATCGTCTGTATTGTCATTACCATTCAATCTACCAGCCTTCCGTTTCTTCCCTTCGCTCCTCCCATCATTCTCCATTCCCCCATTACACTCTGCAATACCACTCTGTACCACATCCCCATCCCACTGTCTGGTTTCCCCGCCCCTACATACTCTCCACCCACCGGAGCAGTTCCTTCGCCCACACCTCCCTCATATCTCCTTCCTAGCTTCCCCTGCTCTCAGCAATCCCTTCTCCTCCGGTCCTAGCCCCCACTCATTTGCATAAATTCTCCAATTTATCCATTCACCAGCTGTACATCAATATCCACCAGTATATCGTCTGTATCGTCATTACCATTCAATTTCCTTAGCCCTCCGTTTTTTTCAGTAGTGTGATTAAGTGGTGAAAATTATTAGTACCCCCCCCCCCCATTTTTGACTGTGGTAGCTTATGTGCCCCCCTATATATTGTTCTTAGAGTCGCCACTGCTTTTACCCTTTTATTTTTAAATTGTCCAGTCTACATATAATGCTTATACTCCACCCCCATACCCCTTTTGGAATAAGGTTTTGATAACTCTCATGCCTAAAACTGATAAAGACCTAACATATTGTTACGGGCAGTGGGTGTGGAACCACTGTGCCAATCAACCGGTTTGACTTTCGGCAAGACCTTAGGGCATTATCCTGGCAGTCCCCTGGTGTTCAACTTTTCTGTCTTCATACATGTTCACACAGTGTGCAGTCTGACATTCATTATAAACCATTCCTGTCTTCCAAATAAGAGGACTGTTCTTTGTAGTCTAACTTGTTTATTGGTCAACAGGTTGTACTCTCTGCGTGATGCGTGTGAGTGAGATATTGTACAAGTGTGATAAAACTACAAGAATACAAATAGCATGTATAAGTTTAAAGCATAGCATGTACTATAAGATTTACAGTCATCAGTGAAGGCACATTGTTAAATGGCTGCCTGTACATAAGATGCATGTCTAGCTAACAGTAATAAAAACTCCCTGAGTAACAATTACAACTAGCTGAACAGCTCTGCATAACATTATGTCCCTGAAACAAAGGTAGATCTCTCACCAGCTATGCTTATACAAGGATGGTGGAGTTTGAGAAGGAGACATGCATAGGACAGCTCTGTACTGTGTCCTGGAGACTGGAGACTTATCTTTCCCAGAATGCGTTGCACTCCCACAATGCAGTGCACCACCCACAATGCAGTAGTCTTCATAACAGTAAAAATAAAGTGTAATACAACACCGCTAGATGGTGCTATAACCACACTAAACACTTCAAAAATACAAAGACTGAGGCAGACGTGATCTGTAATGATTCTCTAACCCAGCTGGGCAGAACATAAGTCTTTAAACCCTATACAGGGATCTAGACTTCACTGCAGGGGAACTACTTCTTGAGACACTGGTATGAAGCACCGAAGGGTCATGCCATACTTTTAGACAGAAAATTCACTGCCTTAACAAGATGTTAAAGATCAAAATAATAAATGTCTTTATTGGGAAATTGTAAAAAAAAATTGAGTGCCACCCAGATACCAAGGCCCCTCCACCATACAACAAGCCTATATCCCAATATTATTTATTGGGACACCCCATTGTGGTGATAGGAACAATTGAGTCCAATCAACTGTAGTGCCCCCAAACTTATTTAACCCCTTAAGGACTTATGACGTACCGGTACGGCATGTTTCCCGAGTCCTTAAGGACCCATGACGTACCGGTATGTCATGTGTATTTCCGATCACTGCCGCCCCTCGGCCGGTGATCGGAACCCGGTGCCTGCTCAAATCATTGAGCAGGCACCTTGGCTAAATGCGCGGGGGGGTCCCGAGACCCCCCCCGTGTCGGCGATTGCCGCAAACTGCAGGTCAATTCAGACCTGCGGTTTGCGGCGGCGTGTGGCGGTGCCATCGGGCCCCTATGCGGCTGTAGGGGGGACCCGATGGCATGGAAGGCAGCGCAATGCCTAAGGAAGGCATCGCGCTGCCTTCCGGTGACGAGCCTGTGAGATCCAGCCACCTGGATCTCACAGGCCGGAAGCTGTATGAGTAATACACACAGTATTACTCATACAGCCAATGCATTCCAATACAGAAGTATTGGAATGCATTGTAAAGGATTAGACCCCCAAAAGTTCAAGTCCCAAAGTGGGACAAAAAATAAAGTGAAAAAAAAAGTTGAAAAAATAAAGTTTTTCCCTCAAAAATTAAAAGTTTCAAGTAAAAATAAACAAAAACGTAATTTCCCCCAAATAAAGTTAAAAAAGAATTGGCAAAAAATAGGGGGGAAAAAAGTATACATATTAGGTATCGCCGCGTCCGTATCAAACAGCTCTATAAACATATCACATGACCTAACCCCTCAGATGAACACAGTAAAAAATTAAAAATAAAAACCGTGCTAAATAAACCATTTTTTTGTCACCTTACATCACAAAAAGTACAACAGCAAGCGATCAAAAATGCGTTTGGCCACCAAAATAGTACCAATCTAACCCTCACCTCATCCCGTAAAAAATGAGCCCTTACCTGAGACAATCGCCTAAAAAATGTAAAAACTATGGCTCAGAATATGGAGACACTAAAACATAAGTTTTTTTGTTTTAAAAAAGCTGTTAATGTGTAAAACTTACATAAATAAAAAAAAGTATATATATATTTGATATCGCCGCGTTCGTATCGACCGGCTCTATAAAAATATCACATGACCTAACCCCTCATATGAACACCGTAAAAAAAACAAAAAAAACCTTTGCTAAATAAACAATTTTTTGTCACCTTACATCACAAAAAGTGTAATAGCAAGCAATCAAAAAGTCACACGCACCCCAAAATAGTGCCAATAAAACCGTGATCTCATCCCGCAAAAATCCTACCGTACCCAAGGTAATCGCCGAAAAACTGAAAAAATTATGGCTCTCAGACTATGGAAACACTAAAACATGATTTTTTTTACTTCAAAAATGAAATCATTGTGTAAAACTTATATAAATTTTAAAAAAGTATACATATTAGGTATCTCCGCGTCCGTTACAACCTGGTCTATAAAAATATCACATGATCTAACCTGTCAGATTAATGTTGTAAATAACAAAAAATAAAAACGGTGCCAAAACAGCTATTTCTTGTTATCTTGCCTCACAAAAAGTGTAATATAGAGCAACCAAAAATCATATGTACCCTAAACTAGTACCAACAATACTGCCACCCTATCCCGTAGTTTCTAAAATGGGGCCACTTTTTTGGAATTTGTACTCTAGGAGTGCTTCGGGGGGCTTCAAATGGGACAAGGTGTCAATAAAAATAGTCCACAAAACCTGCCTTCCAAAAACCGTATGGCATTCCTTTCCTTCTGTGCTTTGCCGTGTGCCCGTACAGCGGTTTACGACCGCATATGGGGTGTTTCTGTAAACTACAGAATCTGAGCCATAAATATTGAGTTTGGTTTGGCTGTTAACCCTTGCTTTGTAACTGGAAAAAAATTATTAAAATGGAAAATCTGCCAAAAAAGTGAAATTTTGAAATTGTATCTCTATTTTCCATTAATTCTTGTGGAACACCTAAATGGTGTTTGTAAAATCAGTTTTGAATACCTTGAGGGGTGTAGTTTATAGAATGGAGTCATTGTTGGGTGGTTTCTATTATGTAAGCCTCGCATAGTGACTTCAGACCTGAACTGGTACCTAAAAATTTGGTTTTTGAAAATTTCTGAAAAATTTCAAGATTTGCTTCTAAACTTCTAAGCCTTGTAACATCCCCAAAAAATAAAATATCATTCCAAAAATGATCTAAACATAAAGTAGACATGTGGGGAATGTAAAGTAATAACTATTTTTGGAGGTATTATTATGTATTATAGAAGTAGAGAAATTGAAACTTGGGAATTTTCAATTTTTTTACAAATTTTTGGTAAATTTTTTTTTTATAAATAAAAAAAAACATTTTTTTACTTCATTTTACCAGTGTCATGAAGTACAATATGTGGCGAAAAAACTATCTCAGAATAGCCTAGATAAGTCAAAGCGTTTTAAAGTTATCACCACATAAAGCGACACTGGTCAGATTTGCAAAAAATGGCCGGGTCTTTAAGGTGAAATACGGCTGAGTCCTTAAGGGGTTAAAGTTCGCCCTTGGAGTTCCAGGACTTCAAAACATATATATTTTCCGAAGGCAACAACCCACAATGTAAATGGGAGGGTGACTAATATCAAAGTAACAGAGGGCCCAAAATGGCAAACTACCAGGGTATATAATGCCTATGAACTAGTCGGCCTTCCAACCAGCACAGCACTACCGTATCTGGTACACGCAGAACTCCATATGAGTAGCCCATTTATGTGACTGACCCGGCACGGTAAACAAACTCTTTGGAAGTGTGACTATTAATTAGGCCCCTATAATGATATCAATTACCACTCGCTACAAGCTGCCTCCAATCATGCTTTACAGGGTTCGACATAGAGTCTTGTCAGGAGCACATGGAGTATAGCAGTACAGTGTTAGCATAGTAGAAGAGCAGTGGCAAACCGTGCAATGTAGCACGACTTCCAGCACTAGTTTGGCCGTGATACTCGTAGACAGGAAACAGGCTGATGAAAGGGCAGGCAGAGTTTGTGTACATCCGTGAAAGTGGTCTGAGGTCAGGGCAGGTAGCAAAGGGTCAGTACGGTAAACAGGCTAAGGACAGGTCAGTCAATGAAGGGTCGGAATTGGTAAACAGACAGGGCAGACAAACAAACCTTTTATTAGGAACTGGCAAGCTAGATAACCCAAAGCTTAGGCACCCCCACCCTAGGGGAAGATTCATTAAAAAGCCTGAGGTGACCATCCATTTTCTGGAGAAGATTAGGGTGCATGAGAACTGGCCCTTTAAGAGCAGGAGAGCTCGTACCATAGAAGCAATGATGGGAGGCCTTAGAAGTAAGCACAATTCTGCAGAAGGGGAGACTACATGGGATCCCAGTGGTCAGACTCACTGCTAGAGAGCAGAGGAGGGCAATCCGGTTCGGACTGCCGGCAGAGGAGAAGTTGAGTCAGTGGTGCATTGCTCATGCTGTTCGGAGGAGTAGAGCAGTGGCGTGCATGGGCCGCCAGCTCAACACATATCCTGATTCATATAGATCTATTTCTTTCATTACAGCTGATGACAACCAAATAGCCAAAGTTTTGGCCAGCTGCTTTACCAAAGTAATAACTTATGTTAAGCATAAGGACCAGGCAGGTTTCATGCCAAACAAATCAATATCAGTTAAAATGGCAGTATGATATAGAAGAGATTGAAGGGAAAGTTTGGAACAGGATTTCTGCACTGTACAAATATCTGCCCAACAAGAAGCATAGGCTGACTCAGTTTATCATTACTCAAAGACTTTACTATTTACTATTTGGCCATTCAGACGATTATTCTTACGATTATAAGAAGATTTTTTCTGTGTCTGAAGTGCTTTAGTGCAGAAGGTGAAGGCATTCATCTGGTTTGGCTCTGCCCAAATTTTTTCAATTTTGGTACAAAGGAGTGGAATTTATATTTTCTTTGTGGTGTTAGGGTTCCTTAGACCCAATAATCTGTGTATTGGGGGATTTGTTTAGTACCTCTATAAGTAACTAATACAGTATATGTCATGTCTTTGTAAACGGTTGTTCATGGAACATAATAGTATTGCGGAAACTTGGCTATCTTCACTATCCCCAATAACTAAACAGCAATTAGAACAACGGATATTGCACTAATCATTGCAATGCCCTTCTGTGGACACCATTATCTAAGCCTATCAAGAGAACAGTAGAGCTGCCATACTACACCTACCATACTTTAGCATGAGGATTGGCCTTCAGATAACATCATCCCCTCACAGCAACAGTAGACTGATAATGTGTTACTTATCTATATAGGAGTTCTTATCATTTGTATTGACAGCTACAGAAGGACTATATTTTATATGTAATTTTTAATGGCATAGAATTGCCAAATTGAAAAACAACAAATATTCTACAAAAAGTGCTTTTCTATGAATATTGACTTTAAAAAATATACCTGTCTAATGAAAATGTCCCTTTAAAGGGGTTGTATAAGATTTTCAAACTGATGACCTATCCTGAAGGTTAGGCCATTAAAATCAGGTCACTGGCAATTCAACACCCTGCACCCCTTCCGATCAGCTGTTACTTTGGAATTCAGTTCAATGGATGCAGCGCTGCAGTTTAAAACTGACTTACCAAGCCAGAGCTACAACATAACAGCTGATTGATGGGGGTGTGGGGTGTCAGACCTCAACAATCTGATACCGATGGTTTATCCTAAGAATAGGTCACCCATATCAAAATATTGGAAAACTCCTTTAATGGAAACCATTGTCAAGCTTGTCTATAGACACTCCAACAATGCTAATCACCTGAATATTCTTTGTGCAGATAACCTACAAACAGGTAATATTGCAAGGTTTCAGATCTGGTAAATGTAGCTCTAGATTAAAATACAGTCTGTAAACATACAACTAATACAACAAGTGATACAATGTATTTACAGAGAATTCTACATATATAAACTATATAACATGTTCAAAAGTAAGCATTTGCTTTAATGTTCCGAAACTCAAGGACGACTTTTATGTAAACTATATGAACATTAGAAAGTTATTTGCTTGTTGATAAATGATCAGTTTTATTTGTAAATTTGGTGGCATTTACCAAGAAAACATGCATTTCTCAGTATAGAATATTAGATTATTGCACAGTAAGCTATTTATAGCTTCTTCAGTTTATAGATTGGGAAGCGAAGAGTATATTATCATTCAGAATATTTGATTTTAACCTTTTGAATGATTATAGTTACTGCAATGCAGATAAGAGCCGTGCACATGATAATTTCTAGATCTAGCCCCAGTAGAAACATGAACTTTTATTTGCCTGAGCAGCAGTGTTTCTCAAAAGAAGATAGAAAAAAAGGAATTGAAGGGTCTGTCAGAATCTTTACAAAACTGTATTGTTTCTGTCATTTAACAATCCCTGTTTTTTACCTCCTGCGTGCTTGCTGAGTACACTTAAAGGAGTGAGTGAATAACAATATAGAGGTTAATTACTAGCACTGCATGCTTCAATCACTTCCCTCATCTTTGTGGCAATTGCTTGTCATTGAATTTTTATATTCTGTACAATTATTAAAGACAACCAAGTGGCCTGTTTTTTTTTTAAAACACAAGCTGAGCTGAAAGGCATAGGGCGTGTAATATAGAGTGTAGATAATGGAAGTTACAGCATATTACAGAAAACTACCCCACAATTTTGGAAGACATATATTTATGAATATCAATATGTAATTAAAGACAACATAGAGTCCCTCTTATTTGCTAAAATCTGAAATGCTAACATTTAGTGGAAATAATAGGGGTAACATCTTGAGAAGGGTGTGACAACAGCAGGACCCTCTTAACAAGTCTGTAATAAATGCTGTGTACTTCTCAGGATAGGGCATCAATATGAGATTGATGGGGGACCATCACCTGCGTCGTTCAGCTGTTTGAGGAGGTTGCAGCGCTCCCATGAGCTCTGTTACCTTCTTGCAGCTTACCAAGCACAATGTGGTACATTGTATAGCGGCTATGTTTGGTATTGCACCTCAGCCCCATTCACTTTAATGGGAATGGGCTGCGCCTAGGCTATGTGATGTCATTGACCTAGGAATAGGCCTAAGTGCTCATAGAGTGATGTGACCTCTTTGTACAGATAATCTGCAGGGATCCTGGGGTTTTGAGTATAGGTAATCAATATATAAATCTTGAAGAACCCCTTCGAAGGGAATTAGTGTAACCTATCCAGTTACCTAGTGTAACCTATCCAGTTAAAACCAGATACAGATCCTTTTTTTCTAATCTGTTTTTATTTTCTGATTGTTGATTTTTTTAATTCTTTTTCTTGAACATAATTATGGGGTCTGCCATCTTGCCTGAGCTGTTCTTAACAGCATTTAGAGATATACTTTACAGCAGCCCCGTGGGCCATAGGCATGCTCTGTGAACTGTGCAGAAGTCATTGTACAAGGAAAGAATAGATAGGCTTTAAATTATTCTAAATGGTTGATCCTGTGTTATCTATATACAGTGGTAATAGTGACATGAAAAATTAAAAATAACATCACAAAAAATTCTTTCAAAATATGTTTAACATAAAAAACTTGTGGCAAACAAAAGATCCTTTTCTGATTACAAATTCCCTTTAACAAACGGCATAAGAGGCTGCTAATTACTTTTTTCCCCACATTTAGCATATATGATGGGAAAAAAAAGGATGCAGAGTTCAGCAAAAAGAAAGCAAAAGTATATGTTAAATAGATACATTTCTTACAATGTAACCCTATGATGATGGATAGAGATGAGTGAATTTCCAAAAATTCATTTCAGGTCCGCTTATAGTGAATTAATCACCAGATATTTGAGAAGTCATGTATGATACTCTGAGTTTTCTTTGGACTGTAACCAACCATTTTCATGCTCTTTAACTCCAAGACAGCCTTATTAATGACAAAGTAACAGGAGTATATGTGGCTATGGGTAAATGAATGATAGACGGTGATAACAAACTTCTAGCAAACTGTACTGAACTGTTGCCTTTTTTTTTAAATTAAAACATGGTTCACAAATTATGCCTTTTTGGTGGCAGATGTCTTCTTCCCTGCCTTCTGACCTGTGAAATGGTGGCTTCCATTTTAAGAGATTCGGCCAAATCAAATCACAAAAGATTTGGCTTTGATCAGAATCAGAATTTTTGAGAAGACAAATTTGATTTGTTTTGAATTGATTCATTCATCTCTAGAGATGGATGTCACTGTATGGCTATCACAGGTATCTGTGTAATGTATATTTCACGTGCAATGTAGCAATTAGCCCCAGCTGGTCTCCCAGTCCTTGGCTGAGAGGGTGTGCTCAAGCTCCAATGAAGAATAGAGAACTGATGATGATACAAATCCAGTTTATTAGAGGCCGTCATCTGCAGAAATCTCACAAGAGAGTAACATGTTATTTCAAGGCTGTCCCTACAAGCAAGACTACAGAAACAAAAAGATAATCAATATAATGTACAAACCTACAGTATGCATATTCATGTTTACAGACTATAAATGCAGTGATCCCTCAAGAAACAATGGAATCAGGATACAATATTTTCAACTTACAATTGTCTTTCCATGGCCATCATAACTTGAAACTAGACTCAACATACAATACCTCAGAGTCAGATCCAACCAATCAACATGGTCATTTCTCTGGTAAAACACCTGTATTTGTTGTCTAGTAGCTCCTCTTTACAGTACAGTGTGGTACTACATATCCTGTACTGCCCTCTATCTGCACCAGGATAATCGGATTGCGGCTCCATTTTATTTCTTTGGTAAATGGTGTCCTATACAGGACCCTGAAGAAGCTCCTGTCCTCATAGAAAGTGATTTACAGCTCTGGCAGCCATTTCTGACTGTTATATGTAAGGACTTGCTTTATTGGTCTTAACTATCCTCTTATGTTCTTTAAAACTTTATGTTCTCTTATTTTGGGATGATATTTTGAGGCTTTAGGAATTACTAGTTTTCCAGTTATAGTACTTTACTAGTTATGGACTCAAGTAACAATATTTCCAACTTGCAATGGTTATCCCAGACCGCTTCCATCTGTCACCTACAGTTACTGCTACCCCACCAAATGTACATTAGCAAGAGGTAGGGGATAGATGAAACAGAGGGATCAAACTGTACAGAGTTTGTAATCGGCAACCACTGAGAGATGAAGATTGTCATAGAAGCTCTAGTCACAAATTGGTAGGATATTTTTAATCAAGACAATTTGCTAGATTGCTTTATATGCATTAAAGCAATTAAAAATAGTTACAAAGTTAGACATCACCTTTATTCTGATCTAATACATAATTTCTTTTTTATTGTTGACACTTTCAGAGTGAGACTTGCAAAGAGATTAGAAAAAATAAAGGGGACCTGTCACCTATACTATGCTGCCCTCACTGAGGACAGCATAGTATAGTAACAGACCCGCTGATTTCATCAGGCTATCACCTCTGGGCTAGTATTCAGTACTTTTACACGACTGACAGGCCGAACCTCACAGTGCGCGCCAATGTTGTCAAAAAGATGAGCCTGGTGAGACTTAGGGTCTAGTCCTCTATCCATGACTGGAAGGTTTCTTTTCTATGCGTAACATGAAATTAACCTGCCAGTTATGAGCAGGAGATGGGGGAGGGAGGGGCCACGAGTCTCAGCGGACTCAACTCTCTCCCAGTGCTGGTACGCGCTGCAAGGTTCAGCCTGTCAGTATTGTAAAAATGCAGAATTCTAGCCCAGAAGTGACACCCCGCTGAAATCAGTTGGTCCATTACTTATATTATGCTGTCCTCAGCGAGGGCAGTACAGTAGAGGTGAAGGTTCCCTTTAATTGTGTCAGTAAGTTTCTGAATGTATGATTTTAATAAGAAGAAAAGACTCATCGTTGACTCAACTGTGAAAAGCTGCACAATAGGGCTTGCTGTCACGGAGGGAATGTAATCATCCTAGGATTAATGACAATGTCAGCTTATTGTAGAATGGTAGGTATAGAATAACACACTTGTATCTTACATTGTAACTTCTGAAACTGAAAAAAAAAGGAAACTTTTTTTTTAGCTAAAACATAAACTATCAATGTTCCAAGAAAATTCCTTGTGAAATGACTGTATGAATTTATGACTATAATGTGATGTCTAGAGTTGATCGAGCAACAAAGTGGTCGGGTGCTCGAGTAGAACACATCGGGGTGCTCGAGTAGAACACATCGGGATGCTCAGGTGCTCTACCGAGCACCCGAGCACAATGGAAGTCAATGGGTGAACCAGAGCACTAAACCAGGCACCCCCTGCTCTGAAGAGGGGAGGGTGTCTGGTTCATAGGAAAAGGTCAGAAATTGATGGAAACACCACTGAAATGGTTCGGGAACAGCATGGGGAGGATGTCTGGATGCATCTTGGACTCCCAGGTCGCTGCTGGGAATGATGTTGTCCGAGTAGTACGCCACTTTTACAGACTGACAATAATACGTGTGTGAGGCGGACGGACGATAGGCTAGCCAATAACAACACCAAGGTAATGAGGGTTAACCTATCAGAAAATACGGTGTAGCTCCTTTATGTATTTAAGAAGACCATCCTCACCACACTAGCCAGTACCCCCTTGAAAAAGCTAACGCGAAACATGCGTTGGGGAGTGGACTGGTGGTGGTCATGTGCGGTATATCAGTTCGGTTGGTCAGTATTTCATTGTCTCTTTTGCTACAGTCACCCCTTGTAGTGTGTATTATCACCCACATGGTTAAGTGTGTGTTGCATATATGCGCATATGAATTTTTGCTATTATGTATTTTTAAGCCATAGTGGATTCTAGTGACCAACATATACCGACTTCCCACCATCGGTCCTCTTGGTTTTTAATTTTTTTAATGTATTGTGGCCTGTGTTAATAGTTTTTTTGTGGCTTGTGCTAATCATGTCTCTATGTGATTCTCAATAAAATTATGCTATTTTGTGATTATTTTAGTCTGATATGTGTTTTTGTACTTTATTGACCCATTATCTCTGGTTGGTCTTCATGATATAGTTAGGTGTGGGTCCTAAATAAAGATGTCGCGAACATAAAATTTTCAGTTTGCGAACGGCGAACGCGAATTTACGCAAATGTTCACGAACAGGGCAAACCGCCATAGACTTCAATAGACAGGCGAATTTTAAAACCCACAGGGACTCTTTCTGGCCCCAATAGTGATGGAAAAGTTGTTTCAAGGGGACTAACACCTGGACTGTGGCATGTCGGAGGGGGATCCATGGCAAAACTCCCATGGAAAATTACGTAGTTGACGCAGAGTGTGGTGAGTTGAATTCGCAATGCGATTAATATAACCTGCATTAATCGCATTGCGAATTCAACTTAGAGCTAAGTTCCTAATGGTTGTATTGCTAGAATTGACGAATATAACGAATATAGCACTATATTCTCAATCTTTGTTATATTCTAGCAATACAACCATTAGGAACCCAACTCTAAGTTGAATTCGCAATGCGATTAATATAACCTGTATTAATCGCATTGCGATTACAACTTAGATCTGAGTTCCTAATGGTTTTATTGCTAGAATTGACGAATATAACGAATATAGCACTATATTCTCAATCTTCGTTATATTCTAGCAATACAACCATTAGGATCCCAGCTCTAAGTTGAATTCGCAATGCGATTAATATAACCTGTATTAATCGCATTGCGATTACAACTTAGATCTGAGTTCCTAATGGTTTTATTGCTAGAATTGACGAATATAACGAATATAGCACTGAATTCTCAATCTTCGTTATATTCTAGCAATACAACCATTAAGAACTCAGCTCTAAGTTGAATTCGCAATGCGATTAATATAACCTGTATTAATCGCTTTGCGATTACAACTTAGTCAAATTTGTGACACTGCAGCTTCAGAATGAATCTAAGATGGATGCTGTCCTTGCTTTTTGATAGGAGGTGGGAGGGTCTGGGAGGGAGGGTATGCTGATTGGCTGGAATGTGTCTGCTGACTGTGAGGTACAGGGTCAAAGTTTGCTCAATGATGATGTATAGGGGGCGGACCAAACATTGCATATGTTGCCCGCCGCGGCGAACGCGAACAAGCTATGTTCGCCGGGAACTGTTCGTCGGCGAATAGTTTGGGACATCTCTAGTCCTAAACTTAGAATTTTGGGCTATATATAGGTCTATTGACAATAATACGCACCAAACCGAAGATAAAATCGATTTTAGAGGAAAAATTTTTAGAAAACATTCTTTCCTGTATATTTACTTGTATATAAAGTGCAAGTGCTGCCAAAAATTACAAGGAAGAGGCACTCTGATACAACCTGTATATCACATAAAGGAGGGCCTCATTCACATTGTGGTACAATTGTTCAGGTAGTGGGGACTCCTACACTCATAAAGCCTATGCACTAAGTGAAAGGGCTGCCAAAAATTACAAAGAACCGGCATTCCAATACACCCTTTATTACACATAAAGGAGGGCATCATACACACTCTTGGAAAATTATGATTGATGGCCTGCTGGTGACCCTCAAAAACATTAGGAGCAAAAGCCTGCTGGTGACCCTCTAGAACATTAGGGGAGAGGGCCTGCTGCTGATCTGACCATCAAAAAAATTAGGGGAGAGGGCCTGCTGCTGATCTGACCATCTAAAAAATTAGGGGTGAGGGTCTGCTGCTGAGCTGACCATCTAGAACATTAGGGGTGAAGGCCTGCTGCTAAGCTGACCATGGAAAAAATTATGGGTGAGGGCCTGCTGCTGAGCTGACCATCTAAAATATTATAGGTGAGGGTCTGCTGCTGAGCTGACTCTCTAAAACATTAGCGGCTAGTGCCTGCTGCTGATCTGACCATCTAAAACATTATGGGCGAGGGCCTGCTGCTGAGCTGACTCTAAAACATTACAGGTGAGGGCCTGCTGCTGAGCTGACCATCGAAAAAATTATGGTTGGGGGCCTGCTGCTGAGCTGACCATCGAAAAAATTATGGTTGAGGGTCTGCTGCTGAGCTGACCATCGAAAAAATTATGGTTGAGGGCCTGCTGCTGAGCTGACCATCGAAAAAATTATGGTTGGGGGCCTGCTGCTGAGCTGACCATCAAAAAAATTATGGTTGAGGGCCTGCTGCTGAGCCGACCCTCTAAAACATTAGGATCAAGGGCAGCCTAATAAGCATGTTGATATGATGGAGGAGTAGGAGGAGGACGAGAAAACGAAGATTGAACCATATACACTTTTTTGTGGTGGCAGGGGTGCATGGGAATACAGTGTATTCAATACACCATAAAAAACACATTTAAAGAGCCTTTATGTTCAGCCGCTTTCCTCTGGTGGAGTAGAGAAATCAGGGGCAATCCATGCCTTGTTCATTTTGATAAGAGTCAACCTGTCAGCATTTTCAGTTGACAGGCAGATGCGCTTATCAGTTATTATGCCCCTAGCAGCACTAAATACCCGCTCTGACAAAACGCTGGCGGCAGGGCAGGCCAGCACCTCCAAGACATAGAGCGCCAGTTCATGCCACGTGTCCAGCTTGGACACCCAATAGTTGTAAGACACAAAGGGATCATTGATAATGCTGACACGGTCTGCTACGTACTCCTTCACGATCTTCCTAAACTTTTCTCTCCTTATGACACTAGGCTGCGCATCAGGGCGAGGTTTCTGGCGGGTTGTCATGAAACTGTCCCAGGCCTTGGAAAGTGTTGCCTTGCCTTTGTTTACACTGCTGTCTGTTCCCATTGTCTTCCCTCCTCTGCTGCCAGAGTTGTCAGCTGGAAATTTGTGGAACAATTATTCCACAAGGACCTTCTGGTATTCCAACATTTTGCTAGTCCTCTCCACCACAGTAATGAGAGATGAGAAGTTCTCTTTGTAGCGGTAGTCGAGAAGGGTGAACAACCAGTAATCGGTGTTGGCCAAAATGCGTATAACGCGAGGGTCACGGGAAAGGCAGCATAACATAAAGTAAGCAATGTGTGCCAGAGTCCCAACAGACAAGACTTTGCTGTCCTCATCAGGAGGATGACTCTCAATCTCCTCATCCTCTTCCGCCTCTTTGGCCCAAGCACGCTGAACAGATGGAATAAACCTGCTGTGGATACTACCCTCTGTAGCGGAGGCAACCGTCTCATGCTCCTCCTCCTCATCATCATCCAATTCACGCTGAGAAGATAACAGAGGGTTGTCTGGCTATCACCCTGTGTACTGCCTTTCCCCATTTCCACCTCTTCCACATGCAAAGCTTCCTCCTTCATTGTGAGCAGCGAGCGTTTCAGTAGACACAGAAGTTGGATGGTTACGCTGATAATAGCGGCATCACCGCTCACCATCTGTGTTGATTCCTCAAAGTTGCGTAAAACCTCACTGAGGTCAGACATCCATGCCCACTCGTCGCTTGTGAAGAGCGGAAGCTGACTGCAAAGGTGACGACCATGTTGCAGCTGGTATTCCACTACTGCCCTCTGCTGCTCACAAAGCCTGGCCAACATGTGTAACGTGGAGTTCCAGCGCGTGCTCATGTCGCACAACAGTTGGTGAGCTGGCAATTGCAAGCGCTGCTGTAGAGTTGCCAGACCGGCAGCAGTTGTGGATGACTCGGAAATGGGCACACACGCAGCGCACCTTCGCCAGTAGCTCAGGCAAATTGGGGTAGGTTTTGAGAAACCGCTGAACCACTAAGTTGAACACGTGAGCTAGGCATGGTATGTGTGTGAGCTTACCGAGCTCCAAAGCCGCCACCAAGTTACGGCCATTATCAGACAAAACCATGCCTGGTTCTAGGTTGAGTGGTGAGAGCCACAGCTCAGTCTTGTCCCTTATACCCTGCCACAGCTCTGCGGCGGTGTGCTATTTGTCACCTAAACATATTAATTTAAGCACGGCCTGTTGCCGCTTCCCCACTGCAGTGCTACACTGCTTCCAGCTACTGACTGGGGGCTGCAAGATGAGAATTCAGAGGTGGAAGTGGGGGCTGCAGCCACTAATGTAGGTGGTGGTGGAAATCCTGATGGAAGTAGGGCCCGGAATCCTTGGCGTCGGTAGCACCTGTGCCATCCCAGGGTACGACTCGCTCCCGGCCTCCACAACGTTCACCCAGTGTGCCATCAGGGAAATTTAGCGTCTCTGGCCACAAGCACTTGTTTATGTGTCAGTCGTTAAAGCGAGAGGCGGCACAGAGGATTAGGAGGCGGTGCAGAAGTCTGGAAAGGCGGCCGGCACCTTGCATCCCTTGACATCCCCTTGGACACCTTATTTCTTTGAGTGACAGGTTAGTAAAACCTGTTTTTTAGCAAAATAAGGCTACGGATCACATTTAGAAGCCCACATTAGGAATCCTGATGAGGCCCTGAACATCAGCATATGGTTAGCTGACAGGGGTGAAACCTGGTGACAGAATCCCTTTAAGTGGACCTTCCCAATAACTGCATTGGTCAGGGCACGGGTGATGTTATGCAGGGCCGGCGCCACCCATAAGCAAGGTAGGCCAACGCGTAGAGCGCTGCTCTGGCTGCAATGGCCTCCCACTAGGTGGCGCAGGTGCGTGACGTCAATGAGTGAGCGCTGCCACCTGCACTGCCTGTTACTGGAGCTGAGTGTAAGGTAGTAAAGAGATGAGCGCTGATTTAAAGTTAAAGTTACTGCAGGATACAGATTACAGTTTATAAATGTATACTCCTGTGAGTGGCGGCGAGGGGGATCTGTGGATGGCACTGTTATGGGGAGGGGGATCTGTGGATGACACTGTTATAGGGAGGGGGATCTGTGGATGAGACTGTTATAGGGAGGGAGATCTGTGGATGACACTGTTATAGGGAGAGGGATCTGTGGATGACACTGTCATGGGGTGGGTCTGTGGATGACACATATAGCATAAGATGCTATATACGGTATGTGTCATCCACAGATCCCCCCCATAAGTGTTATCCACAGATCCCATCCATAAGTGTTATCCACAGATCCCATCCATAACAGTGTCATCCACAGATCCTCCATAACAGTGCCATCCACAGATCCCCCATAACAGTGACATCCACAGATCCCCCATAACAGTGACAGCCACAGATCCCCCATAACAGTGACTGGAGCAGAATGTAGTGAAGGGGGTCATGTAATGTTTTGAGGCCAAAATGGCACAGATGACCACCAAGAATATCTAGAATATCTAAAATTAGCTGGTCAAGTAAAATGTTGCATGCAAAAATCATTAAATAGATGGCCAACAAAAAAGGGGCGGGTCAAAGGGCATGGTCAATGGCACACTGGGAAAAATAGTGGCGGCTGGGGACTGAGTATCAAGGGACCGCCGCCGCCATCAGGCTGCGGAAAGCCTCAGTGTCCACAAGCCTAGATGGCAACATTTCCAGGGCCAGCAATTTGGAAAGGTGCGCATTTAGTGCTATGGCCTGTGGGCGGGTGGCTGTGTATTTGCGCTTTCGTTCAAAGGCCTGGGGTATGGACATCTTTACTCTGCGCTGGGACACAGAAGTGGATGTGCTAGCTAATGGTGCTCGCAAAGGTCCAGGTGCAGGGCGGGAGGCATCCGGGCCTACGTCTTGGACAGGGGATTGGCCAGCACGTAATACAGGGGAATAGGAGGCAGTGGTGTGACCCACAGACACTGGTTGGGTTATTGATTTCATTGTCCACCACCTCCTCTTCCACTTCCTCACTCTGGTCATCCTCCTGACTTGTTGACCTAACAACAACCTCACTTATTGACAACTGTGTCTCATCCTCATCAACCTCTTGAGACACTAATTGCTGTTGACTTATTGGCAACTGTGTCTCATCTATAGTAAAATATCAAGACAGCACTACTCACCGAGTAATCTCAGATAGTCCAATATGTGGCGGTGCCCGCAGTGTCGAGTTCCGGCATCTGGGTCTCCTCACGTAACAATCAAAGATGAAATAACTGCAGCACTCCAATGATTCAATATTCTCTAGAATTTATTGACACCGAATGCAGCAACATTTCGATCGCACTGGTCTTTATCAAGCTCACCAAGGTTGATAAAGACCAGTGTGGCTGAAACGTTGCTGCATTCGGTGTCAAATAAATTCCAGAGAACTGTGTCTCATCATCATCATCCACCTTGTGAAACACTAATTGCCATTCCCCATCGTCATCTTCTTGTGACTGTGGATGCTCAAGAGTTTGGGCATCAGTGCACACGATCTCCTCATGTCCCTCTTCAAGCGGGCTTGGCGAGAGGCCCAAATCAAGGAATGGTGATGAAAAGAGCTCCTCGGAATATCCGAGTGTGGGATCACTTGTTTGGCAAGACTCTCCATGGTGGGAGGAAGGAGGATCAGGGTGAGGATTCTATTGACCAGACTCTTGGCTACTGAGACTGGACTTTGTGGAAGACAGGGTGGTGCTTAACCGACTGGAAGCATTATTTGCTGCAATCCAACCGACCACCTGGTCGCACTGGTGTGACTTTGAGAGTGGTGTCCTGCGCTGCCCTGCAAACTGGAACATGAAGCTAGGTATCGTTTATGAGTGTGTTTCTTGTGCTCTGGCAGCAGGCACAGTTTCACCGCGCCCAGGGCCACGGCCTCTGCATGCACCATTAGCAGCGTGGCCACTTCCCTGTCCCTTACTGCTTGCCTTCTGCATATTAAATGGTATATATGCTTGCAAGTATGTCACACGTACAGTAGCGCAGGTTTCGTAAGTGAATGTCAGTGATATTTAGGATGTGCAAACGTTATACAGGAGATGTAGAGCAGGTAATGTCACTGCCACCAGCAGCGAAAAAATAAGACTGAATGCCACTGATATTTATAATGTGCAAACATTATACAGGAGATGTAGCGCAGGTAATGTCGCTGTCACCAGCGGCGAAACAATGAAACTGAATATCACTGATATTTATGATGCGCAAACGTTATACAGGAGATGTAGCGCAGATAATGTGACTGTCCGCAGTTGACACAGTCTACGGAAAAAGTACACTGGATGTCACAGATATTTTTATTATGCGCACACGTTAAACAGGAGATGCAGCGCAGATAATGTCGCTGTCTGCAGTGTCTACGGAAAAAGTACAATGAATGTCACAGATATTTTTAGTATGCGCACAGGTTAAACAGGAAAGGTGGCACAGATAATGTCGCTGTCCGCAGCGTCTACGGAAAAAGTACACTGGATGTTACAGATATTTTTAGGCTGCGCACAAGTTACACAGGAGATGTAGCGCAGATAATGTCGCTGTCTGCAGCGGCCAAACAATTGCAAGCTATTTAGCGCAGGTTGCGCTAAAAATCTATATTGCTGCCAGATATAACAATAGTCCTTAAAAGGACTTTTGGGTCTCTAACAATTGCATGCAATTTAGTGCAGGTTGCGCTAATAATATACAGTCAGGTCCATAAATATTGGGACACCGACACAATTGTAACATTTTTGGCTCTTTACACCACCACAATTGATTTGAAATGAAACAAACAAGATGTGCTTTAACTGCAGACTGTCAGCTTTAATTTGAGGGTATTTTACATCCAAATCAGGAGAACGGTGTAGGAATTACAATAGTTTGCATATGTGCCTCCCACTTGTTCAGGAACCAAAATTAATGGGACAATTGGTATCTCAGCTGTATGGCCAGATGTGTCTTATTCCCTCATTATCCCAATTACAATGAGCAGATAAAAAATCCAGAGTTCATGTCAAGTGTGCTATTTGCATTTGGAATCTGTTACTGTCAACTCTCAAGATGAGATCCAAAGAGCTGTCACTATCAGTGTAGCAAGCCATCATTAGTCTGAAAAAGCAAAACAAACCCATCAGAGAGATAGAAAAAACATTAGGCGTGGCCAAAACAACTGTTTGGAACATTCTTAAAAAGAAGGAATGCACCGGTGAGCTCAGCAACACCAAAAGACCCGGAAGACCATGGAAAACAACTGTGGTGGATGACCGAAGAATTCGTTCCCTGGTGAAGAAAACACCCTTCACAACAGTTGGCCAGATCAAGAACACTTTCCAGGAGGTAGGTGTATGTGTGTCAAAGTCAACAATCAAGAGAAGACTTCACCAGAGTGAATACAGAGGGTTCACCACAAGATGTAAACCATTGGTGAGCCTCAAAAACAGGAAGGCCAGATTAGAGTTTGCCAAACAACATCTAAAAAAGCCTGCACAGTTCTGGAACAACATCCTATGGACAGATGAGACCAATATCAACTTGTGCCAGAGTGATGGGAAGAGAAGATTATGGAGAAGGAAAGGAACTGCTCATGATCCTAAGCATACCACCTCATCAGTAAAGCATGGCGGTGGTAGTGTCATGGCGTGGGCATGTATGGCTGCCAATGGAACTGGTTCTCTTGTATTTATTGATGATGTGACTGCTGACAAAAGCAGCAGGATGAATTCTGAACTGTTTCGGGCAAAATTATCTGCTCATATTCAGCCAAATGCTTCAGAACTCATTGGATGGCGCTTCACAGTGCAGATGGACAATGACCCAAAGCATACTTCAAAAGCAACCAAAGAGATTTTTAAGGGAAAGAAGTGGAATGTTATGCAATGGCCAAGTCAATCACCTGACTTGAATCCGATTGAGCATGCATTTCACTTGCTGAAGACAAAACTGAAGGGAAAATGCCCCAAGAGCAAGCAGGAACTAAAGACAGTTGCAGTAGAGGCCTGGCAGAGCATCACCAGGGATGAAACCCAGCGTCTGGTGATGTCTATGCGTTCCAGACTTCAGGGTGTAATTGACTGCAAAGGATTTGCAACCAAGTAGTAAAAAGTGAAAGATTGATTTATGATTATTATTCTGTCCCATTACTTTTGGTCCCTTAACAAGTGGGAGGCACATATGCAAACTGTTGTAATTCCTACACCATTCACCTGATTTGGATGTAAATACCCTCAAATTAAAGCTGACAGTCTGCAGTTAAAGCACATCTTGTTTGTTTCATTTCAAATCCATTGTGGTGGTGTAAAGAGCAAATAATGTTAGAATTGTGTCGATGTCCCAATATTTATGGACCTGGCTGTATATTGCTGCCAGATACAACAATAGTCCTTAAAAGGACTTTTGTGTCTCTAATCGCACGCAATTTAGCGCAGGTTGCGGTAAAAATATATATTGCTGACAGACACAACAATAGTCCTTAAAAGGACTTTTGGGTCTCTAACACCAACTAACCAAAAAATAAAATTCAATTGAATCCCTTAGCTATCTGTCTCTTCTACAGCACAGCTCTCCCTGACTAAGACTCGCCGAACCACGCGTCATCGGGTGCTTATAGCACTCGATGGTGCGTTCCGGCCAGCCAATGACTGTTATGCCATTAAACAACATGTCTGCGGCATTACAGTGAGTGGCAGTACTCACCTGCATGTTTATTGGCTGCGTAGCAGCCAACAAATGTGCGGGGAAGAAACTCGAGCATGGCGTCATCATGATAAGTATCATCCTATGTGTATGACAGAATGAATATCAACAAACCTCTGAGAGGATCAATAACCTTTATTGCTAAACTGGAATTTCAGCTTGGTAACAGCTTCTGCTGCTATGTTGTAGAACATGACTATTACACTGTGCGATGAGATTGTGTTGTTTTTGTGTGTAATGCATTACTAGATGCCACTAGTGATGAGCGGCAGGGGCAATATTCGAATTCGCAATATTTTGAGAATATTTGGGCGAATATTCATCATAAATTAGCGAATTCGAAAATTCGCCATTATTTTCTTGATTGTGAAAATTGGCAATGTAATATGCGCGTATTGTGCGCGCAATACAGGTGTGGGTCACTTTTGCTACATTTTTCAAGCTGCTAGAAGTTTCCTGAGACTGGAGAAAATGGTTGGCACGGCAGAACATTACAATAGCTTTATATGCAGATAGAGTGCTCCAATATATTCGCCATTGCGCAAATCGGCAATTAATGATGCTCATATTTTGGCGCAATACGTGCAACTTCACATTTTAGCAGGTCTGACTACATATTACTGATTAGTGCACTAAGTATTGTTGTGAACTTGTGACATCACAGCCCTATGTATGTAACATATATGTATGGACAGCATAACCTATCAGTTACACTATATCACGATCTAACCTACACTGACTATCTCCCACTAACTATCTGTATTATATATATAAGCTAACTAACTAACTAACTAAACTAACTAACTAACTATCTAATGTCATGACTCAGGAAAGCAAAGAGCACAGCAATGACACTGCTGTCTTTCTCAGAACTGAAAAAAAACCTGCAGAAAATGGCTGCTGGGAAGGTTCTTATATAGTAAGGGGTAGGCAACTTTCCTATACATTGCAGCCTTCTCATTGGCCCACAAGCAAAAAGCAGGGAGGGATCATGGGTTCAGATTAGAGTTGAGCGGACACCTGGATGTTCGGGTTTGACGGGTTCGGCCGAACTTCGGAAAAAAGTTCGAGTTCGGAACCCGAACTTGACCCGAACTTGACCCCGAACCCGAACCCCATTGAAGTCAATGGGTCCCGAACTTTTGAACACTAAAATGGCTGTAAAAAGGGCTAGAGGGCTGCAAATGGCGTCAAAATGTGGTTAAGAGCATGGCAAGTGCTCTGCAAACAAATGTGGATAGGGAAATGACTTTAAATAACATAAAATACATAAAAAAAAATAATAATAATCTTGATCTAGGAGGACCAGGTCTATATGGAGTAGAGGTTGAGGAGGCGGTGGATATGGCGGTGTAGGTGGAAGCGGTGGTGGAGGAGGAGGTAGCCTACACTGGTTTTTGGTTTAAAATTTTATTTTTAAAATTAGGGTACACCCCAAAACATTGGGAAATATTACCTGTGATAACCCCCTCCAGTCATGCTAAACACACGTTCAGACAATACACTGGCTGCAGGGCAGGCCAGCACCTCTAAGGGGTAAAGGGCAAGCTCAGGCCATGTGCCCAATTTGGGGACCCAGAAGTTGAAGGGGGCAGACCTGTCATTCAGTACGTGTAGGCGTGTGCACACATACTGCTCCACCATGTTGGTAAAATGCTGCCTCCTGCTAAGACGTTCCATATCAGCTGGTGGTGCTGGTTGTTGTGGCGTGCTGACAAAGCTTTTCCACATTTCGTCCATGCTAACCCTGCTTTCTGAGGTGCTGGCGGTGCCCCAGCTGCGTTGGAAACCCCTTCCTCTGCCTTCGCCTTGTGCTTCCACTGTGCCCCCGCTGTCAGGTGGGAATGCCACCAGCAGCTCGTCTACCAGCGTGCGCTTGTACTCGCGCATCTTGCGATCACGCTACAGTGACGGAATTAAGGACGGTACGATGTCCTTGTAAAAGGGATTCAGCAGCGTGGCCACCCAGTTCTCAGCACAAGTTAGAATGTGGGCAACTCGGCGGTCGTTGCGGAGACACTGCAGCATGTAATCGCTCATGTGTGCCAGGCTGCCCAGAAGCAACGAAAAGCTGTCCTCTGTGGGAGGTGTATCGTCTGTGTCCTCTGTATCCCCCCATCCACTCACCAGTGATGGCCATGAGCTGGTCTGGGTGCCACCCTGCTGTGAACATGGTTCCTCCTCCTGCATCTCCTCCTCCTCATCCTCCACCTCCTCATCCTCCAGAACTGTGCCCTGGCTGGACAATTGTGTACCTTGGGTTTGTGGGTGCAGGAACCCACCCTCGGAGCCACTTGGGAATGACTGGCCGGAAATCCTACGAAATGATCCCTCTTCCTCCTTCTCCTCCTGTGCCACATCCTCTTCCATCATCGCCAGGAGCGTTTTTTTCAAAAAGGCATAGAAGTGGGATAGTAACGCTGAGAACGGCGTTATCGGCACTGGCCACGGGGAGTACTCGAAACAGCGCAACAAGGAACACAGGTCTCGCATGGAGGCCCAGTCATTGGTGGTGAAGTGGTGCTGTTCTGCCGAGCGACTCACCCGTGCGTGCTGCAGCTGAAACTCCAGCATGTGCAAGGTGGAGTTCCACCTTGTGGGCATGTCGCATATGAGGCGGTGAGCGGGAAGGCCGAAGTTACGCTGCAGCGCTGACAGGCAAACAGCAGCAGGGTGAGAACGCCGAAAGCACGCACAGACGGCCCACACTTTATGCAGCAGCTCTGACATATCGGGGTAATTTTTACGGAATCTCTGCACCACCAAATTCAGCACATGCGCCAGGCAAGGGATGTGCGTCAAACCGGCTAGTCCCAGAGCTGCTACGAGATTTTGCACATTATCTCACACCACCAGGCCGGGCTTGAGGCTGACTGGCACAAACCACTCATCGGTCTGTTGTTTAAGGCCCGTCCACAGCTCCTGCGCGGTGTGGGGTTTGTCCCCCAAACAGATACGTTTTAAAACTGCCTGCTCTCGTTTACCCCTGCCTGTGCTGAAGTTGGTGGTGAAGGTGTTACGCTGACCGGATGAGGAGCTGGTAGAGGATGAGGAAGCAGAGTAGGAGGAGGAAGCAACAGGAGGCAAACTGAAGCGCCCTGCAATCCTCGGTGGTGGAAGGACATACGCCAAACTGCTATCCGTCTCAGGCCCAGCCGCCACTGCATTTACCCAATGTGCTGTTATGGAGATATAATGGCCCTGACCGTGCTTACTGGTCCACGTATCTGTAGTCAGGTGCACCTTGCCACAGATGGCGTTGTGCAACGCACACCTGATTTTGTCCCCTACTTGGTTGAGAAGGGAAGGGATGGCTCGCATTGAAAAGTAGTGGCGGCTGGGCACGACGTACTGTGGGACAGCCACCGCAATAAGGCCTTTAAAACTATCCGTCTCCACCAGACAGAATGACAGCATTTCAAAGGCAAGTAATTTAGAAATGCTGGCATTCAGGGTTAGGGATCGCCGGTGGGTAGGGGGGTACTTCCTCTTCCTCTCCAGCGTTTGGGATATGGCGAGCTGAACGCTTCCGTTGGACATTGTGGAGATGCTTGGTGACCCAGGTGTAGGTGTTGCTGGCAGATCCTCTGTTTGCGGGGTGCCAGGTGGCACTGTCGCTCCAGAGCTGGATGAAGAGGTCGCGACTGCAGCAGAAGAGGAAGCAGGAGGAGCCAGAGACCTTTCTTGGTTTTTGAGGTGTCTACCCCACTGCAGCTCATGCTTTGCACTTAAATGCTTGGTCATGCAGGTTGTGCTCAGGTTAAGAAGGTTTATGCCTCGCTTCAGGCTCTGATTGCACAGCGTGCAAAAAACACGTGTCTTGTCGTCAGCACATTGTCTAAAGAACTGCCACGCCAGGGAACTCCTTGGAGCTGGCTTTGGTGTGCTCGGTCCCTTGCTGCGGTCGGCAGTAGGAGGCGTACTGTCTAGAGGACGGCCGCTGTGCTTTTGCACCCTGCTCCCTCTTCTGCTGTGCTGGTGGCTCTGTGCGAACACCCTCTTCATCCGAACTACATAGGTCACTCGCATGACCTTGATTCCATGTGGGGTCGAGGACCTCATCGTCCTCCACATCATCTTCCACCCAGTCTTCACCCCTGCCTTCCTTGTCAGTCTGCACACTTTAGAAAGCCCCAACAGTTGGCACCTGTGTTTCATCATCATCCGAGACGTGCTGCGATGGTCCTCCCATGTATTCATCTTGAAAGATAAGTGGTTGGGCATCGGTGCACTCAATCTCTTCCACATCTGGGGCAGGGCTAGGTGGATGGCCCTGGAAAACCCTGCTAACAGAGTCATCAAAAAGCAGAAGAGACTGCTGCATGACTTGGGGCTCAGACTGCTTGGCTGATTTGCAAGGGAATGAGGTGAAAGACTGATGGACATCAGCTGCAGGTGCCAACTGTGGTCTTTCAGCAGGAGACTGGGTGGGAGACAATGTGAAGGAACTGGATCCACTGTCAGCAACCCAATCTACTATCGCCTGTACTTGTTCAGGCCTCACCATTCATAGAGCAGCATTAGGACCGACCAAATACCGCTCCAGGTTTTGTCGCCTACTCGCACCTGAGGAAGGGGTTTAACTTGTGCGTGTAGCTGGAACAGATCGACCACGTCCTCTCCCTGCAACAGGAGCTCCACCAGCAGCACCACGACCTGGGCCACATCCCTTATTTGACGCTCTCCTCATATTTTTCTAATTTAGGATCTTGCCCTAAATGGGTGTTTAATTAATAGAAGAATAGAACGACAGTATGTAAAGGGAGTATCTCACAGGGCCTGAACCAGTGTAAGCCTGAAGTAAATATTTATTTTCCCAAAATAGCTGTATTTCAAATGGCTGTATTTCAAATGCCTGATTCAAACCCCTGTATGTAGAGGGGGTATCTCACAGGGCCTGAACCACTGTAGGCCTGAAGTAAATATATTTTTGCACAAAATGGCTGCATTTAAAATGGCTGTATTTCAAATGCCTGATTCAAACCCCTGTATGTAGAGGGGGTATCTCACACGGTCTGAACCAGTGTAGGCCTGAAGTAAATATATCTTTGCACAAAATGGCTGTATGTCAAATGGCTGTATTTCAAATCCCTGAATCAAACCCCTGTATGTAGAGGTAGTATCTCACAGGGTCTGAACCAGTGTAGGCCTGAAGTAAATATATCTTTGCACAATATGGCTGTATTTTAAATGGCTGTATTTCAAATCCCTGAATCGAACCCCTGTATGTAGAGGGGGTATCTCACAGGGCCTGAACCAGTGTAGGCCTGAAGTAAATATATCTTTGCTCAAAATAGCTGTATTTCAAATGGCTGTATTTCAAATACCTGATTCAAACCCCTGTATGTAGAGGGGTATCTCACACGGTCTGAACCAGTGTAGGCCTGAAGTAAATATATCTTTGCACAAAATGGCTGTATTTCAAATGGCTGTATTTTTAAATCCCGGAATCAAACCCCTGTATGCAGAGGGAGTATCTCACAGGGCCTGAACCAGTGTAGGCCTGAAGTAAATATATCTTTGCTCAAAATAGCTGAATTTCAAATCCCTGAATCAAACCCCTGTATGTAGAGGGAGTATCTCACAGGGCCTGAACCAGTGTAGGCCTGAAGTAAATATATCTTTGCCCTAAATGGCTGTATTTCAAATCCCTGAATCAAACCCCTGTATATAGAGGGAGTATCTCACAGGGCTTGAACCAGTGTAGGCCTAAAGTAAATATTTCTTTGCCCAAAATGGCTGTATTTCAAATCCCTGAATCAAACCCCTGTATGTAGGGGGGTATCTCACACTGTCTGAACCAGTGTAGGCCTGAAGTAAATATTTCTTTGCACAAAATGGCTGTATTTCAAATGGCTGTATTTCAAATCCCTAAATCAAACCCCTGTTTGTAGGGGGGTATCTCACACGGTCTGAACCAGTGTAGGCCTGAAGTAAATATTTCTTTGCCCAAAATGACTGTATTTCAAATGGCTGTATTTCAAATGTCTGTTTTAAACCCCTGTATGTAGAGGGAGTATCTCACAGGGCCTGAACCAGTGCAGGCCTGAAGTAAATATTTATTTGCCCAAAATGGCTGTATTTCAAATGGCTGTATTTCAAATGCCTGATTCAAACCCCTGTATGTAGAGGGGGTATCTCACAGGGTCTGAACCACTGTAGGCCTGAAGTAAATATATCTTTGCACAAAATGGCTGCATTTCAAATGGCTCTATTTCAAATGCCTGATTCAAACCCCTGTATGTAGAGGGGGTATCTCACACGGTCTGAACCACTGTAGGCCTGAAGTAAATATATCTTTGCACAAAATGGCTGTATTTCAAATGGCTGTATTTCAAGTGCCTGATTCAAACCCCTGTATGTAAAGGGGGTATCTCACACGGTCTGAACCACTGTAGGCCTGAAGTAAATATATCTTTGCACAAAATGGCTGTATTTCAAATGGCTGTATTTCAAATGCCTGATTCAAACTCCTGTATGTAGAGGGGGTATCTCACACGGTCTGAACCAGTGTAGGCCTGAAGTAAATATATCTTTGCACAAAATGGCTGTATTTCAAATGGCTGTATTTCAAATCCCTGAATCAAACCCCTGTATGTAGAGGGAGTATCTCACACGGTCTGAACCACTGTAGGCCTGAAGTAAATATATCTTTGCCCAAAATGGCTGTATTTCAAATGGCTGTATTTCAAATGCCTGATTCAAACCCCTGTATGTAGAGGGGATATCTCACACGGTCTGAACCAGTGTAGGCCCGAAGTAAATATATCTTTGCACAAAATGGCTGTATTTCAAATGGCTATATTTAAATCCCTGATTCAAACCCCTGTATATAGAGGGGGTATCTCCCAGGGCCTGAACCAGTGTAGACCTGAAGTAAATATATCTTTGCACAAAATGGCTGTATTTCAAATGGCTGTATTTCTAATGCCTGATTCAAACCCCTGTATGTAGAGGGGGTATCTCACACGGTCTGAACCAGTGTAGGCCTGAAGTAAATATATCTTTGCACAAAATGTCTGTATTTCAAATGGCTGTATTTCTAATGCCTGATTCAAACCCCTGTATGTAGAGGGGGTATCTCACACGGTCTGAACCAGTGTAGGCCTGAAGTAAATATATCTTTGCACAAAATGGCTGTATTTCAAATGGCTGTATTTCAAATGCCTGATTCAAACCCCTGTATGTAGAGGGGATATCTCACACGGTCTGAACCAGTGTAGGCCCGAAGTAAATATATCTTTGCCCTAAATGGCTGTATTTCAAATCCCTGAATCAAACCCCTGTATGTAGAGGGAGTATCTCACAGGGCCTGGACCAGTTTAGGCCTGAAGTAAATATTTCTTTGCAAAAAATGGCTGTATTTCAAATGGCTGTATTTCAAATCCCTAAATCAAACCCCTGTATGTAGGGGATTATCTCACACGGTCTGAACCAGCGTAGGCCTGAAGTAAATATTTCTTTGCCCAAAATGACTGTATTTCAAATGGCTGTATTTCAAATCCCTGAATCAAACCCCTGTATGTAGAGGGAGTATCTCACAGGGCCTGGACCAGTTTAGGCCTGAAGTAAATATTTATTTGCCCAAAATGGCTGTATTTAAAATGGCTGTATTTAAAATGCCTGATTCAAACCCCTGTATGTAGAGGGGGTATCTCACAGGGCCTGAACCACTGTAGGCCTGAAGTAAATATATCTTTACACAAAATGGCTGTATTTCAAATGGCTGTATTTAAAATGCCTGATTCAAACCCCTGTATGTAAAGGGGGTATCTCACACAGTGTGAACCACTGTAGGCCTGAAGTAAATATATCTTTGCACAAAATGGCTGTATTTCAAATGGCTGTATTTCAAATCCCGGAATCAAACCCCTGTATGTAGAGGGAGTATCTCACAGGGCCTAAACCAGTGTAGGCCTGAAGTAAATATATCTTTGCTCAAAATAGCTGTATTTCAAATGGCTGTATTTCAAATGCCTGATTCAAACCCCTGTATATAGAGGGGGTATCTCACACGGTCTGAACCAGTGTAGGCCTGAAGTAAATATATCTTTGCACAAAATGGCTGTATTTCAAATGGCTGTATTTCAAATGGCTGTATTTCAAATCCCTGAATCAAACCCCTGTGTGTAGAGCGAGTATCTCACACGGTCTGAACCACTGTAGGCCTGAAGTAAATATATCTTTGCCCAAAATGGCTGTATTTCAAATGGCTGTATTTCAAATGCCTTATTCAAACCCCTGTATGTAGAGGGGATATCTCACACGGTCTGAACCAGTGTAGGCCCGAAGTAAATATATCTTTGCACAAAATGGCTGTATTTCAAATGGCTGTATTTCAAATCCCTGATTCAAACCCCTGTATTTAGAGGGGGTATCTCACAGGGCCTGAACCAGTGTAGGCCTGAAGTAAATATATCTTTGCACAAAATGGCTGTATTTCAAATGGCTGTATTTCTAATGCCTGATTCAAACCCCTGTATGTAGGGGAGTATCTCACACGGTCTGAACCAGTGTAGGCCTGAAGTAAATATATCTTTGCACAAAATGGCTGTATTTCAAATCCCTGATTCAAACCCCTGTATGTAGAGGTAGTATCTCACAGGGCCTGAACCAGTGTAGGCCTGAAGAAAATATATCTTTGCACAAAATGGCTATATTTTAAATGGCTGTATTTCAAATCCCTGCTTCAAACACCTGTATGTAGAGGGTGTATCTCACACAGTCTGAACCCTGTAGGCCTGAATTTAATATTGGTGCACCAAATGGCGGTATTTAAAATCTCTGAATGTAACCCAAATGTATTAAGGGTGTATCTCACAATCTGCATCAAAGGCTGCCAACAAAAAATTTTGTGCCCAAACAAGTGTTTGTTTAACAACTGAATTTGACAGCAGTATATAAGCCTGTAATTTCACACGTGCTGATGCTGCAAGGCCTGAAAATAGTGTTTTTTGTCCAAAAAGTGTGTTTTTCAAACCCCAGAAAATGATGGGTGTATTTCTAGCTTTAATTGCACACTGACTAATCAAGATGTTGTAGATTGCCAAAATTGAGTTTTTTTGGTAACAGAAATATGAAAGATGTATATATTACACTTGAATTTAATACTTGCAGATCTGGAAAATACTGTTTTTTGTAATAAAAAAGTGTGTTTTTCAAACCTCAGAAAATGATGGGTGTATTTCTACCTTAAATTGCACACTGACTAATACAGATGTTGTAGATTGCCAAAAAAGTCTTTTTTTGCTAGCAGAATATATAAGCTGTATATATTAAACTTGAATTTAACACTTGCAGATCTGGAAAACAGTTTTTTGAAGAAAACAAAGTGTGTTTTTAAAACCCCAGAAAATGATGGGTGTATTTCTACCTTAAATTGCACACTGACTAATCCAGATGTTGTAGTTTGCCCCAAAAAAATTGTGATTTGCAATGTCCCAAAAGCTCAGATGCAGTGCTGGTGCACTGAGCATGCATAAAATGGCCGCCGCCACCTAACTAACAGAATTATAAAATGTTTTGTTTTTTTGGTCAATGGCCTCAGGGCAGGGTAAAACGATTGTGTCCTGCACCCACACAACTATTTCTAGGTAGATCGCTGAGTTAGATTCTCTCCTATTCTCTCCCTGAAATCAAGCTTATATAGAGCCTCGGTCACATGCTTCTCTGGCCAATCACAGCCATGCCATTAGTAGGCATGGCTGTGATGGCCTCTTGGGGCAAGTAGTATGACGCTTGTTGATTGGCTTCTGTGCAGCCTTTCAAAAAGCGCCAAGAAAGCACCGAACACCGAACCCGAACTTTTACGGTTCGGGTTCGCTCAACCCTAGTTCAGATGAAAAAAAATGGAGAATATTTGAGAATATGAATATACAGCACTATATTCTAAATCTTCGCAAATTCTCTAAGTGGCAATATTCGCGATTAAAATTTGCAATTCGAATATTCGCTCCCAACACTAGATGCCACCTGATCGGACCTGGTATTGGATATTGCATGTTCAATTATCAGTAAATGGGTCTTCTTGGGAATCAAGCCAAAATAAGATCTGTTCATGTGAAAGTGTAAAATGTTACATCAATGTTCAATGAACATATCATTAAATCTATTTAAAGTATACTACACAGAGCAAAAGAAAGATGCTTGACCACCAAAGTCAAAAGTCTGATGAAGCTGTTGTGCGAAACACACTTTAGCTGTGGTGGGTGAGCTGTCCATTGGCGTATACTATGTACTTGTACATAGTGTTGAGCGGGAGGTGCCATATTCGATTTCGCGATATTTCGCGAATATTCGATTGAATATTCATCTTATATTAGTTGAAATCGAATATTAGTCATTATTCTATTTATCTTAAATAATATGCAATTTAATTATTCGCGTATTGCGATTTTCTTTAAACTGTATAAGGCAACTTTCATATTGGTTGGCTATGGCTAATATGTGTATTTTATATACGAATATTCGCTATACAGGGAGTTCAGAATTATTAGGCAAATGAGTATTTTGACCACATCATCCTCTTTATGCATGTTGTCTTACTCCAAGCTGTATAGGCTCGAAAGCCTACTACCAATTAAGCATATTAGGTGATGTGCATCTCTGTAATGAGAAGGGGTGTGGTCTAATGACATCAACACCCTATATCAGGTGTGCATAATTATTTCCTTTGGCAAAATGGGTCAAAAGAAGGACTTGACAGGCTCAGAAAAGTCAAAAATAGTGAGATATCTTGCAGAGGGATGCAGCACTCTTAAAATTGCAAAGCTTCTGAAGCGTGATCATCGAACAATCAAACGTTTCATTCAAAATAGTCAACAGGGTCGCAAGAAGCGTGTGGAAAAACCAAGGCGCAAAATAACTGCCCATGAACTGAGAAAAGTCAAGCGTGCAGCTGCCAAGATGCCACTTGCCACCAGTTTGGCCATATTTCAGAGCTGCAACATCACTGGAGTGCCCAAAAGCACAAGGTGTGCAATACTCAGAGACATGGCCAAGGTAAGAAAGGCTGAAAGACGACCACCACTGAACAAGACACACAAGCTGAAACGTCAAGACTGGGCCAAGAAATATCTCAAGACTGATTTTTCTAAGGTTTTATGGACTGATGAAATGAGAGTGAGTCTTGATGGGCCAGATGGATGGGCCCGTGGCTGGATTGGTAAAGGGCAGAGAGCTCCAGTCCGACTCAGACGCCAGCAAGGTGGAGGTGGAGTACTGGTTTGGGCTGGTATCATCAAAGATGAGCTTGTGGGGCCTTTTCGGGTTGAGGATGGAGTCAAGCTCAACTCCCAGTCCTACTGCCAGTTTCTGGAAGACACCTTCTTCAAGCAGTGGTACAGGAAGAAGTCTGCATCCTTCAAGAAAAACATGATTTTCATGCAGGACAATGCTCCATCACACGCGTCCAAGTACTCCACAGCGTGGCTGGCAAGAAAGGGTATAAAAGAAGAAAATCTAATGACATGGCCTCCTTGTTCACCTGATCTGAACCCCATTGAGAACCTGTGGTCCATCATCAAATGTGAGATTTACAAGGAGGGAAAACAGTACACCTCTCTGAACAGTGTCTGGGAGGCTGTGGTTGCTGCTGCACACAATGTTGATGGTGAACAGATCAAAACACTGACAGAATCCATGGATGGCAGGCTTTTGAGTGTCCTTGCAAAGAAAGGTGGCTATATTGGTCACTGATTTGTTTTTGTTTTGTTTTTGAATGTCAGAAATGTATATTTGTGAATGTTGAGATGTTATATTGGTTTCACTGGTAAAAATAAATAATTGAAATGGGTATATATTTGTTTTTTGTTAAGTTGCCTAATAATTATGCACAGTAATAGTCACCTGCACACACAGATATCCCCCTAAAAAAGCTAAAACTAAAAACAAACTAAAAACTACTTCCAAAAATATTCAGCTTTGATATTAATGAGTTTTTTGGGTTCATTGAGAACATGGTTGTTGTTCAATAATAAAATTAATCCTCAAAAATACAACTTGCCTAATAATTCTGCACTCCTTGTATTGCTATAACTTCGCTTTTTACAATATTACGAATATTCTAAAATACGAAGTTATAGCAATATCGCGAATATTTGTAAAATACACATAATTTAGCTAATATAGTGCTATAATCTTTTTTTTTATAGTCTAATATTTTTTGTCTCTTCTGAACTTCATTTTTGGAAAAAATTTACACTATAAAAAAAGAAAAATACAGCACTATATTAGCTAAATTGCAATCTATATGTGTATTTTTATAATATTCGCTATATTGCTATAACTTTGTTTTTTATAATATTCGTCATATTCTTGATTTAGATTTTTTTGTTCCGAATAATATTAGATTTTTATTTTTTATTTTTTAAATTGGCTATCGCTGTCCCTAATTTAAAAAAAGCGGGTAATGTAAACGTGCGTGAAAAAGCATATGACGTAATTTACAGTACTAGAACCGCCCAGTGACTGTGACCAGTGTGTATAAAACATTCATCATCACTAGTTGAACTTTACAAGTGAATGACTACAATGGCTACTGGAAATACGTCAAAGTTCAGGCACATATTTGAGAAAGATAAAGACGACATCATATTAACTGTAAGTAATATTCTCTTAAAGCATATATGTTGTTTGGAAAAAAATTACACTATTAAAAAATAGTAATACAACACTATATTAGCTAAATTGCAATCTATATGTGTATTTTTCGAATATTCGCTATATTGCTATAACTTCGTTTTTTTGAATATTCGTCATATTCTAAAAAACAAAGTTATAGCAATATAGCAAATATTCGTAATATACACATATAGACTGCAATTTAGCTAATATAGTGGTGTAGTATTTTTTTTATAGTGTAAAACAAAGTTATAGCAATATATCGAATATATTCGTTATTTAGAATAATCGTATTTTTTTTTCAATCTGTACTGTTATTCCACTTTTGCATACTGCTCCCCAACAAGCTTCCCGTCACCATGGGAACGCCTGTAGGTTAGAATATACCATCGGATCTGAGTTTTCACGATCTCAGGGAAAACTCCGATCCGATGCTATATTCTAACCCACAGGCGTTCCCATGGTGACGAAGAGACGCTTGTCGGGGAGGTGTATGCCGAAGTTGATTAAATAACGAATATATTCGCTATATTGCTATATATTTGTTTTTTCGAATATTCGTTGATATTCCCAAAAAAATAATATATGGCAATATTCAGCCGATCTCCAATAGTTTGCTAAAAGAAAATTTGGCCAGACGGGCTCAGACGATTACCTCGGTCAGGCAGGCCAAGCAGGAAGAAGCACCAGTACGGCAATGGCCAGGCGGAATAATCGAAATCTTGATTTAGATTTTTTTGTTTGGAATAATATTCTATTATTTTTTTTATTCGCTATCGCTGTCCCTAATTTAGATAAAGTGGGTAACGTAAACGTGCGTGAAAAAGCGTAATTTACAGTACTAGAACCGCCCAGTGACTGTGACCAGTGTGTATAAAGCATTCATCATAACTAGTTGAACTTTACAAGTGAATGGCTACTGGAAGTACGTCAAAGTTCAGGCACATATTTGAGAAAGATGAAGACGACATCATATTAACTGTAAATAATATTCTCTTAAAGCATATATTTTGTTTGTGTAGATATTGCATGCAGCACAATGATTGTTCTGTAGATCACGAATTCTGAAGTATTCGTAGATGCGATTATTATCTATATTGATACGATTTTATTTTTTTTTCCTGAAAGTCCATTCAACACATTTTAACTGGTTACAGTATATATTGAGAATTGGTGAAATTAGCATTCTTGTTTCGTCAGCGCACGATGTTAGTAGCATGTATGTATGGTCCATGGAAAAACTCTATCACATGCACAGAGCACATCAATTTCCCTGCCACTATATACACTCAACTAAAGAATTGTTAGGAACACCATACTAATACGGTGTTGGACCCCCTTTTGCCTTTAGAACTGCCTTAATTCTACGTGGCATTGATTCAACAAGGTGCTGATAGCATTCTTTAGAAATGTTGGCACATATTGATAGGATAGCATCTTGCAGTTGATGGAGATTTGAGGGATGCACATCCAGGGCACGAAGCTCCCGTTCCACCACATCCCAAAGATGCTCTATTGGGTTGAGATCTGGTGACTGTGTCATTTTAGTACAGTGAACTCATTGTCATGTTCAAGAAACCAATTTGAAATGATTCGAGCTTTGTGACATGGTGCATTATCCTGCTGGAAGTAGCCATCAGAGGATGGGTACATGGTGGTCATGAAGGGATGGACATGGTCAGAAACAATGCTCAGGTAGCCCGTGGCATTTAAACGATGCCCAATTGGCACTAAGGGGCCTAAAGTGTGCCCAGAAAACATCCCCCACACCATTACACCACCACCACCAGCTTGCACAGTGGTAACAAGACATGATGGATACATGTTCTCATTCTGTTTACGCCAAATTCGGACTCTACCATTTGAATGTCTCAACAGAAATCGAGACTCATCAGACCAGGCAACATTTTTCCAGTCTTCAACAGTCCAATTTTGGTGAGCTCGTGCAAATTGTAGCCTCTTTTTCCTATTTGTAGTGGAGATGAGTGGTACCCGGTGGGGTCTTCTGCTGTTGTAGCCCATCCGCCTCAAGGTTGTGAGTGTTGTGGCTTCACAAATGCTTTGCTGCATACCTCGGTTGTAACGAGTGGTTATTTCAGTCAACGTTGCTCTTCTATCAGCTTGAATCAGTCGGCCTATTCTCCTCTGACCTCTAGCATCCACAAAGCATTTTCACCCACAGGACTGCCGCATACTGGATGTTTTTCCCTTTTCACACCATTTTTCCCTTTTCACACCGATGTGTTCCTTCTTTTTAAGAATGTTCCAAACAGTTGTTTTGGCCACGTCTAATGTTTTTGCTATCTCTCTGATGGGTTTGTTTTGTTTTTTCAGCATAATGATGGTTTGCTTCACTGATAGTGACAGCTCTTTGGATCTCATCTTGAGAGTTGACAGCAACAGATTCTAAATGCAAATAGCACACTTGAAATGAACTCTGGACCTTTTATCTGCTCCTTGTAATTGGGATAATGAGGGAATAACACACACCTGGCCATGGAACAGCTGAGAAGCCAATTGTCCCATTACTTTAGGCTCCTTAACAAGTGGGAGGCACATATGCAAACTGTTGTAATTTCTACACCGTTCTCCTGATTTGGATGTAAATACCCTCAAATTAAAGCTGACAGTCTGCAGTTAAATCATGTCTTGTTAGTTTAATTTCAAATCCATTGTGGTTGTGTATAGAGCCAAAAATTTTAGAATTGTGTTGATGTCCCAATATTTATGGACCTGACTGTATGTTTAATTTGTGGTATACTTAGGCCTCATGCACACGACAGTATTTTTTCACGGTCCGCAAAACGGGGTTCCGTTGGTCCGTGATCCGTGACAGTTTTTTCGTCCGTGGGTCTTCCTTGATTTTTGGAGGATCAACGGACATGAAAAAAAAGTCGTTTTGGTGTCCGCCTGGCCGTGCGGAGCCAAACGGATCCGTCCTGACTTACAATGCAAGTCAATGTGGACGGATCCGTTTGACGTTAACACAATATGGTGCAATTGCAAATGGATCCGTCCCCCATTGACTTTCAATGTAAAGTCAGGAGTTAATATACCATAGGATCTGAGTTTTCTCCAATCCGATGGTATATTTTAACTTGAAGCGTCCCCATCACCATGGGAACGCCTCTATGTTAGAATATACTATTGGATTTGAGTTAGATCGTGAAACTCATATCCAACAGTATATTCTAACACAGAGGCGTTCCCATAGTGATGGGGACGCTTCAAGTTAGAATATCCTACGAACTGTGTACATGACTGCCCCCTGCTGCCTGACAGCACCCGATCTTTTACAGGGGCCTGTGATCCGCACAATTAACCCCTCAGGTGCCGCACCTAAAGGGTTAATTGTGCGTATCATAGCCCCCTGTAAGAGATCAGGTGCTGCCAGGCAGGAGGGGGCAGGCCCCCTCCCTCCCCAATATTATATTCATTTGTGGCCAGTGCGGCCTCCCCTCTCCCCCCCTTCCCGGTTAAAATCACGTTCTGAATCCCCCATCATTGGTGGCAAGTGCGTCCTCACATCTCCCCCCCCTAGTTAAAATCACGTTCCAAATCCCCCATCATTGGTGACCAGTGCGGCCTCACCTCTCCCCCCCCCTAGTTAAAATCACGTTCCGAATCCCCCATCATTGGTGGCCAGTGCGGCCTCACTTCTCCCCCCCCTAGTTAAAATCACGTTCCGAATCCCCCATCATTGGTGGCCAGTGCGTCCTCACATCTCCCCCCCTTGTTAAAATCACTTGCAGCTTGCAGCGTTTTGATGTCCGCCTGACGATACGGAGCCAAACGAATCCGTCCTGACTTACAATGTAAGTCAATGGGGACGGATCAGTTTTCACTGACACAATATGGTGCAATTGAAAACGGATCCGCCTCCCATTGACTTTCAGTGTAATTCAAAACTGATCCGTTTGCATTATCATGAACAAAAAATAATAATTTTTTTGTTCATGGTAATGCAAACGGATCCATTCTGAACGGATACAAGCGTTTGCATTATCGGTGCGGATCCGTCTGTGCAGATACAAGACGGATCCGCATCTAACGCAGGTGTGAAAGTAGCCTAAGATATAACACACTCCCATTTGAATATTAAAATCTCTCTATCCTGGAGATAATTGGATAAAGGGGCCAGACATGCGGTCGATGACTAAGACCATTGTTTGTGGATTGCGTCAAAGGCAATATGCATTGTGTTCGCTAATCTCCATTGTGTTCGCTAATTACGTCACAGGCAGATAAGGTGGTTTGTGTACATTTAAAGGGCTAAATACGGTTAACTAAATGAACAGCAGACAAAATACAAGAGTCTGGGCATTCAAAAAACAGGGGTTTTGTCACAATCTTTTTTACAAATGATAATTTAATACCGGTTTTGACATGTACAAAATCATCTGGTTACGTCATACATCTCTCCCTCGCTGTGATTGTATACATATATAGAGTTATACACACAGCGCGGGACCCATGTATGATGTCACCAGATGATTTTATACATTTCACACACACATAAGTTTTAAGGCCGATTCATTGGCCTGAATTTGTGGGAGGGGGACCGCTGCCTATATCATGGCAGTATGCCCCCTCCCTCATCAAACGTCGTTTCAACACTGGCCTCGTTTCTGTATGGGGGAGCGCTACAGCTTTGCGTCTAGCCAGCAAAAATTTCGTGCCTCACAAACTACGTCGACAAAATCGCGCCAAGAACAGGTAAGTGGGTGCCTCGTATCGCAGCTCTGATGTCGAAAGTCCGGCCGGCGGTGCCAGCTCCCTAGGTAAGGGGGAGCTACACCGCACCGGAGCGTTCTGTCAGGCAGCTTCGGCTCCCACGCGGCATGAATCTTAGGGAGCAGGGGTCAGCGCGATCCCAAATCGACTCAGGCATCTCACACCCGTAATGTATGGCACGGGCCGCCGTGCCACTAGCGAGGTAGGGTTGCAAAAAGCAGCACAAGTTCTTCATAGTAATGCCCGCTCCCGCACTCACTCACCCCTGCCTTGCGCTGATCTGCTGTTCGGTTTCCACAGACTCTCCTTGCAGTGTCTCTGGTGCCCTCTAGTGGTCTGTCAGGTACTGCGGGCAGGAGGAGAGTCACAGTTCTCATGATTGCTCCCTCTAGTGGCCACTTCACTTACTACATGTAATTGGTGTAAAAAAAAAAAAAAAAAAAAGAGATAGGAAATAAGGTTTAAAAAATAAAATAAAAATAAAATATATATATATATAAGGGTGAATAAAGATCCACTATTTTTCACCTACGGATGTGCTGCGGTGTCTTTCCTTCTTCTATGTCATACACCTTGGTAAGGTGCTTCCACCGCTGGCACCCATCTGTTTAACTTCAGGTGTGCTGCCCTGATTCTACAAAGTCTATATATATATATACAAATAAAAAAAAAAAAAAAAAAAAGTGTATATATAAATAAAAAAAAATAATATATATAATAAAAAATAAGTATATATATATATATATATATATATAATTTTTTAAAAATGAAGCATTTCGCACATACTCGTCTACTCTATCGTCTATTTCTATCCTAACGTTCATGTCAGGTGGTAATGTTAGCTCCGTATCACCGCCTAGCACACCCGTCACCGTGGGTAAGTCAGGATTCAGCTTTCGGTTCAGGTTGCTTCACAGGCTCAGCGTGTCACTCATCCCTCATATACAGTACAGACCAAAAGTTTGGACACACCCTCTCATTCAAAGAGTTTTCTTTATTTTCATGACTATGAAAATTGTAGATTCACACTGAAGGCATCAAAACTCTGAATTAACACATGTGGAATTATATACATAACAAACAAGTGTGAAACAACTGAAAATATGTCATATTCTAGGTTCTTCAAAGTAGCCACCTTTTGCTTTGATTACTGCTTTGCACACTCTTGGCATTCTCTTCATGAGCTTCAAGAGGTAGTCCCCTGAAATGGTCTTCCAACAGTCTTAAAGGAGTTCCCAGAGATGCTTAGCACTTGTTGGCCCTTTTGCCTTCACTCTGCGGTCCAGCTCACCACAAACCATCTCGATTGGGTTCAGGTCCGGCGACTGTGGAGGCCAGGTCATCTGGCGCAGCACCCCATCACTCTCCTTCATGGTCAAATAGCCCTTACTTTCAAAGTTTTCCCAATTTTTCGGCTGACTGACTGACCTTCATTTCTTAAAGTAATGATGGCCACTCGTTTTTCTTTACTTAGCTGCTTTTTTCTTGCCATAATACAAATTCTAACTGTCTATTCAGTAGGACTATCAGCTGTGTATCCACCTGACTTCTCCTCAACGCAACTGATGGTCCCTACCCCATTTATAAGGCAAGAAATACCACTTATTAAACCTGACAGGGCACACCTGTGAAGTGAAAACCATTTCAGGGGACTACCTCTTGAAGCTCATCAAGAGAATGCCAAGAGTGTGCAAAGCAGTAATCAAAGCAAAAGGTGGCTACTTTGAAGAACCTAGAATATGACATATTTTCAGTTGTTTCACACTTGTTCGTTATGTATATAATTCCACATGTGTTAATTCATAGTTTTGATGCCTTCATAGTCATGAAAATAAAGAAAACTCTTTGAATGAGAAGGTGTGTCCAAACTTTTGGTCTGTACTGTATATATACTCTGTAATCCCATGCAAATTACGAGGGGGAAGTATGTAATGGACGGGTTCTTTCACCGGAATGCTGAAAGATGTTTGCTGTTGATGTATATATAAACAACGAGACGTATATATATTTGTGGTCAGGGCACTGATGGGAGAACGTAACTCCTACCTGTTGATGTATAACTAAAGCGGTTAGATTTGTGCCGAAACCGCGCTGTTGTGGGGATGCCTGAAGGAGGGCATCCCCTTGGTGTGAGAAACTGAGGCTGAGGGTGGGAGTGTTGAAACGACGTTCGATGAGGGAGGGGGCATACTGCCATGATATAGGCAGCGGTGCCCCTCCCACAAATACAGGCCAATAAATCAGCCTTAAAACTTGTGGTCGGGGCACTGACGGGAGAACGTAACTCCTACCTGTTGATGTATAACTAAAGCGGTTAGATTTGTGTCAGAACCGCGCCGTTGTGGGGATGCCTGAAGGAGGCCAAAAATAAACAACAAATTTCTTTCAAGACAACTTTATAACTCCTAATTACAACACCAAACTTTGAAAAGCATGAGACATTTCGGAATTCGGGTGAGGCATATATCTGTTAAAACAAGAGGAATGCCAGCGACCTAGTCTCTTGATGATATGTGCTGGTACTTGATTTTTTGACGCGGCGGATGCCGCCCCTATGCGAAAAGACTGCCTGGATACTGAGGACGGGTCTATTCCAAGGTTAGCTAACTATACACGAATGTGGGTTATGAATTTGGGGCAGGTGAGGTGAGTATTGTTGAAGGGTAGCAAAGAGCTATCGGGCAGTTTGTAGTTTAACACGGTCAATAGCTGTTGGAGAACACGCACGGGGCACCAACGATGTGTGGTAGGATAATATGATACCTGAGTCGGGGAGCCTACATGAGACGTCTTAGTGGTAATTAGCGAGAGTATGAAACAGTTAGCTTCTGTGAAACCCAGGTCGGGCATTCTTATGTGCATGTGAACCGGTCAGTCACCGGACCTGAACCCAATTGAGATGGTTTGGGGTGAGCTGGACTGCAGAGTGAAGGCAAAAGGGCCAACAATTGCTAAGCATCTCTGGGAACTCTTTCAAGACTGTTGGAAGACCATTTCAGGGGACTACCTCTTGAAGCTCATGAAAAGAATGCCAAGAGTGTGCAAAGCAGTAATCAAAGCAAAAGGTGGCTACTTTGAAGAACCTAGAATATGACATATTTTCAGTTGTTTCACACTTGTTTGTTATGTATATAATTCCACATGTGTTAATTCATAGTTTTGATGCCTTCATAGTCATGAAAATAAAGAAAACTCTTTGAATGAGAAGGTGTGTCCAAACTTTTGGTCTGTACTGTATATCCGGGTTGGTTACCAGGATTAATTGTAGCATACTGTACCCGCAGGAAAATGTCACACGCATCAGACATAGTGGAGGCTTCGGTCGACGAGAACGCCGCCAGGATGTCAGAAAGGGGCAGTATCCCGTTTCTGCACAGCTGGACTATCCCCAAGTTAATGTCGGAACTATCAAAAAGGGGTATCTCGTTTCCCGCTACTGCCAGAAAAGCCGAACTATATTGTGTAGTAAAACAATAGATGCGGGAACCGCGCTATGTATTAGTGGTTTATGAAAGTTGTTAGAATAAAGAACCTAAAAAAAGGGGAACTGGATTCACATCCAGCTTTCGGAAGTAACAGTCACAGGTACGTCTTTCACATACAAAGAAGCTGCTATACACCTCCAGCTGGTCATCAGATCCCGCCTTGAGCCACCGACAACTCACTCCAACACCGGGTCAAGATTACCTTCACAAAAGGACAGAGAGATGGTGCAGTACCCTCAATATTCAGAGGTAACAAAGGTTTTATTGTACTCACATATTCAAAAATTTTCACATGCACATAAGAATGCCCGACCTGGGTTTCGCAGAAGCTAACTGTTTCATACTCTCGCTAATTACCACTAAGACGTCTCATGTAGGCTCCCCGACTCAGGTTCTCCAACAGCTATTGACCATGTTAAACGACAAACTGCCCGATAGCCCTTTGCTACCCTTCAACAATACTCACCTCACCTGCCCCAAATTATATACATAACAAACAAGTGTGAAACAACTGAAAATATGTCATATTCTAGGTTCTTCAAAGTAGCCACCTTTTGCTTTGATTACTGCTTTGCACACTCTTGGCATTCTCTTCATGAGCTTCAAGAGGTAGTCCCCTGAAATGGTCTTCCAACAGTCTTGAAGGAGTTCCCAGAGATGCTTAGCACTTGTTGGCCCTTTTGCCTTCACTCTGCAGTCCAGCTCACCCCAAACCATCTCAATTGGGTTCAGGTCCGGTGACTGACCGGTTCACATGCACATAAGAATGCCCGACCTGGGTTTCGCAGAAGCTAACTGTTTCATACTCTCGCTAATTACCACTAAGACGTCTCATGTAGGCTCCCCGACTCAGGTATCATATTATCCTACCACACATCGTTGGTGCCCCGTGCGTGTTCTCCAACAGCTATTGACCGTGTTAAACGACAAACTGCCCGATAGCCCTTTGCTACCCTTCAACAATACTCACCTCACCTGCCCCAAATTCATAACCCACATTCGTGTATAGTTGGCTAACCTTGGAATAGACCCGTCCTCAGTATCCAGGCAGTCTTTTCGCATAGGGGCGGCATCCGCCGCGTCAAAAAATCAAGTACCAGCACATATCATCAAGAGACTAGGTCGCTGGCATTCCTCTTGTTTTAACAGATATATGCCTCACCCGAATTCTGAAATGTCTCATGCTTTTCAAAGTTTGGTGTTGTAATTAGGAGTTATAAAGTTGTCTTGAAAGAAATTTGTTGTTTATTTTTGGCCTCCTTCAGGCATCCCCACAACGGCGCGGTTTCGACACAAATCTAACCGCTTTAGTTATACATCAACAGGTAGGAGTTACGTTCTCCCGTCAGTGCCCCGACCACTAGTTTTAAGGCCGATTTATTGGCCTGTATTTGTGGGAGGGGCACCGCTGCCTATATCATGGCAGTATGCCCCCTCCCTCATCGAACGTCGTTTCAACACTCCCACCCTCAGCCTCAGTTTCTCACACCAAGGGGATGCCCTCCTTCAGGCATCCCCACAACAGCGCGGTTTCGGCACAAATCTAACCGCTTTAGTTATACATCAACAGGTAGGAGTTACGTTCTCCCATCAGTGCCCTGACCACAAATATATATACGTCTCGTTGTTTATATATACATCAACAGCAAACATCTTTCAGCATTCCGGTGAAAGAACCCGTCCATTACATACTTCCCCCTCGTAATTTGCATGGGATTACAGAGTATATATACAGTACAGACGAAAAGTTTGGACACACCTTCTCATTCAAAGAGTTTCTTTATTTTCATGACTATGAAGGCATCAAAACTATGAATTAACACATGTGGAATTATATACATAACGAACAAGTGTGAAACAACTGAAAATATGTCATATTCTAGGTTCTTCAAAGTAGCCACCTTTTGCTTTGATTACTGCTTTGCACACTCTTGGCATTCTCTTGATGAGCTTCAAGAGGTAGTCCCCTGAAATGGTTTTCACTTCACAGGTGTGCCCTGTCAGGTTTAATAAGTGGTATTTCTTGCCTTATAAATGGGTTAGGGACCATCAGTTGCGTTGAGGAGAAGTCAGGTGGATACACAGCTGATAGTCCTACTGAATAGACAGTTAGAATTTGTATTATGGCAAGAAAAAAGCAGCTAAGTAAAGAGAAACGAGTGGCCATCATTACTTTAAGAAATGAAGGTCAGTCAGTCAGCCAAAAAATTGGGAAAACTTTGAAAGTAAGGGCTATTTGACCATGAAGGAGAGTGATGGGGTGCTGCGCCAGATGACCTGGCCTCCACAGTCGCCGGACCTGAACCCAATCGAGATGGTTTGGGGTGAGCTGGACCGCAGAGTGAAGGCAAAAGGGCCAACAAGTGCTAAGCATCTCTGGGAACTCCTTTAAGACTGTTGGAAGACCATTTCAGGGGACTACCTCTTGAAGCTCATGAAGAGAATGCCAAGAGTGTGCAAAGCAGTAATCAAAGCAAAAGGTGGCTACTTTGAAGAACCTAGAATATGACATATTTTCAGTTGTTTCACACTTGTTTGTTATGTATATAATTCCACATGTGTTAATTCATAGTTTTGATGCCTTTATAGTCATGAAAATAAAGAAAACTCTTTGAATGAGAAGGTGTGTCCAAACTTTTGGTCTGTACTGTATATATATATGTACACACACCAGTAAATTCACCTCATAAACCAATAATTCAATGCTATGCGAGAGGTTAAGATTGTAATAGGTGGAAGATATGGGAGATCAAACATTAGTGATGTAAACTGTTGATTTTACAAGGAAGACTAAAATGAACCGCTGAATAGACCTGCGATAAACTGTGGATAAATAGAATTTAACCATCAAGTCCGCGATAAACTGTGGATAAATAGAATTTAACCATCAAGTCCGCTCACCAATCACCACCTATCGGCAAGCGAGTTTAAAGGGATTCTGTCACCAGGATTTCACTTACTGAGCTGTTACATGACCACATTAGTCTTCACGATTTATATTACAATCTACTAGTATTACTGCGCTGTCTTGTAATTTGTCTGTAAAATCGCTTTTATTAATTATCTAAATTACCTAAATAACGAGCCCAAGGGGCTTTCCCTCTGTCCGGTGGAGCCTAGCCACACCACTTCTTCTTGAGCCCAGCACAGCCCCACTGCTAATTTATTCACTCCTCATCGCCGACCTCATATGCCTGGTGCGCCGTGGAAAGACCAGTCAGCGCATGCGCAATGTGTTCTGTGAGGCCGATGCCAGGACACCGCGTGGGCGGGGCTTAGCTGGTGCTAGTCGGCGCTGACTGATTCAGGCGCATAACAAAACACAAGGTGCATATTAAAATATATAACACTATATAACGACTATATAAACTGACTAGGGTCTATTCTGCACTGGTCTGTGCTTCACTGTACCGTATTTTTTTGCCCTATATAAGATGCACCTAGGTTTTAGAGTAGAACAATAAGAAAAAAAAAATTTTCATTACACCTCAGGTCAGACCAGCAATCAGACCCCCAATGCCTCAGATCAACCCCCCAACCTTTAGCTATCTATCAGCCCCCATGTCAGCCATCAGACCCCCATGTCAGCCATCTGACCCCCATGTCAGCCCCCAGTGAAAATAAAATAAAAAAAAACACTTACCTCTCCTGCTCCCGGTCACCATCGCGATCCTCCTTATTCTGCTGTCGGCTGTGTATCGTGGCGCACAGTGTGAGGTCACACAGCGACCTCACGCTGTGCGCAGCCGTGCACAGCTGATAGCCGAGCACCAGGAAGTGGTGAGTACAGATCCTTCACCGCTTCCTGGTCCTCCTGTACTAATGAAGCACTTCCATAATGGAAGCGCTTCATTAGTACCTTGTTAAAGACAGCCCTGATCGCCGCGGCCCGGCAAACAATCTTCCATGGTCCGGTACTGGGCCGCGGACCGGCGGTTGGGGACCGCTGCCCTATAGCACATCCTCTTGTTAGCTCATCGTACCTACTAACTTAGACTAGTTCTATCCATCTATAACACTTGTTTTCGCATATTATAAAACCACAAATTTAGGAAAATACACCATGTATATAATCATAATCCCAAGCAGATCAATACATCTCAGAATTTCTTGATCTATTACTTTGTTATGAATTCTTAGTTTTTGGTCTAAATTCTTAAAATTGTGTGATTATTTACAGGCCTTCCCGTTCCATCAACAAAACAACGAAGATGCAAAAGGTCTGTTCTGAACGTGGTGCAGGTGTTGATGGGCGAAGATTCGGAGGAGCATTCGGAGGGAGAGCAGGCCGGACACTCTGCAACTGTCTTGGCCACTTCCCCCCCTGATGTCTCCAGTTCCCCCTCTGATGTATGCAGTTCCCCCCTGATGTCTGCAGTTACCCCCCTGATGAGTCTGAGGAGCAGTCGGAGGGAGAGCAGGCAGGACCCTCTGCAAATGTCTGGGCCATTTCTCCCCCTGATGTCTGCAGTTCACCCCCTGATGTCTTCACCCCCCCCCCACCGATGTCCGCACTTCATTCCCTGATGTCTGCACTTCGCCCTCTGATGTATGCGCAATGGTGGAAGTAGAGACGGAAGAGGCCGGACCTTCTCATCCTCCAGAATCGAATCACCCAGGTCAAGAAGAAGAGGAGGAGGAGGGAGAGTTGGTCTACACCCCCTCCCAGGAGGGTAAATATGTGCACACATCAAAATAATTCTGTATACATAAGATGTTCACATGCATCACATGATCCCCCCCACCCCCTTTCAACTCTGGAGCAAAAATGCACATGTGTAAGAAATCTAAACTATAGCCGACCTTAGTTAACATGGCTGACTGTTTACCTGAGCAGCCTTTGCACCCCGGTTAGCAAGCAACTACGCCTGGGGCCGGGGGGTTTGTTGTTACATAATAGTACGTCCCTGTGCATCCAGTCACTTCCCGCTGCGGCTTACTAGTAAATTGGCCGGTTGGTAATTGTCCCTACAATGAGGGGGTCAACATAAACTACCTTACTATAAAAAAAACTGAAATGCACCCGTCCATTAGGCGCATGACTGTTGTTTAGCTCCGCATCCGAGCCTCAGTTTTTACAGCTTTGATATGGACCCATTCAATTCCATGGTGCAGAAAAATATGCGGTCTGAAATCCGTGTGATGTCCCCATCCGTAGCTCTGTCATGTGGTGCCTAGAAAAAATATTACCAGTCCTATTGTTGTCCGTTTTGTGGACAAGAATATGCAGTTATTGAAATGGCTGTCTGGGCAGTTACGCTAATTGCATAACGCACAGGGAAGCCTTATGGGTTTTTCAGATACACCATTAACGCGCAATGCAAAACACACAACGGTCGTGTGCATGTAGCCTAAGGCCACTTGCATACGATCGTATGCCCTCCGAGACATACGGTCCATGAGCATGCCATATGTCCCGGAGCGGCATACAACGTGCACACGGGAGCGCGCAGCATTATTGGTTACTATCTTAATAATGTATATTAACCATAGGTTACTATTGATGCTGTGCGCATCGGCCACCCGTGAGTCGATTGTCCTGCACTCATATAAACACAGGACTATAGTCCCACGGGCGGACGATGTGGAGAGTATCATAGTAATCTCTGCTGCTGTGCGCTCCCATGTGCAGGATGTAGTATTCCGCTCAGGGACATACAGTTGCAAGAAAAAGTATGTGAACACTTTGGAATGATATGGATTTCTGCACAAATTGGTCATAAAATGTGATCTGATCTTCATCTAAGTCACAACAATAGATAATCACAGCCTCCTTAAACTAATAACACACAAAGAATTAAATGTTACCATGTTTTTATTGAACACACCATGTAAACATTCACAGTGCAGGTGGAAAAAGTATGTGAACCCTTGGATTTAATAACTGGTTGAAACTCCTTTGGTAGCAATTAGCAATAACTTCAACCAAACGTTTCCTGTAGTTGCAGATCAGACATGGACAACGGTCAGGAGTAATTCTTGACCATTCCTCTTTACAGAACTGTTTCATTTCAGCAATATTCTTGGGATGTCTGGTGTGAATTGCTTTCTTGAGGTCATGCCACAGCATCTCAATCGGACTCTGACTGGGCAACTCCAGAAGGCGTGTTTTCTTCTGTTTAAGCCATTCTGTTGTTGATTTTCTTCTATGCTTTGGGTTGTTGTCCTGTTGCAACACCCATCTTCTGTTGAGCTGCAGCTGGTGGACAGATGGCCTTAAGTTCTCCTGCAAAATGTCTTGATAAACTTGGAAATAAATTTTTCCTTCGATGATAGCAATCCGTCCAGGCCCTGACGCAGCAAAGTAGCCCCAAACCATGATGCCCCCACCACCATACTTCACAGTTGGGATGAGGTTTTGATGTTGGTGTGCTGTGCCTCTTTTTCTCCATACATAGTGTTGTGTGTTTCTTCCAAACAACTCAACTTTGGTTTCATCTGTCCACAGAATATTTTGCCAGTACTGCTGTGGAACATTCAGGTGCTCTTGTGCAAACTGTAAACGTGCAGCAATGTTTTTTTTGGACAGCAGTTGCTTCCTCTGTGGTATCCTCCCACGAAATCCATTCTTGTTTAGTGTTTTATGTTATCATAGATTCGCTAACAGGGATGTTAGCATATGCCAGAGACTTTTGTAAGTCTTTAGCTGACAGTCTAGGATTCTTCTTCACCACATTGAGCAGTCTGCGCTGTGCTCTTGCAGTGATCTTTACAGGACGGCCACTCCTAGGGAGAGTAGCAGCAGTGCTGGACTTTCTCCATTTATAGACAATTTGTCTTACCGTGGACTGATGAACAGCAAGGTTTTTGGAGATACTTTTAGAACCCTTTCCAGCTTTATGCAAGTCAACAATTCTTAATCGTAGGTCTTCTGAGAGTTTTTTTTGTCTGAGGCATCATTCACATCAGACAATGCTTCTTGTGATAAGCAAACCCAGAACTGGTGTGTGTTTTTTATAGGGCAGGGCAGCTGTAACCAACACCTCCAATCTCATCTCATTGATTGGACTCCAGTTGGCTGACACCTCACTCCAATTAGCTTTTGGAGCTGTCATTAGTCTAGGGGTTCACATAATTTTTCCACCTGCACTTTGAACGTTTACATGGTGTGTTCAATAAAAACATGGTAACATTTAATTATTTGTGTTATTAGTTTAACCCCTTAAGGATCAGCCTTATTTCACCTTAAGGACCAGGCAATTTTTTTGCAAATCTGACCAATGTCACTTTATGCGGTGATAACTTTAAAACGCTTTTACTTATCCAGGCCATTCTGAGAATGTTTTTTCGTCACATATTGTACTTCATAACACTGGCAAAATGGAGTAAAAAAAAACAAAACATTTTTATTTATAAAAAAAATACCAAATTTACCAAAATTTTGGAGAAATTAACAAATTTCCAAGTTTCAATTTCTCTACTTCTATAATACATAGTAATACCTCCAAAAATAGTTATTAGTTTACATTCCCCATATGTCTACTTCATGTTTAAATCATTTTGGGAATGCCATTTTATTTTTTGGGGACGTTACAAGGCTTAGAACTTTAGATGCAAATCTTGAAAATTTTCTGAAATTTTAAAAAACACACTTTTTAGGGACCAGTTCAGGTCTGAAGTCACTTTGTGATGCTTACATAATAGAAACCACCCAAAAGTGACCCCATTCTAGAAACTACACCCCTCAAGGTATTCAAAACTGATATAACAAACATCATTAACCCTTTAGGTGTTCCCCAAGAGTTGATGGCAAATGAAGATGAAATTTCAGAATTTCAATTTTGTTGCCAAATTTTCAATTTTAATCTATTTTTTCCACTAACAAAGCAAAGGTTAACAGCCAAACAAAACTCTATATTTATTGCCCTGACTCTGCGGTTTACAGAAACACCCAATATGTGGTCGTACACCACTGTACGGCCACACGGCAGGGTGTAGAGGGAAAGGAGTGCCGTGTGGTTTTTGGAAGGCAGATTTCGCTGGACTGGTTAATTTACATAATGTCCCATTTGAAGCCCCCTGATCCACCCCTAGAGTAGAAACTCCAAAAACGTGACCCCATTTTGGAAACTAAGGGATAAGGTGGCAGTTTTTTTGGCACTATTTTAGGGTTGCTCTATATTACACTTTTTGTGAAGCAAAGTAACAAAAAATTGAAATTCTGAAATTTCATCTCCATTGTCCATTGACTCTTGTGGAACATTTAAAGGGTTAACAAAGTTTGTAAAATCAGTTTTGAATACCTTGAGGGGTGTAGTTTCTTAAATGGGGTTACTTTTTGGAGTTTCTACTCTAGAGGTGCATGAGGGGGGCTTCAAATAGGACATGGTGTCAAAAAACAAGTCCAGCAAAAACTGCCTTCCAAAATCCATATGGAATTACTTTTCTTCTGCGCCCTGCCGTGTGCCTGTACAGCAGTTTACGACACATATGGGGTGTTTCTGTAAACTAAAGAATCAGGGCAATAAATATAGAGTTTTGTTTGGCTGTTAACTCTTGATTTGTTACGGGAAAAAATGGATTAAAATGGAAAATTTGCCCAAAAATACCTGTTTTGGCAACGTTTCTATTTTTTATTATTTACAACGTTCATCTGACAGATTAGATCATGTGCTATTTTTATAGAGCAGGTTGTTACGGACGCAGGTATACCTAATATGTTTACTTTTTTAAATTTATTTAAGTTTTACACAATAATATTTTTGAAACAAAAATTTTTTTTGGGCGATTGTCTTAGTTAGGGTCTCATTTTTTGCAGGCTGAGATGACTGTTTTAATGGTATGATTTTGGGGTGCATATACCTTTTTGATCACTTGCTATTACACTTTTTGTGATGTAAGGTGACAAAAATATGGCTTTTTTTACACCATTTAAATTTTTTATTTTTACGTTGTTCACCTGAGGGGTTATATCATGTGATATTTTTATAGAGCATGTTCTTACGGACATGGCAATACCTAATATGTGTACCTTTTTTTTTTATTTATCAAGGTTTTACACAATAATATCATTTTTGAAACCAAAAAAACTTGTTTTAGTGTCTCCATAGACTGAGAGCCATAGTTTTTTTTTATTTTTTGGGCCATTGTCTCATGTAGGGGCTAATTTTTTGCAGGATGAGGCGATGGTCTGAATGGTACTATTTTGGCGTACATACGACTTTTTTGATCACTTTATTACCTTTTTTGGGAAGTAAGGTGGGCAAAATTTCAATTTCATCATAGTTTTTATTTTTATTTTTTTATGGTGTTCACCGTGCGGGGAATGTAACATGACCGTTTTATAGATCAGGTCGCTATGGACGCGGTGATATATAACATGTGTAGGGAATTTTATTTTTTACATTTTTAATCAGGAATAAATGTGTTTTGTTTTTTTTTTTTTTTTTAATTTTTTTACCCAGACCCACTTGGTTCTTGAAGATCCAGTGGGACTTATGTCTGTATAATACAGTACAGTACACTATATAGTGTACTGTAATAATAATAAATTACAGTGGGACACTCTCTATAGCACTGGGAGCAGTGGATAATACATAAAAATTATTTTATTAATATATCTAAAATAGTTCGTTCACAATTAATATTTTAAAAAGTTCACAATAATAATTATATATATATATATATATATGGCAGCATAAATGGTGAAAATGTGCATGCTAAAACGACATTGTGGATAATTGTCAAGATAAAATACAATTAATAGTCCATCAATAGAAACTTTGCCTCCAAAAATATCAAAAAGTTTCTTTAAAAGGCTCTGGGTATCCACAATAGAGTTTAGATAATGTTAATAGCAATTGGACTCCAATCTCAGGTATAAATTAATAGCAGCTGTACACAGAGCGGCGTCCCGCTCCTTAGCCTGAGACAGCGGCGTCCCGCTGTAAATTTCAAAAAGCGATCGCTTATTTATCATAGACAATTCGATCTTACCCGGAGGGTTTCGACAAAATCCCCTACCCTCGTCTCGGTGCGCCTTCTGTGTATCTCGGAGCTCCGGTCCCGAGGGCTGTTGTTTTCGAAAGGATCCCACGCCACTGCCGGAAGTCCACGTAAGTTTGCTGAAGGTAAACTTCCCTTATCCAGCAGAGACCTCCTGCAGCTGGCGTTCTCAGATCATTGAAACAATGAATTGTTCTCCTCCTAAATCGATCGAAGATATGAGTCTATCATCCAAACATGGGGGTCCGTTACCAAACGCGTTTCGGGGTTAAAGCAGTTGACCCCTTCATCAGTGGCACAATTCATTGGGCGCCTCCACATTTTCTACCTCCTCCTCCATGTGCGCCACCTTTTTTTTTTGTTTTGTTTTTTGTGGTGGTGGACCAAGGGAACGGATTTACCTGTAATAATGAAACAATGTTAAGAATTTACACAATCAACTGATAAATCATAACAAAAATAAAGATCAAGAAATTCCTATATGGTGGAATCTGCATGGGATTATGAATTATACCAATAGTGGATTTACCTTATTTAAAAAAAAAAGGGTTATAGATGGGTAAAACTAGTTTAAAGCGAACCTGTCACCATGATTTTGCGCATAGAGCTGGGGACATGGGCTGCTAGATGGCCACTAGCACATCTGCAGTACCCAAGTCCCACAGCTCTCTGCGCTTTTATGGTGTTAAAAAACAGTTTTGAGTAATATGCAAATTACCTGATATGAGTCCTGTAGCCGGAGATGAGTCAAGCGTCAAGGAGCCCAGCACCGCCCCGCGTCCTCCGAATCTCCTCCTTGCCGGCTGACGTCACAGAGCTGAAGCGCCGAAATCTCGCGATGCGCGAGCTAGCGCATGCGTAGTTTGTTCCCTGTGCTGATGCCAGCACAGGGAATGAACATGATGCCGACACTGCGCATGCGCTAGCTCGCGCATCGCGAGATTTCGGCGCTCCAGCTCTGTGACGTCAGCCGGCAAGGAGGAGATTCGGAGGACGCGGGGCGGTGCTGGGCTCCTTGACGCTTGACTCATCTCCGGCTACAGGACTCATTTCAGGTAATTTGCATATCTATCAAAACTGTTTTTTAACACAATAAAAGCGCAGAGAGCTGTGGGGGCTGGGTATTGCAGATGAGCTAGTGGCCATCTAGCAGCCCATGTCCCCAGCTCTATGCGCAAAATCATGGTGACAGGTTCGCTTTAAGTTACAAGGTAGAATGAGGTAACATGGGATTTGTTAGGAAGGTGCCCTATAGGGTATTGTGACAGGGTAATGGATGTTTAGGTAAACCAAACAACAGTTCGGAAATTAGATAAGGGGTTATTGGATGGTGTTATGTTGGGTATATAATTTTTTGTTGCTGTCAGCGTTAGACTGTCTGCCAAGCCGCATTTTGAAGATCTGCTGCCAACCCGCCCTCCCTCCCTGTTGATTTAGTTGTCAAGGTAACTTTATAATTAGAAGGAGGCTTAAAGTCTCCCCTTTAACTGTCACTTTGACGGTGACCACCCCTTTAACAGTGACTTTGATGGTGAACGACCCTTTCACAGTGACTTTCACTGTGAACGCCCCTTTAACTGTGAACTCCACAGCTCCCGTCAATTGGCAGTTAGGATTTAAGTGAAATGCTGGCAGGCTTGTATTGGATAATACAGGTCATTTTTTGGGAATATCTCGTGTACGTCGTAGAGAGCCGAGACCCCCACAAGATTTCTTTCCAGGTAGCAAGGGGTGTGTATATCAAGTTTCGTTGAAATCGATAGTTGTGTTTTTGAGTTTTTGGCGGAACATACATACACATATACATCCTTTTATATATATATATATATATATATACACACTCACCTAAAGAATTATTAGGAACACCATACTAATACAGTGTTGGACCCCCTTTTGCCTTCAGAACTGCCTTAATTCTACGTGGCATTGATTCCACAAGGTGCTGATAGCATTCTTTAGAAATGTTGGCCCATATTGATGGGATAGCATCTTGCAGTTGATGGAGATTTGAGGGATGCACATCCAGGGCACGAAGCTCCCGTTCCACCACATCCCAAAGATGCTCTATTAGGTTGAGATCTGGTGACTGTGGGGGCCATTTTAGTACAGTGAACTCATTGTCATGTTCAAGAAACCAATTTGAAATGATTCGAGCTTTGTGACATGGTGCATTATCCTGCTGGAAGTAGCCATCAGAGGATGGGTACACTGTGGTCATGAAGGGATGGACATGGTCATAAACAATGCTCAGGTAGCCCGTGGCATTTAAATGATGCCCAATTGGCACTAAGGAGCCTAAAGTGTGCCCAGAAAACATCCCCCACACCATTACACCACGACCACCAGCCTGCACAGTGGTAACAAGGCATGATGGATACATGTTCTCATTCTGTTTACGCCAAATTCGGACTCTACCATTTGAATGTCTCAACAGAAATCGAGACTCATCAGACCAGGCAACATTTTTCCAGTCTTCAACAGTCCAATTTTGGTGAGCTTGTGCAAATTGTAGCCTCTTTTCCTACTTGTAGTGGAGATGAGTGGTACCCGGTGGGGTCTTCTGCTGTTGTAGCCCATCCGCCTCAAGGTTGTGCATGTTGTGGCTTCACAAATGCTTTGCTGCATACCTCGGTTGTAACGAGTGGTTATTTCAGTCAACGTTGCTCTTCTATCAGCTTGAATCAGTCGGCCCATTCTCCTCTGACCTCTAGCATCCACAAGGCATTTTTGCCCACAGGACTGCCGCATACTGGATGTTTTTCCCTTTTCACACCATTCTTTGTAAACCCTAGAACTGGTTGTGCGTGAAAATCCCAGTAACTGAGCAGATTGCGAAATACTCAGACCAGCCCGTCTGGCACCAACAACCATGCCACGCTCAAAATTGCTTAAATCACCTTTCTTTCCCATTCTGACATTCAGTTTGGAGTTCAGGAGATTGTCTTGACCAGGAGCACACCCCTAAATGCATTGAAGCAACTGCCATGTGATTGGTTGACTAGATAATTGCATTAATGAGAAATAGAACAGGTGTTCCTAATAATTCTTTAGGTGAGTGTATATATATATATATATATATATATATATAAAATCTTGAATCTCATGCAAATTCGGTGGGGGATGTATGTAATGGTCGGGGATGCTGACCGGAATACTGAATAATGTTTGCAGTTTATGTAGATATAAACAAAATTACCTATATATATTTATGTGTGTGTGAAACGTATGAAATCATCCGGTGACATCATACATCAGTACCGCGCTGTGTGTATACCAATATATATACAATCTCAGCGAGGTAGAGATGTATGATGAAACCGGAAGATTTACATGTCACAACAGGTATTAAGTAATCATTTGAAAAGGGATGAAATACGGATGTAGTAGAGTTAACACACATGCTTTATGAGACTTGTTATGTAAACTTAATGCAATTAAATACGTTAAGATATTTTAAAAAATGGCTTGTGCTTCAAGATTACGTGATGAGTTAAGAAATTTGAGTTAAGAGGTTGTGTGTTAACCATACTACATCTGTACGGATTAGCAGCATAACTGAATATATACATTACTGAGTGTTGTAGAGAGAGATACAAAAATCATGTAAGAATTGTACCTGGGCATAATCGCCTACTATACTCATCAATCTGATCGTGTTGTAGGCGTTTCAGGTCGCACCACTTTTTCGAATCGCCTTGTGGTCGTGCAATATGCCGCTTTTCAGTTTTAGTTCGGCCCGGACCGACCGTACAATGATCTCTCTACCCTTTTCCGGGTCCATGGATAGCCCCTTTCAAGAAAACTCTGAAGGATAAAGATGAAAGCATATAATCACAATTTTTTTATTATACAAATATTCAAAGAAATATCCACAAAAAAAAAGCAAAAAGTAGTTACGTCTTTAAAGGGGAAATATTAGATTTAAAGTTACCGATATAAGACCAGATTGTATTGCGATTATATGTATGTGAGGTCTGAGCAATCAGATAGTGGCCAGCTAAGGTGCGATGTACCTGTCTAGTTAAGTGACTGTACGTTATTGGGTGTACTGCTGGTTCGCCACCCCGTGGTGCACTCTGGGTAACGCTAAATGAACCATCAAATACTGGCGGTCTGACAAAAAAATCTCATGGACATAAATTTTAATCTATATATATTGTGTGTATGGTATATAGTGTGTGGTATATATTGCATGGCAGGAAAACAGACGTGCTATGTGCATGTGATAGAAATTTATAATTATCTGTTGTCCATACATACATGCTACTGACATAGTGCTGCGAAGTAACAAGAATACTCAGTGCACCACCAATCAGTAGTATCTACTATTGGGGGGGGGCGGGCGGTGGAGGAAAAAATAAATAAAAAATTTGTATCATTGTAGTTCTTATTCGCATACACGAATATTTAGCAACACTCAATCTACATATAAATAATTTAGATGTAGATCGAGTGTTGATAAATATTATTCTGACATGCATGCAATATGAAATAAAATACAGGGCTGTAATACAATATTACTTACAGTGAGAAGAACTTCTTCTTCCTTTTGAAATTGAATTCTCCCCATTTTCGATCGCCGATTTTTCATTGAACTAACGCCAAACTCCACTGGAAGCAATACAAAACCGAAACCGAAACCAGGGAACATGTCACGTGACACTATTACGTCACTCATAAAATCGCGTCCTCACGCGATCATTCATAACATTCCCGATTTTTGGGTAAAAATTGGGAATTCGAATAACAAGATTGATTCTACCCTGCTTCTTGCAATATAGCGAATATTCGAAAAAATAATGTAGAATCGATCGATTTAGCTAATATAGTGGTATAATCTTATTTGTGGGCCAATGTCTCATTGGCCCACAAGCAAGAAGCAGTGAGGGATCATGTTTTTTCAGATGTTTAAAACTTACGAATATTCAATATAGCAAATATATAGCACTATATTCGAAATATTCGAAAATTCTCGAAGTTGCGATATTCTAGAAAAAATTTGCTATTCGAATATTCGCGCTCAACACTACTTGTACACATTGGGCTCTTTATGAATATTTTCTGGTATTGTTCTGTAACTTAGGCTTTGGCTGGTCCTGTATATGATTGTGCGGAGCTCACCCTTTGTTGATTTCTTTATGTATTGGCTTTTTCTTGTGTTATATATGTGTGTGTTTTTTATGTATTCTCTTAATAAAGACAGTGTTTTTAACTTCTGACTTTTGTGGTGAAGCACCTTTTTTTGTTCTGTGGCTTGGTGTGTTGTGGTCTATACTGTTGAAAGAATTCATGTTTTGGGTCTAACTATTTAAAATATACCTGTTTTTTTAAGAAAAACTTCCTCATTAGGCAGCTATATACAGTATGTAAACTCATTGACAAACGAAACACCAAGAAGGAGTTGTTGGAATCAAACTGTGCATATAATGATGATATAAGTAAGTGATTACAATATTAGAACAAAAGGAAACATTTATGGGGAAAACTATATAATTGAAAAGAAGCTCTAGTACCCTATTGGGCCGCCTCTAGCCTGGATGCAAGATGAGATACGGTTGGGCATGGAGTAATATAGGTTCCGTATGGTTTCCTTTAGCACATTTGCCCAAAAATGTTAATGCTGGGCCTGAAGATCTGGTACACTCATAGGTTGCTGAAGTTGTCATCCCAGCTGTTCCTATAAATGCTCTATTGGCGATAAATCTGGCAGGCAGAGGAAGTTTTGCAATCTGGCATTCCTCGGAATGCCTTTCTGTGTGTGGGCAAGCATTATCCTACTGAAGTATGCCAGTTTGATGCCCTGCCATGATAGGCAACACATGTGGCCACAGGATGCCCTGCACATATCGCTGAGTTGTTAGTGTCTCTCATATCACTACTGGGAGTGACTGACAGTCGTATATGATGGCTCCTTAGATCACCACACCAGCAGTTGGGGCACTGTGTCACTACACAGCAAAGGCAGGATTGAAGCAGTCACCACAAGGCCTTCATACTTAAACTCATCCAACATTGGATCCCAATCAAAACCTGTATTCATCACTAAAGCCGATATGGTTCCAGTCCATAGCAGTCCAGGTTTCTAATTTATGACAGCACTGTAGATGAAGGCGATGATGGCTGTCTGTCAATTGCAGGACAACAAATTTCCTTCTGAAAAGCCCTTGGATGTTGTCCAGGCAGAGACAGGGGTGAGTAATAAAGATGCCACCTGTGTTTGCATGGTGGAAAACGAGAAGATCCAGTGTCTAATCAGACCACACCTGCAATAATTTACATGCAGTGACTTGAAAAAGTATTCATACCCCTTGAAGTTTTCCATATTTTTTCATGTTACACCCAGAAACTTAAATGTATTTTATTGGGATTTTATGTGATAGACTAGTAGCAAGCATGTGTGAAAAAAGGATACATTTTTCCCCAAATTTTTAATTAAAAAAAATCTGGATAATGTGCCATGCATTTGCATTCAGTCCCTCTGAGTCAATACTTTGTAGGACCACCTTTTGCTGCAATTACAGCTGCAAATCTTTAGAGGTATGTCTCTACCATCTTTGCACATCTAGAGGCTGATGTTTTTGCCAATTCTTCTTTGCAAAATAGCTGAAGCTCAGTCAGATTGGATGGAGATCGTCTGTGGACAGCAATTTTCCAGCAATTGCCACAGATTCCCAATAGTATTTAGGTCTTTGACTGGGCCATTCTAACACATGAATATGCTTTGATCTAAACCATTCCATTGTAGCTCTGGCTGTATGTTTAGGGTTGTTGTCCTGCTGGAAGGTGAACCTACCCCCCAGTCTCAAGTCTTTTGTAGCCTCTTACAGATTTTCCTCTAGGATTGCCCTGTATTTACCTCCATCCATCTCCCCATCAACTCTGACCAGCTTCCCTGTCCCTGCTGAAAAAAAAACATCCCTATAGCATGATGCTGCTATCATGTTTCGTGGTGGGGATGGTGTGTTCAGCGTGATGTGCCCATTAGTTTTCTGCCACACATGCATGCATTTAGGCCAAAAAGTTCAACTTTGGTCTCATCTGACTAGAGCACTTTCTTCTACATGACTAATAGTTGTCCTGTTCACAGTTTCTCCCATCTGAGCTGTGGATCTGCAGCTCTTCCAGAGTGACCATGGGCCTCTTGGTTGCTTCTCTATTTAGTGCTCTCCTTGCATGGGCTGTCCATGTTTTGGTAGGTTTGCAGTTGTGCCCTACTCCTTCTATTTTCAAATGATGGATTGAACAGTGCTCTGTGAGATGTTCAGAGCTTGGGATAACCTAACCCTGCTTTACACTTCTCCACAACTTTATCACTGACAGTCTGGTGTGTTTCTTGATTTTCAGGATGCTGTTTGATCACTAATGTTCACTAACAAACCTCCGAGGCCTTCACAGAACAGCTGTAGTTTTACTGAGAATAAGTTAAACACAGGTGGTTTCTGAAGGCAATTGGTCACACTGGATTTTATTTAGGGGTATTAGAGTACAGGGGGCTAAATACAAATGCACACCACACTTTCCAGATTTTGAAAGCCATGTATCATTTTCTTTTCACTTCACACATACTTGCTACTTTTTGTAGGTCTATCACATAAAATCCCAATAAAATACATTTAAGTATATAGGTGTAACATAAAAAAATGTGGAAAAGTTCATGGGGTATGAATACATTTTCAAAGCAGTGTATCTGTCTGAGACATAACTGCATGCCGAATTTTGCAGCAATTTAACATTTCTCTCTAGTTGGGTTATTATTTTTCGCCAATGAGTGTATATTTGATAAAGTACAGTAATTTCCCTAATTTGTGTTTCTGGGTCTTTTTTTTTGTTCCTTTTCACACCTTCATCCCTACTGAGTAGATGAGATTTCCACTAGTCTAATGCTAGTGTTAAGCCACTACATCGCTCCATCCCCTCTAATAGCAAGGAGTCCTTCAGAAAAACAGATACTGAAGCTGCATCTCCCTCCTTCCCCACCTACAAGTTTTCTAGTTACTGTATGACAATTTTTTTAGGACTGAAATTAGGAAAGGAGGGAGGGGCGGTAAAGGCTTCTGGAAAGTGAGAAATAATATCTACTATCTGCCTTGATGTACGTCGGTTGTAAAGGTATCTACTATCCACATCAGTCATTCATTTATGCCTTTGCAAAAGGCTATTATTAAGATGTAGTACGGATCGGCAGATCGTTGTACAGTGACGGTCCTCTGAGGTAAAATAGATCAGACATGATGGATTTTACTTGTCCAACTTTAATCATTATCTTGGGACAGAAGCAGTACCAAAGCTGTCTGGGAGCTGCTCATCTTGTGTAATAGTGTATGTAGACCATTATTTGAAGTTAATTGACAAAGTAACATGACATAGATGTTATTACAAGTACACAGCGAGGCTCGGCCGTATAGTCAGTATACTTATAGAAGAACTAATGGGAAGACCAGTAAAGACAAATAACCTCTAATAGAAAAAAGTCTTGGTGCTCTTGTATAGAGATATCAGTTGGCGTCGGCCTCTGTTCTGTCATGTTTTCATTGATTTATACAGAATACAGAATCTAATAGTCTATTACGCTCTTTTAGCAATTAGAAAAAGACAGATACAAATGACAGACATGCAGACATTGTCTCAGGACCTCCATCTCAGGGAAGAGCAATCTGTGAGCTCACTCTCATCATGCATTTTTAGTGATAGTTGATTGGTTTTGAATTGAAAAATGTGGAAAAAACATAATATCCAGAGCTGCAACCTATTCAAACATGCGCACAAACACACATATACATGCACACTATACACATTGCTCTATCTATGCTTTCACTATATTTAATGCATATATACTGAGGCACTATATGACTGTTTTCCTGTACGTAGTAAGCATTCCATATAGTGTTTGTACCGAGACTTTGATTTGAATATTAAGCCATAGAACAAGTCTCTCTGCTTGAGAAATGGTTTATTGATAAAAAGTAGTGATGCAGTAACTTCTGAAATATATGCATTGCAGAGAACACATTGATTTATTTAGATTACGTTCCGAGGAGTGTGACTGTGAATTTAGCTTCCTACTTCAGTTCTTCTCTAAGAATTTCCATAGAGCAGCTTTAAATTTAAGGCAAAGTTGGTGCCATATTTAATGTATTGGATAGAAGAATGAGGATATTTCTGTGTTAAGAATACTTTGTGTCTTCTCTTTCTTATGGGATTGTCTCAAGAAAAATAAAAAAAATGAGAAACAGACATCATATAGTACGACCATTTTTTTTCAAGAAAGCTAGAACCAGCCCTGTACCGCACATGGATACAGATACAGTCCTGATCAAAAGTTTAAGCATGGCTGGATCTTAACAAGGTTTCAAGTAGAGCTTCAACATGCAACAAAAAGAAATGGTAGTGAGACAAAAATTTTTTGAGCATTCAATTTAATGAAAACAACGAATAAACAAACAGGCTGTTTTTCAGCTGATCAAAAGTTTAGGACCACACCTCCAAAAAAAAACTAACCCCCCCCCCAAAACAGAAATCCAACTTCCAAACATGAACTCAGTAATGAGTAGCTCTGCCATTATTGTTTATCACTTCAAAAATTCGTTTCGGCATGCTTGATGCAAGCGTTTCCATGAGGTGAGTGGGAACATTTCTCCAAGTGGTGAAGACGGCTGCACGAAGGCTATCTACTGTCTGGAACTGTTGTCCATTTTTGTAAACTTCCCTTGCTATCCATCCCCAAAGGTTCTCAATTGGATTTAGATCAGGGGAACACACAGGATGGGCCAAAAGAGTGATGTTATTCTCCTGGAAGAAGTCCCTTGTCCTGCGGGCATTGTGTACTGTAGCGTTGTCCTGTTGAAAAACCCAGTCGTTACCACACAGACGAGGGCCCTCAGTCATGAGGAATGCTCTCTGCAACATCTGGACATAGCCAGCGGCCGTTTAACGCCCCTGCACTTCCTAAAGCTCCATTGTTCCACTGAAGGAAAAAGCACCCCAGACCATTATGGCGCCCCCTCCACTGTGGCGCGTAGAAAACATCTCAGGTGGGATCTGCTTGCCATGCCAGTAACGTTGGAAACCATCAGGACCATCAGAGAATAAAACTTTCTTCCACCTTTGAATGTCCCATGTTTGATGCTCTCTTGCAAAGTCCAAACGAGCAGTTCTGTGGCGTTCAAGGAGACGAGGTCTTTGAAGACGTTTTTTGTTTTTGAAGCCCTTCAGTCTCAGATGCCGGCTGATGGTTATGGGGCTGCAGTCAGCACCAGTAAGGGCCTTAATTTGGGTCGAGGATCGTCCAGTGTCTTGACGGACAGCCAATTGGATCCTCCGGCTCAGTGCTGATGACATTTATTTGGGTCTTCCACTTGACTTTTTTGTTCCATAACCCTCAGGATCATTTAAGAAATTCCAAATGACTGTCTTACTGCGTCCCATCTCAGCAGCGATGGCGTGCTCTGAGAGACCCTACTTATGCAGTTCAACAACCCGACCACGTTCAAAAAGGGAGAGTTTTTTTGCCTTTGCCATCACAATGTGTGACTACCTGACAGAAAATGACAATGAATCCACATCTTAACACAGATTTGGCCTTTTAAAGGCATGTGGTCCTAAATTTTTGATCAGCTGAAAAACAGCCTGTTTCAGTTTAATCGTTATTTTTAATTAATTGAATGTTCAAAAAATGTTTTGTCTCACTCTCATTTCTTCTTGTTGCATGTTGAAGCTCTACTTGGAACCTTGTTAAGATCCAACAATGTAAAATATGATTTTTTGCCATTTTTCAAGTGGTCTTAAACTTTTGATCAGGACTGTATCTCTACATTCATTGCTCCAGTTTGTCTGCTAGATTTATTATAAGCTGGTTAGCTCAGGGGTGTGTCTATTTCCAGGAGATGTCTTTTCTGATGCAGCTCTCTCCTTGCAACTGTCACAGTTTCTAACAGTAGATATGACTAATGGCAGTCGAAGGATGGAACCAAAGACTGCTAGACAGACAAAAGAGGAAAAGAACAAACAGCAGGTGGAGCTATACAGATACATTGTATATGAACAACTCAGTGGATATAATAGATTTTTAATTACTTGCAGTTACAAAAGTATTCAGATTCAGGTGCTGGTTTGAAAAATATAGACTATTTTTTATAGTTCAACCCCTTTAACCTGTTCCGGACACATGACGTACCGGTACGGCATGATGTCCCGTTACTTAAGGACACATGACGTACCGGTACGTCATGTGTAGTTCCGATCACCGCCGCCCGGCGGGCGGTGATCGGAACAAGGTGCCTGCCTAAATCATTGAGAAGGCACTTGGGGACAATCGGCGATCACCGCAAACCGCAGGTCAATTCAGACCTGCGGTTTGCGGCTTTTACATGTTGCAGCGGTGGGCGGCGGTGCCATCGGGTCCCCGTGCGGCTGTAGGGGGGACCCGATGGCATGGAAGGCAGCGCGATGCCTTGCTTAGGCATCGGCGCTGCCTTCCTCTGACGAGCCTGTGAGATCCACCCCCTAGATCTCACAGGCCGGAAGCTGGATGAGTAATACACACTGTATTACTCATACAGCTAATGCATTACAATACAGAATTATTGGAATGCATTGTAAAGGGGATTAGACCCCCAAAAGTTGAAGTCCCAAAGTGGGACAAAAAATAAAGTGAAAAAAAAGTTGAAAAATATAGTTTTCCTCCCCAAAAATGAAAAATTTCATGTAAAAATAAACAAAAACGTCATTTTCGCCAAATAAAGTTAAAAAAAGTTGACATATTAGGTATCGCCGCGTCCGTATCAACCGACTCTATAAACATATCACATGAAATTACCCCTCACATGAACACCGTAAAAAAAAATATATAAAAATAAAAACTGCTGAATATTTTTCTTTTATCAACTTACATCACAAAAAGAACAACAGCAAGCGATCAAAAAGGCGTATGCCCACCAAAATAGTACTAATCGAACCGTCACCTCATCCCGCATAAAAATTAGCCCCTACCTAAGACAATCACACAAAAAAAAAAAACTATGGCTCAGAATATGGAGACACCAAAACATAATTATTTTGGTTTTAAAAAAGCTGTTATTGTGTAAAACTTAAGTAAACTTAAAAAAGTATACATGTTAGGTATCGCCGCGTCCGTAATAACCTGCTCTATAAAAATATCACATGACCTAACCGCTCAGGTGAACACCATAAAAAATAAAAATAAAAACGATATAAAAAAAGGCATTTTTTGTCACCTTACATCACAAAAAGTGTAATAACAAGAGATCAAAAAGTCATACGCACCCCAAAATACAGGGAGTGCAGAATTATTAGGCAAGTTGTATTTTTGAGAATTAATTTTAATATTGAACAACAACCATGTTCTCAATGAACCCAAAAAACTCATTAATATCAAAGCTGAATATTTTTGGAAGTAGTTTTTAGTTTGTTTTTAGTTTTAGCTATTTTATGGGGATATCTGTGTGTGCAGGTGACTATTACTGTGCATAATTATTAGGCAACTTAACAAAAAACAAATATATACCCATTTCAATTATTTATTTTTACCAGTGAAACCAATTTAACATCTCAACATTCACAAATATACATTTCTGACATTCAAAAACAAAACAAAAACAAATCAGTGACCAATATAGCCACCTTTCTTTGCAAGGACACTCAAAAGCCTGCCATCCATGGATTCTGTCAGTGTTTTGATCTGTTCACCATCAACATTGCGTGCAGCAGCAACCACAGCCTCCCAGACACTGTTCAGAGAGGTGTACTGTTTTCCCTCCTTGTAAATCTCACATTTGATGATGGACCACAGGTTCTCAATGGGGTTCAGATCAGGTGAACAAGGAGGCCATGTCATTAGATTTTCTTCTTTTATACCCTTTCTTGCCAGCCACGCTGTGGAGTACTTGGACGAGTGTGATGGAGCATTGTCCTGCATGAAAATCATGTTTTTCTTGAAGGATGCAGACTTCATCCTGTACCACTGCTTGAAGAAGGTGTCTTCCAGAAACTGGCAGTAGGACTGGGAGTTGAGCTTGACTCCATCCTCAACCCGAAAAGGCCCCACAAACTCATCTTTGATGATACCAGCCCAAACCAGTACTCCACCTCCACCTTGCTGGCGTCTGAGTCGGACTGGAGCTCTCTGCCCTTTACCAATCCAGCCACGGGCCCATCCATCTGGCCCATCAAGACTCACTCTCATTTCATCAGTCCATAAAACCTTAGAAAAATCAGTCTTGAGATATTTCTTGGCCCAGTCTTGACGTTTCAGCTTGTGTGTCTTGTTCAGTGGTGGTCGTATTTCAGCCTTTCTTACCTTGGCCATGTTTCTGAGTATTGCACACCTTGTGCCTTTGGGCACTCCAGTGATGTTGCAGCTCTGAAATATGGCCAAACTGGTGGCAAGTGGCATCTTGGCAGCTGCACGCTTGACTTTTCTCAGTTCATGGGCAGTTATTTTGCGCCTTGGTTTTTCCACACGCTTCTTGCGACCCTGTTCACTATTTTGAATGAAACGCTTGATTGTTCGATGATCACGCTTCAGAAGCTTTGCAATTTTAAGAGTGCTGCATCCCTCTGCAAGATATCTCACTATTTTTGACTTTTCTGAGCCTGTCAAGTCCTTCTTTTGACCTATTTTGCCAAAGGAAAGGAAGTTGCCTAATAATTATGCACACCTAATATAGGGTGTTGATGTCATTAGACCACACCCCTTCTCATTACAGAGATGCACATCACCTAATATGCTTAATTGGTAGTAGGCTTTCGAGCCTATACAGCTTGGAGTAAGACAACATGCATAAAGAGGATGATGTGGTCAAAATACTCATTTGCCTAATAATTCTGCACTCCCTGTAGTGCCAATCAAACCGTCATCTCATCCCGCAAAAATCCTACCCTACCCAAGATAATCGCCCAAAAACTGAAAAAACTATGGCTCTCAGACTATGGAAACACTAAATCATGATTTTTTTTGTTTAAAAAATGAAATCATTGTGTAAAACTTACATAAATAAAAAAATTGTATACATATTAGGTATTGCCGCGTCCTTGACAACCTGGTCTATAAAAATACCACATGATCTAGCCTGTCAGATGAATGTTGTAAATAACAAAAAATAAAAACTGTGCCAAAACAGCTATTTTTTGTTACCTTGCCTCACAAAAAGTGTAATATAGAGCAACCAAAAATCATATGTACCCTAAACTAGTACCAACAAAACTGCCACCATATCCCGTAGTTTCTAAAATGGGGTCAATTTATTGGAGTTTTAACTCTAGGGGTGCATCAGGGGGGCTTCAAATGGGACATGGTGTCAAAAAACCAGTCCAGCAAAATCTACCTTCCAAAAAACATACGGCGCACCTTTCCCTCTACGCCCTACTGTGTGCCCGTACTGTAGTTTACGGCCACATATGGGGTGTTTCTGCAAACTACAGAATCGGGGCAATAAATATAGCATTTTGTTTGGCTGTTAACCCTTGCTTTGTAACTGGAAAAAAATTATTAAAATGGAAAATCTGCCAGAAAAATTGAAATTTGGAAATTGTATCTCTATTTTCCATTAATTCTTATGGAACACCTAAAGGGTAAACAAAGTTTGTAAAATCAGTTTTGAATACCTTGAGGGGTGTAGTTTCTAAAATGGGGTCATTTTTGGGTGGTTTCTATTATGTAAGCCTCACAAAGTTACTTCAGACCTGAACTGGTCCTTAAAAAGTAGTTTTTTTAGATTTGCTTCTAAACTTCTAAGCCTTGTAACGTCCCCCAAAAATAAAATGTAATTCCCAAAATGATCCTAACATGAAGTAGACATATGGGGAATGTAAAGTAATAACTATTTTTGTAGGTATTACTATGTATTATAGAAGTAGAGAAATTTAAACTTGGAAATTTGCTAATTTTTCAAAATTTTTGGCAAATTTGGTATTTTTTTATAAATACAAATTCATTTTTTGACTCCATTTTACCATTGTCATGAAGTACAATATGTGACGGAAAAACTATCTCCGAATGGCCTGGATACGTCAAAGCGTTTTAAAGTTATCACCACATAAAGTGACACTGGTCGGATTTGCAAAAAATGGCCTGGTCCATAAGGTGAAAATGAGCACGGTCCGTAAGGGGTTAAATGTATTACTTTTTATCACTCTCATTAAACAATATGTGAGGATGAAACGTTACTGCGGGTGGATTCCTGTCTATAAGATGTCCTGGATGTACATAGGAACTATCTGCTAAAATCTTATTTTTCATAGTTCCAATTTTGAAGACTACTTTCAGAATAAAAAAGAAGTGCATTGAAGATAGGAATATAATAGAATTGCATTATGACAAGGTGGAAGAATTAGTGTTCCACCAGGGCAGTGGATTGTGGATAGGGTTCAGAAGGGAGTGTATCACTGTGTAATTAGGTACATACTAGGTCTGACAGAGTATGAATTTAGTGTGCGAGAGTCATAAGGTTGTAAGTAGACACTAAAGGCTGTATTACACAGCCCAATGTGGCAGATGATTGTTTGGAGGCAAGAGTTCCCTCCTGGCAATCGCTGGCTCACTAGCGGAGGAGACCGCTGCTATTACATGGAGCGCTCTCCTCTGCAGCTTGGGGAGGAGCGATTTTTATGCCATTGCTCGTCACCATGCTGTATAGTGGTTTGCCGGCGGCAAATCATTATTAGATACCACGATCTGCCGCCTGCAAACAATATTTTTTAACATGTCAAAATATTTGGATTGCCCGATGATAGAGCGATGATTGCTCCTTTATCGGGCAATCACCTGCAGTATTGCGACGCTGGATGATTGCGAACGAGTGTTCATGTGAACTCTTGTTAGCGATTATGCCGAAAAATCGGGCAGTATAATACAGGCTTAACTGCATATAAATGGCCCCAACTCCAAAAATTTTGAAATAATAACATCTCTGGAGCTATTGGCTGTTCTATTCACTAATATCTAGCAACTTTTGTGTTTTTCAGTGCATGTGCATTACATTAGGTGCATAAGACCATTCCCCAGACTGGATACAGTGATTATCAGAATAAAATTTGCACTGAAACCTTTTCACACTTCCACAAAATTGACATTGACAGAAAGGTTGTGCTTAAATGTACAGTACCTAATGACTGCCAATGGTTTCTTGAATGTTCAGAGTAGGAAATGCTGACCTTGCCTGTGATATTATAGCCAAGATAAAAAAAAATTGGGATAGGGTAACATATCTGTAAAATAGATATACTCATAAAGGTTTTGTCACCGCCAGTTCTGTGAGAAGATCTGGCAGACTGCCAGGTGTCACTTATTTCGACTAATCGTCTTCCTTTATAATCCCTCCCATACTGCCTCACTTTGTGGTTTATACTACTTCCTGGATGAGGTGTTCACTGCTGGAGGCTGCTTCTGCTGTTTGTTCAGATAATTCATTTACTTTATTGTGTTTCCTTGCTGGCTTGATTCTAGGTGACCCTGACTCCATCCGTATTAAGTGCAGGGAGCCGGTGGTCGTGTCCCCTCACTATTATAGGGTTTTCAGGTGTCACACAGTATTAGGTACACGGGCATGCAATCGTCTACCATACAGACCCCTACATGTGCATAGCAGTCAGGGAGAGCTCTTAGGGTTTTATAGGACTCACCTATAAGCTCCTTAGTTTAGGATCAAGCCAGTCGCTCGTTTATTTATATGTTCCAGCTATTTGCTAACTTCATCCGTGACAGTATAAACCGCCATAACCGTCTTAAGCATGGATCCGGTTTCAGCCTTGATTGACCGCATGCAAGTTCTTTCGCTGGAGGTAGCAGATCTCCATAAAACTGTGTCTCAGTTTCAGGTGACCGGTTCTGCTGGCGTTCATGGAGTTTGTTCCGAGCCTAAGATCTCGGTCCCGGATACGTTCTCCGGGGGTAGTGAGAATTTTGTTCGCTTTAGAGAGACTTGCAAACTCCATTTTTGCCTACTTCCCCATTCCTCTGGTGATGAGAAGCAGCTCTGGCTGAATCTAAACTGCGTCTTTTATGCCAGGTTAAACAGTCCGCAGAGATATATTGTTCTGAATTTCAGAGATGGGCAGCTGATACTGGTTGGAATGATGCTGCACTCCGAAGTAAATTTTGCCATGGTCTTTCGGAAAGATTGAAAGATGCATTCGCTTTTCATGAGAGACCGGCGTCGTTAGAGTCAGCCATGTCTCTAGCTGTTCGTATTGACAGGCATCTTAGAGAGAGAGAGAGAAGACTACTCTTTCCTGTCATATTCAGCCCAAGGACAGTGGGGCTGTCTCATTCAGTGCGCAGGGGTCTCAGTCTGTCTCAATCCCCTCTGAGGAGGAGGCCATGCAGCTGGGTTTGCTTGCCTCTGATAGTAGAGGATTCAGCTCTCAGAGGAGGGTTTGTTTCGGTTGTGGGGGTATAAATCATTTGGCTAATGTTTGCCCCTCTAAGTGATTCATAGCGTTTTCTGAGGGTAATAAAAAAAAAAAAAAAACCTCTAAAAACTTTCCATTTGCTACTATTGGCAAGGTTGATGTGGAAATTGAAGGTTTGCCGTTTTGCTTGTAGTTCCCATTTTCTCCTACCTGCCAGGGTGGCGCTAGACAGCAAGAACATTGTTTGTGAGATTTTTGTAGATAGTGGAGCAGCTGTCAATCTCATTGATAATCAATTTGCAACAACGCATGGTTTCCAGGTATGCACTTTGGAAAAGGATATACCTGTTCTTGCTATCGATTCTGCTCCACTTTCTCAAAGATCGTTAAAGGGCATAGTTTACAATATCCGTTTGACTGTAGGTGATGCTCATGTTGAGGATATGTCATGTTTCATCTTAAGCGGATTACCTACTCCTCTAGTATTGGGGCTACCCTGGCTCACTAAACATAACCCCACCATTGATTGGCAAGCAAGGAAAATAAATGGTTGGAGTGAGTTTTGCAGAGAGAATTGCCTCACGGCGTCTCTTTCAGAGGTTTCTACCAAGACTGTGCCATCTTTTCTCTCTGAATTTTCGGATGTGTTTTCCGAGAGTGGTGTCCAGGAGTTGCCCCCTCACCGGGAGTACGACTGCCCTATTAATCTCATCCCAGGTGCCAAGCTGCCAAAATCACGACTATACAATCTCTCCCAACCTGAAAGAGTCGCTATGCGTACTTATATCTCTGAGAGCCTGAGAAAGGGACACATCCGACCCTCGAAGTCACCTGTTGCCGCAGATTTTTTTTTTGTTAAGAAAAAAGATGCTTCTTTAAGACCTTGTCTGGATTTCAGGGAGCTGAACCGTATCACGATTCGTGACCCATATCCACTTCCTCTGATCCCGGACCAGATTGTTGGGGCTAAAGTTTTTTCTAAGTTGGATTTAAGAGGGGCATACAGCCTAGTCAGGGTCAGGGAAGGGGACGAATGGAAGACGGCCTTCAATACCCCTGAGGGTCATTTCGAGAATTTGGTTATGCCCTTTGGTTTGATGAATGCTCCGTCCGTCTTCCAACATTTTGTGAACAGCATTTTTTATCATTTAATGGGGAAATTTGTACTGGTGTATCTAGATGACATTTAGATTTTTTCTCCTGATTTCAAGACTCATCGGAACCACCTATGTCAGGTCTTGCTGATTCTGCGGGAGAGTAAATTATACGCTAAACTGGAAAAATTTGTGTTTGAGGTTCCGGAGATTCAATTTCTTGGTTTTCTTCTCTCCGCTTCTGGTTTTCGGATGGACCCTGAGAAGGTCCACGCTGTGCTTGATTGGGAGCTTCCTGAGAATCAGAAGGCGCTGATGCGGTTTTTGGGTTTTGCCAATTATTACAGAAAGTTAATTTTGAATTATTCCTCTGTTGTTAAGCCACTCACTGATATGACTAAAAAGGGGGTGGATTTTTCCTCGTGGTCGGTAGATGCGCTTAAAGCCTTTTCTAGTATTAAAGAGAGTTTTGCTTCCGCTCCCATTTTGGTACAACCTGATGTCTCTCTACCTTTTATTGTTGAGGTGGATGCTTCTGAGGTGTGTGTGGGTGCGGTCTTATCTCAGGGTCCCACTCCTGCCAAATGGCGTACGTGTGCCTTTTTCTCAAGGAAACTCTCCTCTGCAGAGAGGAATTACGATGTGGGAGATAGGGAGTTGTTGGCCATCAAATTAGCTTTTGAGGAATGGCGCCATTGGTTAGAGGGAGCCAGACACTCTATTACCGTGTTTACCGACCATAAGAATCCGGCCTACTTGGAATCGGACAAGAGTCTGAACCCGAGACAGGCCAGATGGTCTTTGTTCTTTTCTAGGTTTAATTTTGTTGTCACGTTCCGCCCTGGGGTTAAAAATGTGAAGGCGGATGCCCTGTCACGTTGTTTTCCGGGAGGGGGGAACTTTGAAGACTCGGGTCCCATTTTGGCTGATGGGGTGGTCGTCTCTGGTCTTTATCCTGATTTTGAGGCAGAGGTTCAGGCAGCCCAGGCAGAGGCTCCTGATCTTTGTCCTTCTGGGAGGTTGTTTGTGCCTTTCGCTTTACGACACAAGGTTTTTAAGGAGCACCACGATACTGTCCTTGCTGGGCACCCGGGGACTAGAGCCACAGTGGACCTCATTGCTCTGAGATTTTGGTGGCCAGCTCTTCGTAAGACGGTTGAGGGTTTTGTGGCAGCCTGCGAGACCTGCGCTCGTGCCAAGGTCCCTCATTCACGGCCATCGGGTTCTCTCCTCCCGTTACCCATTCCTTCCCGTCCTTGGACACGTCTGTCCATGGACTTCATTACGGACCTGCCTCATTCCTCGTGGAAGACTGTGATTCTGGTGGCAGTGGACCGTTTTAGCAAAATGGTACATTTCATTCCCTTTCCTGGGTTACCCAATGCTAAGACGCTGGCGCAAGCGTTTGTTGATCATATTGTTAAATTGCATGGCATTCCTTCAGACATCGTTTCTGATAAAGGGATGCAATTTGTTTCCAGATTCTGGAAGGCCTTCTGTTCTCGCTTGGGGGTTTGGTTGTCGTTCTCTTCTGGTTTTCACCCGCAGTCGAATAGTCAGACCGAACGCGTCAATCAGAATCTGGGGACATATCTGCGCTGTTTTGTGGCGGAGAATCAGGAGGATTGGTATTCTTTTTTGTCCCTTGCTGAGTTTGCTTTAATTAACCGTCGCCAGGAGTCCTCTGATAAGTCACCATTTTCTGGTGCATATGGGTTTCATCCGCAGTTTGGGAAATTCTCTGGAGAGGGGTCTTCTGGTTTACCTGATGAGGAGAGATTTTCCTCGTCTTTGTCATTTATTTGGCAAAAGATTCAGGGTAATCTGAAGAGGATGAGTGAGAGATATAAGCGTGTGGCGGATAGGAGACGTGTGCCTGGTCCGGACCTGAATGTTGGTGATCTGGTGTGGTTGTCTACAAAGAATATCAAACTGAAGGTTCCCTCCTGGAAGTTGGGTCCTAAGTTTATTGGGCCTTACAAGATCTTGTCCGTCATCAATCCCGTTTCCTTCCGTATTGATCTTCCTCAGACTTGGAAGATCCATAATGTTTTTCACAAGTCCCTATTAAAACCTTCTGTCCAACCCACTGTACCCTCCTCTTTGCCTCCTCCTCCGATTATTGTTGATGGTAATCTTGAATTTCAGGTCTCTAGGATTGTGGATTCTCGCATTATCCACGGTTCTCTTCAGTACCTCGTTCATTGGGAGGGTTATGGTCCTGAGGAGAGGATGTGGGTCCCAGTGGCAGATATTAAGGCCACTCGTCTCATCAGGGCTTTCCATAGGTCTCATCCTGAGAAGGTGGGCTCTGAGTGTCCGAAGTCCACCCGTAGAGGGAGGGGTATTGTCACCGCCAGTTCTGTGAGAAGATCTGGCAGACGTTCTTCTCTTCCTCTTGTATGATGTTCTTTGTTTTGGTTTCACTTTGTCATCTCCTTTCCTTCTGCCAGGTGTCACTTATTTCGACTAATCGTCTTCCTTTATAATCCCTCCCATACTGCCTCACTTTGCGGTTTATTCTACTTCCTGGATGAGGTGTTCACTGCTGGAGGCTGCTTCTGCTGTTTGTTCAGATAAGTCATTTATTAAGTGCGTATTAAGTGCAGGGAGCCGGTGGTCGTGTCCCCTCACTATTATAGGGTTTTCAGGTGTCACACAGTATTAGGTGCACGGGCATGTAATCGTCTACCATACAGACCCTTGCATGTGCATAGCAGTCAGGGAGAGCTCTTAGGGCTTTATAGGGCTCACCTATAAGCTCCTTAGTTTGGGATCAAGCCAGTCGCTCGTTTATTTATATGTTCCAGCTATCTGCTAACTTCATCCGTGACAGGTTTTAGTAGAAAAAATTTCAACCCATAGCTAAACATTATGGCATTGATCATAAATATATTAATGGCAGCAATAATAAACTGATATAGATTACAATATATCACTGTAATGATATCATTTGAAAATGATGTATATTTTAAATCGTATTTTGTGTGGGAATCTATTGGCATAGTTATATATTAGTCTGTGATTTCTATCCAAGTAAAATAAATTATGAAATATTACCACATTCTCTGACACTTAGTCACCAAACAGGCTATATACTAGTTTGGTTAAAGAAGAAGCATGATATTTTGGAGTCGGCAGGGAAATAGAATGCTATTACCTCATTATTGCATTTTAGCTGCTGCTTCCTGCATTTACACCAGAAAGTTTTGGGAAGTATGTAGCTGAATAGAAGCAGGGTGCTTTCAGTATTAAAATCGTTAAGAATAGAATGAATAAGGGCTCATTCACACGGCCATTGTTCGGCCCTTCCATGCATTGGGGGGCTGCAATTTGCGGTCCCCAATGCATGGGCACCTTCCGTGCGGCTGCTGCAACGGATCCAGACCCATTCAACTCTATAGTGCTTCCGTGTGGTTCCGTGCCTACGTTTCACACTGACTTTCCGGATTGCGGACCGATTCAAGTGAATGGGTCCGCATCCGTGATGCAGGGTGCACACGGTCGGTACCTGTATATTGTGGACCGTCAAACGGCAGTCTGCATGAACTCTAAATAGGGGTGGAAAGATCAGGAAGTCTGTAAGGTAGAGTTGCAGATCAGGAAGTGATGTCAGAGAGGACGTGGTCATTTTGACGACTCTTAGTGTATAGTCCAGTATATGCATCAGTAGTTATTTCTTGTAGGTTTACCTTTGCAGAGAACCATTGAAATTTACATTTGAGGCACCAAAGTGAAAAAATTAATAATGTTAAAAATGCTAAATGGGTCCATTTTACACATTTTAAATATAGTATAGATTTCACTTTAAAGAGACACTTCACGTATTTTTTTCCTTCATAATAACAGTCTGTATGTGAATATTCTATTTAATTTATTTTATTCTATTTTTTACAAAAAACAGGTGTACGGTTTTCCGGATACAGTTTTTGAGGTTCATCCATGTATTCTACTTCCTGTCCAGGCTCTTTAAAAAGGTTTTACGAGATTTTGATACTGATGACCTATCCTCAGGATCGGTCATCAGTTTCTGATCAGTGGGGGTCCGACACCCAGGACCCCACCAATCAGCTGTTTGAGAAGGCATCGGCACTCCTGTGAGTTCTGTGGCCTTCTCCGTGCTTGCCAAGCACAGCTGCTATACAATGTATGGCGCTGTGCTTGGTATGCTGCGAGATGACCGCGGTGCTCACAGGAGCAGATCCGCAGGGTTCCTGGGTGTCAAGCCCCCATCGATCAGATAATGATAGCTTATCCTGAGGATACGTCATCACAGGTATAGCCAACCTGAGGCTCTCCAGCTGTTGAAAAACTACAACTCCCTGTATTCCCAGACTACCTACAGCTCTCAGCCTACAGCCTGGTACGTTTTACAACATCTGGAGAGCCGCAGGTTGGCCATGCCTGTGTCATCTGTAGCAAAATCTTAGAAAACTCCTTAAACTTTCTCCTTTGTTTGGAGAAAACAGCCTCTCTTGACTTTCTCAGTCAAACTATCCACCGTCGCCAAAGAGGGATGAATGACTCAATTAGAGAATCACACTTTACACTGATATGTGTAGTGCTCTTCTGTGGAAATCTTTATCTAGGTTTATCAAGAAAACAATAGTCCTACTGTTATCCACATTCTACTCATCTACTATTATAATAGCAGATTGCATTTTTTCCTCACAGCAGCAGTAAATTAAATAATGGAATTAATATAGAAGTTTTATCTCTATGTGCTGACAGCTAAAGGAGGAAATATTTTATATTTAATTTTAAATGCTATAGAAAAACAGCCAAATTCTAAATTTTTTTTTTTTTTTTATGAATATTGAGTTAAAAAACACCCCTTTCTGACTGAAGTGTCCCTTCAAATTAAAAATGATAGTGTAAAATATCTTACTCCTTCACTGTTTAAGGCCTAATTCACACGACCGTATGTATTTTTCGATCTGCAAAAAACAGATCCGCAAGAAAACGGATCCGCAAAAAACACGGATGACGTCCGTGCGCATTCTGTATTTTGAAGAACGAAGCAGCTGGCCCCTGATAGAACAGTACTATCTGTCACGCCCTGCCCTGTGGGTGTTCTGAGGAGATCTGTCAAAGTTGCTGCATGTGACTCGATCTGACAGTATGTTTTGTTGTGGGTTTGAACAGAATCCCACCTTCTCCCAGGTGTTGTTCTTTAGGTAATTGGTGAGGCTATTTATTCCTCCCTCTCCCTATAGCCTTTGTGGGTTATAGTTCTGCCTTGTGTGAGCTCTGGAAGTTTGGTGGATCGTCTGCTCCAACACACCTCTAGATCAGTACTTTTCCTTCTGTGTCTGTTTTTACTAGGCCTCTAGGGTGACGCTAGCTCCTTCAGTTGTTGAAGGAGCTGGGTGTCTCTTTCCCTCTTCCCTACAGCTGAGGGTTTGGTTCAGTGTGTTGTTTTGTCTTAGGTACGTGGGCATGTGCATATCTACCATCGAGATATGCACATGGGCATAGTAGCTTAGGGAAAGTGTTTTAAGCATTGCTAGGAGGTGACCCCTTTGTTCCCTAGCATTTGGGGCCTAGTCAGTTGTTTTGTTTGCTTTGCCATGTTCTGTTTCCTTCCCTTATCTTACCTACCGTGACATTATAACCCACCATACCATCATATTTTACCTTGTTGTTTGTAAAATGGAAACTATTGATGCTTTGGTTGATCGCATGCAGGGATTGTCTTTGGAGGTAGCTGACCTCCGCAATTCGGTTGCACAGTGTCAGAGTACTTTGGCATCTGGCGCCGCTGGGGGAAACCAGGTCTGCCTGGAACCTAAGGTCGCTCTCCCTGATAGGTTTTCCGGAGGAAGTGATAACTTTGTTCAGTTCAGGGAATCCTGTAAATTGTATTTTCGTCTGCGTCCGATTTCATATGGAGACGAAAACCAAAGAGTAGGGATTATTATTTCTCTGCTAAAAGGTGACGCTCAGTCTTGGGCTTTTTCTCTGCCGATCGGTTCACATTACCTCCGATCGGCGGATGATTTTTTCGGAGCCCTGGGCCTGATTTATGATGACCCAGACCGGGTCTCTATGGCTAAATCTAAGTTGCGCAGCTTGTGCCAGGGAGAAGGTACTGCTGAGTCGTATTGTGCTGAATTTAGAAGATGGGCGACTGACTCGGAGTGGAATGATCCTGCACTCCGTAGTCAGTTCTGTCAGGGGCTATCTGAGAGATTAAGAGATGCCCTTGCATTTCATGAAAAACCTGATTCTTTGGAGGCTGCCATGTCTTTGGCCGTACGGATTGATAGACATCTTAGGGAGAGGTGCAAGGTTCCCCTCGGACAGGGGGTGCTGTCTGGTGGGGAATCAGTCCCTCCTGTCCCTCGGGGTACAATGACACTTGAATTAGGGGCTGGAGAGGAGCCTATGCAATTGGGTCAGGTTACTTCTTGCTCTGGTAATAGGAATTATAGGAAGCTGAATAGACTGTATTACTTCTGTGATAAAGAAGGTCATTTAGTTAATGCGTGCCCTTTTATTAAACCTCGAAGTGGTAATGAAAAACAAATAGGGGATTCCTTCAAAAAAAAAAAAAAGGTCCCTTACTCTTGGTAGTGTGAATGGGGAGTCAGAGCAGGCATATTCGTATCCTACCTGCAGTACCTGATTCCTCCTGCCTGCCATGGTGGCGCTAGACTCTGGAAATTTTGAGTTAAAGGTATTTGTTGACAGTGGCGTAGGGGTTAATCTTATTGATTTTCAATTTCTTCAGAGTCATGGTTTTAAAACTAGCGCATTAAGCAAAGAGATACCAGTGTTTGCTATAGATTCCGCCCCCCTTATCGCAAAGATGTCTAACTCATATTGTTCAGGACATTCATTTAAGGGTGGGTGATTCTCATGTTGAGTTCATTTCTTGTTTTGTTATGAAAGGTTTGTGTAACGGATCAGCTTCCGTTAATGGACGCTTCCTAGCTTGCGCCGAGGACCACAAGCACCGCACTGGACACCACAACCACCGCAGACTCCACATCCGCCGTAGCTTAACTGGAGCCGCGCCGTCTTCCTTCCACCCTGAATGAACCTCCAGCATTCAGGACCGTGTGGGAAAGATCTCTCCTCCAGGGAATATGCAGAGCATAGCAATCCCCAGCGTGATACAGCAATTCCCTCCAATAACGAGACGAGGCTTCGTTTTGAAGGGTTAGAAAAACATGAACTTTTTATTGAGGGCTACCCGCCCGTATTTATGCAGGTCCCCATCTGGTGTACACGCCCCTAGGGGACCAGAAGGAGGACTGTGACACAGGACAGACACGTAGCACTCAGGATACAACACATCCCCACAATGCATCATGGTTTCCTCCTCTCTGCCCTGGAGACACCCGAAGAGCAATTCAATTATCTCTCAGGACAAAGGGAAATCACCAATACACATGTGGGAACAACAGGACAGGAATCCCCACCCAAACACACAATGTCACACCCTCCCAGCCAACACAGACATTTAACCTATTCCCAGATAGCTCAAGTCTGAGGGCATATCATTAGGGGAATGCCGCTCAGAGTACACAAATACAATAAAATTAGCTATCTGGGTGCCATTTTGTTTAATCCATACGGATGGGTCTCTCACAAATTCCAACCGCGTTCAGTCCTATTAACAGTCCAGACATGCGGCATAGTTCTGTTGCACAGTTCTTGAAGGGTAATATGTCCCGGGGCCATAGTCGTAGGGCAGGAGGCTAGCCATAAGTTTTCTACAATGCCCAGTGGCAAATAGCAGTTTGTCACAGTTTGCCTTGGTTCTGGGTTTAACTGGGTTGATAAAACATAACCCTACCATTGACTGGCAAACAAGACAAATCAGTAATTGGAGTGAATTTTGTATGAACAACTGTCTTAGTGCCTCTATTTCGGGGGTGGTCACTAAGGTGTTGCCTCAGTTTCTTTCTGATTTTTCGGACGTATTCTCGGAGGGTGGAGCTCAGGAGTTGCCCCCTCACCGAGAGTATGATTGTCCGGTCAATCTTATCCCCGGAGCAAAATTGCCAAAATCTTGGTTATATAATCTTTCTCAAACCGAAAGAGTAGCTATGCAGGAGTATATTGCTTAGAGTTTGGCAAAGGGACATATATCTTAGACCATCTAGGTCTCCTATGGCTGCTGGCTTCATTTTCATAAAGAAGAAGGACGGATCCCTTAGACCGTGCCTAGATTTTCGGGAACTGAATCTCATTACTGTCCGTGATCCTTATCCCCTTCCCTTGATTCCAGATCTATTTGATCAGATTGTTGGTGCCAAGGTGTTTTCTAAGTTGGATATAAGAGGACCTTATAATCTGATCAGAATCAGGGAAGGAAATGAATGGAAAACGGCCTTCAATACCCCCGAGGGTCACTTCAAGAACCTAGTAATACCCTTTGGTTTAAATAATGCTCCAGCAGTCTTTCAGCGCTTTATCAATGACATTTTTCATCATTTGGTGGGGAGGTTCGTTGTTACTTACCACGATGACATACTAATTTACTCACCCGATATGAAGACTCATCGGGATCATTTGAGACAAGTGTTATTGATCCTTCGGGAGAATAAATTGTCTGCTAAGTTGGAAAAATGTGTGTTTGCTGTTCAGGAGCTGCCGTTTTTTGGGGTACTTGCTTTCTGCCTCCGGTTTTCGTATGGATCCAGAAAAGTTATGTGTGGTACTGGAATGGGACCAGCCAGAGAATCAGAAAGCCCTGGTGCGGTTTTTAGGATTTACTAATTACTACAGAAAATTCATCCTGAATTATTCCACCATTGTCAAATCTTTGACAGATATGACTAGGAAGGGCGCTGACTTCTCTGTCTGGTCGGATGAGGCATTACAGGGTTTTTCTGCTATTAAGAAATGTTTTGCTGCTGCTCCCATTCTGATGCAACCTGATGTGTCTCAACCCTTCATTGTGGAGGTTGACGCGTCAGAAGTGGGAGTCGGAGCAGTCTTGTCGCAGGGTCCCTCTCCTAGCAAATGGCGCCTGTGTGCTTTTTTTCTCCAAGAAACTCTCGGCCGCCGAAAGAAATTATGATGTTGGGAATAGAGAGTTGTTGGCTATCAAATTGGCCTTTGAAGAGTGGCGTCATTGGCTAGAAGGGGCTACCCATCCGATTAGGGTATTTACTGACCATAAGAATCTGGCTTACCTGCAATCTGCAAAGCGTTTAAATCCTAGGCAGGCTAGATGGTCATTGTTTTTTACCAGGTTCAATTTTGTGGTCATCTATCGCCCTGGGATTAAAAACGTCAAAGTGGATGCGTTGTCACGTAGCTTTCCGGGGGGAGGGGGAGATTAGGGGGATCCCGCTCCGAATTTGGCTGATGGGGTGGTGGTTTCCGCTCTTTACCCCGAGCTGGAGATGGAAGTGTTGGGGGCTCAAGAGGAGGCACCTGATTCTTGTCCTCCAGGCAAGTTGTTTGTTCCTTCTGAGCTGCAACACAAGGTTTTCATAGAACATCATGATACTGTCTTTGCGGGACATCCTGGAAGTAGATCCACTGTAGATCTTATTTCCCAGAGATTCTGGTGGTCAGGGTTGCATAAAAGTGTTGAGGGTTATGTAGCAGCTTGTGAGACCTGTGCACGCGCGAAGGTGGCTCACACTCGGCCATCAGGATCTCTTCTTCCTTTGTCCATCTCATCTCGTCCTTGGACGCATTTTTCCATGGACTTCATTACTGATTTGCTGAGTTCCTCTGGGAAAACTGTGATTTTGGTGGTAGTGGACCGCTTCAGCAAGATGGCTCACTTTGTACCATTATCAGGTTTGCCCAATGCGAAAACTCTCGCTCAGGTTTTTATTGATAACATTGTGAAATTACATTGCATTCCCTCTGATGTGGTGTCTGATAGGGGGACACAATTTGTTTCCAGGTTTTGGAGGGCGTTTTGTTGTCGTCTGGGTATTAAGTTGTCTTTCTCTTCGGCTTTTCATCCTCAGTCGAATGGTCAAACTGAGCGCACTAACCAAAACCTGGAGACCTATTTGAGGTGTTTTGTCACTGAGAATCAGGATGAGTGGTCCTCGTTCTTGTCTTTAGCTGAGTTTGCCATGAATAACCATAGGCAGGAGTCAACTGATAAGTCACCATTTTTTGGCGCATATGGTTTTCACACTTAGTTTGGTACTTTTTCTGGGACCGAATCTTCTGGGATACAGGAAGAGGAGAGATTCTCTTCCTCTTTGTCATCTATCTGGCGGAAGATTCAAGTTAATTTGAAAAAAATGGGTGAAAGATATAAACAGATGGCTGACAAGAGACGTATGACTGGTCTGGACCTGTGTGTGGGTGATTTGGTGTGGTTGTCCACTAAAAACATTAAGCTGGAGGTACCCTCTTGGAAATTGAGTCCAAGATTTATTGGCCCTTACAAAATCTTGGCCATTGTCAATCCGGTGGCATTTCATCTGGAACTTCCGCAGGCCTGGAAGATCCATAATGTATTTCACAGGTCCTTGTTGAAGAAATATGTGAAACCTGCGGAACAATCTCCTTTGCCTCCTCCTCCTGTTTTGGTTGATGGTAATCTGTAGTTTCAGATCTCTAGAATTCTCAACTCACGTGTTCTTCGGGGTTCCCTTCAGTACTTGGTGCATTGGAGGGGATACGGTCCCGAGGAAAGAATGTGGGTTCCGGCTACCGATGTTAATGCTAGCTGCCTTGTAAATGCCTTTCACAGGACACACCCGGATAAAGTTGGGCCTGAGGGTCCGGAGGTCACCCGTAGAGGGAGGGGGGGGTACTGTCACGCCCTGCCCTGTGGGTGTTCTGAGGAGATCTGTCAGAGTTGCTGCACTTGACTCGATCTGACAGTTTGTTTTGTTGTGGGTTTGAAAAGAATCCCACCTTCTCCCAGGTGTTGTTCTTTAGGTAATTGGTGAGGCTATTTATTCCTCCCTCTCCCTATAGCCTTTGCGGGTTATAGTTCTGCCTTGTGTGAGCTCTGGAAGTTTGGTGGATCATCTTCTCCAACACATCTCTAGATAAGTCCTTTTCCATTTTTCCTTCTGTGTCTGTTTTTACTAGGCCTCTAGGGTGACGCTAGCTCCTTCGGTTGTTGAAGATGCTGGGTGTCTCTTTCCCTCTTCCCTACAGCTGAGGGCTTGGTTCAGTGTGTTGTTTTGTCTTAGGTACGTGGGCATGTGCATATCTACCATCGAGATATGCACATGGGCATAGCAGCTTAGGGAAAATGTTTTAGGGATTGCTAGGAAGTGACCCCTTTGTTCCCTAGCATTTGGGGCCTAGTCAGTTGTTTTGTTTGCATTGTCATATCCTTGTCCGTAATACGGACAATAATAGGGCATGTTCTATTTTTTTGTGGAACGGAAATACGGACATACGGAAACAGAATGCACACGGAGTAACTTCATTTTTTTTTGCGGACGCATTGAAATGAATGGTTCCGTATATGGTCCGCAAATAAAACGGAACAGACATGGAAAGTTTTTCTGTTCGTGTGCATGAGCCCTAAGAGAAATAGAGATAGAGATAGTAAGTGAGATACCATTTGCAATTCAACTCTAATAGCATTTAGGAAGGAATTATTTTACCTTTCTAGTGGGAAACAAGTCGATAATGATCGATTATTGTGAGAATACAGCATTAGTTAGTTCAGTTATTATATTTTGGCAACAGTTTTTACTCTTTACATTGTATTTCATACTGAAATGATTATCTTTCATCAATTACCACTTCAACAATCCTCTTTAACGAACTATTGTTTTTCTATGATATTGTGTACTGCCACTCATAAAAAATCTTCACAGAACAAAGAAATATAAATAAATATTTAAGACACATTTCACACAGCTCAGTTCTTTATATAACCATTCCTTGCATCATGTATTCTATATGACCTCAAATGATAATCATAGCTGATTAAGAGGATCCACACAACATTTACTGTTATGGCACTCATGTATCCAGTACACTATATAATGGTGATGGTGCAGGCACAAGAACTGCACCAGCACCAGTGGGTGCTGCCTGTAACTAGTAGCTGACATCCCACTATAGCTGAAATTTAAGATGCTGCAATCCCAGTCATTTAATCACCTTAGATGCCGCAGTCAATAGTGACCACAGCATCTACGTGGTTAGACAGAGGAAGCAGCCTCTGTCATCTCTTCGCCCCAAGATTATGGAGGCTGATGATGGGTCTCTGTGGCAGCTAGGGGCAGTACTGCAGTGCATTATATGAACAATTACGCTAATAGATGTAAGTAAGAAATACTAAATTAAAATACAAAACAATACAAAACAAGTACAGCAAAAAAATGCTTTATCATATAAAAAAAAATAAAATTAAAATGTAATGTATTTCACCTTGTCCATGAAGACCCAAACTATAAAATTATCAACTTATTTAAGCCCTTCCCAACATTGGGTATACCTGTACGCTGGATTTCAGATCTTTAAAGATGGCACTGAGGAGCAGAACAGCCTCCATAGCCACCAGTTGCCTGCTGTTTTGCACAGCAGACACCTGTGATCAGCGATAAAGCCAATCATAGACTTTTATCCACCCAGATGCCATGGTCATGCCATGGCATCTGAGCAGTCAATTACTGGGAGAGTTGCACTCCCCGTGTCCAAACGGCTCTCCCTCATATGGCTATGTAAACAAAGAATAAAAAAGTTATGGATTAAAAAACAAAATTAAAAAATTAAAAAATCATTACATTGGGATGGGGTTAACCAGCCAAGTGACCGCGTTAAAAAAAAAAGCCAATGCCATTATTGCTTTTTGCTCCTCCCCCTTCCTAGAACTGGAATAAAAAGCATTCACAAAGTACCCCAAAATGTGCAAAAATAGTAAAACATAAAAAATAGATACATTTTTAAATGCTATAATCATGCTGATTGCAAAATGTAGTTCACATGCTATGTTTACTGAAAAAACAAAACCCATAAAAAAAATAAAAAATGAAACCAAGCAATGCGATATTGCTGTTTTTATTATTCCCCCTACCACATTTGGTTTTATTAAGGCTTAGGCTACATGGCGTTGTTCCATGATCCATGTTGTAAGTAGTGATGAGCGGCAGGGGTCATATTCGAATTCGCGATATTTCGCAAATATTTTGTAGAATATTCGTCAAATATTCGCAAATTCAAAAATTCACAATTTTTTTTTACTCAAAAAATCGGAAAGGTAATGATTGTGTATTATGCAAATTTTCGGAATTCGAATTTTCGGATTCAAATTTTTTATTGCAAATTTTTCAACTTACAACTATTAGACAAAGAAGAGTATAGCACTATATTAGCTAAATTGCTCTATATTTCATTTTTTTCGAATATTCTCTATATTGCTATAACTTAGTTTTTTCGAATATTCATAATATTCTAAAACAAGAATATATAGCAATATAGCGAATATTAAAAAAAACGAATATAGAGCAAAATTCGCAAACACTACTACTCCTAAAGTCAAGTATATTGCAGCCTTCTTATTGGCCCACAAGCTAGAAGCAGTGAGGGATCATGTGTACTGATAAAAAAAAAAATATATATAAAAAAATATATATAACTATATTCGAAATATTCGCGAATTTTCGAAGTATCTATATTCGCGATAAGAATTCGAAATTCGAATATTCGTGATCAACACTAGTTGTAAGGTGGAAGATCTCAGTGTAACGCTGCAGGGGTTACATTGGGGTCACGTTGAAACACACAAGTTTCCACAGCCCCAGCCCAACGGTCGCAAAACAAATTCCAAACCTGATGTAACATCTGTTGTGGGTAAACTGTTTGAAGGTTTTCTGAGAGATGCTATCTTAGAGCATCTCAACGGAAATAAGCAAATAACGCCATATCAGCATGGCTTCGTGAGGGATCGGTCTTGCCAAACTAATTTAATCAGTTTCTATGAGGAGGTAAGTTCTAGACTTGACAGCGGCGAATCAATGGATGTCATATATCTGGACTTCTCCAAAGCATTTGACACTGTACCACATAAAAGGTTAGTATATAAAATGAGGATGCTCGGACTGGGAGAAAACTTCTGTATGTGGGTAAATAACTGGCTCAATGATAGAAAACAGAGGGTGGTTATTAACGGTACACACTCAGATTGGGTCACTGTCACTAGTGGGGTAGCTCAGGGGTCAGTATTGGGCCCTATTCTCTTCAAAATATTTATTAATGATCTTGTAGAAGGCTTGCATAGTAAAGTATAAATTTTCGCAGATGACACTAAACTGTGTAAAGTAATTAACACTGAAGAGGACAGTATACTACTACAGAGGGATCTGGATAGATTGGAGGCTTGGGCAGATAAGTGGCAGATGAGGTTTAACACTGACAAATGTAAAGTTATGCACATGGGAAGGAATAATGCAAGTCACCCGTACATACTAAATGGTAAAACACTCGGTAACACGGACATGGAAAAGGATCTAGGAATTTTAATAAACAGCAAACAGCTGCAAAAACCAGTGTCAGGGAGCTGCTCCCAAGGCCAATAAGATAATGGGTTGCATCAGAAGGGGCATAGATGCCCCCGTATAAGAACATAGTCCTACCACTTTACAAATCGTTAGTCAGACCACACATGGAGTACTGTGTACAGTTCTGGGCTCCTGTAAACAAGGCAGACATAGCAGAGCTGGAGAGGGTCCAGAGGAGGGCAACTAAAGTAATAACTGGAATGGGGCAACTACAGTACCCTGAAAGATTATCAAAATTAGGGTTATTCACTTTAGTAAAAAGACGACTGAGGGGAGATCTAATTAATATGTATAAATATATCAGGGGCCAGTACAGAGATCTCTCCCATCATCTATTTATCCCCAGGACTGTGACTGTGACAAGGGAACATCCTCTGCGTCTGGAGGAAAGAAGGTTTGTAGACAAACATAGAAGAGGATTCTTTACGGTAAGAGCAGTGAGACTATGGAACTCTCTGCCTGAGGAGGTGGTGATGGTGAGTACAATAAAGGAATTCAAGAGGGGCCTGGATGTATTTCTGGAGCGTAATAATATTACAGGCTATAGCTACTAGAGAGGGGTCGTTGATCCAGGGAGTTAGTCTGATTGCCTGATTGGAGTTGGGAAGGAATTTTTTATTCCCCTAAAGTGGGGAAAATTGGCTTCTACATCAGTTTTTTTTTTTGCCTTCCTCTGGATCAACTTGCAGGATAACAGGATAATCAGAATCAGAATCAGCTTTATTCGCCAAACACGACACAATCGATTGTGCCCGGAATTGGGTTAGGCATAGGTACAGGCATAGTACTAGTGGTTGACAAGAGGCGGTGGGGAACACGGGGAAGGGGGTAAGGTTCTGAGATGGGCACAGCAGGGGCGAGGGATTATGAGTGGGTGATGGGGCGTGGTGAGTTCAGCAGTCTGACGGCCGTTGGGAAGAAAGTGTTCAGCCTCCTCGATGTCCTTGCAGGGATGGCCTGATACCTGCGGCCGGACTTTAGATGTCTGAAGAGATGATGGCCCTATGTTACTATATATCAATCTGCTCAACTCTTCCTATGCGATAACATGCTGCCTGCAGATTGCACTGCATTTCATTGCGACAGGTTCCTTTTAAAGCAACTCTCTAGTTCAATAATAATAAAAAAAAACTAGGGAATAAACTTAATACTTATGTGGTGACCTCTTTCTCATCTTTTTAACTGCGAATCTGTCAACATCAAGGCTCTTCTGCCATCCAAGATGACTGCACCACTTCTCAGACTACATGATGCACTTTTTACCTTTGGACTGGACACCACTGCTCACGTAAACAGTGCTGACCAATCCAAGAGCAGAGCTGGACAATTAGGAAGTGGTTTGAGCTATCAATGCATAGTGTGCACCAGATAGTCTGAGAATTGAAGCAGACATCTTGAATGCGTCCAGCAGCAATACCCTAGTACATGATACAATGTCTACATTTAATGAGAAAACTATACCTAAATAGTCAAAATCGGGTGGGCCACATACGGGTCCAGCTTACTGGGTAAATGGTAGGGACGATGACCCTGCCACTAATGCCCTAAAATGGTCCTATGCCCAGGGACGTCCCCTAATGGTGGGGACTCCCTGTCCTCGTACCTAGCCTCAGACTCCTGTCTAGCCCTGTTAAAGGTGACAGGTAGAGTGACGCTGGTACCCAAAGTGGCCACCCGAAGAGTGACTAGCACAAAAACAAAAACAAAATAGGAGACAAAATGGTGTCCACTATATACATCCCTCGTGACCGAATGCCAGGAGGTATAGGGTCCACCTAGGAGTTAAAAATACGCAAACAGAACATACGCACAAACAACGAACCAATAGGATACTGTAATAATATGTTATAGATACAGAAACGACCCCGACGCGTTTCACCCACAAAGTGGGATCATCAGGGGGTAATACGAGGTGGATATATAGAGATAGCGAAATACATAGACGCAAATTAGATATGAGGAGCCCATCAATTAGATACGTGGGTCTCGTACTGCATATAGGAAGCCCACTGGATATAAAGTAGGCCCCGTGGAGAGGCGTAATTAATAAATACGTTAGGGAGATTCAATAAAATACACCAGACCCAAACGCAGTGTAAATGAAAATCAAATAAGGACTGAATACATACAGTCACTGAAGGTGAGGTAGGCAATCAGGTCAGTTTGATACATACAAGGTACTCGTCTCTAAAGGGAATGGAACAAAGATTCAACGATACATGCGTCAAAGAAGTAACTCATAAAAATACAGGTCTAATGCCGAGTGTGACTCATACATACGTAAATAGAGGGTCAAGTTACCTGGGGTCACAGGAGCGCAACCTCATGAATTATGCATAAGCACACGGGAGCAGCATCACAGATATAGACCACAGGCCACATTCGGTATAACTGCAAATAGATAAGATATTGACCATGGAGATGGTATTAGGTAGCCTCGCAGGGCTATGCTATATGAAAAGGGGACCGAATCCAGTACCTGATATGTATTTCTGGTATCAGATAAACCTTCAGGGTGTGGCTCCTAAGGTACAGGACTGCCAACCCACCCGAAACCTGGGAATGGAAAAAGGGGCTATATTGAAAAGCCTGTGGACGGACCATCCAGGAAACATATAGACGCAGAGGTAAGTACTCACTGGTGTATCTTTGCCAGTGTTCCTGCCCACTGGACTATGTGGGCAAGACCATCCGCGAGTTCAGGAGGAGAATCCTGGAACACATTAACGATGTAAACAAGAAGGAGCCAACCCCGTTGGCTTTACACGTCAATGATTGTCACGGGGGAGATCCCTCCGTTCTCCGGTTCTCCGTTCTTGAATTGGTACCGCCCTCCTCACGTGGAGGTGACTGGGACAGACGCATTTTACAAAAGGAGAGTGAATGGATACACAGGTTCCGTTCACAATCTCCTCGTGGTTTAAACGAACGCCTCACCTTTTCATGTTTTTTATGAGTCATATCTTTAACCTCCTTGCTAGTATTCCATCATTAATAGGCTGATCTCCATTCATTTTATAAGCATCCATATTTTGCTTGCTTACTTTCATAATACATTTCTTAGGGTCCTAACTCTGTTTCTGCTTCAGCTCTGGCCTCGCACGGGGACTCTTCTTGTTATGTCCCGTTCGCCATTGTGGCCATCCGTGAGGATATTAAGTATCCCCCATCTCTTAGCCTGGGTACGCAAAGTACCTGAATGTTATATCGATCATGGTGTAGCCCTCCAATAGTGCACACCATCTATCTGGCACCTGTCATCATCAGGGTTGTCAGTCTTTTATTATCGTGTTTTGAGTATGTATTTGCCTGTTCTATTATTATCCATAAATTTCTTGCACACATTTCTTTTCCCCCTTTTTTTCGTTTCCCTCGTCCTCCACTTCTCAGCCCCATCATCTATCATCCATTTGTGGCTTGTCGCTATATCCCTACACAGCTGTGTTCCTCACCTTTGACAGCGCTGTATACCCGACCTGGCTTCTTCCGGTTTGCGTTTCACGCTGGAACGCATGTTCATGTTTAATCACAGGATGCTTGCGGTCCACAGACCGGATATCCGGCCGGCGGCGCTCCGACTGTGATTCTCAGGCGTGCGTTCCACAGTGGAACGCACCCCTGACGGCAAACACACAGCAGCGGCTGATGATGGAGCTCACTTCACCTGGCGTTAGGTAGGTGGTCTGCGGCACCTCCCTTCTGGTTTCCCAGCCCCACCTTATCTCATAAAGGGGTGGGTATTTATAGGGTGGAGGTGCCCACCATCGCCACCCCAGACCCTCTTTCTCTATCTGAGACGGCATCATGTGAGTACTTACCTCTGCGTCTATATGTTTCCTGGATGGTCCGTCCACAGGCTTTTCAATATAGCCCCTTTTTCCATTCCCAGGTTTCGGGTGGGTTGGCAGTCCTGTACCTTAGGAGCCACACCCTGAAGGTTTATCTGATACCAGAAATACATATCAGGTACTGGATTCGGTCCCCTTTTCATATAGCATAGCCCTGCGAGGCTACCTAATACCATCTCCATGGTCAATATCTTATCTATTTGCAGTTATACCGAATGTGGCCTGTGGTCTATATCTGTGATGCTGCTCCCGTGTGCTTATGCATAATTCATGAGGTTGCGCTCCTGTGACCCCAGGTAACTTGACCCTCTATTTACGTATGTATGAGTCACACTCGGCATTAGACCTGTATTTTTATGAGTTACTTCTTTGACGCATGTATCGCTGAATCTTTGTTCCATTCCCTTTAGAGACGAGTACCTTGTATGTATCAAACTGACCTGATTGCCTACCTCACCTTCAGTGACTGTATGTATTCAGTCCTTATTTGATTTTCATTTACACTGCGTTTGGGTCTGGTGTATTTTATTGAATCTCCCTAACGTATTTATTAATTACGCCTCTCCACGGGGCCTACTTTATATCCAGTGGGCTTCCTATATGCAGTACGAGACCCACGTATCTAATTGATGGGCTCCTCATATCTAATTTGCGTCTATGTATTTCGCTATCTCTATATATCCACCTCGTATTACCCCCTGATGATCCCACTTTGTGGGTGAAACGCGTCGGGGTCGTTTCTGTATCTATAACATATTATTACAGTATCCTATTGGTTCGTTGTTTGTGCGTATGTTCTGTTTGCGTATTTTTAACTCCTAGGTGGACCCTATACCTCCTGGCATTCGGTCACGAGGGATGTATATAGTGGACACCATTTTGTCTCCTATTTTGTTTTTGTTTTTGTGCTAGTCACTCTTCGGGTGGCCACTTTGGGTACCAGCGTCACTCTACCTGTCACCTTTAACAGGGCTAGACAGGAGTCTGAGGCTAGGTACGAGGACAGGGAGTCACCACGATTAGGGGACGTCCCTGGGCATAGGACCATTTTAGGGCATTAGTGGCAGGGTCATCGTCCCTACCATTTACCCAGTAAGCTGGACCCGTATGTGGCCCACCCGATTTTGACTATTTAGATATAGTTTTCTCATTAAATGTAGACATTGCATCATGTACTAGGGTATTGCTGCTGGACGTGTTCAATTCCTACCTTTTACCCGTATTCTATGTTACATCAATATTGTTTCTTGCTGGACTTCAGACATCTTGAATGGCAGCAAAGTGGCTCAGTGGTTAGCACTGGTGCCTTGCAGCGCTGGGTTCCTGGGTTTGAATCCGTCCAAGGACAATATCTGCATGGAGTTTGTATGTTCTCCCCATGTTTGTGTGGGTTTTCCAGGTACTGTTTCCTCCCACATTTCAAAGGGAATTGTGTGAACCTAGATTGTGAGCCCCATTGGGGACAGCATGATAATAATGTCTGTAAAGCACTATGTCAGCGCTATATAAGTGAGCATAATAAATAAAAATGGCAGAAGAGGACCCCAGGAATTAGCAGATCTGCAAATAAGATGAAAAGGAGGACACAAAGTAAGGCTCCATTCACGGGTCCGCATCCGTTCCGCAATTTTGCGGAACGGGTGCGGACCCATTCATTTTCTATGGGGACGGAATGGATGCGGACAGCACACAGTGTGCTGTCCGCATCCGCATTTGCAGAGCGCGGCCCCGATCTTCGCATCCATAGCTCCGCAAAAGATAGAACATGTCCTATTCTTGTCCGCAGCTTGCGGACAAGAATAGGCATTTCTATAGGGGTGCCGGGCGGGTGTGAATGGAGCCTAAGTGTGAATGGAGCCTAAGTGTTCTGTTCGTTTTTTTTCAGTTAATGTGTGTTTAAATGTTGAAAGAGATTGGCCCTCCACCTCTGGTATCACTATGAGAAGTATAAAATAGAATAAAAACAACTAAAGTATGCTATAAAAATACAAATAGTTAAAAACAGAATATCTTATAATGTAGATTCTAAGTTGGAAGTGTATTCACTATTATTACATGAAATATACCGAATTGCAAATTACACACTTGGTTAACTTAATTAACAGGGTGTTGATCCAGGGAGTTATTCTGATTGCCTGATTGGAGTCGGGAAGGAATTTTTCCCCCCTTAAGTGGGGAAAATTGGCTTCTACCTCACAGGGGTTTTTCGCCTTCCTCTGGATAAACTTGCAGGATAACAGGCTGAACTGGATGGACAGATGTTTTTTTTCGGCCTTATATACTATGTTACTATGTTGCTATGTTATATTGCACTTAATATCCAGATTCAGTAGTACACATTCGTGATTTGCACCTCCAGCTTTATCTCAATAGATATGTAATAAATCTCCAGTGACTACACGGTTACATAATCATGAGTGGCACTTATAATACAGAATCACTGTTGATCTATTTCCAAATGCCGCCCCAATGCGTTGCATATATTGTTTTATATTCTGTCTTTATATAGTGTATCCCACTCCTTGAGCGTCTGGTATACTGTATTAGTAATTCCCAATCTAGCGTCTTTGGGGCATACAGTATGGTATATTCATCCAGATCGATGCAAAGTCCTGTTATCACAAATATGTAGTTGATCCCTTATATTCAGATCCTCAGATCTCACATGAATGTCCATATAGGGGTGCATATAACATATATTAACTCTCATAGAGATCCATGCAGAGGTTAAGATGTTCTTATTATATATCTTTCCAATAATATGCGCACGGGTTCAAGTGTTGTTATTACTCACAGTTTGCGGCCGAGGGATCGGGGTCTGTGCCTGCCGTGGCGTCCGACGTGGTCACGGGCACAGAGCGTTCTTACCTCCAAATATCCCCTCCTATCTGTGAGTCCGTGTACATATTTTGTATTTCTCCCGTGCGTTGGAGAGGGACACAGTCGGCATGCCACGTGTTTAATGGCTGCAGGTCTGTCAATCTTTCCACTTCAAATTGGAATAATCCTGGAGCGCACCATATGGTCTTGGTTAATGGAAAGGGTACATCTTAGAGCATCCGTAAAAAGGGGTATTAACACCAGACGCATTTCGGAGCATTCACTTGTTCCTTCCTCAGTGGTCAAACCCCTATGTCATTAATTACGGCTTTAAATACTCTTCAATCCGAAGTCACTGTGGTATATACAAAAGTCTGGATGGAATTTGATGTTGTCTCCACCCCGGACACCATAGTCCCTGGAATATCTATATTTCATGTGGGTAATTTTATATATTTTATAGCTGCCACATTTCTTATATACACCAAACACCGAAAATGAACTGAGATTAAAGGGGTATATCATCAAAAATAAATCCTTTATTGAATAAATAACATATATAAACGAGAACGTGATACAACAGATAAAAAATGGCTACATCTGAGGAGGCATATCAGTACAGGTGAAACATGAAGGGGAGGAATGGAGTACAGGAATAGAGGCAGAAAAGGAGAGTACAATGCCTGCCTAAATATTGCATGTACGTCCGTGACCACGATTACTTAGTGTATAGGGGCAAAGAACCACCAAAAAAACTAAAGTGCAAGTGCAAATAATGAAACACCACATCAATGAATGGTTACAGACTACACCGCGACATATGGATGTGTAATGGTTCCAATAAATATGTATATATGGGAACATACAACAGCCAAAAAAAGGTTAAAGTGCAAATGCATAAGAGGTCACCACATCAATGGTCAAATACCACAGAAAAATAGATATGTAGTGACAGCTTAGAACTCCATATACATAGTAATATGGCTGAGGTACACGAGCAACATCCACTTATGGATAACCCAAGTGGGTATAGCTAAGTACCAGAGCCAGTAAACACATCCCCAAAGATTCACTAGAGCATTAAATATCTACATACCCATGACATAGGGATATACACCTCAGGAGAGCCACGTAACCCCGACGCGCGTTTCGGCGGATGCCTTCCTCTATGTATCTATGTACACTGAGTGAGTGGGTCTTTACTTACTCTTTCCGGGTCTATTTAACATAGTGCATCCAATTACCGTTTATGTGTATGTCTATGTTTTGTGTAACCTATTTGTAATAATCACATTTCTTATATGTATATACAAATAGTCATGCGCTAAATCATGATTACAAGATTGTTGTCTCATCATTAACGGGACAGCAGATACATTTTTATGTTGTTCATCTATACATATATACTATTTATTTGACGCAGCTAGATGTATATATCCTTCTCATATACACTGCTCAAAAAAATAAAGGGAACACAAAAATAACACATCCTAAATCTGAATTAATTAAATATTCTTCTGAAATACTTTGTTCTTTACATAGTTGAATGTGCTGACAACAAAATCACACAAAAATTAAAAAATGGAAATCAAATTTTTCAACCCGTGGAGGTCTGGATTTGGAGTCCCCCCCCAAATTAAAGTGGAAAAACACACTACAGGCTGATCCAACTTTGATGTAATGTCCTTAAAACAAGTCAAAATGAGGCTCAGTAGTGTGTGTGGCCTCCACGTGCCTGTATGACCTCCCTACAACACCTGTGCATGCGCATGATGAGTTGGCGGACGGTCTCCTGAGGGATCTCCTCCCAGACCTGGACTAAAGCAACTGCCAACTCCTGGACTGTCTGTGGTGCAACGTGACGTTGGTGGATAGAGCGAGACATGATGTCCCAGATGTGCTCAATTGGATTCAGGTCTGGGGAACGGACGGGCCAGTCCATAGCATCAATGTCTTCGTCTTGCAGGAACTGCTGACACACTCCAGCCACATGAGGTCTAGCATTATCTTGCATTAGGAGGAACCCAGGGCCAACCGCACCAGCATATGGTCTCACAAGGGGTCTGAGGATCTCATCTCGGTACCTAATGGCAGTCAGGCTACCTCTGGCGAGCACATGGAGGGCTGTGCGGCCCTCCAAAGAAATGCCACCCCACACCATTACTGACCCAATGCCAAACCGGTCATGCTGGAGGATGTTGCAGGCAGCAGAACGTTCTCCACGGCGTCTCAAGACTCTGTCACGTCTGTCACATGTGCTCAGTGTGAACCTGCTTTCATCTGTGAAGAGCACAGGGCTCCAATGGCAAATTTTCCAATATTGCTGTTCTCTGGCAAATGCCAAACGTCCTGCACGGTGTTGGGCTGTAAGCACAACCCCCACCTGTGGACGTCGGGCCCTCATATCACCCTCATGGAGTCTGTTTCTGACCGTTTGAGCAGACACATGCATATTTGTGGCCTGCTGGAGGTCATTTTGCAGGCCTCTGGCAGTGCTCCTCCTGTTCCTCCTTGCACAAAGGCGGAGGTAGCGGTCCTGCTGCTGGGTTGTTGCCCTCCTACGGCCTCCTCCACGTCTCCTGATGTACTGGCCTGTCTCCTGGTAGCGCCTCCATGCTCTGGACACTACACTGACAGACACAGCAAACCTTCTTGCCACAGCTCGCATTGATGTGCCATCCTGGATAAGCTGCACTACCTGAGCCACTTGTGTGGGTTGTAGACTCCGTCTCATGCTACCACTAGAGTGAAAGCACCGCCAGCATTCAAAAGTGACCAAAACATCAGCCAGGAAGCATAGGAACTGAGAAACGGTCTGTGGTCACCACCTGCAGAACCACTCCTTTATTGGGGGTGTCTTGCTAATTGCCTATAATTTCCACCTGTTGTCTATCCCATTTGCACAACAGCATGTGAAATTGATTGTCACTCAGTGTTGCTTCCTAAGTGGACAGTTTGATTTCACAGAAGTGTGATTGACTTGGAGTTACATTGTGTTGTTTAACCACCTCCGGACTGCCTAACGCAGATTCGCGTTCCGGAGGTGGCAGCGCTGCGCACAATCACGCATATACGCGTCATCTCATGAGACGCGAGATTTCCTGTGAACGCGCGCACACAGACGCGCGCGCTCACAGGAACGGAAGGTAAGAGAGTTGATCTCCAGCCTGCCAGCGGCGATCGTTCGCTGGCAGGCTGGAGATGTGTTTTTTTTAACCCCTAACAGGTATATTAGACGCTGTTAGGGGTTAGCTCAGTAATATGTTGCACCAAGCACCACTACACTACACCCCCCCCCTGTCACTTATTAACCCCTTATTCACCCTTGATCACCCCTGATCACCCCATATAGACTCCCTGATCACCCCCCTGTCATTGATCACCCCCCTGTCATTGATCACCCCCTGTAAGGCTGCATTCAGAGGTCCGTATGAATTTTACGGATCCACTGATAGATGGATAGGATCCGCAAAACACATACGGACGTCTGAATGCAGCCTTACAGGGGAGTGATCAATGACGGAGGTGATCACCCCATATAGACTCCCTGATCACCCCCCTGTCATTGATAACCCCCTGTAAGGCTCCATTCAGAGGTCCGTATGAATTTTACGGATCCACTGATAGATGGATCGGATCCGCAAAACACATACGGACGTCTGAATGCAGCCTTACAGGGGAGTGATCAATGACGGAGGTGATCACCCCATATAGACTCCCTGATCACCCCCCTGTCATTGATAACCCCCTGTAAAGCTCCATTCAGATGTCCGCATGATTTTTACGGATCCACTGATAGATGGATCGGATCCGCAAAACGCATACGGACGTCTGAATGGAGCCTTACAGGGGCGTGATCAATGACTGTGGTGATCACCCCATATAGACTCCCTGATCACCCCCCTGTCATTGATTACCCCCCTGTCATTGATCAACCCCCTGTAAAGCTCCATTCAGATGTCCGCATGATTTTTACGGATCCACTGATAGATGGATCGGATCCGCAAAACACATACAGGCGTCTCCCTGGAGCCTTCCAGGGGGTTGATCACCCCATATAGACTCCCTGATCACCCCCCTGTCATTGATTACCCCCCTGTCATTGATCACCCCCCTGTCAGGCTGCATTCAGATGTCCGTATGATTTTTACGGATCCACGGATACATGGATCGGATCCGCAAAACACATACGGACATCTGAATGGAGCCTTACAGGGGGGTAATCAATGACAGGGGGGTGATCACCCCATATAGACTCCCTGATCACCCCCCTGTCATTGATCACCCCCCTGTCATTGATCACCCCCCCCTGTCATTGATCACCCCCCTGTCATTGATCACCCCTCTGTAAGGCTCCATTCAGACATTCTTTTGGCCCAAGTTAGCGGAATTATTATTTTTTTTTCTTACAAAGTCTCATATTCTACTAACTTGTGTCAAAAAATAAAATCTCACATGAACTCACCATACCCCTCACGGAATCCAAATGCGTAAAATTTTTTAGACATTTATATTCCAGACTTCTTCTCACGCTTTAGGGCCCCTAGAATGCCAGGGCAGTATAAATACCCCACAAGTGACCACATTTCGGAAAGAAGACACCCCCAGGTATTCCGTGAGGGGCATATTGAGTCCATGAAAGATTGAAATTTTTGTCCCAAGTTAGTGGAAAGGGAGACTTTGTGAGAAAAAAATAAAAATATCAATTTCCGCTAACTTGTGCCAAAAAAAAAAAAATTCTATGAACTCGCCATGCCCCTCATTGAATACCTTGGGGTGTCTTCTTTCCAAAATGGGGTCACATGTGGGGTATTTATACTGCCCTGGCATTCTAGGGGCCCCAAAGCGTGAGAAGAAGTCTGGTATCCAAATGTCTAAAAATGCCCTCATAAAATGAATGTGGGCCCCTTTGCGCATCTAGGCTGCAAAAAAGTGTCACACATCTGGTATCGCCGTACTCAGGAGAAGTTGGGGAATGTGTTTTGGGGTGTCATTTTACATATACCCATGCTGGGTGAGAGAAATATCTTGGTCAAATGCCAACTTTGTATAAAAAAATGGGAAAAGTTGTCTTTTGCCAAGATATTTCTCTCACCCAGCATGGTATTCCCTGAGGGGCATGGCGAGTTCCTAGAATTTTTTATTTTTTGTCATAAGTTAGTGGAAAATGATGATTTTTATTTTATTTTTTTCTTACAAAGTCTCATATTCCACTAACTTGTGACAAAAAATAAAAAATTCTAGGAACTCGCCATGCCCCTCACGGAATACCTTGGGGTGTCTTCTTTCCAAAATGGGGTCACTTGTGGGGTAGTTTTACTGCCCTGGCATTCTAGGGGCCCAAATATGTGGTAAGGAGTTTGAAATCAAATTCTGTAAAAAATGACCAGTGAAATCCGAAAGGTGCTCTTTGGAATATGGGCCCCTTTGCCCACCTAGGCTGCAAAAAAGTGTCACACATCTGGTATCTCCGTATTCAGGAGAAGTTGGGGAATGTGTTTTGGGGTGTCATTTTACATATACACATGCTGGGTGAGAGAAATATCTTGGCAAAAGACAACTTTTACCATTTTTTTTATACAAAGTTGGCATTTGACCAAGATATTTATCTCACCCAGCATGGGTATATGTAAAATGACACCCCAAAACACATTCCCCAACTTCTCCTGAATACGGAGATACCACATGTGTGACACTTTTTTGCAGCCTAGGTGGGCAAAGGGGCCCATATTCCAAAGAGCACCTTTAGGATTTCACAGGTCATTTACCTACTTACCACACATTAGGGCCCCTGGAAAATGCCAGGGCAGTATAACTACCCCACAAGTGACCCCATTTTGGAAAGAAGACACCCCAAGGTATTCCGTGAGGGGCATGGCGAGTTCCTAGAATTTTTTATTTTTTGTCACAAGTTAGTGGAATATGAGACTTTGTAAGAAAAAAAAAAATCATCATTTTGTGTGGTAAGGAGTTTGAAATCAAATTCTGTAAAAAATGACCAGTGAAATCCGAAAGGTGCTCTTTGGAATATGGGCCCCTTTGCCCACCTAGGCTGCAAAAAAGTGTCACACATCTGGTATCTCCGTATTCAGGAGAAGTTGGGAAATGTGTTTTGGGGTGTCATTTTACATATACCCATGCTGGGTGAGATAAATATCTTGGTCAAATGCCAACTTTGTATAAAAAAATGGTAAAAGTTGTCTTTTGCCAAGATATTTATCTCACCCAGCATGGGTATATGTAAAATGACACCCCAAAACACATTCCCCAACTTCTCCTGAATACGGAGATACCAGATGTGTGACACTTTTTTGCAGCCTAGGTGGGCAAAGGGGCCCATATTCCAAAGAGCACCTTTCGGATTTCACTGGCCATTTTTTACAGAATTTGATTTCAAACTCCTTACCACACATTTGGGCCCCTAGAATGCCAGGGCAGTATAACTACCCCACAAGTGACCCCATTTTGGAAAGAAGACACCCCAAGGTATTCCGTGAGGGGCATGGCGAGTTCCTAGAATTTTTTATTTTTTGTCACAAGTTAGTGGAATATGAGACTTTGTAAGAAAAAAAAAAAATCATCATTTTCCGCTAACTTGTGACAAAAAATAAAAAGTTCTATGAACTCACTATGCCCATCAGCGAATACCTTAGGGTGTCTACTTCCCGAAATGGGGTCATTTGTGGGGTGTTTGTACTGTCTGGGCATTGTAGAACCTCAGGAAACATGACAGGTGCTCAGAAAGTCAGAGTTGCTGCAAAAAGCGGAAATTCACATTTTTGTACCATAGTTTGTAAACGCTATAACTTTTACCCAAACCATTTGTTTTTTACCCAAACATTTTTTTTTTATCAAAGACATGTAGAACAATAAATTTAGAGCAAAATTTATATATGGATGTCGTTTTTTTTTGCAAAATTTTACAACTGAAAGTGAAAAATGTCATTTTTTTGCAAAAAAATCGTTAAATTTCGATTAATAACAAAAAAAGTAAAAATGTCAGCAGCAATGAAATACCACCAAATGAAAGCTCTATTAGTGAGAAGAAATGGAGGTAAAATTCATTTGGGTGGTAAGTTGCATGACCGAGCAATAAACGGTGAAAGTAGTGTAGGTCAGAAGTGTAAAAAGTGGCCTGGTCTTTCAGGGTGTTTAAGCACTGGGGGCTGAGGTGGTTAAGTGTTCCCTTTATTTTTTTGAGCAGTGTATATTCTATCTATAAGTAGATAGGTTGTACATCAATTAGTCAAAAAATAGAGACAAAAAAACACATGCGATTACTTTATACACCCAAAATTATGTAACTAACCATCTTATATTCATTACCAATAGTGGATTCACCTTCCTTTTTTTTGTAATTTTATTCTTATTTCTATTTCTCATTTTTATATTAATTTTTATTTAATTTTTTATCTTTTTTTCTGAATAGATGGATGACTTGGTCTGAACAGATAGACAAGCTTCAGGATGGAGACAATGGGTGGGAGCCCTCCGCCAAGGGGGGACCGAGGTACCAAAATTGGGTAAAAACTCGGTCTCCCATCAGCGAGGGGCACCCACCCAGAAGCTACAGGAATCCAAATAATTCCAGCTCTGCATTCAAGCCTGAAGGTGAGATTGAGTTGAATTCAAAAATTCATCGGGATTCTAATCTTGACATTCTACTTATCTGATTGCCACCTCTCCAATGTCTTTCTACCATTTCTAAGGGTCTATTCAGACGACCGCAATTTCGCTCCGCAATTCCGATCCCGAAAAATATAGAACATGTCCTACTCTTGTCCGCAATTGCGGACAAGAATAGGCATTTTCTATTAAGTGCCGGCGATGTGCGGTCCGCAAAATGCGGAAAGCACATCGCCGATGTCCGTGTTTGGCGGACGTGTGAATGGACCCTAAAGCTGCATATTTTTTCCCAGTTGGGTCTTTATTGTGTACTTCGTGGCCGTTTTTGATATTTGTAATATGTTCAGAAATTATCTTTTTGAGGTCCCATTTGGTTATCCCTACATATTGTTTGTTGCATGGACATTAAATTATATATATCACGTTTGTGGAATCGCATGCTAAAAAATCTTTTATTACATGTACGTTTGAGTTTGTTGTGGATTTTATTTTCATAGTTCTTTTCTGAAAGGAAGTAATTTTACAGTTTGTGCATCTCTCACATCAATGGAAGCCTGTAATACCAGCCCACTTCTTATTGATTTGTCCTTTTTGTAATTTTTCTTAATGGAAGGAGCTACTTTGAGGCCCAAATTTGGAGGCTTAGTAAAAGTTATTTGCGGAGTGTTGGAAATCAATGGACCTATAGTTTTATCTTTGAGAATATAGTGCCAGTGTTTTTTAATAATTCTTTGTAACTACTTATGTTGTGCATTATACTGTAGAATCATTCGTATCACCTCACCTTCTGACTCATTTAGGGAGGTAGTGTCATCTTTAAAAAAGGATTCTCTATCCATATTCCGTACTTTGGTCAATGCATTTTCTATTATCAGAGGTGGATATTTTTTACTTAAAAATTGCTGTTTCATTATTTCTACTTTTCTTTCAAAATTATTTTCTTTTGTGCAGTTGCGTAGTGATGGACAAACATCGGCTGGGACAATTCATGAACGAGCGTTCGCGATCAAGTGTTCACGAACTGCGCATTTGCTGAGAGCCCCATTCACTTTAATGGCAGGCGAACCTGATAAACCTTCAGGTCATATTTGCAGCCAGCAAACACTTACGAGAAGTACACAAAAAGTCCCACAACATGGACAGTGATACACCAGACGGCGATAATTGGCAAAAATTCCCCCAAAAATTCCCATTTTAATCAGGGGTCATTTTTATGCATCTTAAAGGGAAACTCTTAAAAATGTGCCCTGCTGGAGCCTAGAAAAAAAAATTTTAGGCCATGGGAGTACGGGCCCCAAAAATTTGGCATTTACATGACAGAAAAAAACTTGTGATTATGTGGCTGGAGGTACATTAGGCAGTCGCTGGCTAAAAATGTTACTGTCGGCCAGTACAGGCCCTATAAATTAGGCATTCACCTGACACAAAAGAACTTGTGATTCTGTGGCTGGAGGTACATTAGGCAGTCACTGGATAAAAATGTTACTGTAGGCCACTGGAGTAGAGGCCACAAAAATTAGGCATTCACCTGACACAAAAGAACTTGTGATCCTGTGGCTTGAGGTACATTAGGCAGTCACTGGATAAAAATAAAACTGAAGGCAACTAGAGTAGAGGCCCCAAAAATTAGGCATTCACCTGACACAAAAGAACTTGTGATTCTGTGGCTGGAGGTACATTAGGCGGTCACTTGATAAAAATTGCACTGTAGGCCACTGGAGTAGAGGCCCCAAAAATTAGGCATTCACCTGACAGAAAAGGCCTTTTATGATGCTGTATATACATAAGACAAGGACCATTCTTTGTTCTGGGTGATGGCGGATATGTGTGGGCTGGCATAAGGAAATTCAATTACACGTGGTTGTCACAGGTGTTGAATTCCTCTGAGATCCATGCCTTATTAATTTTTAGAAATGTGAGGTAGTCCACACTGTCTTGAGCTAGGCGAGTGCGCTTATCAGTCACAATCCTCCCTGCTGCGCTGAACATATTTTCGGACAGGACACTCGACGAGGGGCAAGCCAAGAGTTCCATGGAAAATTGTGTCAGCTCTGGCCACAGGTCAAGCCTGCACACCCAGTAGTCCAGGGGTTCCTCGCTTCTCAGAGCGTCCACATTGGCCATTAACCCGATGTAGTCGGACACCTGTCGGTCAAGGCGTTCCCTGAGGCTGTATCTGGAGGACGGCTGTCGATGGGTTGGCTGCAAGAATTATATCATATCCGTAGTGACCAACAGATCTTCAAACCACCCTCTTCTTGCAGGCACGGTAGGATTGGTACCCGTACCTGTTAAGCTGTAGGTGGAAATTTGTCTGCCAACGCCTGCAACAGCAGAATGCAGCATCTCTTGCAGCAAGGCCTGGAAATGCTGCATTCTGCCACCCCTCTGTGGTGCTGGTAACATGTCTGCCATTTTTTGTTTGTACTAGGGGTCTAAGTACGTTGCCACCCAGTACTGGTCCTTGCCCTTTTTGTTTTTTATATGGGGGTCCCTCTGCAGACACTGGAGAATGAAGGCCCCCATTTGCACTAAATTGGAAGTGGTGAATAGTGATGAGTGGGAGGTGCCATATTCGATTTTGCGATATTTCGCGAATATTTGATTGAATATTCCTCTTATATTCGTCAAAATGGAATATTCGTCATTATTCTATTTATCGCGAATAATATGCGATTAAATTATTTGCGTATTGCGAGTTTAACTGTATAAGGCAATTTTCCTATTGGTTGGCTATCTAGAATTAACGAAGATAACGAATATAGCGCTATATTCTCTATATTCCTTAACCCCTTAAGGACACATGACGTACCGGTACGGCATGTTTCCCGAGTCCTTAAGGACACATGACGTACCGGTACGTCATGGCTTTAAATCGTGATGCCGGTGCCGCGGGGGTTAATCGGAACGGGATGCCGGCTGAAATCATTCAGCCGGCATCCTGTAACAATGCAGGGGGGGTCGCATTGACGATCGCAGAAAACCGCAGGTCAATTCAGACCTGTGGTTTTCTGCGTTTCCGGTCCATTCGGGTGTCCTGTGACCCGATGAACCGGAAAAAGACTGCGATCGGTGGCGTAATTATACACCACCTATCGCAGTCCGAGGATTTGGAGACGCGGTGCTGGCCCTGGTGCTGAACGCCGCTGTCCAGGGTGCTGATTGGTGCAGGGGAGAGAGGCGCGAGATTCAAACTTCCTGCGCTCCTCTCTCCCCTCCTCTTCCTGTCCAGCACCCTGACCGTGCAGCATCCTCCAGCACCAGCCCCTGTGTCCCCCAAATCGGCATCCATCAGCCTCCTGCACCCATCGCCACCCAGGTAGGTTAGGGTCAGTGAGGGAGAGGCACCTTTAGGCAGGGATAGAAGGGAAAAGTTAGAAAAAAAAAAAGCACATTTATTCCAAACTTTTTTGTTTCAGCTTCAGACCCCAGACCCCCTGCCACTTGCCCCCCCGCATCCCCCCCACCACCAGCCCCCCCATCCCCACCAACCCCTCCACCCCCCCCCCCCCACGGCCCCTTCCCCCACCACCACTTTTTTTTTTTTCTGCGTGCGCTGACTGGCCGGCACTCTTAGCGTCCGGCCACTGTTAGCGCATCGCCCGCCCCACCGCTGATCAGCGTTGAACCGCTGATCAGCAAGTTTGAACTTTTTTTTTTTTCCTAAACACTTGCCCATTTTTTTGCCTGGACTTTTTAGTACGTGAACACCCGTGCCCCCACACACACGCACATAGAATAAAGGTTTACACGCACGTACATACACACGCACACACCCATGGCCCGCCGGATGTTCTCGGTGGAGGAGGCATACGCCCAGATTGCCTCCGACTCCGAGAGCCCCAGTGAGGATGAGGATGACCCCACGTTCCTTTTGTCATCCGCATCCTCCTCATCATCATCGGATGACGATGAGCCACCAAGGCGGCGGTGACGCCGCCAGGTGGAGCCAGGGGCCCCACATGCTAGGGATCCTGTGGCCCACCCTAGTACGAGCCGCCCTGGGGTTCGTACTGGTTTCCCGGCCCACCAAATAAGCCCACCGGAGCCCCCTGGCGATGAACTTAGCTGGTGTCCCCCAGTGGACTTTGAGCCCGAGATTCCGGATTTTGCTGGCAATCCAGGAATCCAGATTCCCACAGTGGGGTTTACTGAAATTGACTTTTTTAGTTTTTTTTTCAGTAACCCACTGGTGAATCTGATGGTGGAGCAGACGAATCTGTACGCCCAACAGTTCGTCGCTCAAAACCCGGGCTCATTTTTGGCTAGACCCGGTGGCTGGACGCCGGTCAGTGCAGCCGAGATGAGGACATTTTGGGGCCTCGTGCTGCAAATGGGTCTAGTGCAAAAACCCAGTGTCAGGCAATACTGGAGTGGGGACATACTCTACCAGACCCCACTGTACAGTACGGCCATGACACGCTACCGGTTTGAGGCCATCTGGAAATGTCTGCATTATTCCGATAATGCAGCATGTCCCCCCCGAAGTGATCCTGCCTATGACCGGCTGTATAAGATACGGCCAGTCATCGATCACTTTGGGGCCACATTTCAGCAGGCCTACGTACCTGGAAGGGAGGTCGCGGTTGATGAGTCTCTCGTTGCGTTCAAGGGGAGACTCAGTTTCCGCCAATACATTCCCACAAAGCGGGCGAGGTATGGCGTGAAGCTATACAAAATTTGTGAGAGTACCTCAGGGTACACTTACAAATTTCGTGTGTACGAGGGGCGAGATTCCCGGATTCAACCCCCAGAATGTCCCCCCACTCTGGGTGTTACCAGGAAACTCGTGTGGGACCTTATGTACCCACTGCTGGATAAGGGTTACCACTTGTACGTGGACAACTTTTATACCAGCATTCCCTTGTTCAGGTCCCTTGCCGCCAGATCCACGTTCGCTTGTGGGACCGTGCGGAAAAATCAACGCGGCCTCCCTGCCCACCCCCTCCAGGTACCTATCCCCAGGGGTGAGACCCGTGCCCTTACCAGTGGAAGCCTGTTGCTGGTCAGGTATAAGGACAAGAGGGATGTCCTTATGCTGTCCACAATACACAGTAACAGCACCACCCCCGTCTCTGTGCGAGGTACCGCGGCAACGGTCCTCAAGCCCGATTGTATCGTCGACTACAATCGGTATATGGGAGGAGTTGATCTCTCTGATCAAGTCCTCAAGCCATATAATGCCATGCGCAAAACCCGGGCATGGTACAAAAAAGTTGTGGTCTACTTGGTACAGGTTGCCATGTACAACTCTTTTGTACTATCCCGAAGCGCTGGCAGCACAGGGACATTCCTCCAACTCTATGAGGCAGTCCTCAAGGCCCTGATCTTTTCGGACCGGGAAAGAGCAGGCCGGAGTACCTCGGGAACTGGAGGCGCCCGGATCGTCCCTGGCCAACACTTTCCAGGTGTGGTCCCCCATACTGGAAAGAAGGGACGAACCCAAAAAAGATGCAGAGTGTGTCACAAGAGGGGGATACGGAAGGACACCACCACTCAATGTGACACTTGCCCCGATCATCCGGGCCTCTGCGTTATCGATTGCTTCAGGGAGTATCACACTTCCATGGAGTACTAAATTTTTATAATCTCCAACAGTCCCCTAGAGAACATAAAAAACTATGTCTCTCAGACTTTGGAGACACAGAAACAATTTTTTTTCCCCAAAAAAATATTAGTTTTAGTGCAGGCATCCTCAAACTGCGGCCCTCCAGATGTTGTAAAACTATAACTCCCAGCATACCCAGACAACCTACAGCCATCAGCAGGGCATGGTGGGAATTGTAGTTTTACAACATCTGGAGGGCCGCAGTTTTAGGATGCCTGCTTTGTGTCTCCAAAGTCTGAGAGCCATACATATTGGGCATCGTCGCGTGCGTAAAAGTCGTCGCTATAAAAATAACATTTGACCAAACCCCTCGGATTAACAGCGTTAAAAATATAAAAAAAAAACGGTGCCAAAACACCCATTTTTGGGCAAAATGTCCATTTGAATCCTTTTTTTCCAGTAATAAAGCAAGGGTTAACAGCCCAAAAAACTCAATATTTATGGCCCTGATTCTGTAGTTTGCAGAAACACCCCATATGTGGTCGTAAATGGCTATATAGCTGCACGGCAGGGCATAGAACGAAGGGAACTCCATATGGTTTACGGAAGGCAGATTTTGATGGACAGTTTTTTTTTTGACACCATGTCCCATTAGAAGCCCCCCCTGATGTAGCCTAGACTAGAAACTCCAAAAAAGTGACCCCATCTAAGAAACTACACCCCTCAAGGTATTCAAAAGCTACTTTACAAACTTTGTTAACCCTTTAGGTGTTCCACAAAACTAAATAGCGAATGTAGAAAAATTTTAGAATTTTATTTTTTTGTTACCTTGCTTCAAAAAAGTGTAATATAGAGCAACCAAAAATCATATTTACCCCTAAAATAGTCCCAAAACAACAACCACCCCATCCCGTAGTTTCCTAGATGGGGTCACTTTTATGGAGTTTCTACTCTAGGGGTGCATCAGGGGACTTGAACGGGTACATGGTGTAAATAAACCAGTCCAGCAAAATCTGCCTTCCAAAAACCGTATGGCGTTCCCCTTCTTCTATGTCCTGCCGTTTAGCCAAATAGTAGTTTACGACCACATTTGGGGTGTTTCTGCGAACTACAGAATCAGGGCAACCCATTTTGAGTTTTGTTTGGCTGTTAACCCTTGTTTTACTCCTGGAAAAAATTGATTATATTGGAAAATTTTCCAAAAAATAGAAATTTCAAAATTGTTTCTCCATCTGCCATTAACTCTTGTGGAACACCTAAAGGGTTAACAAAGTTTGTAAACCCAGTTTTGAATACCTTGAGGGGTGTACTTTCTTAGATGGAGTCACTTTTTTGAAATTTCTATTCTAGGGGTGCAACAGGGGGCTTCAAATGGGACATGGTATAAACAAAACCAGTCCTGCCAAATCTGCCTTCCAAAATCCATATGGTGTTCCCCTCCTTCTATGTGCTACCGTTCGGCCAAACAGTAGTTTACGACAACATATGGGGTGTTTTTGCAAACTACAGAATCAGGGCAACCCATTTTGAGTGTTGTTTGGCAGTTAACCCTTGTTTTACTCCTGGAAAAAATTTATTATATTGGAAAATTTTCCAAAAAATTGAAATTTCTAAATTGTTTCTCTATCTGCCATTAACTCTTGTGGAACACCTAAAGGGTTAACAAAGTTTGTAAACCCAGTTTTGAATACCTTGAGGGGTGTACTTTCTTAGATGGAGTCACTTTTTTGAAATTTCTATTCTAGGGGTGCAACAGGGGGCTTCAAATGGGACATGGTATAAACAAAACCAGTCCTGCCAAATCTGCCTTCCAAAACCCATATGGTGTTCCCCTCCTTCTATGTGCTACCGTTCAGCCAAACAGTAGTTTACGACCACATATGGGGTGTTTTTGCAAACTACAGAATCAGGGCAACCCATTTTGAGTGTTGTTTGGCAGTTAACCCTTGTTTTACTCCTGGAAAAAATTGATTATATTGGAAAATTTTCCAAAAAATAGAAATTTCAAAATTGTTTCTCCATCTGCCATTAACTCTTGTGGAACACCTAAAGGGTTAACAAAGTTTGTAAACCCAGTTTTGAATACCTTGAGGGGTGTTCTTTCTTAGATGGAGTCACTTTTTTGAAATTTCTATTCTAGGGGTGCAACAGGGGGCTTCAAATGGGACATGGTATAAACAAAACCAGTCCTGCCAAATCTACCTTCCAAAACCCATATGGTGTTCCCCTCCTTCTATGTGCTACCGTTCGGCAAAACAGTAGTTTACGACAACATATGGGGTGTTTTTGCAAACTACAGAATCAGGGCAACCCATTTTGAGTATTGTTTGGCAGTTAACCCTTGTTTTACTCCTGGAAAAAATTGATTATATTGGAAAATTTTCCAAAAAATAGAAATTTCTAAATTGTTTCTCCATCTGCCATTAACTCTTGTGGAAGACCTAAAGGGTTAATAAAGTTTTAAAAAACTGTTTTGAATACCTTGAGGGGTGTAGTTTCTAGAATGGGAGGTTTCTATTATCTAAGCCTCACAATATGACTTCAAACCTAAACTGGTCCATAAAAAGTGGGATTTTGAAGATTTCTGAAAAATTTCAAAATTTGCTTCTAAACTTCTAAGCCTTGTAACATCCCCAAAAAATAAAATATCATTCCCAAAATGCTACAAACATGAAGTAGACATATGGGGAATGTAAAGTCATCACAATTTTTGGGGGTATTACTATGTATTACAGAAGTAGAGAAACTGAAACTTTGAAATTTGCTAATTTTTCAAAATTTTTGGTAAAAATTTTATTTTTTTTATGCAAAAAAAATTAACTTTTTTGACCCAATTTTAGCAGTGTCATGAAGTACAATATGTGACAAAAAAACAATCTCAGAACGGCCTGGGTAAGGCAAAGCGTTTTAAAGTTATGAGCACTTAAAGTGACACTGTTCAGATTTTCAAAAAATGGCCTGGTCCTTAAGGTGAAATAAGGCTGTGTCCTTAAGGGGTTAATTTTAGCAAGCCACTAGGAAAGTTGCCTATGGACAGCTCTAAGTTGGATTCGCAATGCGAGAATATTACTTTGCCAAATTTTTGCAATAAATAGAATAATGACTCAGTATTCTATTTATTGCAAAAAATAGGCAAAGTAATATTCTCGCATTGTGAATCCAACTTAGAGCTGTCCATAGGCAACTTTCCTATTGGCTTGCTAGAATTAACGAATATAGAGAATATAGCGCTATATTCGTTATCTTATAGACTACAATTTAGCTAATATAATGCTATAACCTTTTTTTTTTAAGTTGTATTTTTTCTTCAAATTTGAAGATCATAAGAGAAAAAAAAATTACTACTATGAAAAAAAGTTTATAGCACTATAGTAGCTAAATTGCAGTCTATATTTGCTATATTGCTATATATTCTTGTTTTAGAATATGACGAATATTCTAAAAAACGAATATATTGCAATATAGCGAATGGGGATGGGTACATGTTCTCATTCTGTTTACGCCAAATTCGGACTCTACCATTTGAATGTCTCAACAGAAATCGAGACTCATCAGACCAGGCAACATTTTTCCAGTCTTCAACAGTCCAATTTTGGTGAGCTCGTGCAAATTATAGCCTCTTTTTCCTATTTAACACAGGTTTAATGAGACGCACAGGACTGAGGAAAAATTAGGACGAGGTGCTGCCAGTAAAAGAGGATCCGCCCTTCCTCTAAAGTGAATAAATAATGTTAAAAAATATACTGGGCACACTCACTTATGTAGAATCATATATTTTATTCAAGGACATGTAAGGTAAAGTAAAATCAATTATTTTAAAAAACACATATAAAATACAGTCAAGCAATATAAGAACACATGGATACAATAAAATATATAGATATAGAATAAATACTAGGACCAGTGGTGGATAGGCTAGGGATGGTAAAAAATCAGTCCATACGAAAATCAGAACAAATAGAAGTATAGCCCAGCTGGTGGCTTGAGCTAATATAGTGGCTAGCTTCACAAAGTACTATAAGGTTCACAGTCCTGATTCACTGCAAGAGGATAATGTAACTGTGGTACAACAGAATTCACTTAAGTGAGTATACTTGCGGCGTCCCGCTAATACTCACTGTTCCTTATGCGGTTCCTTATGCGGGTAAACTTGGAAACAAAATTGTCGTTATCAGCTGCTGCTGTAGCAACTGAAGGATACTGTGTCTTTTCTCTGTGCCCTTGCGATCCTCTGGCTGCCGCTCCGTAGTAGCAGGAAGCCGGTCAGCGCTGGGACTCAAGATGCTTTGCCCCTCGTCGGTATGTTATGCGACACACTCCTCGTGTGTTTGCGCTTGTAGGTCCCGGCGTATCAGGGGTTTAGTAAGGCACAGAGTTCTCAAAGACTTTGAATTGCCGCACGGCTCTGGATAGTTCAAGCACGTACTCCTTGGGGTTGTTCCGGGGGGCTCCTCACCAAACGCGTTTCGGGGTACTTGCCCCTTCTTCAGTTGACTGAAGAAGGGGCAAGTACCCCGAAACGCGTTTGGTGAGGAGCCCCCCGGAACAACCCCAAGGAGTACGTGCTTGAACTATCCAGAGCCGTGCGGCAATTCAAAGTCTTTGAGAACTCTGTGCCTTACTAAACCCCTGATACACCGGGACCTACAAGCGCAAACACACGAGGAGTGTGTCGCATAACATACCGACGAGGGGCAAAGCATCTTGAGTCCCAGCGCTGACCGGCTTCCTGCTACTATGGAGCGGCAGCCAGAGGATCGCAAGGGCACAGAGAAAAGACACAGTATCCTTCAGTTGCTACAGCAGCAGCTGATAACGACAATTTTGTTTCCAAGTTTACCTGCATAAGGAACCGCATAAGGAACAGTGAGTATTAGCGGGACGCCGCAATTATACTCACTTAAGTGAATTCTGTTGTACCACAGTTACATTATCCTCTTGCAGTGAATCAGGACTGTGAACCTTATAGTACTTTGTGAAGCTAGCCACTATATTAGCTCAAGCCACCAGCTGGGCTATACTTTTATTTGTTCTGATTTTCGTATGGACTGATTTTTTACCATCCCTAGCCTATCCACCACTGGTCCTAGTATTTATTCTATATCTATATATTTTATTGTATCCATGTGTTCTTATATTGCTTGACTGTATTTTATATGTGTTTTTTAAAATAATTGATTTTACTTTACCTTACATGTCCTTGAATAAAATATATGATTCTACATAAGTGAGTGTGCCCAGTATATTTTTTAACACTCTTTTTCCTATTTGTAGTGGAGATGAGTGGTACCCGGCGGGGTCTTCTGCTGTTGTAGCCCATCTGCCTCAAGGTTGTGCGTGTTGTGGCTTCACAAATGCTTTGCTGCATACCTCGGTTGTAACGAGTGGTTATTTCAGTCAACGTTGCTTTTCTATCAGCTTGAATCAGTCGGCCCATTCTCCTCTGACCTCTAGCATCCACAAGGCATTTTTGCCTACAGGACTGCCGCATACTGGATGTTTTTCCCTTTTCACACCATTCTTTGTAAACCCTAGAAATGGTTGTGCGTGAAAATCCCAGTAACTGAGCAGATTGTGAAATACTCAGACCGGCCCGTCTGGCACCAACAACCATGCCATGCTCAAAATAGCTTAAATCACCTTTCTTTCCCATTCTGACATTCAGTTTGGAGTTCAGGAGATTGTCTTGACCAGGACCACCCCCCTAAATGCATTGAAGCAACTGCCATGTGATTGGTTGACTAGATAATTGCATTAATGAGAAATAGAACAGGTGTTCCTAATAATTCTTTAGGTGAGTGTATGTTGTTTTTGTACATATTGCATGCAGCACAATGAATGTTCTATAGATCTCGAATTTGCAAATATTCGTAGATGCAAATATTATCCATATTGATACGATTTTCTTTTTATTAATTTTTTTTTTTAAATTGAATTAAACACATTTAAACTGGTAAGAGTATATATTACTGATTGGTGCAATTAGCATTCTTGTTCCTTCGGCGCACAATGTTAGTAGCATGTATGTATGGTCCACTGAAAAAACTCTATCACATTCACATAGCACATAATTTTTCCTGCTACTAAATATATACCACACACTATATACCGTATTTTTCGCCCTATAAGACGCACCGGCCCATAAGACTAGGTTTTTAAGGAGGAAAATAAGAAAAAATATATTTTTAACCAAAAGGTGTGCTTTTGGTGGGTTTGAACTAATGGCGGTCTGTGCATGACACTATTATGGGGGATCTGTGGATGATGCACTGTTATGGGGTGGGGGATTTGTTGATGGCACTGTTATGTGGGGGATCTGTGGATGGCACTGTTATGTGGGGGATCTGTGGATGGCACTATGATGGGGGATCTGTGGATGGCATTATGATGGTGGGTGGGATCTGTGGATGGCATTATGATGGTGGGGGGGATCTGTGGATGGCATTATGATGGTGGGGGGATCTGTGGATCGAGGTAATTAGTGAAGGGTAGGGAACAAGGGGTGGTCACCCACCCCGAGTTATAACCGATCACTGTATAAAAACAGTTGAGCGCCAAACTCCTAGGAGACAGAATAGTGGAGTTGGAAAGTCGTTGACAATAGCAAAGATCACCAAACTCAAGTGCTATAGGCTGGTAGGTAGAGCACCGTTGGGAATAGGTTATGAAAAATAAAATGATGCTTGTAAAATTATTAGGTCAAGTCATGTAGCAATAAAACTGAATAGATGCATAAAATAAATATTTAAAGAAAGTTAAAAAATATTAGAACTATGGGAACAAAAAAAATAAAATCATTGGTAAAAATCCACTCACTTCACAGGGGGGGCACCACAAGGATGTACTTAGAGCACCTGTGCCAAGTCACCCCCCTAAGCCGGGATCGCGTATAAGTTGTCAGAGGTAGACGTCTACGTCCTGGGTGTACAGCCTGGTTGGTAAAGCAGCAGACAAATCCAAAGGTACGTATTTGATCCTCTTTAATGATAAAACATAAGGCTCAACGCGTTTCAGGGGTCACAATACCCCCTTCATCAGGAGCAGGATATACAATAGACATGATGTATGGGCTTTAAATACATGTGGGTGTGCCGTTTTGGCGCCAAAAGACAGTGGGTGGAGTTACAAGTGATGACATCATCGTTATGGGGATAAGAATATTTTAAAATACAGGTACATTGGTGGTGCTTGTAGTGGGTGAAAGGCTGGACACCTATCTATACAAAAATCATATGAAACTATATAGAAAACCAACCTCAGATCGTTGGTATTTCTATACTAAAATCGTATAACCGGAAGTCAGGTGGGTGGAACGCAACGTGCGTTCCACCAGACCATATCCGGGATAGAGCAAGCCGCACCCGGAAGTGAGCCGCCACCGGAAGTTGCTATACTCGAAATGGGTGGAACGCACAATGCGTTCCACCTGGTACATGTCCGGAATAGAGAGGCCGGAAGTTGGCCTGTCGAACACACAGGTGTACAAGCAGCTATAGTAAAAGCGAGTGGAACGCAGTATGCGTGCCACCTGGCGCATATCCGGATCGAGGAGACCGGAAGGGCGGCTGTGGGACGTACAGGGATCCACCTATATTGCAAATGCCTATGAAACATATAAAAAATAAGAACATAAATAAGAAAATACATCTGGCCAAACAGTGAATGGCCTTAAAAATATAATAGTATAACAATAAAAGTACCAATAGAATAGGGACATGTGCGTACCTTGGTTCACCCTATATATAGCTACAGAGATAAAGTCACTCATAGTAATAATATTTATACTAATGAAAATAAATAAATGGGTATCGATGTTAGAATCGGGTCGCATAAAAATATGCATAAAAACTGGTTTATATTAATATCTGTGGGGAATAAATATGCCTCTGTTAGACAGTACGGGTATAATGATTCCAGAAATGCCCGCTTAGCCCCAACTGGAATAAAATGATGGGTGGTGTACAAATACTAGTAGTAAAAATGTGAATAACATAGTAATAATACCGCAATAGTATATGGAAAAAAAAAAAATATATAAAAAAAAAAATAATAATAATAATAAAAAAAAAAAAAAAAAAATTGTATATCGATGTATAGATGAATGGATCTGTATATTTATTTATTGGAGTCATTACCATTGAAAGATTAGGTATATGGTGTATGGTGATATCGTATCTGTAAATGAATCAAGATCTTATATAGGGAGCTTGTAGTTTTAGTAGTTGGTATACTCAAGAGATTCATTGAGACCGAAGGGTATGAGGGTGTTTAGCTTGAAGATCCAGAACATTTCTTTTCTGCACAGTGTTTGGAATGATCGGGGAACCCATTCGAGTGGCGTAACTGACAAAGATGTGGGGTCGCCTTCATGATGAGAAGCATAGTGTCGGGATACACTGTGTGTGCAAATTTTGCGTCTTATGTTGGAACGATGCTCATTCATACGTTCCTTCAGAGATTGAGTTGTGCGCCCAACATACAGAAGGTTACACGGACATTGCAGTAAGTAAACCACATTTGTAGTGCTGCAATTCATAGGATGGTGTATGGTAATTGGTTTCATAGGGTGAGGTAAGGTCACCCGTTGGCCGCAACAGTTTATGATGTCACAGCACATACATCTTTTTATTCCGCATTTGTGTGAGCCTATTTTCTGTAAGCTCTTGTTGGGGCCCGATTTGGGATATCGTGGGTTGATCTCGAGTTTGGGACATGAGGGGGCTAAAATGTTTTTCAAGGTCTGGGCACGTTTAAAAATTAAGTTGGAAGTTTTTGGGATAGTCTTGCCTATAATGGGATCCTTTAATAAAATATTCCAATGTTTATTTATTAGTTTCCTGATATCCCTGTGTCTGGAGTTGTAACGTGTAACGAAATGAAAATTAGATTGAATATTGTCTGTAACTGGAGTTTTATTTTTCTTATGGCCACTGAGACTATCTTTTTGGGATATTCCTAAGGCTCTCTTTTCTGAATCTTTTACCAGTTTGCTCGGGTAACCTTTATCGTGGAAGCGTTTTTTCAGAATGGAGAGTTGTTCTTTACAGACCATGTCATTTGAGCAGTTTCTGCGAATTCTGCGCATCTGACTGTATGGTATATTATTTAACCATTTTTTGTGATGGCAACTCTTAAAGTCTAAATAACTGTTTGTGTCCACTTTCTTAAAGTGTGTTCTTGTGGTTATTTTGTTATTGGAGATTGAAAGATCTAAGTCTAAAAAAGTTGCTTCTGTGGGGTGTGTCTCGAGTGTGAAGTTGATGTTCCCACCGTTGGTGTTGATGTGATTGATAAGACCCGTTAGGACCTCGGGGTTCCCTTCCCAGATTAAGATGATGTCGTCAATGTACCTCTTATAAAATTTTATGTTGGGATGGGTAATAAAGCCGTGTAGTTCCTCGAATGCCCCCATGAACAGATTGGCGTATGCTGGGGCGAACTTAGTCCCCATGGCTGTTCCTTTGCATTGCTGATATATTGTGTCCTGAAAAATTAAATAGTTGTGATGGAGAATGAAGTTAATGGAGTCTATAATGAAGGTTCGTTGTGTATCAGGTAATTTAGGGTCTTGACAAAGGGTTTTGTCTACAGCAAGGATGCCGAGAGAATGAATGATATTACTATAGAGGGAGGTGACATCTAGTGTCACCCAATGGTAGGTTTCTCTCCATTCAAAAGTCTCCAAGGCATTAATAAGATGGGAAGTATCACGTAGATACGAGGGTAATTGCAGGACGTATTTCTGTAAAATACTGTCCACATAGTCGGACAGGTTGGAGGTTAGTGATCCAATACCAGAAATAATGGGTCTTCCAGGGGGGTTCGTCGGTGACTTATGTATTTTAGGTAGAAAATAAAAACGTGCTAGGGACGGATGTGGTGTTTTGAGGAAAGTTCTTTCTTTTTTACTAATGATACCTGACTTAAAACCATCGTCAACTAAGGAAATCAGTTTTTTCTTATAGTTATTCGTAGGGTCGGATGGTAAGATTTGATAGTATTCTTTGTCAGAGAGAATTCGTAATGATTCGGCTAGATAGTAGGACGAGTCCATGACAACAATTCCCCCACCTTTATCCGCACTTTTAATGACCATTTCTCTATTATTAGTGAGGGTTTTTAGAGCTCTAGCGTGGTCTAGGTTCAGATTGTTTTTCCCAGGTAGGCTGGGTGGAGTTGAGAAGTGGTCTTTAAAATCTGATAATACTATATTAAAGAAGCTCTCTATGTGGGGGCCTTTGCTTTGGAGAGGATAAAAGCCTGATTTGATTCTGACATTTGACAGGATCGGTGTTGGTTGTAGGGGAGCGATCGTATCCTTTAAGTGGTCGTATGATAGGTACATGTCTAGCATATTTCGCTCTTTTTCACCCAAATCAGGTAGGTGGATGGAGCAATCTTCTAACATGTTAGTGTCTGTACTAGTGTTCTCTAGTTGGAGGGTGGGTAAAGGGACAGGAAGGGAGACGGACGGGACACTAATGTTTGGTCCCTGAGTTAGATTTTTTATGGTGAAATGTCGGTGGAGGGTGAGTTTTCTAGCAAACTGGTTTAGGTCTACAAACAGTTCGAATATATCTGGTTGGTTTGTGGGGCAAAAGGAGAGACCTTTACTGAGCAGTTCGATTTCTTTTTTCTCCAATGTATATTTGGAAAGATTGAAAATTCCCATTTTTCTTTCTAATTCAATGGTATTTTGAATGGTTTCTGCAGATGATGTATTAGTTAGGTTGGTTTTTGCTGTTTTAGTTTTTTGTATTTTTTGTTTAGTGGAGCGTTGTTTTCCACTTCCCCTACATCCTCTGAATCTATATTTGGTCTTTTCTTTTTCATACTGGACAATGGGGTGTAGAAGTGGGTTATTTTTAGGGACTGCGATGTGGTTGGTGTTCTTAGCTGAGGGGAGTCGGCTGGACGTAGAAGGGGACTTAGTGCTAGGAAACTGGTGAGTACTTGTCTTGATGGAGGGGCCGGTGGTCCTCTGTGTGGGGTAGGGGAAACCTGCTCTAAAAAAGAGTTCTCTGCCAAGTTGGTAGGTAGAGCAAGGAAATCCTCCGGGCTGGGTGGGGAAACTGGGTATGTTGAGATATTGGAGAGGTTGATTGGAGTGGGGTCGGGTTGGGAGGTGGATGGTGGCGTGGAGATGTTCGGAAGTACATCACATTCTTTCGGAGACAATGGGTTAGTGGAACTGGTGTTCGGAGTTGCCATTAGTAATGGTGATGTAGTATTATTAGCCGGCTGATCATGGGCAACTAGGTCTAGTATAGGGGCAATCTCGCAAGGCGACTTGGGGGACAAGGGTTTACTAGTGGTTAGGGGTAAGGTGTGTTTAGATCCCTCCTGTTTTCCATTTCTAAAGCTGTTAGTCATAATATTTAGATTTTTGGTTTCAAGATGATCATTGGTGGTTCTGTGTTGGTTAGACTTAGAGCGATTGACTGTCATTATTGTTTCGATAGTATTAACATTGGAATAGGCTTTTGGGATCTGTGGATGGCATTATGATGGTGTGGGGGGATCTGTGGATGGCATTATGATGGTGGGGGGGATCTGTGGATGGCATTATGATGGTGGGGGGGATCTATGGATGGCATTATGATGGTGGGGGGGATCTGTGGATGGCATTATGATGGTGGGGGGGATCTGTGGATGGCACTGTTATGGGGTAGTGGATCTGTGGATGACATTGCTATATGTGTCATCCACAGATCCCCCCATAACAGTCCCATCCACAGATCCCCCCCATCATAATGCCATCCACAGACCCCCCATCATAATGCCATCCACAGATCCCCCCACCATCATAATGCCGACCACAGATCCCCTCACCATCATAATGCTATCCACAGATCCCCCCATCATAATGCCATCCACAGACCCCCCACCCCCATCATTATCCCATCCATAGATCCCTAAGGAGGGGCTGTAGTAGGCGGGGAGAGTGGCGGGGCAGTGCAGGCACTGTACTCTGGCCCCACCGCTCAGTATGTACTGTATTATACCTAGTGTTAATCATAATATCTAAACTGCGCTCCTCCTGCTCCCCATCTGTACCGTACTTACCGGTCACATGTCACACTCCGTCTCCTGTAGTAAGCGCTAGCAGGCAGGCTGGGCTGCAGGTGGCCGTAACTCACTGAGGTCATGTGCCTGCTCCGCCTGCTTCATTCATAAAGTAGGCGGAGCAGGCACGTGACCTCAGTGAGTTACGGCCACCTGCAGCCCGGCCTGCCTGCTAGCGCTTACTACAGGAGACGGAGTGTGACATGTGTACCGGTAAGTACGGTACCGATGGGGAGCAGGGGGAGCGCAGTTTAGATATTATGATTAACACTAGGTATAATACAGTACATACTGAGCGGCGGGCCAGAGTACAGTGCCTGCACTGCCCGCCGCTCTCCCCGCCTACTACAGACCCTCCTCACTAATACATCGCAGTCTGCGATGCTGCAGCATCGCAGACTGCGATGTAAATTGCCAGCATTCGCCCCATTTTGGGGGGGAAAAGTGCGTCTTATGGGGCGAAAAATACGGTAACACACACACAATATATATAGATTCTATTTTATGTCCATGAGCTTTCTTAGTCTGAACGAAGGTTTTTGAGGGTTAATTTTTCATTACACATGGTAAACCCCGGCGAGGCGAACCTGCTGTACAACCCATACGGTATCGTCACTTAACAAGACAGGTACATCTCAGCTTACTTGGCCAATATCTGATTGGTCAGAGCACACACACATACAATCGCAATACAATCAGGATTCTTAACAGTAACATGAAAAGTAAAATTTGTCTTTCAAAGAGGTTTATTTTTTGGGGGGATATATGTTTAAAAACTGGTATACTTAAAATGTTTTGATTATATGATTTCATCTTTATACATCAGCGATTTCTTGTGCGGGGATATGTTAGGACCAGTAAAAGAGAGGAGAAACTGGCCATAATACAGTCTCTTTGGTCCGAATTATATAAAAAATATGGGTTCTGGCATGAAAAAGAAGCAATACAAAAAAAATGGTGTGACCTGAAGTGCCTACACTATGATTTTTGTTAATAATATAGTTCCGCCACAGACTAGATGTGCCCGATCTGGATAATTATAGCAGCTGGAGGTAAGCGGCGTGTCTAGCTAATTATAATTTTTTCTTTGTGGTTTAAAAAAGTTTTAAAAAAAATTTAATAAAAATGTAACAATGTCAAATAGTGTTTTTTTTTTTCATGCTAGCTCATTCCTGCTGCACACTTACAACATGCTGCTGTCAGAGGCGTCTTAGTTTATTTTTAGTGTTGCCCTGGTCTGGAGGGGGCCCATTCCTGCGAACACATTCCTGCTGCACACTTCAAACCTGCTGCTGCCTGTCCTGCTGAGTTAGGCCGAGCTATGTGCAGGCCTTATACTCAACCCTTACCATCTACCTGCTGCTGAGGCTGAAGTCTGTCCTGACCCTGATGATTTATGTGTGGGCCTTATACTCCACCGTTTCCAATACTTGCTGTTGTAGGTCCTGACACTGCTGAGTTATGTAGGTCTTATATTCCACCATTACCGATACTTGCTGTTGTAGGTCCTGACACTGCTGAGTTATGTGTGGGCCTTATACTCCACCGTTACCGATACTTGCTGTTGTAGGTCCTGACACTGCTGAGTTATGTGTGGGCCTTATACTCCACCGTTACCGATACTTGCTGTTTAAGGTCCTGACACTGCTGAGTTATGTGTGGGCCTTATACTCCACCGTTACCGATATTTGCTGTTGTAGGTCCTGACACTGCTGAGTTATGTGTGGACCGTATACTACAGTGTTACCATGTACCTACTGCTGTCTGTTCTGCTGTCTGTCCTGATCCAGATGAGTTTGACCCTGGAATAAAGGGGCCTTACAACTAACTTAGAAAATTACACAGTAACATTACATTATAAAAAATTAAAGCACGTGTTATCAAACTGAAAACACATAATAATAAAACACGCCTCTAGGGCAACTTTTTGAGCTGCGATAATAGCTCGTCCATTTTTTGAAATCGGAGAAGGTGCTTTTGCTCCATGTCTCGCACCTTCTTATTTACCCGATGCTGCAGCTTTTTCATTTCAAGCATGTCATTCTTATATTCTTTTTTCATTTCTTCCATGTTCTTTATGCACTTGTTCACTACTGAAAAAAAAAAAAGTATTTCAATTACGGTTACTTACAAGACAATTAGTGCATTGTGTGTAGTATGTGTTTAAACACTGCCGATTTACATCTAAATACAATAACTATAGAACTTTACGTTAATTATATTTTGGTTTGCTTAGTTATATTTCAGATAGAGTATAATGTTATTTATTTGGTTAGTTAATAGTTTTTTGGTAGTTTACAGATTATGTAAAAAAAAAAATATTTTCCTATAACACTAGTTTCTGTTGTCCCCTCATTGTTGCCACTTTTAACCACTTCACGGCCGGCCATTAAGAGTAGGCCTCAGCGGGACGTGACTTGACACAGAGGGACAGTCTATTCCGGACCAACAGACACCCTGCCCCCAGGCATAAACATTTGTGAACCGGGGTTCAAATGCTGCTCAGCTAAACAGGCAGCCATGTTAACTAAGGGCTGCTATTTTTCAGATTTGTTACACATGTGCATTGCAGCTCCGGAGATGCAGGGTGGTGGGGGGATCGTGGGATGCTTGTGAGTATGTTATGTATACCGAATTATAGTAATGTGTGCACATATTTACCCTCCTGGTAGGGGGTGTAGACCACCTCTTCCTTCCCCTCTTCTGGAGCTGGGGGGGGGCAGAATCTGGTGGCTGGGAATTTCTGGCCTCCTCCGCCTCAACTTCCTCCGTAGCGCACATATCAGGGGGGGAAGTGGCCTCAACATTATCTGAGGGTCCGGCGTCTTCTCCCTCCGCCTGCTCCTCACACTCCTCCTCCTCCATGGAAAACCTCCTCTAAATGTTTATTTTTTGTGGTGGTGGACGGAGGGAACGGGTTGACCTGTAATAATCAAACAATGTTAAGAATTTAGACAAACAACTCAGAAATCATAACAAAGGTAAAGATCAAGAAATTCCTATATGGGGGAATCTGCATGGGATTATGAATGATCCCAATAGTGGATTTGCCTAATTTTGTTGGTAAATAACATGCCAAAACCAGTGTTATAGATGGGTAGAACTAGTCTAAGTTACAAGGTAGGATGAGGTAACAGTGGATTTGTTAGGAAGGTGTCATATATAGGGTATTGTGGCTGGGTTATTGACGTTTAGGGAAACCAAACAACAGTTCGGAAATTAGATAAGGGGTTATTGGATGGTGTTATGTTGGGTATATAATTTTTTGTGGCTGCCAGCGTTATACTGTCTGCCAAGCCGCATTTTGAAGATCTGCTGCCAGCCCGCCCTCCCTCCCTGTTGATTTAGTTGTCACGGTCACTTTATAATTATAAGGAGGGGTAAAGTCTCCCCTTTAACTGTGACTTTGACGGAGAGCGCCCCTTTAACAGTGACTTTGACGGTGACCACCCCTTTAACAGTGACTTTCACGGTGACTGGCCCTTTAACTGTGAACTCCACAGTGCCCGTCAGTTGGCAGTTAGGATTTAAGTGAAAGGCTGGCAGGCTTGTATTGGCTAATGCATGTCATATTTTGGGAATATCTCGGGAATGGTACGTCCTAAAGAGCAGAGACCCCCACAAGATTTATTTCCAGGTAGCAAGGGATGTGTATGCCAAGTTTAGTTGAAATTGATGGTTGCGTTTTGGAGTTTTTGCAGAACATACACACATACATACATACATACATACATACATACACACATACGTCCATTTTAATATGTATAGATATATATATAAAATCTTGAATCCCATGCAAATTGTGTGGGGGATGTATGTAATGGTCGGGAACTTTGACCGGAATATTGAATGATGTTTGCAGTTTATGTATATATAAACAAAAAGATCTATATATATTTATGTGTGTGTGAAACGTATGAAATCATCCGGTGACATCATACATCAGTACCGCGCTGTGTGTATAACTATATATATACAATCTCAGCGAGGTAGAGATGTATGATGTAACCAGAAGATTTTGTACATGTCACACCAGGTATTAGGTAATCATTTGAAAAGGGATGAAATACGGATGTAGTAGAGTTAACACTAGGGTTGAGCGAACCCGAACTTTACGATTTTTGGAGCCCGGACCCAAACCCGAACATTTCAGTAAAAGTTCGGGTTCGGTGTTCGATGCTTTTTGAAAGGCTGCAGAGCAGCCAAACAACAAGCGGTTAACTGTGTGCCCTTAGAAGCCATCACAGCCATTCCTACTAATGGCATGGCTGTGATTGGCCAGTGTAGCATGTGACCCAGCCTCTATATAAGCTGGAGTCACGTAGCGCTGCACGTCACTCTGCTGTTGTAGGGAGAGGATGCGGCTGGTGATTTCAGGGAGAGAATAGGACTGAATCTTTGTTCAAAGCGTGAATCTAAGCAATCTACATACATTTTGTTGTGTGGGTGCAGGGCACAATTTTTTTTATCCTGCCCTAAGCCCAGTGACCGAAAAAAAAAAAACTTTTATAAGTCAGTTAGGTGGGCGGCGGCCATTTTATGCAAGCTCAGTGCACCAGCACTGCATCTGAGCTTTTGTGACATTGAGATCCAAACTTGATAAACAGCACTAATAATCAGTTATTAAACAAACACCCGTTTGGGCAAAAAAAAAAAATTGGCAGCCTTTGCTGCAGATGTCATTGTGAGATACACCCTTTATATACAGGTGTTCTATTCAGTTATTTGAAATAAAGGCATTTTTGGCACAAATCCTTAATTGCGGCCTGGTGTGGGTCAGGGCGTGTGAGATACACCCTTTATATACAGGGGTTTTATTCTATTATTAATAAAACACCTTTTTTGTGAAAAATACACAATTGTTGCGCCCTTGCAGCATCAAGACATTTGAAATTCCAGGGTTAAATACTGCTGTCATATTCAGTTATTAAACAAATACCCATTTTGGGCACAAATCTTTAATTGCGGCCTAGTTTGGGTCAGAGCGTGTGAGATACACCCTGTATATACAGGGGTTATATTCTTTTATTAATAAAACATCCTTTTTTGGGTAAAATACACAATTTTTGCTCCCTTGCAGTAATAAGACGTTTGAAATTCCAGGGTTATATACTGCTGTCATATTCAGTTATTAAACAAACACCCGTTTGGGCAAAAAAAAAAAAATTGGCAGCCTTTGCTGCAGATGTCATTGTGAGATACACCCTTTATATATTTGGGTTATAATAAGTTATTTGAAACACAGCCATTTTGTGCACAAATTTGTAATTGCGGCCTAGTGTGGGACAGAGCGTGTGAGATACACCCTTTAAATACATGGGTTCTATTCAGGTATTAGAAATACAGCCATTTTGTGCACAAATCTTTCATTGCGGCCTAGTGTGGGTCAGGGCGTGTGAGATACACTCTTTAAATACAGGGGTTCTATTCAGGTATTTGAAATACAGCCATTTTGGGCACAAATCTTTAATTGTGGCCTAGTGTGGGTCAGGGCATGTGAGATACACCCTGTATATACAGGGGTTATATTCTTCTATTAATAAAACACCCTTTTTTGGGCAAAATACACAATTGTTGCTCCCTTGCAGCATCAAGACATTTGAAATTCCAGGGTTACATACTGCTATCATATTCAGTTATTAAACAAACACCCGTTTGCGCAAAAAAAAATAATTTGGCAGCCTTTGCTGCAGATGTCATTGTGAGATACATCCTTTATATATTTGGGTTACATTCAGTTATTTGAAATACAGCCATTTTGGGCAAACAAATTTAATTGAGGCCTAGTCTGGTTCAGGGCGTGTGAGATACACCCTGTACATACTGTCGTTCTATTCTACTATTAATTAAACACCCATTTAGGGCAAGATCCTAAATTCGAGAAATATGAGGAGAGCGTCAAATAAGGGACGTGGCCCAGGTCGTGGTGCTGCTGGTGGAGCTCCTGTTGCAGGGAGAGGACGTGGTCGATCCTTGCCAGCTACACGCACAAGTGAAACCCCTTCCTCAGGTGCGAGTAGGCGACAGAACCTGCAGCGGTATTTGGTCGGGCCTAATGCGGCTCTATGAATGGTGATGCCTGGACAAGTACAGGTGATAGTAGATTTGGTTGCTGACAGTGGCTACAGTTCCTTCACAATGTCTCCTACCCAGTCTTCTGCTGAAAGATCAGAGTTGGCACCTGCAGCCGATGTCCATCAGTCTTTCACCTCACTCCCTTGCAAATCAGCCAAGCAGTCGGACCCCTAAGTCATGCAGCAGTCTCTTCTGCTTTTTGAAGACTCTGTTAGCAGGGTTTCCCAGGGCCATCCACCTAGCCCTGCCCCAGAAGTGGAAGAGATTGAGTGCACCGATGCCCAGCCACTTATCTTTCAAGATGAGTACATGGGAGGACCATCGCAGCACGTCTCGGATGATGACGAAACACAGGTGCCAACTACTGGGGCTTTCGAAGGTGTGCAGACCGACAAGGAGGGCAGGGGTGAAGACTGGGTGGAAGATGATGTGGAGGATGATGAGGTCATCGACCCCACATGGAATCAAGGTCATGCGAGTGACCGATGTAGTTCGGAGGAAGAGGCGGTGGTCGCACAGAGCCACCAGCACAGCAGAAGAGGGAGCAGGGTGAAAAAGCGGAGCGGCCGTCCTCTAGACAGTACACCTCCTACTGCCCACCGCAGCAAGGGACCGAGCACACCAAAACCAGCTCCAAGGAGTTCCCTGGCGTGGCAGTTCTTCAGACAATGTGCTGATGACAAGACACGAGTGATTTGCACGCTGTGCAATCAGAGCCTGAAGCGAGACATAAACGTTCTCAACCTGAGCACAACCTGCATGACCAGGCATTTAAGTGCTAAGCACGAGCTGCAGTGGAGTAAACACCTCAAAAACCAAGAAAGGTCTCTGGCTCCTCCCGCTTCCTCTTCTGCTGCAGTCTCGGCCTCTTCATCCACCTCTGGAGGGACAGTGCCAAATACCACCCCGCAAACAGAGGATCTTCAAGCAACACCACCACCTGGGTCACCAAGCATCTCCACAATGTCCCACGGAAGCATTCAGCTCTCCATCTCCCAAACTCTGGAGAGGAAGAGGAAGTACCCCCCTACCCACCCGCGATCCCTAGCCCTGAATGCCAGCATTTCTAAATTACTGGCCTTTGAAATGCTGTCATTCAGTCTGGTGGAGATGAAGAGTTTTAAAAGCCTTATGGCGGTGGCTGTCCCACAGTGCCCAGCTGTCACTACTTTTCCAGGCGAGCCATCCCTTTCCTGCACAACCAAGTAGGGGACAAAATCAGGTGTGCACTGCACAACGCCATCTGTGGCAAGGTGCACCTCACTACAGGTACGTGGACCAGAAAGCACGGTCAGGTAAGTTATATCTCCATAACAGCACACTGGGTAAATGCAATGGCGGCTGGGCCTGAGGCGGATAGCAGTTTGGCGCATGTCCTTACACCACTGAGGATTGCAGGGCACTTCAGTTTGCCTCCTGTTGCTTCCTCCTCCTTCTCCGTTTCCTAATCCTCTACCGGCTCCTCATCCGGTCAGCGTAACACCTTCACCACCAACTTCAGCACAGCCAGGGGTAAACGACAACAGGCAGTTTTAAAACTTATTTGTTTGGGGGACAAACCCCACGCCGCGCAGGAGCTGTGGACGGGCCTTGAACAACAGACCGATGAGTGGTTTGTGCCAGTTAGCCTCAAGCCCGGCCTGGTGGTGTGCGATAATGTGTGAAATCTCGTAGCAGCTCTGGGACTAGCCGGTTTGACGCACATCCCTTACCTGGCGCATGTGCTGAATTTGGTGGTGCAGAGATTCCTTAAAAATTACCCCGATATGTCAGAGCTGCTGCATAAAGTGCGGGCCGTCTGTGCGCGCTTTCGGCGTTCTCACCCTGCTGCTGCTCGCCTGTCAGCGCTGCAGCGCAACTTCGGCCTTCCCGTTCACCGCCTCATATGCGACGTGCCCACAAGGTGAAACTCCACCTTGCACATGCTGGCAAGACTGTGCGAGCAGCAGCAGGGGATACTGGAGTTTCAGCTGCAGCACGCACGGGTGAGTTGCTTGGCGGAACAGCACCACTTCAGCACCAGTGACTGGGCCTCCATGCGAGACCTGTGTTCCATGTTGCATTGTTTTGAGTACTCCACCAACATGGACCGTGCCGATAACGCTGTTCTCAGCGTAACTATCCCACTTCTATGCCTCCTTGAAAAAACACTGCTGGCGATGATGGAAGAGGATGTGGCACAGGAGGAGGAAGAGGGATCATTTCGTAGGGTTTCCGGCCAATCATTCACAAGTGGCTCCGAGGGTGGGTTCCTGCACCCACAAACGCCATGTACACAATTGTCCAGCCAGGGCACAGGTCTGGAGGATGACGAGGTGGAGGATGAAGAGGAGGAGATGGAGGAGGAGGAACCATGTTCACAGCAGGGTGGCACCAAGACCAGCTCATGGCCATCACTGGTGCGTGGCTGGGGGGATAAAGAGGACACAGACGATACACCTCCCACAGAGGACAGCTTTTCATTGCCTCTGGGCAGCCTGGCACACATGAGCGATTACGTGCTGCAGTGTCTCCGCAACGACCACCGAGTTGCCCACATTCTAACTTGTGCTGATTACTTGTTGGCCACGCTGCTGGATCCCTGTTACAACGACAACGTACCATCCTCAATTCCGTCAATGGAGATTGATCGTAAGATGCGCGAGTACAAGTGCACGCTGATAGACGCGCTGCTGGTGGCATTCCCACCTGACAGCGGGGGCACAGTGGAAGCACAAGATGAAGGCAGAGGAAGAGGTCGCCAACGCAACCGCCAGCACCTCAGAAGGCAGGGTTAGCATGGCCGAAACGTGGAAAAGCTTTGTCAGCATGCCACAACAACCAGCACCACCAGCTGATATGGGACGCCTTAGCAGGAGGCAGCATTTCACCAACATGGTGGAGCAGTATGTGTGCACACGCCTACACGTACTGAATGATGGGTCTGCCCCCTTTAACTTCTGGGTCTCCAAATTTGGCACATGGCCTGAGCTTGCCCTTTACGCCTTGGAGGTGCTGGCCTGCACTGCAGCCAGTGTATTATCTGAACGTGTGTTTAGCATGGCAGGGGGCATCATCACAGACAAGCACAGCCGCCTGTCTACAGCCAATGTGGACAAATTCACGTTCATTAAAATGAACCAGGCATGGATCCCACAGGACTTGTCCGTACCTTGTGCAGAATAGACATGTATACCTGCCTTAACCAGCCATTGTTATACTGCAGTGCAATTGCTCATTCTTGTATTTTGGATATTTCACACTCTTTTGTAGTGTTCCCCTAATTTAAAAAATATATAATTAAAACCAAAACCAGTGTTGGCTACCTCGTCCTCCTCCACAGCCGCTTTCACCTACACCGCTACGTCCACCATCTCCTCAAACTCCTACTCCATATGGAACTCCACTTCATAAATCAAATATTTTTTTTTTTATTAGTACGTATTTTATTTTATGTCATTTCACTACTTTGTCAGTTACATTTTCGGTTGAAATTCAACAATTTTTGGATGTGTTGTACCACTGCTATACCTAGTAGACAGGTAAAGAAAAAAAAAACATTTGTCAGTTACATTTTCTGGTGAAATTCACCAATTTTTGGGTGTGATGTACCACTGCTATACCTAGTAGACAGGTAAAAAATAAAAATAAATTGTCATTTACATTTTCTGGTGAAATTCACCAATTTTTGGGTGTGAAGTACCACTGCTATACCTATTAGACCGGTAAAAAAAATAAAAAATTGTCCTGCTCTGCATAGGTTATAGGGAATAAAATTTTTAGAAATTCTTCTTTAACCTGCTCAGGACCGCCGTAGGCAGGATTGCGTCTTTGCGGCGGTCCTGTTACTCTGGGTGGACGCGCCGGTGCGTCCTCTCGCGAGACGCGAGATTTCGGGCAAAGCCGGCCCGCGCATGCGCATCGCGGGCCGGCAAAATTTAAAAGACAAGTTCGTCATCAACCTGCCAGCCAATGATCGTCGCTGGCAGGTTGATGATTTTCAAAAAATCGAATCAGAAGCCATCTAACACATTATATTTATAAATATAATGTGTTAAATGGCTTCTGTGCTCCTCTGCTGGTCCTTTTCGTCAGTTGGTTCCAGCAGAGAAGCACACATCACTGTGAGTACCCACCAACACCACACTTAACCCCCAGATCACCCTCCATCACCCCAATTAACCCCTTGATCGCCCCTGTCAATCACCTAGTGAAAGGGAAAAAAGTGATCAGTGTAAACTGTCACATTTTTTTTCCCACTGGTATTGATTTATAGTTTTAGGATAGTTTAGGTCCCTTGGTTAGGTAGTTAGCGTCGGTTAGCGCCCAGCCCACCGCACCGCAGTCACTTATTCGCTGATTAGCGTATCGCTAATCAGCATTTGTACTTTTATAGTATCTGTAAGTGATCAAAACTGATCACAGTCAGATCTATAATTGTATTAGTGTCCCCTTAGCTCGCCCTCCACCCAAAAAGCAGTGTTTGCCCGATCAGGCCTGATCGGTCGCCCACACGTGCGTTCACCCACGCCCGCCCCGCCGCAGTGACAAAATTTTTTTTGTTTTTTGATCACTGCACAATCACTTTACAAGCGCTGCGACGATAAAAAAAAATCAGTTTTGATATTTTTTATCAATCGTAGCGGCCTCCGGTACTTCGCTAGCCTCCCCTTTGTAAGACAGGCTTGCTTTTTTTCTTGGGTAGTCTCAGGGAATACCCCTAAATTTAGTAGTCCAAATGTCAAACAGGGGGTATTCTTCTGAAGAGGCCTACAGGATTCTGACCCAGTCGGATGAGGAATGAGAACCCTCATCTGACGAATCTAGTGGGTCAGAATATGAACCTGTAGAAAGCAGTGGCAGTCTGACCCAAAGTTCGGACGAGGAGGTTGAGGTCCCCCCTGATAGCACCAGGCGTACCCGGCCCCTTGTTGCTAGACCACAGGTTGCGCAGGATCCGTTTCAAGGGCAGCAGAGTGGGGCTGGCGCTGTCGGATTACGTGGTGAGGCATACACCAGCAGCGCAGCCCATCCTGGACCTAGTACCAGCACTGCCGTACAACATGGTGAAGTGGCGAACACCAGAAGGGCAGTAGAAGCTGGTACGGTGGCACGTGCAATAGTTACCAATATGTAATAAAATGCAGTGCTGTAATACAATATTACTTACAGTGAGAAGACATTCTTCTTTTTCTTTTTGAAAGCAGTTTCGCACCATTTTCTATCTACGATTTTATTTCAGGCAGACTGCCAAACTCCACTAGTAGCAAAAGCGAAACCGAAACCAGGCCACATGACACGTGACACGATTTCTTCATAAGATCGCGTCCTCACGCGATCATTCATAACGTTCCCGATTTTCGGCTAAAAATCGGGAATTCCAATATAATTCCACCCTGCTTCTTGCTATATAGCGAATATTAAAAAAAACTAATGTAGAATAGATCAATTTACCGTATTTTTCGCCCTATAAGACGCACCAGCCCATAAGACACACCTAGGTTTTTGGGGAGGAAAATAAGAAAAAATATATTTTTAACCACCAAAAGGTGTGCTTTGGGTGGGTTATGGTGGTCTGTGGATGGCACTATTACTGGGGATCTGTGGATGGCACTGTTATGGGGGGATCTGTGAAGGACACTGTTATGGGGGGATCTGTGGATGATGCACTGTTATGGGGGGATCTGTGGATGATGCACTGTTATGGGGGATCTGTGGATGATGCACTGTTATGGGGGATCTGTGGATGACGCACTGTTATGGGGGATCTATGGATGACGCACTGTTATGGGAGGATCTGTGGATGACGGACACTGTTATGGGGGGATCTGTGGATGACGGACACTGTTATGGGGGGGATCTGTGGATGACGGACACTGTTATGGGGGGATCTTTGGATGACGGACACTGTTATGGGGGGGATCTGTGGATGACGGACACTGTTATGGGGGGATCTTTGGATGACGGACACTGTTATGGGGGGGATCTGTGGATGACGGACACTGTTATGGGGGGATCTTTGGATGACGGACACTGTTATGGGGGGATCTGTGGATGATGGACACTGTTATGGGGGGATCTGTGGATGACAGACACTGTTATGGGGGGATCTGTGGATGACGGACACTGTTATGGGGGGATCTGTGGATGACGGACACTGTTATGGGGGGATCTGTGGATGACGGACACTGTTATGGGGGGGGATCTGTGACGGATACTGTTATGGGGGGATCTGTGGCTTGCACTGTTACAGGGGGATCTGTGGCTTGCACTGTTACAGGGGGATCTGTGGCTGGCACTGTTACAGGGGGGGATCTGTGGCTGGCACTGTTACAGGGGGATCTGTGGCTGGCACTATTACAGGGGGGATCTGTGGATGGCACTGTTAGAGGGGGGATCTGTGGGTGGCACTGTTATGGGGGATCTGTGGGTGGCACTGTTATATATGTGCCATCCACAGACCCCCCACCCCATAACAGTGCCATCCACAGACCCCCCAGCCCATAACAGTGCCATCCACAGACCCCCCACCCCTTAACTGTGCCATCCACGGATGTTCCCCATAAAACTGTCATCCACAGATCCCCCCGCCCGCAGCTCCAGTATACAAATATAAAATGTCTTATTCATTTATAAAAGTGATTAAACATGCCCCCTCACTCCTAATATTACCGTACATCCTAACCATTTCTGTAGAATGCAGGCAGGCAGGCCGGACGGCCGGCGCGTCACTCACTGACGTCACTTGCCTGCGCCGCCTGCTTCATTCATAAAGTAGGCGGCGCAGGCACGTGACATCAGGGAGTTACGCTGTCGCCCGGCCTGCATTCTACAGAAGCGGTTAGGATGTACGGTAATATTAAGAGTGAGGGGGCATGTTTAATCACTTTTAATTGAATAAGACATCTTATATTTGAATAGTGCAGCACTGGAGCGGCGGGCCCGGACTACAGTGACTGCACCGCCCCGCCGCTATTGCCAGCCCCCAGCTCCTCCTCCCAGTCCCTCCCCGCTCGCTCGTACATCGCAGCCAGCGATGTAAAACTGTCAGCATTCGCTCCATAAGACGCAGGGGCATTTTCCCCCCATTTTGGGGGGGAAAGTGCGTCTTATGGGGCGAAAAATACGGTAGCTAATATAGTGCTATAATCTTCTTTGTCTAATAGTTGTAACTTTTTTTCTCTTCTGAACTTCAGAGAAAAAAAATTAAGACTCTTAAAAAAAGATTATAGCACTATATTAGCTAAATTGCTCTATGTTTGTATTTAGCGAATATTCGCTATATTACTATATATTCTTGTTTTAGAATATGTTGAATATTCAGAAAAACAAATATATAGCAATATAGAGAATATATTCGTTATTTAGAATATTCGCCTTTTTTTTAACCTGTACAGTTGTTCGGCATACTCCTCCCCGACAAGCGTCCATGTCACCATGGGAACGCCTGTGGGTTAGAATATACCATCGGATTTGAGTTTTCAAGATCTCAGGGAAAACTCATTTCCGATAGTATATTCTAACCCACAGGGGTTCCCATGAAAACATGATTCCTTCCTGCTTAAGTTGCTTGTGGGCCAATGACTTATTGGCCCACAAGCAAGAAGCAGTGAGGAATCATGTTTTCAGATGTTAAAAAATTACGAATATTCGATATAGCGAATATATAGCACTATATTCGAAATATTTGCGAATTCTCGAAGTTGCGATATTCGCAAAAAAAATTGTTATTCAAATATTCGCTCTCAACACTAGTGGTGGAGTGCCCTGGCTCCTGCTCATCGCCCAGGAGAATCTCGTCCTCGGTCTCCTCCCCCCAGCCACGGACAACACCAGGGATCCCCGAAAAGTTTAAAGCCTGCTCTTCTTGCTCCTCCTCCCCCAGCCACCATCCTCCTCTGACTCCTCTTCAGACTCCTGCTGACTTGTCTCAGATGGAGTAGCCGCCCCTGGGAATTCATTCAGCATTGCGACTTCCTCATCTTTTAGCTCCTGCTCCTCAAAGGCTTGATCAATGACACGATGCAATGCACCCTCCAGAAAGAAGGCGTAAGGGACAATGTCACTGATGGCACCCTGGCTGCGACTGACAAGTTTGGCTATCTCATCAAATGGCTGCAGAAGTCTGCATGCGTCGCACATGAGCAGCCACTGGCGTGGTGAAAAGAAACCAAGCTCCCCAGAACCTGTCCTGCCGCAGAGTTCGTACAGGTAGTCGTTAAGGGCATGTTTCTGCTGGAGCAGCCTTTCAAGCATATACAAGGTGGAGTTCAGGAGCGTCAGGCAGTCACAAATCAGATGTCTGACGGGCAAGTGGTGTCGCAGCTGAACATCAGCAAGGTGAGCCATGGCCGTGTAAGATCTTCTAAAATGGCCAGAGATTTTCCTGGCCTGTCGCAAGATGTCCTGGAACCCGGGGTATTTGCCAACTAATCGCTGCACAACTAAGTTCAGGACGTGTGCCATACATAGCACGTGTGTCATTTTGCCCTGTTTCAGCGCACTCAGCAGATTGGCACCATTGTCGCACACCACTTTACCAACTGTCAAATTGAGCGGGGTTAGCCACTGATCCGCCTGTGACCGCAGAGCTGAAAGCAGTGAAGGACCGGTGTGGCTCTTGGCTTCCAGGCACAACATCCGCAGCACAGCATGGCAACGTCTCACTTGGGACGTCAAATAGTTTCTGGGGAGCTTGGGGGGTGCAGCGGAAGAGGCGGTAGCAGTGGAAAAGGAGGAGTCAGCCGAGGAGGAGACGGAGGATGGAGTAGGAGGAGGAGAAGAGGCAGGCCTGCATGCAATCCGTGATGGTAACACCAAATCCACATGGGAGCCACAGGTTACATGCTTGACGGCCATCAGAAGGTTCACCCAGTGGGCAGTAAAAGTTATGTACCTTCCCTGCCCGTGTTTGGTAGACCACGTGTCTGTGATCAAATGTATTTTGGCACCGACACTGTGTGCCAGAGATATATTCACTTGCTGCTAAATGTGGCCGTATAGCTCTGGGATCCCCTTCTGGGAGAAATATTTCCTTCCGGAGACCTTCTATTGCGGAGTACTAATGGCCACAAATTTCATAAAGACCTCCAAGTCCACCAGTTTATATGGCAGTAGTTGGCAGGCTAGCAGTTCTGACAAGCCAGCGGTTAGCCATTGGGCAGGAGGATTATCCGGCTTCATCATCTTTTTACGCTCGAATATTTGGGCCAAGGAATCCTGCCAGATGAACGCGACGATGGCACGGTGGAAAGTGGAGTGGAGGACAAATGGGAGGAGAGAGGAGAAGGAGAAGAGGCAGGACGTGGAGCGTCGGGAGTGTGGCTTTGTGGGTTCTGACGGCATTGCTCCAACTGGGCTTGGTGATGGGAGGCCAGGTGCCTTCTTAAGGCGGTCGTCCCTAGGTGAGTGTTGGGCTTACTGTGTTGACAGCACAGGCTGTAGATGGCAACACTATTGTCAGCAGCTGACACGTTAAAAAAAGGCCACACTGCAGAGCCATGTGCCAGCGTCCTGGAAGCGCCAGAAGTGACCGTGCATGGTGGATGGCTAGCTCCAGATATATTTGCAGTCTGCCTCCTGTGCCCTGCGAGCTGTGCCTGCTTCTCCTCCCTCTCTGCTGCTCCGTCTCTCCCTCTGAACTCCCCTCCTCTTCCTATCTTGTGGACACCCACGTGACGTCCATCAGCACGTCATCATCCTCACCTTCACCACCACTGACATTTCAGATCTCGGAGTAGGCAGCAACAGCGGGGACCTCCCTCCTTGGGCTGATCTGGGTACTGTTGTCAGACCGCTGGGTGGTGGCTGTTGCTACCTCCTCTTCCTCATCCGATGTCAAGAATGGCTGCGCATCGGTATGGTCTGGGAATGGATGCGAAAATAATTCCTCTGACTCATGTGGAGGGGCTATGGTGGTGGTGAAGGTGGATTTGGGGGTGCACACAGCTAAGATTGAGGAGGGTGCAGAAGCGGAAGGCTTAGTGAGCCACTTAACCAACTCTGGTGCGTTTTTTAAATTGATGGGAGGGGCCCATGTAGTGCTGAATTTCTCCAGAATGACTAGCTGGTCTTGGAGACCTTTCTCAGTTGGGGATAGTAGGAGAAGGTCATCCGCATACATGAGAAATTTCACCTCAGTGTCATGGAGGATGAGATCTGGTGTTGAGGAGGACTCCAGAGCAGCTGCCAGCTCGTTCATGTAAATGTTAAAGAGAGTTCGACTGAGGCTGCAGCCCTGTCTGACTCCTCGTCTCTGCTGGAAGTAAGCTGTTCTTTTCCCATTTACCTTCACGCTGCATCGGTTCTCGGCGTAGGAGCTTTTGATGACGTCATATGTCTTACCTCCTATTCCACTCTCCAATAGCTTCAGGAGCAATCCTGGGTGCCACACCGAGTCAAATACAGTACAGACCAAAAGTTTGGACACACCTTCTCATTCAAAGAGTTTTCTTTATTTTCATGACTATGAAGGCATCAAAACTATGAATTAACACATGTGGAATTATATACATAACAAACAAGTGTGAAACAACTGAAAATATGTCATATTCTAGGTTCTTCAAAGTAGCCACCTTTTGCTTTGATTACTGCTTTGCACACTCTTGGCATTCTCTTGATGAGCTTCAAGAGGTAGTCCCCTGAAATGGTCTTCCAACAGTCTTGAAGGAGTTCCCAGAGATGCTTAGCACTTGTTGGCCCTTTTGCCTTCACTCTGCGGTCCAGCTCACCCTAAACCATCTCGATTGGGTTCAGGTCCGGTGACTGTGGAGGCCAGGTCATCTGGCGCAGCACCCCATCACTCTCCTTCATGGTCAAATAGCCCTTACTTTCAAAGTTTTCCCAATTTTTCGGCTGAGTAACTGACCTTCATTTCTTAAAGTAATGATGGCCACTCATTTTTCTTTACTTAGCTGCTATTTTCTTGCCATAATACAAATTCTAACAGTCTATTCAGTAGGACTATCAGCTGTGTATCCACCTGACTTCTCCTCAACGCAACTGATGGTCCCAACCCCATTTATAAGGCAAGAAATCCCACTTATTAAACCTGACAGGGCACACCTGTGAAGTGAAAACCATTTCAGGGGACTACCTCTTGAAGCTCATCAAGAGAATGCCAAGAGTGTGCAAAGCAGTAATCAAAGCAAAAGGTGGCTACTTTGAAGAACCTAGAATATGACATATTTTCAGTTGTTTCACACTTGTTTGTTATGTATATAATTCCACATGTGTTAATTCATAGTTTTGATGCCTTCAGTGTGAATCTACAATTTTCATAGTCATGAAAATAAAGAAAACTCTTTGAATGAGAAGGTGTGTCCAAACTTTTGGTCTGTACTGTATATACAATACATTTCTTTTCATAGTGATACCAGAGATGGAATGGCAGTCTCTTTCAACATTTTTACATTACTTTTAGTGACAGGGTAAGTCACAGAGAATTGTGCACCCATTCCTTACATTGCGTAGGAGAGCTACCTTATAATCATATACTTTAGAATTAATGTGTGTTAGAAATTTTTTTGGGGACAGCTAGAGATGAGCGAATGTCTAAAAACTCTATTCGACCGGTTCGTTAAAATTTTTGTCAAAATTTGGTTTGATACGACTTTATTCGTGGCGAATTGCGCTATTTCCTGGCTGCAGAGAGCCTTTATAGTGGTAAAGAACACTGTGCCTTGCAGTAACACGCATAGGGAGTCTGCTGTGGTAGTGAAATAATACTGTGAGTCAGTATGACATGCAGATGACAGGCGTCGCTCTTAGAATCACTGCCCACTTCACTTATTTGGTCAGTCATGGGGCCAAAACCGACCAAATAACTCAAGTATGAACTCAGACTTACAGGTCGATGTTACCGTCAAGAAGAAGCGCACTCCTTTTACACCCTCGTCAGCTGATTCCACATAGATGTCTACAGAACATGTTCTATTAAATGTTTATACAAGTAGAGCCCCCCGACAGAGTCGAGAGGGTGTCAGCAGTAAGTTTGTGTTGATGTCACTGATTATTTTGCCCTTCCTCTGATCCGTCAAAACAATAACCCCCAAAAAACGGTTCCTGTCTGTGGAGCATACGCCTTCACTCAGTCAGCATTTGGTCAGTAATCCATTAGTATTCAATTGTCCCTGCAGTGGAGGCTGAGGACACGGTGGAGAATGAGGAGGTAGAGGCGGACATTGTCGCAGGACCAACAGCGTGAGAACGTGAAGGTGGAAGCGGCGTCACCTAGCCAAGTTGCTGGTGTGGCTGGGCAGGAACCACATTTACCCAGTGGGCCTTAAAGAACATAAATTGTTACAGCTACCGACCAATTATCCCAAAAAAGGCAGTATCACAAACATATTTCACCACTGAATGGCTAATCGACGTAAGGCTGTTCATAAAGAAGAAAGTCCACAATCACCCATCGATTTTCACAAAAAAAGCTGTTTCACAAAAAATTTCACCACTGAATAGAAAATCAACGAATTTGGTTAATACAGAAAGTCCACAATCACCCATCATTTTTTCCCAAAAAAGGCAGTTTCACTAAAAAATTTCACCACTGAATGGATAATCAATGAATTTGGTTCATACAGAAGAAAGTCCACAATCACCCATCAATTTTCCCATAAAAGGCTGTATCACAAACAAATTTCACCACTGAACAAAAATGTAAATTCACCGCAGAACGGCTAATAACACGTACTTATTTTTCCCATTAATACACCCTAACAATGGCTGTATAACAACGTTGGTTCACTGCAGACCGGCTAATAAGACGTATTATTTTTCCTATTAACACACCCCAAAAAAATAAATATAAGAATCACAATTCAGCGCTGAACGGCAACGCCAGAAGCTATATTAAATAGGTATCACTTATTGTTAAAACATAACATTAATTATTAATATTCTTAAAAAAGATAGCCCTCAGATGAATAAATGCAAAAATACGAGCTTGCTTTCTGTCATACAATGGAAATACAAAAAGCTAGAAGCAATATGTAACTTTAGTGCTTGGCAGAACTTGATTGAAACCTTAGTCCTACCGCTTAGTAGAGAGTTCCTTGTTGCAGATGTATCCTGAGAGATGTGGATTCTCATCCCTGATGCAATTCCGGATGCTGCAAAAAAGATATATACAGGGAGTGCAGAATTATTAGGCAAGTTGTATTTTTGAGGATAAATTTTATTATTGAACAACAACCATGTTCTCAATGAACGCAAAAAACTCATTAATATCAAAGCTGAATATTTTTGGAAGTAGTTTTTAGTTTGTTTTTAGTTTTAGCTATTTTAGGGGGATATCTGTGTGTGCAGGTGACTATTACTGTGCATAATTATTAGGCAACTTAACAAAAAACAAATATATACGCATTTAAATTATTTATTTTTACCAGTGAAACCAATATAACATCTCAACATTCACAAATATACATTTCTGACATTCAAAAACAAAACAAAAACAAATCAGTGACCAATATAGCCACCTTTCTTTGCAAGGACACTCAAAAGCCTGCCATCCATGGATTCTGTCAGTGTTTTGATCTGTTCACCATCAACATTGCGTGCAGCAGCAACCACAGCCTCCCAGACACTGTTCAGAGAGGTGTACTGTTTTCCCTCCTTGTAAATCTCACATTTGATGATGGACCACAGGTTCTCAATGGGGTTCAGATCAGGTGAACAAGGAGGCCATGTCATTAGATTTTCTTCTTTTATACCCTTTCTTGCCAGCCACGCTGTGGAGTACTTGGACGCGTGTGATGGAGCATTGTCCTGCATGAAAATCATGTTTTTCTTGAAGGATGCAGACTTCTTCCTGTACCACTGCTTGAAGAAGGTGTCTTCCAGAAACTGGCAGTAGGACTGGGAGTTGAGCTTGACTCCATCCTCAACCCGAAAAGGCCCCACAAGCTCATCTTTGATGATACCAGCCCAAACCAGTACTCCACCTCCACCTTGCTGGCGTCTGAGTCGGACTGAAGCTCTCTGCCCTTTACCAATCCAGCCACGGGCCCATCCATCTGGCCCATCAAGACTCACTCTCATTTCATCAGTCCATAAAACCTTAGAAAAATCAGTCTTGAGATATTTCTTGGCCCAGTCTTGACGTTTCAGCTTGTGTGTCTTGTTCAGTGGTGGTCGTCTTTCAGCCTTTCTTACCTTGTGCTTTTGGGCACTCCAGTGATGTTGCAGCTCTGAAATATGGCCAAACTGGTGGCAAGTGGCATCTTGGCAGCTGCACGCTTGACTTTTCTCAGTTCATGGGCAGTTATTTTGCGCCTTGGTTTTTCCACACGCTTCTTGCGACCCTGTTGACTATTTTGAATGAAACGCTTGATTGCTCGATGATCACGCTTCAGAAGCTTTGCAATTTTAAGAGTGCTGCATCCCTCTGCAAGATATCTCACTATTTTTGACTTTTCTGAGCCTGTCAAGTCCTTCTTTTGACCCATTTTGCCAAAGGAAAGGAAGTTGCCTAATAATTATGCACACCTAATATAGGGTGTTGATGTCATTAGACCACACCCCTTCTCATTACAGAGATGCACATCACCTAATATGCTTAATTGGTAGTAGGCTTTCGAGCCTATACAGCTTGGAGTAAGACAACATGCATAAAGAGGATGATGTGGTCAAAATACTCATTTGCCTAATAATTCTGCACGCAGTGTATACGGGGGTGATTGTGCATAAATCCTAAGGAGGCCCTGTGTATACCAATCTAAGCTGACCCTAAAAACTAAGGTAGAGAGCAGCCTAACCACAGGTACTCATCCTTAGACCCCGTCTGGAACCTTTCCCTTTGTTCACTGGCCCTGTTAAACCCTATCCTTATTCCCTACATTCACATTTCACTTCCCACAAAAGGAAAAGACTTATCAGGGGAAAATCAAGGAAATTGGGCAAAAATAAATGAATTGCAAATGAGCTACGGGTGCATAAGATTTTGTTTAGTAGCACCTCTAAGCTCACTATGAGGTTCCTAAGATAGGAAACTTCTCAAAAGCAGGGAGGGGGTGAAGGCAAATAAAAAGCCTACATCTCCTTTCACTCATATGCCCCCTGAGAAAGCGGAGGAGCGAAACGTGCGTCGGGGTGCGCTCTCTGCCGGACCTGGGTTCGATCCATTTGTGCCTCCTATCAACTTTAGGTAATATGTTTCAATATTTATTTTTGATTTATGCCTATTACTACTATTGTTGTTCCCCCATACTGCTTATGGGCATATTATAGGTGCCGTACATCTGGCTCCTTTTATGGCTTTTACTTGGCAGTTTTTGTATGGTTACTTGTGGGGGTTGGAGGCCTGCATATACATTGGGGGTACGGTTTGTATTGCTTGCTTCATGCGGCATTTATTATTTCCCTATTCCTCCTTTTGATTTTGGATCTATTATACCTAGAGTCTGGCGGTTGAGCTGCTTATCGCAGCGCTTGCCTGCACTGCTGCTATTCATTTCATTTTATAACTTTTGTCTATGGTCTGTTGTAATATTCATTACCAAATAAAAATTTTCGTGTTATAGTTGTATATGTGTGTCTTTTGCTTAATTGGCTGTGTTATAACATTTTTGGCACACATTAAGTTCATCCTTTGGATGATTTAGTAGGTGGTACTCCTTTCAGAGGGGTATGATGTCACCCCCGGGTTATGGGTAGCCATGACGCTGCTACTCCCGCCAGTTTTTATAGAGGGATTACCTTCAGAATGAGGTCTGGAGTGCAGTGTAAAGACATGCTTCCTGGAAACCGCGCCGATGCGTCTTGTTGTTTTGCACATGCACGCTCTCCATGCCCCAAACCGAGGCTTGGTGTGCGTTGCCAGTGTGAACGATGATGTTAGCTCGCAGTGTTGTACCCGCACAGGCTCAGTCCCGATGAAAAGCAACATTGGGAACTTAAAAAAGCAGAGTATAATGACGTCGCCACGCTGGGACACACCTATCACGCGGTGCGTTCCCTATTGGCTGGTTTGTCAGGAGACCAGGATGCGTCCCTGGCAACCATCAATGCTGTGAACCCAGATGCGCGGTTTCCAGGAGGCATGTCTTTACACTGCACTCCAGACCTCATTCTGAAGGTAATCCCTCTATAAAAACTGGAGGGAGTAGCGGTGTCATGGCTACCCATAACCCGGGGGTGACATCATACCCCTCTGAAAGGAGATGTAGGCTTTTTATTTGCCTTCACCCCCTCCCTGCTTTTGAGAAGTTCCCTATATTAAGAACCCCATAGTAAGCTTAGAGGTGCTACTATACTGGCATCTTATGCACCCGTAGCTAATTTGCAATTCATTTATTTTTGCCCAATTTCCTTGATTTTCCCCTGATGAGTCTTTTCCTTTTGTGGGAAGTGAAATGTGCATGTAGGGAATAAGGATAGGGTTTAACAGGGCCAGTGAACAAAGGGAAAGGTTTCAGACGGGGTCACCCTTCTAAGGACGAGTACCTGTGGTTAGGCTGCTCTCTACCTTAGTTTTTAGGGTCAGCTTAGATTTGTATGCACAGGGCCTCCTTAGGGTTTATGCACAATCACCCCCGTATATATATATATATATCTTTTTTGCAGCATCCAGAATTGCATCAGGAAATGAGAATCCACATCACTCAGGATACGTCTGCAACAAGGAACTCTCTACTAAGCGGTAGGACTAAGGTTTCAATCGAGTGCTGCTGAGCACTAAAGTTACATCTCTTCTAGTTTTTGTATTTCCATTGTATGATAGAAAGCAAGCTCGTATTTTTGCATTTATTCATCTGAGGGCTATCTTTTTTAAGAATATTAACCCTTTCATGACCAAGGGTCTTTGATTGCCCCCATGTCCACGTCTAATTTTGCAAATCTGACACTTTTGCTAAATCAGTTACTTTATGTGGTAATAACTTTGGAACGCTTTTACTTATCCAAACAATTCTAAAACTGTTTTCTCGTGACACATTGTACTTCATGATAGTCATAAATTTGAGTCAATATATTTTTCACCTTTATTTATGAAAAAATCCCAAATTTACCAAAAATTTGGAAAAATTTGCAATTTTCAACATTTTTCAATTTTTTGCTTTTAAAACAGAAAGTGATACCTCATAAAATATTTATTACGTAACATTCCTAAAATGTTTAATTTATGTTGGCATAATTTTTGTAAATGTCATTTTATTTTTTTAGGACGTTATAAGGCTTAGAACTTTAGAAGCAATTTTCAAAACCCACTTTTTAAGAACCAGTTCAGGTCTGAATTCACTTTGTGAGGCTTACATAGTGGAAACCCCACATAAATTACCCCATTTCAGAAACTACACCACTCAAGTTACTCAAAACTGATTTTACAAACTTTGTTAACCCTTTAGGTGTTCCACAAGAATTAAAGGAAAATGGAGATGAAATTTCTAAATTTCACTTTTTTGGCAGATTTTCCATTTTAATAATTTTTTTTCTTTAACACATCGAGGGTTAACAGCCAAACAAAACTCAATATTTATTACCCTGATTCTGCGGTTTACAGAAACACCCCAGATGTGGTCATAAACTGCTTTATGGGCAGACGGCAGGGCACAGAAGAAAAGGAGCGACGTATGGTTTTTGGAAGGCAGATTTTGTTGGACTGATTTTTAGATGCCATGTCCCATTTGAATCCCCTCTGATGCACCCTTACAGTAGAAACTCCCAAAAAGTGACCCCATTTTGGAAACTAGGGGATAAGGTGCCAGTTTTATTGGTACTATTTTGGGGTACATATGATTTTTAATTGCTCTATACTACGTTTTTTGTGAGGCAAGGTAACAAGAAAATGGCTATTTTGGCACCGTTTTTATTTTTTACAAGATTCATCTGACGGGGTATATCCTGTGCTATTTTTATAGAGCAGGTTGTTATGGATGCAATGATATCAAAAATGTCTACTTTCTTTGTTTGTTTGTTTCAGTTAAGTTTTACATAAAAAAGCATTTTTGAAAAAAAGTTATGTTTTTGTGGCTACATTTTCTGAACGAAATATAATTTTTATTTTTTTGCCGATTGTCTTGTGCAGGGGCTCATTTTTTGCTAGAAGAATTGAGGTTTTTATTGGTACTATTTTTGGGTACATATGATTTTTTGATCATTCATTATTACACTTTATGGGGCAAGGTGACCAAAAAAATTGGTTGTTTTAGCACCGTTTTTATTTATTTATTTTTACAAAGTTCACCTGAGGGGTTAGTTCATGTGACATTTTTATGGAGCAGATTGTTACGGACGTGGCAATACCTAATATGTATATTTCTTCTTATTTATTTAAGTTTTACACAATAATAGCATTTTTGAAACAAAAAAAAATAATGTTTTAGTGTCTCCAAAGTCTGAGAGCCATAGCTTTTTTATTTTTTGACCGATTGTCTTGGGTAGGGTCTCATTTTTTGAGGATTGAGGTGATGGTTTGATTGCTACCCTTTTGGGGGGCATAGGCCTTTTTGATCGCTTGGTGTTGCTCTTTATGTGATGTTAGGTGAAATGGCTTTTTTGGCACTGTTTTTTTTTTTTTTTTACGGTGTTCACCTGAGGGGTTAGGTCATGTGGTGACGGTTTTCTGGTAACATTTTGTGGGACATATGCCTTTTTGATTGCTTGGTGTTAACACTTTTTGTGATGTAAGGTAACAAAAATTGCTTTTTTTACAGTTTGTATTTTATTTTTTATGGTGTTTATCGGACAGGGTGGATCATGTAATATATTTATAGAGCCGGTCGTTATGGATGCAGCGATACTTAATATGTGTAGTTTTTTTATATATTTCATTTTTTTATGACATAAATGAACTGATATGAGAAAAGACTAATTTTATTTTATTTTTATTAAAATTTGTACATTTTATAAAAATTTTTAACTTGTTTTTACATTTTCTTTTAACAAGACCCATTTGGATCTTCAAGATCCAGTTGGCCTGATCACTATACAGTACATTGCAATAGTCATCTATTGCAATGCACTGTATAGTCAGTGCTACATTTACACTAAGGCCTCATGCACACGACCGTTGTTGTGTTCGTGTCCGTTGTTCCGTTTTTCGTGATTTTCTGCGGACCCATTGACTTTCAATGGGTCCGTGGAAAACTCGGCTAATGCACTGTTTGTCATCCGCGTCCGTGATCCGTGGTTCCAGTCCGTCAAAAAAATATAACCTGTCCTATTTTTTTCACGGATAACGGTTCGCGGACCCATTCAAGTCAATGGGTCCACGAAAAAATGCGAGGCACACAAGATTGGCATCCGCGTCTGCGCATCCGCGTCCGTTTTTTTCCTATCATTTGCAATGCAAACTTGACAGACTTTTTTTTACTTTCCTTCATGTCTGGTGATCCTCCAAAAATAAAGGAAGACACACGGAAACAAAAACGGAAACGGATCACGGAACAACGGAACCCCATTTTGCGGAACGGAACACAACAACGGTCGTGTGCATGAGGCCTAAGGCTGATCAGACCCTCAGTAAAAGTTCGGGTTTGGTGTTCGGCGATTTAATGGCGCTTTTTGAAAGCCTGCAGAGCAGCCAATCAACAAGCGTTTAACTTGTGTGCCCTTAAAAGCCATCACAGCCATGCCTACTAATAGCATGGCTGTGATTGGCCAGTGCATCATGTGACCCAGCCTCTATATAAGCTGGATTTACGTAGCGCTGCACGTCACTCTGCTCTTATTAGTGTAGGGATAGGATGCTGCTGCTCTGAGTGAGAGAATAGGAAAGAATCTTTTTTTAAAAGTGCTTGTTAACTCAGCGATCTACAGCTATTTTGTTTTGTGGGTGCAGTGCACAATTTTTTTTACCCTGCCCTGAGCCTAGTGACACAGAAAAATAACTTTTAGCCGTCTGTTAGTTAGGTGGGCGTCAGAGGCCATTTTATGCAAGTTCAGTGCACCAGCACAGCATATGTGCATTTGTGACAGTCAAATACAAGCTTGAAATACTGCAATTATATTCTGGGTTTAAAAAAACACCCATTTTTGGCAAGACCCTACATCTGGGGCCTTTGCTGCATTTGTCACTGTGAAATACAAGCTTGAAATACTGCAATAATATTCTGTTATTAAAAAAGTTTTGGGCAAGATAATACATTTGGGGCCTTTGCTGCATTTCTGACAGTCCAATACAAGCGTTATATACCGCTGTTATATTCTGGAATAAAAAAAAAACACCTATTTTGGGCAAGATACTATATTTGCGTCCTTTGCTGCATTTGTCACAGTGAAATACAAGCTTTAAATACTGCAATTATATACTGGGTTTGAATAAACACCAATTTTTGGCAAGATAATATATTTTGTGTCCTTTGCTGAATTTGTGACAGTCAAATACAAACTTTAAATACTGCAATTATATTCTGGGTTCAAAAAAACACCCATTTTTTTCAATACCCTACATCTGGGGCCTTTGCTGCATTTGTCACAGTGAAATACAAGCGTTAGATACAGCTGTTATATTCTGTTATTAAAAAAACACCCATTTTGGGCAAGACAATAAATTTGCGGCCTTTGCTGCATTTCTGACAGTCCAATACAAGCGTTATATACTCCTGTTATATTCTGGTATTAAAAAAACACCCATTTTAGGCAAGATACTATATTTACGGCCTTTGCTGCATTTGTCACAGTGAAATACAATCAGTCAATACTGTCGTTACATATTTGGTTGACAAATTAAATTTTTTTGGTACCGTGAAGTAATTGTATAAAATTTGCCTGTCACACTGTTGTGTGACCTCAAGAAATTTTTCCTCTTTATGACACTGGCACTGCCTTACTCTCAGTGAACTTAATTGTTGACTATTGGCAGTAAAAAAGAATTCCTGACATAAACCATCTGTTAGTTTGGTGGGTGAATGCAAAGAATGAGGAGAGCGTCAAATAAGGGACGTGGCCCATGTTGTGGTGCTGCTGGTGGAGCTCCTGTTGCAGAGAGAGGACGTGGTCGATCTGTGCCAGCTACACGCACAAGTGAAACACCTTCCTCAGGTGCGAGTAGGCGACAGAACCTTCAGCGTTATTTGGTAGGGCCGAATGTGGCTCTATGAATGGTGAGGCCAGAACAAGTACATGCAATAGTAGATTGGGTGGCTGACAGTGCCTCCAGTTCCTTCACATTGTCTCCCACCCAGTCTCCTGCAGAAAGATCACAGTTGGCACCTGCAGCCCATGTCCATAAGTCCTTCACCTCACCCCCTTGCAAATCAGCCAAGCAGTCTGAGCCCCAAGTCATGCAGCAGTCTCTTCTGTTTTTTGATGACTCTGCTAGCAGGGTTTCCCAGGGCCATCCACATAGCCCTGCACCAGAAGTGGAAGAGATTGAGTGTACCGATGCCCAACCACTTATGTTTCAGGATGAGTACATGGGTGGATTATTGCAGCATGTCTTGGATGATGACGAAACACAGGTGACAACTGCTATGGCTTTCGAAAGTGTGCAGACTGACAAGGAGGGCATGGGTGAAGATTGGGTGGAAGATGATGTGGAGGACGATGAGGTCCTCGACCCCACTAGGAATCAAGGTCATGCGAGTGACCTGTGTAGTTCGGAGGAAGAGGCGGTGGTCGCACAGAGGCACCAGCACAGCAAAAGAGGGAGCAGGGTGCAAAAACGTCTGTTACATTCTTGGGTGACATTTTACCATTTTTGCCGTGAATAAACCCCTGCTCTGCATAGGTGACAGGGACATAAATTTAAAAAAATGCGTTTGTTACATTGTCAGGTGACATTTTACCAATTTTGTCGTATACAAACCCCTGCTCTGCATAGATGACAGGGACCTAATTTTTGTAAAATCGTCTGTTAAATTGGTGGGTGACATGAACACAGTTTTGCCGTGAATAAACCCCTACTCTGCATAGTTGACAGGGCCCGAAATTTTTTAAAATAGTCTGTTCCATTGGTGGGTAACATTAACCCATTTTTGCTGATGAAAAACCCCTGCTCTGCATAGGTGACAAGGACTAAAATTCTTCTTTAATTGGCCCTTTCATTCGATCCTTCCGCTTTAATAACTTGTCCCACATTTCAGCTTGATCACATTGCAGCCATTGACCTCCCTTGGATGTGGTATCCCTTTCTCACGCTCCCCCTCCGGCGTGGAACCCTGATTCGCCGCTAACCATGATCAACATGGTAGGCGCAGAAAAGAACATCGAAAGTTGATAGAGCAGATATCCAATTGGATCGTGGACATCACGGGGATGTCACGGCTGAGGATGGGGAAAATCCTCAGCCGTGCGATGACAGAAGATGTAAGGCGGCTCGGCCAGGACAACAGGATTAGGGAGCAGGTCACCTCCTAACACATCCCTAACCTGACCCTAACTCCTAGCTGAATGGGCCGACCTTGAAGGTAGGAGGGCCCATGCTCAGGAACCTCGGATCCCTAACTCACCCTCCGACCGGTCCCTGAACTAGGAGTCAGGGTAAGACGGCCTGTTCCTTCTGGACATGGAGGAACAGGGGTCTCACTGGCCAAGCTGCAAGGAATGGGGAAACACATACAACATACAGATATGACAGGCGAACTAAACAAGTTCCACACGTACCTGTCACAGCCACGCTGACTGGAACCCATGCATGCACTAATCATGTCCACAGAACACAAAGGGACATAGCACACATAACACACAGGTAACCAGGACATCCATAGTTGCACTAAACAGGAAACAAAGGGAAACATCAACTGAACATCATGCAAACATAACTTATACTTCACAGATAAACCTATGACCACAAGGGTGGCCCCCACTGGCAGGTGATATACACAGGAGGCTGCTCCAGCTACACATGGCTGAAGCAACCCACTGAGACATGCCAAACACTGAGGCTATATAGGCCAAGAGGCCACACCCAACAGTCAGACACACCCCGTGACTCACACACACTGAAAGGGAGTTAACCCTTCCAGCACCAGGGAAGGGAAACATAAAAAGGGAAGTGTCCAAACTACAAACACACTGTGGCTGTTGCCGCAGGCAACGACATGGGTGGCAAGCGTGTCCTGGGAGTCAGCCCGAAGGCCGGGACACTGCCACCACATGTACATCATACCACCAAACGTTGCCACGGACAGCCACAGTGCAAGGAAAATGTCAGTGCACACCAAACATAAAAAAAGTGCACACAGACATACAAGAGTGCTTACAAACGCGCACACAACTCCGAGGGAACCGCACACATAACTGTTGCCCGCGGCAACCGCACTTGAGGCTAACAACCTTATGCCTCAAGCTGCGGTTGACACTACAACCCAAAACCGCGGGCAACTGTATGCGGCTCCCAAGGAGTCACGGCCATAGCCGTGGCCGTGACAGGGTACGTGCGACATGGTGGAGCAGTAGGTGTGCACACGCCTACACGTACTGACTGATGGGTCTGCCCCCTTCAACTTCTGGGTCTCCAAATTGGGCACATGGCCTCAGCTTGACCTTTATGCCTTGGAGGTGCTGGCCTGCCCTGCAGCCAGTGTATTGCCTGAACATTTAGCACGGCTGGAAGGGGTTATCACAGGTTATATTCCCCAATGTTTTGGGGTGTACCCTAATTTAAACAAAAAATATATATAAAATAAATGAAAACAAAAAAACAGTGTTGGCTACCTCCTCCTCCACCGCCGCTTACACCTACACCGCCACATACATCACCTCCTCAACCTCATACTACATATGGACCTCGTCCTCCTAGATCAAGATTTTTTCTTTTTTTGTGTATTTTATGTTATTTTAAGTCATATCCCTATCCACATTTGCAGAGCACTTGCCATGCTCTTAACTACATTTTGCTGCCATTTGCAGCCCTCTAGCCCTTTCCATGACTTTTTTAGAGCCATTTGAATGCTCCAAAATTCGGGTCCCCATTGACTTCAATTGGGTTCGGGGTCAAGTTCGGGTCCTGAACTCAAACTTTTTTGTGAAGTTCGGCCGAACCCGTCGAACCCGAACATCCAGGTGTCCACTCAACTCTACTCCCTATCCTTTCCCTACACCTTGAATAATCTTTCCCTGCACTTGTAAATCGTTTTTTTAGTACAATGAGGTTTTTTCTAAGGCTACTTTCACACTCGCGTTTGGTGCAGATTCGTCATGGATCTGCACAGACGGATCCTTTCAGATAATACAACCGCATGCATCCGTTAAGAACGGATCCGTTTGTATTATCTTTAACATAGCCAAAACGGGTCCGCCTTGAACACCATTGAAAGTCAATAGGGGATGGATCCATTTTCTATTGTGCCATATTGTGTCAGTGAAAACGGATCCGTCCCCATTGACTTACATTGTGTGTCAGGACAGATCGTTTGGCTCCGTTTCGTCAGACGGACGGACTCCAAAGCGGAATGGAGGCGGAACGGAGCAAAACTGATGCATTCTGAGCGGATCCTTATCCATTCAGAATGCATTTGTCACTACCAGAGCTTTGGGATGTTCTCACAGCTCTGTTTCTCCACCCCTGTGATGATGTCACTACTAGAGCTGGGAAGAGTTCTCACTGCTCTGTTTACTTTTGGTTTCCTTCCTCCCAGCTGTTCCTCATGCGTTTGATTTCCCTCTCTTTATATCACCCCTCCTCCTATTGTAGGGCGTGGATTATAGTTCTCATTTCAGTTGTAGCTCTTGCTTTAGTATCTTCACTTGTAGCTATCAGTTCACTGGACCTGTGTTCTGCTGCAGCAAGCACTCCGGATATTGCCAGCTGTCCTTGGATCCGTCTTCTCTGCGGCTGCAACACCTTCAGCTAAGTGTACAGACATTGTTGTGTACCAGATTATTTTCTGACTGGATCTGAGGTGGCCACGGTTCCCTCCATATACTGAGTAGGGCACCGGTGGCCGTGCCCCTTCCACTATTGTAGGGGTTACAGTGGTCATCAGTCTTAGGTACGTGGGCATGCCTCGTTCCGCCATTTGGATCCGGGCATGTGCTTAGCAGCATAGGGAGAGCTTTGAGGGTCTGACAGGGGTCACCCTTTATCCTCCCTAGTTTGGGTCCGGTCAGTAGCTCTTTTACTGTGTATACTATTGTTGCTCACATACAGCCGTGACAGCATTAAGAGCAAAAACTGATCTGTTTTGGAACGCTTTGAGATCCCTGAACGGATCTCACAAACGGAAACCAAAATGCCAGTGTGAAAGTTGCCTAACACTGTCCCTAGCGCCTGCTGACGTCTTTCCCTGCACTGAGTACACTGCTAAATGGCAGAATCCAAGATGGCTGAGGCTATTTATAGGGCTGTGACATCACAGAGCTTGCTGGCTGCTGATTGGCTGCATGCATGGCATTATGGGTGATCCCGCCTTTCCAGAGTTCCTTTCTCCATGTCCTCACACGTGCAGCAGCCATTTTAGGAAACAATGTGATTTGTTACCACAAAGCGTGAGGAAATTTGGCTTCGGTGCAAATGCATATTTTCCTGAAATTCGGATCGAATTCCACTTCGTCAGCTTTGATTCGCTCATCTCTAGGGACAGCCATTATAAGGAGATATATATATAAAAAAAAATGTTTTTCTGCCAAATCTGCCATTTAAGGGGGTGTTAAACCCAGGTAGCACTTATCTATAGGTTTTCTATAGCAGATTCAATAAGAAAATAGCTTGTCACTTTGTTATTCTCTGAACCCTTAGTCTGTTATCTAGAGAGCTTGGTGATGCTAATAACACGAACAATGTGAATGCTTTAATAAGAGCAATAAACTCAGCAGCTAGATGTGCATTACTGCTTCACGGAAACAACAGGAAATTAACTTTCAAAAGATTACAAACAAAATGGATTTTTAGAAATGCAGAAATGAAAGGCTTATCAGCATTGCAGATCATAACTGTAATAGCGTCATAAAATATGGGGCCTTGGGTATTGTGCAGTTATTACTATTCTGAGGAAAAATGTGCATGAAATGGTTGTGACTCTCTAGATGTAAATGTTCCGAGGCTCTCGGTATATGGAATAAGTAATAATGTTTCTTTGGATGTCGTAGGCCACTGTTAATATCAAGTAGACACTTTGCCTCGGATACAGAAATAAATGCAAAGTAGACTTGTTTCTGCCTCTTGCTCTGTATCGGTCTGCATATGTGACTTTTTCAACTTTTATGAGCTGAATGTCTTGGGTAAGAGAATTCAGTTTAACCACTTCCCGACCGCCCAGTGACTCTAAATGTCCTTGGGCGGTCGGTTTATCTCTGAATGGACGTTCTCGAACATCCATTCAGAGATGGCAGCTGCATGCTAATCGTGCAGCTGCCGAGTGGGGGGCCCGCAGTCAGTGACAGCAGAGCACCCCAGAGAGAAGGCAGGGACTGTTCCTGGTGTCCCTGCTTTCTAGATCTCTGTATACACAGCGCTATGCCGCTTCCTGTCACGGCCCGGTGGTCATGTGATCGCAGGGGCCGGGTGAGTGCAGGAGCTGTCGGGTCTTCCATTGACCTCGATCAGCTTTGCACTGAGGCTGTGCAGAGCTGTATTATGCTGTACAGCCTCTCCTGGGGGGTGTATTTCCCCTGTAACTGGGGCTACTATGTCAACCCCAGTTACAGGAGAAATCAATAGTTAAAAAAAATGAAGTTAAATGTCCCCCAGAGGTCTTGTATGAAAAAATTAAATAAAAAAAAGTTTCACATTAAAAAAAATAAAAATTCCCCCCAAATCAGTTATTTAAAAAATGTAAAAAAATAGAAGAAAAAAAAATAGACATATTTGGTATCACCTCATCCGCAACGACTGGCTCTATAAAAATATCATATGATCTACCCCATCAGGTGAACACTGTAAAAAATAAATAAACATTGTGCTCACCTCCCAAAAAACATAATGTTAATCAATCAAAAAGTCGTATGTATCCCAAAATAAAAAAAATATGGCTGTATGAAAATTGCAACACAAAAACATGATTTTTTTTCTAAAAATGTTGTTATTGTGTAAAATGAAAAAAATAAAATAAAATATATATATATATACATATTTGGTATCAGAGCGTTCATAACAATTAGCTCTACACAAATATCACATGATCTACCCCATCAAGTGAAAAAAAACTAATAAAAATTATGCCAAAACCGTTTTCTTTTAGTCACCTCACAAAAACATCATATCATTTAAATAGTCGTATGTACCCCAAAATGGTAGCAATAAAAACATCACCTCATCCCCCAAAAAATAAGCCCTCACACAAGACTATAGTCCTAAAAAAATAGAAAAATATGGCTGTAAGAAAATGGCAACACAAAAACACGATTTTTTTTTCTAAAAAAGTTTTTATTGTGTAAAACGTAAAAAAATAATAGACATATCAAGTGAACGGTGTAAATAAAAAATATTGAAAAATTACACCAAATAGCTTTTTTTGTGACTTCACCTCCTAAAAATTTGATAAAAAGCAACCAGAAAGCCAAATGTACCCCAAAATGGTGCCAATAAAAACTACAGCTTGTTTTGCACAAAATAAGCCCTCATGTAGCTTATTCAACAAGCTCTTAAAAACCATGACAGAAAATTCCATGTTAGAAAATCCTTCCCTTCTGGCGTATCCCCAAGTAACAGTTTACGACCTCAATTGGGGTGTTACTGTATTCAGGAGAAAGTGGGTAGCAAATTGGAGGGTGATATTCTCCTGTTATCTTTTGTGAAAAAGAAAGTTTGGGCCTAAAGCACCATTTTTCATTTTCATACCCAAATATTAAAAATTCTATGAAACAGCTGTTGAGTGAAGTGCTCACTACACCCCTTACAAATTCCTTGGGTGGTGTAGTTTACAAAATGTGGTCACTTTTGGGGAGTTTTCACTGTGGTGTTACCTCTGGGCCTCTTAAAATGCAACATGGTGCCCAAAGACCATTCCAGCAAAATCTGCCCTCCAAAAACCATATGACACTTCTTGCCTTCTGTGCCCTGTCATGTGCCCAAACAGCGGAATATGACCACATATGGGGTGTTTCTGCAAACTACAGAATCAAGGTAATAAATATTGAGGTTTGTTTTGTTGTTAACCCTTGATGTTTTCCAGGAAAAAATTTATTAAAATGGGAAATCTGCCCAAAAAAAGTGACATTTTGAAATTTCACATCTATTTTGCTTTAATTCTTGTGGAATACCTAAAGGGTTAACAACATTTATAAAACCAGTTTTGAAAAGTTTGAGGGGTGTCATTTCTAAAATGGGGTCATTTATGGGTTGGTTCTTTTATGAAAGCTTCACAAACTGACTTCAGAATTGAACTGGTCCTTAAAAAAGTTGACTTTGGAAATTTTCTTCAAAATTTCAAAAATTGCTTCTAAAATTCTAAACCTTCTAGCATCCTAAATTTTTTTTTAATTACATTACTAAAATGAGGCCAACATAAAGTAGACATATGGGGAATGTTAGTTAATAAATATTTTATGAGGCATCACTATCTGTATTAAAAGCAGAGAGATTCAAATTAGAAAACTGCATTTTTTGGCATTTTCGTTAATTTTGGATTTTTTATAAATAAAGGTGGAACATACTGACTCAAACTTACCATTAACATGAAGTACAATGTGTCATGAGAAAACAGTCTCTGAATGGCTTGGATAAGTAAAAGCATTCCAAAGTTATTACCACATAAAGTGACATGTCAGATTTTCAAAATTAGGCCTGGTCAAGAAGGGGGTAAATGGCCCTGTCTGGAAGTGGTTAAAGGACATCAGTGCTTTCTTAAAGAATCTAGAGCCCAGGGCCCCAGCTAGTTTGTAGTAATTGCCAGGGCATGCCACCAGCTAGGTTGTTACCCTTTGTGGTGAGGTGTACAGTCAAAGTCCTGGAAGGGGTGTATATCTCACCCAGGTTCCTCAACTGGGTGAGATAAGTAAAATCCAGAAGGATGGCGCTGACTTTAATAGCGTCCTGGGTGCCATAGTAACACTGAACGCATTTTGAAGACGTCTTCAAATGCTTTCAGTTCACTTGCGGTGTTACGGATCCGACGGGCACCTCCGGCAAATGGAGTACACGACGGATCCGGACAACGCAAGTGTGAAAGAGGCCTAAGAGCAAGCGATCCCTTACACCTTATATATGATAAATGAATTTACAAATGAAATATTTCTCATGCAATGCTAAGGCTTATGCCTCAGTGCTGTAACTGCTCACTTTCAATAAATATCGGGAGGATTTTTATACCTAGAAAAAATGCTATAACATGCCACCACTTACCATTCAAAATGTAACTTAACTTTATATCTTTCATGGCTCAAGTACCAATAGTGATTTCTTTGATGCAGGTGTGCTGTAAATCATATATCATGTCCTTGCAATAAACAAGCCTGAAGAAATGCTCAATTAAAGTGTAATGCCCAGTGCAGAACCGGAAAGCAAAGTTATAATGATTAAGACATACATACAACACCCGATGAAGCATAAAACAGCTTTTATCTGTTCGGATATGTGTGGAATCTGAGGCATATGGAAGTACAATACAAGCAACATTCACCTCTATAGAAACCTTAAAACCTGTAAGGTTGGGATTTGGTCTGAAGGAAAATTTGATTCGCAAAGAATTGCCTTGCGCTTTTTGGTAACAAATCAGTTTTTTCTAAAGTTAGGTCCCCTGCACACGAACGTGTGCGCTCCGTGGTCGCCGCAATGCACAAACACAGTCCGTGGGACAGCCATAGCGGATCGCTGACCCATTCACTTAAATGGGTCCGCGATCCGGCCGTTCCACAAAAAGATAGGACATGTTCTATCTTTTTGCGGAACGGAAGTACGGGACGAAACCCCACGGAAGCACTCCGAAGTGCTTCCGTAGAGTTCCGTTCCGTACCATTCCGCATCTCCGGATTTGCGGACCCTTTCAAGTGAATGGGTCCGCATCCGTGATGTGGAATGCCCACGGAACGGCACCTGTGTATTGTGGATCCGCAAATGCGGTCCGCAATACAGCAACGGGAAGCACACGTTCGTGTGCAGGTTGCCTTAAAGTGAGAAGCCCAGGAACAAGATCGCCCATAATGCCATGCAGCCAGCCAATCTTCAGATAGCCATCTCCTGTGATGTCACAGCCCTATAAAACTTCATCCTGCACAATCTTCGCCATTGTCCTGTGAGCGCAGCATAGAGAGAGATCTGGCAAGTGCTCATGCGCTAGGGACAGTGTTGCTGAAAATGATGAATAGAAAAAAATTGTAGAGGGATAGGCAGGGAGACTTATTTTGCGTCAGATTTATTTTATTTATTTATTTCCACATTTACTTATTCGTACATCAGCCATAAATTTAATTCAATACCAATATAATGGAAGCCTTTATTATGCTACTGCCAGCGTGCCAACCAATACCTTCCAGTCTTCACCCATTAGGGGAAGCCAGGTCTTAAGGATGACCATCCTCATCTTTTGCTGGCTTTACTTCTTCCAAATCATCCTTCAAAGTCTCCATGTCCTAAAAAAGTCAGCAAGATGCAGAGAGAGGAGGAGCTGGATGTTCCTGATGACATTTTCTCATCGATATTAAATCATGTGGAAAAGGAGGAAAATCATATTGCAGAAGAAGGGCTCCCACCTGTAGGACAGGAGAGAGCTTCGGTTGGAGAAGTGGATATGCCACAGCTGACTAAAATTCTGTGTTTACTGTCAAATAACCTGCAGGAAATTTCGGCACGAACAGCAATAATATGCATATTGTGCCCCCACCTAACCAGCCAAACTTCATACTAGGAACAGCCCCTGTTTAACCCCTTAACGACCAGCGCCATACATGTACGGTGCTGGTCGGGTCTTTAAAGATGGTGCCCGTTCCTCAGTGCTGCGGGCACCATAGCCACGTGGCGGCTTCCTATAGCAGACACCTGCAGCTCATGTCCGCAACCGGCAGTAATGCCGATCGCATACATTTAACCCCTCAGATGCCGTGGTCAATCCTGACCACGGCATCTGAGCGCATGAAACACCCCGTGCGGCGATCGGAGGAGCCGGAGCATGTGTGCAGCAGCCCCTGTCTTTGTTAATGACAGGAGGCTGCTGCATAGTATTTCCTATGGAGCCCTTGCCTGTAATAGGGCTCCATAGGAAACAAGAAATGTTCTCATAGACTCCAATGCTAGTTTATTGGAGTCTATGAGAATAGCAATCTAATGATTGCATGTTATAGTTCCCTATGGGAACTATAAAAAAGTGTAAAAAAACCCATAAAAATTCAAATCACCCCCTTTTCCTAAAATAAAAATAAAAGAACAGAATTTTTTTTAAAAATACACATCATGGTTGGCGCGATGTGCGACAACGCCCATAGTATAAAAATATATTCCCCATACGGCAAACAGCAAAATGGAAAAAATCGTCCAAATGGCCGATTCGCTGTTTTTGGTTGCTTCATTTTCTACTAAGAAAATTTAATAAAAAGTAATTAAAAAGTCATACACACCCCAGAATGGTATCAATGAAAAGTTCAGATTGCCCCTCAAAAAATTAGCCCCCATACAGCTCCGTACACATATGGCGATAAGAAAATAAAACTGATTTGTTTCTCACTTTTAAATTTTTTAATCACTATCAAAACGCAAGAAAAACTAAACATATAAGGTATCGCCGGATTTGTACTGACCTGTAGAATAAAAGTAACCAGTCAGTTTTATCGTACATTAAACGTCGTAAATAAAAAAAAAAACGTAAAACTGTGGTGGAATTGCTTCTTTTTTTTTTTGCTATTTCACCCCATTTGGAATTTTTTTTCTCCGCTTCCCACTACATCATATGCAATATTAAATGGTGACATTGGAAAGTACAACTTGTCCCGCAGAAATCAAGCCTTCATATGGCTATGTGAACAGACAAATAAAAAAGTTATGGCTCTGGGAAGGCAGGGAGCGCAAAAAGAAAACGTAAAGAAAAAGGGTCCTGAAAGGGTGTCTTGTGGCCATTAACAATGAAGGACTATACAGTGCAGTCTTCATTATTAATGCAGCTGCGGGCTAATTGGCCAAGTGGTTCTTCACCGCAGCACGGCCACTTCGGCAGAGTGGCCTGGGTATACCTGATTTATAGAGATTTGTGACAAATTAATTTGGAACGATTTAAATTTCTTGACTAACTTCGGTGAAGTTGCCGAATCAAATTTTTCTAAACTTTGCCAATCTTTAGTTGGGATTTCTTCCCCCATGATAAGCTGTTGTGTATATTTTATCACATGCAGCATGTTTGTGCAAGCCATTTTCACAGGTGAAATATATTGCACCTTTGGACATGCTGGTTGGCAGTAGTTTTTAGTGCCATTGGCTATGCCTGGGATGTGTTATGGGCAGGACCATGCGAGAAAGTGATTATATGTTGGGCTTTCCATGGGCAGGGTCATAGATCATAAAAGGGCAGAGTAGTATCTGCCAAAGCAATCAGTGTGTGGTCCAGCAAGCTGACTGGGTATGCGAGCTATGTATCCACAACCCTGACCCAGGCCACTGAAGAAGTGTGGAGTTGACCTGGACGGATTCATAGGTAAGTGGCTGCCGTAGCTATGTGGCAGTGAAGACAGTAAGCTGCTTGAAACCCCAGGAAAACAGCATCCCACTATGTCACTTGTATACAGTTCCAAGGATTGGTGAGTAGCCCGTTCTGCAACATTTAAGTGATTGTACCTTGCTCAAAATTGTGCTCAAGTGTGCCTAATCCCAACAACAGCAGGGAAGATTTCCTTGTGCTACCCTTACACATACTAAGGCCTCATGCACACAACCGTTTTTCGGGTCCGCATCCGAGCCGCAATTTTTGCGGCTCGAGTGCGGACCCATTCACTTCAATGGGGGCGCAAAAGATGCGGACAGCACTCCGTGTGCTGTCCGCATCCGTTGCTTCATTCCGAGGCCCCGCAAATAAAATATAGCATGTCCTATTCTTGTCCGTTTTGCAGACGAGAATAGGCATGTCTACAATGGGCCGCCTGTTCCGTTCCGCAAATTGCGGAAGGCACACGGGCGGCTTCCGTTTTTTGCAGATCCGCAGTTTGCGGACCGCAAAAAACGGAACGGTCGTGTGCATGAGGCCTAAACAGAGTCGTGCTAGACGTGTGAATAAGTCTATAATATAAGGAAAGCTGGTAGACACGGTTTACGGGTTAAATACAAGACAACACCATTATTATATGTGAACCAGGCTCTTGGGGACTGACAACTGTATTGTGCAGCTTGTAAAAATAAAGAGAAAAACCGATTAACAAGCTTCAGAGGAGCAGCACATTGAAGAATTGTTATTACTGTACTGGATTTCTATTGTAACAATGTCCTTCTGTACATTTTATCTTCCAGCAATACAGCGTGACCTGCTATGACCCTATGAACGAGACAGCACATGGCTCTCCTTATGTCAGAATGCTACCATGAATATAGAACAAATTCTTACAATTAATCACATGACTAGCAGATGTCAAACTCCTTATCTTTTTAACTGCAATATGCTTTGCTGGAAGGCCAACCGCCTTTCCTAAGGCCTCTTGCACACGAACGATATGGATTAGGTCCGGACGTTCAGGGTGCGTTCAGGAAAACTCGCACCATTTCGCCAGCAAGTTCAGTCAGTTTTGTTTGCGATTGCGTTCAGTTGTTCAGTTTTTATCACGTGGGTGAAATGCGCATGAAAGCGTTTTTCACGTTCGTGATAGAAAACTGAATGTTTACAAACAACATCTCTTAGCAACCATCAGTGAAAAACGCATCGTATCCGCACTTGCTTGTGGATGCGATGCGTTTTTCACGCAGCCCCATTCACTTCTATGGGGCCAGCGTTGCGTGAAAAACGCAGAACATAGAACATGCTGCGATTTTCATGCAACGCACAAGTGATGCGTGAAAAACGACGCTGATGTACACAGACCCATTGAAATGAATGGGTCCGGATTCAGTACGTGCACAATGCGTTCGCATCACGCATTGCACCCGCGTGGAAAACTCGCTAGTCTGAAAGGGGCCTAATATGATCATGCCATGTTAACCCCTCAAAGGGGTTGTCCCATCTCGCAGCTTCCATGGCAAGATAGGGCTATGCACCAACCCCAACATTTTACATAAAAAAATTAATCCTGACAAAGGATTACTGTTTCAGACATTTATTTTAAATTTATAATGTATTAGCATAATTTTTTATACTAATACATTATCATTGGTGTCCTTATGATATAGGCTGTTAGGTTGACACTTAGTATGACCGAACACTAGCCTTAGGGCTCTCTCACACAAGTGGATCTGTGCGGGTAATCCGCTACGTGAAAGAGAGCCAAGCCCCGATCCGGACAGCAGAGACAGGGAGCATTATCAAGATTTATGATGCTCGTTGCGACTCTGATCTTTTTACTACAAAATTACAGTGACAACTTTATCTCACTGTGATTTTGTAGTAAAAAGGTCACAGAGAGACACAGAGCATTATCAATCATGTTACTGCTCCGTGTCTCTGCTGTCCGGAACGGGGCTTGGCTCTCTTTCACGCAGCGGATTACCCCCCTGTATTTAGATGCTTATTAGAATAATTATTATTGCCTTATGTATGTTTACTGACATTATATGTTTACTATTATTATTATTATCAGTTTACTATTTTATTTTATTATTAGTAGTATTTTTATACGTTTGATGGTAATTATTGTTATGATGATAGGTTTACTATTCTTCTGTGCATCATGTGGCACTTGTGTTTCCCTTCATGGGACTGCCATCACCCCAGTTCTATAGTGACAAAGCCTCAGGGCCATATCAAGGTTGTGCAGGCCTCTAGGCAAAATATTGGAGCCCCCCCCCCCATATTACAGCCCTGTAGGAGACATGTACATGTGCATGTGCAAGCCCCTCTCCACTGAAGACTATGTGAGTCATAGAAACAGCAGAGCCATAAACTCCCTTAGGCCTCGTTCACATTTCCATTTTTCACAGACATGCGCTGTCCATGGATATCACACATACCCATTTATTTTAATGTGTCTGTTCATATGTCAGTATTTTTTTTACTGACCAGGGGTCAGTGAACAAATCATGCAGACGTGCACTATTTTGGTCCAAGACACCGGCCAAACACGGCCATTAAAGTTGATGGGTCAGTGAAAATCACAGATAAAACAGTTTTTGTCTGCATTTATGATATAGGTTCGGGTCTCACCTCTGGGACCCATAACTATCAGACAATGGGGGCATATTTTAGCAATATGCCCCCATTGTCTGAGATGGGAATAAGGCTACCTTGACATCACCGATAAGGTTATCCGATTGCCAGATTCAGTAACTCCAGTGGTCTGTTACTCTGCCGGAACAAGCTGCCGAATTAACATAGTGGAGATGTGAACCTACTAGGGATGAGCGAATCGACTTTGGATGCTTCGTTTGAAGTCGAGTCGCATAAAACTTAGTTTTAATACTGTACGGAGTGGGCGCTCCATACAGTATTAGAATGTATTGGCTCTGATGAGCCATACAGTATTAGAATGTATTGGCTCTGATAAGCCAAAGTTATTACTTTGCGAAGTCTCACGAGACTTCGTGTAATAACTTCGGAAATTAATTTCTACTGTAAAAAACCTTTGTATCGAACTCAAGTTCAATTCCAAGGTACCACTTGGAACCAAACCTGAGTTCGATACAAAGATTTGTTACAGTAGAAATTAATTTCCGAAGTTTTTACACGAAGTCTCGCGAGACTTCGCAAAGTAATAACTTCGGCTCATCGGAGCCAATACATTCTAATACTTTACGAAGCACTCGCTCCATACAGTATTAAAACAAAGTTTTATGCGAATCGACTTCAAATGAAGTATCCAATATCGATTCACTCATCCCTAGAACCTAACCTAAATCACCACCAACCTGCTGTATAACATCATTCTAGGCTTGTATGTAGAAAATCTAATATCTGAGTACTAATATAAAAAATAAAAAAAAAGGTACATTACATGCAAATTGCACCATTTGGACTGTAGTCATGCCTTGAGGTGCTGCAACTTTTTTCCCGAGAGAGCTGGCACCAGATTCCAGGCAGGTCAATCATGCCACCTTCAGCATGATTACTGTTCCTTGCAGCCAGGTGACAATTCAGGTGTCACGAGCTGTAATGGTGGCCGCAGTGGTTGTCACTCAGCTTTTCTATAGACAGGCATTTTGTGTCACGGCGAGGAGTGGTGAAAACCCCCCACCGTACAATGTCAAGGGATAATTGGAGCTGCTAGGCCAGTACGGTGGAATAAGGGAGCTGGTCACCTCCTAAAGCACGGGTGTCAAACACAAGGCCCGCGGGCCGAATCCGGCCCGCCAGACCTCATCATGTGGCCCGCGCAGCCGTCACCGATATGCGGCAGGCGAGCGAGCTGGCGGCGGCGGCTGGGCACAGGGAGATGAGCGCTTCCATTGTGGAAGCGCTCATCTCCAGTCATCTGTATCGCCGTCCTCAGGACAGCGATACAGATGCCTGCCTGTGCTGCGGTAGGGGAGAGAGAGGCGTGTCCCTTTCCCTTCCTCTGATAGGCTGCAGGCACTAGGCCGGCAGCCTATCAGAGGCCGGCGCAGGCGGTGCGATGACGTCATCGCGCTGCCTGAGCCATACAGTGTGGGACACAGGCCAGAAGAGGCCTGCATCGCATCACTGACATGGAGGTAAGTATGTGTTTTTTTTTATTATTTTTATTATGTACAATACTTTTACTGGCGGGGGCTGTTATTACTGGCAAAGGGGGGGGCTGTTTGTTATTACTGGCAAAGGGGGGGCTGTTATTACTGGCGGGGGCTGTTATTACTGGCAAAGGGGGGCTGTTATTACTGGCGGGGGCTGTTATTACTGGCAAAGGGGGGGCTGTTATTACTGGGGGCTGTTATTACTGGCAAAGGGGGGGCTGTTATTACTGGCGGGGGCTGTTATTACTGGGGGCTGTTATTACTGGCAAAGGGGGGGCTGTTATTACTGGCAAAGAGGGGGCTGTTATGACTGGCGGGGGCTGTTATTACTGGCAAAGAGGGGGCTGTTATTACTGGCGGGGGCTGTTATTACTGGCAAAGGGGGGGCTGTTTGTTACTGGCAAAGGGGGGGCTGTTTGTTACTGGCACAGAGGGGCTGTTATTACTGACACAGAGGGGCTGTTATTACTGGGGGCTGTTATTACTGGCACAGAGGGGCTGTTATTACTGGGGGCTGTTATTACTGGCACAGAGGGGCTCTTATTACTGACACAGAGGGGCTCTTATTACTGGGAGCTGTTATTACTGGCACAGTGGGGCTGTTATTACTGGGGGCTGTTATTACTGGCACAGAGGGACTGTTATTACCCCCTCTGTACAATGTCAAGGGATAATAGGAGCTGCTAGGCCAGTACAGTGGAATAAGGGAGCTGGTCACCTCCTAAAGCACGGGTGTCAAACACAAAGCCCGCGGGCCGAATCCGGCCCGCCAGACCGCGTCATGTGGCCCGCGCAGCCGCCGCCGATATGTGGCAGGCGAGCGAGCTGGCGGCGGCGGCTGGGCACAGGGAGATGAGCGCTTCCATTGTGGAAGCGCTCATCTCCAGTCATCTGTATCGCCGTCCTCAGGACAGCGATACAGATGCCTGCCTGTGCTGCGGTAGGGGAGGGAGAGGCGTGTCACTTTCCCTTCCTCTGATAGGCTGCAGGCACTAGGCCGGCAGCCTATCAGAGGCTGGCGCAGGCGGTGCGATGACGTCATCGCGCTGCCTGAGCCATACAGCGTGGGACACAGGCCAGAAGAGGCCTGCATCGCATCACTGACATGGAGGTAAGTATGTGTTTTTTTTTATTATTTTTATTATGTACAATACTTTTACTGGCGGGGGCTGTTATTACTGGCAAAGGGGGGGCTGTTTGTTATTACTGGCAAAGGGGGGGCTGTTATTACTGGCGGGGGCTGTTATTACTGGCAAAGGGGGGGCTGTTTGTTATTACTGGCAAAGGGGGGGCTGTTATTACTGGGGGCTGTTATTACTGGCAAAGGGGGGCTGTTATTACTGGCAAAGAGGGGGCTTTTATTACTGGCGGGGGCTGTTATTACTGGCAAAGGGGGGGCTGTTATTACTGGCGGGGGCTGTTATTACTGGGGGCTGTTATTACTGGCAAAGGGGGGGCTGTTATTACTGGCAAAGAGGGGGCTTTTATTACTGGCAGGGGCTGTTATTACTGGCAAAGGGGGGGCTGTTATTACTGGCGGGGGCTGTTATTACTGGCAAAGGGGGGGCTGTTATTACTGGCAAAGAGGGGGCTTTTATTACTGGCGGGGGCTGTTATTACTGGCAAAGGGGGGGCTGTTTGTTACTGGCAAAGGGGGGGCTGTTATTACTGGCACAGAGGGGCTGTTATTACTGGCACAGAGGGGCTGTTATTACTGACACAGAGGGGCTGATATTACTGGCACAGAGGGGCTGTTATTACTGGGGGCTGTTATTACTGGCACAGAGGGGCTCTTATTACTGGGGGCTGTTATTACTGACACAGAGGTGCTCTTATTACTGGGAGCTGTTATTACTGGCACAGTGGGGCTGTTATTACTGGGGGCTGGTATTACTGGCACAGAGGGGCTGTTATTACTGACACAGAGGTGCTCTTATTACTGGGAGCTGTTATTACTGGCACAGTGGGGCTGTTATTACTGGGGGCTGTTATTACTGGCACAGAGGGGCTGTTATTACTGGGGGCTGTTATTACTGGGGGCTGCTATTACTGGCAAAGGGGGGGCTGTTATTACTGGCAAAGGGGGCTGTTATTACTGGCAGGGGCTGTTATTACTGGCACAGAGGGGCTGTTATTACTGGGGGCTGTTATTATCTCCAAATACTTATTATGAAATCTTTCTCATTAGGATAAAACACCTCATCAGCTCCACCGAGCCCCCGGCCAAAGTGTGGAAGTGGCGTCCGAGATCCCCAAGGGCCAAGCCAAGTAACTGTAAGTTTTCCGGCCCTTTGAGGGTGACCAAACTGCTGATGCGGCCCCCGATGAATTTAAGTTTGACACCCCTGACCTAAAGCATCCCTAAATCTGGCCCTGTTCTCCTAACTGTATGAGCCGACCCATAAGGTAGGAGGGCCCATACGCTGGAACCTCAGAACCCTGAAATCTCTGAATTTCCATGAGGTTAGGAGACAGGGACCAGAGACAACCAGGTTCATCCAAGACACAGATGAACCAGAGTCTCCACAGGCCTAGCAACAAAGGGAAAAGGAGAGACCATTCGCAGCAAGAGGAACGGCAGGTAAGAATAACATGACAACTCACTTACCTGCCGAAGCCTTCACAACTGGAACCCGTGCATCAGTACAGGAGCCCGAACACACAGCAGGTCACAGTACAAACCACCCACACAGGAATCCAGCATATCAACTCTGCCAGAGCCCCCCATGCTCACACAGTGCATGGCAGCCCCAAGCAGCACTGCAAACAGGCTTCAACATACAGGGCAAACGTCAAACATACATGTAGGGACAAACACCAACAACAGCCCAGACATGTAACAATAAACAAGACGTACAACAAACCCTGAACATAAACCCACACCAAACAACCGCACAGGTAAGATAGGGGAACATGGAGGATAGAATGGGAAGATATCGCTGGAGACATCGATGTCCCAACTAGGTGGCCCTCACACTGGAAGATGGAACAATCGGACAATGAGTACAACTGACTCCTGACCTTAAGCCACAAGTATAAGAAGCACCTAGTGACCACACCCAGCAAGGTAGTTAACCCTTAATGCACCAGACAGGGGACGGCTACAACTTAAAGGGGAAGTGCACACACCAGCCACAACGTTGCCCCCGGCAACAGCATGCGTGGCAACCATGTCACGGCGCACACATGCAAAGCCGAGACACTGCCACCACATGCCATAACAGCAACACGTTGCTACCGGCAGCAGCAAGCATGGCACCAGTGTCACGGCGCACACAGCAAAGGCCGTGACATTTTGCCGCGATTTTATGTAAATTAGATCATGTGGAAACAGCCTTACTCTGACCAGGAGTGCTGATTGGACTAATACCTGTCAGTCAATAGCACTGACAGCCTCTCCTCCAATGAGGCAGCTCTGCTAGAAGGACTGCTGCCTGTGTGATCAGTCTGGAGCCCTGCTGCTGCGATAGGGAGGAGCCTGGCTCAGGACTTGGGGACACAACTAGCAACACAGAGGGCCATGAGGTGGGGAAGGAATCTACATATATTGTAATTGGTTTAAAAATGTGCCTGCATGTATGACAGTGTGTGTATGTAAGAGTACCTGCATGTATGACAGTGTGTGTATGTAAGGGTGCCTGCATGTATGACAGTGTGTGTATTTAAGAGTGCCTGCATGTATGACAGTGTGTGTATGTAAGGGTACCTGCATGTATGACAGTGTGTGTATGTAAGAGTGCCTGCATGTATGACAGTGTGTGTATGTAAGAGTGCCTGCATGTATGACAGTGTGTGTATGTAAGGGTGCCTGCATGTATGACAGTGTGTGTATGTAAGAGTGCCTGCATGTATGACAGTGTGTGTACGTAAGAGTACCTGCATGTATGACAGTGTGTGTATGAAAGGGTGCCTGCATGTCTGACAGTGTGTGTATGTAAGAGTACCTGCATGTATGACAGTGTTTGTATGAAAGGGTGCCTGCATGTATGACAGTGTGTGTATGTAAGACTGCCTGAATGTATGAAAATGTGTGTATGTAAGGTGCCTGCATGTATGACAGTGTGTGTATGAAATAGTGCCGGCATGTGTAGAAGTATGTATGTAACAGAGTTCTGTTGCTGTATCTATGCACAGAGCTTGGTATTGTTATGGTATCTAATTACTGAGCTTGAAGGGAGTGCCTAAGTTCAAATTTTTGAGGCCAAAAACAAAACAAAAAAAACAAACAAACACTTAAACTCACCATTCGGATCAAATCACATTTTTGGAAACCTTTGACGAAGGTCTCATCTCTAATTACTACTAGAGTTGAGCGGACACCTGGATGTTCGGCCGAACTTAAAAAAAAGTTCGGGTTTGGGGACCCGAACTTTTGGCCACTAAAATGGCTCTAAAATAGCCCTGGAAACAGCTAGAGGACTGCAAAAGGCAGCAAAATGTGTTTAAGAGCATGGCAAATGCTCTGCAAACAAATGTGGATAGGGAAATGAATTAAAAAAAACATAAAAGACCTTAAAAAAATAAAAATTAGGAATGATGTAGGAGGAAGAGGTTGAGGAGGCGGTGAATGGGTGGATGTGGCCGTGTAGGCCCACGTGGCGGTCTAGGTGGAAGCGGCGGCGAAGGAGGAATAGGTAGCCAACACAGATGTGTGTTATTTTGCATTTTTACATAGGGATATCCCCCAAAATATTGGAACATATAAAAAAAAAAAGGAATAAGTGCACTTGAGTACAAGGATGGATGGTTGAGGCTGTTAGAACTGTCTATTCTGCACAAGGTACAGACAAGTCCTGAGGGATCCAAGCCTGGTTCATTTTAATGAACGTGAGCTTGTCCACGTTGGCTGTGTACAGGCGGCTGCGTCTGTCTGTAATGACGCCTCCTGCCGTGCTAAATACACGTTCAGAGAGTACACAAGCTGCAGGGCAGGCCAGCACCTCCAAGGCATACAGGGCAAGCTCTGGCCATGTGGACAATTTGGAGACCCAGAAGTTGAATGGTGGCCAAACCATCAGTCAGTACGTGTAGGCGTGTGCACAGGTACTGTTCCACCATGTTGTTCAAATGCTGCTTCCTGCTAACACGCTCCATATGAGCAGTTGGGGCCGGTTGTTGCGGCGAGGTGACAAAGCTTTTCCAGATGTCGGCCATGCTAACCCTGCCTTCTGAGGTGCTGGTGCTGACACAGCTGCGTTGGCGACCTATTCCTCCTCCCCTGCCTTCGCCTTGTGCTTCCACTTGTCCCCTGGCGTCAGTTGGGAATGCTCTAAGGAGCGCGTCTACCAGCGTGCGCCTGTAGTCGCGCATCTTCTGATCACGCTCCAGTGAGGGAATTAAGGACGGCACATTGTCTTTGTAACGGGGATCCAGCAGGGTGGCCACCCAGTAGTCAGCACACGTTAAAATGTGGGCAACTCTGCTGTCATTGCGCAGGCACTGCAGCATGTAGTCGCTCAAGTGTGCCAGGCTACCCAGAGGTAAGGACAAGCTGTCCTCTGTGGGAGGCGTATCGTCTGCGTCCTTCGTATCCCCCCAGCCACGCACCAGTGATGGGCCCGAGCTGCGTTGGATGCCACCCCATCCAACGCAGCTCGGGCCCATCACTGGTGCGTGGCTGGGGGGATACGAAGGACGCAGACGATACGCCTCCCACAGAGGACAGCTTGTCCTTTGTATCCCCCCAGCCACGCACCAGTGATGGGCCCGAGCTGCGTTGGATGCCACCCCGCTGTGAACATGCTTCATCCCCATCCTCCTCCTCCAGTAGTGGGCCCTGGCTGGCCAAATTTGTACCTGGCCTCTGTTGTTGCAAAAATCCTCTTTCTGAGCCACTTCTAAAATACTGGCCTGAAAGTGTTAGAGATGACCCCTCTTTCTCCTCCTCGTCCGGGGCCACATGCAGCGTACTCAAGTTGTGTGCAATAAGTGTTTCTGGGTGATGTAGTGCAATATACACTAACCTGGTACGGCTGACTCTCTGCAAGGGCAGGTGATGGTATAAATTGTTCGTGACGCCAGTGCCAAGTAAACGGTGGCACGCCGTTTGCGGATAGCAGGAATAAATTGAGGAACACGTGGTATTAAAACAGAACTCCAACTTTAGTAGTTTTCATGCTGAGACAATATTGGAATCGCAGTTCCTTGGCATACAGTCGATTTTGCAATACGGTTGATGCAGGCAATTACAGATTTAGCAAGGTGATTACAGAGTGTTGAACACAGGACTTGCAGTACAGGAGCTTGCACTCTATTTCTGTCTGATCCTGGAATATAGCAATTCTTCACCAAGGCCCAATAACCTAGTTCTGGCTTTATATCCTTGGCTATAGCTTTAGAAAGTACCTCCTCTGTTATTTTTAGTACCTCTTGCTTCTCTGCACTTTGCCTCTGTCTCTCTCTCGCAGCTTCCTCAGGCTCTTTAGCTAAGATATTCCTGTTTCTGCATATGGGAATTCAGGAGGGAATCTTCTCCTGGACAGCAGGCTTCGGGCCTGGACTTGTCTCTGACATTGTCTAATCTCCAACTGTAGATTACAGACACTAGACTCCGTCTCCCTTTCCCTTCCCTGAATGGGCCTTATATAGACTAGGGCTCCCTAGCTCCCTCTAATGACTAGAAGCTGGAATGACACCCCTAGCAGGCCTGTACATGCAAGTTTCACAGTAAAAGGGAAATACATGCATTACATTACATGACATTTTATAAAACTGACATATACCAACTTCCCATAATTAGGAGGGACGACAGCACACCAAGTGACACTTTGGTAGTGACGGGCATTACAGTCCCCGTACACTACATATCCTCTTCCATCATCGCCCTAGGTGTTTTCTCAAGCAGACATAGAAGTGGTATTGTAACGCTGATAACGGCGTCATCGCCACTGGCTATGTTGGTGGAGTACTCGAAACAGCGCAACAGGGCACACAGGTCTCGCATGGAGGCCCAGTCATTGGTGGTGAAGTGGTGCTGTTCCGCAGTGCGACTCACCCATGCGTGCTGTAGCTGAAACTCCACTATGGCCTGATGCTGCTCGCACAGTCTCTCCAGCATGTGCACGGTGCACCTGGTGGGCACGTCGCATATGAAGCGGTGAGCGTTAAGGCCGAAGTTACACTGTAGAGCAGACAGCCAAGCGGCGGCAGAATGAGAACGCCGGAAGCGCGCACAGACGGCCCGCACTTTATGCAGCAGCTCTGACATGTCGGGGTAGTTGTGAATGAATTTCTGCACCACCAAATTCAGCACATGCGCCAGGCAAGGGATGTGCGTCAAACCGACTAGTCCCAGAGCTGCAACGAGATTTCGCCCATTATCGCACACCACCAGGCCGGGCTTGAGGCTCACTGGCAGAAACCACTCGTCAATCTGTTGTTCTATACCCCGCCACAGCTCCTGCGCGGTGTGGGGCCTGTCCCCCAAACACATCAGTTTCAGAACGGCCTGCTGACGTTTACCCCTGGCTGTGCTGAAGTTGGTGGTGAAGGTCTGTCGCTGACCGGATGAGGAGGTGGTAGAAGAGGAGGAGGAAGCCGAGTAGGAAGAGGAGGCAACAGGAGGCAAAGAATGATGCCCTGCGATCCTTGGCGGCGGAAGGACGTGCGCCAAACAGCTCTCCGCCTGAGACCCAGCCGCCACTACATTTGCCTAGTGTGCAGTTAGGGAGATATAGCGTCCCTAGCCATGCTTACTGGTCCACGTATCTGTGGTTAGGTGGACCTTGCCACAGATGGTGTTGCGCAGTGCACACTTGATTTTATCCGATACTTGGTTGTGCAGGGAGGGCACGGCTCTCCTGGAGAAGTAGTGGCGGCTGCTGCATGACTTGAGGCTCAGACAGGTTCCCAGATATGCACGTGGGTGATGTGACAGACTGATGGGCAAGGGTTCAGGCGCCACCTGTGCGCTTTCTGCAGAAGACTGGGTGGGAGATAATGTGAACGTGCTGGATCCACTGTCGGCCACCCAATTGACTAGCGCCTGTACTTGCTCAGGCCTTACCATCCTTAGAACGGCATTAGGCCCGACCAAATATCGCTGTCGATTATGATGGCTACTGGGACCTGAGGTAATAGGTTCAGTAGGACGTGTAGCTGTGGCAGAACGCCACGTCCTCTCCCTGCACCAGAGGCTCCACCAACACGACCATGACCGCGTCCCTTATTAGATGTTTGCCTCATAGTTAGCATTCACCAAGCAAAGTAAAAAGTGGTTAAGTTTGTTAAAAATAATTAACCGCCAATAAAAACGCTGATGTAGGGTATTGCACACAATAATTTTTTTTTTAACTCTATATGACAGCGGTATTTGTGGCCTAAATTTCACAGTAACTTATGCACGTTTAATCCCAAATGTGCAGTATATCAGAGTGGTTTTTTTTTTAACCCCAGTAAGCAAAAAGCCGTATTTCTGGCCTAAATGTGACACTCACTTATGCACGTCTAATCCCAGATGTGCATTATATAAAACAGATGTTTTTTTTTCACCCCAGTAATCAAAAAGCTGTATTTCTGGCCTAAATGTGACACTCACTTATGCACGTCTAATCCCAGATGTGCAGTATATCAGAGGGTTTTTTCACCCCAGTAAGCAAAAAGCTGTATTTCTGGCCTAAATTTGACAATCACTTATGCACATCTAATCCCAGATGTGCACTATATGAAACAGATGTTTTTTTTTCACCCCAGTAAGCAAAAAGCCGTATTTTTGGCCAAAATGTGACACTCACTTATGCACGTCTAATCAAAGATGTGCAGTATATCAGAGGGTTTTTTCACCCCAGTAAGCAAAAAGCCGTATTTCAGGCCTAAATTTCACAGTCACTTATGCATGTCTAATCCCAGATGTGTAGTATATCAGAGTTTTTTTTTCACCCCAGTAAGCAAAAAGCTGTATTTTTGGCCTAAATGTGACACTCACTTATGCACGTCTAATCCCAGATGTGCACTATATGAAACAGATGTTTTTTTTTCACCCCAGTAAGCAAAAAGCTGTATTTCTGGCCTAAATGTGACACTCACTTATGCATGTCTAATCCTAGATGTGCACTATATGAAACAGATGTTTTTTTTTCACCCCAGTAAGCAAAGAGCTGTATTTCTGGCCTAAATGTGAAACTCACTTATGCATGTCTAATCCTAGATGTGCACTATATGAAACAGATGGGTTTTTTTTCACCCCAGTAGGCAAAAAGCCGTATTTCTGGCCGAAATGTGACACTCACTTATGCACGTCTAATCCCAGATGTACGATATATCAGAGGTTTTTTTCACACCAGTAAGCAAAAAGCCGTATTTCTGGCCTAAATGTGACACTCACTTATGCACGTCTAATCCCAGATGTGCAGTATATCAGAGGGTTTTTTCACCCCAGTAAGCAAAAAGCTGTATCTCTGGCCTTAATGTGACACTCGCTTATGCACGTCTAATCCAAAATGTGCACTATATGAAACAGATGGGTTTTTTTCACCCCAGTAAGCAAAAAGCTGTGTTTCTGGCCTAAATGTGGCACTCACTTATGCACGTCTAATCCTAGATGTGCAATATATGAAACAGATGTTTTGTTTTCACCCCAGTAAGCAAAAAGCCATATTTCTGGCCTAAATGTGACACTCACTTATGCACGTCTAATCCTAGATGTGCACTATATGAAACAAATGTTTTTTTTCCACCCCAGTAAGCAAAAAGCCGTATTTCTGGCCTAAATGTGACACTCACTTATGCATGTCTAATCCCAGATGTGCAGTGTATCAGAGGGGTTTTTATAACCCCAGTAACCAAAAAGCCGTATTTCTGGCCCAAATGTGACACTCACTGATGCACATCTAATCCCAGATGTGCACTATATGAAACAGATGTTTTTTTTTCACCACAGTATGCCCCAGTATGAGAAAGCCATATTTGTGGCCCAAATGTGACACTCACTGATGCACATCTAATCCTAGATGTGCACTATATGAAACAGATGTTTTTTTTTCACCCCAGTAAGCAAAAAGCAGTATTTCTGGCCTAAATGTGACACTCACTTATGCACGTCAAATCCCAGATGTGCAGTATATCAGAGGTTTTTTTCACCCCAGTAAGCAAAAAGCTATATTTCTGGCCTAAATGTGACACTCACTTATGCACGTCTAATCCTAGATGTGCACTATATGAAACAGATGGTTTTTTTTCACCCCAGTAAGCAAAAAGCTGTATTTCTGGCCTAAATGTGACACTCACTTATGCACGTCTAATCCTAGATGTGCACTATATGAAACAGATGTTTTTTTTCACCCCAATAAGCAAAAAGCTGTATTTCTGGCCTAAATGTGACACTCACTTATGCACGTCTAATCCCAGATGTGCAGTGTATCAGAGGGTTTTTATAACCCCAGTAACCAAAAAGCCGTATTTGTGGCCTAAATTTCACAGTCACTTATGCACGTCTAATCCCAGATGTGCAGTATATCAGAGGGTTTTTTCACCCCAGTAAGCAAAAAGCTGTATTTCTGGCCTAAATGTGACACTCACTTATGCACGTCTAATCCCAGATGTGCAGTGTATCAGAGGGTTTTTATAACCCCAGTAACCAAAAAGCCGTATTTGTGGCCTAAATTTCACAGTCACTTGGGGCGTGGCCAGAAGCTGGTATGTGAGGACGCATGTAGAGGAGCTCCGGACCCAGTTCACCTAACTTCTACATTATCCTGTTAATTCATCGCCGCAAACATTCCATCTAGAACCGGCAGGAGGTCGGGAAAGACCCGTGACCCGAATATGGCTCGAAATAAGACGCAGTCTGCAGTGGACAGGCTCTGTGAGTTTGCCCGCGTGGAAGACCAAGATGGCGCGGGAGCTTGTGCGTCGTCAGTGGAGAGGGCGAAAGAGGACGCTGTGTCTGAGGAAGTGGGAGCCGCGGAAAGTGAACCCTCTCTCAAGCAAGTAACTGAACAACTGTTACAGGCTATATCTGTATGCTGCACGTCCATGGTGGGCAAACTGGAGGAGGTAAAAGTAGATATTGGCCTACTCCGCCATGATATGCAGGCCATCCGAGACCGCGTTAAGGAGACTGAAAACAGGATCTCTGATGTGGAAGACCGCCTGCAACCGCTTCCCGATAAGGTACAGGAATTGGAGCAAAAGATAAACTTTTGGCAGCAGAAATGTGACGATTACGAGAATCGTACAAGACGCAACAATTTGCGGATTATCGGCATGCCGGAGAAAGCTGAGGGCAATGATTCATGTGCATTTGTCACTACCTGGCTCCGAGATTCTTTCCCGGACGCGGCATTTTCGGCGGCATTTATTATTGAACGAGCTCATCGCGTTCCCGCCAAACCTCCTCCACCGGGAGCTCCTCCAAGACCCTTGCTTGCAAGGTTATTGAACTCTATGGACAGAGATCATATATTGCAGTTGTCGCGTACGAAACAAGAGCTTAAATATGAAAACAGCACGGTTATGATTTTTCCGGATTTTTCATCTGAATTACAAAAACGCAGAGCCACGTTTAGTGTCGTGAAAAGGAGGCTACGTGAGAAGAATTTGCCGTATTCTATGGTATATCCAGCTCGCCTAAGAGTAGCAGATGGCGATGTGAGCCGGTTCTTCAATAGCCCTGAGGAAGACACTAATTGGTTGGATGGAAGAGGAAGAAACCCAAGAGCCCCAAGATAATAGTGGGAACACTCCTCAACATATTATTTTATCTTATTTTATTGTTTGCTTGCGGAGGTGGGGCCCGGGAGCCTGGACATTGGACCAACGATATCATCTGGACTGCCTAAGTATATATTTGTTGGACTCACAGGATATAGTTTAACAATCATTTGATCTAAGTATCCGAGGCACTGGGAGAATTATGGTCAGGAGAGATAGGGCAAATAGCACATGTGTCCTCTAATATACTGAGAATGTCCGTATTGGCCCGATGTTCAGAGTTCTTTGTCCTGGGGTCCTGGTAGAGGTTAGGGACTGGGTCCCAGACGGTATGTTCAGATTCATTTCTGTATTAGATTCAAGATCATTGGTGCTATCGGTTAAATGCCAAAAGCACACCCCGTTAACTTGTAGTGCCACAGAACAAACGAGGTATATTGCTTTTTGTCTATATGTGTCAAGAGTGATGCGAATGGTTAAGCTTTACACCATGCAGGCACTCACAGTATATGTCAGGATAAGCCTGACAGTTAAAATGTTATGTTATATGTGCTGTATCAGTTATAATGCAAAGAGGTGGGGGAAGTGGAAGATAACTGCGGTTCATTATATAATATCATCATGGCAGAATTGCGAGTAATGTCATGGAATGTCAGGGGATTGGGAGCTGCTAGGAAAAGAGCTATGGTATTCTCTGCAGTCAGGAGATTTAATCCACATGTCCTCTGCCTGCAGGAGACTCATTTAACAGCAGATAACACGAGGCGCATACTAAAGCCTTGGATTCAATGGGCGCAACACTCATGCTATACGAGTATGTCTAGGGGTGTGTCTCTCATGGTACACAAATCTCTCAGGTGGGAGGTGGAAGCGTGCCAGGCAGACACAGCGGGTAGATTCGTGTTTGTGGCAGCTTACATAAACTGTATACTGTATGTTATCATAGGTGTATATATTCCTCCGCCCTTCTCCATGCAAGTGGTTCAGCAAGCGGTGAGCTTTGCAGCCTCTTATCCATCAGCCCGTGTAATCAGCATGGGAGATTTTAACATGACCTTAGATAGGGACCTGGATAGGCACCACCTGGTAGAAGCTGATGATAATCATCATAACAACAAGACGTCTCTGGCTGAATTGATGGAAGAGGTAGGGTGGACGGATATGTGGAGACTGAAGCATCCAGATATCAGACAGTACTCATGCTACTCCGCCAGTCATGGTACATTGTCACGCATAGATTATGTTTTGGGCAACTCAAGTACGAGCTCCCTGGTGTATAGTGTAGAATATGGACCTAGAGGCATATCTGATCACACCCCTGTGCAGTTGGCATTTGCGCTGGGTGGGGATATGACCAGACGCTCAGCTCGGATTAATCCATTTTGGTTGACCTTGTTTGGACCGTCTGATCGTATCCCTGACCAATTGAAGGTATTCTTGGAGGGACATGAGCAAGAATCGAATAATGTATTATTATGGGAAACCATGAAAGCATATCTCAGAGGCTGCCTCAGATCCACCATATCCTATATCAAAAAGTCGTCGGCTAGGCAGGAGGAGGACCTGGCGGCAGAGTGTAATAGATTAGAGGCAGCATATGTCGCCGATCCCAATGATCTGAATAGAGAGGAGTGGTTGTATAAAGGGAGACAATACTTGACTCTGCTTAAGGAAAAAGCTCAAAGGAAAATGTTTTTCTCCAAGCAGACTTACTTTGAGCTGGGCAACCAGTCCAGTAAACTGTTAGCCCACATTGTTAGGCAGAGCCAAGCATCCCCTGCCATATTACGCATTAAAGCAGCTAATGGACAGATACTCGTAGATCCAGAGGCTATAGCAGCTAGATTTCAGGAATATTATAGAGATCTATATGATTCTAGGGTGAACTATGAGATAGAGGATGTAATGCAATACCTTGGGGATTTGGAGTTTCCAACTTTGACGCAGGAAGCAGTAGACGGTTTGGATGCACCCATAACTATTTTAGAGATACAGGAATCCATCTCACAGCTGGCAAGGGGCAAGGCCTCAGGTCCTGATGGACTACCTTTAGAGGTGTATGTTAGATATTCTGCTCATGTTACTCCTATTTTGCTTAAAATGTATAATGACGCCTTCAGAAATGGATGTTTCCCACCAACAATGTACGATGCAACCATAGTGGTGCTTTTGAAACCTGGCAAGGAACCGGATGAATGCGGGTCATATCGTCCGATATCCTTGTTAAATTTAGATTACAAGGTTATAGCAAAAATATTGGCTGTACGTCTGGGCAGAGTGGTCACCAACCTGGTACACCCAGATCAATCCGGGTTCATGCCGGGTAGATCCACTACTGATAATATCAGGAGAGTGCAGGTGGTGACCCAGATTGGTGTTCAGAGGCAGGAGAAATGGGCTCTGGCTTCGTTAGACACAGCAAAGGCATTCGATTCGGTTGAATGGCCATATTTGTTCCAGGTCCTGAGGAAATTCGGCTTTGGCCCTAAATTCAGAAAATGGGTGGAATTATTATATAAAAGCCCCAGAGCTGGTATATTAGTGAATGGGATACTATCAGACAACTTTGATCTGAAGAGAGGAACCAGACAGGGTTGCCCACTGTCGCCATTACTGTTCGCCCTAGCTATAGAGCCACTGGCAATGCGCATAAGAACAGACCCACATTATAATGGCATTCAAATAGGAGAACAAGAGGATAGAGTTGGGCTGTATGCTGATGATATGGTGCTTTTCATGTCACAAGCGGAATCTACACTACCCAGGGTAATCACCACAATTGAGTTATTCAGCCAATTCTCGGGACTGCGGATAAATTGGTCAAAATCGACTCTATGTCCTTTATATCAACTGGATGATACCTTTGACTCAGGGGAACTGCCTGTTGTACACAGCTACAAATATCTGGGTGTACATATCACCAAAAATGCCACGTCCTTCCATATACTAAATATTCAACCTTTGCTGGAGTACTGCAAGGAGAAATTTAGGATATGGCAGAACCTGCCTTTGTCTGCACCAGGGAGAATCAATTTGATAAAATTGATTGTCCTGCCAAAGTGCTTGTATATTTTGCAGCATGCTCCATATGCAGTTCCAAAAAAGTTTTTCCAAAATCTCACCTCGTTGATGTCACCCTTTATTTGGGGCACCAACAGGCCCAAGTTATCAATAGTTAACTTGACTCGCTTTAAAAAGGAAGGAGGCATGTCTCTACCTGATGTATATTTATATTATTTAGCTGGACAGTGGAGAAATATTAAATCTTGGTTGTCACAGGGAGGTGAATTATGCAGACAATAGAAACATCTAGCTGAATACCTGAGCATCTCCAATTTGTGGCCGGTACTGGAGCAACCTAGTTTATTCGCACGGAAGCTACTACCAATTCATAGGGTGGCCATTCAGATTTGGAAAGCTAGTAAAGGCATGCACAGCATAGAAACGGATCTGCAGGAGACCCTGATTTGGGATAACCCTATGTTCCCTGATTTACTGGCAATGCAAGAAAATACATTCTGGAAGGAACATGGGGTTGTCACATTGGGCGATCTCTACAGTAATAATACTTTCAATGACTATGAGTCCATGAATCATAGGCACGGGCTGCCTAGACATGCTTTCTATAGATTTCTACAATTGAGGCACGCCATGCAAACTCATTACAGGGATACCCCAATCTCACTGTCCAATTTCCCAATGATTGGAGTTATCCGCTCACAAGGACCACGTGGCTTCATTTCAGCTTTATATACCCACCTACTGGATGTAAAGCTGAAGGGCACCCCAATTCAAGCACTTAGTAAATGGAAAGCTAAAATTCCAGATTTAAGTAATGAAGATGAGGTAGATATTCTAGAATCCCCCACATTAGTGTCACCCGCCGTGAATAACAAGTTTATTCAAATTTGCATAATTCATCAGAGCTATTTGACCCCATTGAGGCTAAATAGAATGGGCAGACTTACCCATTCTGAGTGTCATAGGTGCACGTCAGTGGATGCTGACTTTTGGCACCTTATATGGGAATGCCCTTATGTGCATACGTTTTGGGAAGGGGTAGTTAAACTACTCACTGATTTATTGGGATTTGTAGTACCATTGCACCCGAAGATCTGCCTCTTTGGGATAATGGATGAGAATATGTACTCACATCATACCAGGATATTCCTTAGGGAAGTACTATTCTTGGCGCGGAAGGCGATCGCCATGAGGTGGATGGGAGATAGGCCACCCACTTTAGCACAATGGAAACAACTAGTCAATGTCATTATACCATACGAAAATGTAGTATTTAAGAATAGAGGATGTACAACTAAATTTCAAAAGGTGTGGGGGACTTGGTGCACCTCCCTGAGTACTGCTTACTCTGCACATAGATTGTCTGAGGCCTTAAGGGCAGAACAAGGGGAATAGTAGTGATTTAGTGATGTGAAAGGGGAATAGAATATAAAAGAAAGTTCTGAAATAAATAAGCTGGGATAGATCTATAATGTCTATGTGACTCTATTTGTTCTGGGGAAGAAGACCCTTCACCTAGTAATAAAAGAGGCAAAGTAGCGATACAGCACAGAAGTTTATTGTCAATTGTTATTTTACTATTTTGTTTATTTTATTTAGCATTATAATGCACAAATCATATGTACATCTCTACATGATAATAATATTGTACAAATAATGCTGGATTTTGTACTGAGATTGTCATTACTATTTGCTTTGTGTTTTCAATAAAACGAATTAAAAAAAAAAAATTTCACAATCACTTATGCACGTCTAATCCCAGATGTGCAGTATATCAGAGGGTTTTTTCACCCCAGTAAGCAAAAAGCTGTATTTCTGGCCTAAATGTGACACTCACTTATGCACGTCTAATCCCAGATGTGCAGTATATCAGAGTTTTTTTTCACCCCAGTAAGCAAAAAGCCGTATTTCTGGCCTAAATTTGACAATCACTTATGCACATCTAATCCCAGATGTGCACTATATGAAACAGATGTTTTTTTTTCACCCTAGTAAGCAAAAAGCTGTATTTTTGGCCTAAATGTGACACTCACTTATGCACGTCTAATCCTAGATGTGCACTATATGAAACAGATGGGTTTTTTTCACCCCAGTAAGCAAAAAGCTATATTTCTGGCCTAAATGTGACACTAACTTATGCACATCTATGCACATCTAATCTTAGATGTGCACTATATGAAACAGATGGTTTTTTTTCACCCCAGTAAGTAAAAATCTGTATTTCTGGCCTAAATGTGACACTCACTTATGCACGTCTAATCCTAGATGTGCACTATATGTTTGAAATCTTTTTATTGATCAAATAAACAAAGGTCATCACATAGTATAAAGCGTAATATAGCGTGTTTAACATCACAATCAAATTTAGGTATACAGCATCAAAGGCATTGCCTAACAATACAAGCTAGAATGTGACCACCACTTGTCTAGGGCTAAAAGGCCCTTAAAGTGATCGATCTTACAGTACAAATATACATAACAACAGTTACATATAAATAAAGGAAGGGGAAAAAACAAAGCCCCAACATTGTGTCAACCCTAAGTATATTGTGTAACCCGCTCAGGTCGGTAGTGGAGGTAGGACTGCTCGTATTGTCTGAGGTATGGTACAAACATATATATTGACTGTGTGTCACCAGAGTAGGTCTCTATAATGGGCCGGGCAGAGAACGGGCAGGAGGGGAGAAAAAGTTGGCCACCTACCAAAAATCTTATTCAGAGTCCCATTGCTGAGAGTTGAGAAGATCTGATCTATAGTTTAACCAAGGTTGCCAGAGCTGCAAGAATCTGTCTCTGTTGTGATACGTCCAACCTATCAATTCTTCCATCTGGCACATCTGGTGGACCCTGTCACGCCACATCCCTAGTGATGGTGGATCAATTGATCTCCACTTTACTGGGATCAAAAGCTTTGCGGCCATGAGCAGATGTGTGGCCAAATTGTTTTTCCCCGGACGAAAGTCTGGAGTAGGTAACCAGAGTAAGACCAGCTGGGCTGGGGGCTTCAGGGTCATTGCACAAATTACATTAATAGCGGACTCAATACCTTCCCAGAAGGGTCTGATGGCCGGGCAGGACCACCAGATGTGAGATAGGGAGCCAGTGGCGGCAGTACACCTCCAGCAAAGATCAGTGGAGAGTATCTTGATTTTAAAAAGGTACTCGGGCGTTCTATACCACCGCAGCGCTGTCTTGACAGAATTTTCCTGTATTTTTATACACTTGGAGAAGCCATGCGAAGATTTTTGAATCCACTTAATATCAGCGTCATCATACTTAAGTTGGAACTCTTTTCCCCACTCGGCTACCCATGGCGGCACATTAGAATCTCTTGCGCATAGAATCTGTCTATAAATGAGGGTGGTACATTTATGGGGTAAACTCGGTAATAATACATAATTCTCCAACCACGTCGGATCTGGAATTGGGATGAACTTAGAGGTCAAAAACTGTCTACAGATACTCTCAAAGTCATTTCTTTGGATGAAATCTTTGCCAGGAGCTGGATCACCTGAGAGGGCAGTATAGAAGTCGGATGAGGTTTGAAACTTTTTCATGTCTCCTATTCTATGGTGTGAAAGTGCTAGCCAAATATCCTTCCCCTGTCCTCCCCAGGTGTCCACAATCTGTGAAAAGATTCTTTACCCAACAGAGCCAATTCTAAGTCTATATGCATACAGTTCGTCTCTTGTCTGGTCAATTTAAGCCATCTCTCCAAACTGATACTCTGCATATAAGTCGGTAGATCAGGTAATGAGATACCCCCATTTTTCCTCCTACGGGAAAGAAGGCGAAAGGACATTCTAGGGCGGCCCTTATCCCATAAATATCTGCTCATGGTGGATTGCAGTTTATTAATGAAGTTAGCTGGGATTGAAATGGGAAGGTCTCTTAATGTGTACATAATCAACGGCAGGATATAGGTGGTGAGAACATTTTTCCTGCCTAGCCAGGTAAGGAAAGGAGAACTGCTCTTAGAGAGAACAGAGGTGACTTTGGAGAGCAGTGGAGGAAAGTTAAGCCTAAACAGCATCTTGGGGTCCATCGGTATCATCACCCCTAAGTATTTTATTGCTTGTGAAGGCCATTTGAATGGCGTGAAGGCTTTGACTTTATTACGTAAAGCAGTCGAAAGGGAAACTCCAAGGGCCTCCGACTTATCAAAATTAATCTTGAAATTTGATATAACCCCAAAGGATTCGAAAATCTGCATAACCTCCGGTAGAGCCTCTTCAGGATTAGTCATCAGAAGCAGTAAGTCGTCCGCGAAGGCGGTCATCTTGTGGGTGTAATTGCCTATTTTCACACCTTTGATCAAGGGGGATTGTCGGAACTTAAGAAGAAGCGTCTCTAGGGTGAGTACAAATAAAGTAGGGGACAAAGGGCATCCCTGACGCGTACCATTTCTAATTTGGAAGGCGTTCCATAGGGTGCCGTTAACCAGTACTCTCGCAGATGGTGCAGAGTATAAAGTGTAAATAGCTTTAATGAAGTTTTCAGGAAAACCAAAGGCATTTAGTACCTTACTCATATAGGCCCAGCTGACCCTATCGAACGCCTTCTCCGCATCTGTGCCTAATAGAACAAGAGGGGACCCAAATTTGATGGAGTGAGTGATCGCATGTATCACTCTGCTGACATTATGTCTACCTTCCCTACCCGCCACGAATCCCACTTGTTCTTCACCCACAAGCCCAGGAAGCAATTTAGACACCCTACTATTAAGCAACTTGGCCCACCACTTCAAATCAGTATTCAATAATGAGATCGGCCTATAACTACCGCAGACCTCCTTGTCCTTTCCTTCTTTATGGATGATCGTTATGTGTGCTTCCTGGGCCTGTGGGGTCAGGGAATTACCTGTGAGGAGGAGATTACATGCATCAACAAAGTGCGGGATTAAGATATCTTTATACTTTTTATAATAAGAGATTAGGAACCCATCAGGCCCGGGGCTCTTACCTGTAGGGATAGACATTAGGACCTTTTTATTTTAACCCCAGTAAGTAAAAAGCTGTATTTCTGGACTTGCAGACATGCAGATATCCTGTGCTGGTGCACTATCGTTGCATAAAATGGCTGCCGATTATGTATAGATATTGACAAACTGAAGTAAAAGAAGTTCGTTTTTTAGTAGTAGTTGGCTCAGGGCAGGCTTAAAAAAATTGTGCACTGCACCCACAAAACACATTTGCTGTCGATCGCTGAGTAAAAAAGCAGTTCTTCATAAGATTTCTCCCTCACAGCAGCTGCAGCCTATCCCTACACTAATCCGAGCAGAGTGACGGGCTGCGCTACGTGACTCCAGCTTAAATAGAGGCTGGGTCAGATGCTGCAGTTGGCCAATCACAGCCATGCCAATAGTAGGCATGGCTGTGATGGCATTTTGGGGCAAGTAGTATGACGCTTGTTCATTGGCTGCTGTGCAGCCTTTCAAAAAGCGCCAAGAAAGCGCCGAACACCGAACCCGAACCCGAACTTTTACGTAAATGTTCGGGTTCGGGTCCGGGTGCCGAAAAACCTAATGTTCGGTACGAACCCGAACTTTACAGTACGGGTTCGCTCAACTCTAATTACTACCAATCCCTCGCTAACCAATGGCTGAGCAGTCAGGCCAATACATTTCCAGTTTGGCCTTTCTGGAGAAGAGGAAGTAGAGAGGAGCAGTGACGAGAGCAGCAGACAAATAACAGAGTCGGAACAGTAGCAGTGTAGGACTGGTATGGTGAGTTTACTCGTTTGTTACTTTTTTACTGTTTGTTACTTTTGCTCTCTCCAACACCATTTTTATTTAAAAGTGGAACTTATATAAGGGGACCTTTTTACTGACTGTTGTGACAGTTTCCCATTAAGCAGTTCTTTGGTGACAGTTTCCTTTACAATATTTGGGCGGTTAACTGATAGCACTGCCTTGGTTGTTTGCCCTGGTCACCCCTTTAGGTCTCATGCACATAACCCTGGGGCAGCCCCGCCTGTGTTGTGGACCTCATAGCACGGGTCCACAATACACGGGCACTGCCGCTTGTACGCGACATTGTGGACTCATTGACTTCAATGGGTTCAGGATCCACAAATTGCAGTGAAAGTTAGGAAATGTCCTATCTTTTGCATTGCAGAGGCAAGTGCACGGCTTCCCCATTGTCGTGTGCATGGGCCCTTACTGTGTGTACTGTGAAAGTGTTTATAACACACAGTTCTTGCATGCACTCTGCTGCCCTGTTGGAATGGTCACCATCGGGGTAGTACAAGTAGTACTGCCCTCTGTGGCCCCACTATATAAATGGCCTAATGTACAGCCTGACAACCGAGAAAAAAATGACAAAATTAATTGTGCTACTAAGTAGATCTTACTTTAAGTAGATAATATAATTCATATTGAGTTCAAGGGAAAATGCACACATTTTATGCAGTGAACTCTTGCTAGTGAAAGCTGCAAACACCAGAATTTTTCATTAACCTTGTAGCATTTTTTTTTTAGCTCTGTAAGGAAAAACAGAGCTCCGACACCTACTGTATAAAGATATAACATAATCAGCACAGAAATTTAGATAAAGACTATGTTCACATATGCCTCAGAAGCTTGAAGCCTGATATTTGTAATTTGCAGCACTATTTTTCTGGTCAAAACCAACACCTTGATGGAACATGATGGATCCCATTGTAAGTCAATTGTAAGTTAATGGACTTCTTTGGATGCTAGTGGTCATTGCATAATGGAGCATGCTCTGTGAAGATGTTAACAGAGCCTTATGAAATGGAATTACAGGTAAGGTTTATTCCTTTTATTTCCCCAGATTATCACAGATATAATGAGGGTTGTATGAACATATCCATAGTCCTCCAGCCACCTGAAGGAAGACAAAAAAGGTTGTGTTTTTTTTTGTGTTGGATAGAATAGCCTAGTCAACAATGCTATCTTATCCAGAGGTATCCTGCAAAAAAACATACCATGCAGTATTTGATTTTGTTTTTAACGTGGGTATTCTTGGCTATACAATGGCATACGTCGCAAGCATCCATCGGAGGTATATGTTGGAACATCCTCCTGACATCCTGTATACCTCAACATACTTTAAACACAGTGGGGGTCATTTATTAAGACCGGCATTTTAGACGCCAGTCTTAATAGCCCCTGTGCTGGCGGTGGACCCACCTAAGTTATGTAGAGGCACAGGCCTCTACATAACTTTGGCGCATCCACCACCAGTCTAAATCTACACCAGCTTCCTCTCTGGCGAAGATTTAGAACATTTTATCCACCTAAAACAGGTGTAGAAAATGATAAATGAGATGGGCCTGCAGGCCTTCCCCACCCATGCCACTCCCCCTTTTTTAGACCTGGTGTGAGTAGGGAAAAGTCGCAGATTGCAAATCTAGCGTATATCTGATAGTAAATAACGCCCAATGTGCTTGCATCCTGTTTCACTATCATAAACCACCATATTCCACCAGGAATCTTCTCATTGAGAGAGATTTGTTGTAATGCAGTGGATGTGGACCTACTGTTCCACTGAACAGATTTGACTTTAGTCTACTCCCCCGTACAGGAATCTGCACTTCACGGCAGGGTCTCCATTCAGATGCTGCTGTCCCAGGTGTATTAAGAGATACCGATGCATGGCACTAAAGGGACATGCAGAAGTGTTTTCAGAGGGCAAGCCAAGGTCAGGACTGGCAGAGTTTGTGCACAATGTTAAACAGTCACCAAAGAAATTGCACAAAAATCTTCGCATAGTAAATATAAATAAACTTTATTGGCAATGTAAAATACATACATGAAGATAAAAAAAGGCAGCACAAAGGTGGAACACAAGGGAGAGGAATAGGACCCAAGGAGGGCCTGGGAGGTCAGCACACCAGGAGTCAGGGAAAAATATATTATAATAAGCAGATGCTAGTCACCAAGACACCTCAAGACAATAAGCCCCAAGCAATGGCAAATGGAGACAAATGTGAGGATAAACAGACTTGGTGATTAAAAGAAAAGGATAAGCATACCCTCAGGCCTGTCGCTAACAGACAGGCAAAACAAGCAATTGCTTGGGGCCCCGAGCTGGCCCGGGGCCAAGCAGAGCCGGTGCTTGTTTTGATTCCTTTAAGGCTGCAGCTGAACTCAGAAGATCCGATGGTATATTCTAACCCCCAGGCGTTCCCATGGTGACGGGGACGCTTGCCTGGGGGTTAGAATATACCATCAGATCTGAGTTTTACGAGCTCAGTGAGATCGTAAAAACTCAAATCCGATGGTATATTCTAACCCCCAGGCGTTCCCATGGTGACAGGGCCACTCCGCTCACAGCAGTATATTTATAAACTAATCAGTAACTACTTTAACTTTAATCATTGCTCATTGCTGAGCTCTTTACTTGGATTATTTGGATATCTTACTTTGTCTTAGCTCCGGTAATAGCAGGCAGTGCGGGGAGCGGCTCTCTCTCACTGACGTCACGCGCCTGCTCCTCCCACTAGGCGGCGCAGGCACGTGACGTCAGTGAGTGAGCGCCGCCCCCCGCACTGCCTGCTATTACCGGAGCTAAGACAAAGTAAGATATCCAAATAATCCAAGTAAAGAGCTCAGCAATGAGCAATGATTAAAGTTTAAGTAGTTACTGATTAGTTTATAAATATACTGCTGTGAGCGTCGGGGAGGGGGATCTGTGGATGGCACTGTAGGGGGATCTGTGGATGGCAGTGACATCCACAGATCCCCCTACAGTGCCATCCACAGATCCCCCCTCCCCTAAACAGTGCCATCCACAGTGCCATAAACAGTGCCATCATGGCACTGTTTAGGGGAGGGGGGATCTGTGGATGGCACTGTTTAGGGGGGATCTGTGGATGGCACTGTTTAGGGGGGATCTGTGGATGGCACTGTTTAGGGGGGATCTGTGGATGGCACTGTTTAGGGGGGGATCTGTGGATGGCACTGTTTAGAGGGGGATCTGTGGATGGCACTGTTTAGGGGGGAGATCTGTGGATGGCACTGTTTAGGGGGGGGGATCTGTGGATGGCACTGTTTAGGGGGGAGATCTGTGGATGGCACTGTTTAGGGGAGGGAGATCTGTGGATGGCACTGTTTAGGGGAGGGGGGATCTGTGGATGGCACTGTTTAGGGGGGGATCTGTGGATGGCACTGTTTAGGGGGGATCTGTGGATGGCACTGTTTAGGGGGGGGATCTGTGGATGGCACTGTTTAGGGGGGGGATCTGTGGATGGCACTGTTTAGGGGGGAGATCTGTGGATGGCACTGTTTAGGGGAGGGGGATCTGTGGATGGCACCGGGGGGGCCCATAATTTTTTTTGCTATGGGGCCCATGCATTTCTAGCTACGCCCCTGCTCAGGTGGCTGCAGCACTCCTGGTTACCTCCCGAGTTCCTCCTCTGCTGACTGCTGCTCTGTAGCGTGGCCGAGCTCTCCTCCTCTACCTCCTGGCTGTCACTCAGTCCGGCCGGGTACCGCGCGGTACAGGAACAGGGGATTCAGTTTCCTGTTCCCGGCCGGACTGACAGGAAGTGTACACTGGAGTGCTCACTTCCTTTTAGTCCGGCCGCGGCCGGGAACAGGAAACTGAATCTCCTGACCTGTACCACGCGGTTCCCGGCCGCACTGAGTGACAGCCAGGACTGGAGGTAGAGAGCGAGGAGCTCGGCCACGCTACAGGGTCCAGGGAAGGAGCCGGAGGACTGAATTAACTTAGGAACTTATCTAAGGTAGGGTAGGGAGTAAAAAAAAAAAAAAACAGGGAGGGGGAGAGTAAGTAGGACATTTGTTGAAAATGTTCAAATTTCATGCACATTAAATGCAACAGCAGTATTTGCACTGTAAACCTCCTTTTTTATTTATATAAAGTGTGGGTGAACTTAAACTGTATGGCTAAACTGTGGTTCCTGTAGGCTTTGCGTGCGTAAGGTGGGGAGGGCGTGGAGGGGGGGCCTCCATGTCTATTTTGCTTGGGGCCCCCAAATTCCTTCAAACGGCCCTGCATACCCTGAGTGGTGTGTCGATCTCTCAGCCACCTCCTGACCCAATGCTGTTTCGCCAGTGATCTGGCTTCTTCAGGGTCCTATTCCTCTCCCTTGTGTTCCACCTTTGTGCTGCCTTTTTTTATCTTCATGTATGTATTTTACATTGTCAATAAAGTTTATTTATATTTACTATGCAAAGATTTTTGTGCAATTTCTTTGGTGATAGTTAAGGCTCCTTGTGGGTCCGCAATTCTTTGCGATTTTTTCTGTCCGGTAACAATTTGGTAAAAATGCTAAACAGGCAGTAGGTCAAGGAAGGCAACACAAGGTCAATATGATGACCAGACAGAGGTCAGGACAGGAGACACAGGGTCAATATGGTAAACAGTCAAGCATGGGAGGTCAAAACATACAATAGCACACCTTTGCACTCTGGGGGCTGTGCCCACTGGGAAAAGGAGATGGTGGCAGGCCTGGACTGCTGGTATCACATTTGTCAATTCAGTTAGGTCAGTTTTATGGCATACTTGCATTACAAAAGAATGGTATTCAATACAAAGGACTCTGATTAGTTTTGGAAAATAGAGCTGTGAAATATTACATGCAACTTATATCCCACCATTTTCTACCCCTTTTCTATCTACATACTTGGGTTGCTGCACCATTTTAGATGTCTGCCACATTGGTTAATGAAACACATGTGTCAGTGGAATTTAGACTTGGCGGCATCTTTAATAAAGCCAGTGTATTAAGCCGCTGCTGGCACTGGCATCAGGGTATATGCCACGAATGCCTTAAGTTCATTTTTTTTAAAAAACAAAACACTTTTTATTGAGGTTTTACAGAGGAGGTCACAGTACATGCAGCTGAAGTTCTTTCACAATGAAAACATATACATAAAACACATGATACCACCCTCATTCCCCCCCCTCCCCTCCCTCTCAGCACAGACAATGGCACCATTCATTTTTCTGTCATATATAAAGGAGTCAATTATAGAATTGATTAAAGAAAAGAAAAAGAATAAGGAAAAGAATTAGAAAAAGATCCCACATGATACCTTCTACTAGAGTTTGAGCTCCACATACGTCTCATAAAGCATGTGTGTTAACTCTACTACATCCGTATCTCACTACTTTTTGTGGTCAAGTATCTACTTTATCACTTTCTACATTCCAGTGTTCAGTCTTCCCAGAGACTTTGTTAAAAGCCCTTTACAATACCATGCTGTTGTACAAAATGGTGTAACAATATCAACAAAACATAAATAAAAAAAAAGCTGCGGACAGTAGGGATTTCTTGCGCTTCACCTATTTAACTATCTCAGATGTTGCTGGACAATCTGAGTGTAGCCAGCTAGCCAGAATGCATCGCTTAGCTGCTAATTACATCAAGTGCAATATTTTTGGAAGGGGTTGATGGCTTAGTAGTTTGGATTTGGAATATTATTGATCGTGGGTCATTTGAGATTGAGAAGTGGAGTTTATCCCTTATAAATTGTCGTGTTTGCTCCCAAAATGATTGAGCCTTTGGACAAGTCCATAAGCCATGGCATAGGTTCGTGTTCTGTTGTTGATACTTGGGGCAACTATACATCTTATCTGTTTGACACTTCCTGCCGAAGAAGCCACATATTGCTCCATGCGTGATGCTATATTGAGTTTTTCTCCATACCTCATTAACAGTGGTGGTACATCATCATCTCCCATCCCCCTAGGATATCTGCTGGCAGCTCTGTCTCTGGCAAGTCTTTTTTCCAACTTTTAAAAGTTGAATATACTATTTCTTAGACAGAAAATGATGGAGGTCTCCATAAAAAGAGGACAATGTTGATTCTGCTGCGGATTGTCCCATCATTAAATCCAATTGGTTTTGTTGGAGTTCTGCCAAGCAGTCTTTCATCCTGTAATAAATCAGAAAATAGGCTTCTCCTATCTCAGTCCTACTCCTAAATTCCTGAAAGTATAGTATCATTTATCTTCTGCTTTCCAAAAGTCTATTATGGTTCTGAGTCCCTTCCAATGTGGGGCCTTCCCTGTAATTGGCAAACATAATGTCAGGGGGTCTAGATATTTGGAGCATTGAAATGAAAGGCCAATTTTTTGCATTACCAGCTTCCACATGGCAAAGGTATCTTTGAATAGCAGACTTTGATTGTCAGTAGAAGGTAAATTGTAAAGTAGAAGGTAAATAGTATTTTATGGAGTAGAGTAGTGAGCTTCCAATGGTGGAATAAGCTCTTCTCTAGATGAAGCATGCTCAACCTGCGGCGCTCCAGCTGTTGCAAAACTACAATTCCCAGTATGCCCGAACAGCCTACAGCTATCAGCCTACAGCAGGGCATTGTGGCAGTTGTAGTTTTACAACAGCTGGAGGGCCGTAGGTTGAGCATGACTGCTCTAGATCTAATTGGAGTATCTGCTTTGACCTTTAAGCCAATGCAATGCCTTATCAGACTAGCTAGATTATAAGTTTCTAAATGCTTTAAGTTCACTTTATACACTGTTTTGTGGGGAAAACAGAGTGAAATTTTCAAAAGGTACCAGAACATAGTCATAGAAATTGTCACCGCTTACCCTAACTGAGTCTGGTACTGTGGGGAGGTCAGAGGCATTTATAGATCCAGAGGTGCAGAGAAAGTTTAAATTCCTAACTATGTTCAGCTTTTCACACAATTTTTTTTCTGTTTACGTTCTGTTTTTTGCGTTCCGTATGCGGACTGTATACGGAACCATTCATTTCAATGGATAAAAAAAAAAGCGGAAGGTACTCCGTATGCCTTCCGTATTTCCGTTTTTCCGTTCAAAGATAGAACATGTCCTATTATTGTCCGCATAACGGACAAGGATAGTACTGTTCTATCAGGGGCCAGCTGTTCCGTTCCGCAAAAAACGGAATGCACAAGGACATAATCTGTATTTTTTGCGGATCCGTTTTTTTGAGGACCGCAAAATACTGAAAAAGCCATACGGTCGTGTGCAAGAGGCCTTATATATCACAGCTGTTGTTATAGCTGCACCATTAAGTATTATGATATAACATGTTTATTAGATCAGAAAGCACAAGTAAACAATTTAGGGATAAATTCACATTTAGTATTTGTGTTCATTTTACTTTTGCTCTGTATTTTAATCATGACATGTTGCTTTATAGAGTTAAACATGGCTACTATTTTTAGAGACTTTTGTTGTAAATTATTAAGACTGGCGTTTTAGACACCTTTCTTAATACCTCTAGTGCTGGCGCATGATGAAGAAAGTTTTACCCCTTTAGATCCCTTTAGTTTAACCAGTTATTACCAACAGTGGATTCCTATACTGCGGCAGGCAGTGTATATTTTGGACATAACAAATGCATAGAAACGGCCCAGGCATGTATTTAACACTAAGGGCGCCCGCAATACATGAAAAGCTGTCAGAGGAAATGTATTACATTTATTACTAGATGGAGTAAAAGTGATCTGCCTGAGGCTGTGTAATATCAACCTCATCAATCTAGTGTGAATGCTGGCTGTACAGAGATGTTAGTCCTCTATGCTGTGCCACTGTTCTTAACTATGCAGGACACCAACGTTCATAGAATACAATATTACATATAAACTATCGTATTCTGTAATTATCTGTAAAATCCTCAATCTAAGAAGAAAATTATTGGAAAATGTACAAAGTCATTGCATAAATGTATAATGTAGAAATGCACCAAATACATCCACTACGCAGCACAAATGTTTCAAATATATTCCTTTACAACAAGGGAATTTTCTAAAGTCAATGGCAGGAAATAATTTACCCAGGGAAAGGGGAGAACTGGACATTGTCTTGCCCCCAGATAAGGGTCAACATTTTTTACGACCCATGATAGTTTACAGCAATTCATCCACAACACATGAATTTGGCAGCCAACCTCTGACCTCGGCAGTGGCATGTCATCACTGCAGCTAGCAATGGGCTGATGACATCAATTGTTGTGTGCAACAGGCACATTGGGATGAGGGTATGAACAAGACACGGTGGGGATACGGTTCATTGCATTTAGGCCTAGTACTGGTCATATACACTTAGGACATATATAACCAATAGAAGCCTATAACAGATACCATACAGTGACATCCATCACTCATAGGGTTTCATTGTGGAAAGAAGCACAGTCTGCTGTTTGACAATGCATCTCGGCCAGATGGAATCCTAAAGGGCACCTATCTGGCCTCCATCGTGTGAATGGGAGCCTATGGAAATGGTAATATCTTAAGAGTTCTCTGGGAATTAGTTAAAATGGCCACCAGAAGCCTGTCCTAGAATGTGATCAGGACTAGTTGCCACTACTTGCAGAGCTGCTTAGGGGATTGAGGGGACAGGCCTCACCACACACCACAATGCTCTACAATAGATGGTAATGATGTGATCCTGTCTTTGATATGCCATTGTGGCTGAGCAGCCTCACAGGAACACATACTAATATGTTGTATATGCAGATTCCAGAGCTTAGTGTGTAGTGAGGCCCTGTCCCCTCACCCCCCAGGAGGCTCTCCAGTTCTGCTCACACTGTAGGACAGGTTGCTTATGGCCATTTTCAATTATTGGAAGATAAAAATAGCTGTTTTTTCGAACCTTTTGTAGTGGCGCTGAAAACAGGAGGCAATGTTCCGCGTAGTATTGTTAAAAGAGAAGTAAACTTTTATTCTTTAGTCAAGCGCGTTTCGAGGGCGCACAGCCCTCTTCATCAGGACAATAATAGCATGTACAGAATAGTGTCAAGAGATCGTCTTTTAAACAGTATTTTGGCGCGCAGGCCAGTGGTTTGTAGGCGGAGAGCCAGTATGCATGACGTTACTAGTGATGTCAGGTAGACGCCGCCCATATCTGCCTGACTGACAGCAGAGGTAAAGGCTAGTTGCTGTACATTTGCTAGTTACTACCTATATGGTCTATGTAATTTCTAGGCGGAGCAGAGATGTGTTTATATATTAAGGTATAAAGAGTCTATATGTGTCGGGAAGGGACTTGCTCGGACAGTTCTATCCTTGCACTCACAATCTCCTGCTATATTTTATTAAGCTACTGACAGCAGGGGAAAACAGAGAGGTTAGCCGCGGGTCGCGCTGTCACCCACCGCAGGGTGCAAACTAGAGTCTGCAGGTGGGATCCAGAGAGGATCGCATCATCAACAGCGCTCAGATCTGACACTGACCGGCAGCGGGGAATGTGTACTACAGGTCGCAGAATAGAGTATGGGCGCGATGATATTATAATACTGCTATTTATTGAAGAGAAGTACATCCTGTCGGTTAGTTTAGACTACTGGTATTAGGGGCAAAGGTTACTGGCGGATCGCGCTGTTCCCCGTCGCAGAGCGCAAGCCCGAGTCTGCTAGTGGGATCCTGAGGAGATGGCATCAGAGGGATCCAGAGGGGATGGTATCATCACCAGCGCTCAGGTCTGATACTGACCGGCAGTGGGAAATGCCCACATGATTTATTGTATATTTACTGGATGCAAGGACTGTTTTTTTTCTGTATGCTCGGTTAGTATTATTTGGGCACTCGTTATTTTGGATATACAGCATACTTACACTAATACAGTAAGATTATAATCATAATGGACACACAGTAAAAGTTATAAGGGACATGAAGTAATTAAAATCTGCAATTATAATGGACATACACTCACCTAAAGAATTATTAGGAACACCTGTTCTATTTCTCATTAATGCAATTATCTAGTCAACCAATCACATGGCAGTTGCTTCAATGCATTTAGGGGTGTGGTCCTGGTCAATTTGCACAAGCTCACCAAAATTGGACTGTTGAAGACTGGAAAAATGTTGCCTGGTCTGATGAGTCTCGATTTCTGTTGAGACATTCAAATGGTAGAGTCCGAATTTGGCGTAAACAGAATGAGAACATGTATCCATCATGCCTTGTTACCACTGTGCAGGCTGGTGGTGGTGGTGTAATGGTGTGGGGGATGTTTTCTGGGCACACTTTGGGCCCCTTAGTGCCAATTGGGCATCGTTTAAATGCCACGGGCTACCTGAGCATTGTTTCTGACCATGTCCATCCCTTCATGACCACCATGTACCCATCCTCTGATGGCTACTTCCAGCAGGATAATGCACCATGTCACAAAGCTCGAATCATTTCAAATTGGTTTCTTAACCAAATTTCTTTTTATTCAAAGAATAAGGTACATCTTACAATCACATACCATCGAAGTATTGATGAAAAGGTATATTACAAACCTTCTATAGAAGTGACAATTATTACATATCAGTGCATCATATGGTGTCTAAGATGAAGCCAAAATATATAGCAGACAATAAAAGTATAAAACAAAGGAGAGGAAAGGAGGGGTAGGGAGGGAGGGGATGTTAAGAGTTTTTCCAACTGCGTCAAGTAAACCTTATATAATTCTTCCAAGGTGACCAGATTTTAAGAAAGCGGGAACGTGTGTAGGATTCCCAATGGGCCAGTTCTTCAAATCTATAGATCTGATCCACCTTGTCTCTCCATATCGAAACAGTAGGAGGTTCAGTATCTTTCCAAAGCAACGGGATCAACAATCTCGCCGCCGTGATAAGTATAGTGGGAAGATCAGATTTACAGGGAGACAGCGAGTCATTGGGACACCAAAGTAAGATCAGTTTGGGATATAGTTTAACCTGCGTATCACATACCACATTGATCAATGCTTGTATGCTTAACCAGAACGCTTTGATCCTCTCACAATACCACCAAATGTGTGACAGGGAGCCTGTATCATTTTTACACCTCCAACACTCACTTGGGATGTCTGCATTAAGCCTATGCAGAAACTCCGGGGATTTGTACCATCTTGTAAGCAGCTTATATGAGTTCTCTTGTATCCTAATACAGCGGCTAAAGCCGTGGGAGTGTGAGAGGACAAAAGCCCTTTCCGGTTCTGAAAGGCGGATGGACAGTTCCCTTTCCCACGAATTGAGAAAGTGTAGCTCAGGAGGGGAGGATGAGAGTAATTCTTTATATATGGTAGACAGTGGTTTGGGGATCCTACGGGTGTCTGATAGCCTTTTATCCAACCAAGAGGGAGGGCTAGAGGTAGTTGGGGGTGGTAGTTTGATCAACTTAATATCCTTCTGCAGGGCAAATCCCTGGAGGAAAGGGGGTTTTTTGATTTTGGGGTCATTCAAGACTAGGGTCCAATCCAGGTTCCCATCTGGGGTCCGGATCTCACTTAAAGGAATCTCAGCTAAGAGAGGCCAAATGCCTGAAGGCTTCTTAGCTTCCGGGTGAATGTAAAACTGCAAGGAGGAGAGTGGAGTGCCTGGTATTGGGAATGTAAGCACATTGGCTTTAAATTGCTTGGCCCATTCAACCAATAGGCTCTTCCAAAGGGGTGACAAGGAGGAACTACCTGGAGAACAGGGGGAAAGCCCCCAAAGGATCCGCTTCATTTTGGTGGAAAGCAGAGAGCGCTCTAGACGCACATATGGAGCACTATAGGCATTATTGAGGAGATATAGACCTCGGAATAATTGAAAGGCCGCATAGTAGGAGCGCATGTCAGGCAGACCAAAACCGCCAAACCTCTTCTCTCTGGTCAACACCGAATATGCAATTCTGGAGGGTTTATTACCCCACAAAAAGAGAGAAAAAACTTGGCGAATGTCGACAAAAAATGAGTGCGGCAGCCAAATAGGCAAAACCTGAAGTAGGTACAGAAATTTAGGGGCCATAAAAGTCTTGAGGTAGTTCCTCTTTCCACACCAAGAGATGAACGGAAGTTTAATAGAATGCAAATGTTTCCTAACTGATGAGAGTAAGGGGCCATAATTAAGAGCAAACAACACTTTGCTTGAGCCAGAACGTGTACTCCTAAAAATACTATGTCTTTTGTGGCCCAGTGAAAGGGGGTAGTTCTCTGAAGGGTCTCTTTCACTGAGTCCAGGGCCACTGACTTACTATAATTGATTTTAAAGTTAGAAACATAGCCAAACTCCTCGAAAAGAGACAAAAGCCTAGGGAAGGATGTTTCGGGATTAGACGTCATTATTAATAGGTCATCAGCAAATGCGGCTGTCAAGTGGGTCTGAGAATTAATGGTAAGGCCTCTAACAGCAGGATCCTGCCGGATCTTACACAGCAAAGTCTCCATCACTATGACGAATAAGGATGGTGAAAGAGGACATCCCTGCCTCGTCCCATTAGAGATGGAAAAGGAGGGGGAAAGCGTACCATTTATTTTGAGTTTGGCAGACGGGGCCGAGTACAGAGTAAAGATCGCAGATATGAACGAGTCTGGAAAACCAAACCTCGACAGGGCCCGCGACATATAATGCCATCCAACCCTGTCGAAGGCCTTCTCTGCGTCCGTGCTCAACAAGGCCAAAGGTGTGGATGAGCTTCTAGCCCAGTCCATAAGATGGAGCAGGCGTATCGTGTTCTCACAGCCCTGTCTGCCCCGCACAAATCCTACTTGCTCGCTATCAATAAGATCCGGCAGGATCAGCTGAATACGCTGCGCTAATATTTTGGCCCACCACTTGACATCGCATTTAGCAGTGAGATAGGGCGATAACTGCCACATTGGAGGGGATCTTTGTTTTCTTTGTGGATTATAGTTATGTGAGCTTCTAATGTTTTGGGGGGCAGAGATCCTCCAGACAGAAGGAAGTTACATCGTTTCTGAAAATCAGGGGTCAAAATGTCCCTGAAGGCCTTATAATACGATATGGGAAGTCCATCTGGACCTGGACTCTTACCTGATGGTATGGAGGATAGGACCTTGTCAATCTCTTCTCTTGACACAGGGGCGACTAGCTGAGAGGCCTGGAGGGGGCTAATGGAAGGGGAGCTGTAGAGTTGATAGGAACTCATCTGTGGCCTGCTCAACCGAAGTGGAACCAGGACGGTCTGGGGTGGGAAGGTTATAAAGATCAGTGTAAAAAGCGCTGAAAGCTTTTGCTATGTCATGGGTCGATTTATGCTTGTTGCCTTTTGCATCTAAAATTGCAGGGATAAATGAATCCGCGTGACGTTGCTTAGCCATGGCAGACATCAGTTTATTCCCCTTGTTCCCATGGGCATAAGCTTTAAACTTGGAGCGGAAGATAAGTTTCGCAGATTTAGCATTAAACAGGTTTTTCAGTTCCGTCCTGGCCTCCACCAATCCAGCAGCCACAGCCTGGGTTTGCTTATGGGTCAATTCTAGACTTGCTATGCGGGACAACAGGTCGTCCACAGCCTTGGAGCGCAGTCTTTTAACATGTGAGCCCAGGGCTATTAGTTCTCCTCTAACCACTGCTTTATGGGTTTCCCACAGAATGAAGGGAGAGGGAGGGGGGTTGCCCGCCGCATTAAGGGAGAAGAATTCAGACATAATCTGGGAGATTTTAGTTGCATTAGCAGGGTCAGAGATCAAGGTGTCATTAAGACGCCATATTCTTTTCCTTTTAGGAAGAGCGGTCATAGACACCCGGAGAAATACTGGAGCGTGGTCAGATAGCGTGATGTTCCCAATCCTCGTATCTACCACCTGAGAAATATGGGGGGAGGATAGAAATATATAATCCAACCTGTGGAAGGACTTTTTTGCATTGGAATAGAACGTGTAATCCCGACTAGAGGGATGCATAGTGCGCCAAACATCTATAACCCGCAGTTTCTTCAGCGCAGTCTTCAGATGGCGTAGAAGTTTGTGGGATAACTCAGATCTCTGGGAGGACGAGTCAAGGCCAGGCTCCAGGGTCACATTAAAGTCACCTCCTAGTATAAGCATACCCTCACTAAAAGCTGCCAATTGAGCAAGAGTCCGAACGAGCCAGGGGATCTGACCCCTATTAGGGGCATAAATGTTAGCCAGGGTGACAGGTGTGTCAGGGATGTGCCCTTTCACGAACAAGAAGCGACCGTCTGTATCTGCAAGTATTGCGGAGTGTTTAAAGGGCAGATGCTTGTGGATCGCCACGCTGACACCACTGCAAGCTGAGGCATATGAGCTGTGAAACCATTGTGAGAATACTTTTGGGGACAGTTTCGGGAGTTTTCCCATCTTAAAATGAGTTTCTTGAAGAAATGCAATCGAAACATCTTTCTGTAACAATGAGAGCACCAGAGACCGCTTACATGGCTCGTTCAGACCCCTGGCATTCAATGAGGCAACTACAATAGAGGCCATAGCAAAGACAGAGGAGGCCAGTCGGCCCAGAGCAGAAGGACATCTAGTCTGGAAAGCAACGGACGGAGTAATGAGAAGAAGGAGGGGAAGGAGATTAAAGGGAAAGTCAAAGGAAAAATAAAAGGCATAACAAATAAGACGTAGACACTATACATGTAACAAGGCATGTCTCCCCATGGACAGGGAGCTCGTGGTCCCACCCAGCATCTGATATGATGGAGATCCTTTTTCATAGCGGCGGACTGCCGGGATCTATCAGAGGGGGGCTCCTGTGGGGCCACTAGGGGGTTTAAGGAGGGGTGTGGGGTAGAGGGATTAATCAGTAACATTACCGACATAAAGGCAAACATATAACCCCAGCAAAAATTATCAGTGCTAACATTGCATCAAATCACAGCCTGTATCTTGTGCAGGAAAGGTAGCGATAAAAAGGGGCAAATCCCAAAGCCCATGGAAACGGGGCATTGGGCTAAGACCCTGATCAAGGCCACAAATAGGTAACAAACAGGCAATAAACAGCTCGGACAGAGCAAACAAAGATCCTTCAGCCTGAAACTCAAAAAATGTCCCAGGACAATGGACTCAGTAGTGAGTAAACATAAGAGACTTCAGCTTCTCACAGAGCAGAGTCATGTGACAGCGACTTGAGAACGGCCTTTTCCTTGCTTCTCTGGTCTGGATGGCGAGACTTGCTGCCACAAATCCACACCCGGGGGGAGAGGAGGGGGGTCCCCTTGATCAGCCGGCAAAAAAAAGAGGGAACTGCGATGGGTGCAATCCCAAGAGGGCCCCATATAGCTTTAAGGTCTCCCGGGGTCCGCACCATGTACTGCCTTCCATTTTTCAAGATGGCCAAGCCGAAGGGATAGAGCCACCGGAATGGCGTGGCGGTGGCTTTAAGGGCCTCCAGGAGTGGCCTTATGATGTGCCTCTTGGCCAAGGTGGAGGGGGCCAGATCTTGAAAGAATAGGATGGGGGTCTCCCCATACATGATGCGATCCGCCTCTCTTCCCGCCCTAAGCAGTGCCGCATTATCCACGTAGCTGAGGATGCCACATACTACATCTCGCGGCGGTTCACCAGGTTTCGGCTTGGGCCTCAAAGCCCTGTGAATGCGCTCAATCACAATCGGAGCTGCTCTTTCAGCACCTAGCAGGGAGGAGAAAATTTTGCATGCTGCCGAATTAAGCGCATCGATCGCGATATTTTCGGGAAGACCGCGGATGCAAATATTTCGCCGCCGGCTCCGATTTTCTTGATCTTCAATGCGCAATAGTGCATCATTTAGCAAGTCTCTGTGAGTTTGCAGGGCCGCGCTCGTCTTACCCTCATGCACCAGGATGGCTTCCTGTGCAAGCTCCAGGGACTCCACTCGATTACCAATGTGTCGCAGGTCTCCTTTTATTTCCTCCAAATCCTTCTTCAGAGGTGCAAGTGCAGACTCCAGGATATCCCTGAGGACTGCTTTGGAAAGTGAGGAGCTTTTTCGAATAGGTCTGCAAACTGATACATCGGAGGCACTTCCTGCCTCTGAGCCTTCTTCTGCATCAGAGAGCTGCCGCGCCATCTTGGACACTTCAGCAGCAGGGGTCCTGGATTGTTTTCTGAGATATTTATCCATCTCAGGCTGTCTGGAGCGAGCCCCTGTCGGCTCTGGTGTCTCAGGGTGACGATCTTTACCTAGTTTCCCCATTTGCACAATGTAAGTAGCCAGTAAAAGGGGTTATAATAGCTGCCAGGGAGAGGAGCTCAGGAACAAGCAGCCATTCAGCTCCAAGGTCAGGCTCCGCCCCCCTTCAAATTGGTTTCTTGAACATGACAATGAGTTCACTGTACTAAAATGGCCCCCACAGTCACCAGATCGCAACCCAATAGAGCATCTTTGGGATGTGGTGGAACGGGAGCTTCGTGCCCTGGATGTGCATCCCTCAAATCTCCATCAACTGCAAGATGCTATCCTATCAATATGGGCCAACATTTCTAAAGAATGCTATCAGCACCTTGTTGAATCAATGCCACGTAGAATTAAGGCAGTTCTGAAGGCAAAAGGGGGTCCAACACCGTATTACTATGGTGTTCCTAATAATTCTTTAGGTGAGTGTATAATGGTTGTGACAAAGAGAACTAATAAATAAATAGATAAAAGATGAAAAATAGTAAGAAGAGGGGGATATAAAAATACTAAAGATTTTTTATATTTGTAAAATTATTTTTTAAAAATGGGTAATAATTGATAAGAAATATATATAAAAAGAATATATAAAATAATGTGTGTGTATATATATATATATATATATATATATATATATATATTGGGGTTTGCTCTGGTAGGCAGATGGTAGCGGTGGCAGTATAGAGGCTCAGGAGACAGGCTTTGTGTCCAAACCGTGCTCTTTTATTCACTTTAGTGCATCACATCAAAACTGTGCAATTCACACAACAGCAATGTCCATAAACCCCACCTCCCACAAAGGATCCCCAAACACTGCAGGCGTCTTGGTGCCTGTTCACACAGTCTCTCACATCAGTGGTCAGTACTACACCTTGTCATGGGGCGGGTTTGTCCAAGTTCATGCAAGTTAGACAGGCCACGTGTCGGCCTGGACAAGGGATTGGCTCCGGCCACAGGATCCCTTTCTTTTGGTCCTTCGCTGAGCCTGCAGCAATTGGGCAGTTCTTGTTAGATGAGCGGACCACAGCGCCCAGCCCGACCGAGCGATCAGCCTCCCATACAGCTTCCTGCAGTGAGACAGGAGACCACACTTCATCAGCCGCCCCCCCAGTCAGTGAGCCTCAAACCTATATCCACAGCCCTGGGTGTAGCAGGCAGACCACACCCAGCAAGCATAGTGAAGGATTAACTCATCCCTACCCAACTTAGGCCAGAGATAACCAACCTGCCAGGATCAGTGTAGACTGACACCAACAACTGAAACCCGTCCACCCTGCTCTTACTCCACCAGGGCCACGACCCCCGGTGGTACATATCTTCCATCCACTACCACTCCAGACATTCTCTTACATATCCCCCCCCTTTGTTCACCCCTGAAGGCTTGATGACCCTGTTCAATCCTATCGGGGTGAACACACATATAGCAGTGTACCCGGGACAGAGCATCAGCGTTCCCTTGCAGGCGACCTGCCCTGTGCTCAACCCTGAATTTAAAATTCTGGAGGGATAAGAACCATCTGGTGACCCGAGCGCTCCCCTCCTTAGCCTGGCTCATCCACCGGAGAGGGGAGTGGTCAGTCACCAGACGGAACCTTCTCCCCAACAGGTAATACCTGAGAGATTCAAGTGCCCACTTGATGGCGAGGCATTCTCTTTCTACCACGCTGTACCGGGTTTCCACTGGGGTGAGCTTGCGGCTCAGGAAACCAACGGGGTGTTCTACACCATTGATTTCCTGGGAGAGTACCGCCCCAAGGCCTACTCCAGAGGCATCCGTCTGGACTATAAACTCCCGTCCGAAGTCGGGCGTCACCAGAACTGGGGACCCGCATAGGGCCGACTTCAAACGGGAGAACACCTCTTCCGCCTGCTCATCCCAGCGAACCATTACCGACTTCCTACCTTTCAGGAGTCCTGTCAACGGGGCAGCTATAGTGGCGAAATGTGGGATGAACCGCATATAATACCCTACCATCCCTAAAAATGACCGCAGTTGCCTGGTCGTAAGGGGTGTAGGCCAATTTCGGATCGCCTCGATCTTATTTATTTGGGGCTTAACGACTCCGCATCCAATGACATAACCCAAATACCACGCTTCCTCCAGACCCACTGAGCACTTTTTTGGGTTGGCGGTCAATCCTGCCTTCCTGAGCGAGTCTATCACTGCTTGAACCTTTGACAAGTGACTTTCCCAGTCCTGGCTAAATATGATTATATCATCCAAATATGCTGAGGAATACTGGAGATGTGGTCTGAGGACGATATCCATCAGCCGTTGAAACGTGGCTGGAGCACCGTGCAACCCGAAGGGCAACACTCTATAATGGAACAGCCCCTCCGGCGTGACAAATGCGGTCTTCTCTTTTGCTGTCTCTGTTAAAGGTACCTGCCAGTACCCTTTTGTGAGATCTATCACCGAGAAATACCTGGCTTTACCCATTCGCTCTATTAACTCATCTACTCGCGGCATGGGATAGGCGTCAAACTTTGAAATCTCGTTTAGTTTCCGGAAATCATTACAAAAACGTAATGATCCGTCGGGCTTTGGGATAAGAACGATCGGGCTAGCCCACTCGCTTCTAGACTCCTCAATGACCCCTAACTTCAGCATAAACTTTACTTCCTCTGAAATGGCTTGTCGCCGAGCCTCCGGTACCCGGTACGGTCGTAAACTGACCTTTTCCTGGGGCTCGGTGACAATGTCATGTTGGACGAGATTGGTACGTCCCGGAAGGTCAGAGAACACTTCTTTATTCCTGCTAATGAACGCCTTCCCTTCTTGAGTCTGCTTTGCCGACAAATCGCTACCTATCTTTACTGCAGGGGTGTCCTCTGGTACCACTATAGAGCCGGGGACGTTCTCTGCAGCCAAGACAAAGCGCGGGTCATCCCCAAGGAGACTTTCTCTATCTTTCCAGGCTTTCAGTAAATTAACGTGGTACACCTGCTCGGGCTTCCGCCTTCCTGGCTGGTATACCCTGTAATTCACGGGGCCTAACTTCTCTCTTATCTCATATGGCCCTTGCCATCTGGCCAGGAATTTGCTGTCTACGGTGGGCACTAGTACTAACACTCGGTCGCCCGGGTTAAACGTCCTTACCTGGGCGGCCCGGTTGTACACGCGGCTCTGGGCCAGCTGTGCCGCTTCCATATGTTCACGGACTATGGGTAGAACTGTTCCTATCCGGTCCTGCATCTTCTCGATGTGCTCGACTATGCTTTTGTGAGAAGTAGGCTGTTGCTCCCATGCCTCTTTAGCGATATCCAACAGCCCTCGGGGATGCCTACCATATAACAGCTCAAACGGTGAGAACCCCGTGGACGCCTGGGGCACTTCTCGCACCGCAAATAACACATAGGGCAGCAAGAGGTCCCAGTCCTTTCCATCTTTGGCCACCGCTCTCTTGAGCATGGACTTAAGGGTCTTATTAAAGCGTTCCACCAGCCCGTCAGTTTGGGGGTGATAGACGGAAGTACGCAAGTGCTTAATATTTAATATTTTGCAGAGCTCCCTCATCACTTTGGACATGAAAGGGGTCCCTTGGTCCGTCAATATCTCCTTTGGGATCCCCACCCGGGAGAACATACCCATCAGCTCCTTGGCTATCAGCTTGGCTGACGTGTGGCGCAGGGGTATCGCCTCAGGGTAGCGAGTAGCGTAGTCTACTATGACCAGGATATGTTGGTGGCCTCTGGCTGACTTGTTAATGGGGCTACCAGGTCCATTGCGACCCTTTCGAAAGGTACTTCAATAATGGGCATGGGCACCAGGGGACTACGATAATGAGGCTGGGGGCTGGTTCTCTGACACTCTGGACAGGACTGGCAAAACCTCCTGACTTCCTCATATATCCCCGGCCAATAGAAACGCTGCAGTATACGTTCCTGAGTTTTCTGGACCCCCAGATGTCCTCCTAACACATGAGTATGCGCTAAGTCTAATACCATGCAGCGGTATGGCTGGGGTACCACCAACTGTTCTATTACCTCTTGCCGGACTTTGTCGACCCGGTACAGTAGGTCCTGGTTACAGGCCAGGTGGGGAAATTCCGAGTCGGCTCCCGGGTGCTGAGCCACTCCATTGATGACAGTCACCCCTTCTCTGGCCCGTGACAATGTAGGATCCTGGAGCTGGGCGGTCCCGAATGTGTCTCGGGATACTTCTAGTTCTGGAACAGATGGGGCTGCCGCCGGCTCACCAGCCAACCCTTCTAGGTACAAGCTATCGGGTTGACACTCTTCCTCCTTATTGGTGACCCCTACAGCTGGTAGCTTTCTTTTGGTCCTTCGCTGAGCCTGCAGCAATTGGGCAGTTATTGTTAGACGAGCGGACCACAGCGCATAGCCCGACCGAGCGATCAGCCTCCCATACAGCTTCATCAGCCGCCCCCCCAGTCAGTGAGCCTCAAACCTATATCCACAGCCCTGGGTGTAGCAGGCAGACCACACCCAGCAAGCATAGTGAAGGATTAACTCCTTCCCTACCCAACTAAGGCCAGAGATAACCAACCTGCCAGGATCAGTGTAGACTGACACCAACAACTGAAACCCGTCCACCCTGCTCTTACTCCACCAGGGCCACGACCCCCGGTGGTACATATCTTCCATCCACTACCACTCCAGACATTCTCTTACAATATATATATATATATATATATATATAATGAATGAAAATGATCAATAATACATATTGATAATAATTGATGAATAGTATGGTTTCTGAGATTTCATTCAGTCCGTATGGTGCAAGGGTGTCTAACTGATACGGTGGGATGCGAAAGTTTGGGCAACCTTGTTAATCGTCATGATTTTGCTGTATAAATAGTTGGTTGTTACGATAAAAAATGTCAGTTAAATATATCATATAGGAGACACACACAGTGATATTTGAGAAGTGAAATGAAGTTTATTGGATTTACAGAAAGTGTGCTATAATTGTTTAAACAAAATTAGGCAGGTGCATAAATTTGGGCACTGTTGTCATTTTATTGATCCTAAAACCTTTAGAACTAATTATTGGAATTCAAATTAGCTTGGTAAGCTCAGTGACCCCTGACCTACATACACAGGTAAATCCAATTATGAGAGAGTATTTAAGGGGGTCAATTGTAAGTTTCCCTCCTCTTTTAATTTTCTCTGAAGAGAAGCAACATGGGGGTCTCAAAACAACTCTCAAATGACCTGAAGACAAAGATTGTTCACCATCATGGTTTAGGGGAAGGATACAGAAAGCTGTCTCAGAGATTTCAGCTGTCTGTTTCCACAGTTAGGAACATATAGAGGAAATGGAAGACCACAGGCTCAGTTCAAGTTAAGGCTCGAAGTGGCAGACCAAGACAAATCTCGGATAGACAGAAGCGACGAATGGTGAGAACAGTCAGAGTCAACCCACAGACCAGCACCAAAGACCTACAACATCATCTTGCTGCAGATGGAGTCACTGTGCATCGTTCAACCATTCGGCGCACTTTACACAAGGAGATGCTGCATGCGAGAGTGATGCAGAGGAAGCCTTTTCTCCACCCACAGCACAAAAAGTGCCGCTTGAGGTGGGCTAAAGCACATTTGGACAAGCCAGCTTCATTTTGGAATAAGGTGCTGTGGACTGATGAAACTAAAATTTAGTTATTTGGCCATAACAAGGGGCGTTATGCATGGAGGAAAAAGAACACAGCATTCCAAGAAAAACACCTGCTACCTACAGTAAAATATGGTGGTGGTTCCATCATGCTGTGGGGCTGTGTGGCCAATGCAGGGACTGGGAATCTTGTCAAAGTTGAGGGACGCATGGATTCTACTCAGTATCAGCAGATTCTGGAGACCAATGTCCAGGAATCAGTGATTAAGCTGAAGCTGCGCCGGGGCTGGATCTTTCAACAAGACAACGACCCTAAACACTGCTCAAAATCCACTAAGGCATTCATGCAGAGGAACAAGTACAACGTTCTGGAATGGCCATCTCAGTCCCCAGACCTGAATATAATTGAAAATCTGTGGTGTGACTTAAAGAGAGCTGTCCATGCTCGGAAGCCATCAAAACTGAATGAACTAAAGATGTTTTGTAAAGAGGAATGGTCCAAAATACCTTCAACCAGAATTCAGACTCTCATTGGAACCTACAGGAAGCGTTTAGAGGCTGTAATTTCTGCAAAAGGAGGATCTACTAAATATTGATTTCATTTCTTTTTTGTGGTGCCCAAATTTATGCACCTGCCGAATTTTGTTTAAACAATTATAGCACACTTTCTGTAAATCCAATAAACTTCATTTCACTTCTCAAATATCACTGTGTGTGTCTCCTATTTGATATATTTAACTGACATTTTTTATCGTAACAACCAACGATTTATACAGGAAAGTCATGACGATTAACAAGGTTGCCCAAACTTTCGCATCCCACTGTATATCCAATATACCCCTCTCTTCTGCAGGGTATTGAATCTGTTAAAAGGGTTTTCTGGTATAAAATCAATTGGGGTTATTGTTAGAGGATGTTTTTCTTTCTCTAATGTGGACGCACAATGTCTAGAGAGGCTGTGTTTGAGGTATTGTCTGCGTATAATATATCTGTGTTGGTTTACACGGTTATGTAGGGCCTGAGTCGTGCGTCCGACGTACTGGAGGCCACATTTGCATTCAATGAGGTATATTACATAGCACGTTTGACAGGTCATATGATGTCTGATCGTGAAGGTGGACCCATTTCTTTTTTAGGTGAATTGTGTGCGATTATGCGTAATAACTTTGCAGCATAAACAGGTTTTTGTTCCGCATTTGAAGCTACCTTTCCGGCCTAGCTTATTAATTTCTGGAGTTTTTGTATGCTGTTTTGGTTTACTGGGGGCTAGCATGTTTTTCATAGTAGGGTCTCTTCTATAAATTATTCTTGGTTGCATTGGCAAGAATTTTTCAAGGTAGGGATCTTGTTGTAAAATATGCCAATGTTTGGCTAGTATTGAACGGATAGTTTTATTGGATGTATTGTATTGGGTGCATTTCGGATTTTTCCTCCTTCTTGTTCCCTCTTTCTAGACAGGTCTTTTGTGACATGCGTGTAGTTTTTTCGTAAGCATCTTTTATTAATTTTTTTGGGGTATCCTTTGTCACTGAATCTTTTTTGTATTATTTTCGCTTGTAGGACAAAATCCTCCTTTTGTGTACAGTTCCGTCTAATTCGTTTGAATTGGCTATAAGGAATATTCTGGAGCCATTTTTTGTGGTGGAAACTCGTGAAGTTTATATAACTGTTAGTGTCTACTGTTTTAAAATATGTTTTGGTTGTGAGATGGTTGTCTATACTGGTGATGGTAATGTCCAAAAAATCTATCTGTTGTTAAAATTTGGGGTGAAGGAGATTCCCCAGTCTGTGGAATAAAGCTGGGTGCAGAAATCTTGGGCCTGCTCTTCATTCCCATCCCAGATGATGAACAGATCATCTATATATCTTTTATAGTAGACAATATGTTTGTTTGGTTTAGACATGTTCATAATATATTTCTTTTCAAATTCGCCCATGAAGAGATTAGCGAACGCCGGTGCCACTTTCGTCCCTATCGTGGTCCCCCTGCATTGATGGTACGTAGTATTGTTATAAATGAAGAAATTGTTTTCTAGAATGAATTTTAAGCTTTCTAAGAGGAATGTTACCTGTAGTGGTTTTAGTTTCACATCATTGGACAATACTGTGTTTATACACTGTATCCCTAGGTCATGATGTATATTAGAATACAGTGCAGTGACATCCATAGTAAAAAGGGCATAAGTGTCTTTATATGGAATATCACTCAGTTCTCGGATTAGTTGGCAGGAGTCATGTAGATAACTGGGGAGTGAGCGGACATATGGTTGCAGAAACAGGTCCAGATAGTGTGATAGATTACTGGTGGCTGATTTCGTATTGCATACAATCGGTCTACCCGGTGATTTTTCAGAATTTTTGTGGATTTTTGGGAGGTGATATAAATTTGGGATACATGGGGATTTTGGTAATAAGTTTTTTTCTTTTTTATTAATAAAATGTTGTTCATAGGCATTTTTAATTCGGTTAGTGAGTACTTTATTAAGGGCCAGAAAAGGGTTTCCACTGTTTGGTAGTAGATTGGGTCTTTCAGAATGTTCTGGGCCTCATCCTCATAGTCCACAAAGTCTTGTAGGACGAAGCCAACTCCCTTGTCAGCTGGACAGATTATGAGATCCTTATTATTTTTTTGTTTTTTCAAGGCAATTTTTTCTTGTCTAGTAAGGTTTCCTATATACGTAGATCTTTTTGTTTTTGCCGTCATTTTTTTTATATCTGTTGATATCAGATCAAAGAAAGTGGGTATAAAGTGACCCTGGCTTTGCAAGTTAGACTTAGGGTGGACATCTTGATGTATATACGTCGAGGGATCATAAGTAATTTCAGGGTTTTGTTCTGAGGTTTCTGTATTTTTTGATTCGAAGTGCCTTTTAATTGTGAGATTTTTTTGGAACTTCTGTATGTCTAGATATAGTTCGAATGGGTCAACTGGGTTATACGGGCAGAAAGAGAGGCCTTTCTGTAGTAATCGATTTTCAAATATAAAAAAAGGGTGTGTGATGAAAGGTTAAGTATTTTAACTGTGGGTGCTCGGTCTTTTTGGGATGTTTCTTTTTCCTCGGAGGGGGTGTAATGTCTGGTCTTGTCTAGGTGGACTTTCCCTTTTTGTTGGCCTCCCCTACACCCTTGTGTTCTAGTTTTCTTTTTCCCGGGGTGGGTTTGTAATACTGGGTGATGAGAAATGGAATGTTTTTTTGCGGGGAGGTCCTGGCTGCTTGTTGGCTTGATGATATGTGTGTAGGAGATGGTATTCTTGCAAGGCCTAAAAAAGGAACCAGGGCGGTAGCTCCCGGAATGGTATTGTCAATGATGGTGCGACCAGCTGTGTCTGTGATGTTATGTATTGATGCTTGATGTACAGTTATATTAGTAATCGAGGTGTCCAGTAGGAGGTTGGCTTCTTCTAGAGCAGGGGTAGCGATTTGTGGCTCCGTGTTGGGGTGGCTGGTGTGGTTGCCACTATTTTCATCAAGGCAATGGATTGGGATGAGGGGTGTATTGGTATTGTCGGAGCGGATCCTGTATGGCGCATTATGTTTGGTTTTGTATTCAAGGTATTTTGTTCTGAGAGCTCTAAATTTCAATAGGAATTCATCGGAGGAAGAGTTGTCAGTGTTATCAAGGGGAGTAGGGATGGTGGACGTACTGTTAGTGGTGGTGTCAGGGTGTTTTGGTGGGGGCTCTAGATGATCCTTGTATGTGTGACCAGGGGAACAGCTAGGCGGCTCAGTTGCAGTTTTGTTCACCGGGTGGGGTGTGGGCAGTAATAGTGATGGTAGAGGTGGTACCGTCCTGCTAGCGGTGGTTCTTCTCCTTTCTTCTCTCTTTTCTTCTCTTTTCATTTTCAATTATTCTCAGAGAACCCCTTTTAGGACACAGCCTACTTTGGTACTTAAGGCCAGGCTTTTTTTTTCATTTGATCACTACATTTCAAAAGCCATAACTTTGTGTTTCTGTTGACATATGAGGACTTGTTTTATGCGGAGCAAGTAGTTTTTTATGGCATTTTTTGGGAAGATCAAGTGAATTGTATAACTTTTTTTAAAACATGTGGGGCGAAGGTTTGTACTGCATGGTATCAATGACATTGTGACTCTATTCTGCCAGTCTGTATGATTGTGAATAGAGATAAGCGAATCGAAGTCGACGAAGTGAAATTCGATCCAAATTTCAGGAAAAATTTGATTAGCACCGAACCTGAATTTCCTCACGCTTCGTGGTAACGAATCACATTTTTTCCTAAAATGGCTGCTGCATGTGTTAGGACATGGAGCAAAGAACTCTGGGAACGAGGGATCACCCACAATGCCATGCATGCAGCCAATCAGCAGCCAGCCCCTGTGATGTCAGAGCCCTAAAAATAGCCTCAACTATCTTGGATTCAGCCATTTTCTAGTGTACTTAGTGTAGGGAGAGATGTGACAGGCGGTAGGGACAGTGCTAGGAAAGACTTCATTGTGCTGAAAAATCGATTTTGAAGTTCAGGGAAAGGATAGGGAGGCATCATCTACACTATAAAAGGAGAACAGGGTGCAATAGGAGAGTGTACAGCCTGGGTAATAGGAGAGATTCTATTACACCTTGCTGCACTAACTGGGGATCCAAATTGGTGTTATTGTCTTCCTCAAGTGAAATTGGTGTTATACTGCTGCTTTTAGGTTGTTTGCACTATGTGATACATCACAAATTCCAGCAAACCTTGATTATAATTGGGGTGCAAGTTCTGTGTAATACAGCCATTTACGGGGTGTATCAATAGGATAGATATGTACGTCCTATTAGCCGTTCTGTGTTGATTTTACATTGTTTTACTTTTTTTTGGGGGGGGGGTATTAATAGGGAAAAAAAGGGAAAAATATATGTCATAATTGCCGTTCAGCGGTGAAGTTACATTGTACTACAGCCATTTACAGGGTGTATTAACAGGATAGATACGTACATCCTATTACAGTCAGGTCCATAAATATTGGGACATCAACACAATTCTAAAATTTTTGGCTCTATACACCACCACAATGGTTTTAAATGAAATGAACAAGATGTGCTTTAACTGCAGACTGTCAGCTTTAATTTGATGGTATTTACATCCAAATCAGTGAACAGTGTAGGAATTACAACAGTTTGCATATGTGCCTCCCACTTGTTAAGGGACCAAAGGTAATGGGACAATTGGCTTCTCATCTGTTTCATGGCCAGGTGTGTGTTATTCCCTCATTATCCAATTACAATGAGCAGATAAAAGGTCCAGAGTTCATTTCAAGTGTGCTATTTGCATTTGGAATCTGTTGCTGTCAACTCTCAAGATGAGATCCAAAGAGCGGTCACTATCAGTGAAGCAAGTCATCATTAGGCTTAAAAAACAAAACAAACCCATCAGAGAGATAGCAAAAACATTAGGCGCGGCCAAAACAACAGTTTGGAGCATTCTTAAAAAGAAGCAACACCAAAAGACCCGGAAAACAACTGTGGTGGATGACCAAAGAATTCTTTCCCTGGTAAAGAAAACACCCTTCACAACAGTTGGCCAGAACAAGAACACTCTCCAGGAGGTAGGTGTATGTGTGTCAAAGTCAACAATCAAGAGAAGACTTCACCAGAGTGAATACAGAGGGTTCACCACGAGATGTAAACCAATGGTGAGCCTCAAAAACAGGAAGGCCAGATTAGAGTTTGCCAAACAACATCTAAAAAAGCCTTCACAGTTCTGGAACAACATCCTATGGACAGATGAGATCAAGATCAACTTGTACCAGAGTGATGGGAAGAGAAGAGTATGGAGAAGGAAAGAAACTGCTTATGATCCTAAGCATACCACCTCATCAGTGAGGCATGGTGGTGGTAGTGTCATGGCGTGGGCATGTATGGCTGTCAATGGAACTGGTTCTCTTGTATTTATTGATGATGTGACTGCTGACAAAAGCAGCCGGATGAATTCTGAAGTGTTTCGGATAATATTATCTACTCGTATTCAGCCAAATGCTTCAGAACTCATTGGATGGCGCTTCACAGTGCAGATGGACAATGACCCAAAGCATACTGCAAAAGCAACCAAAGAGTTTTTTAAGGGAAAGAAGTGGAATGTTATGCAATTGCCAAGTCAATCACCTGACCTGAATCCGATTGAGCATACATTTCACTTGCTGAAGACAATACTGAAGGGAAAATTCCCCAAGAACAAGCAGGAACTGAAGACAGTTGGAGTAGAGGCCGGGCAGAGCATCACCAGGGATGAAACCCAGCGTCTGGTGATATTTATGCGTTCCTGACTTCAGGCTGTAATTGACTGCAAAGGATTTGAAACCAAGTATTAAAAAGTGAAAGTTTGATTTATGATTATTATCCTGTCCCATTACTTTTGGTTCCTTAAAAGTGGGAGGCACATATGCAAACTGTTGTAATTCCTACACCGTTCACCTGATTTGGATGTAAATACCCTCAAATTAAAGCTGACTGTCTGCAGTTAAAGCACATCTTGTTTGTTTAATTTAAAATCCATTGTGGTTGTGTATAGAGCCAAAAATGTTCGAATTGTGTTGATGTCCCAATATTTATGGACCTGACTGTAGCTGTCCTGCATTGATTTTACACTGTTTTACTTTTTTGGGGGAGTGTATTAATAGGAAAAAAAATAAAAATATATATATGTCATAAGTACCGTTTGGTGGTGAAGTTACATTGTACTACAGCCATTTACGGGGTGTATTAATAGGAAAGATACTTACGTCCCATTAGCCGTTCTGCGTTGATTTTACATTGTGGTTTTTTTGGGGGTGTATTAATAGGGGAAAAAAGGGAAAAATATATGTCATAAGTGTCATTCGGCAGTGAAGTTACATTGTACTACAGCCATTTAAAGGTTGTATTAAAAGGAAATATACGTACGTGCCATTAGCCGTTCTGCGGTGAATTGTGATTGTCATATTTCTTTTTTTGGGGTGTAGAAATAGGAAAAAAAAAAGAAAAAATATATGTGACCCAGTGAAGGTGGACACTCAACAGACAGGATCCGTTTTTTGGTGGTTATTGTTTTGACGGATCAGAGGAAGGGCAAAATAATCAGTGACGTCAACACAAACTTAATGCTGACACCCGCTCTACTTGTATAAGCATTTAATTGAACAGGTTCTGTAGACATCTATGTGGAATCAGCTGACGACTGTGTAAAGGGAGTGTGCTTCTTCTTGACGCTAACATCGACCTGTAAGGCTGAATTCACACTTGAGTTATTTGGTCAGTTTTGGCCCAATAACTGCCCAAATAAGTGAAGTGTGCAGTGATTCTAAGGCCTTATTCGCACAGTCAGTGTTTGGTCAGTGATTTCCATCAGTGATTTTGAGCCAAAACCAAGTGCGGGTCCAAAACACAGAACAGGTGCAGATCTTTCCCTTCTACCTTATGTCTGTGTAGTGTCCACTCCTGGTTTTGGCTCACAATCACTGATGGAAATCACTGACCAAACACTGACTGTGTGAATGAAGCCTAAGAGAGACGCATTTCACCTGCGTGTCATCACAGTATTGTTTCACTACCACAGCAAACTCCCTATGCGTGTTACTGCAAGGCACAGTGTTCTACACCACTATAAAAGCTCTCTGCTGCCAGGAAATAGCTGTTTTTTTATGCGATTCGCCACAAATAAATACGGATCAAATTTAATCTTTTCGAAAAATTTGGTGAAGCGACCATATTTTTTAGAAATTCACTCATCTCTAATTATGATATTTTATTTTTTTATAAACAGATTGTTTTGAGTTGCCATATTCTGACACCATAACTTTTTTTTTATTCTTCTGCCAACAGAGCTGGGAGAGGACTCATTCTTTATGGGACGAGCTATAGTTTTTATTGATACAATATTTGGGATACATGGGACCTTTTGCTAATTTCTTATTCATATTTGGGGGAGGCGGTGTAAACAAAAAAATGACAATTCTGGCATTGGGGATTTTTTTTTTTTTTCTATTTTTCTTTTAGGCTGCTTTCACACAGTGTGTGGTTAGTGATTTCTATCAGTGATAGTGAGCCAAAACCAGGAGTGCAGCCTGTGAAGAATTAAGGTATAATGTATAATGTATAATGGTGTTCCCCTTGGGAAAGTCTATACCCACCATCAGGGGTACTGTAAAGGCAACGCGCCTAGAGGAGGTAGGACACGTTTTGTGTTTTTGAACTGCACCAGCTGCTCCATTCATTTCAGGGGGGCTGCAGGGGGTACAGGGTCCCTGTTCCTGTGATCAGTGGGGTGTCCCAGCAGTAGGACCCCCACCAATCTAATAGCTATCCCCTATCCTGTGGATTGGGGATAACTTGAAACAACTGGAATACCCCTTTAAGTACCTGTGCTAATAGTATGTGTCACGAACCAGCGGGTGTAAACCCACTGTGCCACGTGTCCTACCTCCTCTAGGCGCGTTGCCTTTACAGTACCCCTGATGGTGGGTATAGACTTTCCCAAGGGGAACACCAGGTCGCTTCCTCTTGAGGAGGATAGGTACGAGGCAGCTGGTCCAGGCAGACCAAGAGGTACCTAAGAAAGCTACCAGAGGTGCAGGACCGAAGGATGAGGCAGAGGCGTAGTCAGACAGGCAAAAGGTCAGGGCAGGTGGCACAGGTACAGGTCAGGCAATCCGGATCAGCAACAGGAGAGTCAAGGCAAGCCGATTGGGATCTAACAGGTATAAAGATACTAGTCAGGAACACAGGAACACTAGCGAAAACCAGGAACCTTAGCAGGACACTAGGACCTTGACACTGAGGCATCTGGGAAGGGGGCTGAGACATTTATATATGCGCAGGAGGGTTAGGATAGGACAGAGAGGTCACATGACCTAACCCATAAAGCCCAGGAAGTGACGCACGCCGGCCCTTTAAGGAAGTGCTGCAAGAAACAAACAGCAAGCATGCTGTGGCCAGGGCTGAGAGCAAACTATGGAGCGGATCCCAGAACAACAGCACCCACACAGACAAAGCCCAGGACTGCAGCGGTGAATGGGAAGCACTAGCCGCAGATCCCCGCTGAACACGGCGCCCGGGACCGCGGCGGTAAGCAGGGGAACAGGGGCGCACAGCAGCCGCTGTTACAGTATGTCACTAAGCATTAATAGGTTAATGTATATGCCACTAGATTGTCCTGTCATGTGCCTTAGGCTAAGTGCACAGACGCAGTGAAAGGGCTTATGCACACAAACGCATTTTCCATTCTGATTCTTTTGTGGACTGTATACGGAACCATTCACTTCAATGGGTCCGCAAAAAAACCAGATGTTACTCCGTGTGCATTCTGTTTCCGTATGTCCGTATTTCCGTTCTGCAAAAAAATGGGATTACGGACAAGGATAGTACTGTTCTATGAAGGGCCAGCTGTTCCGTTCCACAAAATACGGAATGCACACGGATGTCATCCGTATTTTTTGCAGATCCATTTTTCGCGGACCGCAAAATACATACGGTCGTGTGCATGAGCCCTAATTCAGATTTTACAGAATTTTATTATTAAAAAAACAAACAAACACCCATGTGTTCTCTAAAATGTGCATTATGGTAATTCTTCAGTCGGCATGTAATACAGAGTACATGTATGGATTAGCGTAATTCTATTGAAATCTAATTCTATGAAATCTATGACCTTGCTGTGGTCTTATGTACTGGTGAAAATGAATAAGCTGGAGCACCATCGTGTTCTGTCTAGAGTAGAAAGGTTTTGGTTCTTTACCTTAATTCCATTAAATCTTAAAAGACTCATTGTTATTTCCATTTCATTTTCTTTTCAGTAAAAATTGAATATATATTTTCAGCAATGAAAAAGAAAATAATTTTTCAAAGCTTGATAATTCTCAGGATCACAGTAAGCATGAATAAAACGTAACTTTTATTCTTAATTTTTAAATAAATAATGAATGATCCACCCGTTAAGACAAACTACGATACGAACAAACATGCAAAAAGAATGGTGGGAGAAGGACAGAATAAGGGGGAGGACAACCGGGAGGGACCCCACTAAACCTATGGGAACCCTCACTATCACATCAACCCACAGGAATACCCTGATGGTGGATGGCCTGTGGTCCCGTACCTATCCTGACTCTCCCTAGAAAGACCCTAAGACCTGCCAACGCGTTTCCCCTAGAAAAGGTTCATGAGGGGAGAGATAATGGGTGAAAAAAACATATAGGAACACACAATGAACATATATATCCTAGATAAAAAACCACCCAATGCCGGGTACACACATTTTTCTTGAACACAGGCTATTAAATTAGATAGTCAATGGCCTATGGCACCGATATCGCCAGATTACATAGTTATAGAAAATGTACACTGATGTAATAACTCCAAAAGTCCCCCCTATATAAAAGGGGCTAGATACAAAGGCATAAAGATACAAAGACATCAGTTGATAATCGCTCAAGTGCCAGTTCCCAAAATCACAGATATAGGATTAACAATGTCATATATTATGAGCCGTTTCGAAAAAACACACATATGTAAAGATAAACACTATCATATACCGTGAACCATACTTATATGCAGATATCACGCATCTCCATCCATAGGACTAGGAAAGCTGATCTGATTAGCAGCATAAACTCTGTTGTACAGTGTGCCTCAGATAGGCCCAGCTCCTATTATCACCCACTGAATATACCTCTATGAATTTAGATGGTTAAAACATAGGTAACACATCGGTCCAGAGGACCTCTTACTTATCTCTGGGTGAAGTGGATATACATCGCCTGTATAGCCACCGCTGGTAGGGGGAACCTGGTGCCAAGCCTGACATCCTGGGAGCAAGATTGCTACTGAGGCAGGGACCTGAACTCCTTTTTATAGCTTACCTAATTGTTTAATTGTGGGAGGAGCTGAGCGAGGAACAGAATAGGCATGCCTACGTACCGTCCTGACCCAACTGGCTGGAGTGTGCCCGACGCCAGTGACGAGGTAAGGCCTGAATAAGTGGGCCACCCAAGAGGAGAGTATGAAGAAGGGGATGGGAGGGAGGGGCAAGAACCGGGCGCCCTCCTGCTGTAGGAGGGGGTTTAAATAGGGTAAGTGCGCTCCTCCCACAATTACAGGCTGCAAGCAGCCTTCAATATTTGTGGGAGGAGCTGAGCGAGGAACAGAATAGGCATGCCTACGTACCGTCCTGACCCAACTGGCTGGAGTGTGCCCGACGCCAGTGACGAGGTAAGGCCTGAATAAGTGGGCAAAAAGAGAACAGGCACGTTGCAGGGTATGGAATATTTGTTGCCTACAAATGCCAAGGAACAAAAGGCTCTGGATATCTCAGCCCTTGGATTCGGAATGTACCTTGCGAAGCAGGACGGCCCATCTTGCGGATGATGTGCGCCGGTACCTGGTGACTAAAAGCTGCGGACACGGCCCCTATACGAAAGGAGTGCTCGGATATTGTGGTAGGGTTGTAACCCAACCCTGCGGCCAGGGTGCGGATGTCGGAGATGAACAGGGTTGAATGGTCTTGGAGGATGGAATGGACAGGATGAAGTGGTCGGCGTGCCAGGCGAGATGTCACATGAGCAGGGTTGTCCGGGAGATGGCGCTGCAGGTGAACTCCCCGGGTCTGAGGAACCCATAGAACTCTAGGTACATCTCCGCTTGTAATGATGCTTGCTGATTGGCCAAAAGGAAGACCTTGACGGGACACCAGTAGGCCGTGGGGAAGAACTCTACCTCGGTGGGAGGACCAGCCTGATGGACTTGGTGGCTGGGATGGACAGTATGAAGTGGACCGAATGCCAGGCGAGATGTCGCCTGAGCCGGGTCGCTCGGTTGACCGTGCCGCAGGTGGACTCCCCGGGTCTAAGGACCCAGAGACCCTAGGTACATGGCTGCTTGGCGATTATGCTCGCTGAGTGCCCAAAGGGGAGACCGTCTAGGCCTACAGACAATCTGCGGAAACTCGCCTGACACTGGTTGCCTACGCACCCGGACCGCCGCGCTAATGCTGAGGGGCTTGATGCCTCAAGCCTGGCGAAAAGCTGGAGCAACTAGCCCAGCCCGAGGGGACGCCCTGAGGTCCCCTGATCAGGAATCGGGGTGCAGACCGCCCAGGTGAGATTGAGCAAACCATGATGTAGCAAAGAACACAAGAATGCCGCTTGAGTGGGAGCAGAGTACAATACCTGATGTAACCACAGTTATCGAGATAATGGCTGACCATGTCCAAACCCCCGTGATGACCCGGATCCAATGCAATCAGGGATTCGAACATGCGGAACCCGAACCGGATAACAGGAACCACTGGATACTGCTGGAAAGCCCAGAGCGTTTCAGGCAAATATATCGGATCCCGAATGATTCAGGCAAATGTGTACCACCAGCGGGAAGAGACCTGAGTGATTCAGGCAAATGCGAACAACCTGTGGGAAAAATACCTGAGCGAATCAGGCAAATGCGAACAACCTGCGGGAAAAAGAGCTGAGAGAATCATGCAAATGCGAACAACCTAGGGGCAAAAAGACCTGAGCGATTCAGGGAATACGTAACCTGAGTGCTTCAGGAAAACATACGACCTGGAAATACCGCCAACCTGAAAGAGACAGGAAAATACAAAACCTGCGTGATTCAGGGAAATACGTAACCTGGGGGAAATCAGGAAAACATACGACCTGGAAATACTGGCAACCTGAAAGAGACAGGAAAAATACAAAACCTGAGCGATTCAGGGAAATACCTAAACCTGAGCGATTCAGGGAAACACCTGACCTGAGTGATTCGGGGAAAACATAAACCTGAGTGACCTGGGCACATACACAACCCTGAGTGATCCAGAACACATGAACCCGGGCGATTCTGGAACATGAAACCCGAGTGATTCAGGTAAAACATGGACCCGAGCGACTCAGGGAAATGCATGAACCCGAGCGATCCAGGAAACACGAAAAACCCACGCGACTCCGGGGAATTAGACCTGGGTGAAAGGGTAAACACGTGAATTATTTGAGCTAACCTGGGAAATACATGAACCTGAGAATCATAAGGAATGAACATGGTATAGAAAGGATCGCAACCCAACCGAATCAACGGACAGTGCTGCCAACTCTCCGGCGATACCGGAGACCTAGAAATGGAGGCTCGTGATGAATGAAGGAAGGCTCTGAGCTGCGGAGAAGCGTCACGCCGCCACCCGGCTGGAACTTACCTGAAACCCGGCACCGTGGAGTGACCGGGCACGGAGGAGCCCTGCGACACAATTGAGGATGGATCGAAATTCCGGTGGCCTGAGGCCCGCTTACATGAAAATAAGCTTGCGTTGGTACGAGACCCGGAGAGAGGTGCGATCTGGTGACACTGGAAAGAGGCGACGGAGAACCAGGATGCAGCCTGGACGCCATGGCCAACTGCTGGGTGACCCTGGAGAGTCAGACTCAGAGCCCAAAGTCGCGCTGCATGCCACAACCTGCGGAAAAGGAATCCAGACACGCCGGACACGAATCGGGTAACCAGGAACCAGCCGGATGTTGCTGAACAAACCCCCGAGCGCTACAGGCTGATGCATGGAACCTGCGCAACTCCGGTGATGCATTGAATCGTGAGCGGTTCAGGCAACATGGAATCCTAAGTGAAGCAGGCAATGACATACACCTTCATGAAGATGACAGACACCTGGGTGGGTCGGGCAGTACCTAGAACCTGGTTGGACCCGGCCACTACCTACCCACTGGGAGACCAGGGAAACAGAAGCCTGAGCGGATCAGGCCCACCTGACCTGAGTGAATCAGGGGAATACATAACCAGACTGTTCAGGAAAATGTGCAAGCTGGGAACAACCGACCTGGAAGAGGAAGGAAAAACAAAACCCGAATGAGGGCGAACATGGCACCTGAGCGAATCAGGGAAAACATGACACCTGAGCGATTCAGGGAACACACCAGACCCGAGCGATTCAGGGAACACACCAGACCTGAGCGATTCAGGGAACACACCAGACCTGAGCGATTCAGGGAACACACCAGACCTGAGCGATTCAGGTAACACACCAGACCTGAGCGATTCAGGGAACACACCAGACCTGAGCGATTCAGGGAACACACCAGACCTGAGCGATTCAGGGAACACCAGACCCGAGCGATTCAGGGAACATCACCCCTAAGTGACTAAGGGGAGGCAACACCAGAGTGATTCAGGGAACACACCAGACCTGAGTGATTCAGAGAACACCAGACCCGAGCGATTCAGGGAACATCACCCCTAAGTGACTAAGGGGAGGCAACACCAGACCAATTCAGGGGACCTGACCCCCGAGTCACCCAGGGAAGACATGGCACATGCGATTTTGGGAACATGACATCCGTGAATTGGAGAAAACATAACCCTGAGCGATTCAGGGAAGACATGACACCTGCGATTCTTGGGTAAATGACACCTGCAATTTGGAGAAAAACACGACGCCTGAGCGACTCAGGGAAGACAAACCTGACTGAATCAGGGAAGACATGACACCTGCGATTTGGGGAAAAACATGACACCTGCGATTCTAGGAACATGACACCTGTGTTTTGAGGAAAACATGACACTTGATCGATTCAGGGATCCGGGAAGACATGACACCTGAGCGATTCCGGGGAGACATAACACTTGAGAGATTCAGGGGAGACATAACATTTGAGAGATTCAGGAGAGACATAACACTTGAGTGATTCAAGGGAGACATTATACCTGAGCGATCCAGGGAGACATTACACCTGAGGGATCCGGGGAGACATTACACCTGAGCGATCCGGGGAGACATTACACCTGAGCGATCCGGGGAGACATTACACCTGAGCGATCCGGGGAGACATTACACCTGAGCGATCCGGGGAGACATTTCACCTGAGCGATCCGGGGAGACATTACACCTGAGCGATCCGGGGAGACATTACACCTGAGCGAGATCAGGGAAGAATTGCACCTGAGCGATCCAGGGAAGACATTGCACCTGAGCGATTCAGGGCGAATCGGGGATGACATTGAACCTGGGCGATTCAGGGGACAAATGACATCTGGTGGTTGCAGACGATAAGACAACCGTGCGGATCGGGAAACACGTGATGCTAGGGCGGTACCACGGAATGACGTTACCCTGAGTGATTTGGGGAGCGGGACCCCTGGGTGACCTAAGGACAGCCGCACCGGCGCGAGGCCCAGGCAACAGACCCCTGACCTCAAGGAACGACTGCCCTCAGTCCCCCAGGGGTTGATTGGCCAATGTATTGGCGCGGTTGGCAGGCGCTCAGCCTGGTATTGAACAACAGGATGCCATCAGATGACTGCTATTCCTTTTCCCTTTTTGGCAGAGCAGGGGTTAAGGGCAGCAACCGACAGACAGACAACACCAGCTGCTGACCTGCAGTGGCTGGAGAACGCAGCACACTCTGCATGAGCCTGCTGAAACAGAGGTATTGGCTGTCTGCGGCCGCCAACCCCCCCCCCCCCCCTTGGGATCCCCGGACCATCATGTCCCCCGCACGAACTTCAGAGGGAGAGAGTGACTGCCGCAGGAACGACCGGCTGTGAAGCCTCTCCCCCCCACTGGAAGCCCAGGCGGTGCCCGAGACCCCGTTGGACCCATGTCACGACTGCACGGAGTCCCGTTTGCTGCCTGAGCCCAGCCAGCCTAGGATAGTGGGCGCGGCTGCTGAACTCCGCCCCCGTGACGGACAGACCAGCCCGCCAGCCGCGACGTCTGTGCTGGCTGAGCCAAAGTACCTGAAGGGGAAGCCGTCTGGCCGCGACGTCCGTGGACGCCGACTGGAACCCCGAGTGATGCCTGGAGGCCCATCCCGGTTGCATGGCGTGTTCGGGCGGAAGGCAGACGGGGCAGGGGGAGAAGCGCCTGGTGCTGGTGGGAGGCCGCATGGATGTGCCGAAGCACTTACTTACCGCTGGCGCCGCTCTGCAGGAACAAACGAAAGACATGGGAACCGGAAGTGACATCACGGATCTGCCGAGGTGAGAACCATGCAAGAACCGGGCGCCCTCCTTGTAGGAGGGGGTTTAAATAGGGTAAGTGCGCTCCTCCCACAATTACAGGCTGCAAGCAGCCTTCAATATTTGTACAGATATTCTGATCCTTACTTGCCTGAAAGCCCATATCCGGTCAGTGGAACGCACGCTAACTACACCTGCGTGCGTCCACTGCCGGCTCTTCCCCTCTGTGAAGCATCCAATTCACTTCCGGTAGTTGGAACACATCTTGCATTCCACCTGCCGCCGACTTCCTGCAAATGGAACGCAATATGCATTCCACAGCGCTGCCGATGACATGGTAAGGCTACTTTCACACTTGCGTTCGGAGCGGATCCGTCTGGTGTCTGCACAGACGCATCCGCTCCTATAATGCAAACGATGGGATCCGTTCAGAACGGATCCGTCAGCATTATCTTTCAGAAAAAATCCTAAGTCTGAAAGTTAGTCAGACGGATCCGTCCAGACTTTACATTGAAAGTCAATGGGGGACGGATCCGTTTGAAATTGCACCATATTGTGTCAACTTCAAACGGATCAGTCCCCATTGACTTACATTGTAAGTCTGGACGGATCCGTTTGCCTCCGCACGGCCAGGCGGACACCCGAACGCTGCAAGCCGCGTTCGGGTGTCCGTCTGCTGAGCAGAACGGAGGTCAAACGGTGCCAGACTGAGGCATTCTGAGCGGATCCGAATCCACTCAGAATGCATTGGGGCCGTACGGATCCGTTCGGGGCTGCTTGTGAGAGCCTTCAAAGGAACTCAAAAGCGGAACCTATATATTGATTATGATTATACATATTAATACACTTCCCGTGTCGATTCAAATGGTCAGAAAAAATCCCAAAAAAAGAACCTTATTAAGAGTCAAAGAGCAGAAAAAGGTTTATTATAATAACAAAACCATGTCCTTATCGTCATTACACCAGGGGCGGGATCTCATAGGAAACATGAAAATGTCAATCTCTCATTGAGGCCATTGGGGGACTGGGACCGTAGACGATAAATCCATTCTGTCTCCCTTTGGAGAATCCGTCGGTCCCAGTCCCCCCTCCTCTCTGATCTTAAAAGACTCATTGTTACTTCCATTTCATTTTCTTTTCAGTAAAAATTGAATATATATTTTCAGCAATGAAAAAGAAAATAAAATAATTTTTCAAAGCTTGATAATTCTCATAGTACTAATAAAGACATTTAATTCAAATGAACGTTGATAATATGGTGTGAACTGCAAAATTATCTTTATATGGAAATTAAATAATTTCTGCAATATTCATGACCCTTCACATCTCACTGCATTTCTTATCTTTATTAAAATTTATTTTTATATAACTTCTCTCTGACATCTACAAACTTCCAAAATTAAACCCTTCCAAACCTCTGCCGTACATGTACGGTAAAAGTTGAATCTTTAAAGATTGCACCCACTCCAGAGTGCTGCGGGCGCCATAGCTGCTGGGTTTCTGCTGTCTTAAACAGCAGGCATCTGAGGCTAATGTCTATGATCTCCAGGGCTCCATAGGAACATATTGAATGTCCCATAGCCTGCAATGGTAATTTATTCTAACGATTGCATGTTCAGGTCGCCTAGGTGGACTTAATTTACATGTAAAAAAAGAAAGTTTTCAAAAGTATACAAAAAAATATATATAAAAATTCAAATCACCTATCCCCTTTACCCACAAGAAAAATATACAATAAATAATAAAAAAAACATTTGTACTGCTGCATCCCAAAATGCCCATACTATCAAAATATAAATGTATTTTTATGGTACAGTAAAAAATAAAAATGGCCCATTTGCCGATTTTTCGTCTCTTCACCTCCCAAAACTTCACTTCACTGGCTTTGGGTTAGGTGTTCTGTAGATTTTATTATTTTCCATTATAACATGGTTATAATGGAAAGTAATAGAATTCTTTAATACAGAATGCTAAGTATTATGTCAATTGAGAGTTATAAAATTATAAAAACATAACTCACCTCATCCACTTGATCGCGCAGCCGACATCGTCATCTTTCTTCTTCTTTCAGGACCTGCAAAAGGACCTTTGATTACGTAATCGCGCTCACCACGTGGTGAGCGTGGTGATGTCTGAGGAGGTCCTGCTGAAGGAAGATAGAAGAATCTTCTATCTTCATTCAGAAGGACCGGCGCTGATGTCACCGTGCTCACCACATGGTGAGCGTGATTATGTCATCAAAGGTCCTTTTGCAGGACCTGAAGGAAGAAGAAAGAAGACGATGCCAGCTGCGCGATCAAGTGGATGAGGTGAGTTAATAATTTTTTTTTTTAACCCCTCAAGGCACATTTTACTAAGCATTCTGTATTAAGAATGCTATTATTTTCCCTTGTATGTTATAAGGGAAAATAATACAGTGAATAGACTTTAATGGGGTCCGTAGTTGCTCATCCCTATCATCTCCTAGCAACCATGCGCGAAAATCGCACCGCATCCACACTTGCTTGCGGATGCTTGTGATTTTCATGCAGCCCCATTCACTTCTATGGGGCCTGCGTTGCGTGAAAAACACGGAATATAGAACATGCTGCGATTTTCACGCAACGCACAAGTGATGCATGAAAATCACCGCTCATCTGCACAGCCCCATTGAAGTGAATGGGTCCGGATTCAGTGCGGGTGCCATGTGTTCACCTCACACATTGCACCTGCACAAAATTCTCACCCGTGTGAAAGGGGCCTTACAGTTCAGCTTTAAAGAGGGCAAGGGTGACAGTTCAAACTCCTTACAAACTGGTATGATTGCCTTAACAATTATTGTCAGTAGTAGTACATGACTTCATAATCAGATCTGTGCCAAATATCTGGCCATTTGCTTGATATAACTGGATATTTACATACATGCTGTCACCTATACCATGCTACACTACACTACCGCTACAATTTCTCATGTTCATCCCCCATACTCTAGATCTTAGGGGCTGTTTACATCTCATTTTTTAAAAAGTGCATCCATTAAACGTATTAGTTTTTTTCAGATAATGCCTTCAAATCTTTATTTAAAAAGAGAAAGGTTTCACAATATGTTTTTGTTAAAAAACAGACACAAACGTATTGAAACGTATGCACCTCTGTCAAACGTATACGTTAAAAAAGGATAGATAACCACAAAATTGCATACGTTTGTGTACATTTCTTTTTACTGTATGTCTAAATGTGTCCACCTGACATACAGCAAAAACGAGATATGAACAGCTCCTTATTATCCTAGCACATCAGACTCTCCCTCAACATCCAAACCTTTAAATGCAACCTGAAAACCCACCTCCTCAGGAAAGCCTACCACCTGCAATATGCATGCCGTCACCACACAGTCAGATTTGCAGATTTTACCCTCACCTACGGTGTCCTTCCCATTTCCCTTGCAGATTGTAAGCTCCCGCGGGCAGTGCTCTCTACCCCTTTGTACCAGTCTGTTACTAAGTTCATGCTCATTACACTTGTGTTTTTATATTATGGCTGTATACCCCCTATTAGATGTACAGCACCATGAAATTAATGGCGCTTTCGAATAAATAATAATGATAACTTGTATCTGCAAATCTGCATTATCATCACTGAGCATTCACTTCTTTTAAATACACCTTAAAGAACATACAAATCTGCAAAACAGCTAGATGACGCTTGTCAGGTCTTGCAGATCACTGAGCACTGAACAACAAGAACATATTTGAGCCTATTTGTCAAGGTTTGGGAAAGTCTCTTCTACCGTACATCAGAAATCTGCTTGTTGTTGAGCCACCTGCTACTATTCAGTGTGATTTAAGTGCACCAATCTGGATGAGAGATTGATTTTGTTATACTGCGCTTAACAGCATAACTCATGGTGGTAATGAGCACCTCTGTGATATGAAGACTGCTCTATGGCAGGATTCCAACTTAGTGAAAGAAAGTAGAGTTATCTCACTACACAAAGAGTCAGCTGCATCCCGCACGTCAGAGCTTTACCATTCAGCCAGATAAATGTGAATAATACTAGCTCAGCTTTCATGCGCTATATATTGGAGGCACTGATACTGCAATTACATCAGGTGTATGTACTCTTGGCAGGTGTTTAAATATTATGCATGTGTACAGTCAATGGTGGATTAATTAGATGATAGGCCCTTGATTGATCCTAAAAATTGCCCCCCCCCTTCCCCATCCACAACCAGTCATGTTGTGTCTATATGTTTCTTTATGTTGGACCGCGCTGCCTCAGGATTAACAGAGATTCCACACTCGAAACCAGTCAGATAATCGCGAACATGGGAAAGCATACAGGCCAAACTAAGCATTTCCTCCTCTCCCTTCCAGGCTTCTATGGAACACCAAGGATGCAGCCAATAGTGAAATACTGTCACATGAATTGGAGTAAAACAGGGTTTATTATACTCACAAGACTGTGCCAGTGTCAGACTGTGTCAGTCTGACGGGTTGTGGCAGATTTTTGGGTCAGTATGCTAGATTATCTGCTAGATATATGTTATCTTACTAAGGCAGTATGGATGTTAATGTCCAGTGGATCCAGGATCGGAAGTCTGATTCTGTGACCACACATTGTGGACAGGAGAACAGTACTTGTATGCACTGATTATATTTTCCCATATATACTGTTGCACTTGCACTTTATATGAATGTATTATAAATTGCCATACACCCGCAGTCTGATTAGGATTTTTAAATGTTCTTAATGTCTGTGAGGCCAGAAATGGTTATAACTCTGTGAGTACTAATAAAATTGATGATTATTTGAAATACAACTGGTGATGGAGTTATAATTTATTTTGAATTTGATCTACATATAATTGATTGTTTCCCAAAAGTCCAAAAGCTCAGATCTTAATCACATTGCCGAGTAAGTGATTGAGGCGCGAATCTTCATAATGTGATTATATTAGCGCAGATGCGAATATCGGCACTTATCCCAGAAGAGAGAGGCAAAGGGCTTTGCATTCATATTACGTATGGCACCATATTCGCGAATATGTAGAACTTCGAAATATTCGATTCACGAATATTCATTTTTTTTATTTTAGTTTCCACTGTGCAGATTACAATGATCTGTACTCTGTAAACTACTGTCATCATCCCCCACTGTTTCTCTATTGTGTCCCAAAAGTCCAAAAGCTCAAATCTTACTCACATTGCCGAGTAAGTGATTGCAGCGCGAATCTTCGTAATGCAAATTTATTTGTGCTACTGCGAATATCGTCTCTTCGTGAGGACACTAATCCCTCCCTTATTTTAGATTGTGGGCCAATGAGAAGGAGTCAAACAGGTTAGCAACATCCCTAGCAACCAATCAGAAAGTTTCCCACCCCATTACTATATAAGATTTTGTCACGGCAGCCATTTTGTGCAGTTTTATGTGGTGGTGATTGAGAGAGGAGCTTGAAACTGTGCAGCGCTGTTCTTTGTCAAAAGCAAAATACAAATCGATTTTATTAGTTAGTGAATCTGATAGTGTTAGATAGGGTAGGTTAGTGTAGCTGATAGGTTAAAGTTTAGGGTACAGTGTTAGTTAGGTAAAATATAATCATTTATTTAGGTTAGGTAATAGATCAGTTAGCTGATAGTTTCTAGTGCAGGGTGTAGTGTAGGGCATAGTTAGGAGAAATATAATAATTTATTTAGGTTAGTGAATAGTTAGCTGATAGTTTCTAGTGCAGGGTGTAGGTTAGTTATAGTGTAGGCTTTATTTTTTTTTTTAGTTTTCTAGTTTAGTGTCTGTAATAAAAAAAAAAATGTATTAGTTTTCGTTTATTACTGTTTAGTTTGTGTCGTGTCTGCGTTTCTGTCTACGTTTTACTGGTTATTAGGTGTATTGTCAGTGTCTACGTCCTTTGTTAGTTAAAAAAAAGAAAAGAAAAAGTTTACATGGAGCTAAAAACAACAATAAATTACTAATAGGAGTTTACTATAAACCACCTAATATTCCACAGTCCACAGAAAATCCACTACTAAACGAGATAGACGAGGCGGCAAATCATGAGGTGGTTATTATGGGGGACTTCAACTACCCAGATATAGACTGGGAAACTGAAATTTGTATATCTCATAAGGGAAACAGGTTCTTGGCAATAACCAAAGACAATTACCTCTCCCAACTGGTTCAGGACCTGACTAGAGGGACGGCCATACTGGACTTAGTATTAACCAATAGGCCAACAGAACAACAGACGTGCAGGTTGGTGGACACCTGGGAAATAGTGACCATAAAGTAATAACCTTCCAATTATCATTCAAAAGAGCGTTTCTACAGGGAGGAACAAAAATACCAAACTTCAAAAAAGCTAAATTTAGCCAACTAAGACAGGCCATAGCCCTCAAAAATAAAAATACAGCCACAAAATGGGATATTTTTAAAAACATCCTAAAATTTCATTGTGAGAGGTACATACCGTATGGGAATAAAAGGTTAAGGAACAAAAAGAAACCAATGTGGATAAATAGAACTGTAAAGAAAGCAATAAATGACAAAAAGAAAGCATATAAATCGTTAAAACAGGAGGGTTTCACAGAAGCACTGAAAAACTATAAGGAAAAAAATAGAACATGTAAAAAACAAATAAAAGCGGCCAAACTAGAGACTGAGAGATTAATTGCCAAAGAGAGTAAAACTAACCCTAAAATGTTCTTCAATTATATAAATGTTAAAAAGTATAAATCTGAAGGTGTCGGCCCTTTAAAGAGTAATGAGGGGGGATTCGCAGAGAGCGACGAGGAGAAAGCAAAGCTGTTAAATATTTTTTTCTCCAATGTATTCACTGAGGAATATAAACTGTCAGATGAAATGCAGAATGTTGAAATAAATTCCCCATTAAAAGTGTCCTGTCTGACCCAGGAAGAAATACATCAGCGACTTAAAAAGATTAAAATAGACAAATCGCCAGGACCGAAAGGCATACACCCCCGTATCCTAAGAGAATTAAGTAATGTCATAGCCAGACCCTTATTTCTGATATTTGCTGACTAGAGTTGAGCGAACACCTGGATGTTCGGGTTCGAGAAGTTCGGCCGAACTTCCCGGAAATGTTCGGGATCCGAACCCGAACCGAACTTTGTCCCGAACCCGAACCCCATTGAAGTCAATGGGGACCCGAACTTTTGGGCACTAAAAAGGCTGTAAAACAGCCCAGGAAAGAGCTAGAGGGCTGCAAAAGGCAGCAACATGTAGGTAAATCCCCTGCAAACAAAAGTGGATAGGGAAATGAATTAAAATAAAAATTAAAAAAATAAAAATGACCCAATATCAATTGGACAGAGGTCCCATAGCAGAGAATCTGGCTTCACGTCAGCAGAGAATCAGTCTCTTCATGCCATAGCAAAGAATCTGGCTTCATGTCAGCAGAGAATCAGTCTCTTCATGCCATAGCAGAGAATCTGGCTTCATGTCACCCACCACTGGAAGAGGCCACTGTCACATATTTAGGCCCCGGCACCCAGACAGAGGAGAGCGGTCCCGTAACAGAGAATCTGGCCTTATGTCAGCGCAGAATCTGTCTTCATGTCATAGCAGAGAATCAGGCTTCACGTCACCCACCACTGGAACAGGCCACTGTCACACATTTAGGCCCAGGCACCCAGGCAGAGGAGAGAGGTCCCGTAACAGAGAATCTGGCCTTATGTCAGCGCAGAATCTGTCTTCAAGTCATAGCAGAGAATCAGGCTTCACGTCACCCACCACTGGAACAGGCCACTGTCACACATTTAGGCCCAGGCACCCAGGCAGAGGAGAGAGGTCCCGTAACAGAGAATCTGGCCTTATGTCAGCGCAGAATCTGTCTTCATGTCATAGCAGAGAATCAGGCTTCACGTCACCCACCACTGGAACAGGCCACTGTCACACATTTAGGCCCCGGCACCCAGACAGAGGAGAGGTTCATTCAACTTTGGGTTGCCCCGCAATATAATGGTAAAATGAAATTAAAAATAGTATTGAATGAGGAAGTGCCCTGGAGTAGAATAATATATTGTTAAGGGGAGGTAGTTAATATCTAATCTGCACAAGGGATGGACAGGTCCTGTGGGATCCATGCCTGGTTCATTTTTATGAACGTCAGCTTGTCCACATTGGCTGTAGACAGGCGGCTGCGTTTGTCTGTAATTACGCCCCCTGCCGTGCTGAATACACGTTCAGACAAAACACTGGCCGCCGGGCAGGCCAGCACCTCCAAGGCATAAAAGGCTAGCTCTGGCCACGTGGACAATTTGGAGACCCAGAAGTTGAATGGGGCCGAACCATCAGTCAGTACGTGGAGGGGTGTGCACAGGTACTGTTCCACCATGTTAGTGAAATGTTGCCTCCTGCTAACACGTTCCGTATCAGGTGGTGGTGCAGTTAGCTGTGGCGTGGTGACAAAACTTTTCCACATCTTTGCCATGCTAACCCTGCCCTCAGAGGAGCTGGCCGTGACACAGCTGCGTTGGCGACCTCTTGCTCCTCCTCTGCCTTCGCCTTGGGCTTCCACTGGTTCCCCTGTGACATTTGGGAATGCTCTCAGTAGCGCGTCTACCAATGTGCGCTTGTACTCGCGCATCTTCCTATCACGCTCCAGTGTAGGAAGTAAGGTGAGCACATTGTCTTTGTACCGGGGATCCAGCAGGGTGGCAACCCAGTAGTCCTCACACGTTAAAATGTGGGCAACTCTGCTGTCATTGCGCAGGCACTGCAGCATGTAGTCGCTCATGTATGCCAGGCTGCCCAGAGGTAAGGACAAGCTGTCCTCTGTGGGAGGTGTATCGTCATCGTCCTGTGTTTCCCCCCAGCCACGCACCAGTGATGGGCCCGAGCTGCTTTGGGTGCCACCCCGCTGTGAACATGCTTCATCCTCATCCTCGTCCTCCTCGTCCTCCAGTAGTGGGCCCTGTCTGGCCACATTTGTACCTGGCCTCTGGTGTTGCAAAAAACCTCCCTCTGAGTCACTTCGAAGAGACTGGCCTGAAAGTGCTAAAAATGACCCCTCTTCCTCCTCTTCCTCCTGGGCCACCTCCTCTTCCATCATCGCCCTAAGTGTTTTCTCAAGGAGACATAGAAGTGGTATTGTAACGCTGATAACGGCGTCATCGCCACTGGCCATGTTGGTGGAGTACTCGAAACAACGCAACAGGGCACACAGGTCTCGCATGGAGGCCCAGTCATTGGTGGTGAAGTGGGTCTGATCCGCAGTGCGACTGACCCGTGCGTGCTGCAGCTGAAACTCCACTATGGCCTGCTGCTGCTCGCACAGTCTGTCCAGCATATGCAAGGTGGAGTTCCACCTGGTGGGTACGTCGCATATGAGGCGGTGAGCGGGAAGGCCGAAGTTACGCTGTAGCACAGACAGGCGAGCAGCGGCAGGGTGTGAACGCCGGAAGCGCGAACAGACGGCCCGCAGTTTATGCAGCAGCTCTGACATGTCGGGGTAGTTGCGAATGAACTTCTGCACCACCAAATTCAGCACATGCGCCAGGCAAGGGATGTGCGTCAAACCGGCTAGTCCCAGAGCTGCAACGAGATTTCGCCCATTATCGCACACCACCAGGCCGGGCTTGAGGCTCACCGGCAGCAACCACTCGTCGGTCTGTTGTTCTATACCCCGCCACAACTCCTGTGCGGTGTGGGGCCTGTCCCCCAAACATATGAGTTTCAGAATGGCCTGCTGACGTTTACCCCAGGCTGTGCTGAAGTTGGTGGTGAAGGTGTGTGGCTGACTGGATGAGCAGGTGGAAGAAGAGGAGGAGGAAGCTGAGTAGGAGGAGGAGGAGACAGGAGGCAAAGAATGTTGCCCTGCGATCCTTGGCCGCGGAAGGACGTGCGCCAAACAGCTCTCCGCCTGGGGCCCAGCCGCCACTACATTTACCCAGTGTGCAGTTAGGGAGATATAGCGTCCCTGGCCGTGCTTACTGGTCCACGTATCTGTGGTTAGGTGGACCTTGCCACAGATGGCGTTGCGCAGTGCACACTTGATTTTATCGGACACTTGTTTGTGCAGGGAAGGCACGGCTCTCTTGGAGAAGTAGTGGCGGCTGGGAACAACATACTGTGGGACAGCAAGTGACATGAGCTGTTTGAAGCTGTGTGTGTCCACCAGCCTAAATGACAGCATTTCATAGGCCAGTAGTTTAGAAATGCTGGCATTCAGGGCCAGGGATCGAGGGTGGCTAGGTGGGAATTTACGCTTTCTCTCAAATGTTTGTGAGATGGAGAGCTGAACGCTGCCGTGTGACATGGTTGAGATGCTTGGTGACGCAGGTGGTGGTGTTGGTGGTACATCCCATGTTTGCTGGGCGGCAGGTGCCAACGTTCCTCCAGAGGCAGAGGAAGAGGCCGAGGCGGCAGCAGCAGCAGAAGAGGCCGAGGTGGCGGCAGCAGCAGAGGAGGCCGAGGCGGCAGCAGCAGAAGAGGTAGCAGGGGGAGCCTGAGTGACTTCCTTGTTTTTAAGGTGTTTACTCCACTGCAGTTCATGCTTTGCATGCAGGTGCCTGGTCATGCAGGTTGTGCTAATGTTCAGAACGTTAATGCCTCGCTTCAGGCTCTGATGGCACAGCGTGCAAACCACTCGGGTCTTGTCGTCAGCACATTGTTTGAAGAAGTGCCATGCCAGGGAACTCCTTGAAGCTGCCTTTGGGGTGCTCGGTCCCAGATGGCGGCGGTCAGTAGCAGGCGGAGTCTCTTGGCGGCGGGTGTTCTGATTTTGCCCACTGCTCCCTCTTTTGCTACGCTGTTGGCTCGGTCTCACCACTGCCTCTTCCTCCGAACTGTGAAAGTCAGTGGCACGACCTTCATTCCATGTGGGGTCTAGGACCTCATCGTCCCCTGCATCGTCTTCCACCCAGTCTTGATCCCTGACCTCCTGTTCAGTCTGCACACTGCAGAAAGACGCAGCAGTTGGCACCTGTGTTTCTTCATCATCAGAGACGTGCTGAGGTGGTATTCCCATGTCCTCATCATCAGGAAACATAAGTGGTTGTGCGTTAGTGCATTCTATCTCTTCCACCCCTGGGGAAGGGCTAGGTGGATGCCCTTGGGAAACCCTGGCAGCATAGTCTTCAAACAGCATAAGAGACTGCTGCATAACTTGAGGCTCAGACAGTTTCCCTGATATGCATGGGGGTGATGTGACAGACTGATGGGCTTGGTTTTCATGCGCCATCTGTGCGCTTTCTGCAGAAGACTGGGTGGGAGATAATGTGAACGTGCTGGATCCACTGTCGGCCACCCAATTGACTAATGCCTGTACCTGCTCAGGCCTTACCATCCTTAGAACGGCATTGGGCCCCACAAAATATCGCTGTAAATTCTGCTGGCTACTGGGACCTGAGGTAGTTGGTTCACTAGGACGTGTGGCTGTGACAGAACGGCCACGTCCTCTCCCAGCACCAGAGGGTCCACTAACACCACCACGACCATGTCCGCGTCCCTTATTAGATGTTTTCCTCATTGTTCCCGTTCACCACAATTTTGAGAATGGCAAATTTGGGAATAGTTTTTCAACCCAGAACAAAAAGTGTGCTTTTACGGTCACTACAAATAACTTGACCAGCTAAAACAGTACAGATTTGGTTGAATAGAAATGTGAGGCCTGTTTTTTTTTGCGCTGTGTGACAGGTATAGGTTTAATCACAGAATCAGACTTCTATCTGCACGGTAGCGTGTGTCTTAGGTTTTTCTGAATGACACTATCAGCACCTTCAATGTAAGATATCCTTTTTGGGATAGATTTTAAGTAGGCCTCATATAGCAGAAACTAGTTATTTTGAGAATGGCAAATTTGGGAATAGTTTTTCAACCCAGAACAAAAAGTGTGCTTTTACGGTCACTACAAATAACTTGACCAGCTAAAACAGTACAGATTTGGTTGAATAGAAATGTGAGGCCTGTTTTTTTTTGCGCTGTGTGACAGGTATAGGTTTAATCACAGAATCAGACTTCTATCTGCAAGGTAGAGTGTGTCTTAGGTTTTTCTGAATGACACTATCAGCACCTTCAATGTAAGATATCCTTTTTGGGATAGATTTCAAGTAGGCCTCATATAGCAGAAACTAGTTATTTTGAGAATGGCAAATTTGGGAATAGTTTTTCAACCCAGAACAAAAACTGTGCTTTTACGGTCACTACAAATAACTTGACCAGCTAAAACAGTACAGATTTGGTTGAATAGAAATGTGAGGCCTGTTTTTTTTTGCGCTGTGTGACAGGTATAGGTTTAATCACAGAATCAGACTTCTATCTGCACGGTAGCATGTGTCTTAGGTTTTTCTGAATGACACTATCAGCACCTTCAATGTAAGATATCCTTTTTGGGATAGATTTCAAGTAGGCCTCATATAGCAGAAACTAGTTATTTTGAGAATGGCAAATTTGGGAATAGTTTTTCAACCCAGAACAAAAAGTGTGCTTTTACGGTCACTACAAATAACTTGACCAGCTAAAACAGTACAGATTTGGTTGAATAGAAATGTGAGGCCTGTTTTTTTTTTGCGCTGTGTGACAGGTATAGGTTTAATCACAGAATCAGACTTCTATCTGCACGGTAGAGTGTGTCTTAGGTTTTTCTGAATGACACTATCAGCACCTTCAATGTAAGATATCCTTTTTGGGATAGATTTCAAGTAGGCCTCATATAGCAGAAACTAGTTATTTTGAGAATGGCAAATTTGGGAATAGTTTTTCAACCCAGAACAAAAAATGTGCTTTTACGGTCACTACAAATAACTTGACCAGCTAAAACAGTACAGATTTGGTTGAATAGAAATGTGAGGCCTGTTTTTTTTTGCGCTGTGTGACAGGTATAGGTTTAATCACAGAATCAGACTTCTATCTGCACGGTAGCATGTGTCTTAGGTTTTTCTGAATGACACTATCAGCACCTTCAATGTAAGATATCCTTTTTGGGATAGATTTCAAGTAGGCCTCATATAGCAGAAACTAGTTATTTTGAGAATGGCAAATTTGGGAATAGTTTTTCAACCCAGAACAAAAAGTGTGCTTTTACGGTCACTACAAATAACTTGACCAGCTAAAACAGTACAGATTTGGTTGAATAGAAATGTGAGGCCTGTTTTTTTTTGCGCTGTGTGACAGGTATAGGTTTAATCACAGAATCAGACTTCTATCTGCACGGTAGCGTGTGTCTTAGGTTTTTCTGAATGACACTATCAGCACCTTCAATGTAAGATATCCTTTTTGGGATAGATTTCAAGTTGGCCTCATATAACAGAAACTAGTTATTTTGAAAATGGCAAATTTGGGAATAGTTTTTCAACCCAGAACAAAAAATGTGCTTTTACGGTCACTACAAATAACTTGACCAGCTAAAACAGTACAGATTTGGTTGAATCGAAATGTCAGGTCTATTTTTTAGGCGCTGGGTGACAGGCTCAACTTGCCCCTGATGTAGTATATGGCCAAAAAATAACCACACTGTTGATGGTTAAATGCACTTGGGTGACACAGGCTCAGCCTGCACCAGATGTAGTATATGGCCAAAAAATAACCAGACTGTTGATCGTTAAATGCACTTCGGTGACACAGGCTCAGCCTGCAGCTGATGTAGTATATTGCCAAAAAATAACCAGACTGTTGATGGTTAAATGCACTTCGGTGACACAGGCTCAGCCTGCAGCTGATGTAGGATATAGCACAAAATAACCACACTATTGATGGTTAAATACACTTGGTGATAGCTTGTGCTGGCGCACCACAAGTCACAAAATGGCCGCCGATCACCCCAGAAAAAAAGTGATCTAAAAACGCTCTGGGCAGCCTCAAAAAAGTGAGCAAGTCAATATTAGCACTTTAATGATTCACAGCTGCAGATCGATCACAGAATGAAGTCTTTTGAAGGAGTTAATCTGCCTAATCTCGCCCTAACGTCGCAGCTGCAACCTCTTCCTATGCTTGAATCAGCAGAGTGACGTGCAGCGCAACGTGACCCAAGCTTATATAGAGGCTGGGTCACATGCTGCACTGGCCAATCACAGCCATGCCAATAGTAGGCAAGGCTGTAATGGCCTCTTGGGGCAAGTAGTATGACGCTTGTTGATTGGCTGCTTTGCAGCCTTTCAAAAAGCGCCAAGAAAGCGCCGAACATCGAACCCGAACCCAGACTTTTACGAAAATGTTCGGGTTCGGGTCCGTGTCACGGACACCCCAAAATTTGGTACGAGCCCGAACTATACAGTTCGGGTTCGCTCATCCCTATTGCTGACTCTATACTGACAGGGAATGTGCCATAGGATTGGCGCATGGCAAATGTGGTGCCAATATTCAAAAAGGGTCCAAAAACAGAGCCCGGAAACTATAGGCCGGTAAGTTTAACATCTGTTGTGGGTAAACTGTTTGAAGGTTTTCTGAGAGATGCTATGTTAGAGCATCTCAACGGAAATAAGCAAATAACGCCATATCAGCATGGCTTCGTGAGGGATCGGTCATGCCAAACTAATTGAATCAGTTTCTATGAGGAGGTAAGTTCTAGACTTGACAGCGGCGAATCAATGGATGTCGTATATCTGGACTTCTCCAAAGCATTTGACACTGTACCACATAAAAGGTTAGTATATAAAATGACAATGCTCGGACTGGGAGAAAACGTCTATGTGGGTAAGTAACTGGCTCAATTATAGAAAACAGAGGGTGGTTATTAACGGTACACACTCAGATTGAGTCACTGTCACTAGTGGGGTACCTCAGGGGTCAGTATTGGGCCCTATTCTCTTTAATATATTTATTAATGATCTTGTAGAAGGCTTGCATAGTAAAGTATCAATTTTTGCAGATGACACTAAACTGTGTAAAGTAATTTACACTGAAGAGGACAGTATACTACTACAGAGGGATCTGGATAGATTGGAGACTTGGGCAAATAAGTGGCAGATGAGGTTTAACACTGACAAATGTAAAGTTATGCACATGGGAAGGAATAATGCAAGTCACCCGTACATACTAAATGATAAAACACTCGGTAACACTAACATGGAAAAGGATCTAGGAATTTTAATAAACAGCAAACTAAGGCTACTTTCACACTTGCGTTAGGAGCAGATCCGTCTGGTGTCTGCACAGACGGATCCGCTCCTATAATGCAAACGCTTGCATCCGTTCAGAACGGATCAGTCTGCATAACTGTTTATTTCAGATCAGATTTTTTACTTCGGAAAACTCAGATCCGACAGTATATTCTAAACACAGAAGCGTTCCCATGGTGATGGGGACGCTTCAAGTTAGAATATACTGAGAACTGTGTACATGACTGCCAGGCAGCAGGGAGCAGACCCCCCCCCCCTCCTGTATTTAACTTATTGGTGGCCAGTGCAGCCCCCCTCCCTCCCCTGTATTAATTGTAACTAGTGCGGCCCCTCCCTCCCTCTATATTCATCGGTGGCCAGTGCGGATTCCCAGTATTAAATATGACCAGTGCGGCCTCCCCCTCCCTCTATATTTATTGGTGGCCAGTGCGGATTCCAAGTATTGTGACCAGTGCGGCCTCCCCTCTTCCCCCCCCCCCACCGCACAGACCTTTCACTTACCAGTAGGAGGAGCTCCCGGCCGGACACAGACATCGCAGCTCTTCAGGTAATCCGAGTTTCACGATGTAACTCAAACCCGATGGTATATTCTAACATAGAGGCGTTCCCATGGTGATGGGGACGCTTCAAGTTAAAATATACCATCGGATTGGTGAAAACTCCGATCTGATGGTATATTAATAGGGACTCCTGACTTTACATTGAAAGTCAATGGGGGACGGATCCGTTTGAAATTGCACCATATTGTGTCAACGTCAAAAGGATCCGTCCCCATTGACTTGCATTGTAATTCTGGACGGATCCGTTTGGCTCCGCACGGCCAGGCGGACACGAAAACGCTGCAAGCTGCGTTCGGGTGTCCGCCTGCTGAGCGGAGCGGAGGCCAAACGGTGCCAAACTAATGCATTCTGAGCGGATCCGCATCCACTCAGAATGCATTGGGGCAGTACGGATTCGCTCGGGGCCGCTTGTGAGAGCCTTCAAACGGAACTCACAAGCGGACCCCCGAACGCAAGTGTGAAAGTAGCCTAAGCTGCAAAAAACAGTGTCAGGCAGCTGCTGCCAAGGCCAATAAGATAATGGGTTGCATCAGAAGGGGCATAGATGCCCGTGATAAGAACATAGTCCTACCACTTTACAAATCGCTAATCAGACCACAAATGGAGTACTGTGTACAGTTCTGGGCTCCTGTAAACAAGGCAGACATAGCAGAGCTGGAATGGGGCAACTACAGTACCCTGAAAGATTATCAAAATTAGGGTTATTTACTCTAGAAAAAAGACGACTGAGGGGAAATCTAATTAATATGTCTTAAGGCCGATTCATTGGCCTGTATTTGTGGGAGGGGCACGGTTGCCTATATCATGGCACCTTTGCCCCTCCTTCAATGAACGTTGTGTCAAACGCTGGCCTCGTTCCGTGTGTGAAGTTGCGTCTGGTCCTAGAAGTTCGTTTCTACACAAAGCAAGCTACTAGAGCAGGTAAGTGACTGCCACATTGCAGTCTCGGCTCACAAGTCCGGCCGGCAGTGCCGGCTCCCTAGGTAAGAGGGGGCCACACTGCACCGGAGCGTCTGCCAGGAGCTCCGACTCCCACGTGGCATGAATCGTAGGGTGCAGGGATCAGCGCGATCCCGATTCATACGTCTCTCCTCCCTTAATGTCTGGCACGGGCCGCTGTGCCATTAGCTAGGTAGGGCTCACGGCAACTGTAGTTTGATTCTTCTCCCCTCATGCCCCTCATGTCCCCCATGTCCGTACTGGCCCTTGTCATGTCGGCCGCACACTCACCTCAGCGTCCTGCTTGCGGTCTCCTCCGCTGTCTGCCCGTGCTGCAGGTGGCCGGCACTGTGTGGGCTCCCCCTGGTGGCTGCTAGAGTCAATGCAGTCCATGGAGCAGTGTTGGATGTCACAGGCTCCCTCCGGTGGCGACTGCCGGCTGTGCAGTCCATGGTTCTGTGCCCTGTGTTGGCTCCATCTAGTGGCCACCAGGGGTTATGACCACAAAAAAAAAAAAAAAGTGTTGAAAAATATAAATAAATTTATTGAACTTATTTAAAAAAAAAAAGAGAATGACTATAAGAGTGTTACTCATGCTTGATTGGTGGAGTTTTAGGGAAGGGGCGATATACTTGTTCAGTGCTAGTTAGAGGATATCTGTATTGTTGGTCGCACGCCTCCACGATTGGCGCCATGACGTACGCAAGGATCTTACATGTGATTTTATTCCAGGATTTGTCTCATCCTTCATACACATTCTGCACGTTGTTTCAACCATCAGGGTACAGTATGGCAGTAGCTATGTCATGATACTATTCCATTCTCTCCTTCTGGTAATGGGTCAGTTGTGCCATGGTCAGACTCACCATTCACTGGGGTGTTCTAGGTCCAGCTATCGCTTCTCCTTGGCTCAGGTTCTCTCGTCCTTTTTCACTCGTTTTCTTCACAGTTGCATGGGTCTCGGCCTACTCAGCCACGTCACATCGTCCCAGTGTCGGTTGACAGTCGAGAGTTGATTTATGCATACTGTATCCACAGGGTATGTCACATGCTTCAGACATAGTGGAGGCTTCGGTCGACGAGAACCCTGCCAGGATGTCAGAAGGGGGCAGTGTGTCGTCTCTTCGCACCTGGACCGTCCCTAGGCTGATGTCGGAGTTGTCCAGACGGAGTATTGCATATCCCGCTACTGCTAGGAAGGCTGAGTTATACCGGTTATTGGTCATTAACTCAGGCCCTCAGCAGCAGGAAGAAGTCTCCACGGTCACGGTTCAGAACTCGCTGACACAAATCCATCTGTTGCTGAATAACTTGACTTCATCCGTCACGGATGTGCAAACCAGGTTGCAAGCGGTTGAGTCTCGTTGTTTTGCTACTACTCCGCATACCATCGATGCCGCTGTTCCGTCCTCTTCTACGGCGACAGGGGCAGGTATCCCTGTGACTGCGCCCAGTATTATGCCGGCACATTTTGTTCCTGCCAATCTAAAGAAGGACATCCTGGAAGGTAGAGATGTCAATCTAGCATCCTTACAGGTCGCTACCTGGGCTCTGTGTGATAGTAGGGTAATTGCCTGTGGGGATGTGTCAGTGATCCTGAAAGGCCGTGACCATAGGCTGAACCCCAAGCTCACGGTACCTGAATTTGTGCTCGCATTTAGGCTACTTTCACACTAGCGTTCGGGGCTCCGCTTGTGAGTTCCGTTTGAAGGCTCTCACAAGCGGCCCCGAACGGATCCGTCCAGTCCTAATGCATTCTGAGTGGAGGCGGATCCGCTCAGAATGCATCAGTCTGGCAGCGTTCAGCCTCCGCTCCGCTCAGCAGACGGACACCTGAACGCTGCTTGCAGCGTTCGGGTGTCCGCCTGGCCGTGCGGAGGCGAACGGATCCGTCCAGACTTACAATGTAAGTCAATGGGGACGGATCCGTTTGAAGTTGACACAGTATGGCTCAATTTTCAAACGGATCCGTCCCCCATTGACTTTCAATGTAAAGTCTGAACGGATCCGTTTGCATTATCATGAACAAAAAAAAAAAAAAAAAAAATTTTTTTTTTTTTTTGTTCATGATAATGCAAACGGATCCGTTCTGAACGGATCCAAGCGTTTGCATTATAGGTGCGGATCCGTCTGTGCAGATACCAGACGGATCCGCACCAAACGCAGGTGTGAAAGTAGCCTTAGTTTGTACAGAGACGTAATCTGTTCAGTTCGTCCCGAGAGAAGGGAGGAACTTGACTTGTACTTGTTCAGAATAACGGAGTTGGGGTACAAGTATGGTGGTAGTTCATTCTACGACTACCATTGTTCTTTCTCGGCCAAGGCAGCTGCCACCTTAAGGCTACTTTCACACTTGCGTTAGGAGCGGATCCGTCTGGTGTCTGCACAGACGGATCCGCACCTATAATGCAAACGTATGCATCCGTTCAGAACGGATCCGTTTGCATAACCATGAACAAAAAAAAAAAAAAAAAAAATTTTTTTTTTTTTTTTTTTTTCATGATAATGCAAACGGATCCGTTCAGACTTTACATTGAAAGTCAATGGGGGACGGATCCGTTTGAAAATTGAGCCATACTGTGTCATCTTCAAACGGATCCGTCCCCATTGACTTCCATTATAAGTCTGGACGGATCCGCTCGCCTCCGCACGGCCAGGCGGACACCCGAACGCTGCAAGCAGCGTTCAGGTGTCCGCTCACTGAGCGGAGCGGAGGCTGAGCGCTGGCAGGCGGATGCATTCTCAGTGGATCCGCCTCCATTGAGAATGCATCAGGGCTGGACGGCTGCGTTCGGGACCGCTCGTGAGCTCCTTCAAACGGAGCTCACGAGCGGACACCTGAACGCAGGTGTGAAAGTAGCCTAAGTCAGTTCCAGTTTCTTACTAACTGGGCCAACATTGATACGGAGATTTTTTGTAGGCACTTCGCCGGGCTTAAGGCGCCTTCATGCTCCCTGTGCCAATCGATTGACCATTCCACGGCATGGTGTCATAAGGCCGCTCAGAGTGAGGGGTCTAGTTCTGCAGGTCCTGTTCCCGGCCCGTCCGATTCACTCAGAGCCTCGGGTTTAGTTGACAAACTGGGCAGACCCATCAAATTTCTCGGCAGGTCACAGATCTGTAACAATTTCAACTATGCATCCTGTAACTTCAGTCAGTGCCGCTTGCTACACATATGTACTAACTGCTTCAGAGCCCACCCTAAAGTAGTTTGTTCATTAAAAGCAGATAATAATTACATGTGTGTTGTTAATATAGTTCGTTTGCAGCAGTTCCTACGCAGGTATCCTGACCCAGGCTTTGTGAAGTTCCTTAGTTCAGGATTCACGTTCGGTTTCCACACTGGGCTGGTGGCCCTTCCAGATTCCACACACGAATGCAGGAACCTACAGTCCGCTGACCAACACCCTGAGGTCTCCGATAGGTTAATAGCAGCAGAGTTAGTCAAAGGTTTCCTGATAGGTCCTTTTTCATCATCACCCTTTGATAGGTGGAGAATCAGCCTGATAGGAGTCGTGTTTGGCAAATTTAGAAACAAAGAGAGGTTGATTATCGACCTGTCCGCCCCGCATGGTACCCCCATACCTAGCATCAACTCTCTAATTCCATCAGAAGAAGTTAGCATGAGATATGCCACCATAGATCAAGTCATCGCTCTTATCTTACAGTTGTGGTCAGGACCTAAACGAGTGGAAGATGCCCAACCACCACCCCCCTACCTAATTGGCCTGAGGTGTGCCTTGGCCTCACTAGGTCGGTATGCCTGAAAAAGGGGGCATACCCTGAATGTGATGGTTGAATGACTGAATGAAGAATGGGAATGGGTGGGCAGGGGACGTCCGAATGCCGACGTGCTGCCTGGGAGAGCCAGACTGCTTAAGACAGGTACCGGCCCCTCCCACAAATCCAGGCTGCCTGGGAGAGCCAGACTGCTTAAGACAGGTACCGGCCCCTCCCACAAATCCAGGCTAGCCTGAGGCCAGCCTTAACACTTGTGGTCAGGACCTAAACGAGTGGAAGATGCCCAACCACCACCCCCCTACCTAATTGGCCTGAGGTGTGCCTTGGCCTCACTAGGTCGGTATGCCTGAAAAAGGGGGCAAAACCCACCAGTGAGGGAAGGATAGGCCTGAGGTGCTAGGTGCTGAATGCTTGGACCAGCTCCGCTTGTGGCTCCGGGATATACCGTACAAAGCACCCCGAGCGCCAGCGCCCCAAGTGTTTAATGATATGCACAGGGACTCCATGCTTGGACGCTGCGGATGCCGCACCGATGCGGAAAGAATGCCCCGAGAATTGAGCCGGATTCAATCCTACACTGGTCAACAGGATGCGAATATGTTTGATGAACTGGCTGGACGTCAGTGGACCAACAGGGAATGGAAGTAATGGGTCGGTGGGGCTGTGAAGACTAAGGGCCAGCAAGAGGTTGTCCAAGACTGTCACTGGACACCATGCGTTTGTGGTCTGGAAGAACTTAACTACATGGCCGGGACCTACCTGCCTTGTTTTGTTGTGAGGCAACTGCAATGAGTTACTGCCCATCCTGACTAAATCTCCCTTGCGGAGAGCCACCGCCCCTTGTCTGGCCTGTGTCACTTCACCTGGTCTTAAAACCCGTAAAACGCCAAGTACATCGCCGCCTTGATCACCAGGCTGGGAAGGACTCTGAATGGTGAGAATGTGAGAACTTCCGACAGGCTAAGAAACGTGTCCCCCTTAATAGGTCGACGGACCGACTTGACCGTGACCTGGCTCTTTTGAATGCCTCTGAGGATGGCCTTGATCGGGTGAGCTGAAAATATAGAGGGTCTGTCTGGCTCTTGAAGTGCCAAAAAATGCAGCACCCCAGCCAAATATAGCCTAATGGTGTTGTAGGATAAAGCCAATACCGAATGACAATAAGGCACGAAAGCCACCATATACTTGACCTGACCTGTGTCACCTCTAGGATATGCCAACTTAAAGTTCGAAAAAAAAAAACACCCACGCTCGGCGGTACGACCGCAACGTACTGGCCGACAAAGACTTGGTAATGAGTGAACTGGCGACCACCATCAGAGAGTCTAATCCAAGACCAGCAGCCGCCAGTCCGGTACCGGGGTGCCCACTGAGTCTGCTTCTGGGTTCTGTAAGAAAAAGCGAGAAAAATCAAAACGAGATAAAGCATCAGCTGCAACGTTGCTGACCCCGTCCAAAAACCGGGCATGAAAATGAAACCCCCGTTCCGAAGCTATCCAGGTCAATCTACGCATGAAAGACATGATAAGTAACGATTTAGATCTGCCCTTGTTAATGATCTCTGCGGTCGCCATGTTGTCAGTGTGGAAAACCACCGTGTGACCCGACCACCTATGCCCCCAGACTATAGCAGCTGCTACGATAGGATAGATCTCGAACAATGCCGACATCTGAGAAAACCCCGGCAACTGTAGCACGTGTGTGGGCCATGAGCCGGCGAACCAATGTGAGCAGATATGGCCGCGAAACCTACCGAGGCAGCTGCGTCTGAAAATACGTGTGGAGAATCAGAAGTGGCCCTCGGAATAAACATGGAAATGCCGTTCCACCCACTGAGAAATCTGTCCCACATGAACCGATCTTCTCGGGCGTTAGCATTAAGATGCACTGATGCGTCCAAATCACTGGTCTGTTGTAATAGACTAGCAATCTTGAAATGAATGATCTACCCTGAGGAATGATCCTCATGGCAAAGTATAACATGCCCAACAGAGACTGCAATTCTCTCTTGGTGCAAACCTGAGACATGAGCAAGGAACGGACACCTGATTTGATTCTGTCGCGTTTGACTAGTGGCAGACTGGCTGACATGGCACGTGAATCCAGAGAGATCCCCAAGAACGTGACAACCTGCGCAGGCCCTTCTGTTTTGTGTTCGGCCACTGGAATGTTTAACTCCTTGAAGACCTGCAAGAGAACCTGCAAGTCAACAGGTGCCTGAGAGGGTTCTTCGATCAACAGAAAATCATCCAGGTAGTGAATGACACTCTGGCAACCCTGTTCCAACAAAATCCATTCCAGTGCCTGCGCTAACCTGTCAAACAGACTGGGGCTGCTCTAGGAACCAAACGTCAACTTGGTGGTGAAATAGTACGCATCTCTCCATTTGATGCCATGCCACTGCCAGAGATATGGGCTAATGGGCAGCAGTTTGAACGCATCAGAGACATCTGCTTTGGACAGCCAAGCCCCATGCCTGTCTTGAAGAATGACCTGGATAGCCTGGTCTACGGAAGTATACTTCAAGGAAAATTCCTCGAACGGAATCAACGAGTTGAGACTAGGAACGTGGGAAGAATGTGGAGCAGACAAATCATAAATCAAACGAAATTTATTGGAATATTTTCCCTGCACCACCAGGGCCGTCTTTTCGAATGGGCACGCTGGGCAGTTGCCCGGGGGCCCCACTTGCCTGGGGGCCCGCCTGCCCAGTGAACCCACCAGCCAACTTCCCAACCGTCATTTAGCAGCGTTGCCGCCAGGGCCGTCTTTACCAAGGGGCAAAAGGGGCAGCCGCCCCGGGCCCAGTTGCTCCTGGGGGGGCCCAAGGCAGCTGCCTCCTGAGCCCTGCCAGCTACTGCCCCGGGTGTCAGGCTGTCGGCTACACAGGCATCATGATCGTACTGTGTTAATGATCTTAATTCTAGGACCTTAAAAAAAAAACAACCTGTTAACCCTACGACCTGCTGCCCGTAAGCTGACAAACAAGATGACGGAATCTAAGCCCCTCCCCTTCCCCCCCCCAGCAGCGTGAAACGATTGAACGAAAAGCCTTCGAGGCTGACAGGGAGTATGATAGTCGTTTCCACTGACGTATGAAGCGAGCCCGAGTTTGTGTGAATCTGTGACGTGGCAGATTAATTAAAAACGAATACTGCGGGCTAAAGAACCTACAGACGTGGTAGGTGATGTATGTAAGTATAGGATTTGTGGAAAACAGACCGTATGACGTATGACACTAGTCTACGAGATGAAACGGGGTGTGTATGTCGTGCGAGCGTGTAGCTGTATTGGCGGATGAACCTGTGCTAGAGGTGTATGGATGCAGCTTGGTGGATAAAGTTTTTTTTTTTTTTTTTTTTACTTTATTTAACAATCCACTTGTACCTTTTTTTTTTTTTTTTTTTTTTTTTTTTCTTTTTTTTCGTCAAACTGCCTGATGTGCGAACTATGTGTCTAAGGTATGTATGTAGTGTATGTGATGAGTGTCAAACATGTGCACAAGCAGCAACCTTGTAAGTAATCAACTCAGTAATGGCACCAGCACCCAGCTGCCAGAGTTTAACCTGCTGAGCCCAGATGACTCGCAGCCCCTGTATGAACTTAGATACAGGTTATGCTGAGACAGGCAATGAGCTCCAACTATGTGACAATGCTGCCCATTGGTGCCAAAACTTGAACTGCATGTGCCTGAACGCAGTGAGGAGAAGCGATCCTCCGGCACACTTCCCCCTCTCTACACACCCTCCTACCCTCCTCCACGTTGCCACGCTCCCCAAACCAAGCAGTTATCATGGAAAACGACCTGAACAGCTTGCAGACTGAAGTGAAAGGTACACCCGGCTTCTCTGAGATCCGACTCGTGCAGGACGCTTGCTGATGACGTCACACCCGGAAGTAGCAGACGTCCGAATGCCGACGTGCTGCCTGGGAGAGCCAGACTGCTTAAGACAGGTACCGGCCCCTCCCACAAATCCAGGCTGCCTGGGAGAGCCAGACTGCTTAAGACAGGTACCGGCCCCTCCCACAAATCCAGGCTAGCCTGAGGCCAGCCTTAACACTTAGGTCCCAGCACAATCCTTTCTAAAGCCGATATTTCAGACGCCTTCAAATTACTACCGATCAAACCGTCCCTCTGGCAGTGGTATGGCATCAAATGGAGGGGCCTTTATTATTTTGCTTCCAATCTCACATTCGGGTCTAAGAGTAGCCCGTGGTTATTTGACCAGTTAGCCAAGGCTCTCCACTGGATTTTAGTCCATGAATTCCACTGTAGCAATGTTATTCACTATCTGGATGATTTTTTAATTGTTGAGCGTCCTGACGCTCCCCCCAAAGACCTTCATTTGCTGCTGGAGTGTTTCAGACAACTAGGGGTTCCTGTCTCTCCCAAGAAAGTGGAAGGTCCCTCCGCAGTCATCACATTCCTTGGTATAGTCTTGGACACCCAGAACATGGTTGCCAGGTTGCCAAGGGACAAATTACAGAGAATCAGGGAAGCCGTTCATAATTTCACATCTACTAGAGTGGTCAAAAAAGTTCAGCTACAGTCCCTGTAATTTATGCTGAACTTTGCGATGCGCATAATTCCGCAAGGTAGGGCATTTGTATCTCGATTACTTTCTCTCCTTCCTACAGCCCCTTCCCAGGATAGCAGCATAGGTCTGGACGATATGGTCATGGCTGACTTAAACATGTGGGATCATTTTCTCACGCAATGGAATGGCATCTCGCTCTTTGTTCCCACAATATCCGCCAACTCCCCCGTAATTTTGTCCGACGCCGCCGCCAATACAGGTTTCGCAGCTATTCTTGGCAACCATTGGTTAGCAGACAGATGGCCAACCGAAGTTAGTTCCATTCCTGGGTTTTTCCGTACCTCAGCAGTTTTTGAACTCTACCCCTTAGTGGCAGCATCCTATACCTGGCGTCAAAGTTGGTCAGGTCAGACTGTGTCCTTCGTGTCCGATAATGCAGCCGTCATCGAGATTCTCAATAGTGGGTCTTCTAAGTCTCCATATGTCATGTCATTTATTAGGCGCTTGGTCCTTCTGTCATTACAACACCAGTTTCGTTACATAGCTTCCCATATAGCCGGTAACCACAACGCAGCAGCCGACGCGTTATCTCGTTTTAATTTTACCCTCTTTTCACAGATTATCTCGCCACCGCTCGGTCACTGTTACTCAAGTCCCTCTCACCCAATACAGCCAGAGCCTACCAGACAGGTTGGAGAGCCTTCCAGAGATTTCAGGACTCTCATCCGTAAGGTGACACCGAGTTCGTTCCATACATCCTGGCGTTCATAGGTTACTGTCACACCAATCTGAAACTATCCCACGGCGCGGTCAAGTCCTACCTCGCAGGGGTGCAACATTTTAGAGCCATGAGTTTCACCCAGCCAGGTTCATTGTTTTCTATCCATGTCATTAAAGCTACTCTGAGGGGTCTCGAGAAAAGCGACTGCGAGTCACGCACTCGCCGGCTACCCGTCACTGGCCAGCTTTTCCG